>NW_027223756.1:71963810-73209310 GCF_028538775.1 Myotis yumanensis
AAATGGACAGCATCCAAAACCACAGGAAGGCTGGCTGAGTGGAAATTCTTTAACTAGAAGGAAAGAGAAAAGCACACTGAGACTAAGTGGAGGTGTGGAGGTAAAGTGCAGAGGTACGGAGCACACATGGAAAGGGCTGGCAACCGAGAATGCAGTTGTCTTTTTCAATCGAGAGGAAGACACAAGCTCCTGACGGCTCTGAACTCCAGTTCCAGGCAAGTCTCTGGGGGCCTAGACACATATGGGGAGAAACTGGACTGTCTCAAGGGCAGCTTTCTCTCAGAGGTGCTTGCAGCGATTACCACGGGACAATGAGACCCAGGGCCTCTTAGGGCAGGGCTGAGGATCAGCCATAGATGTTTTCTCTGCCCTGTTGATTCCCTGAGATCTCACCCCACCCAAGCTGTGCACAGAGGCTTTTGCATATGAATGGCCTGGCCCTTTGCAATCTAAAAGTACCTAAAAAATTGCAGCTGGGTCAGAGAGACACAGAATAGCCAAAAGAAGGCCCAAGGCCCACAGCAGCTTGCACTGCTTCACAGCTGGGCCTCATCTGGGCACCTCCAAACACCAAACAAAGAAGAAGAATCTGAAGATCTCTCTGTAGCTCCTGCTGGGTAGCCTCAGGCAGAGGCTAAATTAGCACCTCCTTAGAGATCCAAGAGCCAGTGTACCCAGTCGTCAGAGTGGGACCATCCAGATTACAACTCCTCAGATCTATAAGGGATGCACTCAGGGGGCAGACTCAGTGAGCACCAAAGCCCCACTGAAGCAACTCTTGCCCCATAAGGGTGTCTCCAGCACAGAAGTTCTCCCACCATAGACACAGCTGATTCTCAGAGCCAATTGGCCTGGAGGTCAATTCCTCCCAGTGATGCCTACAGCAATCAAGGCTTAACTACAACAAGACTGTGCACAAAGCCCACAAAGGGGTGCACCAAGAGTGTCCACCTCAGGTAATTGGGGAGGCTGAGCTACTGAGCCCTATAGGACACCTAGCACACAAAGCCATTCTATCAACACAGGGAAGCATAAAAAATGCGGAGACAAAGAAACAGGTCACAAATGACAGAAATGGAGGAAAGCAAACTACTGGATATAGAGTTCAAAACCATGGTTTTAAGGTTTTTGTTTGTTTGCTTGTTTGTTTTTAAAGATTTTGGATTTTTTAAAAATATATTTTATTGATTTTTTACAGAGAGGAAGGGAGAGGGATAGAGAGTTAGAAACATTGATGAGAGAGAAACATCGATCAGCTGCCTCTGCACACTCCTTACTGGGGACGTGCCCGCAACCAAGGTACATGCCCTTGACTGGAATTGGACCTGGGACCCTTGAGTCCACAGGCTGACGCTCTATCCACTGAGCTAAACTGGTCGGCATGGTTTTAAGGTTTTATAAGAATTTTCTAGAAACCACTGATAAATTTAGTGAGACCATTGAGGATATGAAAAAGGATCAACTAGAAATTAAGCATACACTGACTGAAATAAAGAATATTATACAGAGATCCAACATCAGACTAGAGGATCACAAGACTCAAGTCAAAGATTTGAAATGTGAAGAAGCAAAAAACACCCAACCGGAAAAGCAAAATGAGAAAAGAATCCAAAAAAAATGAAGATAGTGTAAGGAGCTTCTGGGACAACTTCAAGCATACCAACATCTGAATTATGGGGGTACCAGAAGAAGAGAGAGAGCAAGATATTGAAAACCTATTTCAAGAAATAATTACAGAAAACTTCCCCTACCTGGTGAAAGAAATACACTTACAAGCCCAGAAAGTGCAGAGGACCCCAAACAAAAGGAATCCAAAGAGGACCACACCAAGACACATCATAATTAAAATACCAAGAGCAAAAGACAAAGAGAGAATCTTAAAAGCAGCAAGAGAAAAACAGTTAGTTACCTACAAGGGAGTACCCATAGGACTGTCAGCCAATTTCTCAAAAGAAACTATGCAGACCAGAAGGGAGTGGCAAGAAATATTCAAAGTATGAATAGCAAGAACCTACAACCAAGATTACTTTACCCAGCAAAGCTATCATTCAAAATTGAAGGTCAGATAAAGAGCTTCACAGATAAGAAAAAGCTAAAGGAGTTCATCACCACCAAACCAGTATTATATGTAATGCAGAAAGGTCTCCTTTAAGTAGAGGAAGAAGAAGAAGAAGAAGAAGAAGAAGAAGAAGAAGAAGAAGAAGAAGAAGAAGAAGGAGAAGGAGAAGGAGAAGGAGAAGGAGAAGGAGAAGGAGAAGGAGAAGGAGAAGGAGAAGGAGAAGGAGAAGGAGAAGGAGAAGGAGAAGGAGAAGGAGAAGGAGAAGGAGAAGGAGAAGGAGAAGAAGAAGAAGAAGAAGAAGAAGAAGAAGAAGAAGAAGAAGAAGAAGAAGAAAAAAATTATGAACAAAAAATACATATCTATCAACAAGCGAATCTAAAAATCAAGTGAATAAATAATCTGATGAACAGAAAAAACTGGTGAATATAATAGAATCAGGGGAATATAAAGGGAGTGGACTGACAATTCTCGGGGGGAAAGGGGTGTTGGGGGTGCGGGAAGAGACTGGACAAAAATCGTACACCTATGGATGAGGACAGTTGGGTGGGGGAGGTAAGGGCAGACGGTGGTGTGGGAACCAGGTGGAGGGGAGCTATAGGAGGAAAAAAGAGGAACAACTGTAATAATCTGAACAATAAAGATTTAATTTTAAAAGAAAAAAGAAAAATATATATCCCATTCTATTTTATTTCATTGTGATCCACTGTAGTGTGTTTTTAATGGGTTGTTACAGTTGATAAAACATTGATTTAGGCCATTACTGAGACTGAGGGAAATGTGGTGATTAGGACACGTATATCAATGAATTTGAAAACACTTAGAGAAGGAGAACATGTAAGTATTTATGCAGGGTGCATAAAAGTCTGACAGTGTAACTTGAAGCTTCTTTACTGTTACTGCCATTATTACACTAAGAATGTCATATTCTTTCAGGGGCTTCTGCCACTAGAGTTATCAAATACAATAATGTAATGAGGACAAGTATTTTCAAATTCTAGCTCAACAGTTTTTGGCATCTATTTTTATCTTATTGCCTGATCCCAAATTGATGTCCAGGAAATAAATTATGTAAAGGATTTATATGGGCTAAGTTAATTCTCAATAGTGCAATAGTACCATTAACAATCCCATTCCATCACAACATTACTCAGCATTCTGTAGCAAGTATAAAGCAAACATGTGTAAATAGAGTCATAGAGACCAAATTAGGATATTGGGATTTTACTCACAATTTAGAGATGTTTATGGTCTAAGGTTTCATCTAGTCATCATGAGTTATTTTTATGTTCTTGGCATTTTGTGAAATATAGTGCCTACACTTTAGAACTCAGAAAGTACCCAAGTAAACCTGGTGCTCTTGTCACCATAATGATGAGGATAAACTTTAGCTCAAAACAAGTCCTTCATCCTATCTGTAACCTGACGGCAAAATTTAATGCAAATATCAAACTTGTGGATATTAAAAAGCAAATGCCTCTTTCAGTTATCAGTATTTGAACCTAATTAATAGCACTAATATTTTGAAGTAAAATAAATATTGACTTGGGGAAGTAGTTATTTATAAAATGTAATTTTTCTCATGATTTTAAGATCATCTTTATTTTATTTAAATAGAGGAAAGTAACCATTATATAGTACTCTGGCAATTAATAAATCCTATTTGCTCTAAATTCAATAATATTAACAGAAGATATTAAAAGCACTGATATTTACCACAAATCAGTACAATTACCACACAGTGACTTAGTAATGTACTTATATAATGGAAATTTCATCAGGAAAATTAGAAGGAAACAGAAGATTTAGTACATAACTACCATCAAGCATTGTGACCACTGAGCAAAATGTGAAATGAAAATTCAATAATTTCCACACTATTTGTCTTATGAATATGCTTACCTCAAATCATAGCTGCCTAATCAATATATTAATCTAAACTTTTTCATTGGTTTATTATACTAATAATATTATTTTAAAACTTTTAAATTCTTTTTTTCCTTTTTTTATTGTCTAAAGTTTTACATATGTCTCCTTTTTATTCAATTGACTCCCCTCTCCCCCAGCCATTCCCACCCTGGGTAAGCCCCCACCACCACAGTGTCTGTGTTCATTGGTTATGCTAATATGCATGCATACAAGTCCTTGGGCTGTTCTCTAATCCCCCCTCCCCTACCATTTGTCTCTGGATCTATTCTTGTTCAGTCATGCCCTATTAACAGCTCGAGTCTTTACAAAGATAGTAGCTTTACGTCTGCACATTGCTACTGTATACAGCAGGGGTGGGCAAAAATAGGTTTACAATTGTTAGTAATGGAGTTTATTTTTATTATTATTATTGTATTATTTTCCATTCCAATGACTGTAAACCTACTTTTACCCCATCTCTATATATAATATTATAATTACAATTTCATACATGTACATATATGAAATAGCACTGTCAGGCTCAGAGATACTGTCTCAGATGCCAAGCATGCTACCCTAAGGGTTTAGAGTGTCAGATCTTTGAGTCCTTCACCAACTTCCGTAGGTTTCAGTGCCAGGTTGGCTAACCTTCTCAGCTTAAAGTCTTAGATCCAGTGGTCTTATTTCAATGGCTAAGGTTCCAACAATCCCATCTCTTCCCTTTAATCCCCAGTCCTAGGAGCAATAGCTACATCTTCTTGCTAATAACTTATGGTTCTCTCAGTGGTGTGGTTTCATTTATGGCAGAACTCAATTGGTACAGCCTTAGCCTAGTATAATGGAGAACACAGAAAGGAGTCTGACACCAGAAGCTTTTCATTTTAATTTTTATTTTTTTTACATTGCTGCCCTGTAACATCTTCTGGACATAATTTACTCTTGGACAGAATTACTTCAAAATCTGGAAATACAGAAAATACACTTGCCACTCAACTCCTTTGTACTTTTCTTAATAAAATTTTGTTATTTAAAGAAAAATACAGTTCTCTGTAGGACATATAAATCTTCACAAGCATGTTTTCTCTGGTAGGAAAAGAAAATAAAAACTAGAAAATCCAAATTGATTTCAAAATATATTTCAAAAAAATCCAAATTATATTTCAAAAATCCACTATATTTTTAAGGACATCAAAGAGCTGAGTGTGCAATGTGTAAATGAACTAAAAATATGAAAAAGGGCCCGGACCAGCAGAGGCAGCAGCTGGAGCAGCCAGCCACAGCCTGTGCCCTCTTCTGTCTGCCCACCTCTATTGTTCTGACCCCTAGCATCCCACCCTTCCCCTTCCGCCCTTTCCCTTTTCTCCTCAGTCTCCTGGCACCTGCAGTTTTGAGCTTTCAATCTCCCACCCCACCCGCCTACAGTGACCACAGACTTGACCACTCAAAGTCCAGCTCCCCAGAATACTGCTCCACATGGACACCAGTGTGGTTGAAAGTGGATTAAATATCACTGTCACCATCCATCTACTTATGCATGGAAAGGAAGTTGGCAGTATCATTGGAAAGAAAGGAGAATCAGTTAAGAAGATGTGCAAGGAGAGTGGTGCACTTATCAACATCTCAGAAGGGAATTGTTCTGAGAGAATTATCACTTTGGCTGGATTCAGTACTGCCATCTTCAAAACCTTTGCTATAATCATTGACAAACTGGAAGAGGACATCAGCAGCTCTATGACTAATAGCACAGCTGCCAGTAGACCCCCACCACCCTGAGGTTGGTGGTCCCTGCTAGTCAGTGTGGCTCTCTCATTGGGAAAGGAGGTTGTGAGATCAAGAAAATATCAGAGAGTACAGGGGCTCAAGTCCAGGTAGCAGGGGATATGCTCTCCAACTCAACTGAGCGGGCCATCACTACTGCTAGCAATCCGCAATCCATCATTGAGTGTGTGAAACAGATCTGCGTGATCATATTGGAGTCCCCTCCCACGCTCCAAAGGACATGACCATCCCATACTGGCCCAAGCCATCCAGTTCTCCAGTCATCTTTGCAGGTGGTCAAGCCAACCTATAAACCCATAAATAGCCCTATCCCCTTATGGACAGGGCTAAAGCTCAGCTTGGCTTTGCTCCTGACACCAGCAAGATTATTGTAGGGACCAGAGAGGAATCAACCTGTCTGTTCCTCTGGAAGTTAGGCCATAGAACTCATTCTGACTGTAGATCTTGAAACAACCCTGTAACTTACCTCAAACCATCCTAGTCATGGTCTAGTAGTAGCCCTGCCTTTCCAGAGACCTTCTAGGAATCATGCTTGTCCATGTTCTCAGAGGATGGGCTGCAGACCTCAGCTTAACTGTGAATCTGGAAGAAACCCTATAACCTGGATCTTCCTCCCCAGGGAAAAACTGAGAGGCATGTCTGTCTATGCACCTGGAAAAAGAAAGAATCCATGAACTTTTCATGTACAAGCTATTTAATATTAGCCAGTTAGTAGAACAAAAAAGAAAAAAAAATGAAAGCATATAGGATCTTCGTAATAAAAGGTACATATTATGGGAGACTCAAAAGGAGAAGAGAGAGAGAACAGAGTAGAAAGTTTATTTAGAGAAATAATGGCTGAAACTTCCCAAATCTAGGGAGGGATATGAACATTCAGTTTCAAAGAGCTTTGAACAGCCAAAAACAAGATGATTCCAAAGATTACCCTGACACTCATTATAATCAAATTGTCAAAAATCAGAAACAAGGGGAGAATTTTGAAAGAAGCAAAAAATAAGGGATTCATCACATACAAGGGAACTCCCATAGTCATTTGCAGATTTCTCGGCAGAAATCTTGCAGGCCAGGAGGGAGTGGGATGATATGTTAAAAGTGCTGAATGAAAAAACTGCCAAAGAAGAATAATCTACCTGGGAAAATTGCCCAGAAATGAAGGAGAGATAACAATAATTCAAAACACAAAACAAAACAAACAAACAAACAAAAACGAAGACAGTTTATCACCACAAGAACTGCCTTACAAATGATGCTAAAGTTGAAACAAAAGGATGCTAAGTAAAACAGAAAACTTATGAAAGTATAGTATTCACCAGCAATGGTAAATATGTGGTGAAATTCAGAATAGTTTAATATTGTAATGGTGAACTATGAATCAGTTTTAACTATTATAAAAGTTAAAAATCCAAAGTATAAAAACAATTATAGCTACAATATTTATTTTATTTTTTTTCTACCTGGAGAATATGTTGGCTATTCTCAAAGAGAAAAAAACAGCTAATTTTATGGGCAAAATACTACAGGGTGCATTCAAAATAATTGTATCAAATAGAAACATCAAGGTTTACCTCATTCTCCAGAGATCTGAGAGAATTTTTACAAAGAGCTGATGACATTTTAAATTCAAACCTATCCAAGTTTCAAAACAGCTAAATTAGCCTTGATCTAAAGTTCTATTATTATCTGTAATGAAAAAAATACAATCAACACTTGAAAAATTGCTATAAATGCTTGCTACATGAAATTGTTACAAAAGACTCAAGTTCTTGGTTTTATTTCTGCCATGACCTAGCCCACTTTGGTACATTCTTACCTTGTCATATACTCTCAGAAAATTAGAGTATTGTTCATAGTTATATACTCAGGGGATAAGGTTTCATTTCTAAATGGGAAATACAGTCCTAGCCAGTTTGGTTCAGTGTATAGAGCGTCAGCCTGCACATCAAAGGGTGCCAGGCTTGTTTCTGGTCCAGGGCACCTAACTGGATTGCAGGCCCCTCCCAGGCCTGGCCCTGTGTCAGAGCACTGGCAGAGCCCTGCACGAGCACTGGTGCTCTGAGTTGTTCTGGGTGGCTGTGAGTCTATGTATTCTTCAAAATTCTCCTATCCGACTACACCAAGGCGAGTTCCTGCTTGAACCCTGTCCACTGTACTCACTGTTGGGAACTTAGTCCAAGTTCCTCCTTTATCCTCTGCTCACTAGTAACAGGTGTGGGGTCTGAGCCCCTCTGCCTGGTGCTGGACCTTCTAGAATGCCAGGTCTTACACAGAGAAGCAATGAGAAGTTGTGAATATAGAAGAATGAGTCTTTATTGCTGAAGCCAGTGACCTTATAGCCATCAGACAAGAACAATAGTCACAGCAAAGTCCATAGAAGCAGGCAGCCAGACACCGGCTGGTGAACATATATCTTTCCCCTAACGCAGCATCAGTCTCTGTACCCACAGCTATTAACTGAACAGCCTCATTCTGCCTCCTACAATCACTGCCTCACATCGTAGTGGTATTTAAGCTCTCTGGCTCCGCAGCTTCTCCTGTCTCTCCTGCCCAGCTGCTCTCTTCACACAATCCATCCTAGCTGCAATCAATCCATATTCCAGCAGACTTCTCACTCCATCCTCAGCAGACTAGACTGGTCAGTAACCTACTTTTATACCATTTAGACAAAGAAGGCTTCTTGGCAATAGTCACATCAGCCATATTGGCTACTGAAGGACACAGTGTACCATGTGTCCTTGCACCCACTTATGGTATCGTGGCCTGCTTAGGATTCCCAGGCTCAGAGTCCTTGAACATTCCATTTAGGCTCATGCCCAGAGTGGCCTTTGACCATTCTGGTGTATTGATAACACAGCCTCTGTGCTCCCACCGGCCTTGACCATCCGGGGACCTGCCATCATTCTGACACCCTGGTGGGGGCTCGTGCAGGAGGCAATCAATCAATGTATTTCTCTCACATCGATGTTTCTCTCTGTTTTTCCCTCTCTCTCATGTATTCTCCCTAAAAATATCAGCAGATAAGGATAAAAAATAAAAAAGGGACAAAGATGAATAATATTCTATATTATATGTAACTATGACAGTGAATGAATATATTGAAGGAGACACCAGAAAAATGTTAAGAGCAGAAGAACTTGGCCTAAAATTACTATTTCAGATGTTCTTAATAATGAATAATGTTTTAAACTCCAGGACATCCTATGTAGTAAAAGCCTAATATGCTAAGTGTCCAACCGTTCATTCGACCATTCAACTGTTCCACCAGTGACTATGATGCACACTGACCACCAGGGGGAAGACACTCTGACCAGTAGGTTAGCTTGCTGCTGGGGTCAGGGAGATTGGGACTGGGCGAGACAGACCAGACACACCCTGGAGCTCTCCCATGGTCCATCCCCTGCAGGCCAAACTCCCGTGGCCCCTCCCCCATGAGCTGGCCCCATTGGCCACGATCCGGACTGGGCAAGATGGCCCCATTAACCTCAATCACCGGCCAGGCCAAGGGACCCCACCAGTGCACGAATTCATGCACTGGGCCTCTAGTAGACTAATAAAGTCACTGTTCCTCATAAGATTGTGTTTCTGATTATAAAACCGAACATCCAATCCTACTAGAGATTTGATGAGAGATACACACTAAAATATTTCCATAACTGGATGATTTTGAGAAGTAAACAGTTTCCTCCAAAAACTCTACAAATCAAAAAAAGGTGATGCCTGATATAGATTACTTGCTCTCAAGATCTTTGAGTAAAGATACATGATCTTGAAAATAAACATTCACTTGAGTTGGATTTAATGTATATTTTCTTCTCTACCTTATTTTCTTTTATTTCATTTCCATCATTTTTGGAACCCTTTCCATTTTTTCTTATTTTTTAATTTATTTATTTTTATTGTTGAGAGTATTACAGGTGCCCCCACTTTTTCCCAGTGCCCTCCTCCACCCTGTTCCTGCCCCACCCCAGAACTTCACCACACTATTGTCTGTGTCCATGGCCTATGCATATATGCATATAAGTTCCCCAGTTCAACACTACCCACTTCCTACCCCAGCCTTCTCTCTGAAATTTGTCAGTCTGTGTGTCTGCATCTATTTTGTTGATCAGTTTATTTTGTTCATTAGATTCCACATATTTGTGAAATCATGTGATACTTGTCTTTCTCTGACTGGCAAATTTCCCTTAGCTTATTACTCTCCAGGTCCATCCACACTGTTTCAAATGGTAAAAGTTCTTTCTTGCCAAAACCGGTTTGGCTCAGTGGATAGAGCGTCAGCCTGCGGACTGAAAGGTCCCGGGTTCGATTCCGGTCAAGGGCATGTACCTGGGTTGCGGGCACATCTCCAGTGGGAGATGTGCAGGAGGCAGCTGATCGATGTCTCTCTCTCATTGATGTTTCTAGCTCTCTATCTCTCTCCCTCCCTCTCTGTGGAAAATCAATAAAATATATTTAAAAAAAAAAAAAAAAGTTCTTTCTTTTTCAGCTGCATAGTATTCCATTGTGTGATATAACACAGGTTTTTTTAATCCACTCGCCTGCTGATGGGCACTTGGGCTGTTTCCAAATCTTAGCTATGAACATCTGGTGCATATATTCCTTCTGATTGGTGTTTCTAATTTTTTAGGATATATTCCTAGAAGTGGGATCACTGGGTCTAATGTGAGTTCCATATTTTTATTTTTTGGAGGAAACTTCATACTGTGTTTCACAGTGGCTGTACCAGTATCCATTCTGACCAGCAGTGCACTCGGTAGGGTTCCCTGGTCTCCACATCCATGTCAAAATTGTCCTCTGTTGATTTGTTGATGATAGTCATTCTGACAGGTGTGAAATGATACCTCATTGTTGTTTTAAGTGGAATCTCTTGAATTATTAGTGACTTTAAGCATTTTTTTATATGTCTCTTGGCCATCTGTAAGTCCACTTTGGATAAGTGTCTATTTAGGTCCCTTGTTAATTTTTAATTGGATTGTCTGTCTTCCTTTTGTTATGTTGTATGACTTCCATATATATTTTGGAAATTAACCCCTTATCAGATGTACCATTGGCAATTATGTTCTGCCATGCAGTGGAGTCCCTTTTTACTTTGATGATGGTTTCTTTGGCTGGGCAGAAGCATTTTATTTTGATGCAGTCCCATTTGTTTATTTTCTCCTTAATTTCCTTTGTTTTAGGAGATGTAACCACAAACATCTTGCTACCAGAGATGACTGAGATTTTTCTACCTATGGTTTCTTCTAAGATTTTTATGGTTTCATGAATTACATTTAAGTCCTTTAGCCATTTTGAGTTTATTCTTTTATTTGGTGTAAATGGGTGGTCTAGTTCCATTTTTTTATATGTACCTGTCCAATTTTCCTAACACCATTTATTGAAGAAACTGTCTTGACTCCATTGTATGCTCTTGCCTCCTTTGTCAAATACTAATTGAGCATAATGGCTTGGGTCGATTTCTGGGTTCTCTGTTCTGTTCTCTTGATCTATATGCCTGTTCTTGGGCCAATACCAGGTTGTTGTAAGTATAGTGGCTTTGTAGTATAACTTGATATCTGGTATTGTGATTCTTCCAAATTTGTTCTTCTTTCTCAAGATTTCTGAGGCTATTCGAGGTCTTTTTTGTTTCCATACAAATTTTTGAAGAGTTTATGCTAGGTCTGTGTGTTGGTATTATAAAACAGAATGCATTGGATATATAGATTGCTTTGAGTAGTATGGACATTTTAATGATGTTGACACTACCAATCCATGAACATGGTATATTCTTTCACTTGCTTATATCTTCCTCTATCTCTATTTTCAACATCCTGTGGTTTTCAGAATACAGGTCTTTTACATCCTTGCTTAAATTTAGTCCAAAGTATCTTAAATTTTTGTTGCAATGGTAAATGGCATTGTTTTTTTTAGTTTCTCTTTCTGAGAGTTCATTATCAGTGCATAAACATTCCATGAATTTCTGAGTGTTAATTTTGTATATTGCAATGTTGCTGAATTCATTTATTAAATCTTGTAGTTTTTGATGGAGTCTTTCGCCAGGGTCCAGCCCCAGCAGTCCAGGGGTTCCCAAAGGTGTGGACAGAGTCGGCGAAGAATGAGGGACATGGAGACAGCATTCAGATGATCAGCATAGCCAGGTTCTCTCTGTATTCTCCTGTTACATCTGTATTTATATCATTTGATCCTGTAAGCATGCCTCTATAGTCACATCATGGTATGTTTTGGGTCCTCCCTTGACCTTCTACAGTTCCTTGTTTCATGTCCATAGTTTCTTATCTGACCTTCGCCAAAAATCCCATCTTCATCTAGTTCTGTTGATTTTAATCCTATCCATTCTATTCCAAAGGTTAGGGCTAGTTTGTTATCTGCATTTCAAGGTCACTACTCTACTGTTCTGTTAAGATGCAAGGAAGTAACTGAAGGAGATTATCCTAAGTAATGATTATGTAGATTAAGCGTGATTGTTCGTAGTTAAGGTGATTAACTACCCCCCTGGCACTTAGTTAAGGGGTTTTACTGATTTATTCCCTTCCTTAGTCCTGTTAATCCCTAACTCCAGAAAAAAATTCCCACCTGGGGAAACAACATTTCTCTGGGAGGTGGCCCTGGTTAGAACACACAGCGTTAAGAAGGGAAGCAAACATATTAAGAACAGTATGCCAGGTCCCTTGAAACATATGCTGTGCAGATGTTTCTTCCCTGCAGCGACTGTGTCAAGCAACAAGGATGTACCGGCCTCCAGCAATCTTTAGGGATTTCTATGTAAAATATCATGTTATCTGTAAAAAATGACAGTTTTACTTCCTCCTTTCCAATTTGGATACATTTTATTTCTTCTTCTTGTCTGATCACTATAGCTAAGTCATCCAGTACTCTGTGGAACAAGAGTGGTGAAAGTGGACATCTCTGTCTTGTTCCTGTTCTTAGGGGAAATGGTTTTAGTTTCTGTCCATTGAGTATGATGTTGTCTGTAGGTTTGTAATGTACATGGCTTTTATAATGTTGAGGTATGATCCCTCTATTCCTACTTTGTTAAGAGTTTTTATCGAAAATGACTGTTGGGTTTTGTTGAATGCTATTTCTGGATCTACTGATATGATCATTTAATTTTTGTCTTGCAATCAGTTTATGTGTTGTATCACAATTATTGATTTGCAAATATTGTGCCAGCCTTCCGTTCTCAGAATACATCCCACTAGGTCAGTGGTTCTTAATCTCCCTAATGCTGTGAACCTTTAATACAGTTCCTCATGTTGGGGTGACCCCCAATTTTATTGTTAAAAATTGAACAAAATTAAAGCATAGTGATTAATCACGAAAAAATATGTAATTACATATGTGTTTTCCAGTGGTCTTAGGCAACTCCTGTGAAAGGATCGTTCAACCCCTAATGGGGTCAGGACCCACAGGTTGAGAACTGCTGCACTAGGTCATGATGTATGGTCTTTTTAATGTATTGCTGGATCTGATTTGCTAACATTTTGTTAAAAATTTTAGCATCTATGTTCATCAACATGTTGGCCTGTAATTCTCTTTCTTTGGAGTGTATTTATCTGTTTTTGGAATTAGGGTAATGCTAGCCTCATAGAAAGAGCTTGGAAGTGTTCCTTCCTCTTGAATTTTTTGGAATAGTTTGAGAAGGATAGATGTTATTTCTTCTATGAATGTTTGGTAAGCTTGAGTACCTCAGAACATGTTCTAATTTGGGAATAAGCTCATTGCAGACAAAAGACATACTTAGTTAAGATTAGGTAATACTGGAATTGGGGGGAGGGCTAATTCAATATATAAAGTGGAAAATTTAGGCAAGGGAAAAGAATCGTGTCCAAACTGAATCATGCTGCACAGGGCCAGGAACAACTGGGAGTCAAAAGAGAAGCTCAGAATAAATCCTTCCCTAGTATCTTCAGAGATTGTGACATTTTGGACACTGATTTTGGAATTCTATCCTCTAGAATATTCAGGCAATCCATCTCTATGAAGTCACTCATCTTGTGGTGCTTTATTAGAGTAGCCCTAGGAAAACACAAGGGAGAATTTAGCACAGTCGTAGTTTTCAGTAGACACTTTAGAAACTAGTTGTGATTAAAGCCAGAGAAAACGTGAAAAATTCCATGACGGAATAAATGAAAATTTGTAATGGACTTACTAAACTGGAGGGAAAATAGAAAGACACTGACAGGTATCCAGCAGGCAGACATTACCAACCACCCTGTCCCACAGGTAGGATACTGAATATGAGTCTGCCCATGTTGGCGATTTTAAAGTGCCAGCTAGTCAATTTACCCATTAAATGTATTCCCACTCTACTTTTTACTCACCTCTCTCCTAAATATGCTTTTCCTAATGACAGTGGTTTTCTTCACGAATGAGACATATTTATGTGCAGATATGAAATGTCTCTGTTATTTCATTGACATTAAAGAGAAAGTTAATGATGATTAATGATGTCTGGAATCCTTGTAAAATATTCAAAATTGGGTTAAACCTTTTTCAGGAACTTGATATACTTGAACAACAGTATAGTTCACTGTTGAGGAAATTATCTGAGACCAAGGCAACAGTGTAATCAACATTATTAAAGCTAAAATGTTTATACTGTAGGAAGCATATAGAATGGGACATTTATTCCCATTGAAAAATAGTTAGAATGAAAGTTTAATGGATATGGTGGAGTCACAATGAGGAGGAACTTTAAGCAGTTGCCATGGTCTGTAGAACTGGGAAAGGCTTGCTGCTAGGTAACTACATCCAGAATATATCAATCCAGAGACAAAATGGGGTGATCTCAAATGAAAATACAAACTATCAATGGGTATGGCTATAGCTGGAAAGGACCATGGAACCATTAAAGTTTCTGCTGGTAAGTAACTCAAGAATTTCATGTAAAGGAAAGAAGCAGTTAGATTTGTGTATCCATAAATACACACACACACACACACACACACACACACACACGTATCTTTACCAAGTATTCACCTCCTGAGGGGTATCTATAACACTTATGATTTCCTATTCCAGTACCTTTTACTTGGTTGAAAGGTACAAAATGGTGCTTTAGTTGAGAGTTACTCATATTTTCAAAAACTGTGACTTAACACATTGTGCACCAGTATTTATTGCTAGTTTTACCCAGTGGCCACATAAGTTTCTATTGAACAAATACAGAAAATGTTTTAGAAAGTATCATACTTTAAAAAGATATTAGCTTGTAAGAACATGTAATCAATAACTTCAAAATGCAATGGGTATTTAATTTTAAGGCATGTCTTTAACATTAAGGTAAAACACTGTGTTTTATGAAAACATGAGAATGCTCATGATCTGCCTGCAATGTGTTAAGCTATCAATAAGAGTGAAAAGGGAGGTGTTAATTAAGGTACAGAGATCGGTCAATTTGACAAAACTGTGGGGATATTAACATTGTTTGCGGGTAGTTTTTATCCCACGCTCTACTACACTGGTAGAACGCATAAATACATAAAACGTATAAATACGTTTCCCGCATACAATGTGTTAAAAAGAATTTTGCAATGTCTTTTTCATATTGTATTATGTACCATAATGTCCAGTCAACAATAGGCAATGTTGGTACTTGAATAGTAGCATGGCTTATATGGATATTATTTATATGTGTTTATATCTTACTAGAGGCCCAATGCATGAAATTCATGCATGGGGGAGGGGTTGTCCCTCAGCCCTTGCTGCACCCTCTCCAATCCAGGATCCCTGGGGGGATGTCTGATTGCCAGTTTATACCTGATCCCTGGAGAATCAGGCCTAAACCGGCAATCAAACATCCCTCTTGCAATCCAGGACCACTGACCCCTAACCGCTCTCCTGCCTGCCTGCCTGATCACCTCTAACCCCTCTGCCTGCCTGCCTGATTGCCCCCAATCACCTCTGCCTGCCTGATCACCCCTACTCACCTCTGCCTGTCTTACTGATCACCCCTTACTGTTCCCTTGCCTGCCTAATCACCCCTAACCACCTCTGCCTGCCTGCCTAATGGCCCCTAAAAGATCCCCTGCTGGCCTGTTTGCCCCTAACTGTTCCCCTGCAGGCCTGATCACCCCTAACTGTGCCCCTGTTTGCCTGATTGCCCCTAACCGCCTCTGCCTTGGCCCCACACCCAGGATGTAGGCTTCCCTCCTTCTGTCTGGCCTCAGGCACCTGATACCCGGGTCAGCTTCACCCAGGCACAAATTTGTCAAGAAAGACATCCAGAAGGTCATCTGGGAGACATTCATTCTAATTAGCACATTACCCTTTATTAGTATAGATTATATTCTTAATAACAACATTTTTAGCACGATGTAAAATGTAACAAAATCAAACTAGAAGGGCAGCAATTGGAGATGGGAGTGCACTGAAGATAAAATAAAATGCCTTCAGAAATGCCAAAGAAATCAAAAGGATGGAGGAAAGCTTTGTAGGGAGTAATATTTTCTCATGAAACAATAACATCTGAATCCCCACAGTTTTAGGATGGCAAGGTAATTCTCAACTTCAGCCTTCACATAAGTGTATTTATATCATAAGCAAAAATACATATCTTATATGAGAAATACAAACTATTTGCCTCAAAATTGCAAATATTTGTGCAAATGAGAGATCTGGTACAAGCCTTTCTGACAATACTGATGTATTACTTTCTTCCATGAATAAAAAAAACATGCATAATGTGCTGACACTGTACTACACATTTGGAAAACATAATTGAATGAAAATGCCTAATTAAGGAACATTCACCTCCTGGATTATGTATTCATTTATTATATCATCATTTAACTTACCTTGACTACTCTGAAATCAATTTTCCCATTATTTATAAAGTCTTCCTTTCTATGTTCACACTTTTTCATGGAAAACTATTTTTCCCCACTCAATTCTACTGAACCTACAAGTTAGAAATTTGAAGGCCAATTGATACTTTGACCCTTGCAATTTGGCACAATTAGATGTAAAACGGAACACAGGAAGGAGTTAGGACAAGAAATAATTTGTGGTATGGACATAGAAAGAGTAGGCAAAAGTACATTAATACTAATAATAAATAAAGCAGTGGTAATAACTAATACACAGTAAAACGTATGTAACTACTAATTTGGCTGAGGGGGTGTCTGCTAAGGCCAAAATTCCACTACATAATAAAGTAAATATTCTGAATGTGTATGTTAAAAATTTGTCAATTTTATTAGTTTACTTCTTTTTGCTTATATAGACACATTGTGTAATTGAAATTAAGTATGTATGAAAAGTTCAATTTCACAGAAAAGTTTTCTTTATGCATTATTTTAATTGTAAATTTATACTGAATAGGTCTAATAAATGCATGCATTCATCAGTCACCATGAGTTGCAAATGCACACAACTGGGGTATGGCTTAGTGCATGTTGGAACATTGGCTTGCATGCATTAAAACTCCTGCAGAAAGTAGGCCACATGCCAATAGAACCAAGTACCTCACGTAATATAGTGTATTCATGTGCTAATCATTCACCAAACTCTGTTTACTACCAGTGATTCCTGGATTTCAATATGTAGACTATCTACTTATATAAAAACCATGGGTGGTGTTCATCACATACAGATGAACAGCCTTGACCAAGCAGAAGGAAGTCAGTCCTACAGGGGTTGTCTTGGCAATGGCTGCGTCCTCCCCCAAGCTGTTTCCTGTAAAGGTAGTATTTGAGGCAGGAACCCGCCCTGGGAGCGTGGAGGCAGATCTTTCTAAAGTGTGCTGCGCGAGCACAGGGTGAACCTGAGTGGGGCGGCTGAAAGGCTTAGAAAAGACAGACAAGAGAATGAAAGCCGGGTCTCGGTGGGACGCTGCTTCTCTGAGAGACAGCGACCACGCCCACAGCCATGCCTTTAGTTTATAGCAGATGCTACCAGGCAAAGTAAGGGCGTGACCAAGATGTTTACAAACATTCTCCTGGGTTTCAATCCTACTCAACTACATGCACCTGAACTCTATCAAGCCCACATTACTCAGGCACGTGGGGCCACGTGTTTGACCATAGGTTCGAGCTTACAACTACAGCTGTTGGCTATAATTGTGCTGGGAGGGCCCTCCCCTCCCCTCCAAACTGGGACTTGCACATGGCAATGAGAGGACTGTGCCCTCTCATCAGTCCAAGGCTTGAACCTGTCCAAAACACTGTAGTGGCTCCCCAGAATAAAGTTTTAATTCTGTTTCTTTGTTACTAATGTTGTGGCCCCATCCCATAACAAAGAAATAAAGGGAAATTTCCCCATCGAATTTCTGAATAGTATGACTCCTTCGGGAATACCTTGTCATAAATTAAAATTGAAAGTGGGTGCAATCATCATGCTATTGAGAAATCTCAATAGTAAATGGGGTCTTTGTAATGGTACCGGATTTATTATCAAAAGATTACGACCTAACATTATGGAAGCTGAAGTATTAACAGGATCTGCAGAGAGAGAAGCTGTTCTGATTCCAAGAATTAATTTGTCCCCATCTGACACTGGTCTCCCATTTAAATTGATTCGACAATGGTTTCCCATGATGCCAGCATTTTTGATGACTATTAATAAATCACAAGGACAAACTCTAGACAGAGTAGGCATGTTCCTACCTGAACCTGTTTTTGCACATGGTCAGTTATATGTTGCTTTGTCTCGAGTTTGAAGAGCGTGTGATATTACAGTTAAAGTTCTAAGTACTTCATCACAAGGGAAATTAGTCAAGCACTCTGAAAGTGTTTTCACTCTTAATGTGGTGTACAGGGAGATATTAGAATAAGTTTAATCACTTTATCAGTCATTGTTTGCATCACTGTTGTTTTCATATCATGTTTTTGTTGTTTTCATATCATGTTTTGTCGTTTTTATATCCTGTCTCTGTTGTTACATCCTTTTGTTATTGTTTATTTATTAATAAATTTACATATAATTTTCATATACATTTTACTAATTTCCTTTCATCTCTCACAGTTCTATTATAGAGAAAGGGCAAATAGCAATATTAAAATATCTCTGCTAATTAATTCCCTTTTTTAAAAGAATATATTTTATTGATTTTTTACAGAGAGAAAGGGAAAGGGATAGAGAGTTAGAAACATCAATGAGAGAGAAATATCACTCAGCTGCCTCCTGCACACTCCCCACGGGGGATGTGCCTGCAACCAAGGTACATGCCCTTGACTGGAATCAAACCTGGGACCCTGGAGTCTGCAGGCCGATGCTCTATACACTGAGCCAAACTGGTTAGGGCAATTAATTCCCTTTTAATGTGCACGAATTTCATGCACTGGGCTAATAGTAGTTGTAGATATGTAATATTCATTTCTTTGCTTGAAATTACTATAGTGTTTTTTCCCAATATAAGGCCTATTCAATCTTGTTAAAAATAACTGTGAATTAGTAACAAACCTTAACCTATTAAGTATAAGCAAATTTTGGTTTAAAGCTTTTAAAAATTAACATGATATTAATGTTCACATATGACATATGAACCAGAAATTTTCTCTATTAAATCTGAAATCTATAAAATCAAGGTCTGCAAAATTGAGGGTTTACTATACTGCATTTACCTACTCTGTCATCTGATGGGAAGCCTTGGTTTTAATTGCTTATTGGTACAATTAGATTTCCTTTCTATTTTAAGTAATAAGTTATTTGGTCACATTCCTCAAGAAAAAAATTTTAAAACACTTCCATTGTATTATTATTTTTCTTATTGTCTTTAATATACAGGGGGGCAAAAGTCGGTATATAGTTGTGAGTGCAAAATACAGAGTTTATTCTCATGTAGGTATATCAAGATTTAATTGTACTCTCTCTCATTCGCCGACATCCACACCAGAATACAACTAAACAATGATTTCATCAATGATTAATGAAAATCATTCCAAACCACATTATATCGAGCTTAACAGAAGTCCTACAACTAAGGATATAAAGAAGAAGCCACTGAAACTGATAGGAGAGAAAGAGACACTGACAGGCTGGTCAAAAAGACTGGTCCCACATGTACATGTGGCAGATAAAACTTCCCTAACCTCTTAAAGGGAATAAAATACATATCCAGGAAGCACAGAGTCCCCAACAAGATGAACCCAAAGAAGCCTGCTACATAATTAAATAGCAAGTGGTTAAAGACAGGGAATCTTAAAGGAAGCAAAAGAAAAGCAGTTAGTTACCTACAAGGGAACTCCCATAAGACTGTCAGAAGATTTCTTAATGAAAACTTTGCATGACAAGTGGATTGGGAAGAAATATTTAGATTTATGAAAAGCAAGAACAACATCATTTAGATTTGAAGGATATATAAACAGCTTTCAGGGAAAGAAAAAGTTAAAAGAGTTTATTACCACCAAACCAGTGTTACATGAAATATTAAAGAACAAGAAGAAAAAATATATATATGAACAAAAAATGGCAATAAAGACCAAGTAAGCAGCACCTGGCCCATCTTGTCCCCACTCTACCAGCAGAGCAGCACCCATCCTGCCCTGCTGAATGTACACGTGGAACCGTTCCCGGCCTGGCCTGCCACCCTGACCAAGTGGAGCAGCAACTGGTCTGGCCTGCCACCCTCACCAGTGGAGTAGCACTTGGCCTGGCACACTTCCCACCCAGAAGTGCAGCAGTTCCTAGCCCACCACACTCCCTACACAAGCAGAGCACCAGGCCCACTCCATCACTTTAACATGTAATTTGCCAAAACACAGGGACCTGCTGCCCTAATTCAATTCACCCAACCCAGTGCTCTAAACAGCTAGCCCCACCTCCTTGAAGTGGTGTGCGAGGCCTTACCACCGTGACCCAAAGCCACCAAACACATGGACCTGTCACTGTGACACACTATGCCTGACCCAGAGTAACTGGACCTGCCACAACTTGACCCACCTTACCTGGAGCCACAAGATCAGACCAACAGCTGGACTTGGTGCAACCAGTTACTTCTGGACACATGAATCCACTCCTGTGACCCTGCCTGCCTCACCTAGTGGCCCAGACTACCAGATTGTTAAAATAGAGAGACGAAGAAACAACCACCAAATGAAAGAAGAGGAGGAATCACCAGAAAATAACTACATGAAATGGAGGCAAGCAATACATTAGATAAAGAATTCAAAGTAATAGGTATAAGGGTGCTCAAACAACTGAATGATAACTTAAAGCAATTTAATGAAAATTATAAGAAACTTAATAAGAAGTACACCAGCATGAAAAATGAGATTGTAACAATAAGTAAGAATCAAGTCGAAATGAAGAATGGCATAAATGAAATAAAGAATAACCTGAAAGAATTCAATAGCAGAGTGAAGAAGCTGAGAAACAAATCAGTTTATTAGAGGACAAAGTGGGGAAAAATACCCATTCAGACCAAAAATTGAAAAAATAGTTAAAAAGCAGGAGGAAAGCTTACGGGAGTTTTGGCTAACATGAAACAAAAGAACATCTGCTTATTGAGGGAGTGAGAAGGAGGAAAATCTGAGCAAGGAATAGAGAAACTTTTTGAAAAAATAATGACAGAAAACTTCCCTGACCTGGTGAAGAAAAAAGTCACACAAGTCAGGGAAACACAGAAAGATGCAACCAAAAGACCCACACCAAGACCCATCATAATTAAAATGGCAAATGTTTAAAACCAAGAATCTTTTTTTCATATCTTTATTGTTGATAGTATTACAGATATCCCTCCCATTTTTCCCCCATTTTCCTACTCCACCTGTATTCCGCCCTTCCCCAGGCATTCACCATCCTATTGTCTGTGTCCATGGATAATGAATAAAAGTTATTTGGTGAATCTTTTCCTGCTCACCCTCCCCACACTCCTCTGAGATTCATCAGTCTGTTCCATGTTTCTATTCTATTTTATTCATCAGTTTATTTTGGTCATTGGATTCCTTCTTTGTTTATTTTGATTTTTTGATTCAGTGATTGATAGATATGTACTTATTGCCATTTATTGTTCATATTTTTTATCTTTATACTTCTTCTTAAAAAATACCCTTTAACATTTCTTGTAATACTGGTTTGATGGTGATGTACTCCTCTAGCTTTTTCTTGTCTGTGAAGGTCTTTATCTGATCTTAAATTCTGAATGATAGCTTTTATTGGTAGAGTAATCTTGGTTCTGGGTCCTTGTTTTTCATCACTTTGAATATATTTTGCCATTCTCTTCTGGCCTGCAAAGTTTCTGTTGAGAAATCAGTTGACAGTCGTATGGGAACTCCCTTATAGGTAACAAATTGCTTTTCTGCTGCTGCTTTTAGGATTCTCTCTTTGTCTTTAAATTTTTGCATTTTAATTATGATATGTCATATAGTGGGTTTCTTTAGGTTCATCTTATTTGGGACTCTCTGCTTCCTGGACTTGTATGTCTATTTCTTTAACCAGTGGGGGACATTTTCTGTAATTATGTTTTTCTTTAAATAGGTTTTAAATTTGTTCTCTTTCTGACACTCCATGATGAGAATGTTGGTATTCTAGAAGTTGTCCCAAAGGCTCCTTACACTATCTTCATATTTTCTGAATTCTTTTTTCTTTTTACTCTTCTGATTGGATGGGTGTTTTTTTTGTTGTTGTTGTTGTTTTTGTGTGTGTGTTTTTTTGCTTCCTTATATTCTAAATCACTGAATTGATTTTCAGAATCCTCTATTCTACTGTTGATTCCCTATGAATTATCCTTCATTTCAGTTAGTGTATCCTTCATTTCTTACAGGTCCTTTTTCGTGTCTTTGATGTTCTCATTCATTTCCTTGAAATTCTCACTATGTTCCTTGACATTCTCACCAAGATCCTTGAAGCTCTCATTAAGTTCCTTGAGCATTCTTATAACCATTGTTTTGAACTCTGTATATAGTAGTTTGCTTCCTTCTATTTTATTTAGTTCTTTTCCTGGAGATTTCTTCCCTTCTTTCATTTGTGACATGTTTGTTTGTTTCCACATTTTGGCTGTCTCTATGGATTCTGTAGAGCTGCTATGTATCCTGAAATTGGTAGACTGGTATTGTGTAGTAGCTGTCCTATAGGACACAGTGACTCAGCATTCTTAGTACAGCCTCTCCTAATCTGGGAATTCTAGGTACAACCCTGTGTTATCATTTTGCTGAGCCTTGTTATCTAATGGTGTCACTGGGTGGAATTGACCCGCAGGCCAACTAACTGTGAGGACTAGCTACAACTACAGTACAAGAGTTGCTTTGCAGGAAACACCCCTATGGAGCAGAACTTGCTTCAGTGGAGCTTTGATGCTCAACAGTCCACCCCTTTGTCACTCGTGGATATGGAAGGGTTGTAATCTGGTATGGTATGAAGCTCTCCACAAGGTGCACTGGCTTTGGAGCTTCCCTTAAGTTGAAAAGTCAGCCATAGCCTGTGACCTGCCCAGGGTTGCCCAGCACAAGCTACAGAATGATTTGGAGATGGCTATTGCTTGTGTTGGCCCAGGAGGTCCCCAGGAGAGGCCACGCTGTGAACCTTGGCAAGCTGCTGCTTGTGCTAGGCATCAAGCCACTTGTCAAGAGGTATGAATAAGTCTGATTCCAGCTGCCGTTTATTTGAGAGCTTTTAGGAAAATTTGAAATATGAGCCAAACATGCCATTCATATGGAAAAGCCACTGCAAACAGCCTGGGGGGGGGCAGGATCTCAGTGAATCACCATAGTGGGGCAAGCAGTATGGGCCAAGATGATGGAGACTCAGATATTGTGCCGGGGGGGGGGGGGGGAGACCCCAGCACTTTTTTCTAGGACAAAGCTGCCCCCAAGTTCTTGCCCTGATGCCATACAAGTAAATTTCTCCTTGTATGGCCCTGGATCATATCAAGTTCCTGCACCAACACTGGGGTTCAGAGAGAAGGATCCAAGTAAGTTCATGTGTGGGATCTTTCAGAGGAACTGCCTGGGACTCCAGCAGCTTCATGTCACTCAGCAACAATTCCCACGGTTTTTACAGCCTGAAGTAATGGGCACTTCTCTTCCAGGCTCTAAAGCCATGGACTGGGGGCCTGGTGTGTGGCTGGCACCCATGCTCCACACAGGAGGTTACTTCAGCCAAGATAACACTCCCAATTAAAAACACACGACATGTGGGTGTCAAAATAGCCCATCCCATTCTTCCTACCCTCTACCAGTCTCAATGTGCTCTCTACTTTAACTCTCTAGTTGTAGGACTTCCATTCAGAAAGATATCAGGAGATTCTGAATGATGCTTATTTTGTATTTTATTTGTAATTTTGATGTGGTGCAGTACCAGCGTTTACTCCATCTTGGTTCCTGAATTCTTCCAACACAGAAAGAATCTTAAAGACTGTAAGAGAGACAGAAAGTTACCTACCAAGAGAGCTCCCAGTATACTGTGAGCAGATTTCTAAGTAGAAAGACTTTAGCCCAGAGAAGGTGGCATGAAGTATACAGACGTATGAATCCAAGACTACTCTACCCCGTATGGCTATCACTCAAAGTTGAAGATGAAATTAGGAGCTTTGCGGACAAAAAAAAATGAAAAGAAAAGAAAAAAACAACAACACTAAAAGTCTTAATTACCACCAAAACAGCAATGCAAGATATGCTAAAGGGAGTGTTGTAACAAGATGTGGAGAGAGAGGGAGGAACACAGACATAAAGAATAAAAATTGCAACAAATATGTACCTATCAATAATAACCCTAAATGCAAATGTCTTAAATTCTCCAATATGAAGACATAGGCTAGCTGAATAGAAAAGATGAAAAGGTGCTCAGCAAAATATCAGACATCTCACCTAGAAAAGTTTTTATTAATACAATGCCTAAGGCAGGGCTGGGGAACATGTGGCTCACGGGCAGTATAAGGCTTATGAAATCATTTGGTCTGGCCCTACCAAGGCAACCACTGGCAGGACTCAAAATTCAATAAATCTAGGAGCATTTTCATAACAACATAAATTAATCATAAGTGAATTATATTAAGCGAATGAGGTTATCTATATCTAAGTGTCCCTTGGCAGAAAAAACCTTCCCCAAACCTGTCTTAGGGCAAGAGAAACAAAGGAAAAAATAAACAAATGGTACTACATCAAAATAAAAGATCGCCGAAACCGGTTTGGCTCCGTGGATAGAGCGTCGGCTTGCGGACTGAGGGGTCCCAGGTTCGATTCCGGTCAAGGGCATGTACCTGGGTTGCAGGCACGTCCCCAGTGGGGGATGTGCAGGAGGCAGCTGATCGGTGTTTCTCTCTCATCGATGTTTCTGGCTTTCTATCTCTCTCCCTTCCTCTCTGTAAAAAATCAATAAAATATATTTAAAAAAATAAAATAAAATAAAAATAAAATAAAATAAAAGATCTGCACTGCAGCAGGTGAATGGATTAAAAAATGATGGTACATCTATACAATGGAATACTATGCTGCTATAAAAAAGAAAAAATTCCTATCATTTGCAGCAGCATGGATGGAACTGGAGAGCATTATGCTAAGTGAAATAATTCAGGCAGTGAAAGAAAAATACCACATGATCTCACTCATCGATTTAAAGGCAAAAGACACTGGCAGGGGTGGGGTAAGGGCATGTGCCGGCTGGTAGGGGAGGTCAATGGGGAAAAATGGAGACATATGTACTACTATTTGTAATATTTTACACAAGAAAATAAATTTTTAAAAATGAATAAAATTAAGGAAGAAGCAGAACAGAAACAAACTCATAGATACAGAGAATATTTTCAGGGTTGCCAGGTGAGAGGAGGACTGGGAACTTTGGTAAAAATTGGTGAAGGGATTAAGAAGTACAAGTGGTAGTAACAGAATAGTTTTAGGAATGTGAAGTACAGCAGAGCAATTACAGTTAATAATATTCTAACAACTATGCATGTATTTTATTAGATAGGTCTGAGATTCATTGGGATAATTACTTAGTAAGTTATATAAAGTCTATTCACTAGGTGTACTCCTAACAACAATATATAATATTGCATGTCAAGTGTAACTGAAAAATTAAAAAGAATATTTTAAAAAATAACAAAAATAAAAAATTGAAAAGAAAGTCTATATATTAATATTTATATCAAGTCAATAAGTATAAATAGGGACTCCTTCTCAAACATGATATATGTTCACCTTTCCAATAAGTCCATTTGTTTTATATATTTATTGTGAAAATTTTCACTCATGTTCATGTAGTTAAACAACAGTATCCTTAAAACCTATGTACCATTCATCTAGGTTCAAAAGGTGTCAGTCTATGACCAATCATCTTGTTTTTATACAGTCATACACTGCCTTGCAGTTCTCCTTCTTTAAATATGTATTTATTGATCTTTAGAGACAGAGGAAAAGAAAAGGAGAGAGAGACAGAAATAACAGTGGGAGAAATATTGATCAGCTACCTCATGCACACCCCTACTGAGGATTGAACCCACAACCCAGACATTGAACCAGTTGTCCTCTTGGTGTATGCGATGACACTCAACCAACTTAGCCACATGATCCAGGTTACCTTACAATTTCTTAAGGGCAAATGCATGCAGTATTCTGAGTCATGACTTTAGCCCAACACTAATCCATACTAACTCTTATGTTTCTCTTCCTCCTCCACATTGGCCTTCCCATAACCGCCAACACTGTCTCTACTCTGTATTTTCTCTTCCAGTGTGCTACTCTGAGGGTATGAGCCTGCCAGAGAACAGATTCAGAGTCAATGCTGAATACCCAGCTCAGAGAGAACAGTGATGCTTCCTGCCCATCTATTTTGCTCTCACCAATGGCTGTGTATGGTGGCTCCATAATGGCTGTGAGTGAGGCCCTGGTGTGTGTGAGGAACACTCTCCTGCCACTCTGGCTGGGGGTGATTCTGTTCCCATATGGATGGTTCCAGGCTGTGCACTCCCAACACCGTGGTGCCCCAGAAGTGGTGATTCCCTTGAAGGTAACAGGCACTGGCATTGGCATGAAGATTGGAGACTGGCTCTCTTACAGAATGCATTTTGGGGGCCAGAGACACATTGTCCACATGAAGGTCAACAGGAATTTTCTATCCAGACACTTCCGAGTGGTTACCTACTCGGACCAGGGCGCTCTTCTTGAGGAACGGCCTTTCATTCAGAATGACTGCTACTATCATGGTTATGTGGAGGGGGACCCCGAATCTGTGGTTGCCCTCAGTACCTGTTTGGGAGGTTTACAGGGAATATTACAGACAAATGACATTGTTTATGAAATAGAGCCCAAGAGACTTTCTACCACATTTGAACATCTCTTATATAGGATAAAGAGTGAAGAGATACAATTGCCACCCATGAAATGTGGATTAACAGATGAAGAAATAGCAAGACAACTGAACTTTCCGGAGAGTGCTAATTTCACTTTGATGCAGAGTGGGTATGAAGGCTGGTGGACTCACAGGCGGCTTCTTGAACTGGCAGTGGTGGTGGACCACAATCGCTATCTTCATCACCAAAGTAACACCACAGCTGTGCAGTATGAAGTATTACTTGTAGTCAATGGAGTAGCTAAGTTTTTTAGTTCACTGGATGTTGATGTGGTTGTAATGGGAATTGAGATCTGGACTGAAAAAAACCCAGTCCCAATAGATACCATAGAGGGTCTCCTGGATGAATTTTGCAAATGGAAGAAAACTAGCTTGAATAACCTCATACCTAATGATGTTGCACATCTTTTTGTAAAGCATAGCTATGGTACTACTGCTGGCTTAGCCTACATCAAAACCATATGTAAAAGTTATGCTAGTTGTGGAGTTGATAGTTTCATGAATGATAACGTGTATGATTTTGCATACATTGTGTCACATGAGATTGGTCATAATTTGGGTATGGATCATGATGGACCAACTTGTACATGTGGACATAAAACCTGCATAATGTGTGAAGGTAATGAAAGTGCAACTAGATTCAGCAACTGCAGCTATGCTGACTTCATGAACATGATGGGCACCATATCAAGGAAAAATTGTTTATACATTTCATCAAATACAGGGAACATCTTCACACTTGCACGGTGTGGGAACAGTGTGATTGAAGAGGGAGAAGAGTGTGACTGTGGCGCTTTACATTTGTGTATGAAAGATCCGTGCTGTGAATCCAACTGCACTCTCAGCGCTGGGGCTGCTTGTGCTTCTGGGCTTTGTTGCAAAGACTGCCAGATCCTGCCCACAGGCGAAGTTTGTAGACAAGAGGAAAATGACTGTGATCTCCCAGAGTGGTGCAATGGGACATCCTACCATTGTCCAGAGGATGTGTACTTGCAGAATGGGATGCCATGCAAGGGCGGTGGCTACTGCTATGAAAAGAGATGCAATAACCGTGAAGTGCAGTGTAGGAACATTTTTGGCAAAGAGGCCAAGAGTGCCAATCAGAGTTGCTACACAGAAATTAACACTCAAGGTGACCGTTTTGGGAACTGTGGTTTCAAGCACTCTAGATATGTAAAATGTGACATCTCAGATACCTTGTGCGGGAGGATTCAGTGTGACAATGTGACAGAACTTCCCCTTCTGAGAAATCATTCTACTGTGCATTGGACTCAGTTCAATGGCGCCACCTGTTGGGGTACCGATTACCACTTCGGGTTGACAGAACCTGACATTGGTGATGTGAAAGATGGGACAGAGTGTGGGGCAGAGCATGTCTGCATCACAAGGAAGTGTGTCCATAGGTCACTTCTGGTAAATTATTGCTCACCTGAGATGTGCAATCTGAAAGGAGTCTGCAACAACAGGCAGCACTGCCATTGCAATTATGAGTGGGATCCTCCCAATTGCATAAAAGAAGGCAGTGGAGGTAGTACAGATAGTGGGCCACCCCCTCGGAAAAAAATTAGGAAAAAAACCCAATACCTGCAACTACTTTGGTTGCTTCCTTTTATCCTTTTATTATGCTTGTTAGTTTTGTGTTTTCTGACACGAAGAAGAAAAGATAAGAGTGAAGAGCAGAGTGTGTCACTTTCAGCTGAGAAAGAAGAACAAAATGTCAAGACTTTACCTAGGGAAAATGAGCAAGACGTTGCAATTCCATCTAAGGAAGAACAATGAAATGTTCTACTGCATTTTAGAAAGAAAGGCAACAATTTACAATTTCAAAAAAGTAACCAAATCATATAGAAATGTTACAGAATGTGCCACAGGCCATTGACCTAATCGCTGCAAATTTTTATTATTTCAGATCATGAAACACTGGCCATTAAACAATTATTAGAGTATCCTAATTCCTAGAATATTGCTATTTTACCTTATTTTAAATAGTGTTAGTGTTCAATTGTTCGTGAAACTAGAATCTTTGTGTTTCCTGAGCAAACGTACAGCCAGTGGATAATGTGTATTTGTGTGTTTTTAATTGTGTCTCAATCCTTACCTTCCTTGCCACTCGTACTCTTTGTCACACAGAAAATGCAAACATACAAATTAAATGTCTTCCTTGCCAGTCCTCTCATGGTTAGTTTCGGCAATAGTTGGCAACTGGAGGGAGCCTGGAAACCTGGGAAAATGTTTGATAACTACTCATGCTAGTCTTGCCTCATTAGTTGCTCTAACCTTTACAAGGATAGTAACTTTCACTCTGCACATTATTACTACATACAATACAGGAGTGGACAAAAGTAGGATTACAGTTTTCAGTCCGCAAAAGTTTATTTATTATCATTTATTAATTACTGGAGACCTAGTGCATGAATTTGTGCACTGGTAGGGACAGGCTGGCCATCATGGCCAATCAGGGCCATCTTGCCCAGTCCCTATGGGGGCGATCAGGGCAGCTGGTGGGGTGGGGGGGGGGGGGGGCGGGGGGGGCGGAGGCGGCGGGAAAGACTGGAGGAGTTTGGTGGCTGGTGGAGGTGAAGGGGAAGATTGGGGCCAGTGGCTAGGAGCAAGGGACCAAGGGAGATTGGCCTGCCGGCCCTGATTGGGGCCATCAGGGCCACCTAGTGGGAGGGACCATGGGAGTTTGGCTGTGGGAGCATGCTGACCACACTGCTCCCCTGCCAGCCTAATTGCCCCAAACTGCCCTCCCCTGCTGGCCTGATCACCCCTAAGTCTTTTATTAGTATAGACTAGAGGCCCGGTGCACAAAAATTTGTGCACTCGGGGGTGGGGTCCCCCAGCCCGGCCTGTGCCCTCTCCCAGTCTGGGACCCCTCGGGAGATAATGACCTGCTGGCTTAGGCCTGCTCCCTGGTGGCAGAGGGCAGGCCCAATCCCTGGATGCAGCCCCTGGTCGGGCTCAGAGCAAGGCCGATTGGGGAGTTGGGGCGCCGCCCCCTGATACGCACAGAGCAGGGCCCATCAGGGGGGTTGGGGCTCCATACCCTGTCATACACAGGACAGGGCCCAACAGGGGGTTGAGGAGCTCCCCCCTCTCACTCACAGAGTACGGCCAATAGGGGAGTTGGGGCACCGCCACCTGTCACACACAGAGCAGGGCGGATCAGAAGGTTGGGGCGCTGCCCCCTGTCATGCACAGAGCAGGGCCCATCAGGGGGGTTGGGGCTCCGTACCCTATCACCCACAGAGCAGGGCCCATCAGGGGGTTGGGGAGCTCCCCCCTGTCACACACAGAGCAGGGACCATCAGGGGGTTGAGGAGCTCCCCTCTGTCACTCACAGAGTAGGGCCGATAGGGGAGTTGGGGCACTGCCCCCTGTCACACACAGAGCAGAGCGGATCAGGGGGTTGGGACACTGCCCTCTATCACCCACAGAGCAGGGCCGATCAGGGGGTTGGGGCGCAGCCACTGTCACACTCAGGGCAGGGCCGATGGGGAGGTTATGGTTCTACCCTGTCACACACAGAGCAAGGCCCATGGGGCCGGGGGGGGGGGGGGGCGGGATTTGGGGCGCCACACCCTGTCACACACGGAGCAGGGCCCGTGGGGGGGGTGGGAGTTGGGGCACTGCACCCTGTCACACACAGAGCAGGGCCGATCAGGGGGTTGGGGTGCAGCCACTGTCACACTCAGGGCAGGGCCAATGGGGAGGTTATGGCTCTACCCTGTCACACACAGAGCAGGGCCCGTGGGGCGGGGGGGGTGGGGGGAGTTGGGGTGCCGCACCCTGTCACACACAGAGCAGGGCCTGTGGTGGGGGGGGGGCGGTTGGGGCGCCACACCCTGTCACACACACAGCAGGGCCGATCAGGGGGTTTGGGCGCTGCCCCCTGTCACGCTGATCCGGTGCCAGGAGGCCTCTCGGCTCCGCTGATCCCGGTGCTGGGAGGCATATTACCCTTTTACTATATAGGATAGAGGCCTGGAGGCCGGCTGGTTTGCCCTGAAGGGTGTCCTGGATCACGGTGGGGGTCCCCACTGGGGTGCCTGGCCAGCCTGGATGAGGGGATGATGGCTGTTTGCAGCTGGTCACACACCCTTCAGGGTGGGGGTCCCCACTGGGGTGCCTGGCCAGTCTGGGTGAGGGGCTGAGGGCTTCTTTCAGGCTGGCAGTTGTTGATTGAAGCTCCCAACCGCTCCTTTTTAAAATTTTATTCTGGGCCAGCTTTAGCTCTGGCTCTAGCTCTGAGAGCAGGTATCTGGTTTGTTTTGGTTCTATAATTGAAACAATGTATAACTTCAGCTCTGAGATCCTGGCCTATATTTGTTAGAATGTTTCAAACTGCCAGCTCAGAGGCCGGCAAGTGAGGCGGGGAACGTTGGAGTCTGCAGTCACTGGAGGAAGCAAGCCTCATGTTCGCTTCCAGCTGCCTGGCTGCCGGCCGCCATCTTGGCTGACAGTTAATTTGCATAAGGATATGCTGATTAGCCAATGGGAAGGGTAGCGGTCGTACGCCAATTACCATGTTTCTCTTTTATTAGTGTAGATTAGAGGCCCATTGTAGGAAGATTCCTGCAAGAATAGGGCTTCCTAGGGCCTATTCCTGCAAGAATAGGGCTCCTGAGACCAGAGTGAAGCAGAGAAGGGAGCGAAGCCTACCTCGCTCCCTCCCTTCGCCACTTTGCCCTCAGCTCCCTCCCTTCTCCTCAGCCTCTGCTCCCTCCTGTGTCCACTGCCTCGCTCCCTCCCTTCTCCACCACTTCGCTCCCTCCCATGTCCTCTGTTTCATCTCCCTCCCATGTCCGCTGACTCAGCTCCCCTCCTGTCTCTGCTACCTCCAGTCCATTACCTTCTCTGCCACTTGGTTCCCTTCTGCAGTGCTTGGCTTCCTTCTACAGTCTTCAGTCTTCACTGGGCACCTGTGTATGCAAATTAACCGCCATCTTTGTTGGTTTAATTTGCATACTCTTCTGATTGGCTGGTGGGAGTAGCAAAGGTGTTGTCGATCAGCATCTTCATCTTTTATTAGTATAGATATGACCCTTCACAGAAAATTTCAATAATCCAGCTTTACAATAAGGGCTTGATGATTGAATCATTGGGGCCAGACACCAAGATTTCCTTTCTTTGAGTAGCACAGGGAATAATTATCTTGTCTTTAAGTTGCCCTGAACATCAAATGAGATAATGACTTAGAAAAGTATAAAAGCACCATATAAAGACAATTGTCTTTTTCATGTACTGAAAAGACAATAAAGTGGTAAAATGAAAAACACTATTTTTATTCTCCCCCTTCCTTCCTTTACAACCTTTATTTAAACTTTGAGATTTATAAAGATTTTACTCCTATTTTCATTTCTTTACATTCACTATTATTTGTATTAGTTTCAGGTTTTATATTAGTTACAGAATAGTGGTTAGACAATCACATACTTTACAAAGTGTTCCCCAATATTTCCAGTACCCACCTGGCATCATACCGTCACTACAACACTATTGACTATTGACTATATTCCCTATTTAAGTGACAATAGGTTTACAGGTTCCTTCCAATCTTTCTTTTCTGTTGCTCCTCCTTCCTTTTCTTTCTCACTTCTTCCCTCATTTTCTTTATATAGTATCTCCATTGGCCCTCCAAGCTCAGCGAAGGCACAGGGACACGCTTAATCCATTTTACAGACCAGAAAACTGAGGCCAATTCCAGTTGGCTGCGGAATTGGACTCAGTGCGCAGGGAGCCCTCACAGCTGTGCTCTCCGCCCTTCCTAAGGGGCAGCCACGGTGCAAACAGAATAAACCTCCCATCAGGCCCCTGAGCCTCTTTCTCAAGCGCCTCTTCATCGCCCCCCTCCACATTGTTTCTTCTCCCCCACCCCTGTCCCCATTCTTTACTGCCCGCCCCCCCCTTCTCCAGAGCAAGCGGTAGGAGTTGCCACCTCTGAAGTGCAAAGGCGGCCCGGGCCAGTGTGGTTAGCTCCAGGAGCTTCTCTAAATCATATCAGTCAGTTGGGCACCCAGCAGTGCAGCACCTCTCCACTGAGGTGGCATCGCCTCTCAACCCCCGCCTCAGGGCTGCCATCTGCGCCCCTCCACCTTGGCATCCTGCCGTGCCCCTTGTTCCCCGCCAGGATGACCTGCATCCTGGGACCACTGCAGAACCTCACTCTCTGCTCTCCACAGGAGATGCAGATCCCTGCCAGCCCATGGGCCGGAGCCCCATCCGGTACATCTGCCTCTCCAGGTTTCTGCCTTTGATCGCTGGCATTGGTGACAGCACACTCCTAGCAAGCCTGGTACCCAGAGGGGCACTGGGGCAGTTCTTTGCCCAGAACGTTAGACATTGCAGTCGCATTTGCAGATGGTGCCCAGAACCTGCTGGGGAAGGCAGTGCCTCTGTGGGGTGTCCTCACAGAGGGAAGGTGCAGCACCGCTGTGCACCTCTTGGGCCACCAGCCTCCTGCCTGGCCGCTTCCCCAAAGCTGGGGCGCTCACCCGGGAGCCGCCCCTAAGGCAGCCCAGCAGTCCGGCCTCGAGCCTCTGCTAGGTCTCCACCCTAAGCTGGGTCACCTCCTTTCCTCCACATACAGCCTTCAATCATCCTTCTCTCCTGCAGTGCTTGCGCTCCAGGCCCCAAAGAAAAGGACCAAGGCCAAGAAGGACAAAGCCCAAAGGAAGTGAGTCTTGAACCCCCACATCCCATTCTCTGGATTTCCTCCCGCACCTCCTCTGTGTCACATCTTGAACGGGCACCCTACGGCCCAGCCACATGGCCTCCAGGCGCCAGGTAGAGTCAGTCTCCGTGAAGCTATGGATCTGTGGCCAGAGGCCTGGCCTGGCCTCAGCAACCCCATGCCTGCCCCAGAGTCCTGTTGGAGGAGGACCGGAGCCCGTCAGTCATTAGCTCCCCAACTCCAGAGGAGGCACCACAGGCTCATGTCCCAGCCCCAGTCCCAGCTCTCCCCACCAACCCCCCCTCCAGAGGTGGTGACCTTACAGACTGCTGACCTAATTTGCATATCCCTCTCTTGTTATATAGGATTGATATTCAGAGTGGCTTTCCATACAGCTAGTATTTTGTCAGAAGATGTGCTTAATCCCCTTGAGTCAGTGAGACTTCAGTCTTTTGTTGATAAGTAATGATTATGGCTTGGGAATATTTTAAGTCAGCCAAATAAGACACTTTCATTGTTATTGAGTGGGTATACCCTAGCACATGTGAATAGACTTCTAACACACAATGATGATTAAGACCCAGGAGGAATTTTTTGGTTCTTTCTTTCCCTGGTCTCTTGTTAAATTTCTAGTGGTCTTCCATTCACCTTGTTGCTATTAAGTTCAGGAGTTGACAGCCAACTCTTAAATGTTGAAAACTCTCCACTATTTTCAACATACCTTGTTTGACTTCTCCATTCTGTGTACCAGTATAGTCAGTCTGCTCAGACAGAGCTCTTTCTATGATGGGAATCTCTCCAAAAGGAATATCTGTACCACTGCATAAGAGCTGTAGGGGTAGACAGTATATCTTTTTATCACAGCAGCATGCCCAATCTACAGTTTGATGTAAGAGAAAGTTGATAGATCATGGTTCTCTTAGCTTGCCCTTCCTGGCACAGAAAAATTGCTCAACAAGCAAGGTGGATTAAGCAAAACTGGGGACTCAATATTCTAGACCCATTGTACCTGAGGCATAACTCTCACCTTTTGAGTGACAGCTGCTCCTATGTAATGTACAATTCCCAAAACAGGATATAGGGAAGCAATACATAAGTTTGAGGTTGCACACTTGTTGGATGAACCAGGGTGCTAGGCTGGAAACTTAAATGAACCCCCTTTTCTTGAACATATCCATCCAGAACACAGAAAGCAACACTGACCTAGGAAATGAGATTAAGTCATAAATCGAGTGCTACGCTTTCTACTTTTATCAATTTTAGAAGATATAATTGGACAACTGTTTCTCTTATATAGCCTTAGATCAATTTCCAAAGATATTAATTTTTAAATTTTTTACCAATTAATTGGTTGTTTCTAAGGAGGGAGTCTGCTAGCTCCATACACAATCAATCTAGAACTCACCTGACAGTTTGAAGAAGAAAAAAATACTATCAATCCAGTCATATTATAAAGTTATCGCTATTAAGATAGTAGAGAATGACCAGTGACATAGAATAGAGAGGTCAAATGGACTTTCAGTAGCTTTTGTTGGTCAACTAATATCCACATGAAAATGATGTATCTTTAACTCTACCTCACACTATACATGAAGACCAATTCCAGATTGATTTTAGTTTTCAGTGTCACAGGTATGTCAAAACACTATCAAATGAAAACATAAAAAAGTTAATTAATGACCATGGAGTAGGCAAGTTTACTTGACTGAAAACAAAATCTGAACGCGAAAACATTATTTGATAAATAGAACTTTAAAAATAAGGGTGTCTACTCCTCAAAAACATCATTAAAAAGTAAAAGTCTTTTGAATATTTGGAGACTATATTTGCAAAATTCATATATACAAAAAAATTGTATACAGAATATATGTAATACTCCCTCAACACCGTGTTGTTAGAGAAAGGCAGTGTTCATTAAATTAGTAAATTGGCCAAAGAATTCAGTCCCTTCTCAAAAGAGGACAGCCAGTAAACATATGAAAGGGTGACCACATTTTTAGTCTTCAAAAAACACATATTAAAACTGTGATTTCGTAAAACCAGAATGACTAAATTAAAAGATGTGACTGAACATATCTATATGTAAGCAAGATTATGGACAGTTAAAACTCTAATACAATACATTGGTGTTGGGTGTGTAAACTGGTCGAAACACTTTGGAAAACTGCTTGTACTGTTTCCTATGTCTGAGCATATCATATACTCTGAGCAATTGCAATCTGAATTATAAACTAGATAGAAATGTTACCAAATTTTCATTGAATGACAAATACTAAAGTGTGTATATTAATACTAATCATAATGCCCCCAAACTGAATATCAATAATTGTTCATCATCAGTGGTCTGGTGAAATAACTTGTGGTAAATTGACATGCTGGAATGAGATGGAATGCTCTAAAAATACATGTCACAACATGTTTGAGTTTACACACAAAATATTGAGTGAAATAAATGAGCTGCAGCATAGTACATATAGGATAATCCCATTTACAAGAAGCACAGGACAGGTGAAACTAATCCAGGCTGTTAAAACTCAAGATAAGACTTATTCTTAGAGGGCACACAAAGTATGCATGTATTATTTAAGCACAAATTTTTTAAATAAGTAACATAAAATACAGAAATCTTGTTTAGTGTAAACATGTAAGTTTTGAAAATAAAACCTTCTGAAATCATTTCCTGGGTGCTGTCTGGCTTTGCATAACTGCTTAACCCTTTTCCTTATTTTGGTTTAGAAAGAAATAATACAGTCTGACTTCTCAAATATATGGTTCAAGCCCAAATACATTGTTAATTACAGTAGGTGGAGCTTTTGTATGTTTTTCTCAGAGTATTTTTATTTTTTCAAGAGTTTAAAGAATATATTTGAACCACATAAACAAACCAAAAGGTATTTAGAAGAAAAAGTAATGTAACAATTTATGTAAGTACCTAACATATGATAAGCATGCTCTTACATCTAAAACAAAAAAAGGTAACATTGGTACTATAAATATATTTGACAAGTGTGCATTAAAGAATTCTCTAATATAAAAAATTTAAAATGTGGATGATACTTTTTCAAGATAAAGAAACAATTGTTAAGATAGACACACTCACAATTTTTATAAAAACATGCTGACGGAAGGTAAAATTCACCTGAGCAGTCACTTCTCAGATGTGCAAAAGCTTTGAAGTTGTTAATCACTGGATATTGGCTCCCAATTTACACGGTTTAAGTTTCAACACTGATTGGCATGAATTATGAATTACACAATTACTGCTATTTTCAGTGTTTTAGCCAAGGTTCCATACAGAATGCATCTATTAATATGAATACTTAAAACAGCAACATTATCTATAATAATAAAGATGTAATATGATAATTAGACCAGATGTCTTTCCTAATGTCCTTCCAGATGACCTTCCAGATGAAGCCCCGGGGGCCCAGGCAGAGGTTGACTGTTGAAGTGGGTGAGGCCGAGGCCAAGACAGAGCTGGCCACTGCCGCAAAAGCGAGGATCAAGGCAGGCACCGCAGCAGTGTGGGCCAAGCCCCTTGCATAAATTGTATGCATCGGGCCTCTAGTCCTATCATCATCCTATATAATAAAAGAGTAATATGCAAATTGACCCCAAGAGCAGAATGACTGGGAATGACTGGTCACTATGACACACACTGACCACCAGGGGGCAGACACTCAATGCATGAGCTGCCCCCTGGTGGTCAGTGCACTCCCACAGGGGGAGCTCTGCTCAGCCACAAGCCAGACTGACAGATGCCAGCACAGCAGTGGTGGCAGGAGCCTCTCCTGCCTCCTCAGCAGCGCTATGGATATCTGACTGCAGCTTAGGTCTGCTCCCCGCTTCCAGTTAGACTCCCCTGAGGGCTCCCGGGCTGCCAGCTTAGGCCCGATCCCCTGGGAGCAGGCCTAAGCCAGCAAGTGGACATCCCCTGAGGAGTCCCAGACTACAAGAGGCACAGGCCAGGCTGAAGGACCCCCCCAAGTGCACAAATTTTTGTGCACCACGCCACTAGTATATGATAAAAGGGTAATATGCAAATTACCCTAACAGCAGAACAACCAGAACAAGCACTTCAGCCATCACTATGAATTGCACTGAACACCTCTTGGTCCCTTCCCCAGCCAGCAGGCTCCCATCCCCCAATGGAGAATGGGAAACAAGAGGTGGGTGGCAGGAAACGAAGCCCCTGCCCCCCCCCTCCCCCCGCTGGCCAGTTGCCCCACACACTCAGGGCAATCAGAGGCAAGGGCAGGGCTGGCAAGCAGGCAGTAGGGCCACCTCTTGGTCCCCCCAATCACCCAATGGTAAATGGGGGAACAGGGGTGGGTGGTGGGGATGTGGCAGTGACAGGCCAAGGCCCCCGCACGCTGTCACTCCACACACTGAGGTCAACCAACGGCAGAAGCAGGGCTGGCAAGTGGGTGGGAATGGCTGACCTCTCAGTCCCTCCCCCAAACCCGCAGGCTCTGATCACCCATGGCATACCAGTTTCCATTAGTGGAAAGACGCCAACAATAGAACAGCCTGGAAACAGCAAGTCTTTTTGCTTATTGATTCTTTATTGCTGAACTCTAGAGAAATAATGGCCAGGTTCCCTGTTGTGTTCCTCAGAGCCCCATCTCTCCTCCTCAGCTCAGCACTGCTGATCATTGGGTGTCCCGGAGCAAGAGGGAGAGAAAAGCCGGACTTAACAACACCACCCACCCGAGGGTTGGGGGTAGCAGAGGGACGTGGTGATGGTATACAGACTTTGGAGTCACACAGACTCTGCCAGTTAGACCTGTGTAACCTCTCTCAGCCTCAGTTTCTTCATCTATAGAATGGGTATGATAATAGTACCAGCCTCAATGGAATGTTACAGGGTGTGCATAAGATTATGCACGTAAGGCTCTCAGCTCGGTGCTTGACAGGTACTAAGCACTCACTGTTGTCACTGTGATTATCTGACCCCTGCCCTCACTGGGCTTATGAACCCCATAACTGGCAATGTAGGCATGTGTGGAAATTGCCTGTTTGGTGTCCTGGGGTCCCTGGGAGAACTCAGATTCTAGATTCCGGGTTCCCAGGCAAGATGGCTCTGCAATATGAAACCCCTGAGGGCCAGAAGCCCAGCCGGGTCCCAGCATATGCCCCTTGGGTCTCTGGGGCAATACCCACTGCCTTCGCTCTCTTCCCAGCACTGTCCTGTCCTGCCTCAGTTGTCACTCACGCCAGGAATCCCTGTGTCATCTGTGTGCACATCTGTTCCCCAGCAGCCCCCACTCCGGGTGCCTCCCACCTCTGCCCTGGACTTGGGCAAATCGCTTAACCACTCTGTGCCTTTGTTTTCTCATCTGAAAGCTGGAAATAATAGTGTTGGTCTCCTGGGGCTGTTGATCAAACCAGGTGAAGCACTTCAAAGAGTGCTGAGGCCTGTGTTAAGTGGCCATTCAGTGGCAGCTGTTCTGTTATTACTGATGAAAGGGGAATCTCCTATGAGTAGGGGTTCCACTAGGTGCCACTGTCCTGTGAAAACCCTGAAAGAATCTTCAGCTCTTTCAGAAACTATGAGCTCATTAGCAAAAGAAACCACCTGTGAAGGCCCTTTTGACTCCTATAAGCATTAACAACAAAGAGCAAAAAGCCTGAGGCCCTGGCCTGAAAGTCTGTCCTGTAAAGCAATAGGTTGCTGGTTAGGTTCCCTGTCAGGACACATGCCCCAATTGTGGGCTCAATGTTTCTTTCTCTCTTTCTTCCTCCCTCTCTCTAAAATAAATGAAAACAGATTTTAAAAAATAAAGTTATAAGTGAAGCCATTTTAGTCCCATGGCTGCAAACTCTAGAAGAAAATATAACTCAACAAGAATAAGAGATTTTTAAAAAAAGAAAAGAAATTATAGCAATAAAAATAACAGAATTCCAATGAGGAAGAAAACGGGAAAATAAAGGAATCCGTGTGACTATAGGAGAAATTGCTTATGAACCTACATTTTAAAAGTCAAACTGGGAAAAATGTATTTACAGAAAATATTTGATAAATACTTAGTATCTTTAACATATAAGAGCTCACACAAATCCTATATAATAAAAGCCTAATAAGCAAATCAACCGAACAGCAGAACAACCAGAGGAACAACTGGTCTGTATGATGCACACTGACCACCAAGGGGCAGACGCTCAACACAGGAACTTTTACAGTTTGAGTATGCAAAACAGGGTTTAATTTTTTATTTATAAATATTGTATTATTTTCCATACAAATACCTGTAAACCTACTTTAGCCTCCCTTTGATAAGAACTTACAACTTATTCTGACTGCCTTATTTCACTTAGCATAATACTCTCTAGGTCCCTCCAGGCTGTCTCAAAGAGTAAGAGATCATTCTTTCCTAAACCGCATAGTATTCCATTGTGTAAATGTACCACAGCTTTTTTATCCACTCATCTACTGATAGGCACTTGGGCTGTTTCCAGATCTCAGGGGTTCTAAATCTTTCTGATTGATAATTCAGGATCCTTAGAATATATTCTTATAAATGGAATACCTAGGTCAAATGGCAGTTCAATTTTTTAAAAATTTTTGAGGGAATCCCATACTGTTTTCCATAGGGGCTGTAATAGTCTGCATTCCCACCAGCAGAGTACAAATGTTCCCCTTTCTCTTTTTTATTAACTCCTCCAATTTCCTATCTTGCTTTTCTCTAATAATTGCAATGCTTGCCATTTTATTCCATCTGTCCGATTTATCAGGCCCCCAAACCTTATAAAATATTATTAACCTGGAAGTCTCTACATGCTCTGAGTACAACCTGAAAAATTATCTAATGCTTAATATTTTCTCGATCCCCAGATAAAACCTCCCAAATATCAGAAAATAAAGGATATAAATCAGTGCTCAACTATTTTCTTAGGAAACCATATAAATATTGCATTATTTTTCAACTTCTCCCAGATTATTTTTTCCTATATATTGGACTAATTGAATATAGATAATTGGTTCTTACTATAAACATTACCAAAGATTTTTAACACTTTAAGTAAACCTTCATCACTACACACCTTAAATAATCAAATAGACTTACTGTGTTTATCATATGAAAATATGTTTTGAATATAGTCAGGTGGTCTTTTAAGGTACTTAGGTAATCCCCTTGGTTGCTCACATTTTATTCATAGCCAAATGCAGTTATTAATCTGCAACAATCTAAGAAACCAGATTTCACATTTGAGTATTAGAGTGTTACTCCTGCCCAAAGTTAATAAACTAAAATATGCGGTATACAATTTCTTGATTGTCCCAAATACATGAAACAACAAACATTAGAAACTCAGCAAATTGATGACTAACATAGTCTTAAATAAATAAATAGTTTTCAAGTATGTATTGGTCATCAAGACAAAACCCAAACAATAACTAGTACATCTTTTATACCAGGTTAAAGACTTGTAAGCAAGATGAAATAAAGAATCAATTATGAAAAGAAAACCACATAGCAAAATTAAGTTAGCTAAACTAATCCTTAGTATATTCTTCTAATTAAGAGTAGAAAAGAAAAGAATAGAAAACTGGGTATTACTAAATTTTTCTCATAATGCATATAATAGTCTCATAGATTTATGCCTCCTACTCATCTAATATGTAGATAAATGAATGTTAATGCAGAAACATTAAATTAAGCCAAAGAAATTCAAAACCTCATGGTCAAATTTTGTTCTATAAGATCTATTTGTAAGCAAATCTGTGGGAAAATGAGAAAATGGAATGAGGGGAAATGAGAAAATGGAAGGTTAATGGCAAATTATTGGAAGACAATGCCAGACAAAATTTCCTATGTTCCACAGCTAAACTCTCAAGGATATTAAATAACTAAATTTGTTTCTATGGTTTATCCCAGCTAATCTGTTAAATATCCAGATTAATATTTTCATCTTATAGCTGGTCAAATTAATAATTAATTTGACTCCCGCACTCTGTTTTATGAACCTCTCTCTTCCTCTAAATTTTATGTTTGTCTTTTCTTGCTAACAGTTTAATACTGTTCTCCCTTTGAGATGAAGTAGCTTTGTATGCAGATATTTAATGTCTCTGAGATATTATTTGACTTGAGGTCTGGTGCAAGAAATTAGTGCATGGGGGCGGGGGGGAGGGGTGGTCCCCTCAGCCCAGCCTGCACCTTCTCAATCCTGTCTCTTCTCTCTAGCAGACTGCTTCACACACTCCATCCTAGCTGCTCTCTCTCCATACTCCCACAGACTTCTCACTCCATCCTCAGCTGACTAGACTGGTTAGTAACCTACTTTTATACCATTTAAACAAAGAAGGCTTCTTGGCAATAGTCACATCAGCCATATTGGCTACTGAAGGGCACAGTATACCATGTGTCCTTGCACCCGCTTATGGTATCTTGGCCTGATTAGGATTCCCAGGTTCAGAGTCCTTGAACATTCCATTTAGACTCATGCCCAGAGCAGCCTTTGACTATTTTGGTATATTGATAACAAGGCCTCTGTGCTACCACTGGCTTGACTAACTGGGAACCTGGCATGGTTCTGACACCCCAGTTGGAGTTTTTGAAGGAGGCAACCAATGGATGTGTTTCTCTCACATCGATGTTTCTCTCTGTTTCCTCCTCTCTTACATTCTCCCTAAAAATATCAGCAGATAAGGATAAAAAATAAAAAAGGGAGAAATGATGGATATAACTCTATATTATATGTTACTATGACAGCAAATGAGTATATTGAAAGAGACACCAGAAAAATGTCAAGCGCAGAAGAACTCGGCCTAAAATGACTATTTCAGATGTTCTTAATAATGAATAATGTTTTAAACTCTAGGAAATCCTATATAATAAAAGCATAATATGCTAGGTGTCCAACCATTCATTCAACCAACTGTTCCACCAGTCACTATGATGTGCACTGACCACCAGGGAGAAGACACTATGACCAGTAGGTTAGCTTGCTGCTGGAGTCAGGGAGATTGAGACTGGGAGATTGAGACTGAGACCAAGGCAACAGTATAATCAACATTATTAAAGCTAAAATGTTTATACTGTAAGAAGCATATGGCATGGAGACAAGTCACATTTATTCCTATTGAAAGACAGATCAGACACGCCCTAGAGCCCTCCCGAAATCCCTCTCTGGCCAGCCAACCTCCCGTGGTCCCTCCCCCACCCACTGGCCCCCATTGGCCATGATCTGCACTGGGCAAGATGGCCCCCATTAACATCAATCACCAGCCAGGCCAAGGGACCCCACTGGTGCACGAATTCATGCACCAGGCCTCTAGTAGACTAATAAAGTCACTGTTCCTCATAAGATTGTGCTTCTGATTATAAAACTGAACATCCAATCCTACTAGAGATTTGATAAGAGATACACACTAAAATACTTCCATAACTGGATGATTTTGAGAAGTAAACAGTTACCTCCAAAAACTCTACAAATCAAAAAAAGATGATGCCTAGTATAGATTGCTTGCTCTCAAGATCTTTGAGTAAATATACATGATCTTGAAAATGGACATCCATTTGAGTTAGATTTAATATATATTTTCTTCTCCAACTTATTTTCTTTTATTTCATTCCCATCATTTTTGGATCACTTTCAATTTTTTCTTATTTTTTAATTTATTTCTTTTTATTGTTGAGGATATTACAGGTGTCCCTCACTTTTTCCCAGTGCCCCCCTCCACCCTGTTCCTGCCCCACCCCAGACATTCACCACACTATTGTCTGTGTCCATGGGCTATGCATATATGCATATAAGTTCCCCAGTTCATCACTACCCACTTCCTACCCCCAACTTCACTCAGAAATTGGTCAGTCTGTTCCATCCTTCTTTGTCTCTGCATCTATTTTGTTGATCAGTTTATTTTGTTCATTAGATTCCACATATTAGTGAGAACACGTGATGCTTGTCTTTCTCTGACTGGCTTATTTCCCTTAGCTTAATATTCTCCAGGTCCATCCACATTGTTTCAAATGGTAAAAGTTCTTTCTTTTTCAGCTGCATAGTATTCCATTGTGTAGATATAACACAGGTTTTTTTAATCCACTCACCTGCTGATGGGCACTTAAGCTGTTTCCAAATCTTAGCTATGAACATCAGGTACATATAACCTTTCTGATTGGTGTTTCTGATTTTCTGGACGTATTCCTAGAAGTGGGATCACTGGGTCTAATGTGAGTTCCATATTTTATTTTTTTGAGGAAACTTCATACTGTTTCACAGTGGCTGTTCCAGTATCCACTCTGACCAGCAGTGTACTAGGTAGGGTTCCCTGGTCTCCACATCCATGCCAAAATTGTCCTCTGTTGATTTCTCTGTCCCCTGCTGGCCTCTCCTTTCCTCTCTGTAAAAAAAAAAATACATTTAGAAAAAAGAAAAGAAAAGAAACGCTTAGAAGTATTCCTTCCTCTTGAATTTTTTGGAATTGTTTGAGAGGATAGATGTTATTTCTTCTTTGAATGTTTGGTAAACTCTGAGTACCTCAGAATATATTCTAATTTGGGAATAAGCTCATTGCAGGCAAAAGACATAATTAGTTAAGATTAGATAATACTGGAATTGGGGAGGGTGGCTAATTCAATATTTAAAGTGGAAAATTTAGGCAAGGGAAAAGAATCGTGTCCAAACTGAATCATGCTGCACAGGGCCAGGAACAACTGGGAGTCAAAAGAGAAGCCCAGAATAAATCCTTCCCTAGTATCTTCAGAGATTGTGACATTTTGGACACTGATTTTGGAATTCTATCCTCTAGAATATTCAGGCTATCCATCTCTATGAAGTCACTCATCTTGTCGTGCTTTATTATAGTAACCCTAGGAAAACACAAGGGAGAATTTAACACAGTCGTAGTTTTCAGTAGACTCTTTAGATACTAGTTGTGATTAAAGCCAGAGAAAACGTGAAAAATTCCATGAGGGAATAAATGAAAATTTGTAATGGACTTACTAAACTGGAGGGAAAATAGAAAGACACTGACAGGTATCCAGCAGGCAGACATTACCAACCACCCTGTCCCACAGGTAGGATACTGAATATGGGTCTGCCCATGTTGGCGATTTTAAAGTGCCAGCTAGTCAATTTACGTATTAAATGTATTCCCACTCTACTTTTTACTAATCTCTCTCCTAAATATGCTCTTCATACTGACAGTGGAATTCTTCACAAATGGGACATATTTACTTGCAGATATAACATGACTGTTAATTCATTGACATTATAGAGAAAGTTACTGATGATTACTGATGTTTGGATTCTAATTCTGATGTAAAATATTCTAAATTGTGTTAAAACTTTTTCAGGAACTTGATATACTTGAACAACAGTATAGTTCATTGTTGAGGAAATAATCTGAGACCAAGGGAACAGTATAATCAACATTATTAAAGCTAAAATGTTTATACTGTAAGAAGCATATGGCATGGAGACAAGTCACACTTATTCCTATTGAAAAGTAGTTAAAATTAAAGTTTAATGGAGATTATGGAGTCACAATGAGGAGGAACTTTAAGCAGTTGCCATGGTCTGTAGAACTGGGAAAGGCTTGCTGCTAGGTAACTACATACGGAATATATCAATCCAGAGACAAAATGGGGTGATCTCAAATGAAAATACAAACTATCAATGAGTATGGCTATAGCTAGAAAGCACCATGGAACCATTAAAGTTTTTGCTGGTAAGTAACTCAAGAATTTCATGTAAAGGAAAGAAGCAGTTAGATTTATGTATGCATGAATACACACACACACACACACACACACACACACAGACAAGAATCTTTACCAAGTATTCACCTCTTGAGAGGTATCTTTGACACTTATGATTTCCTATTCCAGTATCTTTCACTTGGTTGAAAGGTACAAAATTATGCTTTAATTGATAGTTACTCATAATTTGGAAAACTGTGACTTAACACTTTATGCACCAGTATTTATTGCTAGCTTTACCCAGTGGCCACATAAGTCTCTATTGAACAAATACAGAAAATGTTTTACAAAGTATCATACTTTAAAAAGATATTAGCTTGTAAGAACATGTAATCAATAACTTCAAAATGCAATGGGTATTTAATTTTAAGGCATGTCTTTAACATTAAGGTAAAACACTGTGTAATATGAAAACATGAGAATGCTCATGATCGGCCCTCAATGTGTTAAGCTATCAATAAGAGTGAGAAGGGAGGTGTTAATTAAGGTACGGAGATTGGTCAATTTGACAAAACTGTGGGGATATAAAAAAGAATTTTTCAATGTCTTTTACATATTGTAATATGTACCATAATGTTCAGTCAACAATAGGCAATGTTGGTACTTGAATAGTAACATGGGTTATATGGATATTACTTATATGTGTTTATATCTTACTAGACACCCAGTGCATGAAATTCATGCATGGGGGCTGGGGGGTTGTCCCTCAGCCCTTGCTGTACCCTCTCCAATCCAGGATCCCTGGGGGGTGGGGGGGTGTCTGATTGCCAGTTTAGACCTGATCCCTATAGAATCAGGCCTAAACCAGCAATCAAACATCCCTCTCGCAATCCAGGACCACTGACTCCTAACTGCTCACCAGTCTGCCTGCCTGCCTGCCTAATCACCCCTAACCCCTCTGCCTGCCTGCCTGATCGCCCCTAATCACCTCTGCCTGCCTGATCACCCCTATTCACCTCTGCCTGCCTGCCTAATGGCCCCTAAAAGATCCCCTGCTGGCCTCTTTGCCCCTAACAGTGCCCCTGCTGGCCTGATTGCCCCTAACCTCCTCTGCCTCAGCCCCCACACCCAGGACCCAGGCTTCCCTCTTTATGGCCTGCCTCAGGCACCTGAGACCCGTGGGGGGGGGCGGGGGGCTGGGAGGTCTTTGTCAAGGCTCAAATTTGTCAAGAAGGACATCCAGACGGTCACCTGGAAGATATTCAGTCTAATTAGCACATTACCCTTTTACTAGTATAAATTATATTCTTAGGAAGAACATTTTTAGCACGATGTAAAATGTAACAAAATCAAACTAGAAGGGCAGCAATTGGAGATGGGAGTGCACTGAAGATAAAATAAAATGCCTTCAGAAATGCCAAAGAAATCAAAAGGATGGAGGAAAGCTTTGTAGGGAGTAATATTTTCTCGTGAAACAATAATATCTGAATCCCCATAGTTTTAGGATGGCAAGGTAATTCTCAACTTCAGCCTTCATATAAGTGTATTTATATCATAAGCAAAAATACATATCTTATATGAGAAATACAAACTATTTGCCTCAAAATTGTAAATATTTGTGCAAATGAGAAATCTGGTACAAGCCTTTCTGACAATACTGATGTATTACTCTCTTCCATGAATAAAAAAAAAACATGGATAATGTGCTGACACTGTACTACACATTGGGAAAACATAATTGAATGAAAAATGCCTAATTAAGGAACTTTCAACTCCTGGATTATGTATTCATTTATTATGTCGTCATTTAACTTACCTTAACATCTTTACTCTGAAATCAATTTTCCCATTATTTATAAAGTCTTCCTTTCTATATTCACACATTTTCATGGAAAACTATTTTTTCCCACTTAATTCCACTGAACCTACAAGTTAGAAATTTGAAGGCCAATTGATACTTGACACTTGCAATTTGGCACAATTAGATGTAAAACAGAACACAAGAAGGAGTTAGGACAAGAAACAATTTGTGGTATGGACATAGACAGGAGTAGGCAAAAGTACATTAATACTAATAATAAATAAAACAATGATAATAACTAATATAAAGAAAAACTTATATAACTACTAATTTGGCTGCTAAGGCCATAATTCCACTACTTAATAAAGTAAATATTCTGAATGTGTATGTAAAAAATTTGACAATTTTATTAGTTCTTTTTGCTTATATAGACACATTTGTGTAATTATAATTAAGTATGTATGAAAAGTTCAATTTCACAGAAAAGCTTTCTTTATGCATTATTTTAATTGTAAATTTATACTGAATATGTCTAATACATGCATGCATTCATCAGTCACCATGAGTTAACAAATGCACACATCTGGGGTATGGCTTAGTGCATGTTGGAACATTGGCCAGCATGCATTAAAACTCCTGCAGAAAGTCAGCCACATGCCAATGGACCCAAGTACCCCATGTAATATAGTGTCATCATGGGCTAATCATTCACCAAACACTGTTTACTACCAGTGACTCCTGATTTTAAATATTTAGACTATAGTTGTGGATATGTAATATTCAGTTCTTTTCATGAAATTAATATAGTGTTTTTTCCCAATATATGGCCTAGTCACTAAAATTGTTAAAAATAACAGTGAATTAGTAACACACCTTAACCTATTAAGTATAAGCAAATTTTGGATTAGAGCATTTGAAAATTAACATGGTATTAATGATCACATATGACATATGAACCAGAAATTTTCTCTATTAAATCTGAAATCTATAAAATAAAGGTCTGAAAAATCGAGGGTTTGCTGTACTGCATTTACGTACTCTGTTATCTTGATGGGAAGCCTTGGTTTTAATTGCTTATTTGTACAATTGGATTTCCTTTCTATTTTAAATAATAAGTAATTTGGTCACATTCCTCAAGAAAAATTTTTTTAAAACACTTCCATTGTATTTTTTTTTTATTATTATCTTTAATATACAGGGGGGAGCAAAAGTCGGATTACAGTTGTGAGTGCAAAACACAGAGTTTATTCTCATGTAGGTATATCAAGATTTAATTGTACTCTCATTCGCCCACATCCACATCATAATACAACTAAACAAAAGAACACCAATCATTCTAAACCACATGAAATCTAGCTTAACAGAAGTCCTACAATTAAGGATATAAAGAAGAAGCCACTGAGAATGGTAGGAGAGAAAGAGACACTGAACAGGCTGGTCAAACACACTGTTCCCACATGCACATGTGGCAGATAAAACTTCCATTACCTCTTGAAGGGAATAGAATACATATCCAGAAAGCACAGAATTCCCAACAAGATGAACCCAAAGAAGCCCGCTACATGATTAAATAGCAAGTGGTTAAAGACAGGGAATCTTAAAAGAAGCAAAATAAAAGCAGTTAGTTACCTACATTGGAGCTCACATAAGACTGTCAGATTTCTTAACAAAAACTTTGCATGACAAGTGGATTGGCAAGAAATATTTAAACTTATGAAAAGCAAGAGCAACATCATTTAGATTTGAAGGATTTATAAACAGCTTCCAGGAAAAGAAAAAATTAAAATATTTCATTGCCACCAAACCAGTGTTACATGAAATGTTAAAGAACAAGAAGAAAAAAATATATATGAACAAAAAATGGCAATAAAGACCAAGTGAGCAGCACCCGGACCATCTTGTCCCCACTCTACCAGCAGAGCAGCACCCATCCTGGCCTGCTGAATATACAGGAGGAACCATACCCGGCCTGGCCTGCCACCCTGACCAAGTAAAGCAGCAGCTGGTCTGGCCTGCCACCCTCACCAGTGGAGTAGCACTTGACCTGGCACACTTCCCACCCAGAAGTGCAGCAGTTCCTAGCCCACCACACTCCCTACACAAGCAGAAAACCAGGCCCACTCCATCACCTTAACATGTAATTTGCCAAAACACAGGGACCTGCTGCCCTAATTCAATTCACCCAACCCAGTGCTCTAAACAGCTAGCCCCACCTCCTTGAAGTGGTGTGCGAGGCCTTACCACCATGACCCAAAGCCACCAAACACATGGACCTGTCACTGTGACACACTATGCCTGACCCAGAGTAACTGGACCTGCCACAACAACTTGACCCACCTAATCTGGAACCACAAGATCAGACCAACAGCTGGACTTGGTGCAACCAGTTACTTCTGGACACATGAACCCACTCCTGTGACCCTGCCTGCCTCACCCCATGGCCCAGACTACCAGACTGTTAAAATAGGGAGACAAAGAAAAAACCACCAAATGAAAGAAGAGGAGGAATCACCAGAAAATAACTAAATGAAATGGAGGCAAGCAATACATTAGATAAAGAATTCAAAGTAATGGGTATAAGGGTGCTCAAACAATTAAATCATAACTTTAAGAAACTTAATGAAAATTATAAGAAACTTAATAAGAAGTACACCAACCTAAAAGATGATATTATAACAATAAATAAGAATCAAGTCGAAATGAAGAATGGCATAAATGAAATAAAGAATAACCTGAAAGAATTCAATAGCAGAGTGAAGAAGCTGAGAAACAAATCAGTGAATTAGAGGACAAAGTGGGAAAACAACACCCATTCAGACCAACAATTGAAAAAAAAGTTAAAAAGCAGGAGGAGAGTTTAAGGGAGTTTTGGCCAACATGAAACAAAAGAACACCCGCTTATTGGGGGTACCAGAAGGAGGAGAATCTGAGCAAGGAATAGAGAACCTTTTTGAAAAAATAATGACAGAAAACTTCCCTGACCTGGTGAAGAAAAAAGTCACACAAGTCAGGGAAACACAAAAAGTCAAAATAAAGATGCATCCAAAAGACCCACAAGAAGACACATCATAATTAAAATGGCAAATGTAAAAAACCAAGAATCTTTTTTTCATATCTTTATTGTTGGTAGTATTACAGATATCCCTCCCATTTTTTCCCCCACTTCCCTCCTCTACCTGTATCTGCCCTGCCTCAGGCATTCACCATCCTATTGTCTGTGTCCATGGGTAATGAATATAAGTTATTTGGTGAATCTCTTCCTGCTCACCCTCCCCACACTCCTCTGAGATTCATCAATCTGTTCCATGTTTCTATGCCTTTGATTTCATTTTATTCAACTGTTTATTTTGGTCATTAGTTTCCTTGTTTCTTTATTTTAATTTTTAGCTTCAGTGATTGATAGATATGTACTTATTGCCATTTATTGTTCATATTTCTTATCTTTATACTTCTTTTTTAAAAGACCCTTTAACATTTCTTGTAATATTGTTTTGATGGTGATGTACTCCTCTAGCTTTTTCTTGTCTGTGAAGGTCTTTATCTGATCTTAAATTCTAAATGATAGCTTTTATGGGTAGAGTAATCTTGGTTCTGGGTCCTTGCTTTTCATCTCTTTGAATATATTTTGACATTCCCTTCTAACCTGCAAAGTTTCTGTTGAGAAATCAGTTGACAGACGTATGGGAACTCCCTTATAGGTAACAAATTGCTTTTCTGCTGCTGCTTTTAGGATTCTCTCTTTGTCTTTAAACTTTTGCATTTTAATTACGATATGTCATATAGTGGGCTTCTTTAGGTTCATCTTATTTGGGACTCTCTGTGCTTCCTGGACTTGTATGTCTATTTCTTTAACCAGTGGGGGACATTTTCTGTCATTATGTTTTTCTGTAAATAGGTTTTAAATTTGTTCTCATTTCAATACTCCATGATGAGAATGTTGGTATTCTTGAAGTTGTCCCAAAGGCTCCTTACACTATCTTCATATTTTCTGGATTCTTTTTCCTTTTCACTCCTCTGATTGGATGGGTTTTTTTGCTTCCTCATATTCTAAATCACTGATTTGATTTTCAGAATCCTCTATCCTACTGTTGATTCCCTATAAATTATCCTTCATTTCAGTTAGTGTGTCCTTCATTTCTTACAGGTACTTTTTCATGTCCTTGATGTTCTTATTCATTTCCTTGAAATTCTCACTATGTTCCTTGACATTCTCACCAAGATCCTTGAAGCTCTTATTAAGTTCCTTGAGCATCTTTATAACCATTGTTTTGAACTCTGTATCTAGTAGTTTGCTTCCTTCTATTTTATTTAGTTCTTTTCCTGGAGATTTCTTCCCTTCTTTCATTTGTGACGTGTTTGTTTGTTTCCACATCTTGGCTGTTTCTGTGTATTCTGTAGAACTGCTATGTCTTCTGAAATTGGTAGACTGGCGTGGTATAATAGCTGTCCTATAGGACCCAGTGACTCAGCATTCTTAGTACAGCCTCTCCTAATCTGGGAATTCTAGTTACACCCCTGTGTGATCTTTTTGCACTGTCCTATTTTAGTCGAGCCTTGTTATCTAATGGTGTCACTGGGTGGAATTGACCCGCAGGCCAACTAACTGTGAGGACTAGCTACAACTACAGTACAAGAGTTGCTTTGCAGGAAACACCCCTATGGAGCAGAACTTGCTTCAGTGGGACTTTGATGCTCAACAGTCAACCCCTTTGTCACTCGTGGATATGGAAGGATTGTAATCTGGTATGGTATGAAGCTCTCCACAAGGTGCACTGGCATTGGAGCTTCCCTTAAGTTGAAAAGTCAGCCATAGCCTGTGACCTGCCCTGGGTTACCTAGCACAAGCTACAGAATGATTTGGAGATGGCTATTGCTTGTGTTGGCTCGGGAGGTCCCCAGGAGAGGCCACGCTGTGAACCTTGGCAAGCTGCTGCTTGTGCTAGGCATCAAGCCACTTGTCAAGAGGTATGGATAAGTCTGGTTCCAGCTGCTGTTTATTTGAGAGCTTTTAGGAAAATTTGAAATCTGAGCCAAACATGCCATTCATGTGGAAAAGCCACTGCAAACAGCTTGGGTGGGGCATGATCTCAGTGAATCACCATAGTGGGGCAAGCAGTATGGGCCAAGATGATGGACACTGAGTTATTGTGCCTGGCGTGGGGGGAGGCTGCAGCACTTTTTTCTAGGACAAAGCTGCCCCCAAGTTCTTGCCCTAATGCCATACAAGTAAGTTTCTCCTTGTATGTCCCTGGATCATATCATGTTCCTGCACCAACACTGGAGCTCAGGGAGAGGGATCCAAGTAAGTTCATGTGTGGGATCTTTCAGAGGAACTGCCTGGGACTCCAGCAGCTCCATGTCACTCAGCCACAATTCCCACTGGTTTTTATAGCCTGAAGTTATGGGGACTTCTCTTCAAGGCTCTAAAACCATGGACTGGGGGCCTGGTGTGTGGCTGGGACCCATGCTGAACACAGGAAGTTTCTTCAGCCAAGATAACACTCCCAATTAAAAACACACAACTCATGAGTATCAAATTAGCCCATTCCATTCTTCCACTCCTCTACCAGTCTCAATGTGGTTTCTTCTTTAACTCTCTAGTCGTAGGACTTCCATTCGTCCAGATATCAGGAGATTCTGAATGATGGTTGTTCTGTATCTTAGTTGTAATTTTGATGTGGTGCAGTACCAGTGTTTACTCCATCTTGGTTCCTGAATTCTTCCAACACAGAAGGAATCTTAAAGACTGTAAGAGAGACAGAAAGTTACCTACCAAGGGAGCTCCCAGTATACTGTGAGCAGATATCTCAGTAGAAATACTTCAGCCCAGAGAGGGTGGCATAAAGTATTCAGAGGAATAAATCCAAGACTACTAAACCCGGTAAGGCTATATCACTCAATGTTGAAGGTGAAATTAGAGGCTTTGCAGTAAACACACACACACACACACACACACACAAAAAAAAAAAAAACAAACAAACAAAAAAAACACTAAAAGTCTTAATTACCACCAAAACAGCAATGCAAGATATGCTAAAGGGAGTGTTGTAACAAGAAGAAATGGAGAGAGAGGGAGGAACACAGACATAAAGAATAAAAATTGCAACAAATATGTACCTATCAATAATAACCTTAAATGTAAATGTCTTAAATGCTCCAATATGAAGACATAGGCTAGCTAAATGGAAAAGATGGAAAGGTGCTCAGCAAAATATCAGACATCTTACCTAGAAAAGTTTTCATTGATACAATGTCTAAGGCAGGGGTAGAGAACATGTGGCTCACGGGCAGTATAAGGCTTGTGAAATCATTTGGTCTGGCCCTACCAAGGCAACCACTGGCAGGACTCAAAATTCAATAAATCTAGGAGCTTTTTCATGGCAACATAAATTTATTATAAGTGAATTATATTAAGTGAATGAGGTTATATATATCCAAGTGTCCCTTGGCAGAATAAAGGTTACCCAAATCTGGCAGAATAAAGGTTACCCAAATCTGGCTTAGGGCAAGAGAAACAAAGGAAAAAATAAACAAACGGTATTACATTGAATAAAAGATCTGCACTACAGCAGGTGAGTGGATTAAAGAACTATGGTACATCTACACAATCGAATACTATGCTGCTACAAAAAAAGAAGGAATTCTTACCATATGCAGCAGCATGGATGGAACTGGAGAACATTATGCTAAGTGAAATAATCCAGGCAGTGAAAGAAAAATACCACATGATCTCACTCATCGATTTAAAGGCACAAAACACTGGGGGGTGGGGATGAAGGGCACGTGCCGGGGGGTAGGGGAGGTCAATGGGGAAAAACAGAGACATATGTCCCACTATTCGTAATATTTTAAACAAGAAAATAAAATTTTAAAAGAGAATAAAATTAAGGAAGAAGCAGAACAGAAACAAACTCATAGATACAGAGAATATTTTCATGGTTGCCAGGTGGGAGGAGGATGGGGAACTTTAGTAAAAAAATGGTGAAGGGAATAAGAAGTACAATTGGTAGTAACAGAACAGTTATGGAAATGTGAAGTACAGCAGGGTGATTACAGTTAATAATATTCTAACAACTATGCAGGTATTTTATTAGATAGGTCTGTGATTCATTGGGATAACAACTTAGTAAGTTATATAAGGTCTATTCACTAGGTGTACTCCTAACAACAATATATGATATTGTATGTCAACTGTAATTGAAAAATAAAAAAGAATATTTTAAAAAATAATAAAATAAAAAATTGAAAAGAAAGTCTATATATTAATATTTATATCAAGTCAATAAGTATAAATAGGGACTCCTTCTCAAACATGATATATGTTCACCTTTCCAGTAAGTCCATTTGTTTTATATATTTACTAGTAGCCCAGTGCACGAAATTCGTGCACTGGGGTAGGGGGGAAGAAGAGGCCCCTCAGTCTGGTCTTCATCCTCCCCAATATGAGACCCCTCAGGGAATGTCCAACTACCTGTTTGTGCCCACACTTTTAACAGATAACAGCTCCATTGTTGTTCCTTTCTTATGCTTAAAACCATTGGAATTAGTAGGTATTCAAAGTGTGTATACATTTTGGAGGGACACCCTGTATATCTCTAGTTAGCGGTGAAAGAAACCAACAGCAGATTTGGAACCCCCAAACAGGGAACCTCGCTCACTCTCCACATGTCTCCCCACTTCACTTTCCACCTTCGTGGGCAGCAGGAGAATCAACGTTTTCTCTCATTAATTCGGAAAAGCACGTCCTGTCACCTGCTGCCTGGCAGGAGTGCACTAGGCCCCAAGCAAGCGAGGCTCAGTCAGGGCAGCCTTCGCTCATGGGTGCTGGCACCCAAAGTGCACATTCCTCCTCTACAGTCACCCTGACTATCTCACTGTTTCACTGAGAGGACAGAATTCCTCTCTGCCTCTGGGTTCTTGATCTTGAACGCTGACCGAAGGCACCTCAGAGAGGGCCGTCCTCGCCCACCAGGTGTGTCTGTCTGCACCTGCTCCTGCCTCAGCACCTGCATTAACTCCCCAGAGGTGATCTCCTAGCTGCACTGGCCTCTGTGGGAACAGGGCATCACCACTCCGCCCTCTCACTGTGATCTCACAGGGGCCCACTCTCAGCACCCAGAACACCCAGACACTCTCCAAAGGACATGAGCACATCAGAGGGGGTGTGTGCACATCCTGTGGGGGTGTGAGGCATGCTGGGTTGATGGAAGTGCGGTGGAGAGGCGGGGGAAACTTGTGCAAGCCTTGGTTTGCAACTGTTGCAGGCGTGGGAGGGTGACAGTGTGCTGGCGGATGTTCGCACACCAGGGGGGTATGTGCACACCAGAGGCCTCTGGCTTTGCAGATCCGCAAACCCCCGTGGTGCTGCCAGGAGGTCGTCAGTCTGGCCTGCCACGGTGGCTGTCCCTGCGATCCTGCACCTTCTGGGCCAGGAGGTCGATCTTGTGCAGTCACTCCTGGGCGCTCATGGCTGCCTCCCCTCCGTGAAGGGTCACAGATCTGAATCCCAGGACCATGCACAGCCTCAAGCACTGCCCCCTGCCTGGCAGGGTCACAGATCCTTGTCTTGGTCCCATGGACAGCCTCAAGCACTGACCCCCATCCAGCAGGGTCACAGATTCGGGTCCCAGACTGCAGTCAGCCTCCCATGCTGCCCTCCTGCCCACCAGGTCACAGATCTGGGTCCCGGGACCACAGACAGCCTCAAGCACTGCTGCCCCACCCCGCAGGGTCACAGATCCGAGTCCTGGACTTCGGACAGCCTCCCGCGGTGCCCCCCGTGTGGCAGGGTCACAAATCTGGGTCCCAGACTGCAGACAGCCTTTCCTGCTGCTGCCTGCCTTCACTATGCAAATTAGCCGCCATCTTGTTGCTTCAGGGTGGGGGTCCCCAATGGGGTGCCTGGCCAGTCTGGGTGAGGGGCTGAGGGCTGTTTTCAGGCTGGTGGGTGACTGAAGCTCCAAACTTCTCCTTTTTTCCTTTCTTTTTATTCTGGCATTTATTTACCTTCTATGGCTGTCACTGGAGCTGAGAGCCGGCTTTCTCTCTGAGGCTTGGCTGCTGAAAGCAGGTTTCTGGCCTTTGTTTACCTTCTGTATTTGAAAATTTGTTGTATCCGTCTGGCTGACCTGGTTGACTGAAAACAGGTTACTGGGGTTTTGTTTAGCTTCTATATTTGTTACAATGTTTCAAACTGCAAGCTCAGAGGCCGGCAGCAGCAGGCGGGGAACGTTGGAGTCCTCCTTCACTGAAGCAAGCAAGCCTCCTGTTAGCTTTAAGCTGCCTGGCTGCCAGCCGCCACCTTGACTGGCAGTTAATGTACATATCTCCCTGATTAGCCAATGGGAAGGGTAGCAGCCATACTGCTAATTACCATGTTTTTCTTTTATTAGATAGCATTGTGAAAATCTTCACTCATGTTCATGTAGTTGACAACCGTATCATTAAAACCTATGTACCATTCACCTAGGTTCAAAAGGTGGCAGTCTATGACCAATCATCTTGTATTTATAGAGTCACATACTGCCTTTCATTTCTCCTCCTTTAAACATGTTTTCATTGATCTTTAGGGAAAGAGGAAGGGAAAAGGAGAGAGACAAAGAAATAACAATGAGAGAAATATTGATCAGCTACCTCATGCACACCCCTACTGAGGATTGAACCCACAACCCAGACATTGAACCAGTTGTCCTCTTGGTGTATGCGATGACACTCAACCAACTTAGCCACATGATCCAGGTTACCTTACAATTTCTTAAGGGCAAATGCATGCAGTATTCTGAGTCATGACTTTAGCCCAACACTAATCCATACTAACTCTTATGTTTCTCTTCCTCCTCCACATTGGCCTTCCCATAACCGCCAACCCAGTCTCTACTCTGTATTTTCTCTTCCAGTGTGCTACTCTGATGGTATGAGCCTGCCAAAGAACAGATTCAAAGTCAATGCTGAATACCCAGCTCAGAGAGAACAGTGATGCTTCCTGCCCATCTATTTTACTCTCACCAATGGCTGTCTATGGTGGCTCCATAATGGCTGTGAGTGAGGCCCTGGTGTGTGTGAGGAACACTCTCCTGCCACTCTGGCTGGGGGTGATTCTGTTCCCATATGGATGGTTCCAGGCTGTGCACTCCCAACACCGTGGTGCCCCAGAAGTGGTGATTCCCTTGAAGGTAACAGGCACTGGCATTGGCATGAAGATTGGAGACTGGCTCTCGTACAGAATGCATTTTGGGGGCCAGAGGCACATTGTCCACATGAAGGTCAACAGGAATTTTCTATCCAGACACTTCCGAGTGGTTACCTACTCGGACCAGGGCGCTCTTCTTGAGGAACGGCCTTTCATTCAGAATGACTGCTACTATCATGGTTATGTGGAGGGGGACCCAGAATCTGTGGTTGCCCTCAGTACCTGTTTGGGAGGTTTACAGGGAATATTACAGACAAATGACATTCTTTATGAAATAGAGCCCAAGAGACTTTCTACCACATTTGAACATCTCTTATATAGGATAAAGAGTGAAGAGACACAGTTGCCACCCATGAAATGTGGATTAACAGATGAAGAAATAGCAAGACAATTGAACTTTCAGGAGAGTGCTAATTTCACTTTGATGCAGAGTGGGTATGAAGGCTGGTGGACTCATAGGCGGCTTCTTGAACTGGCAGTGGTGGTGGACCACAATCGCTATCTTCATCACCAAAGTAACACCACAGCTGTGCAGTATGAAGTATTACTTGTAGTCAATGGAGTAGCTAAGTTTTTGAGTTCACTGGATGTTGATGTGGTTTTAATGGGAATTGAGGTCTGGACTAAAAAAAATCTAATTCCAATAGATACCATATTGGTTCTCCTGGAGGAATTTTGCATATGGAAGAGTACTGGCTTTATTGATCGCATTCCCCATGATGTTGCACATCTTTTTATAAAGCGTGACTATGGTATTGCTGTTGGCTTAGCCTATCTTAAAACCGTATGTAAAAGCTATGCTAGTTGTGGAGTTGATAGTTTCATGAACGATGATGTGTATGATTTTACATACATTGTGTCACATGAGATTGGTCATAATTTGGGAATGGATCATGATGGACCAACTTGTACATGTGGACATAAAAGCTGCATAATGTTTCCAGAAAAAGCCAGTGCAACTAGATTCAGCAACTGCAGCTATGCTGACTTCATGGACATGATGGGCACCATAGCAAGGAAAAATTGTATGTACATTTCATCAAATACAGGAAACATCTTCACACTTGCACGGTGTGGGAACAGTGTGGTTGAAGGAGGAGAAGAGTGTGACTGTGGTGCTTTACATTTGTGTATGAAAGATCCGTGCTGTGAGTCAGACTGCACTCTCAGCCCTGGGGCTGCTTGTGCTTCTGGGCTTTGTTGCAAAGACTGCCAGATCCTGCCCACAGGCGAAGTTTGTAGACAAGAGGAAAATGAGTGTGATCTCCCAGAGTGGTGCAATGGGACATCCTACCATTGTCCAGAGGATGTGTACTTGCAGAATGGGATCCCATGCAAGGGTGGTGGCTACTGCTATGAAAAGAGATGCAATAACCGTGAAGAGCAGTGTAGGAATATTTTTGGCAAAGAGGCCAAGAGTGCAAATCAGAGTTGCTACAGAGCAATGAACACCCGAGGTGACCGTTTTGGGAACTGTGGTTTAAGGAACGCTAAGTATATAAAATGTGACATCTCAGATACCTTGTGTGGGAGGATTCAGTGTGAAAACGTGACAGAACTTCCCCTTCTGAGAGATCATTCTACTGTGCATTGGACTCAGTTCAATGACATCACCTGCTGGGGTATCGACTACCATTTTGGGATGACAGATCCTGACATTGGTGATGTGAAAGATGGGACAGAGTGTGGGGCAGAGCATATCTGCATCACAAGGAAGTGTGTCCATAGGTCACTTCTGGTAAATTATTGCTCACCTGAGACGTGCAATCTGAAAGGAGTCTGCAACAACAGGCAGCACTGCCATTGTAACTATGAGTGGGACCCTCCCTTTTGCCTGAAAGAAGGCAGTGGAGGTAGTATTGATAGTGGGCCTCCCCCACGGAAAACAATTAGGCAAAAAACCAATTACCTGCAACTAGTTTGGTTGATTCCTTTTATCCTTTCGTTATGCTTGTTAGTTTTGTGTTTTCTGATGCGAAGAAGAAAAGATAAGAGTGAAGAGCAGAGTGTGTCACTTTCAGCTGAGAAAGAAGAACAAAATGTCAAGACTTTACCTAGGGAAAACGAGCAAGACGTTGCAATTCCATCTAAGGAAGAACAATGAAATGTTCTACTGCATTTTAGAAAGAAAAGCAACAATTTACAATTACAAAAAAGTAACCAAATCATATAGAAATGTTACAGAATGTGCCACAGACCATTGACCTAATCGCTGCAAATTTTTATTATTTCAGATCATGAAACACTGGCCATTAAACAATTACTAGAGTATCCTAATTCTTAGAATATTGATGTTTTACATTATTTTGAATAGTGTTAGTGTTCAGTTGTTCGTGGAACTAGTCTCTTTGTGTTTCCTGAGCAAAGGTACAGCCAGTGGATAATGTGAATTTGTGTGTTTTTAATTGTGTCTCAATCCTTACCATCTTTGCCACTCGTACTCTTTGTCACACAGAAAATGCAAACATACAAATTAAATATCTTCCTTGCCAGTCCTCACATGATTAGTTTCGGCAATAGTTGGCAACTGGAGGGAGCCTGGAAACCTGGAAAATGTTTGATAACTACTCATGCCATTCTTGCCTCATTATCTGCTCTAACCTTTACAAGGATAGTAACTTTCAGTCTGCACATTATTACTACATACAATACAGTGGTGGGCAAAAGTAGGATTACAGTTTTCAGTCCACAGAAGTTTATTTATTATCATTTATTAATTACTAGAGACCCGGTGAACAAATTTGTGTACAGGAGGGGTCCCTTGGCCAAGCCAGCAATAAGGGCCAATCAGGGTCATCTTGCCCAGTCCCTACGGGAGTGATCAAGGCCAGCTGGTAGGAAGGCAGGAGGGACTGGAAGAGGTTGGTGGCTGGTGGAGGAGAGGGGATGATTGGGGCCATTGGCAAAGGAAGAGGGACCAAGGGAGATTGGCCTGCTGGCCCTGTTCAGGGCCATCAGGGCCGATTGGGGAGAGGGACCACGGGAGGTTGGGTGGTCATGGGAGTTTGGCTGTGGGAGCACACTGACCACTCTGCTCCCCTGCCGACCTAATTACCCCCAACTGCCCTCCCCTGCTGGCCTGAATGACCCTAAGGCTTTTATTAGTATAGATATGACCCTTCACAAAAAATTTCACTAACCCAGCTTTACAATAAGGGCTTGATGATTGAATCATTGGGGCCAGACACCAAGATTTCCTTTCTTTGAATAGCAGAGGGAATAATGATCTGTCTTTAAGTTGCCCTGAACATCAAATGAGATAATGACTTAGAAAAGTATAAAAGCACCATATAAAGACAACTGTCTTTTTCATGTACTGAAAAGACAATAAAGTGGTAAAATGATAAACACTATTTCCATTCTCCCCTTCCTTCCTTCCTTTACAGCCTTTATTTAAACTTTGAGATTTATAAAGGTTTCACTCCTATTTTCATTTCTTTACATTCAATATTATTTGTATTAGTTTCAGGTTTTATATTAGTTACAGAATAGTGGTTAGACAATCACATACTTTACAAAGTGTTCCCCAATATTTCCAGTACCCACCTGGCATCATACCGTCATTACAATACTATTAACTATTGCCTGTATTCCTATTTAAGTAACAATAGGTTTACAGGTTCCTTCCATCCAATCTTTTTTTTTCTGTTGCTCATTCTTCCTTTTCTTTCTCTCTTCTTCCCTCATTTTCTTTATATAGTATCTCCATTGGCCCTCCAAGCTCAACCAGGGCACTGGGACATGCTTAATCCATTTTACAGACCAGGAAACTGAGGCCAATTCCAGTTGGCTGCGGAACTGGTCTCAGTGCGCAGGGAGCCCTCACAGCTGTGCTCTCTGCCCTTCCTAAGGGGCAGCCAAGGGGCAAACAGAATAAACCTTCCATCAGGCCCCTGAGCCTCATTCTCAAGCACCTCTTCATGGCCTACCCTCCACATTCTCCAGAGCAGGCAGTAAAAGTCCCCACCTCTGAAGTGCAAAGGCCGCCCGGCCAGGTGCGGTTAGCGCCAGGAGCTTCTCTGAATCATGTCAGTCAGTGGGGCACCCAGCAGTGAGGCACCCCTCCACTGAGGTGGCATCGCCCCTCAACCTCCGCCTCAGGGCTGCCATCTGTGCCCCTCTGCCAGGTGTCCTGCCATGCCCCTTGTTCCCTGACAGGCATACCTGCATCCTGGGGCCACTGCAGAACCTCACTCTCTGCTCTCCACAGGAGATGCAGATCCCTGCCCTCCAGCCCCAATCCCGCCTTGCCAGATTTTTGCCTTTGATCTCTGACATTGGTGACAGCACACTCCTAGCAAGCCTGTTACCCAGAGGGGGACAGGGGTAGATCTTTGTCCAGAACTTTAGAGGTTGCAGTTGCATTTGCAGATGGCGCCCAGAGCCTGCTGGGGAAGGAAGCATCTGTGTGGAGTGTCCTCATAGAGGGACAGTGTGGTGCTGCTCTGCACCCCATGGGCCGTCCGCCTCCTGCCTGGTCACTTCACCAAACTGGGGCGCTCACCCAGGAGCCGCCCCTCAGGCAGCGAGGAAGTCAGGCCTCGTGCCTCTGCTAGGTCTCCAGCCTCACCTGGGTCACCTCCTTTTTTCCACAATCGGCCTTTATCCATCCCTATCTCCTGCAGTGCTTGCGCTCCAGGCCCGAAAGAAAAGGACCAAGGCCAAGAAGGACAAAGCCCAAAGGAAGTGAGCCTTGAACCCCCACATCCCATTCTCTGTGTCACATCTTGAACGGGCACCCTGTGGCCCAGCCACATGGCCTCCAGGTGGCCTGGTAGAGTCAGTCTCCGTGAAGCTGTGGATCTGTGGCCAGAGGCCTGGCCTGGTCTCAGCAACCCCATGCCTGCTGCAGAGTCCTGTTGGAGGAGGACCGGAGCCTGTCAGTCATTAGCTTCCCAACTCCAGAGGAGGCACCACAGGCTCATGTCCCAGCCCCAGGCCCAGCTCTCCTCGCCCACCCCCACTCCAGAGGTGGTGACCTTACAGACTACTGACCTAATTTGCATATCCCTCTCTTGTTATATAGGATTGATATTCAGAGTGGCTTTCCGTACAGCTAGTATTTTGTCAGATGTGCTTAATCCCCTTGAGCCAGTGAGATTTCAGTCTATTGTTGATAAGTAATGATTATGGCTTGGGAATATTTTAAGTCAGCCAAATAAGATACTTTCATTGTTATTGAGTGGGTGTACCCTAGCACATGTGAATAGACTTCTAATACACAATGATGATTAAGACCCAGGAGGAATCTTTTGCTTCTTTCTTTCCCTGGTCTCTTGTTAAATTTCTAGTGGTCTTCCGTTCACCTTGTTGCTATTAGGTTCAGGAGTTGACAGCCAACTCTTAAATGTTGAAAACTCTCCACTATTTTCAACAATACCTTGTTTGACTTCTCCATTCTGTGTACCAGTATAGTCAGTCTGCTCAGACAGAGCTCTTTCTATGATGGGAATCTCTCCAAAAGGAATATCTGTACCACTGCATAAGAGCTGTAGGGGTAGACAGTATATCTTTTTATCACAGCAGCATGCCCACTCTACAGTTTGATGTAAGAGAAATTTGATAGATCACGGTCCTCTTAGCTTGCCCTTCCTGGCATAGAACAATTGCTCAACAAGCAAGGTGGATTAAGCAAAACTGGGGACTCAATATTCTAGACCCATTGTACCTGAGGCATAACTCTCACCTTTTGAGTGACAGCTGCTCCTATGTAATGTATAATTCCCAAAACAGGATCTAGGGAAGCAATACATAAGTTTGAGGTTGCACACTTGTTGGATGAACCAGGGTGCTAGGCTGGAAACTTAAATGAACCCCCTTTTCTTGAACATATCCATCCAGAACACAGAAATCATCACTGACATAGGGAATGAGATTAAGTCATAAATCGAGTGCCACACTTTCTACTTTTACCAATTTTAGAAGATATAATTGGACACCTGTTTCTCTTATATAGCCTTAGATCAGTTTCCAAAGATATTAATTTTTAAATTTTTTACCAATTAATTGGTTGTTTCTAAGGAGAGAGTCTGCTAGCTCCACACACAATCAATCTAGAACTCACCTGACAGTTGGAAGAAGAAAAAAATACTATCAATACAGTCATATTATAAAGTTATGGCTATTAAGAAAGTAAAGAATGACCAGTGACATAGAATAGAGAGGTCAAATGGACTTTCAGTAGCTTCTGTTGGTCAACTAATATCCACATGAAAATGATGTATCATTAACTCTATCTCACACTATACATGAAGGCCAATTCCAGATTGATTGTAGTTTTCAGTGTCACAGGTATGTCAAAACACTATCAAATGAAAACATAAAAAAGTTAATTAATGACTATGGAGTAGGCAAGTTTACTTGACTGAAAACAAAATCTGAAAGAGAAAACATTAGTTGTTAAATAGAACTTTAAAAATAAGGGTGTCTGCTCCTCAAAAACATCATTAAAAAGTAAAAGTCTCTTGAATATTTGGAGACTATATTTGCAAAATGCATATATACAAAAAAGTTGTATACAGAATATATGTAATACTCCCTCAACACCGTATTTTAGAGAAAGACAGTGTTCATTAAATTAGTAAATTGGCCAAAAAATTAAGTCCCTTCTCAAAAAGGACAGCCAGTAAACATATGAAAGGGTGACCACATTTTTAGTCTTCAAAAACACATATTAAAACTGTGGTTTCGTAACACCAGAATGACTAAAGTAAAAGTTGTGACTGAACATATCTATATGTAAGCAAGGTTATGGACAGTTAAAACTCTAATACAATACATTGGTGTTGGGTGTGTAAACTGGTCGAAACACTTTGGAAAACTGCTTGTACTGTTTCCTATGCCTGAGCATATCATATACTCTGAGCAATTGCAATCTGAATTATAAGCTAGATAGAAATGTTACCAAATTTTCATTGAATGACAAATACTAAAGTGTGTATATTAATACTAATCATAATGCCCCCAAACTAAATATCAATAATTGTTCATCATCAGTGGTCTGGTGAAATAACTTGTGGTAAATTGACATGCTGGAATGAGATGGAATGCTCTAAAAATACATGTCACAACATGTTTGAGTTTACACACAAAATATTGAGTGAAATAAATGAGCTACAGCATAGTACATATAGGATAATCCCATTTACAAGAAGCACAGGACAGGTGAAACTAATCCAGGCTGTTAAAACTCAAGATAAGACTTATTCTTAGAGGGCACACAAAGTATGCATGTAACACTTAAGTACAAATTTTTTGAATAAGTAACATAAAATACAGAAATCTTGTTTAGTGTAAACATGTAAGTTTTGAAAATAAGACCTTCTGAAAGCATTTCCTGAGTGCTGTCTAGCTGTGTATAACTGCTTAACCCTTTTCCTTATTTTGGCTTAGAAAGAAATAATACAGTCTGACTTCTCAAATATATGGTTCAAGCCCAAATACATTGTTAATTACAGTAGGTGGAGCTTTTGTATGTTTTACTCAGAGGATTTTTATTTTTTTCAAAAATTTAAAGAATATATTTGAACCACATAAACAAACCAAAAGGTTTTACAGAAGAAAAAGTAATGTAACAATTTATGTAAATACCTAACATGTGATAAGCATGCTCTTACATCTAAAACAAAAAAAGATAACATTGGTATTATGCTATCTAATAATAGACAAAAATGGTAATTGACCATACCTTCACTACGCCTCCCATTGTCTAATCAGCACAATATGCAAATTAACCACCAACAAAGATGGTGGCTAATTTGCATACTGCAGGCAGGGAGAGACAGCGTGAGCTGCCAGCGCACTGCCATCCAGGGCAGGCCAGGGACAGAAGCCCCAGCAGCCGGCCTGCCTTGCCCAAGACCCGATCGCTGGTGGCAAGGCAGGCCTGCCCCAGAAGCCCCAGAAGCCACCTGATATGGTAGTAACTCTATCAGTAAGCACTCTGAAAGTCAGTGGCATAAATGCACCAATTAAAAGACAGATTATAAGGGTGAATCAAAAACAAAACCCACTTTAAATATAAAGATACATATAGATTAAAAGTAAATGAATTAAGCTACAGCCTGTTTTGCTCAGTGGATACAGCATTAGCCCGTGGTTTGATGGGTCCCAGGTTCAATTCCAGTCAAGGCCATGTACCTCAATTGCTGGCTTGATCCCCAGTCCCTATCAAAGCATGTGCGGGAGGCAACCAATCAATGTGTCTCTCCCTTTCCCTTCACTCTCTCTAAAATTCAATGGAAAAATATCCTTGGGTGAAGATTAACAAAAACAAAGTAAATGGGTTGAGTAACATTAAAGAGATTATAAGAAAAATATATTCCAAATTTTGTTAGTTGTATAATGGTTATGTTTAAATTATTAACACCTAAGAAATTGGATGAAGGGTACATATAATATGCTGTAGTATTTTATAGGTTTTTTTACATGTATGAGATTATTTCAAATTAAATTATTAAAAAATTAAAAATTAATAAAGTATTAATTGAAATGTGTATGCATTACATGAAAAATCTCCTAATTGCTTCTAGCATAAGTTATTAAATTGTGCTAAAATTTACAATGGTTCAATTAAAAAATATCTTAATTCTAAATGATATAATAGAAAATATATAATAGTGCAGTTATAAGCACTTATATGAAAATAACAATTTAAAGAAGTGAATTTAAAGAAGGGATTAGCCAAAGAAAATATATGCACAACCCATGGACACAGACAACAGTATAATGATGGCTAGAGAGAAGTGGGGGGCAAGGACTGGGTAGAGGGGGCAAAAGGGGGGAAATAGGGACATCCTATATAATAATAATAAAAGGCTAATAAGCACATTGACTGAATGGCAGAATGACCGGTTGCTATGATATGCACTAGCCACCAGGGGGCAGATGCTCAATGCAGGAGCTGCCCCCTGGTGGCCAGTGCACTTCCACATGGGGAGTGCCACTCAGCCAGAAGCTGGCTCATGTCTGGCCAGCGCAGTGGTGGTGGCAGGAGCCTCTTCCACCTCCGTGGCAGCACTAAGAATGTCCAACTAATGGTTTAGACCTGATCCCGTGGGGGCCTAAGCATTTAGTCGGACATCCCCCGAGGGCTCCCTGGCTGCCAGAAGGATGTCTGACTGCAAGCTTAAGCCTGATCCTCTGGGGAGTGGGCCTAAGTCGAAAGGTGGACATCCCCCAAGGGGTCCTGGACTGTGAATGGGTGCAGGCTGGGCTGAGGGACAACCAACAAAGTGCACAAATTTTTGTGCACTTGTCAAATATATATATATTTGACATTAAAGTGTGCATTAAAGAATTCTCTAATATAAAACATTTAAAATGTGGAGGATACTTTTTCAAGATACAGAAACAATTGTTAAGATAGACACACTCACAATTCTTATAAAAACATGCTGGCAGAAGGTAAAATTCACCTGAGCACTCACTTCTCAGATGTGCAAAAGCCTATGAAGTTGTTAATCACTGGATACTGGTTCCCACTTTGCACAGTTTAAGTTTCAGCACTGATTGGCATGAATTATGAATTACACAATTAATTACTGCTATTTTCAGTGTTTTAGCCAAGGTTCCATACAGAATGCATCTATTTAATATGAATACCTAAAACAGCAACATTATCTATAATAATAAAGGTATAATATGCTAATTAGACCAGACGTCCTTCCTGATGTCTTTCCAGATGACCTTCCAGACGAAGCCCCAGGGGCCGAGGCAGAGGTGGCCACTGCAGTGGGTGGAGGCCGAGGCAGAGGCAGAGGTGGCTGCCGCCACAAAAGCGAGGATAGAGGCAGCCACCGCAGCAGCGTGGGCCAAGCCCCTTGCATGAATTTTGTGCATCGGGCCTCTAGTCCTATCATCATCCTATATAATAAAAGTGTAATATGCAAATTGTCCCTAACATCAGAATGACTGGGAATGACTGGTCACTATAACACACACTGACCACCATGGGGCAGACACTCAATGCATGAGCTGCCCCCTGGTAGTCAGTGCACTCCCACAGGGGGAGCTCTGCTCAGCCACAAGCCAGGCTGACAGCTGCCAGCACAGCGTTGGTGGCAGGAGCCTCTCCTGCCTCCTCAGCAGTGCTAAGGATATCTGACTGCAGCTTAGGACTGCTCCCCGCTGGCAAGTGGACATCCTCCGAGGGGTCCCAGACTACAAGAGGGCACAGGCCGGGCTGAAGGACCCCCCCCCCCCCAAGTGCACAAATTTTTGTGCACTGGGCCTCTAGTATATAATAAAAGGGTAATATGCAAATTGACCCTAACAGCAGAACAAGCAGAACAACCACTTCACCCATCACTATTGTGCTGGGCTGCATATCTGGCGCTTCGGCCAGGTGGGTCATGCTGTACTCTCTGTTCCCAGAACACATAGATAGGAAGGTAGTCACTGTACTGATGCTGTGCTGTGTTGGGAACAAATTGTGTAAACAAGGCTTTGTAACTAACTTTGTGGTTTTTACAAATAAAAATGCTGTAACTCCTGTAGTCGGTTCTGCAGTTCAGCCTTTGCTTCGGCAGGGTGCTGTAACTGTAGTCACTGGCCAGCTAAACAAAGGCTCCTAAATCTTGATCTGAGTCCCTGGTAGTCATCTCCGTGGGTTGACCCATTACACTATGAATTGCACTGACCACTTCTTGGTACCTTCCACAGCCGGCAGGCTCCCATCCCCCAGTGGTGAATAGGAAACCATGGGTGGGTGGCAGGAAATGACGCCTCTGACCCACCAGCAGACCCACACACACAGGGCAATTAGGAGGCAAGGGCAGGGCTGGCAAGCAGGTGGTAGGGCCACCTCTTGGTCCCTCCAATCAACAAATGGTGAATGGGGGAGTAGGGGTGGGTGGGGGGAGATGTGGCAGTGCCAGGCCAAGGCCCCCGCACGCTGTCACTCCACACACAGAGGTCAACCAGCGGCAGAAGCAGGGCTGGTCAGTGGATGGAAATGGCTGACCTCTCAGTCCCTCCCCCAAACCCGCAGGCTCTGATCACCCATGGCATACCAGTTTCCATTAGTGAAAAGACGCCAACAATAGAACAGCCTGGAAACAGCAAGTCTTTTTGCTTATTGATTCTTTATTGCTGGGCTCTAGAGAAATAATGGCCAGGTTCCCTGTTGTGTCCCTCAGAGCCCCATCTCTCCTCCTCAGCTCAGCACTGCTGATCATTGGGTGTCCCAGAGCAAGAGGGAGAGAAAAGCCGGACTTAACAACACCACCCACCCGAGGGTTGGGGGTAACAGAGGGACGTGGTGACGGTATACAGACTTTGGAGTCACACAGACTCTGTCAGTTAGACCTGTGTAACCTCTCTCAGCCTCGGTTTCTTCATCTATGAAATGGGTATGATAATAGTACCAGCCTCAATGGAATGTTACAGGGTGTGCATAAGATTATGCACGTAAGGCTCTCAGCTTGGTGCTTGACAGGTACTAAGCACTCACTGTTGTCACTGTGATTATCTGACCACTGCCCTCACTGGGCTTATGAACCCCATAATTGGCAATGTAGGCAGGTGTGGAAATTGCCTGTTTGGTGTCCTAGGGTCCCTGGGAGAACTCAGATTCTAGATTCCGGGTTCCCAGGCAAGATGGCTCTGCAATATGAAACCCCTGAGGGCCAGAAGCCCAGCCGGGTCCCAGCATATGCTCACTGGGTCTCTGGGGCAATACCTGCTGCCTTCGCTCTCTTCCCAGCACTGTCCTGTCCTGCCTCAGTTGTCACTCATGCCAGGAATCCCTGTGTCATCTGTGTGCACATCTGTTCCCCAGCAGCCCCCACTCCGGGTGCCTCCCACCTCTGCCCTGGACTTGGGCAAATCACTTAACCACTCTGTACCTTTGTTTTCTCATCTGAAAGCTGGAAATAATAGTGTTGGTCTCCTGGGGTTGTTGATCAAACCAGGTCACCAGGTGAAGCACTTAGAAGAGTGCTGAGGCCTGTATTAAGTGACCATTCAGTGTCAGCTGTTCTGTTATTACTGTTGAAAGGGAAATCTCCTAGGATAGCAGTTCTCAACCTGTGGGTCGCGACCCCTTTGGGGGTCGAATGACCCTTTCACAGACTTCGCCTGAGACCATCGGAAAACACATATATAATTACATATTGTTTTTGTGATTAATCACTATGCTTTAATTATGTTCAATTTGTAACAATGAAAATGCACCCTGCATATCAGATATTTACATTACGATTCATAACAGTAAGAAAATTACAGTTACGAAGTAGCAACGAAAATAATTTTATGGTTGGGGGTCACCACAACATTAGGGACTGTATTAAAGGGTTGCAGCATTAGGAAGGTTGAGAACCACTGTCCTAGGAGTAGGGGTTCTACTAGGTGCCACTGTCTTGTAAAAATCCTGAATGGGAATCTTCAGCCTCTTTCAGAAACTATGAGCTCATTAGCATAATAAACCACCTGTGAAGGACCTTTTAACTCCTACAAGTGTTAACAATGAGTAAAAAGCTTGAGGGCCTGAATGTCTGTCCTGTATAGCAATAGGTTGCTGGTTAGGTTCCCTGTCAGGACACATGCCCCAATTGTGGGCTCAATGTTTCTTTCTCTCTTTCTTCCTCTCTCTCTCTCTCTCTCTCAAATAAATGAAAATGGATTTTTAAAAATAAAGTTAGAAGTGAAGCCATTATGGTCCCATGGCTGCACACTCTAGAAGAAAATATAACTCAGCAAGAATAAGAGACTTTAAAAAAGAAAAAGGAAATTATAGCAATAAAAATAACATACAATTCCAATGAGGAAGAAAACGGGAAAATAAAGGAATCCGTGTGGCTACAGTGAAAATTGCTAATGAACCTACATTTTAAAAGTCAAACTGGGAAAAATGTATTTGCAGCAAATATTCTATAAATACTTAGTATCTTGAACATATAAGAGCTCACACAAAGCAAATCAACCGAACAGCAGAACGACCAGAGGAACGACTGGTCTGTTTGAAGCGCCCTGACCACCAAAGGGCAGATGCTCAACGCAGGAGCTTTTACACTTTTGAGTATGCAAAACAGAGTTTAATTTTTTATTTATTAATTATTGTATTATTTTCCATACAAATATCTGTAAACCTACTTTAGCCCCTCTTTCGATAAGAAGGTACAACTTATTCTGACTGCCTTCTTTCACATAGCATAATACTCTCTAGGTCCTTCCAGGCATCTCAAAGAGTACGAGCTCAGTCTTTCCTAAACTGCATAGTATTTCATTGTGTAAATGTACCACAGCTTTTTTATCCACTCATCTACTGATAGGCACTTGGGCTGTTTCCAGATCTTAGGGGTTCTAAATCTTTGTGATTGATAATTCGGGATTCTTATAATTGGAATACCTGGGTCAAATGACAATTTAATTTTTAAAAAATTTTTGAGAAAATTCCTATTTTCCATAGGGGCTGCACCAGTCTACATTCCCACCAACAGTGTACAAGTGTTCCCCTTTCTCTTTTTTATTAACTCCTCCAATTTCCTATCTTGCCTTTCTCTAATAATTGCAATGCTTGCCATTTTATTCCATCTGTCAGATTTATCAGGCCCCCATACATTATCAAATATTATTAACTTGGAAGGCTCTACATGCTTTGAGTACAACCTGAAAAATTATCTAATGGTTAATATTTTCTCAATCCCAAGATGAAACCCCCAAAATATCAGAAAATAAAGGATATAAATCAGAGCTCAACTATTTTCTCAGGAAACCATATAAATATTGCATTATTTTTCAGCTTCTTCCAGTTTATTTTTTCCTATATATTGGACTAATTGAATTTAGATAATTGATTCTTACTATAAACATTAACAAAGATTTCTAACACTTTATGTAAACCTTCATCACTACACACCTTAAATAATCAAATAGATTTACAGTGTTTATCATATGAAAATGTATTTTGAATATAGTCAGGTGGTCTTTTGAAATACTTAGGTAGCCCCTTTGGTTGCTCACATTTTACTCATAAACAAATGCAGTTATTTATCAGCAACAATCTAAAAAACCAGATTTCACCTTTGAGTATTGGAGTGTTACTCCTGCCCAAAGCTAATAAACTAAAATATGTGATATACAATTTCTTGATTGTCCCAAATACATGAAGCAACAAAAATTACAAACTCAACAAATCAATGACTAACATAGTCTTAAATAAATAAATAGTTTTCAAGTATTTATTGGTCATCAAGACAAAATCCAAACAATAAGAAGCTCATCTTTTATACCTGGTTAAAGACTTGTAAGCAAGATGAAATAAAGAATCAATTATGAAAAGAAAACCACATAGCAAAATTAAGTTAGCTAAACTAATCCTTAGTATATTCTTCTAATTAAGAGTAGGAAAGAAAAGAATAGAAAATTGCGTATTACCAAATTTTTCATATAATGCATATGATAGTCTCATATATTTATGCCTCCTACTCTTCTAATCTATAAATAAATGAATGTTACTGCAGAACCATTAAATTAAGCCAAAGAAATTCAAAACATCAGGGTCAAATTTTGTTCTATGGGATCTATTTGTAAGCAAAGCTGTGGAAAAATGAGAAAATGGAATGAGGGGAAATGAGAAAGTCCATTTCAGGGACAAATGCAGGCCTGTATTTACTAAAATGAAAGGGAAATGGCAAGTTACTGGAAGACAATGCCAGACAAAATTTCCTATGTTCCACAGCTAAACTCTCAAGGTCACTAAATAACTAAATTTGTATTTATGGTTTATCCCAGCTAATCTGCTAAATGTCCAGATTAGCATTTTCATCTACTAGCTAGTCAAATTAATAATTAATTTGATTCCCACACTCTGTTTTATGAACCTCTCTCTTCCTCTAAATTTTGTCTTTTCTTCTGACAGTTTAATACTGTTCTCCCTTTGAGATGAAGTAGCTTTGTATGCAGATATTTAATGTCTCTGAGATATTATTTGACTTGAGGTCTGGTGCAAGAAATTTGTGCACGGGAGCTGGAGGGTCCCCTCAGCCGAGCATGCACCTTCTCCAATCCTGTCTCTCCTACCTAGCTGCTCTCTCTAGCAGACTGCTTCACACACTCCATCCTGGCTGCTCTCTCTCCATACTCAAGCAGACTTCTCACTCCATCCTCAGCCGACTAGACTGGTCAGTAACCTACTTTTATACCATTTAGACAAAGAAGGCTTCTTGGCAATAGTCACATCAGCCATATTGGCTACTGAAGGACACAGTGTACTATGTGTCCTTGCACCCACTTATGGTATCATGGCCTGCTTAGGATTCCCAGGCTCAGAGTCCTTGAACATTCCATTTAGGCTCATGCCAAGAGCAGCCTTTGAACATTCTGGTGTATTGATAACAAGGCCTCTGTGCTCCCACCGGCCTTGACTATCTTGGAAACTGGCCTGGTTCCAACACCCTGGTCGGGATTTATAGAGGAGGCAAGCAATCGATGTGTTTCTCTCACATCGATGTTTCTCTCTGTTTTTCCCTCTCTCTTGTATTCTCCCTAAAAATATCAGCAGATAAGGATAAAAAATAAAAAGGGGCAAAGATGTATATAACTCTATATTATATGTAACTATGACAGCAAATGAATATATTGAAAGAGACACCAGAAAAATGTCAAGCGCAGAAGAACTTGGCCTAAAATTACTATTTCAGATGTTCTTAATAATGAATAATGTTTTAAACTCCAGAACATCCTATATAATAAAAGTGTAATATGCTAAGTGTCCAACCAATCATTCGACCATTCAACTATTGCACCAGTCACTATGATGCACACTGACCACCTTAGATTAGCTTGCTACTGGGGTCAGGGAGATTGGGACTGGGCAAGATAGGCGAGACAAGCCCTGGAGCCATCCCAGTCCCTCCTGAGCCAGAAAACCTCCTGTGGTCCCTCTCCCACCCGCTGGCCCCCATTGGCCCAATCAGGACTGGCAAGATGGCCCCCATCAACCCTTATCACCACCAGTGCAATAATTCATGCACCGAGCCTCTAGTAGACTAATAAAGTCACTGATCCTCATAAGATTGTGTTTCCGATTATAAAACTAGACATCCAATTTTTCCATAACTAGATGACTTTGAGAAGTAAACAGTTTCCTCCAGAAACTCTACAAATCAAAAGAAGATGATGCCTGATATAGATTGCTTGCTCACAAGATCTTTGAGTAAATATATATGATCTTGAAAATGGACATCCATTTGAGTTAGATTTAATATATATTTTCTTCTCTAGCTTATTTTCTTTTATTTCATTCCCATCATTTTTGGATCCCTTTACATTTTTTCTTATTTTTTAATTTATTTATTTTTATTGTTGAGGGTATTACAGGTGTCCCCCACTTTTCCCAGTGCCCCCCTCCACCCTGTTCCTGCCCCACCCCAGACATTCACCACACTATTGTCTGTGTCCATGGGCTATGTATATATGCATATAAGTTCCCCAGTTCTTCACTACCCATTTCCTATCCCCACCTTCACTCTGAAATTTGTCAGTCTGTTCCATCCTTCTCTGTCTCTGCATCTATTTTGTTCATCAGTGTATTTTGTTCATTAGATTCCACATATTAGTGAGATCATGTGATACTTGTCTTTCTCTGACTGGCTTGTTTCACTTAGCTTAATATTCTCCAGGTCCATGCACACTGTTTCAAATGGTAAGAGTTCTTTCTTTTTTCAGCAGCATAGTATTTCATTGTGTAGACGTAACACAGGTTTTTTTTAATCCACTCACCTGCTGATGGGAAGTTAGGCTGTTTCCAAATCTTAGTTATGAACATCAGGTGCATGTATCCCTTCTGACTGGTGTTTCTGATTTTCTGGATATATTCCTAGAAGTGGGATCACTGGGTCTAATGTGAGTTCCATATTTTATTTTTTTGAGGAAACTTCATACTGTTTCACAGTGGCTGTTCCAGTGTCCATTCTGACCAGTAGTGCACTAGGTAGTGTTCCCTGTTCTCCACATCCAGGCCAAAATTGTCCTCTGTTGATTTCTTGATGATTGTCATTCTGACAGATGTGAGATTATACCTCACTGTTGTTTTAAGTTGAATCTCTTGGATTATTAGTGACTTTAAGCATTTTTTTCATATGTCTTTTAGCCATCTGTATGTCCACTGTGGAGAAGTGTATATTTAGGTCCTTTGCCCATTTTTAATTGGATTTTGTTATGTTGTACGACTTCCATATATATTTTAGAAATTAGCTCCTTATCAGATGTATCATTCGCAAATATGTTATGCCATGCAGTGGGATCTCTTCATTTTGTTGATGGTTTCTTTTGTTGGATTTTGTTGAATGCTTTTTCTGGATCTACTAATATGATCATGTAATTTTTGTCTTGCAATCAGTTTATGTGTTGTATCACAATTATTGATTTGAAAATACTGTGCCAATCTTACGTTCTCATAATACATCCCATTAGGTCATGATGTATGGTCATTTTAATACATTGCTGGACCTGATTTGCTAACATTTTGTTAAAGATTTTAGCATCTATGTTCATCAGGCATGTTGGCCTGTAATTCTCTTTCTTTGGAGTGTCTTTATCTGTTTTTGGAATTAGGGTAATGCTAGCCTCATAGAAAGAGCTTGGAAGTGTTCCTTTCTCTTGAATTTTTGGGAATAGTTTGAGAAAGATAGATATTATTTCTTCTTTGAATATTTGGTAAACTCTGAGTACCTCAGAACATGATCTAATTTGGGAATAAGCTCATTGGAGACAAAAGACTTAATTAAGATTAGGTAATACTGGAATTTGGGGAGGGTGGCTAATTCAATATTTAAAGTGGCAAATTTAGGCAAGGGAAAAGAATCGTGTCCAAACTGAATCATGCTGCACATGGCCAGGAACAACTGGGAGTCAAAAGAGAAGCCCAGAATAAATCCTTCCCTAGTATCTTCAGAGATTGTGACATTTTGGACACTGATTTTGGAATTCTAACCTCTAGAATATTCAGGCAATCCATCTCTATGCAGTCACTCATCTTGTGGTGCTTTATTATAGTAGCCCTAGGAAAACACAAGGGAGAATTTAGCACAGTCGTAGTTTTCAGTAGACTCTTTAGAAACTAGTTGTGATTAAAGCCAGAGAAAAAGTGAAAAATTCCATGACGGAATAAATGAAAATTTGTAATGGACTTACTACACTGGAGGGAAAATAGAAAGACACTGACAGGTATCCAGCAGGCAGACATTACCAACCACCCTGTCCCACAGGTAGGATACTGAATATGAGTCTGCCCATGTTGGCGATTTTAAAGTGCCAGCTAGTCAATTTACGTATTAAATGTATTCCCACTCTACTTTTTACTCATCTCTCTCTTCTTCAAATATCAGTGTCCTCCTGACAGTGGTTTTCTTCACAAATGAGACATATTTATGTGCAGATATGAAATGTCTCTGTTATTTCATTGACATTATAGAGAAAAGTTACTGATGATTACTGATGTTTGAATTCTAATTCTGATGTAAAATATTCTAAATTGTGTTAAAACTTTTTCAGGAACTTGACATACTTGAACAACAGTATAGTTCATTGTTGAGGAAATAATCTGAGTGTAATCAATATTATTGAAACAAAAATGTTTGTACTGTAGGAAGCACATAGGATGGGGAAAGTCACATTTATTCCTATTGAAAAGTGGTTAAAATTAAAGTTTAATGGAGATGATGGAGTCACAATGAGGAGGAACTTTGAGTAGTTGCCATGGTCAGTAGAACTGGGAAAGTCTTACTGCTAGGTAACTACAACTAGAATGTAATCAATCCAGAGACAAAAAAGGGGTCATCTCAAATGAAAAAAAAATACAACCTATCAATGAGTATGGCTTTAGCTAGAAAGGACCATGGAACCATTAAATTTTCTGCTGGTAAGTAACTCAAGAATTTCATGTAAAGGAAAGAAGCAGTTAGATTTGTGTATGCATGAATATAAACACACACACACACACACACACACACACACAGACAAGAATCTTTACCAAGTATTCACCTCTTGAGGGGTATCTATGACACTTATGATTTCCTATTCCAGTATCTTTTACTTGGTTGAAAGGTACAAAATGGTGCTTTAATTGAGAGTTACTCATATTTTAGGAAACTGTGACTTAACACATTGTGCACCAGTATTTATTGCTAGCTTTACCCAGTGGCCACATAAGTTTCTATTGAACAAATACAGAAAATGTTTTACAAAGTACCATACTTTAAAACGATATTTGCTTGTAAGAACATGTAATCAATAACTTCAAAATGCAATGTGTATTTAATTTTAAGGTGTAACTTTAAAAATTATGTAAAACACTGTGTAATATGAAAACATGAGAATGCTCATGATCCACCTGCAATGTGTTAAGCTATCAATAAGAGTGAGAAGGGACTCATTCATGGATAATAAAGACCATTACAAACTTTTGAACAATAATAGATACAGAGGCAGAGCTGCCTCAAACTGATTGTCAAACTGCAGTGGGAAGGCCAGGGAGGGTTGGGGGGGAGGAGGGAGGGGATTAAGAGATCAACCGAAGGACTTGTATGCATCCATATAACCATAACTAATGGACATAAGACACTGGGGGGTAAGGGAGGGCAGGGGTTTGTCAAGGGCGGGGGGGAAAAAAAGGACACTTATCTAATACCCTTTGTAATACTTTTAGCGAAAAAAAAAAAAAAGAAAAAAAAAGAGTGAGAAGGGAGGTGTTAATTAAGGTACAGAAGTTGGTCAATTTGACAAAACTGTGGGGATATAAAAAAGAATTTTTCAATGTCTTTTACATATTGTAATATGTACCATAATGTTCAGTCAGCAATAGGCAATGATGGTACTTGAATAGTAACATGGGTTATATGGATATTACTTATATGTGTTTATATCTTACTAGAGGCCCAGTGTATGAAATTCATGCATGGCGGGGGAGTCCCTCAGCCCAGGCTGCACCATCTCCAATCCAGGACCCCTTGGGGGATGTCCAATTGCCGGTTCACCACTGACCGCTCTGCCTGCCTGCCTGGTCACCCCTAATCACCTCTGCCTGTGTAATCACCCCTAACCACCGCTGCCTGCCTTCCTGATCACTCCTAACTGCTCCCCTGTTTGCCTGATCTCCCCAAACCACCTCTGTCTGCCTGCTTGATCACACCTAAATGCTCTCCTGCTGGCCTGAGCTCCCCTAACTGCTCCCCTGCCAGCCTGATCGTCCCTAACTGCCTCTGCCTTGGCCCCTGCATCTGAGACCCAAGCTTCCCTCCCTCTGGCCAGCCACAGGCACTTGGGACCTGGGTCAGCTTTGCCCAGGCCAGACTTTGTCAAGAAGGATGTCTAGAAGGTCATCTGGAAGATATCCGGTCTAATTAGCATATTTCCCTTTTATTATTATAGATTATACTCTTAAGGAAAATGTTTTTAGCACGATGTAAAATGTAACAAAATCAAACTAGAAAGGTAGCAGTTAGAGATGGGAGTGCACTGAAGACAACATAAAATACCATCAGAAATGCCAAGGAAATCAAAAGGATGGAGGAAAGCTTTGTTGGGGGTAATATTTTCTCATGAAACACTAACATCTGAATCCCCACAGTTTTAGGAGTGCAAGATAATTCTCAACTTCAACCTTCATATAAGTGTATTTTTAACATAAGCAAAAATACATACATATATATATATATATATATCATATGAAAAATATAAACTATTTGCCGCAAAAAAATGCAAATACTTATGAAAATGAGAAATCTGGTACAAGCCTTTCTGATAATACTAATTTATTACTTTCTTCCATGAAAAAAAAAGAAAATACATTCTGTGCAGACACTGCACTTACACATTTGGGAAACATAATTAAATAATGCAGGCCTAAATAAATGAATGGTCTTGAGCACAAATTTTGACACAGTGGTTGGGGCAAAGGTACATATTAGAAAATTTTCAAATTGCATTCAATAATTTACATGCCCATGGCAGTTTTTATTTATAGCATGAATGTAGACCATCATCATCATCATCAATAAGTACTGAGAGCATTTAAAGTAAGAACACCAAGAACCCCCTGAACAGATTGAAAAAGCACATGAAAGCGAACTCTCCATGAGATCTAAAATACACTGATCAAATCTGCTTCACATAGTAGGTAATATAAAAATTAAAAATGCCTAATTAAGGAACTTTCATCTCCTAGATTATGTACTCATTTATTTTATCGGCATTTAATGTACCTTGAAATCTTTACTCTGTAATCATTTTTCCTGTTATATACAGTATAAATTCTTCCTTTCTATGTTCACACTTTTTCATGGAAAACTCTTTTTTTTCCACTTAATTCTACTCAACCTACAGGTTAGAAATTTGAAGGCCAATGGATACTTTGACACTTGCAATTAGGCACACTGAGATGTAAAACAGAACACAGGAAGGAGTTAGGACAAGAAATAATTTGTTGTATGGACATAGACAGAAGTAGGCAAAAGTACATCAATACTAATAATAAATAAAGCAATGATAATAACTAATATACAGTACAACTTCTATATAACTGACTAATTCAGATGAGGGGGTATTTGCTAAGGTCAAAATTCCACTATATAATAAAGTAGGTATTCTGAATATGTATGTTAAAAATGTGACAATTTTATTAGTTTACTTCTTTTTGGTTATATAAACACATTTGTGTAATTAAAATTAAGTATGTATGAAAAGCTTAATTTCACAGAAAATTTTTCCTTATTTATTATTTTAATTGTAAATTTATACTGAATAGGTCTAATACATGCATGCATTCATCAGTCACCATGAGCTAACAAATGCACACATCTGGGGTATGGCTTAGTGCATGTTGGAACATTGGCCAGCATGCATTAAAACTCCTGCAGAAAGTCAGCCACATGCCAATGGACCCAAGTACCCCATGTAATATAGTGTAATCATGGGCTAATCATTCACCAAACACTGTTTATTACCAGTGACTCCTGATTTTAAATATGTAGACTATAGTTGTAGATATGTAATATTTATTTCTTTTGATGAAATTAATATAGTGTTTTTCCCCAATATATGGTCTATTCACTAAAATTGTTAAAAATAACAGTGAATTACTTACATACCTTAACCTAATAATTATAAGCAAAGTTTGGTTTAAAGCATTGTGGACATTTGAAGTTGGGGATGACCAGGCTTGGGGGGAGGGTAGTTGGGAGCTATTAGGCTGGCAGGGGGATAGTGAGGGGCAACCAGGCTGGCAGATGGGGGCAGTTGGGCACAATTAGGCTGGCAGGGGGGCCATAAAAGGCGACCAGGCCAGCTGGGGAGGGGTGGAGGCGAAGTTAGGGAAAACCAGTCTGGTGATGGGTTTGCAGTTGGGGGTGAAAAGGCTGTCAGGAGGGGAAGTTGAGGATGATTAGGCTGGCGGGGGGGCAGTGAGGGGTGAACAGGCTGGCAGAGGGGGCAGTTGGGGGCAATCAGGCTGGCAGCAGGTTCAGTAAGGGGTGACCTGGCTGGTGGGGTGGGCAATTAGGAGTGACAAGATTGGCAGGGAGGGGGCAGTGAGGGTGACCAGGCTGGCACGGAGAGGCAGTGAGGGATGATCAGTCCAGCAGGGGGGGGCAGTTAGGAGGGAACAGGCAGGCAGGCAGGTAAGCGATTAGGAGCCAGCAGTCAAGGATTGTGAGAGGGATTTCTGACTACCAGTTTAGGCCCGATCCCCCAGCAGTTGGACATCCCCCAAGGGGGCCCGGATTGGAGAGGGTGCAAGCTGGGCTGAGGGGATCTCCCCCATGCACAAATTTTGTTCACCAAGCCTCTGGTTTTAATAATAAATTATTTGGTCACATTCATCAAGAAAAGAATTTAAAAATACTTCCATTGTATTATTACTAGAGGCCCGGTGCACAAAATTTGTGCACTCAAGGGGTTCCCTCAGCCCAGCCTGCGCCCTCTTGCAGCCCGGGAGCCCTGGGGGGATGTTTGACTGACGGCTTAGGCCTGTTCCCCAGCCATCAGTCAGACATCCTTAGTGCTGTCGTGGAGGCAGGAGAGGCTCCCACCACCACCACTGCACTCGCCAGTCATGAGCCCAGCGGCACTCCCCCTGTGGGAGTGCACTGACCACCAGGAGGCAGTTCCTATGTTGAATGTCTTCCCCCTGGTGGTCAGTGTGTGTCATAGCGACCAGTTGTTCAGCTGTTTGGTCAATTTGCATATTATCCTTTTATTATATAGGATTTTTCTTATTGTCTTTAATACAAAGGGGTGGGCAAAAGTAGGTTTACAGTTGTGAGTGCAAAACACAGTTTATTCTCATGTAGGTATATCAAGGTTTAACTGTACTCTCATTCACCACATCCACATCATAAACACAAGTAAACAAAACAATAACAATCATTACAAACTACATGAAATCTAGCTTAACAGAAGTCCTACAACTAAGGATATAAAGAAGAAGCCACTAAGGCTGAGAGGAGAGACAGAGACACTGAACAGGCTGGTAGAAAAGACAGGTCCCACATGAACATGTGGCAAATAAAACTTCCCTAACCTCTTGAAGGGAATAGAATACATATCCAGGAAGCACAGAGTCCTAAATAAGATGAACCCAAAGAAGCACACTACATGATTAAATAGCAGTGGTTAAAGACAGACAATCTTAAAGGAAGGAAAAAGAAAAGCAGCTAGTTACCTAAAAGGGAGCTCCTATAAGACTGTCAGAAGATTTCTCAACAAAAGCTTTGCATGATAAATGGATTGGCAAGAAATATTTAGAGTTATGAAAAGCAAGGACATACATCAAAGATTACTGCAGAGCGAGCTATCATTTAGATTTGAAGGATATATAAACAGCTTCCAGGAAAAGAAAAATTAAAAGAGTTCATTACCACCAAACCAGTGTTACATGAAATGTTAAAGAACAAGAAGAAAAATATATAGATACTAGAAGCCCGTTACAGGAAGATTCCTGAAAGAATAGGGCTTCACTCCCGTCTCTGCCTTTCCTACCTTGCCCTTCTCTGCCACTGTTACCCCACCCTATTCTGCCCTGCTACCCAACCCATCTCTGCCACTCCTACCACATCCATCTCTGCTGTTTCTACCCTGCCCATCTCTGCCACTCCTACCCTGCCCTTCTCTACCACTCCTACCCAGCCCTTCTCTGCTGCTGCTACCCGGCCCATCTCTGCTGCTCCTACCTCGCCCTTCTCTGCAGTTCCTACCCCGCCCATCTCTGACCCTTCTCTCCCACCCATCTCCGCTACCTTAGCTCTGTTGCTTGGCTTCCTTCTATGGTGTCTTCAGTCATTGCTCCCAGCTGGTATATGCAACTTAGCCACCATCTTTGTTTGTGGTTAATTTGCATATTGCGCTGATTAGCCAATGGGTGGCATAGCAAAGGTATGGTCAATTACCATGTTTGTCTATTATTAGATAGGATGAACAATAAAACTGCAATAAAGACCAAGTGAGCAGCACCCAGCCCATCTTGCCCCCACTCTACCAGCAGAGCAGCACCCATCCTGGCCTGCTGAATATACATGTGGAACCGTTCCCGGCCTGGCCTGCCACCCTGACCAAATGGAGCAGCAGCTGGTCTGGCCTGCCACCCTCACTGGTGGAGTAGCACTTGGCCTGGCACACTTCCCACCCAGAAGTGCAGCAGTTCCTAGCCCACCACACTCCCTACACAAGCAGAGCACCAGGCCCACTCCATCACCTTAACATGTAGCTTGCCAGAACACAGGGACCTGCTGCCCCAATTCAATACACCCAACCCGGTGCCTCTAAACAATTGGCCCCACCTCCTTGAAGAGGTGTGCCTGGCCTTACCACCGTGACCCAAAGCCACCAAACACAAGGACCTGTCACTGTGACACACTATGCCTGACCCAGAGTAACTGGACCTGCCACAACAACTTGACCCACCTAACCTGGAGCCACAAGATCAGACCCACAGCTGGACTTGGTGCAACCAGTTACTTCTGGACCCCTGAACCCACTCCTGTGACCCTGCCGGCCTCACTCAGTGCCCAGACTTCCAAACTATTAAAATAGAAAGACAAAGATACAACTGCCAAATAAAAGAAAAGGAAGAATCACCAGAAAATAACTAAATGAAATGGAGTCAAGCAATACATCAGATTAAGAATGCAAAGTAATGGGTATAGGGGTGCTCAAACAACTGAATGATAACTACAAGCAACTTAATGAAAATTATAAGAAACTTAATAAGAAGTACACCAAAATGAAAAATGAGATTGTAACAATAAATAAGAATCAAGTGGAAATGAAGAACGGCATAACTGAAATAAAGAGTAACCTGAAAAGATTCAATAGCAGAGTGAAGAAGCTGAGAAACAAATCACTGAGTTAGAGGACAAAATGGGAAAAAATACCCATTCAGAACAATTGGGGGAAAAAAATTAAAAAGAAGGAGGAGAGTTCAAGGGAGCTTTTGGATACCATGAAACAAAAGAACATCTGCTTAATGCGGGTACCAGAAGGAGAAGAATCTGAGCAAGGAATAGAGAATTTTCTTGAAAAATAATGACAGAAAACTTCCCTGACCTGGTAAAGAAAAAATTCAAACAAGTCAGGGAAACACAGAAAGTCACAATAAAGATGCACCCAAAAGGCCCAGACCAGGACACATCATAATTAAAATGGCAAATGTTAAAAACAAAGAATCTTTTTTTCATATCTTTATTGTTGACAGTATTACAGATATCCCTCCCCATTTTCCCCCCATTTCCCTCCTCCACCTGGATCCTGCCCTGCCCCAGAATTCACCATCCCATTGTCTGTGTCCATGGGTAATGAATATAAGTTATTTGGTGAATCACTTTCTGCTCATCCTCCCCACTCTCCTCTGAGATTCATCACTCTGTTCCATGTTTCTATGCCTCTGGTTCTATTTTATTCATCCATTTATTTGGGTCATTAGATTCCCTGTTTATTTTGATTTTTAGATTCAGTGATTGATAGATATGTACTTATTGCCATTTATTGTTCATAGTTTTTATCTTTATACTTCTTCTTAAAAATACCCTTTAACATTTCTTGTAATACTGGTTTGATGGTGATGTACTCTCTAGCTTTTTCTCATCTGTGAAGGTCTTTATCTGACCTTAAATTCTAAATGATAGCTTTTATGGGTAGAATAATCTTGGTTCTGGGTCCTTGCTTTTCATCACTTTGAATATATTTTGCCATTCCCTTCTGGCCTGCAAATTTTCTGTTGAGAAATCAGCTGACAGTCATATGGGAACTTCCTTATAGGTAACAAACTGCTTTTCTGGTACTGCTTTTAGGATTCTCTCTTTGTCTTTAATTTTTGCATTTAAATTATGATATGACATATAGTGAGCTTCTTTCGGTTCATCTTACTTGCAACTCTCTGTGCTTCCTCATTTTGTGTGTCTGTTTCTTTCACCGTTGGGAGAAATTTTCTGTCATTACAGTTTTCTTTAAATAGGTTTTCAATTTCTTCTCATTCTGGCACTCCATGATGAGAATGTTGATATGCTTGAAGTTGTCCCAAAGGCTCCTTACACTATCTTCATATTTTCTTGATCCTTTTTCCTTTTTGCTCTTCTGATTGGATGGGATTTTTTGCTTTCTCATATTCCAAATCACTGATTTGATTATCAGAATCCTCTATTCTATTGTTGATTCTCTGTAAATTATTATCTTTCATTTCAGTTAGTGTATCCTTCATTTCTTACAGGTCCTTTCTCATGTCTTTGATGTTTTCATTGATTTCCTTGAAATTCTCACTATGTTCCTTGACATTCTCACTAAGATCCTTGAAGCTCTCATTAAGTTCCTTGAGCCTCTTATAACCATTGTTTTGGACTCTGTATCTAATAGTTTGCTTTCTTCTATTTTATTTAGTTCTTTTCCTGGAGATTTCTTCCCTTCCTTCATTTGTGACATGTTTATTTGTTTCCACATTTTGGCTGTTTCTATGTATTCTGTAGAGCTGCTGTATCTTCTGAAATTGGTCGACTGGCCAAGTGTAGTAGCTGTCCTATAGGGCCCACAGGCTCAGCCTTCCTAGTAACCTAATCTGGGAATTCTAGGTACACCCCTGTGTGATCTCTTTGCACTGTCCTGCTGTAGTTGAGCCTTGATTGCTAATGGTGTCACTGGGAGGAATTGGCCCCCAGGCCAACTAGCTGTGAGGACTAGCTACAACTACAGTACAAGAGTTGCTTTGCAGGAAACACCCCTATGGAGCAGAACTTGCTTCAGTGGAGCTTTGATGCTCAACAGTCCACCCCTTTGTCACTCGTGGATATGGAAGGATTGTAATCTGGTATGGTATGAAGCTCTCTACCGGGTGCACTGGCTGTGTAGCTTCCCTTAAATTGAAAAGTTAGCCACTGCCTGTGACCTGCATAGGGCTATGCAGCACAAGCTACAAAATTATTTTCAAATGGCTATTACTTGTGTTGGCCCAGGAGGTGCCCAGGAGAGACCATGCTGTGAACCTTGGAAAGCTGCTGCTTGTGCTAGTCCTCAAGACACTTATCAATAGGCATGGGGAAGACTGATTTCAGCTGCTGCTTATTTGAGAGCTTTTAGGAAAATTTAAAATCTGAGCCAAACCTGCTATTCATATGGAGAAACCACTGCAAACAGCCTGGGGGAGCAGGATCTCAGTGAATCACCAGGGAGGGGCAAGCACTGTGGGCCAAGTTGATGAGACTCAGGTATGGTGCCTGCCAATCAGCTCTGTGGAGAGGGATGGCCCAGCACTTTTGTTTAGGACAAAGCTGCCCCCAAGTTCTTGCCCTTATGCCATACAACTTAGGTTCTCCCTGTATGTCCCTGAATCATTTCAAGTTTCTGCCACAACACTGGAACTCAGAGAGAGGGATCCAAGTACGTTCATGTGTGGGATCTTTCAGAGGAACTTCCTGGGAATCCAGCAGCTCAGTGTCACTCAGCCACAATTCCCACTGGTTTTTACAGCCTAAATTTATGGGGACTCCTCTTCCAGGCTCTAAAACCATGGACTGGGGGCCTGGTGTGTGGCTGGGACCCCATGCTCCACACAGGAGGTTTCTTCAGCCAAGATAACTTTCCCAATTAAAAACACATGGCACATGAGTGTCAAACTACCCATTCCATTCTTCCACCTCTCTTACCAGTCTTAATGTGCTTTTTTCTTTAACTCTCTAGTTGTAGGACTTCCATTCAGCCAGATATCATGAGTTCTGAATGATGGTTGTTCTATATCTTAATTGTAATTTTGATGTGGCTGTGGAAAGGTGCGGATACCAGCGTTTATTCCATCTTGGTTCCTGAATTCTTCCAACACAGAATGAAATTTAAAGCCTGCAAGAGAGACAGAAAATTATCTACAAAGGCGGTCCCAATATACTGTGAGCAGATGTCTCAGTAGAAAGACTTCAGGCCAGAAAGGGGTGGCATGAAATACACAGAGAAATGAATCCAAGACTACTCTACCCCCACACTGGTGGTGGGGGCTATCACTCAAAGTTGAAGGTGAATTTAGAAGTTTTGCAGACAGAAAAAAAAGAAAAGAATAAAACAACAACAACACAAAAAGTGTTAATTACCACCAAAACAGCAATGCGAGATATACTAAAGAGACTGTTGTAAGAAGAAGAATGGAGAGAGAGGGAGGGACACAGGCATAAAGGATAAATATTGCAACAAATATGTACCTATCTACACTAATAAAAGACAAACATGAAAATTGACTGTACCTTTGCTATGCCTTAAGCCACACCCACCAGCCAATCAGAGCAACTATATGCAAATTAATCCAACCAAGATGGCGGCCAGCAGCCATGGAGCTGGAGCAAGCAGAAGGCTTGGTTGCCCCAATGATGGAGGAATCCAAGCTTCCCTCCTGCCGCGGCTGGCTCTGAGCTCCACTCAAAGCAACAAAGTTTAAATTATAGAAGGTAAATAAACCCCAGATACCTGCTTTCAGCCGGCTGTGACCATGGAGCTGGAGTGAGCAGAAGGCTTGGGTTTCCCCTGGCGATGGAGGAAGCCAAGCTTCCCACCTTCCCTGGCCAGCTCTGAGCTCCTCTCAAGGCTATAAAGTTTCAATTGTAGAAGGTAAATAAATCCTAGAATTAAAAAAAAAAAAGAAAAAAAGGTGAGGCTGGGAGTTTCCGTCACTGGGGGGTGCTTGGCAAGCCTGATAATGACCCTCAGCCCCTCACCCAGACTGGCCAGGCACCCCAGTGGGGACCCCCCACCTTAAAGGGGGTGCGGCCAGCCTGAAAACAGCCATCAGCCCCTCACCCAGGCTGGCCAAACCTCCATGCATGAGGGTCCCCACTGGTGGTGGGGGCTTGACCAGCCTGCAAACAGCCATCAGCCCCTCACCCAGGCTGGCAAGGCACCCCAATAGGGACCCCCACCCTGAAGGGGGTGTGACCAGCTGCAAACAGCCAACAGCCCTCACCCAGGCTTGCCAGACACCCCAGTGGGGACCCCCATCCTGAAGGGGGTGTGACCAGCTGCAAACACCCATCAGCCTCTCACCCAGGCTGTCCAGGAACCCCGGTAGGACCCCCACCCTGATCCAGGACACACATCAGGGCAAACCAGCTGGCCTCCACCCATGCACCAGGCCTCTATCCCATATAATAAAAGGGTAATATCCAAATTGACCCTAACAGCAAAACGACTGGGAATGACTGGTCACTATGACACACATTGACCACCAGGGGCCAGAAGCTCAATGCAGGAGCTGCCCTCTGGTGGTCAGTGTGCTCTCACAGGGGGAGCTCTGCTCAGCCACTAGCCAGGCTGATGGCTGCCTGTACAGCAGTGGTGGTGGGAGCTTCTCCTGCCTCCTCAGTAGCGCTAAGGATGTCCGACTGCAGCTTAGGCCTGCTCCCCGCTGGCAAGTAGACATCCCCCAAAGGCTCCCAGGCTGCCAGAGGGATGTCTGGGGAGTAGGCCTAAGCCAGCAGGTGGTCATCCCCCGAGGAGTCCCAGACTGCGAGAGGGCACAGGCCAGGCTGAGGGACCCCTTGAGTGCACAAATTTTTGTGTACCAGGCCTCTAGTCAATAATAATCTTAAATGTAAATGTCTTAAATGCTCCAATCTGAAGACATAGTCTAGCAGCTAGCAGTGATGGTGAACCTTTTGAGCTCGAAGTGTCAGCATTTTGAAAAACCCTAACTTAACTCTGGTGCTGTGTCACATATAGATATTTTTTTATATTTGCAATCATAGTAAAACAAAGATTTATACTTTTAATATTTATTTTATATATTTAAATGCCATTTAACAAAGAAAAATCAACCAAAAAAATGAGTTCACGTGTCAACTCTGACACGTGTGTCATAGGTTCGCCATCACTGGTAGCTGAATGGAAAAGACGAAAAGGTGGTCAGCAAAATATCAGACATCTCAGGTAGCAGATACAATGCCTAAGGCAGGGGTGAGGAACATGTGGCCCACAGGTAGTATAAGGCTTGTGAAATCATTTGTTCTGGCCCTACCAGGCAGCACTGGTAGGACTCATAATTCAATAAATCTAGGAGCTTTTTCATAGCAACATAAATTTATTATAAGTGAATTATATTAAGTGAATGAGGTTACATATATCCAAGTGGCTCTTGGCAGAAAAAAGGTTCCCCAAACCTGGCTTAGGACAAGAGAAACAAAGGAAAAAAATGAACAAATGGGACTACATCAAAATAAAACTCTGCCCAACAAAAGAAACTGGCATCAAGGTGAAAAGGGAATCTACTGTTTGGAAGAACATATTTGCCAATGATACATTTGATAAGGGGTTAATTTCCAAAATATATAAAGTATCCATATAGCTCAACAAGTGAAAGACAAACAATCCAGTTAAAATATGGGCAGAGGTCCTATATAAGCAGTTTTCCAAAGAGGACATGCAAATGGCAAAGAGGCATACAAAAAAATGCTTAACATCACTATAATCATCAGAGAGATGCAAATTAAAATAACAATGAAATACCACCTCACACCTGCCTGAATGGCTTCCAACAATAAATCAACAATCAACAAATGCTGATGAGGATGTGGAGAAAAGGGATCCTTAGTACACTGCTGGTGAGAATGCAGACTAGTACGGCCACTATGGAAAACAGTATGGAGTTTCCTCAAAAAGTTAAAAATGGAACTGCCACTTGACCCAATGATTCCACTGATAGGCATATATCCTAAGAACCCTGAAACACCAATCAGAAAGAATATATGCACTCGTATGTTCATAGCAGCGTTACTTACAATAGGTAAGATCAGGAAGCAGCCCAAATGCCCATCAGTAGATGAGTGGATTAAAAAAAACAAAAACAAAACAAAAAAAAAAAAACTATGGTACATGTCCAAGGCTGGGGAACCTTTTTTCTACCAGGGGCCATTTGGATAATTATAACATCATATGGGCAGACCATACAAAATTAAAAATTAGCCTGCGATATTTGGACAAACATTTAATTAACTCACCCCTAATGCCTTGGCAGCACCAGACCAAATGATCTAGTGGGCCTTCGGCAGTCTGTAGGTCAGACATTCTGCACCCCTAATTTACATCATGGAATACTATACAGCTGTATAAAAAAGAAGAATCTCTTATCCTTTAAGACGACATGGAGGGACCAAGAGAGTCTTAGGCTAAGTGAAATAAGTCACTAAGAGAAAGACAAGTATCACATGATCTCACTTATATATGAAATCTAATGAACAACATAGAATGACAAATAAAATATACCCGGAGACATGGATGCAGGCAATAGACTGAGAACCCTCAGAGGGAAGGGAGAGGGGTGAAGGAAGAGATCAACCAACTTATAGGCATGCATGAATAACCCATGGACAGAGACAACAGTGGGCTGAAGGCCTGGGGAGGGGACAGAAGTGGGAAGGAGGGGAGGTCAATGGGAATGAAGGGAACATCTGTAATACTTTCAAAACTGAAGAAAATTTTTAAATCAATAAAGGAATAAAGGAATAATAAAGGAATCTTTCATACACTTTGAAGATCTTATAATTGTATTTGTCAATTATAGCTTAATAAAGCTGAAAAACTAAAATAAAATTTAAAATGGCAATAAATACATACCTATCAACAACTGAATTTTTTTTAAAAAAAAAAAGAAAAGAAAATTAAGGAACAAGCAGAACAGAAACAAACTCATAGATACAGAGAATATTTTCATGGTTGCCAGGTGGGAGGAGGTTTGGGGGGGTTGGTAAAAAATGGTGAAGGGATTAAGAAGTACAATTGGTAGTAACAGAATAGTTATGGGAATGTGAAGTACAGCAGAGGGATTACAGTTAATAATATTCTAACAACTATGCATGTATTTTATTAGATAGGTCTGAGATTAATTGGTATAATTACTTAGTAAGTTATATAAGGTCTATTCACTAGGTGTACTCCTAACAACAATATATAATATTGTATGTCAACTGTAATTGAAAAATAAAAAAGAATATTTTAAAAAATAATAAAAAGAAAATATTAAAAAGAAAATCTATATATTTATATCAAGTCAATAAATATAAATAAAACTCCTTCTCAAACATGACATATGTTCACCTTTCCAATAAGTCCCTATGATTTATATATTTATTGTGAAAATGTTCATTCATGTTCATGTAGTTAAACAACAGTATCATTAAAACCTATGTACCATTCATCTAGGTTCAAAAGGTGTATACTCTTTGTAATACTTCAAGCAATAAAAAAAAGAGTGTGGATATATATATGTGTGTGTGTGTGTGTGTGTGTGAGTCTATGACCAATCATCATGTTTTTATACAGTCATACACTGCCTTGCAATTCTCCTTTGAATATGTTTTTATTGATCTTTAAAGACAGAGGAAGGGAAAAGGAGAGAGAGACAGAAATAACAATGAGAGAAATATTGATCAGCTACCTCATGCACACCCCTACTGAGGACTGAACCCACAATCCAGACATTGAACCAGTTGTCCTCTTGGTGTATGGGATGACACTCAACCAACTTAGCCACATGATCCAGGTTGCCTTACAATTTCTTAAGGGCAAATGCATGCAGTATTCTGTCATGTCTTTAGCCAAACAACAATCCAAATTAACTCTTATGTTTCTCTTCCTACTCCACATTGGCCTTCCCATAACTGCCAACCCTGTCTCTACTCTATTTTCTCTTCCAGTGTGCTACTCTGATGGTATGAGCCTGCCAGAGAACAGATTCAAAGTCAGTGTTGAACACCCAGCTCAGCGGGAACAGTGATGTTTCCTGCCCGTCTATTTTGCTCTCACCAATGGCTGTCTATGGTGGCTCCATAATGGCTGTGAGTGAGGCCCTGGTGTGTGTGAGGAACACTCTCCTGCCACTCTGGCTGGGGGTGATTCTGTTCCCATATGGATGGTTCCAGGTTGTGCTCTCCCAACACCGTGGTGCCCCAGAAGTGGTGATTCCCTTGAAGGTAACAGGCACTGGCATTGGCATGAAGACTAAAGACTGGCTCTCGTACAGAATGCATTTTGGGGGCCAGAGACACATTGTCCACATGAAGGTCAACAGGCATTTTCTATCCAGACACTTCCGAGTGGTTACCTACTCGGACCAGGGCGCTCTTCTTGAGGAACGGCCTTTCATCCAGAATGACTGCTACTATCATGGTTATGTGGAGGGGGACCCAGAATCTGTGGTTGCCCTCAGTACCTGTTTGGGAGGTTTACAGGGCATATTACAGACAAATGACATTGTTTATGAAATAGAGCCCAAGAGACGTTCTACCACATTTGAACATCTCTTATATAGGATAAAGAGTGAAGAGACACAGTTGCCACCCATGAAATGTGGATTAACAGATGAAGAAATAGCAAGACAACTGAACTTTCAGGAGAGTGCTAATTTCACTTTGATGCAGAGTGGGTATGAAGGCTGGTGGACTCACAGGCGACTTCTTGAACTGGCTGTGGTGGTGGAGCACAATCGCTATCTTCATCACCAAAGTAACACCACAGCTGTGCAGTATGAAGTATTACTTGTAGTCAATGGAATAGATAACTTTTTGAGTTCACTGGATGTTGATGTTGTTTTAATGGGACTTGAGGTCTGGACTGAAAAAAACCCAGTTCCAATAGATACCATAGATGGTCTCCTGAACGAATTTTGCAAATGGAAAAGAACTGGCTTCAGTGACCGCATTCCCCATGATGTTACACATCTTTTTGTAAAGCGTAGCTATGGTATTACTGTTGGCTTAGCCTATCTAAGAGGCGTATGTAAAGGCTTTTTTAATTGTGGAGTTGATAGTTTCATGAATGATAATGTGTATTCTTTTGCATACATTGTGTCACATGAGATTGGTCATAATTTGGGTATGGATCATGATGGACCAACTTGTACATGTGGACATAAAACCTGCATAATGTTTCCAAAAAAAGGAAGTGCAACTAGATTCAGTAACTGCAGCTATGCTTACTTCATGGACCTCATGGGCAACATAGCAAGGAAAAATTGTTTGTACATTTCATCAAATACAGGAAACATCTTCACACTTGCACGGTGTGGAAACAGTGTGGTTGAAGAAGGAGAAGAATGTGACTGTGGTGCTTTACATTTGTGTATGAAAGATCCGTGCTGTGAGTCAGACTGCACTCTCAGCCCTGGGGCTGCCTGTGCTTCTGGCCTTTGTTGCAAAGACTGCCAGATCCTGCCCACAGGCAGAGTTTGTAGACAAGAGGAAAATGACTGTGATCTCCCAGAGTGGTGCAATGGGACATCCTACCATTGTCCAGAGGATGTGTACTTGCAGAATGGGATGCCATGCAAGGGCGGTGGCTACTGCTATGAAAAGAGATGCAATAACCGTGAAGAGCAGTGTAGGAACATATTTGGCAAAAAGGCCAAGAGTGCAAATCAGAGTTGCTACAGAGCAATGAACACCCGAGGTGACCGTTTTGGGAACTGTGGTTTGATGAACGCTACATACCTAAAATGTGACATCTCAGATACCTTGTGCGGGAGGATTCAGTGTGATAACGTGACAGAACTTCCCCTTCTGAGAAATCATTCTACTGTGCATTGGACTCACATCAGTGACATCACCTGCTGGGGTACCGACTACCATTTTGGGATGACAGAACCTGACATTGGTGATGTGAAAGATGGGACAGAGTGTGGGGCAGAACATGTCTGCATCCAAAGGAAGTGTGTCCATAGGTCACTTCTGGTAACTGATTGCTCACCTGAGACCTGTAATTTAAAAGGAGTCTGCAACAACAGACAGCACTGCCATTGTAACTATGACTGGGACCCTCCCTTCTGCCTGAAAAAAGGCCATGGAGGTAGTATTGATAGTGGGCCACCCCCTGGGAGAACAATTGGACTAAATCTGTATTACCTGCACCTATTTTGGTTCGTTCTTTTTATGCTTTTATTATGCTTGGTAGTTTTGGCTTTTCTGACACGAAGAAGAACAGATATCAGTGAAGAGTAGAGTGTGTCACTTTCAGCTGAGTAAGAAGAACAAAATGTCAAGACTTTACCTAAGGAAAAACAGCAAGACGTTACAATTCCATCTAAGGAAGAACAATGAAATGTTCTACTGCATTTTAGAAAGAAAAGCAACAATTTACAATTTCAAAAAAGAAACCAAATCGTATCCAATTTTCCATGTACTAAGTTTTATTCTCCTGGCTGTAGTAATGTTACAGAATATGCCACAGACCATTGACCTAATCACTGCGAATTTTTATTATTTCAGATCATAAAACACTGGCCATTAAACAATTATTAAAATATCCTAATTCCTAGAATATTACTATTTTACATTATTTTAAATAGTGCTAGTGTTCAATTGTTCATGCTACTAATCTCTTTGTGTTTCCTGAGCAAAGGTACAGCCAGTGGATAATGTGAATTTGTGTGTTTTTTATTGTGTCTCAATCCTTACCACCCTTGCCACTCGTACTCTTTGTCACACAGAAAATGCAAACATACTAATTAAATGTCTTCCTTGCCAGTCCTCTCACGGTTAGTTTCAGCAATAGTTGGCTACTAGGGGGAGCCTGGAAACCTGGAAAATGTTTGATAACTACATATGCCAGTCTTGCCTCATTATCTGCTCTAACCTTTACAAAGATAGTAACTTTCAGTCTGCACATTAGTACTACATACAATACAGTGGTGGGTAAAAGTAGGTTTACAGTTTTCAGTCCACAAAAGTTTATTTATTATCATTTATTAATTACTAGAGACTTGTTGCACGAATTTGTGTACAGGTGGGATCCTTGTGCCCTTGAGCCAGAACTGCTCACACACTCAACACTGGGGAGAGAGGAATGTGGACCAGCCAAGCATAAATGAGCTCGCAAGAGAGAAATGGGGACCAGCCAGGCACAAATAAGCTCCCAAGAAAGGAATGGAGACCAGCCAGGCTGCAGCCCGGGGGGATGGACAAGCTGCCCGTCCCATGGTCCCAGACAACAGCGGCTGCGCCTGCAGCCTCGGAAAAGGACAAGCCACCCGCCCTCTGGTACCATGCACTTGCTGCTGCAGCCCAGACAAAGCTGCCCACCCACTGCCCCTGCAGCTGAGGCCAGCCTGGCAAAGCTGGCCTGGTCCTGGGTGCCTGCAATGGGCCAAAGGAGGGAATTCTGGGTCCCAGGTGCGGGGCGAGGCAGAGGTGGTTAGGGATGGATCAGGCAGTTGGGCAGAGTGGTTAGTGATCAAGCAGGAAGGCAGGCAAGCAGTTAATAGCCAGTGGTTCTGGATTGCGAGAGGCAGTCAGACTTCCCCCAAGGAGTCCCAGATTGGAAAGTGTGCAGGCTGGGCTGAGGGACCACAAACCCCACCCCCACCCCTGTAACACAAATTTCATAAATCGGGTCTCTAGTATATATATATACTAGAGGCCGATGCATGAAATTCACACAAGGGGCTCGGCCCTCGCAGCCCCGGCTGCCTTGGCCAGTCCTTGTAGCCTCAGCCAGCCCTCACAGCCCCAACCAGCCCTTGCAGCACTGGCTGTCCCAGCCAGCCCTTGCAGCCCCTAGCAGCCCCAGCCAGCTCTCGCAGCACCTAGCAGCTCTAAACAGGCCTCACAGCCCCTCACAGCCCTGGCCGGCCCTCGCAGACCCTCACAGCCCCAGCTTCATCCAAAAGGTCATCAGAACAAGCATCTGAAAGTCGCTCTACTGTTCAGTCTAATTAGCATATTAACTCTTTATTATATAGGACTAGAGACCTGGTGCATGAATTCCATGCATGGGGGAGTGTTCTTCAAGCCGGTCTGCATCCTCTCCAATCTGGGACCCCTTGGGGGATGGTAGAGCAGGTGAGTGGGCAGAAATTAGGCCTGAACCAGCAGGTGGACATCCCTCTCACAATCCAAGACTGCTGGCTCCTACCCGCTCGCATGCCTGCCTGCCTGCCTGATTGCCCATAACCACTTCTGCTTGCCAACCTGATTGCCCCTAACCACTCCCCTGCCGGCCTAATTGATGTTTAACTGCTCCCCTGCTGGCCCAATGGCTCCCAACTGCCCTTCCCTGCCAGCCCGATTGCCCTGACCCTCCACGACTTATCTCCTCCTCTGGGCCCCACCTCCACTGTGTACACGCCATCTTGTGACGGCCATCTTATGATGGCCATCTTGTGATGACGTGAGGGCGTGATGTGTGAGGGTGTGACACCACCTAGGCCAGTGATAGCGAACCTTTTGAGCTCGGCATGTCAGCATTTTGAAAAACCCTAACTTAACTCTGGTGCCGTGTCACATATAGAAATTTTTTGATATTTGCAACCATAGTAAAACAAAGATTTATATTTTTGATATTTATTTTATATATTTAAATGCCATTTAACAAAGAAAAATCAACCAAAAAAATGAGTTCGCCATAGGTTCGCCATCACTGACCTAGGCTATTATTAGTATAGATTGTATTATTTTCCACTTAAACGACTGTTAACCTACTTTTGCCCCACCTCTATATTTATAATATATATATAAAACTCTAATATGCAAATAAACTGAACAGCAAAACAACTGGTCACTGTGACATGCACTGACCACCAGGTGGCATGCACTGAACATGGCCAAACATGGCAGGCATCAGCAGCAGGCAGCAGAGCATGAAACATTATGGGCATCGGTTGTGACAAGATGGTGGAGCAGGTGAATAGAGGTGCCAGACCAAGGCGGGGCACTGATTGCTGTCATGGGGCCAGTCTCTGGTGATTACTGAAAATTCTTTGCTCCTGCGTATCCTGGTCCCACCAGGTGCTCTCACCTGCTGCCAGTGCCGGCCCTGCCCATACCCGCTGCCAGTGCCAGTCTCAATCGTTCAGTGCCACCAGCGAGTGAAAGTGATGGCTGCTGGCCCTGATCCCCCCTGAGGGCTTCTCCACCTCCTGCTGCTTCTGAGGGGCAATTGGAACAGCAGCCACTGCTTGCATCCGCTGATGGTGCTGGCCCTGCTCACACGCACTGCTGGAACTGGCCCCAATCACTCCATGCTGACAGTGGGTGCGAGAGGGGCTAGTGCTGTCAGCACATGGGAGCAGAGGTGGCAGGATTGGGGCTGCCAGCAGACAGGGGACTGGAAGCCATGGCAGGAGAGGCCAGACAAGGGCACAGAGGATGGACTGAGACCCCACCCCCTGTCCGCCGCAACTTCGTTCCTCTTAAGGTGCACGAATTTGTGCACTGGGCCCCTAGTATAACTATCCTATCTAATAATAGACAAACATGGTAATTAACCGTAGCTCCAACACGCTTCCCATTGGCTAATCAGGGCGATATGCAAATTAACTGCCAACCAAGATGGCGGCCAGCAGCCACACAGTTGAAGCGAACAGGAGGCTTGCTTGCTCCAGTGATGGAGGAAGCCAAGGTTCCACACCTGCTGCTGCTAGCCTCTGAGCTACACTCTAAGAAACAATGTTGCAATTATAGAAGCTAAACAAACCAAAGAAACCTGCTCTGAAGCCGGGCCTCAGAGCTGGAGCCGCAACAGTGTTTCAATTGTAGAAGCCAAACAAACCCAGATACCTGCTTTCAGCAGCCGAGGTCTTAGAGCTGGAGCCGAGCTTCAGAGCTAAAGCCGGCTCTCAGTTCCAGTGACAGCCACAGAAGGTAAATAAATCCCAGAATAAAAAAAAAAGGAGAGGTTGGGAGCCTCAGTCACCCACCAGCCTGAAAACGGCCCTCAGCCCCTCACCCAGATTGGCCAGGCACCCCAGTAGGGACCCCCACCCTGAAGGGGGTGTGACTAGCTGCAAACAGCCATCAGCCCCTCATCCAGGCTGGCCAGGCACCCAAGTGAGACCCCTACCCTGATTCAGGACACTCTTCAGGGCAAACCAGCCAGCACCCACCCGTGCACCAGGCCTCTATCCTATATAGTAAAAGGGTAATATGCAAACTGACCCTAACAGCAGAACGACTGGGAATGACTGGTCACTATGACACACACTGACCACCTGGGGGCAGACGCTCAATGCAGGAGCTGCCCTCTGGTGGTCAGGGTGCTCTCACATGCGAGGAGCTCTGCTCAGCCAGAAGCCAGGCTGATGGCTGCCAGTACAGCAGTGGTGGTGGGAGCCTCTCCTGCCTCCTCAGCAGCACTAAGGATGTCCAACTGTAGCTTAGGCCTGCTCCCCGCTGGCAAGTGGACATCCCCTGAGGGCTGCTGGGCTGCCAGAGGGATGTCTGATTGCCATCTTAGTCCCAATCCCCCAGGGAGTGGGCCTAAGCCAGCAGGTGGTCATCCCCTGAGGAGTCCCAGACTGTGAGAGAGCACAGGCTGGGCTGAGGGGTCCCCCTTCCCCTCTGAGTTCACAAATTTTTGTGCACCGGGCCTGTAGTAATTATATAATTATCAATATATATAAAAGGCTAAGTGACTGATGGTATGTCTGGCCAACCATCTGGCCGACCAACCGGCCAGTACATAAAATACACTATGCTGGGAGCCAATTCCAGCATGTCAGCAGGGCTGAATCATCTGGAGATGGCTTACGGCATTTCCCCAAACCTGAAAAGGATGCATGAATGATTGCTTGCTGCCAGACAGCTAAAGGCATCTTAATCTACATGTTATTGCCTCCTACTGACCAAACACCTGAACAGCCATAGACAGTTTAGTTTTTTCCCAATCTGACAATGGATTCTGTATACCTAACCCTACCCTTTGAAGTGTATATCTACCTTGCCTTAGGACAATTTGTGTTAATAAAGAGCAAGGGGTCCTGAGACAAGAAAAACTTGGTTTCTTTAGCCAAGCTCTTCTGGCCCCCCAAATGCCTTTCAAAATCATGTTTCATCTCTGGAGTCTTGGTTAATTTACACACAGTGCTTCTCCAGATTCCTGAACCCTTCTAAATGCTGGATTAAGACCACCAGCATTAACACTGGCAATTTAAAAATAAACATTGACTCATGCATGCATGATACACATAAAGCTCTCGCTGGCACTAATTGCACACATGTCTTGTTGATCATGAATTTGGTTGTTTTGTTGACATTCTGAAGCTGAAAGAAAGCAGTGTTGTCAACAGAATATATCTGAAGACGAACTATTGGCACAACATACCTCTGAAGTCTAAAAAAGCCAGCGTCCCCATTTGACACTGGCCTCCCATTTAAATTAATTTGAAGACAGTTTCCCATGATACCAGCATTTGCAATGACTATTTTTTTTTAATATTTTTTAATTGATTTTTCACAGAAAGGAAGAGAGAGGAATGGAGAGCCAGAAACATCGATGAGAGAGAAACATTGATCAGCTGCCTCTTGCACACCTCCTACTGGGGATGTGCCCGCAACCAAGGTACACGCCCTTGGCCGGAATCGAACCCGGGACCTTTGAGTCTGCAGGCCGATGCTCTATCCACTGAGCCAAACCGGTAAGGGCTGCAATGACTATTAATAAGTCACAAGGACAAACTCTAGACAGAGTAGGAATATTCCTACCTGAACCCGTTTTCGCACATGGTCAGTTATATGCTGCTTTCTCTCGAGTTTGAAGGCATGTGATGTTAAAGTTAAAGTTGTAAATATTTCATCACAAGGGAAATTAATCAAGCACCCTGAAAGTGTTTTTACTCTTAATGTGGTATACAGGGAGATATTAGAATAAGTTTAATCAATTTATCAGTCACTGGCTTTATCAATGTTGTTTTTATATCATGTTTTTGTTGCTTTTATATCATGTTTTTTATATCATGTCTTTGTTGTTATACCATGTTGTTATTGTTTATTTATTAATCAATTTATATATTATTTTTATATACATTTTACTAATTTTTTTCATCTCTGACACTTCTATTAAAGAGAAAGGACAAATAGCGATATTAAAATATTTCTTCTAATTAATTTCCTTTCAATGTGCATGAATCTATGCACCAAACCACTAGTAATTTATATAATCCTATAAAATAAAAGCCTAATATACTAAATGTCCGGTCAACTGGTCGGCTGATAAACCAATCAAAGCATAATATGCTAATGATATGCTAAGGTCTCTCAACTGCTTGCTATGACATGCACTGACCACCAGGGGGCAGATAGTTGACTGGTCAACCAGTCGCTATGACATGCACTAACCACCAGAGGACAGACTCTCAGATTTGTAGGTTAACTTGCTGCTGGGGTCCGTCCATTCAGGACTGAGTGAGACAGGATGGACACGCCCTGGCTGGCCAACCTTCGACATTCCTCCAAGGCCCTGATTGTGCACCAGTGGAGACCCTCGACCTGCCTGTGCCCTCTCACAATCTGGAAACCCTCAAGGGATGTTGGAGAGCCAGTTTCAGCCCAATTCTGCAGGCCAGGCCAAGGGACAACACTATGCAAATTAATCCAAGCAAGATGGCGGCCAGCAGCCATGGAGCTGGAGCAAGCAGGAGGCTTGGTTGGCCCAGTGATGGAGGAAGATAAGCTTCCTGCCTGCCGCGGCTGGCTCTGAGCTCCACTCAAGGCAACAAAGTTTTAATTATAGAAGATAAATAAACCCCAGATACCTGTTTTCAGGCAGCTGTGGCCACGGACCTGGAGCAAGCAGGAGGCTTGGGTTGCCCCTGGCAATGGAGGAAGCCAAGCTTCCCGCCTGCCCTGGCCGGCTCTGAGCTCCACTCAAGGCTACAAAGTTTCAACTATAGAAGGTAAATAAATCCCAGAATAAAAAAGAAAAAGAAAAAAAGGAGAGGCTGAGAGCTTTCGTCACCAGGGGGCTTGGCCAGCCTGAAAACAACCCTCAGCCCCTCACCCAGACTGGCCGGGCACCCCAGTGGGGACCCCCCACCCTAAAGGAAGTGTAGCCATCCTGAAATCAGCCATAAAAATACTAGAGGAATCCACATGCAGTGAAATCGCAGACATATGCCGAAGCAATTTCTTTACCGATATCACTCCTAAGGCAATGGAAATTAAACAGAAAATAAACAAATGGGACTACATCAAAATAAAAAGCTTTTGCACAGCAAAAGAAACCACCAACAAAACAACAAAGCCCACTGTGTGGGAGAACATATTTGCAAATGTTATCACTGATAAAGATTTAATCTCCAACATTTATAGAGAACTCATACAACTTAGTAAAAGAAAGATAAATGATCAAATCAAAAAATGGGCAACGGACCTAAATGGATACTTTTCTAAAGAAGACAGAAGGAAGGCCAAGAGACATATGGAAACATGCCCAAAGTCGCTAATTATCTGAGAGATGCAAATCAAAACGATAATGCGGGTACCATTTCACACCTGTCAGAATGGCAATCATCAACAAATCAACAAACAACAAGTGCTGGCGAGGATGCGGAGAAAAAAGAACCCTCGTGCACTCCTGGTAGAAATGCAGGCTGGTGCACCACTGTGGAGAACAGTATGGAGTTTCCTCAAAAAACTAAAAATGGAACTCCCATTTGACCCAGTGATCCCACTTCTAGGAATATATCCCAAGAAACTAGAAACACCAATCAGAAAGGATATATGCACCCCTAAGTTCATAGCAGCACAATTTACCATAGCTAAGATCTGGAAACAGCCTAAATGCCCATCAGCAGATGAGTGGATTACAAAACGATGGTACGTCTACACAATGGAATACTATGCTGCTATAAAAAAAAAAAAAAGGAATTCTTACAATTTGCAGCAGCATGGATGGAACTGGAGGGCATTATGCTAAGTAAAATAAGCCAGTCAATAAAGGAAAAATACCACATGATCTCACACATTCATGGATAATAGAGACCATTATAAACTTTTGAACAATAATACATACAGAGGCAGAGCTGCCTCAAACAGATTGTCAAACTGCAGCGGGAAGGCTGGGGAGGGTTGGGGGTTAGAAGGGAGGCGGGTAAGAGATCAACCGAAGGACTTGTATGCATGCATATGAGCATAACCAATGGACATAAGACACTGGGGGGTAAGGGAGGCCAGGGGATTGTCAAGGGAGGGGGGAAATAAGGACACATATGTAATACCATTTGTAATACTTTAAGCAATAAAAAAAATTTAAAAAAAAACTTCCTGATATCATGCTGTATATAATAAGTGTGTTGCACTAGCTCTGGGTCACTGTCTCTACATCAGAGGGCAGCGTCCCACCTGGTCCCAGCTTCCCCTACACTCTCTGTGTCTGTCTCTTTCTTTTTCTCAATCCGCCATCGCCCCTACTCAGGACTCATCTGCTCTCTAACCATGCTAGTCTCGGCTCTAGAGAGAGAGAGAAAAACATAAATATTGACACTCCTTCCCATGCAATCTTTTATTTTATTTTTTAACATGTTTTTATTGATTTCAGAGAAGAAGGGAAAGGGAGAGAGAGATAGAAACATCAACGATGAGCCCTAACCGGTTTGGCTCAGCAGATGGAGCGTTGGCCTGCAGACTGAAGGGTCCCAGGTTCGATTCCGGTCAAGGGCATGTACCTTGGTTGCGGGGACATCCTCAGTGGGGGGTGTGCAAGAGGCAGCTGATCAATGTTTCTATCTCATCGATGTTTCTAACTCTCTATCCCTCTCCCTTCCTCTCTGTAAAAAATCAATACAATATATTTTTTAAAAAAAAGAAACCATCAATGTTGAAAGAGAATCATTCATCGGCTGCCTCCTGTATACCCCCTACCAGGGATAGAGCCCAAAACCCTAGCATGTGCCCTGACTAGTAATCGAACCTTGACATCCTAGTTCATAGGTTCATGCTCAACCACTGAGTCACACTAATTGGGCCCGAGGCAATCTTTTGACATATATAGTCAGAATAGCTTAGAATATCTCTAATGTTACTTAAAGGACAAAGAAAATGATTTTTAAAAATAAATCTAACATTGATAATGATGTTTAAACAGTGTTCTCAATACTTTCTTAAGCTTTACAAAGAAAACTGTTTTAGTTATGGATCAATGAAAAAAATCAATGTTTTAGTTATGGGTCAATAAAGATTAACAATTTGTCAAGTCATAGGAAGGAGAAAGCCAATGAATAAATAAAGTAGCCAAAAAGAGGTAGATTGTTTTACAGAAAATGGAAATAACATACTGTATGAAACAACATGTAATATTGTTTGAATACCTTTTAAATCAATTATTTTCCACAGTAGTATGCTCTGTTTCTCCCTTTTTTGATGTTTTATGAATATGCTGTAGATTTTTACTTTGTGGGTACTGTAAGGACAGGAAAAAAAAAGCCTTTCTTTTTCTTTGCTGTGGCCTTCCACGATTTATGAGAAGCACCTGGTTATTAAACTGCAAGTCTGTTAGCTCCTCTGATTCAAACAGCTCCTCTGTTCAAACTGCAAGACATGATAAACTACTTTCAAGGCTACATTCTTACATACCCCTCCTCCTTGTGGTTTTAATGACTCTGGGGAAATCGGGCCAGAAAATTTCTAGTTAGTAAAATGGCTCTACTTCCTCTCTTTTAAACCCAAGTTGCCCTCCCCTCCTTTTTTTAACTCTTTGTAACTTTTGCTCTAAGAATGTTTAACAGGCTGTGACAATGCTGATAAAGACACCTCCTTAGGACATCTAAGTGGACTGTCTCCAGAAGAACTAAAAAGACAACCCCCCTCATTTCTGCTCAATTTCAGCCCAAAAATCCTCCTCCCTGGCTTGTCACCTAGCAACAGCAGCCATAAAAAGAACAGTCCACTGTTTATTTCTTTGCCTTTGTATTGATTAGCCATGCACTGGCCCTTTCCCTATGGGGAAGGTAAAATAAGCCCTCTCTCTGTATCTATCTCTTCTCTCTGTTGTGATTTCTTTCAAAACCCTAATAGTTTCCATGAGGATTACAGAACACATCTCATAGATAAAAACTTTACTTTGTGCTCACAGAGACTTGTCTTTGATATCAAGGCACCATTCTTTTCTTTTTAAATTTTAAATATCACAATTACCTCTTTTTATGTTGTATATTTGTTCACAAAGTGTACTAGCTATGGATATTTTAACACTCTCTTTCTTCAACCTTTATTCTTAAGTGATGAATACACTATTCTATTACACTATTGAAGTTTTCTAAATCTGACCATATATATTTTCACCCTTCTTGAGGTGTTGTAAATTTTTGTATTTTTATGTTGCCACTTGAGTTCTTTCGTTTCAGTTTGAAGAGCTCTTCAAGCATTCTTTGCAAGCCACATCTAGTGACAAATTCCCTCAGCTTTTGTTTGTCTGGGAAAGTCTTTATTTCTTTTTTTTTTGTAATTGATCTCAGGAAGAGGAAGGGAGGGAGAAAGAGAAAGAGAGAGAAACCTCAATGTGAAAAAGAACATCGATAAATTGCCTCCAGCACACGCCCCAACCAGGGATCAAACCTGAAACCTGGGTCTATGCCCTGACCAGGAATCAACCCACTACTTTCTCTTTTTAAAAAAATATATTTGGGGGGGGGGGGGGATAAGAACACATTTGTAATATCTTATTCAATAAAGGAAGAAATATATATATATATATATATAATTGATTTCAGAAAGGAAGGGCAATGGAGAAAGAGCTAGAAACATCAATGATGAGAGAGATCATTAATCGACTGCTTCCTGCATGCCCCCACCCCCACCCCACTGGGGATTAAGCCCACAATCTGATGGTGACCTTCTGGTTCATAGGTCGATGCTTAATCACTGAGCCACACAGGCTGTTCACCCTGCCGTCTTCTGGTGTAAACGACAATTCTCTAATCAACTGAGCCATACTGGCCAGGCCTGGGAAAGTCTTTATTTCCCCCCTAAAATTTGAAAAATAACTGAGTTTATCCACTGGCAATTTTTGTCTGTTAGCACTTTGAATATGGGATTCTATTTTCTCCTGGGATGTAAGGTTTTTGCTGAGAAATCCACTGACAGCATAATGGGGATTCTTTTATAAGTTACCCTCTATTTTCATGGCTGTCTTTACAATTCATCATCTTTGATTTTAACAGTTTCATTATAATGTGTATTGGAGAAGGCTTTTTGTCATTGATATCATAAGGTGATATATTAGCTTTTTGAAGTTGGACGTCAATTATTCACAGACATAGAAAGTTTTCAGCTATAGCCCTCAAATTAAATGTCTACCCCCATTCTCCATCTCTTCTCCTCCCTGAACCACAATACTATTGGTGTTCCTCCTTTTGAATGGATCTCATAGATACTGTAGGTTTTCTTTGCTCATTTTGACTAGTTTCTCTTTCTCTTTTAGCTGTTGCTAATAAACATTTAATTAAATAAGTTTGAAGATCTAATTGGCTTTATTAAATAACTTATGAATCAGGAACATTCACATCTAACAAGCAGAGAGATACTCCAAGAGGTCACACAATATGGAAGGTCTATAAGGAGCATGGAGCAAGGCAGTGATCAGCAAGAGAAAAATACTCATTGGAGGAAAATAAGAGTTCAAGTGATGATAGCTTCCTGTTGTCTGAGCTGTGGCATTTCCATTGACTGGGTTTGTTGCCAGGGAAAAAGGAAAATCTTCCCTCCTCCTGCTGAGGCAGTAAAGTAGTTGCACTTCCTGTTTGGAAATTCAAGGAAATCTCTTCCTCTTGGGGTCTGTAATTGAGGTCTTCTGTTCAGTGGTAGGGTGTAACAGCTTCATTGTAGTCCTTTCTGACTCCAATTTTAGTTGAGTTTTCCTTACTAATTTTCACAAGTCTTATCCTCTAAGTTATTTATTCTCCCTCGCATCTGCTCAGCTCTACTACAGAAGCTCTGTATTCTATTCTTAATCTCATTAATTAAAGTCTTCCACACCAGAATTTCTGTTTGATTCTTTGTTGTGGTTTCTATCTGTCTTGTACATAATTTATTTCCTTTTATCTTTTGATCTCATTGAACTGAATTTTCTTCTCGTTCCTGAATTTTTCCAATACAAGCTATTATCAATTCCTTATAAAATACATAACATTATTCCATGACTCTGGGCTCAGGCGTTGAACAATTATTGATATCTATTGCTGGTGGCATAGTTTCTTGATATTCTTTAAATTTTTGTATTTTTGCATGGCTGCTATCCCATTGGAAATCCCTTTACCTATTCTCTTCAGACAGGGTAATGCGTGTTGCTGTTGTTTCTCTAGGGATCCCAGGTTTATGATGGATAGATCTGCTCTACTCTTCTTATTCCCTTTGTGGAAGAATTCATAACCTTTGTTTTTCTCTCATCCTTATAACTCACCAAGTTTCTGAAAAAATCACTTTTTATTTTTGCAAAAGGTGGCATTGAAGCTTCAGTTTATTGTTTCTTCCTTGTCCACAGACCATGGAACATTTTTCTGAGAGCACTCAAATTACCCAACTTGCTCCTACTGCTACACAGAAGGTGTCCCCCCAGAGTGGGGGAAAGTGGATTTGGCAATGGGGGCTTTAGGTTTTGGCCAGCAGGGAGATCCCCAAGTGGGGTACTCACAGAAACTCTATACAGACTTCCTGCTGAAGTCTTGAAGCCACAGCAAAATAAAACCACTTTTCTTTCATGCTCATTGGTATCCACAGAAATCAGTGTGCTGCTGTACAGAAACAGGTTTCTCCAGCTCACCCCCCACGCAGTCACTGCCGCTTTCAACCTCTGCCTCTGAAGAAGCCACCTCTTGGACCTTCCCTGCAGGGGAGGTGGCTGTTATTGCTTCCAGACAAAGCAGTCCCATGCAGTGTCACCCTGGGACAGAGGTAGCTCTGGCCAAGCTTTTCATTGTCCAACGCATCTAAACTCTCTTATCCAAGTCAAACATTGTGCTGGAATCTCCCTTGTGGTAGGCTGAACTTCTAAAAAATTCTCTCTCCTGTGTGTCTTCCCAGGTCAGTACTATCCAGATTTTTTTTTTTTTTTCGTTTACCAAAGCAAGCGGAGTTGGGGCTGATTTGCCAATGCCCTTGGATCCATGTTCCTCACCAAGATCTTATTTAGTTATTTTCCAGTGCACTAATGGGCAAGAGTCCTCCACGGTCAGAGTGAGGAAGACCTTTAGCTGGTTGCCATGGCATTGAGAATTGGGACAGCCTTGTTGCTAAGCAGTTAAATCTAGAATGAGGAGGAATTGTAGCATGCTGCTATGGTACTTAGAATTGGGAGAGTCTTGTTCCTAAGCAGTTAAATTATAAAACATAATCAAATGAGGGATGAAAGACAAATGATTTTTTGGGTCATATAAAGTTCTCTGTTCATGGTAATCTGGGATATAAACTCTCTGTGATAAGACTATAGGTAAAAATTTTAAAAAGACCCCAGGAACCATTCATATTATCTCTGGTAAGTAACTCTCAAAAATTTAGCCATAAAGAATGAAACACTAGTATATTTCTCAACACAGGAATACACACACATAACCAGAAACACAAAATGATTCTTTGCCAATTTTTGAGATCTCGAGGAGGATCTACTTACTAAGGCTTATTCTGCTCTAATTAACTTGCTTGAGATCCACAACATTGTGTTCTTAATAGTTTATACTCATAGTTTGGAAATACTGAATTTGGCTACAAAGGAAAGTGAGAGGCGGTAATTAGGGTACAGTCATTGTTGAATTTAATAACGCTGCTTCCCTCCCTCCTTTAGGACTTACTGATTCTGAAAGTACATTATTTTGCCTTCAATGCACTCCCATTTCCAAATATTTACTCTCCCAACTAGTTTGATTCCTTTCATTTTATATGGCTAAATTTTTTTAAAAATATTCTTCTTCTCAAGAGTATAATTAAACATAAACTTTTTAGTTAATCCATCACGAACCCAATATACTCCCCCTGCAATACCACTAATGTCTATTGAATATACAGCTTAGCATAAAGAAGATACTAATATTTGGAGAATATTGGTGCTTTGTCCCTTCCACTTTCACAGGGTTAAATAATTAGAGAAATGCAGAAAGGAGATAATATAACTAATAACCTATTATATTGGAAGTACATATTATATATTACAAACAATTGGAAACAATAAAGTATGTGAATAGCGTTTATATCTCTCTTAAGTGACCAAATAATTCTTCTTTGATAGTGAAAGGAAGAGCTACATGTTGATATTTATACAAAGTCCATATGTAGAAATTAATTCCCCTTCATTAAAACATGATATATGTTTACTTCTTAAAATTATTTATTGTTGAAAGTATTCCATATGTCTCCTTTTCCCCCCATTGACCTCTCCCAGCCTGCTCCTGCCTCCCAGCACAGGCCCTCAGCCCCCTACTGTCTTTGTCCACTGATTATGCTTCTATGCATAGGATATGAGTTTGTTTTCGTTTTATATTTTTATTGTGTAGTTTCATACATATCCATATATTGAAAGAACAGTATCATACATTTACATGTGTCCTTTTTCTAGGTTCAGTAAGTATCAATGGATGGCCAATCGCCATCTCTTTGTACGTCCACACTGTCACTCTGCCTTCTATTATTTATGAGTAAACAGGCAAATGCATGCAGTGCACTGAGTCTTGTCTGGAGCCAAACACTAGCTCATTTTTAACCCTTTGCTTCCACCTGAAACTTATAACCTCCATCTCTGTCTCTGCTCTTCATTTTTACTTTTTTTTTAGTGTTGCTTCTCTGATGATGTGCCTCTCCCAGAAGTCAAGATAAAGGTCAGCACTGCATAGAGCCAGTCCAGATGGAGGAGACACAGCAGTGATGCCCTGCCCTTCTTTCCTCTCACCAGTGGCTGCATAAGGTGGCTCCATAATGGCTATGGGTGAAGCCTTGGTGCATGTGAAGGTAATTCTTCTGCTCTGGCAGGGGGTGTTTCTGTTTCTTTCTGGATGGTTCCAGATTGGGAACTCTCAACGTAACGGTCCCCCAGAAGTGGTGATTCCCATGAGGCATGCCAGCAGCATGATGCCTCCGGGCTGGCTCACTTACAGCCTGCATTTTGAGGGGCAGAGACACATTGTGCACATGAAGGTCAACAAGCATTTTCTATCCAGACACTTCCAAATATTTACCTACACAGACCAGGGAGCTCTCCTTGAGGACCAGCCTTTTATCCAGAATGACTGCTACTATCATGGTTACGTGGAGGGGGACCCAGAATCCCTGGTTACCCTCAGTACCTGTTTGGGAGGTTTGCAAGGAATAATACAAACAAATGACCTTGTTTATGAAATAGAGCCCAAGAGACTTTCTACCACCTCAGAACATTTCATATATAAAGTGGACAGTGAGGCGACACAGTTGCCGCCCATGAGATGTGGAGTAACAGATGAAGAAATAGCACAACAACTGAAGTTTCCAGAGAGTGCTAATTTCACTTTGATGCAGAGTGGGTATGAAGGCTGGTGGACTCACAGGCGGCTTCTTGAACTGGCTGTGGTGGTGGACCACAATCGCTATCTTCATCACCAAAGTAACACCACAGCAGTGCAGTATGAAGTATTCCTTGTTGTCAATGCAGTAGATAATTTTCTGAGTTCACTGGATGTTGATGTGGTTTTAATGGGAATTGAGGTCTGGACTGAAAAAAATCTTATTACAATAAATACCATACGTGGTCTCCTGAACGAATTTTCCACATGGAAGATAACTAGCTTGAATAACCGCATTCCCCATGATGTTGCACATCTTTTTGTAAAGCATGACTTTGGTATTACTGTTGGCTTATCTTATATTGGAAGAGTGTGTGACTTTCGATTTAATTGTGGCGTTGATAGTTTTATGAGTGATAGCTTGTATGATTTTGCATATATAGTGTCACATGAGATTGGGCATAATTTGGGTATGGATCATGATGGACCAACTTGTGCATGTGGACATAAAGCCTGTATAATGTTTCCAGAAAAAGCAAGTGCAACTAGATTCAGTAACTGCAGCTATGCTAGCTTCATGGACACTATTGCAAGGCGAAACTGTATGTATGTGTCATTAAATACAAGGAACATCTTCACACTTCCACGGTGTGGGAACAGTGTGGTTGAAGAAGGAGAAGAGTGTGACTGTGGCGCTTTACATTTGTGTATGAAAGATCCGTGCTGTGAGTCCAACTGCAATCTCAGCCCTGGGGCTGATTGTGCATTTGGTCTCTGTTGCAAAGACTGCCAGATCCTGCCCACAGGCGAAGTTTGTAGACAAGAGGAAAATGACTGTGATCTCCCAGAGTGGTGCAATGGGACATCCTACCATTGTCCAGAGGATGTGTACTTGCAGTATGGGATGCCATGCAAGGGCGGTGGCTACTGCTATGAAAAGAGATGCAATAACCGTGAAGAGCAGTGTAGGAACATTTTTGGCAAAAAGGCCAAGAGTGCAAATCAGAGTTGCTACACAGCAATGAACACCCGAGGTGACCGTTTTGGGAACTGTGGTTTCAAGTACTCTAGATACGTAAAATGTAACATCTCCGATACCTTGTGCGGGAGGATTCAGTGTGATAACGTGATACAAATTCCTCTTCTGAGAGATCATTCTACTGTGCATTGGACTCATTTCAATGTCGTGACCTGCTGGGGTACCGACTACCACTTCGGGATGACCATACCTGACATTGGTGATGTGAAAGATGGGACAGAGTGTGGGGCAGAACATGTCTGCATCAAAAGGAAGTGTGTACATAGGTCACTTCTGGTAACTGGTTGCTCACCTGAGACCTGCAATCTGAAAGGAGTCTGCAACAACAGGCAGCACTGCCATTGCAACTCAGAGTGGGACCCTCCTTTCTGTCTGAAAAAAGGCCATGGAGGTAGTATTGATAGTGGGCCACCCCCTGGGAGGAAAGAGAATGAAAAGCACCAAGGAAAGCGTTACCTGCTACTATTTTGGCTTATTCCTCTTTTGATATTATTAATATGTTGGCTATTTTGCCTCTTAACTAGCATCTTAAGCAACAGCTAGGGGGAAAAAAGGAGAATGTTCCAACGTTACTTGAGAAAGAAAGGCAAAAAGTTACGATTAAAAAAAAATCCAAATGTATTAACTTTCCCATGTATTAACTTTCAGTTGCCTTGCAGTAAAACTATGACAGTAGGTGGCACAGACCATTGACAAAAAATCTCCAAGATATTTTCTCATTCAGGATCATAAACATTAACCATTAAAAATAAGCCAAATTTACCAATTCTGAACATATTTCAACTTTCCATTATTTTAAACAATTTTAGTAGTTAGTTTTTCATGGAACTGGTCTCTTTTTGTCTCTTGAGCAAAGGCACAGCTCATGGATTATTTGTACTTGTTTTTAATTGGTTTCTGAATGGTCCCAGCTTTCGCATATCAATATCTTCATTCCAGACATCCTTCCCCTTGGTACTCTGCATTCACACAGGACATGAGAACCTGCATACCACATTTCTTCTTTGCCAATCCTCTTCTATCACTTTCTGCCAATAGTACAAATGAGAGGGAGAAGGGAATCTTGGGAATTTTTTATTGGTTCACATCACTATTTCTTCACTAAGAGCTTACACCATGGCATCAAAAGTGACTTTGTGTGTGCACATTTTATATGTAGATAGCATTTATATATATTATATTTGTTCAGTTGTTTGTTTCTGACTCCCAGAGCCAACCAACGTACTGTCAGCCTCAAGCATGTTGGCACAGCTACCAAGTATCTTAATGTCCAGTTTTAGAGTGGCAGCCTTTGAATCTTCCATCAAATCCCTGAGGTGCCAGCACCAAGTTGGTTCTCAGAGGTCAGAATTCTATATTCATGGTACTCATTCCAAAGGTATAGGACCCACCAACCTCATCCCTTTCATTTCCTGTCTTGGGAGCAATATCCATATCTACTTGTTAATAACTTAAGATCAGCATAGTGGTGTGGTTTCTTTCATGACAGATCTCAATGGATATAATATTATCTTAGGATAATTGAGAACACAGAAAAGAGTCTGATATCAGAAGGTTTTGAATTTCTTATACAACCCATCTTGTAGGTATGATTTACTCTTAGAAGTACTTTAAAATCTGAAAAGACAGGGACTTTACCATTAAATAGGGTGAAGAAGATTCTTGCAATGCAATGTAAGACATAGAAGTATTGAGTATTAATATATATGTAAGTATTTTTTTCCTCTGGGAAAAAAAGAACAAGAAAATCCCCATTTTAAGAATCATATTTAAGGACATCAAACTGCAACGAAGCGATGTGGAATAGAGTGCCACAGATTCCAGGTAGGAAATCACTCTGAAAAGCGCTGAATCCAGCCAGCCATTTTTTTCTCTGAGCTCTTGGTATTGTTAGATGTGAACTGAGCCTTAGCCTTGACTCAGCTAGAAGACTTCTGCGGAAAGAAAGGGAAATCCCCAATGCTCTTAGTTTCTACACGCGTTTAGATAGATTCACAAATTAGACATTGAGGGGTTTCTAATTTATAATAATTTTTCTCCAAGTCCCATTTGCTTAATTTCAGGGCTTTGTGGGATGCTGGTGAGCTAGTCTAAAATTTATCAAAGCATAGTTTCCTAAAATCATGATATATTTTGGACACAGACATAGTAAGGAGGCTTATCTCAAGCATCTGTACTGTTCCCCATAATACACTTATCTGATTTTTATGTTGCAAGTGGCAAGTGGCTAGACAGCTGAATTGTGGACCTCTAAGTGAGAGAGATGAATCCCCCATAACCTTTCAGAGGTGAGAAAATAGAGTCACATAAACTCATAATTAATTGAAAGTCTAACAGGCTCATGCTTGAACAACACAAAAAATGATGAGTTCATCCAAGATTTCTAAAACTCATTCACCACAGACCTAGCACTAGCCATGAACAGATTTAGGTAATCAACTTCTCAGCCAATCTTTCTAACAGAAGTAAGAGACAAGACTCTCTAAAAAAAAAGCCATCTGGAGCATTTTTGGTTCTTTATACACAATTACTTGCATACAATAAAATTACTATACATGCTAAGAGACAAATTTAATACTTATTACTGAGAAGAAAAAAAGAAGGAAAGAAAAGAGCAACTATAATTAGTGTCAAGATTATCTAGCATATGGAGCAATATTGCACAAAAAAATAATTATGATTAATATAATATATATACAAAATATAAGAAAATGTAGAATATTATTAGTAAATTTAAATCTATTTAAAAGGTACCAAGTGGATATTTTAGAACTAAAAATTATAATATATAATGACAATTCAGTGGATGGTTTGATTACTCATCTGGAAGACCGGTCAATGTAAAAACCTACACAGTGTATAACTTTATTTGTATAAAGTTAGAAAGATTTTAAAAAAAAACTTAAGTAATATACGGGCCCTAACTGGTTTGGCTCAGTGGATAGAGCATCGGCTTGCGGACTGAAGGGTCCCCAGTTCGATTCCAGTCAAGGGCATGTACTTTGGTTGCGGGCACATCCCCAGTGGGGTGTGTGCAGGAGGCAGCTGATTGATATTTCTCTCTAATTGATGTTTCTAACTCTCTATCCCTCCCCCTTCCTCTCTGTGAAAAATCAATAAAATATATTTAAAAAAGAAATATGCCGAAACCGGTTTGGCTCAGTGGATAGAGCATCGGCCTGTGGACTGAAAGGTCCCAGGTTCGATTCGGTCAAGGGCATGTACCTTGGTTGCGGGCAAATCCCTAGTAGGAGATGTGCAGGAGGCAGCTGATCAATGTTTCTCTCTCATCGATGTTTCTAACTCTCTATCTCTCTCCCTTCCTCTCTGTAAAAAATCAATAAAATATATTTTTTTAAAAAAGAAATTCACGGAAAATATCAAAAGTTTTTTTTTAATAATTAAGTCTTTATTGTTCAGATTATTACATTTGTCCCTCTTCCCCCCCCATAACTCCCCTCCTCCCAGTTCCCACCCCACCCTCCGCCCTCACTCCCCACCCACTGTCCTCATCCATAGGTGCATGATTTTTGTCCAGTCTCTTCCCGCATCTCCCACACCCCTTTCCCCCCCAAGCATAGTCAGTCCATTCCCTTTCTATGTTCCTGATTCTATTATAATCACCAGTTCATTCTGTTCATCAGATTATTTATTCACTTGTTTCTTAGATTCACTTGTTGATAGATGCATATTTGTTGTTCATAATTTGTATCTTTACCTTTTTCTTCTTCTTCCTCTTCTTAAAGGATACCTTTTAGCATTTCATATAATACTGATTTGGTGGTGATGAACTCCTTTAGCTTTTCCTTATCTGTGAAGCTCTTTATCTGACCTTCAATTCTGAATGATATCTTTGCTGGATAAAGTACTCTTGGTTGTAGGTTCTTGGTATTCATCACTTTGAATATTTCTTGCCATTCCCTTCTGACCTGCAAAGTTTCTGTTGAGAAATCAGCTGACAGTCGTATGGGTATTCCCTTGTAGGTAACTGAGTTTCTTTCTCTTGCTGCTTTTAAGATTCTCTCTTTGTCTTTTGCTCTTGGCATTTTAATGATGATGTGTCTTGGTGTGGTCCTCTTTGGATTCCTTTTGTTTGGGGTTCTCTGCACTTCCTGGACTTGTAAGTCTATTTCTTTCACCAAGTAGGGGAAGTTTTCTGCCATTATTTCTTCAAATCAGTTTTCAATATCTTGCTCTCTCTCATCTTCTGGCACCCCTATAATTCTGATGTTGGTACGCTTGTAGCTGTCCCAGAGGCTCCTTACACTATCTTCACACTTTCAGATTCTTTTTTCATTTTGCTTTTCCAGTTGGGTGTTTTTTGCTTCCTCGCATTTCAAATCTTTGACTTGATTCTTGTGCTCCTCTGGTCTGTGTTGGGAGTCTGTATAATATTCTTTATTTCAGTCAGTGTATGCTTACTTTCTAGTTGGTCTTTTATCACACCATCGAGGGTCTCATTAGATTTCCTGTACTTCTCATCAAGTTTATCGACAGACTCTAGAAGCCTCTTGAGAGACCTCAAAAGTGTGGTTTTGAATTCTATATCCAGTAGCCTGCTTTCCTCCGGTTCTGTCCTTTGTGGCCTGTTTCTTTGTCTTGGCATTTTTTTATGCTTCGCTATGTCAATAGAGTGGCTTTCTGTGTTAAGTGTCCCAATTACCTGAGGTAGACACTCTTGGTGCACCCCCTTGTGGTCTCTGTGAGCACTCTTGTTGTAGTCAAGCCTTGATTGTTGTAGGTAATTACTACTTGACCTCCAGGCCAACTGGCTGTGAGAATCAGCTGTGCTTGCAGTGGGAGAACTTGTGCCCTCTAGGGAGGTGCTAATCTAACCTTTGCCTGAGGCTATCCAGCAAATGGCTCTGTGCAGGACTTGGGCGAGGCGGGTCCCACGGGATCAACAGGGCGGAGGAGGGAGCAGTTATGGCTGCTCTCAGTCCGTCCCCAGGGGCTCTGCCTCTCTGTCCCAGCAACCACTGCAAACCTCGGAGGGACCGAAGCCAGACAGTCCCGCTTCACCCGTTTGAGCCTGGGTCCCTAGAGACTCGCCTGGATCTGGAGCTAAGAGTCTGATGCTCCCTCCGGATTGAAACAGACAACCGCACCCTTAGCCACCAGCCCACACCGCGCGCACTCCGCACCTTAGTATTTTACTTCAGCACTGCGCCTCCTCTGATTCTCGGTTCCTCCTAGTTGTAGAACTTCCATTCAGCCAGCCTTCCTGTGGTTCTGGATGATGTCCGTTCCGTCTTTTAGTTGTATTTTTGAAGTGGTTGCTCGAGGCAGCAAACTCCAGCATTAACCTATGCCGCCATCTTGGTTTTTTCTCCCATATTCTAACCCAAAAGTTTTAATATCTCTAATATTGGAGACCTAGAGAGAATGAAAAGTGAGAAGTGACTGCAAAAGCTGTTTATTTAAAAAAAATTTTCACCCTAGCTGGTTTGGCTCGATGAATAGAGCATCGGCCTGCAGACTGAAGGGTCCCAGGTTCGATTCCGGTCAAGAGCACCTGCCCGGGTTGTGGGCTCGATCCTCAGTGGGGGGTGTGCAGGAGGCAGCCAACCAGTGATTCTCTCTCATCATTGATGTTTCTAACTCTCTCTCCCTCTTCCTTCCTCTCTAAAATCAATAAAAAAAAAAATTTTTTTTCAAGGTAGGAAAGATATCAACCCATTGCTTCAAAGTGCATCACTTAATTCTCATCAGCATGGACAATTTTATTTTGTTGTTTCTTTTCTTCAGATTTTGAGGACCTTAATAATCTATCTTCAAAATGCTGATTCTTCCTTCTACCTGTTGAAATCCTATGCTAATCTCTTCTACTAAATATTTTATTTTTATTTTACTTTTCAGCTCAAAATTTTCCATCTCATCCTTATTTGTGTGTTTATTTATTTGTTTGTTTTAAATGTTATGTCTTTCTTGAAATTCAAAGTGGCTTTCTGTACACCTAGTATTGGTCAGAAAATGTGTTTATGCCCCTTGAGCCAGTGAGGTTACTAACCTTTGTGAGTGAATTTTTATTGGGGCCTGGGGAAGTTTTAAGTCTGCTGAATGTGATAGTCTGGTTGCTACTGAGTACATGCACATTAGCACCCGTGCACAGCCTTTTAGATACACAGTGATGAGAGGGATCCAGGAGGGATCTTGTTGGCTGTCTCTTCATCTGTTTCTTCCTATATAAATGACCCCCAAGGAAGCACAGCCCAACTTCCCCCATCAATGTAAATCAAATGACTTATTAAGTGCACATTTTAAAATCAAGCTTCTAATTCAGATACACTGGAACAGTGACCAGTATAATAATAAGACAAAGATGGCACATTTTTTACCTTCCCAACAATTCTCAAAAGTTCCTTCTAACAAGGAGCTATAGATGCAGTCATGCCACTCACCACAGAAATCCACCAAGTACTAACAAAAGCACCAGCGGGGCACTTGCTGTTTGCAAACTAAGAATCCCACCTTCTCTCCCATTAGCATTAATATTGAGAACAAGTGGACATGCTTGAAAAACAAGACTGAGAGCCAGAACTTTAAAAACTAAACGATTGAGAGCTATCACCCTGAATTCTACTTGGAGATCCCATTGCAGTACTCTAGAAACTGTTGGAATGCTCATTTTTATTAAAGTGTCTTTTATTTAACTTTTCTTTTTTTTTTTCAATGAGAGCAGGTTGGAAGGCTGCTCAGGCCCACTGCTATCTGGAATTGGATGACTGTCCATCTGAGGAACGTGAGAGAACCAGACAAATGACCATTATGACTTCCCAGCAGTGCCAGGGCAGAAAAGACGCGCTGCAGATGTCAGATAATTTTCTTCTCTTTTCTCTATTAATCAAAATCAGTTCATGGCTCAGTTCATGGCTCAGTCCAATGGGATGCTTGGGACGAGGGATCCAGGAGGTGCTTAGCTCATCGGAGACCATTTGTTAGCTGCTATAACTGAAAAAAAGCCCTGCAGGTTCCTTCCTCAGAGGGCATTCTGAGCACCTGACCTTAAACAGCAGGGTGCTGACCTGTGCCTCACGGGGGCCCACCGTGACCCCCCCTCCTGGCGTGGCTGGGCCCCAGGCATTCTGAATACCCTCCTGACAGCGCCACCTCTCAGAATCCTGGCTTGGACAGAGTGCTGACCGCCATCCCATGGAGGCAGGGATGGGGATGGGGACAGAAAAGGCTGCTGGGAACACACTCTAGACTAGCCCATCATGGTGACAGCCCCCCCATCCCCAGTGTAAGGGAAACTGTCCCCTTTGCTCTGAACTCCTGTGGGTTTGGAGAAAAAGCCTTCACTCATGTCCCCATCCTCAGCTCCTCATTTCTCCTGCAAGGTGATCCTCCCTCCCTGAGAAAGCCCGTTACTGTCATCACTTAATCTACAGAACAATCACCCACCTCAATGTGTTGTAGAAAACCAGAAAAAAATCAAGCAATACTTAGAGAGTTTGGAGTCACACTTTAATATCCACCGGTGGGCTTAGAGAAAAATGAATTCAAATTCTAAGCAGAGCAAACAAGCAGAATTTTTCTTTTTATTAAAGAGCCAGCCCTATGTGTCCTTAGTGGTTATCTCGCTGGGAGCTTGTGGCCTTGAACCAACACAGTTCTATCCAATTAAAAAAATACATCTGGCATGGCATGAGAGTACGGGCGTATGCAGTCTCTGGCCTACAAGGTCAGACAGCTAAGTTTATCTTCCTTATTATCCAAGCAGGCTAGAAAGCAAACTTACTTTCTAAGAATAAGGGGCTGCTAAAAAATAGCATAGTTGACTTTACAGAATAAGGGACTATCTAAATAGCAGAGAATTTCAAACAGTAGTTTTACAAAATAGGGGGTTAGCCTTCTCATCCGCACTTAATGGATGAGGACACTGAGGCACAGTCACCTTGCCCAGGGTCACGGAGGCAGCAACCGTGATGAGCTGACGGTCAGACCCACATGCTGAACTGTTAGGCTGTGCCCCACTCTGTGTCATAGGTCCTTCAGAGCTGATCAGCATAATAATCTCCCTTTTCAAGAATTCCTGAAAGCCAGCTGCTTCCTCCAGATGCCAGGGAGTTTGCAGCCACACTTGGGAGACTGCACAGAGCTTCACACACAGATCTACCTCTGCCAGCAGCTGTGCAGCCTTGGGCAGAGCTCTGTCCCCATCTGAAAAATGGGGCGTAGCTGTGCTCTTCCCAAGGCCCAGGAGAAAAGTAACTAAGGGGCAATCCATGTGAAGCGGTTAGCACCGTGTCTGGCATGTCAGGGCCCGTCAGGTTCATTCATTCATGTATTTGTTCTTGTGCAGAATGAAAGCCATGTGATGCATGCTGGATGTGGAATTAATGAAACCTTTCTGTTAATATTCAAAAGAGTATTTTAAAAAACGGCTTTATAGTGTATAAACTTGATTTTACTTGCTGACATCTCTTGAGCTGTCCACATGTGAGATTTAAACCCAGAATGTACTTATAAATAATTTTTTTAAAAAAAGATCAACCACTAATCTCTTCTTTCTTCTCACCCTGCCCAAGTAAAAGACTTGATTTAAAAAGGAAACACATTAAGGTCTAAGTTTCAGCAAAAGTGTGAGGGACAGGTATAGGGTGTCCCAAAATTCACGCAAGATTTCAATTTTGCTAGAGCATTAACAACAACAACAAATAAAGGCCTAATGTTACTTGGTTTATTGAATCAGATTCTAATATCTGTTGCCCTTTGATTTCAATCCCTTCAATTTGATAAGCATTCCCAAGTACCGATTATGGCCCAGGAGCAGGGACAATGAATATCAATGAAGACCACGGCTTTGTGTAAGTGCCAGCAAAGCTGTGGAGGCCATTTACCCGATGTCCTATTCTATACATAACCCTATACTATATACTTTATGAATCAATAAAAAATTTACAATTTTTAATTATAAACCTGTGTTTTCCATCAAAATTACTTCTTGCGTGAACTTTGGGACACCCTATATAAAAGGAGGGCTTCTGCCTGGTCAAAGAGGGCCAAAGCCTAAGACCTTCCAAGGTCTCTGGGTAGATGGGGCCCTGTGCCACCCCATTGCATGAAAGGAGCCATCCTCCACTCAGTGGAAAAGCGGAGGCAACTACGGGTGAATCTGGCTAAAGGCGTGGGCCAGTGGCAAGGCTGGATGCAAAGAGGAGTCAGCCCTGTCAAGAAGCCACTATCAGCCCCAGGCTGGGACACAGCCTGCCCTCAGGGTCCCACTGCAGTGAGAAGCGGGGAGGGGCCCAGGAGCTGGTTTAAGGATTAGGTACGGCTGGAGCCTCTTGGGGAGGCAGGGCTCCTGGACCGGCCAACCTGGAGGGCATCCTCTGTTGTCCTTTGCCCCTTTGGACCAAATTGTCTAGTCACCTTCTGACCCACAGACAAAGCTGGAAGCACCAGCTGGAAAGCTTTCAAGCAAAATGCAAAATTAGTGAGGGCAGCTGGGCAACGGGCTACCATTCTGTGAGCTCAGTGGGGTGGTTAGCCGAGGAGTCAGCCCTCCAGCCTCAACCCATCTTTGGCCCTGTCCAATACCAAGTCAGCATAACAAAGGACCACAAACTGCAGGCTTACAAGGATAGACATTGATTCTCTCACAGTCTGCAGGCCAGAGTCCAAAGTCAGGATGCTGGCAGGGTGTGGTCCACTGGAGGCCCAGGGAGGGTAATTCCTTGCCTCCTCCAGCTCATCTCCAGGGGCCCAGTGCGTGGCTGCCTCACTCCAGTCTCTGCCTCCGTCTTCCCTCAGTCTTCTCTCTTTAACTTTTTCTTGAATACAATTTACTTACCATATAATTCCCTCGCTGTCAGTATATGTTGTTATTTTTAGTAAACTTATGGGGTTGTGCAATCATGATGATGAGCCAGTTTTAGAATAGTCCCATCATCTGAAAAGTTCTCCCACAACCATGTCAAGTGTATTCTACAATGACCTCCCACCCTAGGCAGCCACTGACTAATAATTCGTCTTTGCTTATCATTTCATTTTTATGGAAGCACATTACATAGTCATTTGTTCCTGGCTTCTTCCTTTAGAATAATGTCTTCCAGGTCCATATTGTTTTAGGTATCAGTAGTCTAGTCATTTTTTACTTGTGCATCATATTGCATTGTATGTATGGACCATATTTTGGTTAATAGAGTGAGGAAATAAAATAGAGTCACTGCGGTCAAGCTGCTAAATTACTAAAATCAAGTAGGTTGAGGCATGAGGGAACCTTGTTCAGTTTTTGTTTCAACTAGCCTGGGATCTTAAACTTTTGAACTTTCCAGTTCTGTGTCAATTAACCTCCAGTTAACCCTCTGATTACCTGCTGGAGGACTAAGGAAACAATGTTCCATTATCCAGACAACCTGACCTCCATTGTTCAGACAGCTGCTCATCTAAAGGCTCAGAATGTGGGACTTGGTGCTTCTTAAGAATGTACTTTCACTATAAGAACTCTTAGTGTTTTTCTTCTTCTTTGGAATACACTGGATATTGCATAGCTGTGTTTTTTTACTTCAAAACCCCAAGACCCTTGAATAAATCTTTATCATTTATTTCTTTATCAAAACCCCTGGACTCTTTTTTTGTTTGTTCAATATCTCTGCGCCAGTTCACAAACAGTACATTGTTTCCAGGTTTGGGCTAGCTTGTGTAATTTCAAGTATATATCTTTGTGCAGACACATGTTCTTACTTCTCTTAGGTCATTTGCAAGTTTATGTGTAACTTTTAAAGTAATTATCACACTGTTTCTCAAAGTGTCTGTAACACATTGCATTCCCACAAATGATGTATGATATTTCAGTTTCTTCAAATCTACACTCCACAGTTTATTTTGCCCATTGTTTCATGTCTTCTGTTTCACTGATTTATGCTTACATCTTTATTACATTATCCTTTCAAATTGTTCTGTGCTTACCTTGCTTTTCTCTCTATGCATTCCTGGCACAATCGATTTTCCACTGAGCACTGCTTTAGGTGAATTCCATGAAACTTGTATGCTGTTTTTTATTTTTTTATTTTTCGCAGATCAAAACCTTTTGATAACCATGTGAATTCTTCTTTGATTCATGGTGTTATTTAGAAGTATGTTGTTTGTCTCTAAATATTGGGAGGTTTATCCACCTTTAATAGATTTTGTACATGGAATATATGACTGAGTGGTGTTGTATAAAAGTCATTGTTTTCTTCTTAGACCTGTTTATTAAAGAATGTTATATTCCTAATATATACTTTTTATTCCATTTTATTCGCATATTTATACCATTTTATAATCATTCAATATATGACAGTAGGTACATCTACCATCTATATTATTTATATTAGATCTCTATTTAAAAACGTAAAATGTATTAATACAGATTACCCACTAAAAAGATTGAAAATAGAAAAATGAAGGGAAAGAAAGCTAATATATGGTAATGACAGATTTGACAGTATGTCTCTCAAAATCTATCTGAAATTCTAATACAGTACAGACAAATTATTTTCCCCATCAAGTGTTATCATTGCTGAGTTTAGTGAATGGTGAATTCAGGAAGGAGGTATGAAGGGATAGGACATGTGTCAAATATGTGGATTATCAAACCATGAATTGCCTTATCAGGAAAGGAGGACAAACTACCACTATACCTAACCTGGAATAAGTAATACTATGTATTGTTAGGAAATATGGAAAGAAATCATGGATTTAAAAAACAAACTAGATTTTACTTACTGTTTTAGTACAAGAGGATGTTCTGGTACACAGTTAAAATATAAATGGAAACTTGATTTTATTTTCTGTTATATGTCCTTGAAGAAAGATTTACACTTCCCTTTCGGAAAATCGGCATTGCAGTCATCGTCAGTTTTCTGCACATGCTATTGTTAAACTTGGGAAAATATCTTTAAGTATTTTTAAACTATTAAGGAGATAGATGAACAGAAGTAAAATAAATCTAAAAATAGACAGTAAAATAAACCTAAAAACACTACTAAATCTTTCAGCTGCATAAGACCTCAACACTTGATATCAAATGTAAATTGTCCTGTTCTATAATTGCATTTCTGTAACAACCTGAGATCAATTTTATTCTCCACACATTTTATGAAGAGAGCAAAGATCTATTACACACATCAAGTATACAAGTTCAAACCCTAAGGTCAAAGTTTATTCACCATAAGCCTTTACTAATTTTTACTATCAATACACAATGTAAAGAAGCTGGCTTAGGTCAGATGTTGATTATTCTACTATCAATTTAATGGTTCACTTGTTTTCATTTTCAATATTCTCCAATAAAAATTGGATACTTCTGCTGAACTGTGCTGCCTTTAAAGATTTTTGTTATGACTCTTCACCCAGAAGCTCTCTGTTAGCCAATCCCTATTGATATTCCATGAATACTCATTCTTCAGAGATCTTTCTCTCAATCGAAGATAAACCAACACCTTCCCACTCCATGAAATTCTCTACAGATACATTAACTGTTGCTTCCTCCAATAAACTGCAGTAATCAATTTGATATGTGAATGTGCAAGCTGCATTCAGTAATCAATTTGATCATATGAACATATGTTTGCTTGTTTTGTTTAATAATGTTCATAAATATTTATTCCAAATCACTAAAGACATACTTTATGTATTGTGGCATATAAGTCACAGCTAGAAAAGTATGCCCATAGATAAATAAATCTCTCCAGATCCATGTTTAAAATGTGGGAGGAGAGCCAATGTGTAAAATGGAGCTAGGGCTATAGAATTACTCCATTTATAAGGGCATGACTGTGTGTTCAGTATACTCAGTGCTTTGCATATGTAGTCATGCATTGCTTAACTACCTGGACATCCTGAGAAATGCATCATTAGGCAATTTCATCATTGTGAGACCATCATAGAGTACAATTACACAAACCTAGATGGCATAGCCTACTACACACCTGAGCTATAAGGTATAACCTAAGCTATAAATCTCTACAGCATGTTACTGTACTCGATACTGGAAGCTGTTATAACACAATGGTAAGTATTTGTGTATCAAAATATATCTACATAAAGAACAAGTACAGTAAAAATATAGTATAAAATATAAAAACTGGTACACCTGTTTAGGCCACTTACCATGAATACAGAGAGAGAGTGCAGGATTTGAAGTTGCTCTGGGTGAGGGAGTCAGTGAATGAGTGACAAGTGAACATGGAGGCCTAGGACATTACTGACACAACTTTAGATGTTATAAACACTGTAAACTTAGGCAAAATTAAATTTATAGGAAAAAATTTTCTTTAATAATAAATTATCCTCAGCTTACTGTAAATTTTTACTTTCTAAACTCTTTGAATGTTTTTGTCTCCTTTGTAAAACTACTTAGCATAAAATACAAATACTGTAGAGCTGTACAAAAAATATTTTCTTTATATCTTTATTCTGTAGCTTTCATCAAGTATAATGTCTTGTGTATAATTGTTTTGCTACACTTTCATAGGACTGGCAGCATCGTAAGTTTGTTTATACCACATCAACACAAGCATGTGAGTAATGCATTGTACAGTGATGAAATAATGGCTATAACTTCACTAGGAAATTTTTCAGCTGTATCATAATCTTGTAGAACCATAGTCATTTGCGGTCTTTAATGTCTGAAACATCATTATGTGACACATGACTGGTGGTAGCAGCAGAAGTCATGGCAATAGCAAACACTTATTTGTTCTAACAACTGTACTGGGCATGACTCTTGCTACTTACAAGATCTCTGTTAATTGGATGAAACATTGCTACATACAAATCTTAGATAATTAACCCAGAAAATCTAGATTCAGATTTCTTTTTTTTTTTTCTTGATATTAGAGAGGGAGAGAGGGAGAGGGGGAGATGGGGAGAGAGGGAGAGAGGGAGAGAGGGAGAGAGAAAGAGAGATGAGAGAGACATCCCATAGGATTCCCAACCAGGAATGTGGGACAACTATGGCATGTGCCTTGACCGGGAATTGAACACTCAACTTTTCAATGCATGGGACAACACTCCAACCAACTGAGCCACACCAGCCAGGGCAAGATTACATTTTTATCACATTAACAACTCTACAGAAAAGCTAGATTTGATTGAATTAATTACACAGTAAACATCATATGAAAATTGCTTAGCAAATAAATGATATACTCTCTAAAATTCATTTTTCCATGCTTTTAACATAATGCTTTACAAATCAGCATGCCAAATATGAAAGTCTTCTATTTTAATAAATAAAGCTACTTTTCCTTCCTTCACGCCCCGCCTACACACACACCTAAAAAAATGTCTAAGCTGTTTTCTCTTTAGGTCAATAACAGTGAAAAACATTCTGAATACCCCAGTAATCAACTTAGCACATGTAGGAAAATTAATTGCACTGATATGACAAAGAGAACCTCCTTTTGCAAATGTTCTAAATAAACAGCTCAACAGAAAGTACTCTCTCGCAATTTTGTTTCACTTGTGTTCATTGTGTTGTGAATGTCCTTAAAATATAGTTTGCAAACCAACATTTCTTGAGTATGCACTCTGTAATGAGCATTGTGCTAAGCAATATTTTAACACAAGTGGTAGTCTCTTATTTCAAAGTTTCCAGCTACCTTTATCTGAATCTTAGCCTATTATTTTTCTCCATTCAACCTCTGAATTGCACCTACTTGGGATAAAATACTTCACAGATTTTCATGCCCAATGTAATTCCTACTTATGCTTTGAGATTTTGGGCTTTAAGAGATCATAAAGCTAAACATTTAAGAACGTCCAGTTCTTGCCAAAACCGGTTTGGCTCAGTGGATAGAGCGTCAGCCTGCGGACTGAAAGGTCCCAGGTTCGATTCCGGTCAAGGGCATGTACCTGGGTTGCAGGCACATCCCCAGTAGGAGATGTGCAGGAGGCAGCTGGTCGATGTTTCTCTCTCATCGATGTTTCTAACTCTCTATCTCTCTCCCTTCCTCTCTGTAAAAAATCAATAAAATATTTAAAAAAAAAAAAAAAAAAGAACGTCCATTTCTTAAATACTGAGCCATGCACCAATTTCTGAACCACGCAGACTAAAATACAAAGCAGCACTGAACACCCACTTCTCTGGGTCACTCTTTGGTCCACCTAAAGGGAAAATAAAATAGCGGCACTGAAGAGCCAGGCAGCCCATTGTTTTCCCATAGGTAGAGGACTATTTGGATGTCCAAAAGATGTCTTTATTTACAATTTTTACAAATTACTTTTGGATTTTTCCAATCATTTTTCTACCATATTTACAGATCTTGCAAGAAATGCAATTATAGCTAGATTAACATCAGTTCTAATTGGCAATGAGTTAAAATGAAATATGTTTGGTCTTATATACAGTTACTTTAGTAAAAGCACTTGATGATGATCATTGAAACTGAACTTATGAGCTTTTGGCTCTAAATTGCTCATTGTTTGTAGATCACACCTTTCCCACTGTGGCTCCTATATCTTAGTTATGAGGGAAGGTAATAATTGCAACAGTTCTTGGAAATCATTTCACTAAAGGTCATTGCAGTAACTGAAATGCATCAAAAACCATATCTCTGAAAATCTAAATACAATGTTATTGTCTGCATCACCTGAAGTCGAGCTCAAATGTCTAATGTTCTTTGACTCAGCTATAAAGGGATTAGCCCTCTAAAATTCTCACAAAATTACAAGGCACCATTTTTAAATACCTATTCCTGCTTAGATAAATACTTACATCTCAGGTAAGGTTCTTTCTTTTTCTTTCTTTCTTCTTTCTCTCTTTCTTTTTTTCCTTTCTTGCTTCTTTCTTTTAACAGAGACGTTTTTTGGTTTTGATGATATTGGTGGTTTCTACTTCTTCCTATTATTTTATAATAAGCATATTTGGTTTATTTTTATCTAAGTAATAAAAGTGATTTAATTGGCTGATTCACTAATATTTTTGTTCAAACCATTTTAGTTACTCTCCAGATTTTGGCAATGTCTCATGTTGGGTGAGAGTCCCCCTATATGTAACTAGAAATGCAAAGATGATTTTGTTTTCTACTTACTTCACTGGTCACTCCTTCTGGATTAATAATGCAAGAATAAATACTTTATTGTTCTTCCCAAACACAATAAGCATGAATCCCTGAATCCAAAGGCATACAAAGAAGAAAGAAAACTAATATTTGTAGAGAACGCCTGGGACGGCGCAAGAGCTGATTGTCAGCTGAGTCCAGTGGCATCGGCAGAGCCACGTCCTGGAAACATACCTTGCCAGAGGCAGGTATGTCTTCGGCCTGACTTTCAGCTCAGGCACCAGTGAGTGGGTTTCATTATCTAAGTTCAGCCAGGCGCCAGAAACAGACACAATTATCCGAGCTCAGACAGGAATGATAATTACAACAAAGCCACAAGAATGAAGAATTGCACCTTGACCTTTAACCATGATGTCACATAATTTCCTTTGTCTTAAACTCTAGTAAAACTTCCTGATATCATGCTGTATATAATAAGTGTGCTGCACAAGCTCTGGGTCACTGTCTCTACATCAGAGGGCAGCGTCCCACCTGGTCCCAGCTTCCCCTACTCTCTCTGTGTCTGTCTCTTTCTTTTTCTCAATCCCCCATCGCCCCTACTCAGGACTCATCTGCTCTCTAACCATGCTAGTCTCGGCTCTAGAGAGAGAGAGAAAAACATAAATATTGACACTCCATCCCATGCAATCTTTTATTTTATTTTTTAACATATTTTTATTGATTTCAGAGAAGAAGGGAAAGGGAGAGAGAGATAGAAACATCAACGATGAGCCCTAACCGGTTTGGCACAGCGGATGGAGCATTGGCCTGCAGACTGAAGGGTCCCAGGTTCGATTCCGGTCAAGGGCATGTACCTTGGTTGCGGGGACATCCCCAGTGCGGGGTGTGCAGGAGGCAGCTGATCGATGTTTCTCTCTCATCGATGTTTCTTTTTTTTTTTTTTTTTTTTTTTAAATTTTTTTTATTTTTCGCTAAAAGTATTACAAAGTGTATTACATAAGTGTCCTTTTTTCCCCCCCGCCCTTGACAGACCCCTGCCCTCCCTTACCCCCCAGTGTCTTATGTCCATTAGTTATGGTTATATGGATGCATACAAGTCCTTCGGTTGATCTCTTAATCCCCTCCCTCCTCCCCCCCAACCCTCCCTGGCCTTCCCACTGCAGTTTGACAATCAGTTTGAGGCAGCTCTGCCTCTGTATCTATTATTGTTCAAAAGTTTGTAATGGTCTTTATTATCCATGAATGAGTGAGATCATGTGGTATTTTTCCTTCATTGACTGGCTTATTTCACTTAGCATAATGCTCTCCAGTTCCATCCATGCTGTTGCAAATGGTAAGAATTCCTTCTTTTTTACAGCAGCATAGTATTCCATCGTGTAGATGTACCACAGCTTTCTAATCCATTCATCTACTGATGGGCACTTAGGCTGTTTCCAGATCTTAGCTATGGTGAATTGTGCTGCTATGAACATCGGGGTGCATATATCCTTTCTGATTGGTGTTTCTGGTTTCTTGGGATATATTCCTAGAAGTGGGATCACAGGGTCAAATGGGAGTTCCATTTCCAATTTTTTGAGGAACCTCCATACTGCCTTCCATAGTGGCTGCACCAGTCTGCATTCCCACCAGCAGTGCACAAGTGTTCCTTTTTCTCCACATCCTCTCCAGCACTTGTCGATTGTTGATTTGTTGATGATGGCCATTCTGACAGGTGTGAGATGGTACCTCATTGTTGTTTTGATTTGCATCTCTCGGATGATTAGTGACTTTGAGCATGTTTTCATATGTCTCTTGGCTTTCTGAATGTCCTCTTTTGAAAGGTGTCTATTTAGATCCTTTGCCCATTTTTTGATTGGATTGTTTATCTTCTTTTTGTTAAGTTGTATGAGTTCCCTATAAATTTTGGAGATTAAGCCCTTATCAGATATGACGTTGGCAAATATGTTTTCCCACGAGGTGGGTTTTCTTGTTGTTTTGTTGATGGTTTCTTTTGCTGTGCAGAAGCTTTTTATTTTGATGTAGTCCCATTTGTTCAGTTTCTCTTTAGTTTCAACTGCCCTAGGAGCTGTATCAGTGAAGAAATTGTTTTGGCATATGTCTGAGATTTTGCTGCCTTTGTATTCTTCTAGAATTTTTATGGTTTCCTGTCGTACATTTAAGTCCTTTATCCATTTTGAGTTTATTCTTGTGTATGGTGTAAGTTGGTGGTCTAGTTTCATTTTCTTGCATATATCTGTCCAATTTTCCCAACACCATTTATTGAAGAGACTATCTTGGCTCCATTGTATGTTCATGCCTCCTTTGTAAAAAATTAATTGAGCATATTGGTTCGGGCTAATTTCTGGACTCTCTATTCTATTCCACTGATCTATATGTCTGTTCTTGTGCCAGTACCAGGCAGTTTTGAGAACAGTGGCTTTGTAATACAGCTTGATATCTGGCATTGAGATCCCACCTACTTTGTTTTTTCTCAGGATCGCTGCAGCTATTCGGGGTCTTTTTTTATTCCAGATGAATTTTTGGAGAGTTCGTTCTAGATCCTTGAAGAAGGCCATTGGTATTTTAATGGGAAGTGCGTTGAATGTATAGATTGCTTTGGGTAATATGGACATTTTAATGATGTTGATTCTACCAATCCAAGAACATGGTATGTTCTTCCATCTGTTTATGTCTTCCTCTATCTCTTTTTTCAACGTCCTATAGTTTTCTGAGTAGAGGTCTTTTACCTCTTTAGTTAAGTTTATTCCTAGGTATCTTAATTTTTGGGGTGCGATGGTAAATGGGATTGTTTTTATAATCTCTCTTTCTGAAAGTTCACTATTGGTATATAGAAATGCCTCAGATTTCTTGGGGTTAATTTTGTATCCTGCTACATTGCCAAATTCATGTATTAAGTCTAGTAGTTTTTTGATGGAGTCTCTAGGGTTCTGTATGTATAATATCATGTCATCTGCAAATAAGGACAGTTTTACTTCCTCTTTTCCAATTTGGATGCCTTTTATTTCTTCTTCTTGTCTAATTGCAATGGCTAATACTTCCAGGACTATGTTGAACAGGAGTGGAGAGAGTGGACATCCCTGTCTTGTTCCTGTTCTTAGGGGAAATGGTGTTAGTTTTTGTCCATTGAGTATGATGTTGGCTGTGGGCCTGTCATATATGGCTTTTATTATGTTGAGGTATGATCCTTCTATTCCCACCTTGCTGAGAGTTTTTATCAAAAATGGGTGTTGGATTTTGTCAAATGCTTTTTCTGCATCAATTGATATGACCATGTGGTTTTTTTCTTTCAATTTGTTTATGTGATGTATCACGTTTATTGATTTACGGGTGTTGTACCATCCTTGCATCCCTGGGATAAATCCTACTTGGTCATGGTGTATGATCCTTCTGATGTACTGCTGGATCCGATTTGCTAAGATTTTGTTGAGGATTTTGGCATCTATGTTCATGAGGGATATTGGCCTGTAATTCTCTTTCATTGTGTTGTCTTTACCTGGTTTTGGTATTAGGGTGATGCTAGCTTCATAAAATGTGTTTGGTAGTGTTCCATCCTCTTGGACTTTTTGTAGTAATCTGAGGAGGATAGGTTTCAGTTCTTCCTTAAAAGTTTGGTAAAACTCCCCTGAGAAGCCGTCTGGTCCTGGGCTTTTGTTTGCTGGAAGCTTATTGATGACTGCTTCAATTTCTTCCATCGTTATTGGCCTATTGAGATTTTTAGATTCTTCCTGATTGAGTTTTGGAATGTTGTATTTTTCTAGGAATTTGTCCATTTCCTCCAGGTTGTCTAGTTTGTTGGAGTAGAGTTGTCTGTAGTATTGTTTAACAATCATTTGTATTTCTTTGGGGTCTGTTGTTATTTCGCCTCTATCATTTCTGATTTGGTTTATTTGGGACCTCTCTCTTTGCTTCTTGGTGAGCCTGGCTAGGGGTTTGTCAATCTTGTTTATCCTTTCAAAGAACCAGCTCTTGGTTTCATTGATTTTCTGTATTGTTTTTTTGGTCTCTATTTCATTGATTTCTGCTCTAATCTTTATTATCTCCTTCCTTCTGCTCACTCTGGGCTTTTCTTGTTGCTCTCTTTCTAATTCTTTGAGTTGTAGAGTTAGATGATTAACTACCATTTTTTCTTGTTTTTTGAGGTAGGCCTGTAGAGCTATAAACTTCCCTCTCAGGACTGCTTTCATTGTGTCCCAGAGGTTTTGGATTGTTGTGTTTTCATTGTCATTAGTGTCCAGGATGTTTTTAATTTCTTCTTTGATGTCATCGGTAACCCAATCAATATTTAATAACATGCTATTCAGCTTCCAAGTGTTTGAGTATTTTGGGTTGTTTTTATTGTGGTTTATTTCTAACATTATGCCATCGTGGTCTGAGAAGATGCTTTTTATGATTTCAATCTTCTTGAATTTGTGGAGACTTTGCTTGTGACCCAATATGTGGTCTATTTTTGAATATGTCCCATGAGCACCTGAGAGGAATGTATATTCCGCAGCTGTGGGGTGAAGTGTTCTGAAGATGTCAATTAAGTCCATCTGATCTAGTGAGTCATTTAGGATTGCTGTTTCTTTGCTGAGTTTTTGTCTAGCGGATTTATCCAGTGATGTTAGTGGTGTATTAAAGTCCCCTACTATGATTGTATTGTTGTCGATCTCTCCCCTGATACCTTCCAGGAGTTTTCTTATGTATGTGGGTGCTCCTGCATTGGGTGCATATATGTTTATCAGGGTTATATCCTCTTGTTGTATTGATCCCTTTAGTATTATGAAGTGGCCTTCCTTATCTCTGGTTATGGCCTTCACTTTGAGGTCTATTTTGTCGGATATAAGTATTGCTACCCCAGCTTTTTTTTCATTTCCATTTGCCTGAAAGATATTTTTCCATCCCTTCACTTTCAGTCTGTGTGAGTCCCTTCTAATGAGGTGGGTCTCTTGTAGACAGCAAATGTATGGGTCATGTTTTTTTATCCATTCAGCCACTCGATATCTTTTGATTGGACCATTTAGTCCATTTACATTTAAAGTTATTATTGAAAGGTACTTGTTTGTAGCCATTTCTATTTTTTTGTGGCTGCTTTCTTTCTGGGCTTTTTATTTCTTCTTTTTACACCAGTCCCTTTAGCATTTCTTGCATTGCTGGCTTGGTGGTGATGAACTCCCTTAGCCTTTTTTTGTCTGTGAAGCTTCTTATTTCCCCTTCAATTTTGAATGATAGCCTTGCTGGATAGAGTATTCTTGGATTCAGTCCTTTGCTTTGCATCACTTTGTAGATTTCCGTCCATTCTTTTCTGGCCTGATGTGTTTCTGTTGAGAAATCGTTTGATAATCTGATGGGGGACCCTTTGTAGGTAACTCTCTGTTTCTCTCTTGCAGCCTTTAAGATTCTCTCTTTGTCTTGTACATTTGCCATCGTTATTATGACGTGTCTTGGTGTCGGTCTTTTGGGGTTCATCTTGCCTGGGACTCTCTGTATTTGTGTAACTTTTTTCTTCCCCATATCTGGGAAGTTTTCTGTCATTATTTCTTCAAATAGATTTTCTAATCCTTGCTGCTCTTCTTGTCCTTCTTGCAGCCCTATTATGCGTATGTTACTTCGTTTCATGTTGTCCTGAAGCTCCCTTAGGCTCTCCTCCTGTTTTTTAATTCTTTTCTCCAGTTGCTGTTCAGATTGAGCTTGTTTCTCTGCCTTATCTTCTAACTCACTAATTCGGTCTTCTGCTTCTTCTAGTCTGCTGTTGAAACTTTCCATGGTGTTTTTGATTGTAGCTATATCACTTTTCATTTCTTCCTGATTCTTGCATAGGTTGTTGATTTTCTCATCCATCCGGTGAATGAATTGTACAACCATCATTCTGAATTCTTTTTCTGTCATGTTGCATGCTTCAGCTTCATTAATTTCCTTTCTTGGTGATTCTTCATTGTCTTTCCTCTGGGTATTGTGTCGTCTCTTCATTTTGATTATCTCCTGATGGTTCAAAGGTTGAGTTGCGTGGGCCTGGGCCGTGCGCAGTGGGAGGCTCCCACCACCCTAGTGTCACTGAAGAGCTCTGACACTAAGATGTGTGGTTGTTGTTGGTTGGTGGGAACCAGGCTCGCTCTGTGTCAGTGTTGCCAACACTCAATGTGGCCTCGCGCGTGCCCTTAGAATTAGGGACCCTGCCTGCACTGTGCTGAAATAGAGGCCCCCCTGATGCGTGTTTAGCACCAGAGCAGAGCCCCCTAGCTTGCGCCAGGAGTCAGAGTTCCCCAAGAGTTCAGTATCAGAGTCTCTGTTGCTTCGCGCAACCTCACCTTGAGAATCAGTGTCCCTGTGTGCCCTTGCACCAGGAATTGGATTCACTGGCTCTTAGTATGAATGCACAGGAAATCAGGATCTCAGGCGCAGGTGATAAGAAACACAGTCAAGTCACTGGTGCTTGGTGCTGCCTCCTGCCCTGAGAAACGGGGTTTCTGGGCCTGTGCTAGGCGGACAAACTCCCGTTCGCGCGATTGCTCCCCGCCCAGGGCTCTGATGCCAGCAGTGCGCACAGGATTAGTTCCTGGTGCTGTGCGCGTTTTTGCTCCCAGCCCAGGGCTCTGATGCCAGCAGTGCGCACAGGATTAGTTCCTGGTGCTGTGCGCGTTTTTGCTCCCAGCCCAGGGCTCTGATGCCAGCAGTGCGCACAGGATTAGTTCCTGGTGCTGTGCGCGTTTTTGCTCCCAGCCCAGGGCTCTGAAGCCCGAAGTGCGCATAGGATCAGTTCTAAGGTGCTCGCGCACTTTCAGGCCAAAGTTTCTGCAGCGCTGAGGCCCCGGCAAGGGGTAGGTCTATCAGTTAGTTACTCTGGCACTGCCCGCGATCCTGGGGGAAGGGGGGATGGGCTCCGCTACTCACGGATCTGCAGCAGGGATCTCCGAACTTTCCGTGTCTGCAGGTCTGTAGCTGTGGTCACAGGTCTCTGTCCCCAGTGGCTGCAGGGTCCTGGTATGCGTCTGAGATCAGACTGGGTGGTGCTGAGGCCAGGATCCTAGTCTCAAGCAGCTCTGTTTCCCAAGATGGCGTGGTCGCTGTGCCTCTGCTGGCCGCCCAGGAGTGTCCGCCCCTCCGTGGAGGGGCGCAGGCCTCCTCTGGGCTCCCGCAGTCGCGCCGCCCGCAAGTCGCCGCCTCCGGGTTAGTAGCCGCTGGGTTAGTAGCCGATCTCTGGATGCCGATAACCGCCTCCCAAGATGTCGCGGTCTCGCCGCTGCGCTGGCGCCCAGGGGGAAGTTTCAGCCTCAATCTCTAACCATCCGCATTTTTCAGGAGTTCTCTGTCTTTCCTGGCTGCAGACTGTCTCTCAGCTGAACCTCCCCAGCTTGATCGGGCTGGTTATTACCCGTTTCAGCTGCTCGCCCCTATCTGCTCCGGGACGAAGGACCAACACGTCCATCTAAGCCTCCGCCATTTTTTTTCCCTCCTCATCGATGTTTCTAACTCTCTTTCCCTCTCCCTTCCTCTCTGTAAAAAATCAATACAATATATTTTTTTAAAAAAGAAACCATCAATGATGAGAGAGAATCATTCATCGGCTGCCTCCTGCATACCCGCTGCCAGGGATAGAGCCCGAAACCCTAGCATGTGCCCTGACTAGTAATCGAACCTTGACATCCTAGTTCATAGGTTCACGCTCAACCACTGAGTCACACAAATTAGGCCCGAGGCAATCTTTTGACATATATAGTCAGAACAGCTTAGAATATCTCTAATGTTATTTAAAGGACAAAGAAAATGATTTTTAAAAATAAATCTAACATTGATAATGATGTTTAAACAGTGTTCTCAATACTTTCTTAAGCTTTACAAAGAAAACTGTTTTAGTTATGGATCAATGAAGAAAATCAATGTTTTAGTTATGGGTCAATAAAGATTAACAATTTGTCAAGTCATAGGAAGGAGAAAGCCAATGAATAAATAAAGTAGCCAAAATGAGGTAGATTGTTTTACAGAAAATGGAAATAACATACTGTATGAAACAACATGTAATATTGTTTGAATACCTTTTAAATCAATTGTTTTCCACAGTAGTATGCTCTGTTTCTCCCTTTTTTGATGTTTTATGAATATGCTGTAGATTTTTACTTTGTGGATACTGTAAGGACAGGAAAAAAAAGCCTTTCTTTTTCTTTGCTGTGGCCTTCCACGATTTATGAGAAGCACCTGGTTATTAAACTGCAAGTCTGTTAGCTCCTCTGATTCAAACAGCTCCTCTGTTCAAACTGCAAGACATGATAAACTGCTTTCAAGGCTACATTCTTACATACCCCTCCTCCTTGTGGTTTTAATGACTCTGGGGAAATCGGGCCAGAAAATTTCTAGTTAGTAAAATGGCTCTACTTCCTCTCTTTTAAACCCAAGTTGCCCTCCCCTCCTTTTTTTAACTCTTTGTAACATTTGCTCTAAGAATGTTTAACAGGCTGTGACAATGCTGATAAAGACACCTCCTTAGGACATCTAATTGGACTGTCTCCAGAAGAACTAAAAAGACAACCCCCCTGATTTCTGCTCAATTTCAGCCCAAAAATCCTCCTCCCTTGCTTGTCACCTAGCAACAGCAGCCATAAAAAGAGCAGTCCACTGTTTATTTCTTTGCCTTTGTATTGATTAGCCATGCACTGGCCCTTTCCCTATGGGGAAGGTAAAATAAGCCCTCTCTCTGTATCTATCTCTTCTCTCTGTTGTGATTTCTTTCAAAACCCTAATAGTTTCCATGAGGATTACAGAACACATCTCATAGATAAAAACTTTACTTTGTGCTCACAGAGACTTGTCTTTGATATCAAGGCACCATTCTTTTCTTTTTATATTTTAAATATCACAATTACCTCTTTTTATGTTGTATATTTGTTCACAAAGTGTAATAGCTATGGATATTTTAACACTCTCTTTCTTCAACCTTTATTCTTAAGTGATGAATACACTATTCTATTACACTATTGAAGTTTTCTAAATCTGACCATATATATTTTCACCCTTCTTGAGGTGTTGTAAATTTTTGTATTTTTATGTTGCCACTTGAGTTCTTTCGTTTCAGTTTGAAGAGCTCTTCAAGCATTCTTTGCAAGCCACATCTAGTGACAAATTCCCTCAGCTTTTGTTTGTCTGGGAAAGTCTTTATTTCTTTTTTTTTTGTAATTGATCTCAGGAAGAGGAAGGGAGGGAGAAAGAGAAAGAGAGAGAAACCTCAATGTGAAAAAGAACATCGATAAATTGCCTCCAGCACACTCCCCAACCAGGGATCAAACCTGAAACCTGGGTCTATGCCCTGACCAGGAATCAACCCACTACTTTCTCTTTTTAAAAAAATATATTTGGGGGCGGGGGGATAAGAACACATTTGTAATATCTTATTCAATAAAGGAAGAAATATATATATATATATATAATTGATTTCAGAAAGGAAGGGCAATGGAGAAAGAGCTAGAAACATCAATGATGAGAGAGATCATTAATCGACTGCTTCCTGCATGCCCCCACCCCCACCCCACTGGGGATTAAGCCCACAATCTGATGGTGACCTTCTGGTTCATAGGTCGATGCTTAATCACTGAGCCACACAGGCTGTTCACCCTGCCGTCTTCTGGTGTAAAGGACAATTCTCTAATCAACTGAGCCATACTGGCCAGGCCTGGGAAAGTCTTTATTTCCCCCCTAAAATTTGAAGAATAACTGAGTTTATCCACTGGCAATTTTTGTCTGTTAGCACTTTGAATATGGGATTCTATTTTCTCCTGGGATGTAAGGTTTTTGCTGAGAAATCCACTGACAGCATAATGGGGATTCTTTTATAAGTTACCCTCTATTTTCCTGGCTGTCTTTACAATTCATCATCTTTGATTTTAACAGTTTCATTATAATGTGTGTTGGAGAAGGCTTTTTGTCATTGATATCATAAGGTGATATATTAGCTTTTTGAAGTTGGACGTCAATTATTCACAGACATAGAAAGTTTTCAGCTATAGCCCTCAAATTAAATGTCTACCCCCATTCTCCATCTCTTCTCCTCCCTGAACCACAATACTATTGGTGTTCCTCCTTTTGAATGGATCTCATAGATACTGTAGGTTTTCTTTGCTCATTTTGACTAGTTTCTCTTTCTCTTTTAGCTGTTGCTAATAAACATTTAATTAAATAAGTTTGAAGATCTAATTGGCTTTATTAAATAACTTATGAATCAGGAACATTCACATCTAACAAGCAGAGAGATACTCCAAGAGGTCACACAATATGGAAGGTCTATAAGGAGCATGGAACAAGGCAGTGATCAGCAAGAGAAAAATACTCATTGGAGGAAAATAAGAGTTCAAGTGATGATAGCTTCCTGTTGTCTGAGCTGTGGCATTTCCATTGACTGGGTTTGTTGCCAGGGAAAAAGGAAAATCTTCCCTCCTCCTGCTGAGGCAGCAAAGTAGTTGCACTTCCTGTTTGGAAATTCAAGGAAATCTCTTCCTCTTGGGGTCTGTAATTGAGGTCTTCTGTTCAGTGGTAGGGTGTAACAGCTTCATTGTAGTCCTTTCTGACTCCAATTTTAGTTGAGTTTTCCTTACTAATTTTCACAAGTCTTATCCTCTAAGTTATTTATTCTCCCTCGCATCTGCTCAGCTCTACTACAGAAGCTCTGTATTCTATTCTTAATCTCATTAATTAAAGTCTTCCACACCAGAATTTCTGTTTGATTCTTTATTGTGGTTTCTATCTGTCTTGTACATAATTTATTTCCTTTTATCTTTTGATCTCATTGAACTGAATTTTCTTCTCGTTCCTGAATTTTTCCAATACAAGCTATTATCAATTCCTTATAAAATACATAACATTATTCCATGACTCTGGGCTCAGGCGTTGAACAATTATTGATATCTATTGGTGGTGGCATAGTTTCTTGATATTCTTTAAATTTTTGTATTTTTGCATGGCTGCTATCCCATTGGAAATCCCTTTACCTATTCTCTTCAGACAGGGTAATGCGTGTTGCTGTTGTTTCTCTAGGGATCCCAGGTTTATGATGGATAGATCTGCTCTACTCTTCTTATTCCCTTTGTGGAAGAATTCATAACCTTTGTTTTTCTCTCATCCTTATAACTCACCAAGTTTCTGAAAAAATCACTTTTTATTTTTGCAAAAGGTGGCATTGAAGCTTCAGTTTATTGTTTCTTCCTTGTCCACAGACCATGGAACATTTTTCTGAGAGCACTCAAATTACCCAACTTGCTCCTACTGCTACACAGAAGGTGTCCCCCCAGAGTGGGGGAAAGTGGATTTGGCAATGGGGGCTTTAGGTTTTGGCCAGCAGGGAGATCCCCAAGTGGGGTACTCACAGAAACTCTATACAGACTTCCTGCTGAAGTCTTGAAGCCACAGCAAAATAAAACCACTTTTCTTTCATGCTCATTGGTATCCACAGAAATCAGTGTGCTGCTGTACAGAAACAGGTTTCTCCAGCTCACCCCCCACGCAGTCACTGCCGCTTTCAACCTCTGCCTCTGAAGAAGCCACCTCTTGGACCTTCCCTGCAGGGGAGGTGGCTGTTATTGCTTCCAGACAAAGTAGTCCCATGCAGTGTCACCCTGGGACAGAGGTAGCTCTGGCCAAGCTTTTTATTGTCCAACGCATCTAAACTCTCTTATCTAAGTCAAACATTGTGCTGGAATCTCCCTTGTGGTAGGCTGAACTTCTAAACGAGTCTCTCTCCTGTGTGTCTTCCCAGGTCAGTACTATCCAGATTTTTTTTTTTTTTTCGTTTACCAAAGCAAGTGGAGTTGGGGCTGATTTGCCAATGCCCTTGGATCCATGTTCCTCACCAAGATCTTATTTAGTTATTTTCCAGTGCACTAATGGGCAAGAGTCCTCCACGGTCAGAGTGAGGAAGACCTTTAGCTGGTTGCCATGGCATTGAGAATTGGGACAGCCTTGTTGCTAAGCAGTTAAATCTAGAATGAGGAGGAATTGTAGCATGCTGCTATGGTACTTAGAATTGGGAGAGTCTTGTTCGTAAGCAGTTAAATTATAAAACATAATCAAATGAGGGATGAAAGACAAATGATTTTTTGGGTCATATAAAGTTCTCTGTTCATGGTAATCTGGGATATAAACTCTCTGTGATAAGACTATAGGTAAAAATTTTAAAAAGACCCCAGGAACCATTCATATTATTGCTGGTAAGTAACTCTCAAAAATGTAGCTATAAAGAATGAAACACTAGTATATTTCTCTACACAGGAATACACACACACATAACCAGAAACACAAAATGATTCTTTGCCAATTTTTGAGATCTCGAGGAGGATCTACTTACTAAGGCTTATTCTGCTCTAATTAACTTGCTTGAGATCCACAACATTGTGTTCTTAATAGTTTATACTCATAGTTTGGAAATACTGAATTTGGCTACAAGGGAAAGTGAGAGGTGGTAATTAGGGTACAGTCATTGTTGAATTTAATAACGCTGCTTCCCTCCCTCCTTTAGGACTTACTGATTCTGAAAGTACATTATTTTGCCTTCAATGCACTCCCATTTCCAAATATTTACTCTCCCAACTAGTTTGATTCCTTTCATTTTATATGGCTAAATTTTTTTAAAAATATTCTTCTTCTCAAGAGTATAATTAAACATAAACTTTTTAGTTAATCCATCACGAACCCAATATACTCCCCCTGCAATACCAATAATGTCTATTGAATATAGAGCTTACCATAAAGTAGATACTAATATTTGGAGAATATTGGTGCTTTGTTTCTTCCACTTTCACAGGGTTAAATAATTAGAGAAATGCAGAAAGGAGATAATATAACTAATAACCTATTATATTGGAAGTTCATATTATATATTACAAACAATTGGAAACAATAAAGTATGTGAATAGCGTTTATATCTCTCTTAAGTGACCAAATAGTTCTTCTTTGATAGTGAAAGGAAGAGCTACATATTGATATTTATACAAAGTCCATATGTAGAAATTAATTCCCCTTCATTAAAACATGATATATGTTTACTTTTTAAAATTATTTATTGTTGAAAGTATTCCATATGTCTCCTTTTCCCCCCATTGACCTCTCCCAGCCCGCTCCTGCCTCCCAGCACAGGCCCTCAGCCCCCTACTGTCTTTGTCCACTGATTATGCTTCTATGCATAGGATATGAGTTTGTTTTCGTTTTATATTTTTATTGTGTAGTTTCATACATATCCGTATATTGAAAGAACAGTATCATAAATTTACATGTGTCCTTTTTCTAGGTTCAGTAAGTATCAATGGATGGCCAATCGCCATCCCTTTGTACATCCACACTGTCACTCTGCCTTCTATTATTTATGAGTAAACAGGCAAATGCATGCAGTGCACTGAGTCTTGTCTGGAGCCAAACACTAGCTCATTTTTAACCCTTTGCTACCACCTGAAACTTATAACCTCCATCTCTGTCTCTGCTCTTCATTTTTACTTTTTTTTTAGTGTTGCTTCTCTGATGATGTGCCTCTCCCAGAAGTCAAGATAAAGGTCAGCACTGCATAGAGCCAGCGCAGATGGAGGAGACACAGCAGTGATGCCCTGCCCTTCTTTCCTCTCACCAGTGGCTGCATAAGGTGGCTCCATAATGGCTATGAGTGAAGCCTTGGTGCATGTGAAGGTAATTCTTCTTCTGCTCTGGCAGGGGGTGTTTCTGTTTCTTTCTGGATGGTCCCAGATTGGGAACTCTCAACGTAATGGTCCCCCAGAAGTGGTGATTCCCATGAGGCATGCCAGCAGCATGATGCCTCCGGGCTGGCTCACTTACAGCCTGTATTTTGAGGGGCAGAGACACATTGTGCACATGAAGGTCAACAAGCATTTTCTATCCAGACAATTCCAAATATTTACCTACACAGACCAGGGAGCTCTCCTTGAGGACCAGCCTTTTATCCAGAATGACTGCTACTATCATGGTTACGTGGAGGGGGACCCAGAATCCCTGGTTACCCTCAGTACCTGTTTGGGAGGTTTGCAAGGAATAATACAAACAAATGACATTGTTTACGAAATAGAGCCCAAGAGACTTTCTACCACCTCAGAACATTTCATATATAAAGTGGACAGTGAGGCGACACAGTTGCCGCCCATGAGATGTGGAGTAACAGATGAAGAAATAGCAAGACAACTGAACTTTCCGGAGAGTGCTAATTTCACTTTGATGCAGAGTGGGTATGAAGGCTGGTGGACTCACAGGCGGCTTCTTGAACTGGCAGTGGTGGTGGACCACAATCGCTATCTTCATCACCAAAGTAACACCACAGCAGTGCAGTATGAAGTATTCCTTGTTGTCAATGCAGTAGATAATTTTCTGAGTTCACTGGATGTTGATGTGGTTTTAATGGGAATTGAGGTCTGGACTGAAAAAAATCTTATTACAATAAATACCATACGTGGTCTCCTGAACGATTTTTCCACATGGAAGATAACTAGCTTGAATAACCGCATTCCCCATGATGTTGCACATCTTTTTGTAAAGCATGACTTTGGTATTACTGTTGGCTTATCTTATATTGGAAGAGTGTGTGACTTTCGTCTTAATTGTGGAGTTGATAGTTTTATGAGTGATAGCTTGTATGATTTTGCATATACAGTGTCACATGAGATTGGGCATAATTTGGGTATGGATCACGATGGACCAACTTGTACATGTGGACATAAAGTCTGTATAATGTTTCCAGACATAGAAAATGCAACTAGATTCAGCAACTGCAGCTACGCTCGCTTCATGGACACTGTTGCAAGGCGAAATTGTATGTATGTGTCATCAAATACAGGGGACATCTTCACACTTGCACGGTGTGGGAACAGTGTGGTTGAAGAAGGAGAAGAGTGTGACTGTGGCGCTTTACATTTGTGTATAGAAGATCCGTGCTGTGAGTCCAACTGCAATCTCAGCCCTGGGGCTGATTGTGCTTCTGGGCTTTGTTGCAAAGACTGCCAGATCCTGCCCACAGGCGAAGTTTGTAGACAAGAGGAAAATGACTGTGATCTCCCAGAGTGGTGCAATGGGACATCCTACCATTGTCCAGAGGATCTGTATGTGCAGAATGGGATGCCATGCAAGGGCGGTGGGTACTGCTATGAAAAGAGATGCAATAACCGTGAAGAGCAGTGTAGGAACATTTTTGGCAAAAAGGCCAAGAGTGCAAATCAGAGTTGCTACACAGCAATGAACACCAGAGGTGACCGTTTTGGGAACTGTGGTTTAGTGAACGCTAAATATATAAAATGTGACATCTCAGATACCTTGTGCGGGAGGATTCAGTGTGATAACGTGACAGAACTTCCCCTTCTGAGAGATCATTCTACTGTGCATTGGACTCATTTCAATGGCGTCACCTGCTGGGGTACCGACTACCACTTCGGGATGACCATACCTGACATTGGTGATGTGAGAGATGGGACAGAGTGTGGGGCAGAACATGTCTGCATCAAAAGGAAGTGTGTCCATAGGTCACTTCTGGTAAATGATTGCTCACCTGAGACCTGCAATCTGAAAGGAGTCTGCAACAACAGGCAGCACTGCCATTGCAACTATAAGTGGGACCCTCCCTTCTGCCTGGAAAAAGGCAGTGGAGGTAGTATTGATAGTGGGCCACCCCCAGGGAGGAAAGAGAATGAAAAGCACCAAGGAAAGCGTTACCTGCTACTATTTTGGCTTATTCCTCTTTTGATATTATTAATATGTTGGCTATTTTGCCTCTTAACTAGCATCTTAAGCAACTTCTAGGGGGAAAAAAAGGGAGAATGTTCCAACTTTACTTGAGAAAGAAAAGCAAAAAGTTACGATTAAAAAAAAATCGAAATGTATTAACATTCCCATGTATTAACTTTCAGTTGCCTTGCAGTAAAACTATGACAGTCAGTGGCACAGACCATTGACAAAAAATCTCCAAGATATTTTCTCATTCAGGATCATAAACATTAGCCATTAAAAATAAGCCAAATTTACTAATTCTGAACATATTTCAACTTCCCATTATTTTAAACAATTTTAGTAGTTAGTTTTTCATGGAACTGGTCTCTTTTTGTCTCTTGAGCAAAGGCACAGCTCATGGATTATTTGTACTTGTTTTTAATTGGTTTCTGAATGGTCCCAGCTTTCGCATATCAATATCTTCATTCCAGACATCCTTCCCCTTGGTACTCTGCATTCACACAGGACATGAGAACCTGCATACCACATTTCTTCTTTGGCAATCCTCTTCTATCACTTTCTGCCAATAGTACAAATGAGAGGGAGAAGGGAATCTTGGGAATTTTTTATTGGTTCACATCACTATTTCTTCACTAAGAGCTTACACCATGGCATCAAAAGTGACTTTGTGTGTGCACATTTTATATGTAGATAGCATTTATATATATTATATTTGTTCAGTTGTTTGTTTCTGACTCCCAGAGCCAACCAACGTACTGTCAGCCTCAAGCATGTTGGCACAGCTACCAAGTATCTTAATGTCCAGTTTTAGAGTGGCAGCCTTTGAATCCTCCATCAAATCCCTGAGGTGCCAGCACCAAGTTGGTTCTCAGAGGTCAGAATTCTATATTCATGGTACTCATTCCAAAGGTTTAGGACCCGCCAACCTCATCCCTTTGATTTCCTGTCTTGGGAGCAATATCCATATCTACTTGTTAATAACTTAAGATCAGCATAGTGGTGTGGTTTCTTTCATGACAGATCTCAATGGATATAATATTATCTTAGGATAATTGAGAACACAGAAAAGAGTCTGATATCAGAAGGTTTTGAATTTCTTATACAACCCATCTTGTAGGTATGATTTACTCTTAGAAGTACTTTAAAATCTGAAAAGACGGGGACTTTACCATTAAATAGGGTGAAGAAGATTCTTGCAGTTCAATGTAAGACATAGAAGTATTGAGTAGTAATATATATGTAAGTATTTTTTCCTCTGGGAAAAAAAGAACAAGAAAATCCCCATTTTAAGAATCATATTTAAGGACATCAAACTGCAAAGAAGCTATGTGGAATTGAGTACCACAGATTCCAGGTGGGAAATCACTCTGAAAAGTGTTGAATCCAGCCAGCCATTTTTTTCTTTGAGCTCTTGGTATTGTTAGATGTGAACTGAGCCTTAGCCTTGACTCAGCTAGAAGACTTCTGCGGAAAGAAAGAGAAATCCCCAATGCTCTTAGTTTCTACACGCGTTTAGATAGATTCACAAATTAGACATTGAGGGGTTTCTAATTTATAATAATTTTTCTCCAAGTCTCACTTGCTTAATTTCAGGGCTTTGTGGGATGCTGGTGAGCTAGTCTAAAATTTATCAAAGCATAGTTTCCTAAAATCATGATATATTTTGGACACAGACATAGTAAAAGGAGGCTTATCTCAAGCATCTGTACTATTCCCCATAATACACTTTTCTGATTTTTATGTTGCAAGTGGCAAGTGGCTAGACAGCTGAATTGTGGACCTCTAAGTGAGAGAGATGAATCCCCCATAACCTTTCAGAGGTGAGAAAATAGAGTCACATAAACTCATAATTAATTGAAAGTCTAACAGGCTCATGCTTGAACAACACGAAAAATGGTGAGTTCATCCAAGATTTCTAAAACTCATTCACCACAGACCTAGCACTAGCCATGAACAGATTTAGGTAATCAACTTCTCAGCCAATCTTTCTAACAGTAGTAAGAGACATGACTCTCTAAAAAATAACCATCTGGAGCATTTTTGGTTGTTTATACACAATTACTTGCATACAATAAAATTACTATACATGCTAAGAGACAAATTTAATACTTATTACTGAGAAGAAAAAAGAAAGAAAGAAATGAGCAACTATAATTAATGTCAAGATTATCCAGCATATGGAGCAATATTGCACAAAAAAATAATTATGACTAATATAATATATATACAAAATATAAGAAAAATGTAGAATATTATTAGAAAATTTAAATCTATTTAAAAGGTGTCAAGTGGATATTTTAGAACTAAAAATTATAATCTACACTAATAAAAGAGAAACATGGTAATTAGCGTACGACTGCTACCCTTTTCATTGGCTAATCAGTGAGTATATGCAAATTAACTGTCAGCCAAGATGGCGGCCGGCAGCCAGGCAGCTGGAAGCGAGCATGAGGCTTGCTTGCTCCAGTGACTGCAGACTTCAACGTTCCCCGCCTCACTTGCCGGCCTCTGAGTTGCAACTCTAAGCAACTATGTACTATGTTGCAAATAAGAAGCTAAACAAACCCCCAGAAACCGGCTTTCATTCAGCCGGGCTTTAGTAACATCGTATCGATGCTTTCAGCTGCAAGGCCTCAGAGCTAAAGCTGGCCCAGAATAAAAAAAAAAAAAGAAAGAAAACAGGAGCAGTTGGGAGCTTCAGTCACTCACTTCCGGAAAACAGCCCTCAGCCCCTCACCCAGACTGGCCAGGCACCCCAGTGGGTACCCCCACCCTAATCCAGGACACCCTTCAGGGCAAACCAGCTGGCCCCTACCCATGCATTCTATTCTATATAGTAAAAGGGTAATATGCCTCCCAGCACTGGGATCAGCATGACAGGGGGCAGCGCCCAAACCCCCTGATCGCCCTGCAGCTCTGTGTGTGACAGGGGGCGGGGCCACAACCTCCCTATCTGCCCTTCTCTGTGCCTGATAGGGGGGAGCTCCCCAATCCCCTGATCGCCCTGTGGCTCTGTGTTTGACAGGGTGGGGTGCCCCAAACCTCCCCCCCAACAGGCCCTGCTCTGTGTGTGACAGGGCAGAGCCATAACCTCCCCATTGGCCCTGCCCTGAGTGTGACAGGGTGCAGCGCCCCAACCCCCTGATCGACCCTGCTCTGTGTGTGACAGGGAACGGAGCCCCAACCCCCTGATCGGCCCTGCTCTGTGCATGACAGGGGCCAGCGCCCCAACCCCCTGATCGGCCCTGCTCTGTGCATGACAGGGGGTGGCGCCGCAACCTCCCCATAGACCCTGCCTTGAGTGTGACAGGGGGCGGTGCCCCAACCCCCCAATCGGCCCTACCCTGAGGGTGACTGAGGGGGGCATCGCAACCTCCTGATCCGCCCTGCTCTGTGCATGACGGGGCGGCGCCCTAACTCCCCAATCGGCCCTGCTCTGAGCCTGACCAGGGGCTGCACCTAGGGATTGGGCATGCCCTGTGCCACTCGGAAGCAGGCCTAAGCCAGCAGGTCGTTATCTCCCAAGGGGTCCCAGACTGCGAGAGGGCACAGGCCGGGCTGAGGGACCCACCCCCCCCCCGCCCCCGAGTGCACAAATTTTTGTGCACCGGGCCTCTAGTATATAATAACAATTCTGTAGATGGTTTGATTACTCATCTGGAAGTCTGGTCAATGTAAAAACCTACACAGTGATATACACATAAAGTTAGAAGGATTAAAAAAAATTAAGAAATATACGGAAAATATTAAAAGTTCTAATATCTCTAATATTGGAGACTAGAGAGAATGATAAGTGAGAAGTGACTGCAAAAGCTGTTTTTTAAAAAAATGTTTCAATGTAGGAAAGATATCACCCCATTACTTTAAAATGCATCACTTAATTCTCATCAGCATGGACAATTTTATTTTTTTGTTTCTTTTCTTCAGATTTTGAGAACCTTAATAATCTATCTTCAAAATGCTAATTCTTCCTTCTACCTGCTGAAATCCTATGCTAATCTCTTCTATTAAATATTTTATTTTTATTTTACTTTTCAGCTCAAAATTTTCCATCTCATCTTTATTTGTGTATTTATTTATTTGTTTGTTTATTTTAAATGTTATGTCTTTCTTGAAATTCAAAGTGGCTTTCTGTACACCTAGTATTGGTCAGAAAATATGTTTATGCCCCTTGAGCCAGTGAGGTTACTAACCTTTGTGAGTGAATTTTTATTGGGGCGTGGGGAAGTTTTGAGTCTGCTGAATGTGATAGTCTGGTTGCTACTGAGTACATGCACATTAGCACCCGTGCACAGCCTTTTAGATACACAGTGATGAGAGGGATCCAGGAGGGATCTTGTTGGCTGTCTCTTCATCTGGTCTCTTTGTTTAACTGCTGGTGGTCTTCCATTTTGCTTGTTGCTGTTAGGTTCATGGAGTTGGCAGCCTTCTCCTAAATGTTTAGCACCAAAATCTCTATGTTTTCAACAATACCCTTATTCATGAACTTTTCTATGCTGTGTACCAACTAAAGTCAGTCTCCTCAGGAAGAGCTCTTCCCATGACCTGTTTCCTGGCAGAACATCTGTGCCACCACATAGAAGCTGTAGGTATAGAAAACGTATCTACCAGAGTGACATCACCACTCCACCAGCTGACGTAAGAAGAAGATAGTAGACCATGGTTGTCTTAACCTGCTCCTCCTGGCAGAGAACAGTGGCTCTACATCAAACTGGGTCAAACAAAATTGGAGACTCAGTATTCTAGGCCTACTGTGCCCAAGGCATAACTTTCACCCTTTGAGTAACAGTGGGGTGAATAAATTTGTCCCTGCCTACATAATATATAATTTCCATAGCAGAAGTTAGGTGAGAAGTAGGTAAGTAGGTAAGTATGAGGTCTATCCTTACTTGAGTGAAACCACAGCACTACACTGGGATCTTAGAGTCGAAGGAACCCTTAGAGTCGTATTGGCCATAGCTGTCCAGAAAACAGAAAGCAACACAGACTACCTGGAAGAAGGGATATGTTATAAGCCAAATGCCACAATTTCTTTTAGCTTTTAGCAATATTTAGAACATTTGTTTGGATAAATGTTTCTTCATTTGTTGTATGCCCTTAGATAAATTTCAAATGACATTAATTCTTTCTAATTTTCATCAATTAAATCATTGCTCACTAAGGAGAAGGTCCACCTAACTTCTCACACAATTGCTCTGGAACTCCCACTCATCTTGTAATAGAGTACGTGCACCTTAGCACCTGAGCACCCACCAGAAGCTAGGAAAATTCCAGGGCAGGAGGACTAGGGAAATTGCGACAGGAAAATTAAACAAGGCCAAACAGTTTGGGCAGCTTGCAGCCAGTTTGCAAAAAGATCTTATCTTTCCCAACCAAGGACTCTTGAGAACAAATGGCTAAACCTTCTGCTTGAACAAAGAACATATAACTTAAATCACCCTGGAACTGCTAAGGCAGGAGGCATAAAGGGAGAAGGAAAGAAGGGAGAGTTTACCTCACCCACTAAACAAAGAAGCCAGCCATCTTTGGGAAGAGGGAGAGCAGAGGGAGTTTTCATCTCACTGTTTAAACAGCGAAGCCAGCAGTACCTGTGCTTGTTAAAGATAAAATTGCCAGATGTTTTCCATAAATTCTGGGAAAGTTCCACAAAAACAAAAGGAAGGGGGCAGGCCAGAAGGGGTCAATGGGGGGCATATGTAATACTTTCAACAATAAAGATTTAATTTAAAAATGAAGAAATAAAAGGAAGACCTTGAGAGCTATCCTGTACCAGAATATCTGGCAAAGGAATTTTAAAACCTGTAGACAGAAGAGTATAAACAGCAAACCTCTACCAGGCAGGGCTTCTTGGATTGGCTGGGAAATTCATCTGTACTTCATAAGCCAGATATATTTTGATAAATTTGCTTGCTTTATTTCTTTAATGAATTTACTTCCTTTATTTCTTATGTTTTTTTAATGGTTTTTATTGATTTTTAAAGAGAGAGGAAAGGAGAGATAAAAAACATCAATGAGAGAGAAACATCATTGATCAGCTGACTCTTGCACACTCCCTACTGGGGATTGTGCCTGCAACCCAGGCATGTGCCCTGACCTCTGAGCCACACCGGCCAGGCCTTTATTTCTTTAATAAATGTGCTTTACTACAATGCAACCATCCACAGTCATTCATTTGAATTTTTTCTCACAAACATGACGAGAACCAAGGAGGGAACAGCCCTTTCCCTTCAACTCAGGTGGCTATCTGATAACACCTTTCTGTCTCATAGATATTACCATCAGTACTAACCAGTGAAATAGAACAGAGAGGCAAAATGAACATTTTAATAGCTTGTGTTGATCAATTGTTATCCACATAGAAACAATGTCTTTTTATCTCTACCTCATACCACACTAAAACAAATTCAGATAGATTTAGGATTTAATGTCAAATGTAAGTCAATAAAGCTATCAATAGAAATATGACTTTGTGAAAATAGAGTAGGCCAAATTTACTTGAGAAAAAAATCTGTAATTGAAAACATTACTTGCCAAATAGGACTTTAAAAATAAGAGCACCTATAGTTCAAAAAGCACCATTAAAGAATAAAAGTACAAGCCACTTGGATATTTAAAGTATATACTTGCAAAATGCTTATATGAAAAAGAATTCACATACAGAATAAGTTTTTTTTTCAATACTATGATTTCAAAGAAAGGCAGACAAATAGAAAATTGTTAAAGGCACATAGTCACTCACAAAGAAAAATATCCAATAGTCTGTAGATATCCTATATAATAAAGAAGTGATATGCAAATTAACCCTCACACCCTCACAAGATGGCTGCCTACAACCAGGCTGGCGGGGGGGGAGGGGGGGAGGGTTAGTGAGGGGCAATCAGGCCTGCAGGGGAAGAAGTTGGGAGTGACCAGGCCAGCAGAGGGGGGCAGTTGGGGGCAACCAGGCCAGCAGGGGGGGCAGTTGGGAGCAATTAGGCTGGCAGGAGGACAGTAAGGGGTGACCAGGCAGGTGGGGGGGCAGTAAGGAGCAGGGAGGGGGCAGTTGGGGGTGACCTGGCTTGCAGCAAGGGGCAGTTAGGGATGATCAGACTGGCACACAAAGGCAATGAGGGGTGATCTGGCTGGCAGGGGGGACAGCTAGGGGGGACCAGGCAGGCAGGCAGGTAAGTGATTAGGAGCCAGCGGTCCAGGATTGTGGAAGGGATGTCCGACTGCCAGTTTAGGCCCAATCCCCAGGACATCCCCCAAGGGGTCTTGGATTGGAGAGGGTGCAGGCTGGGCTGAGGGGACACCCCCCCCCATGCACAAATTTTGTGCACCAGGCCTCTAATATGAAATAATTGCCATCTTTTAGTCAAAGGGGCAGTGAAAATTAAAACTGCCATTGTTAACATTTTATATATACCAGAATTGCTAACAAAAATGTTTTGATTGCACATATCAAATGTAAGCCAGGTTATGAATACTTAAACAATAATATACTGGGGTTGGGTGAAAAAAAATATGTAGAAACATTGAAAAGCAGCTTTGAACTATTTCCTACTCCTGAGCGTATCATATACGCTGAACAATTACAATCTGAATTATAGGCCAGAAGGAAATATATCCATATTTGTACAGAATGATACATGCTAAAATCTTCATAAAAATACTAATCATTATGCCCCCAAACTAAAGACCAACAAGTGTCCATCAATCATAGCCTGGATAAAAACTTGAGGTAAATTGACATGCTGGAGTACCACACAGGAATGAGTAGAAATGCTCTACAAATAATGTGAGAACATGAATGAATTTACAAAATACTGAGTGAAATATATGAGCTACAGTCGAGTACATATCGGATAGTTCCCTTGATATGAAGCACCAAACAGGTGAAACTAACCCATGCTTTTTAAACTCAAGGTAGGGCTTTTTCTTGGAGGGCACACAAAATATGCGTATTATAGTTAAACACAAAATTTTAAAATAAATGATATAAAGTATGGAAAAGTTCAGACAGTGTAAAAATATAAGTTTTGAAAATAAGACCTTCTGAAAGCATTTCCTGGGTGCTGCCAGACCAAGCATGACTGCACTAACCCTTCATCTTATTTTAGTTAAGAAAGAAGTAAATGCAGTCTGTCTTCTATTCAAACATATGGTTCATGCCAAAATAGATGCTGAATTAGACTAGATGAATATGTTATCTCTTTTAGTACTTGGTATATTTTTAAACATATTAAATGAGATATTTAAGAATCCTCAGGACCTGGGCTAATGTCAGAGAGACAGAGGTAAATAAAACCATTATGGACCTAGTACTCGTGCAGTTTATAGGATCAAGTCCAACTCACAAGCATCTGTTTAATGAGTTTACATTGACCAGTTAGAATGGTTAAGTGAATATTTATACTAAGATCTAAGGCAAGGATACTTTAAATTGATGCTATCAAATACTTGAAAATAAAAATGAAAGGGTTTGGGGGGGGGGGTTTTGTTGGGTGACCAGGCACTATATGCCGAACATTTTTTTTGCTACAAACATCAAAAGTTAGAGCACCCATTTCTATCATAACTCCTTCTTTTATCTTAATTTCATTTTTGTCTCATGAATGCTGATTTGGGTATAGTTTTAGTAAACTCTCATCTTTATTAATAGTTAATGCCATATTACTCCAAAGAAAAAAATTGAAAACTGCACTTACTGAAAGCATTTTAAGAGAACTATCTGAGTTGGTTATCTACCCAGGACAACATTTCTCGTGTACCTGCTTATCTGAAATGTACCCTAAAGTCAGGAGAATAACCTAAAAAAGATAACTTGTTCTCAAGAGTTGTAAAATGCTATAATTTGGAAATAGGGCAGCGAATAGATACTGAATGAATGCACAAATAAAAATGCAGAGTGTTATTTTTTTAAAAGTTACAGTTAATCCAGAACCCAAATAAACAGATAATAGAAAGAACCAGAAGTTGTATCTTAGCAATGTACAATATGAAAAGTGGGGATGGGGAGGAGAGGAGGTGTAGAACATTGCCCTCCTCCACCCAAGAATGTCAAAGTACTTGACTGTCTTCCATGTTTTATGATGAAGCTTTCCCAGTCTGTCAACAAAACCACCAGGACCAGGTCTAGAAATTCCCGCTGCTTCTATCAAAGGACTTTTAAGTGGTTCTGGCTTGTGAAATGCCAAAGTTATGATTTTTTATTTTGTGAAACAAAATTAAGAGACCAAGATGCCCTGAGAAAGATGCTCTTTAAGAGATAAGATAAACTCAAATCGCAGTTACACTTGGCTTTGATTATTTAGGACTTGACCTTTAAAATCGTTTATTTTAAGAGCATTCCTTTCAATGTTTTATATGGAATTTGGTTGGAGACACCAGCTTGGGAAAATTGTAAGTTTTATAATGAATCAGGAAAACCAAATCCTTTATCTCAATGAAGAATAACCCATACTTTTGCAACACTTTCTCAGCCCTCCCCTCTCCCCTCCCCTCAACTAGATGCCATGCCAGGTTCCACCCCATACCCCCTACACCATTCACCCAGCACAGCACTCGGGCATATAGATTTCTTTAAACTTCCATCTGATTCTGATGAAAAGCCAGGGTGGAGAATCCCTCTCAGGACTCTGGGCTTAATGTTTTTCATTCTCTCTCAACACCTTCATAGAAATGAAACAACTGAACCACTTTAAGGAAACCTTGCATACATATGAGAGAAGAGGCAGGAAGTTTCTCCAAAGAGAGCCAAAGTTAACCCTAGTTCTCAACCTACAAATCCATGACAAGAAGCGGACAGGAATCTGTACCCTAAACTCAGAGGGTAGCTGAGCTTTCAATGCTGTTTAGAGACTCATTTTATGTCACTGCCATTGGGAAGGAAGGAGACAGCTACAGAGACCTTCACCAGAATCTCACTGATGGAGGGGTAGTAAGAATAGAAAATATAATCAGACTTGATGGGAGAACAAAATACTGGATGGGAATATCAGAAGCAGAATTATCAGTCTCCTGCCACAAACCGGGGGGTGGGAGGGACACACACACAAAACAAGAAGATGCACTGGTATTAAACACTCATCCCCACCTTCAGGATACATTTTACATTTGCAATGAACAGTGCAATTTTAACAATGAAAAACAAGAAGGAACATAAGCAGTCCCCACCTCCCTCTCATATGTGTTTTATCCATGTGCTTTCTTCCCAGGTCGCACCCATCTCCCCAGATGCTGGGTGAGAGACAGGATTGGGTTGAGGGGGAAGAGTTCTGAGCATGTTTGCTTGCCCTTTGGCCTCTGGAGGTGCCTGCAGAGTTCAGCAAACAACCCTCTCACATTCTTAAGGCAGACTGTTGAGCCTGTTCTTGCACTAAGGCAACATCCTAGAAAGACGGGGCCCAATGGGAGAGACACATGGTCACTGAGTCCCAACTGGTGGCTGGATCTTCCAACTGATGTTCAGCTACCTGTCAATCTCCTCTCAACCTCTACCTTGAAGAAGGTGTTCTTGAAGGCCTCATCCTGATTAGCAACAAGGCAAGGAAGGGGGCACTCCTGCAAAGGCACTTCCTTTGCAGCCCCTCCCCTCCCTGGTTTTCGTTAGACTCCTGCGCACAGTGGTGTTGGTCAGCACCGGTCAGGGATGAAACATAGATATCAGGCACACAGTCCCCCTCTACTACTTCTGGCTCCCTGACTCTGCGCTCTCACTGGTGGCCACAAGAAATACAGTCTCCAAACAACCTTGCATCCAGTTTATCTTGAGCCCTCACTCCTGTCCACACAGGAGTTGAAAACATTAACAGTGTTCCCATAAGAGGCCTTCTCAGCAATTTGGGAAAAACATCTGACTTTGACCTATCCTTTGACTGCTCTGACCTAATCTGGCCTAACTGTCTATCCTTTCTTTCCTATACTCTGAAGTGACTATTCACAATATGTGACTTTTTCACCTTTTGTCAGAAATTCTAGCACATAGACTACTCTTCCTCCTTTTTTAATCAACTCTTTAGTGAGGAATCGATCCAGCTCCTGGCCAAAATAACTATATGTGATTTTTCAGGCCTGAAAGTAGGCAATTCCAAAGGCTTTACCTGTCAGGCCTCAAAGTATAAGACTTGGCATTTAGTTGCACTGCAGTGATCCATGAATATTTCTTATAACTAAATGTCTAGCAAATATCAGGCACTATTTTTGAAGGTGAGACATTGGGAAAGTCCATTTGAAAAAACATTTTTGGCCCAGCCAGTGTTGCTCAGTGGTTGAGTGTCAACCTATGAACCAGGAGGTCACAGTTTGATTCCTGATCAGGGCATATACCCAGATTGTGGGCTCAAACCCCAGTAGGAGGGCATGCAGGAAGCAGCTGGTCAATGATTCTCATCATTGATGTTTCTAACCCACTTTCCCTCTCTCTTCCTCTCTGAGATCAATAAAACATATTTTTTAAAAATATTTTTGTCTTGCATACATTATTCCTTTTTAGTATATAAATAATAAATGTTCACTATACTGTGTGATGGTTAATTTTATGTAGCAACCTAACTGGGCCACAGGGTGCTGACATATTTGTTCAAACATTATTCTGAGTGTTTCTGTGAGAATGTTTCTGGATGAAATTAACATTTGAATGAATAGACTGAGTAAAGCAGATTGCCTTTCCTAATATGGGTGGGCCTTATCCAATCAGTTGAAAGCCTATAGAGAACAAAAAAGGATGATTCCCACGTTAGAGAGAATTCTTTGTTTGACTGCTTTCAAACTAGGACATCAAATTTTTTTTTTTTTTTTTTTTTGCCTTCAAACTCAACTTGAAACAACCATCCTTCCTAGCTCCCAAGTCTGCTGGCCTTTGAACAGGAACTACACCCGGTTCCTTCCTGGTTCTCCTGTTTCTTAGGTTTTGGACTTGGACTAGAATTACACATCATTTTTCCTGGGTCTCCAGCTTGCCAACTTGTGTTGCAGTTCTTGGGACTTACCCTCCTCCATGGTGGTGTGTGCCAATTCCTTACAACAAATCTCTTTCTTTCCTTATATACAGCCTATTGGTCTGTTTCTCTAGAGAACCCTAATACATAGCATAGGTACAAATTAAACCTTGTGGGCTGGATGACAAAGTTACATACTCATTTTTGTAAAGTCCACTTGCATTGAGTTACTCTTTTACTCATTCGAACTGATTTGTGTCTGTCTACTTTTGTTTTCCCAAGAAACTTGACTTCCTATGTTCACATACACTTTGATAATAACATTATCCCTATAATCATATGGGTAACTCTAGTGAGTCTGATTTAAGAAAAACAAACTTATCCTGAGTTCCTTTTTAATTACATTTTTGTGCCATTATATACTATGTAGTATTTGATTTATACATTTGAACACTATCAGCTTCCATAACTTTTTTTAAAAATTTGGTGGCATATTTTTTAATAACATAAGTATTTCTAAAGCAAACATGATTATAGTCTATAAATATAGATATGAAATGGGACTCACATTTAGGTCATTTTCCCTTGCATACAATAAAAGAAGAAAAATGGTACTGTAAAATAGTGTCTACCGTGAGTCCAAGAATTTCTGAAACACAATACTGAAATAAACAATTAGCCATCTCTACCCCCCCCCACTCCCCTCAAAACATACATCACCATATAAACTCATCAAATTAACTCCTATTAAGAACATCAAGCCCAACAGTCAGCATTTTCTTCAAGTATGATAAAACTAGAGGCCTGATGCACGAAATTCATGCAAGAGTAGGCCTTCACAGCCCCGGCTGCCTCAGGGCCCTGGTCTAATTAGCATATTAGCTCTTTATTATATAGGATAGGACTTCCCTTTATCATTAAATGACTCATTACCCTTTATAAATTGTTTTTCACTGGGGTACAGTGAAAGAATTTAGTGGAGGATTCAGTTTCTTAACTGTTTCTCTGTTCTCTCTTTTTTTCCCCTAAACATGCCCTGAATCTGACTGAGTGGCAAACACAGAAATGTGCTTGGGTCCTTGGGTGGAGTGTCAGGTTGAGGAGTTCTTGCCCTATTGTGTTACAGGACACCAAAGGAATAAAGTAACTTAGCAAAAATCAAATCCAGTGCAGTTTTTTTTTAGTGAATATACATTCATGGCCAAATACTCAGGAGTCAGGCACAACAGGCGTTAAATGTGCAAACAGGGAGCAACACTATTAAGGTATCTGCCTTCAGGAAGTTGAGGTTCTAATGTGGGAAGCAGAAGTCAAAGTCTCTCACCTTGAAATACATACATTTTCCCCTGGATTTAGTCAGTCTTCATCCAATCAATCTGCTCCAGTTTATAGCAAAATTATGTAGTTCTTGATGATAACCTCTATCTTCATTTCCTGTTCTCCCCACTCCAATCAGACTCTTATTCCTAACACTGTTGATACTATGATCATTTTGCTAATGACTTCCACATTGCCAAATGCAATGAATATTTTTCTCATTTTTACCTTACTCAACTATTAGCAGCAGTTAACCCATTTATTATTTCATTTTCCTTTATTTTTTTACTTTTTAAAAATATGTTTCTATTGATTTTTTAGAGAGAGAGGAAGGGAGAGGGCTAGAGAGGTAGAAACATCCATGGGAGAGTCATGCACACCCCCCACAGGGGGATCTAACCCGCAACCAGGGCATGTGCCCTGACCTGGAATCAAACCGGTGGCCTCTTGATTCCTGGATCAATGCTCAACCTCTAACAGGATCTGACCCCAGGCCTCCCGCTGGCAGCTGCCGGAGACCCTGCCCTCCCAGGGGCTGAGCTGAGCATGGGGCCTCCTCACCCTTCCCCCCCACATCGTTCCTCAGGCTCTGGCTTTCCTCCAGCACACCCCCAAAGCTGCCACCTCTGCTGCCACAGTTTCCACTGTCTCTGCATCACCCTCAGGGAGGGTGCTGTCACCTCCTGCTGTCTCCCTGCTTCCTCTTCCCCCTCAGTCTGCTAATGACACAGAAGCCAGAGGGTCTGTCCCCACTGCATCTGCCCAGCAGGTCCTCACCTACAGCCCCAGTGCCTCCCCCTTCACTCGGGGGACACAAGGTCCTCATGGGCCTTCAATCCCTGCAGGATGTGCCCCCCAACCCAGCCTCCACCCCCTTTCACTCAGCCTCTTGCTTGTCCTGCTGCCCCTCAGTGGGCTGTCCCCTCTGGCCGATGCCCTTATCCAGGCGTCCCCCTGGCTCTCCCCCATCCATCCATTTTCCCTCAGTGAGCCTCCCTTTGCCCCTCTCTCAAGGAGTGACTATGTGGCTTCATTTCCAGGTTTTCGTGGTGCCCGTGCCCTCTAACAGCTGCACCTCACGTATGTCGGAGGCTGTTTCCTCCCTGTACCCCTGTCCTCTCCTGGCAGATCGCAAGCTCCATAGGACAGGGTGGCTGGCTCCCTGTTGCTCTGCAAGCACCTGGGCATCACCTGGGACACAGTGGGTGCTCAGTCAGAAAATTGGGTTGAGTAAGATGCTCAGGCAAAGGTGCTAGGTGTAAAAGCCATTGGATTGCAGACTCACTTGGAGGCGAGGGCCTGTGAGCACAGCTCTGGTGAGCTGTGAAAGCCAGGTGTTCCTTTTCTGCAAGAAGGCCGGTGGAAGTCCCAGCAACAGCAACCACAAAAAATCACAGAAAACTGGGATCTTAAGCCAGCCAAAGGAATGACATTTCAATTTTTCATTTTTATTTTTTTATTATTATTTTGTTAGCTTTTTTTTTTTTTTTTGCTTTTTGCTTTGTTTTTCTTTTTTTTGTTTGTTGCTCTTTTTTTGCTTTTTTCTTTGTTCTCCTTTTTTGTTTGTTGCTTTATTTTCTACTTCTTTTCACATTATTTTTTCATCATTCAATTTTATTTTATTTTTACTTGTTATTTTCTATTTTTATACCATTTTTTAAATCAATTTTTTTGTAAATACATTATTTTGTTCCCTTTCTGTCTCTTCTAATCCACTCATCCCTTTTCTACTTCCTCTATACTGAAGTGAGGTCCTCCCCATATTTATCCAATTCTTAACCTTATTTCCTGTATATCAGCTCAGCCTCTACAGATTCTGCCCCCACCCTCTTTACTGGGTGTTTGATGTTTGTATTTGTTTGGTTTATCTATTGGTTCTGTGGTATTTTCTTTCTCTCTCTCTCTCTCTCTCTCTCTCTATCTAATAATAGAGAAACATGGTAATTAACCGTAACTTCACTACCCGTCCCATTGGCTAAACAGCAAGACATGCAAATTAACTGCCAACCAAGATGGCGGCCAGCAACCACACAGCTGAAGCGAACAGGAGGCTTGCTTGCTCCAGCGATGGAGGAAGCCAAGGTTCCCCGCCTGCCACAGCCCAGCTCTGAGCTCTGGATGCAACAATGTTGTAATTATAGAACCTAAACAAACCCCAGGTATCTGCTTTCAGCCGGCAGCGGCCTCAGAGCTTAGAGTGCCAGTGATGGTAACAGAGTTTCAATTATAGAATCTAAACAAACCCAGATACCTCAGAGCTGGAGCCGGGCCTCAGCTCCAGTGACAGCTATAGAAGGTAAATAAATCCCAGAATAAAAAAAAAAAAAAAAGAGGCTGGGAGCTTCAGTCACCCGCCAGCCTGAAAACAGCCCTCAGCCCCTCACCCAGACTGGCCAGGCACCCCAGTGGGGAACCCCACCCTGAAGGGGGTGTGACCAGCTGCAAACAGCCATCAGCCCGTCATCCAGGCTGGCCAGGCACCCCAGTGGGGACTCCCACCCTGAAGAGGGTGTGACCAGCTGCAAATAGCCATCAGCCCATCATCCAAGCTGGCCAGGCACCCCAGTGGAGACCCTCACCCTGATCTGGGACACCCTTCAGGGCAAACCAGCCGGCCCCCACCCATGCACCAGGCCTCTATCCTATATAGTAAAAGGGTAATATGCAAACTGACCCTAACAGCAGAAGGACTGGGAATGACTGGTCACTGTGACACACACTGACCACCAGGAGGCAGATGCTCAATGCAGGAGCTGCCCCCTGGTGGTCAGTGTGCTCCCACGGGGGCGATCTCTGCTCAGCCACAAGCCAGGCTGACAGCTGCCAGTACAGCGGTGGTGGTGGGAGCCTCTCCCGCCTTCTCAGCAGCACTAAGGATGTCCGACTGCAGCTTAGGTCTGCTCCCCGCTGGCAAATGGACATCCCCCGAGGGCTGCCAGGCTGCCAGAGGGATGTCTGATTGCCATCTTAGACTCAATTCCCCGGGGAGCAGGCCTAAGCCAGCAAGTGGTCACCCCCTCGGGGTCCCAGACTGCGAGAGGGCACAGGCCGGGCTGAGGGGCCCCCCCTACCCCCGATTGCACAAATTTTCGTGCACCGGGCCTCTAGTATTTATATATATATAAATACTGGGACCCCTCAGGAGATAACGACCTGCTGGCTTAGGCCTGCTCCCAGGTGGCACAGGGCAGGCCCAATCCCTAAGTGCAGCCCCTGGTCAGGCTCAGAGCAGGGCCGATTGGGGAGTCGGGGCACCGCCCCGTCATGCACAGAGCAGGGCAGATCAGGAGGTTGCGATGCCACCCTCAGTCACCCTCAGGGTAGGGCCGATTGGGGGGTTGTGGCACCACCCCCTGTCACGCACAGAGCAGGGCCGATCAGGGGGTTGGGGTGCTGCCCCCTGTCACACACAGAGTAGGGCCGATAGGGGAGCTGGGGCACTGCCCCCTGTCACACACAGAGCAGGGCGGATCAGGGGGTTGGGGCACTGCACCCTGTCACACTCAGGGCAGGGCCAATGGGGAGGTTATGGCTCTACCCTGTCACACACAGAGCAAGGCCCGTGGAGGGGGGTTGGGGCGCCACCCTCTATCACCCACAGAGCAGGGCCGATCATGGGGTTGGGGCGCCACCACTGTCACACTCGGGGCAGGGCCGATGGAGAGGTTATGGTTCTACCCTGTCACACACAGAGCAGGGCCGATCAGGGGGTTGGTGTGCTGCACCCTGTCAAACACAGAGCCGCAGGGCAATCAGGGGATTGGGGAGCTCCCCCCTATCAGGCACAGAGCAGGGCTGATCAGGGGGTTGGGACGCCTTCCCCTGTCATGAACAGAGCAGGGCAGATAGGGAGGTTGTGGCCCCGCCCCCTGTCACACACAGAGACGCAGGGCAATCAGGGGGTTTGGGCGCTGCCCCCTGCCACACTGATCCCGGTGCCGGGAGCCTCGCTGCTCCGCTGATCCCAGTGCTGGGAGGCATATTACCCTTTTACTATATAGGATAGCAGCCTGGTGCATGGGTGGGGGCCGGCTGGTTTTCCCTGAAGGGTATCCTGGATCAGGGTGGGGGTCCCCACTGGGGTGCCTGGCCAGTCTGGGTGGGGGGCTGAGGGCTGTTTTCTGGAAGCGAGTGACTGAAGCTTCCAACCGCTCCTTGTTTTCTTTTTTTTTTTTTTTTATTCTGGGCCAGCTTTAGCTCTGAGGCCTCGCTGCTGAAAACATCGATACAAAGTTTCGGTCGGCTGATATATATATATATATATATATATATATATATATATATATATATATATATATTCTCCTTTTTCCTTTCTCTCCTATCTTTTTTTTCTCTCTCTTAGATATCATGTGTGCTCTCTTTTCTCTCCCCTAATTCTCTTTTCTCAGGTGGTCACTTATATTGGGGTTATGGGTGCCATGAGTACACTCATACTTTGCTCCCTTTGGGTCATGTCTTGTTAAGGTGAATTTTACCCTGTCTGGCTAAAAGTGCTAGAGAGCAAGCCACATAACCAGACACCTGGAGAGGAAATTTCACTAACGAATGGATCAGTTACACCCTAGACCCAGCTACAGAGGCAGGAAGAAGGCAGCAGCAAGGGCACAAAAGAGGAGTGTGTGATTGTGTGTGGTTGTGTATGGGGTGTGTGTGTGTGTGTGTGTGTGTGAATGAGGCACAGTTAGACCCCACAGGACCTTCGGGGGCAGGCTAACCGGGCTAGCTTAACTAGGCAGCCTCTGCTACCATTGCAAACAGGACCAGGAGGCCAGCTCCTCTTCAGAGGCCTTGCCTTTTCGAAGGGGAGAGCTGATGTAACTGAGATCCCAGCCTCACCTCCACCCAGGGTGCCCTCAGGTAACACCTGGGACTCTACAGCCACCCCTGCCAGGGACCTGCTACCTCGGCTGTGGTTCCACAGTCACCGAGTCTCCCGCCACCCCGGGCGCAGGTTCCTGTGAGTTCTGAAGCACGCTCCCCTCTGACCAGCCCAACGCTTTAGTCCAGGGCACTGCAACCATGTGACTAGCAGACACTGAGCAGCACGTTCCTGTCCAAGGAGCATCAGCCCCGTGAGCAGCCTGCACCAGGCCTAAGAGCAGCAGCCTCACAGGGCCTGACCCTGTCCAAGAAGCAGCAGCTGTGCAAGTGGCCTGCTCCCCCGTCCAAGGAGCAGCAACCACGAGAGCAGTCTGCCTACGTATGAGGAGCAGCAGCCTTGAGCAGCCCGCCCCCATCCAAGGAGCAACAGCTGCACACAGCCCGCATCCTGCACCAGTCCGAGGAGCAGAGCCACACACAGCTTGTACCTGTCCGACAAGCAGCAGCTGGGTGAGTGGCCCATCCCCGTCCGAGGAGGAGCAGCCACGCGTGCAACTCATTCCCGTCCGAAGAGTAGCAGCCTCGCAAGCAACCCACCCCGGTCCAAGGAGCAGCAGACTTGCAATCAACCTGTCCAAGTCCAAGGAGCAGTAACCCCACAAGTGGCTTGTCCCACTCCCAGGCCGCAGGCGCAGCCGCTGGTGCCCAGGACCATGGGGCAGGCGGCTTGTCCCTCTCCCAGGCCTCAGCCTGGCTGGTCCCCATCCCTCTCTCCCCAGTGTTGAGTGTCTAAGCTGTTAAGGCGTGATGGCGTGAGGGTGTGATGACCATTTGCATATTAGCTCTTTATTATATAGGATGTGAACGCTGTGGTTTCAGCATGTTACCAGATATTTTTTCCATTGATTTTTAGAGAGAGTGGTAGAGAGAGAGAAAGAGATTGGTTGCCTCCCACACATGCCCCAACCTGACCAGGGGATCAAACCTGCAACCCAGGTACTTGCCCTTGACCAGGAATCAAACCTGAGCCCCATCAGTGAGGGGGCCGGTGTTCTAACCACTGAGCAACACCCACCAGGATGACAGCATGTTCTTTTAAACAGAATTAGAACTCCAAGTCTATGTTCCATATAGTACCAAATCTTTAAAACAAATCATTCTGACACATAAAATGAACTGGTGACCTGTCTAACCCTAGCAGCGATGATATTGACATAGTAGAAATAAAGACAGCTAAAGCTATGTGCCCTTTTAAAGCAGCCAGTATTGTTCAATATGAAGGGGGGAAAATAGAAATTGTCACAATGCAAACATTTATTCCAACTTAACCAAATACACAAATCACTGATCTAAACTGAATAATGTTTTGTGTGTATAGAACGCTAGGATATCTTCAGAAAATACAAATAATTGACAGTAATCATTTACTGTAGCATGTCAAAATCAGTGAGATAAAGGTGAAAATAAATAAATAATGTCAAACCAGTTTCCTTAGCAACTAACCAATTGACATAAAAAAGAAAAGGGTTTTTCTGTCTGCTGTGAGCTGTAGGCTCCTATATAGTTTGCTTATTATGGACTCCATATAAGGACTATCTGATGGAGGGTTTTCATTACCTCAATGTCCAAAAGTCATGAGATTTGATCAACATGTGAAGTAATTTAAATACAAATCTTTTGGCATCCACTATTCAGAACAAGACTCTAAGAAACACAAACAAGACCAGAAAATGTCATTGGATTTTCCATATTCTATCAAAATACCTGATTTATCTTTGTAGCCTTTATTGTGTGGAATTGCATGAATTTGCAAAAGGTCATGATGAGAATATCTGGAATTGTATTTATATGAGAAATGTGGTGAGGAGATCATTTTGCGACACAGCAATGAGCCAGAATCTGTTTGGAAGCGCAGGGTGAGAAGTTTTCTGTGTTATGTGGGGATTAACAATGGACACCCAGAAGGACGTTCACCCCGAAAGCAGTAGCCAATGACTTATATCGTGGACAATATCACTCAGAAAATGAAATAAATCCAGGGATCCAATGATACAGAGAGCGTGGAAACAGAATAATATACAAGTTCTAAAAGATGGGTGGATTTTGATGTTTGATGAAACGTGGAGTTATTGTCAGAAGACTAGCTTTGTTTGTATTTGGATTTGCTATTAATGGATTCTCATTGTTGTATAGCTTTTGATTCGTGTACTTTATACATACAACCGAATGCATGTGATTTCATTTTTAAAATCATATTATACTTAGGTACCTATTAATAGTTTATAGAAGGAAATTGTTTTTGTTCAACTACATGAAGTATAATTTAATTTTGTTGTGTATGTCATCTGACACGCAGTGAAGGTTAAAAGTGCTTTCCAAACCACACTTTTAATCAAAACCTAGAATCATCTGAGAACCTTGTTCAAAACAAAGGTTTCTAGTGCCCTCTAGAGGTCAGATTTAGTTAAGTTTCTTGGAAACCACTGCCATTACCAACTGAAAACCCTCTAGTACCAGAGAGTTTGTATAGAGCAGTGATGGCGAACCTTTTGAGCTCCGCGTGTCAGCATTTTGAAAAACCCTAACTTAACTCTGGTGCCGTGTCACATATAGAAGTTTTTTGATATTTGCAACCATAGTAAAACAAAGACTTATATTTTTGATATTTATTTTATGTATTTAAATGCCATTTAACAAAGAAAAATCAACCCAAAAAAATGAGTTCGCATGTCACCTCTGACATGCATGTCATAGGTTCGCCATCACTGGTATAGCGCTGTGAGTATGCAGGCATTTTGAGTTATATTTTCCACTTGTTGTTTGGTATTTCTGTATTTTTATATAATTATTGACTGTCTGTTAAATCTTTGGAAAAGGAAAAGAAACTTTAATGGTTATTTCTCCAACTCCAAGTAAAGTAGATGAAGCAGGCTATTAATTTAAGACAGGTGTAGTTGCCCAGGAGTAATAATTTATTAAAGTTTTTACAATTCTGCTTTCAATATATAAAAATAATAGTGGTTGGTTTTCACTGAATTATTGGGTAAATATTTTAAACTTTTGCCTCAGTCTTAGGGGTATGGAATTGATGATCACGCCGATACTCCATCTGTTACAGGATTTCATCCTAATGGAATATCACAGTAGCCTAAGATTCATCTTGAAGAGTAGATATATTCTAACTTTATTGATAACTATGTGTGTCTCTGACATTCAAAAACCATATGACAGTTTTTATTTCATTTTTTAAATTTAAATTCTTTATTGTTGAAAGTATTACATATGTCTCCTTTTTCCCCCATTGACCTCTCCCTAGCCACTCCCCCACCCATATGACAGTTTTTAAAAACAACTGTGTTTCTACTATCAACCTCAAATACTAAGTTCTATAAATGTTTGTGTTATACAAAGTACTGCCATCTCAAATTTTCAGAGTGCTTCCTTGATCCAGATTTTTCCTTAGTTGTGGCTTTCATAATTTTGCATTTCTGCTACATTCCTTCTTGACCTTGTCTTTTTTAGGCAGAGTCCCCATAAATGTGACAACTCCATGATACCCAACTCATTAGATAAAATAATTACTCTACTTGTAACTGTTCTAATTTCATCGTAGGTCCTTTGCATATCAATAGTTTAATTAAATAGTGTTATTTGATTAACTAAACAGCAGTTTAAGAGAAAAAAGTGTAACCACTAGAACTCAAGACCACCATTACAGTCAGTCAGTTAACTCTTAGTGTCCCCTTCATTTATAAAATGAAAGTTATTTCACCTAGTCAGTTTGGCTCAGTGGATAGAGCATTGGCCTGTGGACCAAAGAGTTCCGGGTTCGATTCCAGTCAAGGGAACATACCTTCATTGCAGGCCCTTTCCCGGCCCAGGTCCTGATCAGGGCTTATGCAGGAGGCAACCAATCAATGTGTTTCTCTCATGTCGATGTTTCTCTGTCTTTCTCTCTCTCTTCCACTCTCTCTAAAAATCAGTGGAAAAATATCCTTGGTTGAGGATTAACAAACAAACAAAAAATAGAAAGTCATTTGATCTCTTATCTACCTGGACAGTTTTTTTTTGTTTTGTTTTTTATATTTTATTGATTTTTTACAGAGAGGAAAAGAGAGGGATAGAGAGTTAGAAACATCGATGAGAAAGAAATATCGATCAGCTGCCTCCTACACACTCCCTACTGGGGATGTGCCCGCAACCAAGGTACATGCCCTTGACCGGAATCGAACCTGGGACCTTTCAGTCCGCAGGCCGATGCTCTATCCACTGAGCCAAACTGATTACGGCAACCTGGACAGTTTTAAGAAAAAAAAAATAAAGAAAATATTGAATAAAAAAATTTAAGATTCTATTTAATAATGTTCTATAAATATTAATATCAAGTAAATGGTGACCTTGAAGTTAACACATAATTTGTCCCCTACTAAACTGCTAACCAATGACTATGGATATGTCCATGGGAAAAGCATTGAAAATTGGTTCAAATCCAGCCCTGTTACTCAATGACTGGCCAGCTGACTTCATTCATTTTAACTGGCCAGGTAGTTATGGTCAAATAACTACCTGGCCCTAGCTTTATTATCAAATGAAGGAATTATGATGGTCAATACATGGAAGTGACAGTCCTTTGAGACTCTGAAGCTATTTTCAGAGATTAAAATTATGAAAAATTCAAAAATCAAGAATGACCAGTCCTAAGGAAGAATAAAATATCGTTTAAGGTTCTTAACATGAAGAAACTGTCTTGAAGATGTCATATCACAGTGATGCAGCACTGTCTTTTAAAATGTCTTTTAAAATACATATTTTAAACCAATGGCCATACATGATTATGTGTTCCCAATAGCCAGGATACGAGTCTGATAAACAAGGTCTGGAGATAGGATTGGCCCCTCTGGGATTAAGGGAATTTTTGCTTCCTATCCTCACATCTTTAGACTCCATTGGACCAAAGTTTTAGGTTTTTAGGTTTTCACTGCTTCTATGAGGGGACACACTAAGTGTTCTGCCAAACTTAATTCCATTAGTGCCTAGCCCCAATATTGGAAAACTAGACAGCCAAGAAAGAAATTACTACATTGGTAGGGTTAATTGGTCCTAATTATCATAAGAAGGTAGAGTTGCCACTACATAAGGGTGTCCCAAAATTCACGCAAGAAGTAATTTTGACAGCAAACACAGGTTTATAATTAAAAATTGTAAATTTTTATTGATTCATAAAGTATACAGTATAGGGTTATGTATGGAATAGGATATTGGGTAAATAGCTTCTCGAAATGTCCAATTCTTGACCACGGTGCTGAATTGATGTCCCTGGACTCTCAGCAACACTCACGAACTGCTTCGATGTTTTGTGTTGAATGGCTTGTTGAAGGACAGCCAGAGTGTTTAAGATCACTAATTGAACCAGTCTCCCTAAATTTTTTAATTAATCTCTTCACAGTTGATGAAGTTAAATCACTATCCCAACCATATTTTGCACGAAAATTGCCAACTGTAGCTGCCAAACCATCATTATTTTTAAAATATTGCTCAACAATAAAAACGCATTGTTCTTTCATGTAGCACTCCATTTTTAATAACCCTGAACTGTTAGCTGTCACGCTATCTTTTTTCTTTTCGTTGGCAACACTTTCCAGCACAAATGGCGTAAAATTCAAATCTTGCGTGAATTTTGGGACACCCTAAAGAGGGCAAATAAAACCTAGGGGGTTTCACTGGAGTGACTCCTCATTATTTCATCATGCCCAGTGATAACCAGGAATTAACAACTTCAGTAACCGCAGCCTGATTAGGAGGCCAGTAACCAGGGGCTCAGACATCACAGGCATGGAGGCCTGGCTTACACCACAGGGCAAGAGATAGATCAACAGAAGCACTGTCCAAGGGCAAGGGACAGCTAAAATAAAAAAGAAAAAGGATGCATGTTAGTTATGGCCTCAAGAGCAACTGCAAGTAGCAAGACCTGTAACATTCCAAACCCTAGTGTTGCGACTATTTCTTGAACCTTAACTAATCACAATCTTAAAATATCAGGGACAAGAGCAAATAGGTTGAACACAGTGCCTGAGAGAATCTGAGTGGTGCAAGGGATGGACAACTAGCACACCGTGTTTCTGCCCTGCTCTTGTATTTGTCATTTTTCTCTACACAGAAGGGATGCCTATTCTGAAGACCTGGAACTCTCTCCCTTACAGCTGTTGGGGAACTTCAGCGTGACAGTAGTTAGTAACCCTGGAAGCAGCACCCAGACAATGACGTATAAGGAGTTGTGAAGATAAATATCCCAGCATCCTCATCCTTCAACTGGCGGAATTCTGAAGAGTCTTCTACACTTCATCTTAGAGCTCACCATGGAAATGATAGACAGCAGCCCAAAATAGTAACAGTCTTCAAATCCATCTTTTTTTTTCTTCTCCTCCTTGTCTCATTTCCCCACTCTTTCTGGTGTATTTTAGGATCACCTCCTTAAAAAACTACTACCACTAAAATCCTTGTCAAAGATACTTTGCATCAAAGATAAAACTAAAGACAATCCAACTAACCACGTGTTATGCCTAATTTGTGAAAACTATCTTATTTTATTGTTATTGCACAGGTATCTTTTCCAAAATTATTGTGTGTAAAGTATTCTGTATCCTCCTATATAATAGAATGTTAATATGCAAATAGCGAACAGCAGAACAACCAAACAACTGGTTGCTATGATGTGCACTGACCACCAGGGGGCGTGTGTGGAACATGGCAGTTGTCAGCCCCAATGGGATGGTGAAGCAGGCGAGCAGGGGCACCAGACCAAGGCAGGGCATCGGTAGCTGTCATCTGGGCAAGCCTCTGGTGGTTACTGAAAATTCTTTGCTCCTGCCCGCAGCAATCACGCCCAGCGCTCACACCTACTGCTGGTGCTGGAGCCGCTGCTCACACCCACTGCCAGCACTGGCCCCACTCGCACCTGCTGCCAGTGCCAGAGCTGCTGCTCACACCCTCTGCCAGTGCCCAGCGCTGGTCCCAATTGCTTGGTGCCATCAGTGGGTGCGAGCGACAACCTCCGGCCCTGATCACTCCTGAGGGCTTCTCCACCTCCCCCTGCTCCTGAGCGGCTATCGGGGCAGCAGCTGCCACTTGCACCCGCTGCCGGTGCCAACCCCAATCGCTATGCGCCATCATCAAGTGCAAGTGGGACCAGCGTTGTCAGCACACGGAAGTGGCAGCGGTGGGATCAGGGCTGCTGGCAGACAGGGGCTGGGGGCCACAGCAGGAGGGGCCAAGTGGGGGCACGGAGGATGGACCAAGACCTGCCCCTGTGCCTACTGCAACCTCACGGCCCACAGTTCCTTTCAAGGTGCACAAATTCGTGCACTGGACCCTAGTTACAATAAAGTCAGGAATTTTGTTTATCTTGTCCACTACTGTATTCCCAAGACTTATGACAGTGCCAAGCACATATTATGTGCTCAAAAAGGGGAATAATTTTATGCATTAAATGTTGGCCCAACATTTATTACCAGATAATTACTGTTTGCTTATGATGTACTCATCATTTACTTTTAAATTAACTTTAATTTAATACTTTATATAGCACTTATATCTACATTCATAGGTTAGATTGACTCTTTTTATCTTTTGCTGTCTGTGGTATCTTCTAAGTTAATCCTCAATTATCCCTGCCCCTAGGTTCACAATTATGTGCAAACCTGCCCCCCTGAGTATGGCTGGACTTATTGACTGAGATATAATGAACCAATAAAGTATATCACATGAAAGATGATGCCATTTACAAAATTAGTTCTAAAAAGGCAATAGCTTTCATTTGGAGTATATTCTTTCATCTCTCTCAGATCACTTGCTCTTGGGCAAGCCAGCAGCCATGCCATGCTGTAGTTCTAGAGAGAGGACCACATGGCAAGGAACTGAGGCCTACCAACAACCATGTGAGTGAGTTTGGAAGGCCTTCAGCTGAGAATGCAGCTCCAGCTGACAACTTTGTCTGCAAACAAGTGGGAGACTTTGAGACAAATCATCCAGTTAAGCCACACTCAAGATTTTGACCCCAGAAACTGTGAGGTAATAAATGTTTGTTAGTTTAAGCCACTACATTTTGGGGGGGTTGGTTATGCTATAATTTGTAAATAATATATTGCCCTTGTGACATTTCTATATTGTAGTTATTCGATTTTATAAAATTTGTTGAGTAGCTATTTAGTCTATTCTGTCCTCTGAATTATTCTCTAATAGCAATTTTCTATCCTTGAAGGGTGTGCATAAAATATAGTTCACTTTAGCATTTTTGAATGTGAAAGGATAGAACTTTGACTACCTGAAATTTTATTATATTGGCCAACTTTATATTTCCCAAAAAGTGTCCATTTCATTCAAATATTCAGCATAGGCAGTCTAAAGTATTCTATAATTTTTAAATTTTTCTCTACCTGCTATTTTAATGGAAAAGAAATAAACCAAAATAGTAATAATTTTTTAAGTGGTAGAATAATGCATTATTTTATTATATTAATTTTATGGATTTTCCAATTTTAAAATAAAGATATGTTATTTAGGGACCAGAATAAAAGTAAAATATAGATATTGTATGTAGGCATCTATATGTATATATATATATATATTTTGTTTTTATACAGGAAAAAAGTTATTAGTGACTTGGCAAATGTATAATCAGTAGAAGATGAGGGACAATGTCGGAAGTCTATAGTATAAGAAGTGAATGGGAAGAAGTGGAAACAAAATATATACTAATGCTATTATTTTTCTGAGAGGAAAGAGGAAAGGTTAGGGTTTTACATAAAAAGTCAACTAAAGACAAGGAAGGTAATTTTATGTTCTCTTTTTAAAGTGCAGGAACTTGAAGATGTTTATAGAATTAAGGTAAGGTAATAATGAATTTGGAAAGATTTAAGCAATAAGAAGAAAAAAATAACTGACACTACAAGGACGCAAAGCTGTCAATACTACCGAATCCAGGAATGGAAGGCAAATAATGAATACTTGATTTTAAAGTATTTTCAGAGTACCTAGTGCCTTTCTGAAGAGCTATCTTGTCATATGCAAATCAACTGAATGGCCAAACAGTGGAACAACCATCCGAACAACCTTCCAGACGAAGCCGGGGCTGCAAAGGCCTACTCTTGCACAAATTTTGTGCATCAGGCCTCTAGTCTATATGTATAAAAGCCAAGTGACTGGAACAACGAAACGACTGGAATAACTGGTTGCTATAACGCACACCGCAGCAGCCAACCAGCCCAATCAGGGCCTGATCGACCCCCCACAACCTCCCACGGCCCCTCCCCCTGGCCGGCCCCCCCACCCTGATCGAGGGTGGGGCTGGCTGGCCAACCATCTATGGCTCCTCCCCTCCCCCCACCAGCCTGGCCTGTTGGCCCCATCAGGATGGGCCAGCCAGACGCCCCCCGGCACGAATTTACGCACCAGGCCTCTAGTGTTCAATAAAACCCAATAATTTCTAAGTCAAATTACTATCTCATGGTAAATTAACTCCTTTCTCCTTCGGCTGTGACAATTTGTACTTCGATAGCTTGATTACTGATTTTTTTCTCTGTATTCTTTTAAAGAAAGCCATATGTCAAAGTGCTGTATCTTTCTTAATTAACTGAGGCCCTAAGCTATCTGGAGATAAGCTACCTTTCAACATTCACCTAGTGCCCACCCACCCACTCCCCAAATGCAATGAACCTTCTTCTGACCCTTTCTTTGATGTCCCGGATTGCCAGCCCATGGATCACACAATGTTCTTGGCCTTTCCTGGCAGGCTTCCAAGCTCACCTCCCAGCTCCAGCTATATCTGGATGGAAAACAAATGTTTATAGAAAAATGACAAAGCGCCACTGAACATTCTGCCCTTAGTGTTACCTAAGGGATCTGTGCTCATAAATTTGATTGCTTAGCAATGTAAGCTATACTTCCAACGCTTTTCCTCATGATCAAGAAGGCAAGAGCTCCAAGGCACATGAGAAAAATCAGTAAATTCTGGATTCATGGTTGGAGATGCTAAAGATTCCAAACCAGTCAAGTTTAAGTAAAGGGACAATCATCCATAACCAGCACACACCCTAAGATTCCCCTGTGAGTTTTCAGGGTGCTGGGGGAATCTTGTTCCCAGCAACTTTGAAGGAAAAAAACCTGAACCCAGGCTTAAGAAAAGTCATTCCCACAGCTTTCAGCTCCCTCATTGGCCCTCCTTAGGACCAATATGAGGTTTGTGAGGTTTGCCTCTTCCAGGGCCTCTGATAATGATACCCAAAGTCTCCACCTATGCCCCATCCCTGATTCAGCTCAACATATTATTTTCAAAGTCTAAGCCAGGGAGGATCTGCTCAAATAATGTAACTGCATGTCCCACTCACTGAAACGCTGAGGTAGAAAAACCACTTCTCAGACGAAGCCATGACAGAAAGGAGCTTCTTAAGACATGTTACTAAACTGGAGTAGGACCATCTAAGTCCAAAGATTAAACAATTCTAAAATTGGTTATGAAAAATCAAATAAGATCAAGAATGGGAATGCACTTTGCAGCTTCCAAAATTGATATTCTTACTCATGCCTTCTTTGGGGTTCCCTAGGCTACATGTTCATTTCCTTAGTGTCTATGAGGTCATTTGTGCCACTTTGTCAGACATATGCTCATGTGGCATTGCCATGGTTTTTTTCTATATTATTTGTTTTCCTAAGTTCATCGAAGGCCCATGCTTCCTTTTTGTTCCTCTCACATTACATGTAGCTGTGTTGTGTAAACAATTTGTGTTCACTAAGACTTTAGATATAAAAATTAATTTATTTTATTCAGTTGGTTGAACACCGGGGGGCAGGGGGGGATTTAAACAAAAGCTTTTCTATATCTCCCTAACCTGTGTATGGTTTCAAATATAATTTCATTGCTCAAGTCTGCAAATGTACATTCCCAAAAATACCAATGAAAAGGCATGCTGTTCTATCCAATGCTTCTCTTTCTATTACTAGGGAAATAAAGTGATTACTCTATGAATGTCACCTTAGCCTTTACAGGTCCTCCAGGAACCATAAGACAATGACTTTTCAGCAGAATATCTCTCCTGCCTTCACCAAGGCTGCTCCTTTTCCGTAAGTGCTATGCACCCTACTGCCATGGCCCACATCCTGTCAATATTTAACAAATGTACTTTGAATAACTGAAACTCGTGTTCGTTGCATGCTGTCTCCTGATATTGAAGGCTCATTGGAGCACAGAAATGTTTCTGCTGCTGAAAGGTTCAGTAATCAGACAGCGACCCACCTCCTGGGTACTAAATATATAAAGAACTTCTCTTCATTTTAGCTACTGATTCTAAGTAACTTAGTCAACCATGAGGGTCTTGCTTTGCATCCTCGGGGTCCTCGCCTTGTTGTCCACAGTTCCTCCAGGTAAGATGGAAACCTTTCTTTCCAGCGTTATGAAAATACTAGGTCTTCCAAGAGTTTGAAAATAAATTAGATTGCACCATTCAAGGAAGAGTGTGAGAGGAGTGCATTGGCTGCTCACAGGAAGGGAAAGTTGATGCTACTACATCCATAAAGTGGTGCCTTTCAGTGATATATCCTGTTCTGAAATCTGACTTACAATTGTGCTTGATCCAAAGATGGTGGAAATATGCTCAACATATACACACACAAAAATAGGGGGGATTGAAAAAAAATGGAAAGTGAGTGGTGATTAGAAGGGCCAGGGGTAAAGAGGAGGCCACTCCATCATAACCTGTGGTTCACAGAACATTCTAATCATTAATCTAGGTACAGGGTAAAGAACTAGGTGGAAATTACTATGTGTAGTGGAGGCCAAGATTCCACCTCAACACTTAATCAAATAACCAATTGTACAGACTTATTTATTGAATAATCAATCCTATTTTAAAAACCACTAATACTATGTAATAAATACATGTTAATCTTTGGGCTTATAACTGAGGCTTATATTATTATCTATTGATTTAATTATCTTTTCTGATGCATATACTACCTTGGAGCACATTTTAATACCTGTAAATTCAAATTTTTCTTCATTATTCTTGGTTTTTTTAAAAAAATTATTGAGATAAAATTCACCATAAAATTCACCCTTTTAAAGTGTACCATTTCAGTCATATTCCGTATATTCATAAAGTTATGCAATCATCACCACTATCTAATTCCTGGACATTTCATCACCCTTGAAAGCAACTCCATATTCATTAGCAGTCATTCCCCATCTTTCCCTTTCTTTAGACCTTGGCAACCACTAATCTGCTTTCCGTCTCTATCAATTTACTTTTTCTGGACACTTAATATAATCAATCATGCAATATGTGACCCTTTGTGTCTATTTTCTTTCACTTAGCTTAATGTTTTTCAAAGTTCACCCAGGTTGTAGCATGCTTTAATATTTAATTCCTTTCAACTGATGAATAGTATTCTAGTAAACACATATGCTACATTTTATTTATCCATTCGTCATTGATGGACACTTGGATTGTCTCCACTTTGGGACTATTATGAATGATGTTGCTATGAAGATTTATGTGTGGACATATTTCCAATTCTCTTGGGTAAATACCTGGGAATAGAATTGCTGTGTCATATGAGTAACTCTATGTTTAACTTTCTGAGGAATTGCCAAACAATTTCCACAGTTGCAGGCTTCATTTTACAATCTCACCAGCAATGCATGAGGGTTCCAATTTCTCCACATAGCCACCAACACTTGCTATTTGTCTTTATTATTATAAATCCTAGCTGGTATAAAGTGATTTCTCATTATAGTTTTAATTTGCATTTTACTTTGAAGTTCATTTGCAATGTTGAGCATCTTTTCATGTGTTTATTCGCCATTTGTATATCTTCTTTATAGAAATGTCTCTACAAAGTTCTTTTACTCCTTTAAATTAGGTTGTCTTTTATTATTGAGTTATCAGTTTTTTTATATAATCTGAACATTAAGTTTATCTTTTTACTGGATGTGCTTGCTCTAGCAAGAAGTATGTTTTCAGGTTCAAAGTTAAAAACAACTTAGACTCAATTAGCTTAAACAATAAAGAAAATATGTTATTACACATAACAAGAAGTCCAAAGATTAAACAATTCTAAAATTGGTTAATGCATCAGATTATCCATTCCATCAAGTGTCAGAAAATGCCAAATTTATCCGTACCTAGCTCCTCTCAAGGTCTGAAGATAGCAGTCTTTGCTCTAGACATCATACCCTGACCCACCAAATTACACCAGAGTACAAGAAGGGCATTTCTTCTTATATCAGCAAGAAATATTTTCCCAGAAGTTCCCCAGAAATGGATATAACCACACCCCAACTAACCGCTGGTAAAGAAATGAAGAACAATATTATTGGCTTCAACTAATACAGATTTATGCCTAGGTTATCTAGAAGAGTGGTAGGCAATTGAACAGCTCAGGACTCTGGCACCTAAGCACATAGTATATTTACATACTACTGTTTAGTTTTGTCACATTGCCTTAAAATTTATATACAGAGTAAAGGGAACCCTTATACACTACACTTTTGGTGGGAATGCAAATTGGTATAGCCATTATGTAAAGCAGTATGAAGGCTTCTCAAGACATTAAAAATAGAGTTACCACATGAGCCAGCAATTCCACTTCTGATTTATATCCACAGGAACACAATCAGAATGTTGGCACGGTATCTACACTCCCATGTTCATTGCAGCATTATTCACACTAGTCAAGATATGGAAACAACCTAAGTGTCCATCAGTTGATGACTGGGAAAAGAAATTGTGATATATATATACTTAACAGAATAGTATCCAGCCTTAAAAAGAGGGAAACTAAACCATTTGCAACAACATGAACAAACCTGCAGGACATTATGCTAAGACAAATAAGTGAGTCACAGAAAGACCAATACTATATGATCTCATTTATATGTGGAATATAAAATGGCCAAACTCAAAGAAGTAGATAGTATAATGGTGGTTTCCAGAGGAGTGGGAGAAGGAGAATGGAGAGATGTTGGTCAAAGGATACAAACATTCAGTGATAAAATGAACAAGTTCTGGAGACTTAATGTACAGAATGATGACTATAGTTGGTAATACATTGTATACTTGACATTTGCCAAGAGAATAGATCTCAAGTAATTTTACCACTCAAAGAAAGAAAAAAACTATGTGAGGTGGTGGATATGTTATCTCATGGTGGTAATAAATTCACAATATATATTATATCAAAACATCAGCCTGGCTGGTATGGCTCAATGGTTGAGCATTGACCCAGGAAACAAGAGGTCACTGGTTCAATTCCCAATCAGGGCACACACCCAGGGTGCAGGCTCAATCCCCAGTGGAGGGCATGCAGGAGGCAGCCAATTGATGATGTTTTTCTCTCATCAATGTTTCTATCTCTCTATCCCTCTCCCTTTCCCTCTCTCTAAAAATCAATAAAAACATAATTTTTTTTAAAAAATCATATTGTATACCTTAAATATATGCAATTTTATTAATCAATCATTCCTCAATAAAAGTGAAAAAATACATACACCCCAAAACTGTGATAAGTGAATATAGTCATTGCAACAACATGGATGTACCTTGAGAGCACTCAACTAAGTGGAATAAGCCAGAAAGACAGGAAGACAAATACTGCATAATCTCACTTTCTTGTGGAGTCTTTAAAAAGAGTCATACTCATAATAACAGAAAATAGGATAGTGGTTACCTGGGGATGATGGGTAGAGAAAATGGGAAATTGTTAATCAAAGGTTCAGTTATGCAAGATAAACAAGTTAAGAAGTTCAGCTATCCATACAGTACCTATGGCTAACAATACTGTATTGTATACTTGAAATTTGCTAAGAGTATAGACCTTATGCTAAGTATTCTTACCACAAATAAGAACATTAATAATAATAAAGAAGGTGGGAGAAATCTTTGATAGGTGATGGATATATCTATGGCTTTGATGGTCATGATGGTTTCATAGATATACACTTTTCTCCAAACTTATCAAGTTCTATACATTAAATATGTACAGTTTTTTACATTGGTCATATCACGATACAGTGGTTTCAAAATCTAGTCTAATAAAAGAGAAACGTGCAAAATGACCACACCTCCGCTATGCCTCAAGCCATGCCCACCAGCCAATCAGAGCAACTATATGCAAATTAACCCAACCAAGATGGCAGCCGGCAGCCATGCAGCTAGAGCAAGCAGGAGGCTTGGTTGCTCCAGCGATGGAGGAAGCCAAGCTTCCCGCCTGCCCTGGCCAGCTGTGGCCTCCTCTCAAGGCAACAGTTTCAATTATAGAAGATAAATCCCAGATACCTGCTTCCAGCCAGCCTCCACTGGGAGCTTGGGTGGCTGGAGGCGTGGCCAGCCTGCAAACAGCCATCAGCCCCTCACCCAGGATGGCTATACCCTCATGGGGTGAGGGTCCCGGCTGGGGGGCTTGGCCAGCCTGAAAATGGCCCTCAGCCACTCACCCAGACTGGCCAGGCACCCCAGCGGGGACCACAACCCTGAGGGGGCTGTGGCAAGCCTGCAAACAGCCACCAGCCCCTCACCCAGGATGGCTACACCCTCATGGGGTGAGGTTCCCCACTGGGGGGCTTGGCCAGCCTGCACAGTCATCAGCCACTCACCCAGACTGGCCAGGCACCCCAGCAGGACCCCCGAACCCTGAAAGAGGTGTGACCAGCCTGAAAACGGCACTCAACCCCTAACCCAGGCTGACCAGGCACCCCAGAGGGACCCCCACACTGAAGGGGCTGTGGCCAGCCTACAAACAGCCGTCAGCCCCTCACCCAAGATGGCCAGGCACCCCAGCACGACCCCCCTCCCTGAAGGGGGTGTGGCCAGCCTGAAAATGGCCCTCAGCCCCTCACCCAGGCTGACCAGGCACCCAAGCAGGACCCCCACCCTGATCTGGGACACCCTTCAGGGCAAACCAGCCGGCCCCACCCATGCACCAGGCTTTTATTCTATCTAATAATAGAGAAACATGGTAATTAGCCATACCTCCGCTGCCCTTCCCATTGGCTAATCAGGGTGATATGCAAATTAACTGAAAACCAAGATGGCGGCCAGCAGCCAGGCAGCTTGAAGCGAACAGGAGGCTTGCTTGCTTCAGTGACAGAGGAAGCCAACGTTCCCTGCCTGCCTTGCCGGCCTCTGAGCTTGCAGTTTAAGAAACATTGTTACAAATGTAGAAGCTAAACAAAACCCCAGAAACCTGCTTTCAGTCAGCAGGGCTTCAGCCAGCAGGACCGCAACATTGTTTCAATTATAGAACAAACACAGATCCCTGCTTTCAGCCAGCCGGGATCTCAGAGCTGGAGTGAGCAGGATCGAAACAGTGTTACAATTATAGAACCCAAACAAACCAGATACCTGCTTTCAGCAGCCGAGGCCTCAGAGCTGGAGCCAAGCCTCAGAGCAAAAGCTGGTCCAGAATAAAAAATAAAAAAAAAGGACAGGTTGGGAGCTTCAGTCACCTGCCAGCCTGAAAACGGCCCTCAGCCCCTCACTCAGACTGGCCAGGCATCCCAGTGGGGACCCCCACCCTGAAGGGGGTGTGAACAGCTGCAAACAGCCATCATCCCTTCATCCAGGCTGACCAGGCACCCCAGTGGGGACCCCCACCCTGAAGGGGGTGTGACCAGCTGCAAACAGCCATCAACCTCTCATCCAGGCTGGCCAGGCACCCCAGTGGGGACCCCCACCCTGATCCAGGACACCCTTCAGGGCAGACCAGCTGGCCTCCACCCATGCACCAGGCCTCTATCCTATATAGTAAAAGGGTAATATGCCTCCCAGCACCGGGATCAGCGGAGCCGCGAGGCCCCCCGGCACCAGGATCAGCGTGACAGGGGGCAGCGACCAAACCCCCTGATCGCCCTGTGGCTCTGTGTGTGACAGGGGGAGGGGCCATAACCTCCCTATCCACCCTGCTCTGTTCGTGACAGGGGAAGGCGCCCCAACCCCCTGATCGGCCCTGCTCTGTGGGTGATAGAGGACGGCTCCCAAACCCCCTGATTCACCCTGCTCTGTGTGTGACAGGGCGGTGCCCCAACCCCCCTATCCGCCCTACTCTGTGAGTGACAGGGGGGAGCTCCTCAATCCCCTGATCGGCCCTGCTCTGTGCATGACAGGGTAAGGAGCCCCAACCCCCCTGATGGGCCCTGCTCTGTGCATGACAGGGGGTGGTGCCGCAACCTCCCTATCGACCCTGCCTTGAGTGTGACAGGGGGCGGTGCCCCAACCCCCCAATCGGCCCTACCCTGAGCGTGACTGAGGGTGGCATTGCAACCTCCTGATCTGCCCTGCTCTGTGCATGACAGGGGGCGGCGCCCCAACTCCCCAATCGGCCCTGCTCTGAGCCCGACCAAGGGCTGCACCTAGGGATTGGGCCTGCCCTCTGCCAGCAGGTCATTATCTCCCGAGGGGTCCCAGACTGCGAGAGGACACAGGCTGGGCTGAGGGACCCCCTCTAGCCCCCGAGTCCTATATAATAAAATGGTAATATGCAAATTGACCCTAACAGCAGAAAGACTGGAAATGACTGGTCACTATGACACACACAGACCACCAGGGGGCAGACACTAAATGCAGGAGCTGCCCCCTGGTGGTCAGTGTGCTCCCACAAGGGGAGCTCTGCTCAGCCACTAGCCAGGCTGATGGCTGCCAGTACAGCGGTGGCGGTGGGAGCCTCTCCCGCCTCCTCAGCAGCGTTAAAGATGTCCGACTGTAGCTTAGGCCTGCTCCCTGCTGGCAAGTGGACATCCCCCAAAGGCTCCTGGGCTGCCAGAGGGATGTCTGACTGCCAGCTTAGTTCCAATCCCCCGGGGAGCGGGCCTAAACAAGCAGGTGGTCATCCCCTGAGGGGTCCCAGACTGCGAGAGGGCACAGACCAGGCTGAGGGACCCCCTGAGTGCACAAATTTTTGTGCACGGGGCTTCTAGTATATTATATAAAATATCTCTTTATTAAAGTATTACAACTAAACAATGAAAAAGACATGATATAATTACAATTTCAACATTGTGGAACCCCATTGCATTAATGAATCTAGCTATTGAGCATTAATAACTGCTATCATCTCCCACAAAGAGACAACCAGACATTATGGGTCTCCTTATAAAACACACACACACACACACACACACACACACACACACACACACCAATACATTGCAGCTAGCTAAAGGAATCAAACATAAATCTGATCAAGCCTCTGAATCGTGCTGCCAATTTTCTGAAAATACAGAGGACACAGGAACATGTTGAATTCTCCAAGAGTATGCAATCAGAAAATATTAGCTGTGGGGAAGACTACAGGTTAACCATAACAAGTTCTTCAATGTAAAATACACATATATAAGAAATAATTCAGGAAGGACCTGTAGATTTATATGAAATAGCAAACATTGTGATGAGATGAAAACTAAACTATAATGTCTAGGGATGAAAACTCGGGTATTAAAACACATTTTTAAAAGTAAGGAAATTATTACTATAAAACTTAGGATAGTTTTGTTTGGGAGCAAAGGATAGAAGAAGAGAGAATGAGAGAATGAGAGAGTGAGAGAGATCTGGGAACTGAAGTGAGAGATTATGGCTCATGGGATCTTGTGTAGATCTCAGAAACTTCCTTAGTAAATGAGACATGGTTTGGAGCCTAAATACACTGGAAAGTTGGAGCCACGACACAACTCCCTCTGTCTCCTTCTCATTCTCTATTGGTGATTTTTTTTTTTTTTTTTTTTTTTTTTTTTTTTTTTTTTAAATATATTTTTTTATTGATTTTTTACAGAGAGGAAGGGAGAGAGATAGAGAGTTAGAAACATCGATGAGAGAGAAACATCTACCAGCTGCCTCCTGCACATCTCCTACTGGGGATGTGCCCGCAACCCAGGTACATGCCCTTGACCGGAATCGAACCTGGGACCTTTCAGTCCGCAGGCCGACGCTCTATCCACTGAGCCAAACCGGTTTCGGCGGTGATTTTTTTTAATAAACCAAGAAAGTAAAGGAAACAAGAGATAACTTCCCCATTTTTCCACCACCATACAGCTTCTAATGTAAGCTTACTCTGCCTTCTCTTGATTTTCTGACTTAAGGCTACCCCTTCCTCCTACACCCTGAATTTTATCCCCACTCACTTTTTAAAAACTCACTCTTGAAATTGAACATTCTTTCTTAAATCATAAATCTTCACCCCAAAATGAATGTGTCATTTTAGAAAAAAAAATATGCTGTAACAGTTCTCATCAGAAACCTTTCTCCTTTTCAGCTATTTCCACTTACAGAAGAAATAATCATTTACCTTTATTCATGATCTCCACTTTTCTCAACTATAATTTCTTTGTTAGTTTTTTCTAGGCAAGTTCTTTATTGTTGTTGTTTTAATTTATTATGGAACACTTTCAACACTAAAATATACAAATAACTAATATAACACAATATGATGTTTTCTCTTTTCAAAGTGAGAAGCTTTGCTTTTAACAGCAGATGTTCTTCATTATACCATAAATGCAGAATGAAGTGCAATCATGATGAATATGCAGTTAGATACTGTTCTGACTCGAGCATCTGCTGCAGAATAAAGAAAGTTGACTTGAACAAAAGAAAGAAGTGGTGAAAAGTCCAACTCCATTTTCTTCAGACTCCAAGAACAGAAACTAAAAATGAATAAGATTCCCATCTCTACATAAGAATAATTAGTCCGGCCAGCGTGGCTCAGTCACTGAGCATCAACCTATGAACCAGGAGGTCACAATTTGATTCCGGGTCAGGGGACATGCCCAGGTTTTGGGCTCGATCCCCAGGGGGAGGCATACAGGAGGCAGCCAAAAAGTGATTCTCATCATTGATGGTTTCTAGCTCTCTCTCTCTCTCCCTTCTTCTCTGAAATCAATTAAAATATATTTTTAAATTTTTTTAAAAAGAATGATTAATATGAAAGATAATGGAAATTCATGATAATTCTGTTGAGGTTAAAATAAATATAAATTTAATAAAGGCTTACATTCTATTTTCATGTGTGCATGTTTACATTCATTTCCTCAGTTTAGATTCACAACCACATTGTTGTTTCACCAATAATACAAGAACCCAGCCCCACCACTTATTCACTTTTTAACCTTGGGGAAATGCTTTAGTCTCTCCCTACCCCGGTTTCCTTATTTATGAAGTGGGGGTAACAATAGTACCTACATCATGGTGTTATGAGGATTATATGCATTAATATACATAAATCCTGAAGCAGCACCTGACCCCAATATAAGCTCCATATATGTTCATTATAATTTCATGGACCAGAGAATGTGATCTGTCTTACAGCATTTTGGAATCTGTTAAATCATTCTTTGTGGTCTAAGATAAAATTGATATTTGTTCAAATTTCCCGTGGTTTTGAAAAGAAGGTATATTTTCTGTTTCTGAGGTAATACAATCTTATATAAACACAACATATTTATGCAACATTACGATATTTTAGTAATCTAGGACCAGAACACTAGAATGAGGACCAAAAAGAAAGAAGAGAGGCAGATGGATTTCAGGAAGAGGAATGAGAAAATTTAGTGGCCATATAATATAATGAGAAGAAGGTATAAAAGGGGATCCTGAGGTTTCAAAGCTGGCAAAGAGATGGTTAGCTTATTTAGCTCACTAAACTAGAATCTAGAGAAAGTAGGTTGGGAGTATGAGGAAAGTTAATAAGGAGATGTTTTGGGGCCTAGCCAGTTTTGCTCAGTGGATAGAGCACCAGCCTGCAGACTGAAGGGTATAGGTCAAGAGTGTAGGTCAGTTGCAGGCTTGATCCCCGGGCCTACTCAGAGTGCTTGAGGGAGGCAATCAATGTAAGAGACATCAATTTTTCTCTCTCTGTCTCTCCCCCTCCTTCCACTCTCTAAAAATCAATGGAAAGATATCCTTGGGTAAGGATTAATAATAATAATAAATAAATAAATAATAATAATAATAATAAAAGAGAGATGTTTTGGCATAGTAGAATTTTAGCATAAAGGAATATGAGTATCAGTCCACTAGGCACATGCAAAAGTATAACTTAATTTTTTATAAATGAACTTAATTCCTATTATGAACTTCATGCTACCTGATCACAGAAACTGAAATATAGTCAATTTAGAGTCACTTCTCTTTTCTCCAAGTTACTTGTAAGTTCCAGAGAAGTTAAACATTGGTGAGGCATCTGAGAGAGCCTTGATTAAGACATCCTCCTGACTTGGTCTCCCATCACTAGTCAAGGTATGACTGCTGAGTTGCCTCTTATTCTTAATAAAATTATTAAAACTCTTTGGGTGAGGCTCATTCCTTAGTGCATACACTACTTCTGCTACTCATACATCATTCTGGGTTACCAGAAATTCATATGGGACTGTCTGTGACTTCACCACTTCCATGATCTCAGCCATACAGGGATTATGCTACTGCTCCCTTGCCACGCTGGGGGGACCTGTGTGAGGGAAGGGGAACCAATGCTATGAGACTATTTACTAAATCGGACCATGCAATCAATGCTGAGCTATGTTCTTGCCACCTCTCTGTATTCTACTAACATAAGGAAACACTAGTGCATCATTGCTCTCAGACCACACAGTATTTCTGTCCTCCATTACCCTATGCCATTTCTCTCCTCTCTCATTGTATAAAGACCAGGACTAAAAACAGAAACAGTGACCCATCACAATATAAGCTGTCTTTCCTCATTCACTCTTATACTCTCCTGCTGCCTCCAACTTATTTAAGACTTGGTTTAGAAAAACCTTAATCTCAGACTTCTAACCTTCAGAACAATGACACAATACATTTCATTGTTTAAGCTATCTGGTTTGTGGTCATTTATTATGGCAGCTCTTGAGAACTAATACACCAGACTTCTTTTATTTTTTACTTCTTTCTTTAATTTATTTTTTAATTAAATTTATTGGGGGTGATGTCAACATAAAAAATGCCCAAATGTGTATTTTTATGAGTTTATTTGATCTAAACTGATGGCAATTGCTGGGAAGCAAAATCTTAAGGGATTGAGAAAAAACTCAAGAGAATGACAGTTATGCACCTTATTTTATTATTTTTTATTGTTTTATTTTTTTATGCACCTTATTTTATACACTTAGAGGCCCGGTGCATGAAAATTCATGCACTGGAGGTGGGGGTTCTTCAGCCCGGCCTGCCCTCAGGGGCAGGAGGCAACCCAGCAATCAGGGGAAGGCAATGCCCCATCACACCTCTGCTGCTGCCACTGCCAGCAGTGCAAGTCTTGGCTGGCCCTGGTTACCTGAGCTTCGGGTGGCCCTGGGCGGCTGGGCAGCTGACATCAAGGCTTTCCTGTGCCTCGGGCATTGGCTGGGCAGCCACCATCCGAGGCTTGCCTGTGCCTTGGGCCAGCCCTGGTCGGCTGGGAGGCTGAGGGGATTGGGGGTCTCTGGAGGACTTGCCATGTGCCTGCCACCCTGATGGGGCTGGGGGACTGGGCACTGCCATCTTGTGGCTGTGAGCACCACCATATTTGAGGGTGTGGCAGCAATTAGCATATTCCCTCCTTATTGGCTGTGGGCACCACCATCTTTGAGGGTGGGCAGTCAATTATTGGCTGTGGGAGCTACCATCTTTGCAACGGCATGAGGGTCGATTAGCATATTTTCTCTTTATTAGATAGGATTACAATTAAAGGAGGAGGTATAAGGATGGTTACATGAAATTCATTGGTGATACTTTAGGACAGCAGTTCTCAACCTGTGGGTCACTACCCCTTTGGCGGTCGAACGACCCTTTCACAGGGGTCGCCTAAGACCACCCTGCATATCAGATATTTACATTATGATTCATAACAATAGCAAATTACAGTTATGAAGTAGCAATGAAAATAATTTTATGGTTGGGTCACAACATGAGGAACCATATTTAAAGGGCCAGAAGATTGAGTACCACTGCTTTAGGAGGACTGGAGAAAGCCAAGCAGGGAAATCTCTAGGATTGGATAAAAAGTAAAATGAATAGACACATACTTCTTTTACATTTGTGGATATAGAATAGTTAACAATCAATAATTATTCTGATAATAATAACAATGTTGGTATTTGTTGTCTTTGCTCTGATGCTGTGGTTGTGCTTTGAGGGGTCTGGAAAAAAGCAAATTACTTTGATATTTCAAAGGTGTGCTTTCAGGTGTGTTATCATAGATGCAAAAAAAAAAAAAAAAAAAGACAGCAGACAGGCTCAGTTAAAGTGAAGATCGACCTTTGTGCCCTAACCAGTTTGGTTCAGTGGATAGAGCATTGACCTGGTGACTGAAGGGTCCCAGGTCATAGGCTCGATCCTTAGGAGGCAGCCGATCAATGATTTTCTCTCATCATGATGCTTCTATCTCTCTCTCCCTCTCCTTTCCTCTCTGAAATCAATAAAAATATATTTTAAAAAGAAATAGCATATCGTTCTCAGGTCTCCATTAGTACTTTTGGAAAACCCAGGTCGGGGAGCAGTGCCCTTGTCAAAAGGAAAAGCTGTTGAATGGGGACAGCTGTCAGTTTTCCCTCATCTGAGCTTTGCCAACTCAGGTGCCTCAAGAGAGATCAGTGTAGCATATCCAACTGGAGCAGGGCACACCTCAGACCTGAGTACTTCCCTTTCTCGCTCTCTGACAGCCCGTGCCAGACCCTACCACCAGCCTCCTCCACAGCAGAGCCTGGCCATGAAGCCTCTCCTCATTGTGTTTGTCTTTCTCATCTTCTGGGACCCAGCGCTGGCAGGTAAAGTGGAAATCTCCTGGGGGGTCCTTTCTAGAGAAGAGCAATTCCACTAAGCAAGGCTATGCATGTCTTCCCACCATGGACCCTTTGATTTTCAAAGTAGAAAAAGCATCAAGCAGCTTTGATGTCAGCAAGGTCTGAGCTTGCATCTTGGCTCTCCAACTTGTTAGCTGTACTGCTGTAGGCAAAAGTCTGAGCTTCTCTGAACCTCAGTTCTCTTCACTTACAGAACAGAAATAATAATACTAGCAAGAATTAAATGGTATAATGTATAGAATATGCCTAAAATAATATGTGCAGGACCTGACTTATGAGAAGTATTATATTTTCATTAGTGATGCCTCATCGTATTTTGCCACTAGTTTGTCTCTAACTAAGGAACATATCTAGTCATACTAGTCAAAACCAGCAAGTGGTGATAACATTTTAAGCCTCCTAATATGCGGAAATTGCGTATACTAAAATTACTATCTGTCGATGCCTTAGGTACATGGTGAAGCAGATGTGGAACTGCTTGTTCCAAGAAAATTAATGAGATCCTATGTGATAAAAGACATGAAGGACTAACTGGCCTCATGTTCTGACTTTAGAAATCTCATCTTGAATATTTTCCTCACTCAGTGGAATCAATTCAAATCTATATGTTAGAGGGTCCCATTTAATTTCTCACCCTCCCTGCAGTATTTTCTAGGCAAATGAATCAGATTTTCAGATCATATAACTCAATGGGCTTAAATTAAGAATCCCTAGGATTCAGGCCTTTTAAAGCTCTTGATGGGACCGATTCCACTATGACCACAGATCTCCAGACAATTGCATATAGTCTATAATATTCCATTTATTATCTTATACATTCCCATAGCTACTCTTTTTCATAGGACTTTCTCATCTCCTATGCAGACCATTACATTTCATCTCCTCGGGCTTCCTTCTTGCCAGCTAAGTAACACTGACCCCTTCTTTTTTCCTATAGGACAATTATCCTCCAGGGCATGATGACTTGGATAGGGTATGTGTTGGCTCAAAATATTTACACATGGACAAATACGGGCACTCTTGTCCTTTTAATGCCTTCTTACACATGAGCATAAAGAAATATTCATATTTTAATGATCCTGTGGAGTAGCATGTGAACAAAATTGTAAGCCCAGCTCTAATGCCTTGGGCTCTGATAAGAGATTCCAAATCTGATTTCATCCTCCTCTGAACTCACACCATTCCATATGGCAAATGTGTCACTAGACTTGTCCTGTTTTTCTCCTCTCTTACAGGTATTTTGTGCTTCTTCTCTCTTTGTCTAGACTGAAAATTCTTTGAGATTAAGGTCTATATTACACTCAAATCTGCAGCCCAACAGTACCTGAGTTTATGAAAACTGGTTTGGGAATGAATAAGTAATTAAAAGTGAGTTAAGAATTATATACATAGGTAACTTGACGGTTTCAAGTTATTATTTGACCAATTTGGGCAAACTTCCAAGTTACTAATTACCTTAGTCGGCTCAGACTGCCATAACAAAATACCACAGACTGCATGGCTTAAACAAACTTTATTTTCTCATAGTTTTAGAGGCTGGAACGTCCAAGATCAACTGCAGGTTGATTCAGTTTCTGATGAGAGTTATATTTCCTGCCATCTTCTTTCTGTGTCTTCTACCACTAAGTCTACCTGTTAATTTAGGCCACCAATCCTAATGCATTAGGGCCTCACTCTTATTACCTTTTTTTTTTTAAGTCTTTATTGTTGAAAGTATTGCATATGTCCCCTTTTTCCCCCATTGACCTCTCCCAGCCATCATAACAGTTATGACCTTATTTAATTACCTCCTGAAGTACCAATCTCCAAATACAGTCACACTGAGGATTTGAGTTTCAACATATGAATTGGTGAGAGGGGGCTGCAATTGAATCCATAGCACAAGCTAATTTTTTTCAATGAGAATCTATTAGAATTAATTAAATTCTATCAGAATCAATTGATTCCAACAAAATCAGTCATTATGAACTAGTCTCCTTAGAATCAGTATAGAAAAAAAAGGGGGCGGGGCCTTTTTATTTTATAGTCCAAACAGGTCTATAGTGAATTCTCCTTCCATTCATTGTCTTTCCAGGCATGAATCCAATATCATCAGAAATACACAAGAAATGCTATGGAAATGGCATCTGCAGACTTGAGTGCTATGGAAGTGAAATGTTAGTTGCCTACTGTATGTTTCAACTGGAGTGCTGTGTCAAAGGAAACCCTGAACCCTGATATGAGAAGCCAGTGAATGCCAATGAACTTGAAAGCCCTGACCGCTCCCATCTTTCACACAGCCAAGGAATTTATGTTAAACGGTGGCACAGATCTGGCATTTTTATAAACCTTCAGATTCTTGGGATTTTGGATTTTTAAAGCTGGCCTACCGCTTTCCTAAAAGCAGCTAATCTTCTCATGAAAACAACTTAGAATACAATTTCCCACTTCATAGTGATATCCGGGCTCTCTTCAGTGCCTACTTATCTCTTTACTCATGGAAAGGATGTCTTGGTTGTTCATAGAGGCTTCAAATTATAAAAACATCTCTTTATACTTAGACTTTACCATTCCTTCAGCTCCCCACTTACCTTTTCTTTGCTCCTCCCATCTACGGAGGAGCAGATCTGTCTTGGCCTCCTGTTGACCTTGTGCATCTCTCACATAGAACACATAGGCGAGGCCTAACTCCAGGCTGACTTGAGTCATGACTGGGCCTAACCCTGCAGTTCTTGACACACAAGGAGAAAGGCCATGTTGTGATGGGCTGCCATGAGGCAGGTTCTCATTCACCTCCCTGGTTTCAGAGTGAAAGCATGGGACTTTCCACCTCAGCCTGCTTAGGGTCCAGGCTATGAGAACACTTGGCTATGGTGTAGAGTTGGCTCCTGAGCAGCAGAATGGCCCGCCACCTCTGCTGCCCATCATCTGGCCTCTCTGGTGGGGTATCATCCTGTGAGACTAGCTGCTAACACCATGTTTTGCTGCATGTGTCAGTTAATAAATTGTCTAAATCCATCTGGATTCATTGTTTTCTTTGCCAGCCAAACTTATGAAAGTACTAGAGCCTTGGTACACAAAATTCATGCACTGGATGAGGGGGCCCTCAACCCAGCCTGTGCCCTCTTGCAGTTCTCACTCCTTACTGCTAGCCTGCTTGCTGCTCCTTACCGCTAGGCTCACTGCTCCTTAGTGCTCGCCAGTCGTGAGCTTGGCTTCTGGCTGAGTGGCACTCCCCAATGGGAGTGCACTGACCACCATGGGGCAGCTCCTGCATTGAGTGTTTGCCCCCTGGTGGTCCGCATCATAGTGACTGGTCGTTCTGGTCTTTCCACTGTAACGGTCGCTTAGGCTTTTATTATATAGACTAGTGGCATGTTGCACGAAGATTCACACAATAGGCCTTCCTTCCCCTGGCTGCCGGCACCAGTTTTCCTCCGGGCCCGGAAACCCAGGCCTTTGGTCCAGCTGCAGCAGCAAGGCTTGGCTTCTCCACTCTGGCTGCTCCCAGCCCCCTCCCTTTTTTTTTTTCCAGCTCCTTGAGCGGAAGCCAGGGTTGGCTGGAAGCCTGCGTTGCCAGGGCCACTCCATGAGTGGAGCCCAGGCCCCCAGTCCCTCCTTGAGTGGAGCCCAGGGCTGGTGGGAAACTTGGCTTCCTCCATCGCTGGGAGCAATCCAAGCCTCCTGCTCACTCCAGCTCCGTGACCACCGCCATCTTCAGTCATCTTCAGTCTTCACTCCGCGCCTGTGTATGCAAATTAACTGCCATCTTTGTTGGGTTAATTTGCATAATCGCTCTGATTGGCTGGTGGGTGTAGCGGTGTGATGGTTAATTTGCATGTTTCTATTTTATTATATAGGACTAGAGGCCCAGTGCACAAAAATTTGTGCACTCGGCGGGGGGGGGGTCCCCCAGCCCGGCCTGTGCCCTCTCACAGTCTGGGACCCCTTGGGAGATAATGACCTGCTGGCTTAGGCCTGCGCCTGGGTGGCAGAGGGCACGCCCAATCCCTAGATGCAGCCCCTGGTCAGGCTCAGAGCAGGGCCGATTAGGGAGTTGGGGCGCCGCCCCCTGTCATGCACAGAGCAGGGCGGATTGGGAGGTTGCGATGCCACCCTCAGTCACCCTCAGGGTAGGGCCGATTAGGGGGTTGAGGCACCGTCCCCTGTCACACTCAAGGCAGGGTCGATGGGGCGGTTGCGGCGCCACCCCTTGTCATGCACAGAGCAGGGCCAATCAGGGGGTTGGGGCGCTGTCCCCTGTCACTCACAGAGCAGGGCCCATCAGGGGGGTTGGGGCTCCGTACCCTGTCACACACAGAGCAGGGTCGATCAGGGGGTTGGAGAGCTCCCCCCTGTCACTCACAGAGTAGGGCCGATAGGGGAGTTGGGGCACCGCCCCCATCACACACAGAGCAGGGCAGATCAGGGGGTTGGGGCACTGTCCCCTGTCACTCACAGAGCAGGGCCCATGAGGGGGGTTGGGGCTCCGTACCCTGTCACACACAGAGCAGGGTCGATCAGGGGGTTGGAGAGCTCCCCCCTGTCACTCACAGAGTAGGGCCGATAGGGGAGTTGGGGCACCGTCCCCATCACACACAGAGCAGGGCAGATCAGGGGGTTGGGGCACTGCACCCTGTCACACTCAGGGCAGGGCCAATGGGGAGGTTATGGCTCTACCCTGTCACACACAGAGCAAGGCCCGTGGAGGGGGGTTGGGGCACCACCTTCTATCATCCACACAGCAGGGCCGATCAGGGGGTTGGGGCGCCACACCCTGTCACGAACAGAGCAGGGCAGATAGGGAGGTTGTAGCCCCGCCCCCTGTCACACACAGAGCCGCAGGGCGATCAGGGAGTGGGGGAGCTCCCCCCTATCAGGCACAGAGCAGGGCTGATCAGGGGGTTGGGGCGCCTTCCCCTGTCACGAACAGAGCAGGGCGGATAGGGAGGTTGTGGCCTCACCCCCTGTCACTCACAGAGCCGCAGGGCAATCAGGGGGTTTGGGCGCTGCCCCCTGTCACGTTGATCCTGGTGCCGGGAGCCTCGCTGCTCCGCTGATCTCGGTGCTGGGAGGCATATTACCCTTTTACTATATAGAATAGAGGCCTGGTGTATGGGTGGGGGCCGGCTGGTTTGCCCTGAAGGGTGTCCTGGATCAGGGTGGGGGTCCCCACTGGGGTGCCTGGCCAGTCCGGGTGAGGGGCTGAGGGCCGTTTTCAGACTGGCGGGTGACTGAAGCTCCCAACTGTTCCTTTTTTTCTTTTTTTTTTTTCTATTCTGTGCCAGCTTTAGCTCTGAGGCCTCGCTGCTGAAAGCAGGTTTCTGGCCTTTACCTTCTGTATTTGATACAATGTTGCGGTCCGGCTGGCTGAAGCCCAGCTGACTGAAAGCCGGTTTCTGGGGTTTTGTTTAGCTTCTATATTTGCAACATAGTTGCTTAGAGTTGCAGCTGAGAGGCCGGCAAGTCAGGCGGGGAACGTTGGAGTTCGCCATCACTGGAGCAAGCAAGCCTCCCTGTTCGCTTCAGTGCATGGCTGCCGGCCGCCATCTAGGCTGACAGTTAATTTGCATAAGGATATGCTGATTAGCCAATGGGAAGGGTAGCAGAGTGACACCAATTTGCATGTTTCTCTTTTATTAGTGTAGATAACAGGCCAACCTAGCAACTTGCATTGTGCTGGTTGTCTTACTGACTACTGTGATGCTACTGAATGTCTACCCAACTGCTCAACACCATCAACCTATATACAGATGCTTGAGTGTGGGAAGACTGCATGTGCTGCTCAGGAAGAGGGGAGGGGTGGCAGAGGGGGGTAGAGATTCTGATTGTGGAACAATTTTCTTCCACTTTAGTGCTGAATACAGTTTGGACTTTCTAGTAATTCTGCGACTGTAAAACTCTAGCTGCAAAGAGCCAACTGCTGACAGGGTATAGGGCTGAGGAAACAATGGCTAAGTCCTGGCCTAAAATGACAGTACTGCCTTTCCAGCCTCCTCACTGCACCTGGGAAGAGATGAAGGAATAGTAGGTGAGAAAGAATAAGGGGTTGTGAGGTGTTCTACCCTCCCAGACATTGTTTAGCCAATGCTAAAATCCAGTGCTGTGTTAACTGGGGACATACTAAGAATATAGTAGAGTGTGTCTTTCTCTCAGAAGCCCATAATGTGCAGTCATTAGGTATGAGAGATGGTCTGGCATGGTAAACTCGGTTGTTAAGTATCCAGAGTATGGAACGTATCAAGACAGGGCCCAGGAAAACTATTCTATTCTAAAGGAGGCAGGGAATTCTATATAAATATATATATATATATATATATATATATATATATATATATATTTCAGAGAGGGAGAGAAAGACAGAAACATCCATGATGAGAGAGAATCATTGATCAGCTGCCTCCTGCATAGCCCCCTTCCTCTCACTCCACCGCTCCCCCCATCCACCCACCCCCCACCCCCAGGGATCAAGCCCACAACCCAGGCATGTGCCCTGACCGGGAATCAAACCATGAACTCCTGGCTCATAGGTCATCGCTCAACTGCTGAGCCACACCAGCCAGGCTTATTTGAAGAATAATGCTGGTGGTCTTAATCCAGCATCTAGAAGGGTTCAGAAATCTGGAGAAGCACTGTGTGTAAATTAATCAAGAGTCCAGAGAGAAAACATAATTTTGAAAGGCATTATGGGGAGTCAGAGAAGACTTAGCTAAAGGAACTAAGTTATCCTTGTCTCAGGACCCCTTACTATTTAGTAACACAATTTATCCTAAGGCAAGGTAGATATACACATCAAAAAGTAGGGCTACTATACAGAAACCGTTGTCAGATTGGGGAATTTGCCTACGGCTGTTCAGGTGTTTGGCCAGTAGGAGACAATAACACATAGATTGAGATGCCCTGAGCTGTCTGGCAGCAAACAATCATTTTATGCATCCTTTTCAGGGGTTTGGGGAAATGCCTTCAGCCATTTCCAGATGATTCAGCCCTGCTGACATGCTGGAACTGGCTTCCTCCAGAAGAACACTGACTCTTCTGGAACTGCAGCCTCATAACACCCCAGATAGCCTTATTTTACTCTTTCACTTCATGTGTATGTTCTCAAGACACAGATAAACTAAAACTTGAAAACAATCCAGCTATTATTGGGGAAGTTGAAGTATTACTTTCCCCACTGAGTGCTTGAGGTGGAGTCCTTACAATATCTCGAGAAAAAGAATTTTCTGAGACGCTCACAGAAGAATGAATGATTTTTATTTGTGTGGAATCACATCTCTGGGTTGCCAACGTCCCATTTCCCTTAATCCAGTCCCTGAAGAAGTGTAGCTGGGGATTCAGCAGAGCTAAAAGCAAAGCCAGTGTGCAGCGTTTCCTTTCCATGTCGCAGCCAAGTCCAGTTCAGCATCAGGCTGGTTGCAGTCCATTAGTCCCCTGTGTGTGGGGGTCCCCATGGTCATGGACCATGTGGGTGAATGCAGGGAAGCCAAAGAGTGTGCCCCCCTGCAGCAAGAGTCCAAAAACCATAAGAGAAACCAAGAGGAACAAGAGAGCAAACTCCTTGGTTTAGGGGATTAAATGTCCCAAATTTCCCATACTTGCAGTGACCACACCTATTCTGGCCAATGACTTGTTCCCAGGTGTAACTGATAGGCACGTACCCTCCAGACTTCACCCCACTTTAATGGGCAGGTGTCTATCTCCCCTCCGCTAGACCCCTGGGGAGTGTAAAGCTGTAGCTGCCCAAATGAAATGACTATAATATTTGGCCTTCCCTTTGCTCCTTTCCTATTATTAATAAATAGGTTAATTATAATGGTATCCCGGCGTGCTGATTATCTGAAGAGCCTCTCTTTCCAACTAGATGAGAGGACATTACTAGAGTCCCTTTGGAGAGGTGACCCCCTGAGTTCCCTCTGCTAGAAGAATCAGAAACTCCCTGGATTCTGCTTAAGTACTGAACAGCCAGAACCACCCCCCATCATAAGAAACCAAAGTAAAATATATAAGCCAACACTACACTTGTTCTACCTTACTCTGCCACAAACCCAAACGTTTACTTTCACATGCCAGCAGGAAATGAACTCTGTTGTTAAAAATGGTGGCTGCAAACTGCTTTATTCTTTTGACACAAAAGTATGTATATTACATGAGCAGCTCTAACTTTTCTGGGCTTTTTTAAGATCCAAAGCCTTGTAGAAAAAAAAAAAAAAAAAAAAAAAAAAAAAAAAAAAAAAAAAAAAACATGTACTGGCCAAATCTCCCAGTAAAACAAAATATGGAAGGGTTTTGATACAACATAGAGCAAACTTCCTTCAAAATTCTTTCTGGTGTGGACGAAAGGGGCCACATGCTAACCTGACAAGCTCAGGGAAGGCCTGCATGGCAGTCTTGCAAACTCAGAGACCTAAAGTAACCACAAAAGATGGTCTGAAATTAAACTTTAACTAAAAGCAATTATGGTGGGTAGTTACATCCTAGGCTGGTATCTTCACTGCAAGTGACCTTTACCTTAACTGAGCCTAACTGTCTCTTTGCATCTATAATAACATACCCTTGAAATGTCTGGGTAACTTGTAACTTCTCTTTTTCTGGACCCCTTGGGGCACACCTAATGTGCCTGGGCTCCAGGACAGATACCACAAACTCCTTCATTATCATGTTAATTGTTCCTGCACCCCCCTAAGTATGTGTCTATTATTTTACTTTTTATCCAATCCCAGGGGTTTCCCTGCTTTGCTTTCTCCCGCCTTTCTAGTCTATCACCAATGGATTTCATGTAACCCACCTACGTCCCTTTCCTTTGATTGCAATGTATAAATACAGATGTAACCTGCCATTCTCCGGAGCATTATCTCAATTTGTTGAGGTTCTGCTTCCCAGCATAGGTTGACAATTTGTCTCAAATAAATTCACAAAAATTCTTTAAAGGTTTCAATGGTTTTTTATGTTAACACTGGATATCATTCTCTGATATCCCACTCATCCAACAGCAAAAATTACATTGTTTCAAAGTGATATCTGGTATGTCTAGAATTTGTCATTGAGATTCTGAGAAACCTCAAGGGCAAGAAAGAGTTGTCTTCTGGAAAAACCTCAGTATTGTCTAACATGAGCCAGTATTTCAATCTAGAATGAAATGTGTCCTTATCTCCCCACTCTGTATAATAAAGTCTTCATCATAGTGTGTGTGGGGGGGGGAGGGGGGGCGGGGGGAGAAAGCTTATTACTTAAATAAAAAGTGGAATTGATGTCTCTGATTTAGCTAAGGAGCTGATCAACTTGAACTGACCCTTTAAAAATTCAGAGATCACAGCAAGAACCACAAGATAGATTTTAACTCTGCCTTCTCCTTTTGCTCATCTTATCCAGAGTGAGCCAAGATAAGGTAGAGGGGGAAAAATCCATTTGTTTTCCTAGTATTCTGAGTGACTCTCTTTACCCACTTGCTTCCCATAAGCCAGAGAGACAGAGACATCTTTATCTTCTCCCCTTCTCTTTTATATATATACTAGAGGCCCGGTGCACAAAAATTTGTGCACTTGCGGGGGGCGGAGGGGGGTCCCCCAGCCCGGCCTGTGCCAGGAGCCTCGCTGCTCCGCTGATCCCGGTGCCGGGAGGCATATTACCCTTTTACTATATAGGATAGAGGCCTGGTGCATGGGTAGGGGCTGGCTGGTTTGCCCTGAAGGGTGTCCTGGATCAGGGTGGGGGTCCCCACTGGGGTGCCTGGCCAGTCTGGGTGAGGGGCTGAGGGCTGTTTTCTGGAAGAGGGTGACTGAAGCTCCCAACCGCTCCTTTTTTTCTTTTTTTTTTTTTATTCTGGGCCAGCTTTAGCTCTGAGGCCTCGTGGCTGAAAACATCGATACAATGTTGCTGTCTGGCTGGCTGAAGCCCGGCTGAATGAAAGCCGGTTTCTGGGATTTTGTTTAGCTTCTTATTTGCAACATAGTACATAGTTGCTTAGAGTTGCAGCTGAGAGGACGGCAGCGGCAGGCGGGGAACGTTGGAGTTCGCCGTCAGTGGAGCAAGCAAGCCTCCCTGCTTGCTTCAGTGCATGGCTGCCAGCCGCCATCTAGGCTGACAGTTAATTTGCATAAGGATATGCTGATTAGCCAATGGGAAGGGTAGCAGAGTGACACCAATTTGCATGTTTCTCTTTTATTAGTGTATATATATTAGAGGCTCAGTGCACAAAATTCATGCAGGGATATGGTCCCTAGGACTGGCCTGCAATCAGGGCCATCTTCCCTGGCTGCCCGCAGCTGGCCCCGCCCCCCCGCCGCCACCCATCCCTGGCTCCCAGTTTGCCATCAGGTGGTCAGAGCCTGCTGGCCAGGGGGAAGAACCAAGAAGTCAGCCATTCCCACCCACTTGCAGGCCCTGCTCCTGTCTCAGGTTGCCCTCTGTGTATGAGGTGACCAGCAGGGTGGGTGGGGGCCTTGGCCTGGTGCTGCCCACATCTCCCGCCACCCACCCCCATTTTCTCATTTGCCATTAGGCAATGGGAGCCTGCCAGCCCGGGGGGAAGGGACTGAGAGGTGGTGAGTACGCCTCAGAGTGACTGGTCAAGAGGTCATTCTGGTCGTTCTGCCATTGGGGTCAATTTGCATATTACTCTCTAATAAGAGATTTATAGGATTTTATCTATAGGATTTTTATTGATTTCAGAGAGGAAGGGAGAGGGAGAGAGATAAAAACATCAATGATGAGAGAAAATCATTGATCGGCTGCCTCTTGCATTCCCCCTACTGGGAATCTATCCTGCAACCAGGGCATATCTCTATACCAGGAATTGAACCGTGACCTCCTGGTTCATAGGTTGACACTCAACTACTGATCTACACCAGGCAGGCTTCCCTTCTCTTATCTCACAGAACGGTGGACTGGTCCCTGTGGTTTGAACTTGTGCTGTAATGAGCTATAATATAAAAAAATGATAATGTATGGCTTGCTTAATTAAATTTAAATCCCACAAAGAGCAGGAACTGTTATAATTCTAATATTTATTCTTTTAATAGTACCCCATACATTATGTAGGCTTTCTGTGCTCTCTTTTATTATTTTCTTATAGTTGTCCTCTAACTGGGTTATTTCAAAGTTTCTATCCTCTAATCCACTGATTCTATCTTCTCTTTGATCTATCCTGCTTTTGATGCTCTTTGTTTTTTGTTTTGTTTTTTAATCTTATTCATTTATTCTTCAGCTCCAGAATTTCTATTTGGGGCTTTTTTTTTTTTTTAATGATTTCTATCTCTTTGTTAGATTTCTCATTTTGTTTGTGTATTGTTTCCTGATTTTTTAAATTGTCTTTCTGGGTGTTTCGGGGTTTGTTTGTTTGTTTGAAGTTCATTGAGATATTTTAAATTATTTCTAAAGTAAATTGCAGATCCTTTTGTCTTTGGGTTCAGTTATTAGAGAATTATTGTGATCTTTTGTGATGTCATGTTTTCTTCATTTTTCATGTTCCTTGTTTTGCATTTCTTATTTTAAATCTCAAGTAGCAGTGTCCTCCAATCATTACTAGCTGTCTTCATATGGAAAGTATATTTTGTTGGTCCTTTATGTAGCTGGGAGGTTTTCTGACTTTATATAGGTATATTTGCTCCATACTTCATGCATCCTATTGTGGAAGAATTCTTAACCTTGTGTGTCTTCTCTCAGTGTTACAGTGCACCAGGCTGACCATTAAAAAACTCTTTAAGTTTTCCCAAAGATGGCAACACAGCTCAAGATTGTGATTTCTCCCTTACCCACAAATTTAGCTCCTTTTCTATGCATACGTCCTGTCTACCTGAGCTCATTCTCACCACCACCATCAGGAGTGCGCACAAGAAGCTGGCAACAGAGTCAGGAGAAAGGTGGAGTTGACACATGAACCAGATGAGGAATTCTCAGGTGAGGTATTCCCAGTGCCTTATTGGCAGGCTTCCTGTTGGAATCCAGAATAGAGTCTGCAGGAACCACATCCATTTAATTCACTCACATTGAGTCTGCCTCTTTCCTAGTAACCACCCTAACTCCAGTCATGAAGATGTATTTTGGAAGCAGATAACTTGTTGTCTAGTGTCACAAGTTCACAGCTGGAGAGGAAATTTGCCTCAGGATAAACCATAGCCCAAGTCTCACCTATACCTACTTTTGATGCTATTTAGATGAGATTTTGAACTTAAGAGTCATGCTGGAATAAATACTGGCTTTTGGGTATGTGGGGGTGGAATGAGGATATTTTACATGTGAGAATGACATGAATTTTGGGAGGCTATAGGGAAGACTGTTATAGATTGAATCGTGTGCCTCCAAAAGACATATGTTGAAGTTCTAACCCCAGCTCCTCAGACTGTAATCTAACGTAAAAATAAGGTTGTTGCAGATTTTCAGATGAGGTCATTTGGATGGTCCCTAATTCAGTATGATTGATGTCCTATACACAGGGGAAGTTGGACACAGACACATGCAAACTAGGAGAACACCATGTAAAGATAAGGACAGAGATTGGGGTTATGCTTCCATAAACCAAGAAATGCCAGAAAACCACCAGAAGCAGGGCGAGGTGCATGAAACAGGTTCTCTCTCACAGCCTTTACAAAGAATCAACCCTGTGGACATCTTGCTCTTACACTTTCTAGCCTCAGAACACTGGTACAATAAATTTCTGTTGTTTAAAGCACCTGATTTGTGTTACTATATTATGGCAACCCTAGCACATTAATACAGGAAGTAACTGCTATAGTTTCTTTGGAGAGTGATAAAAATAATCTAAAAGATATTATAGTAATGATTGCACAACTCTGTGAATATACTAAAAACCACTGAATTATTCACACTAAAGAGATGAATTTTATGGTATTATAGAATGTGAATTATAGATCAGTAAAGTTATTTTAAAGAAAAACTAGCCCTAGCCATTTTTGCTCAGTGAATAGAGTGTTGGGTCTGCAGACTGAAGGGTCCCAGGTTTGATTCTGGTGAAGGGCACATACCCAGGTTGCAGACTTGATCCCCAGTAGGGGGAGTGCAGGAAGCAGCAATCAATGATTCTCTCTCATCATTGATGTTTCTATCTTTCTCTACTTCTCTCTTCCTCTTTGAAGTCAATTTTAAAAACTAACAAAAAGAAGAAAAAGAAAACTAAATGGACAACTAACCCATGTCTGAGAAACTCCACTTATGGGCATTGACCCAAGAGAAATAAAAGCTTATTTTCACAAAATTATTTGTACAAGAATGTTCATTGCAGCTTTATCGCAATAGCCAAAAATGTGGAAGCATCTTGATGTGCCTCAAGAGGAGAACTGATAAACAAATTGCAGTGAAATCATAAAATACTATGCAGCAATGAAAAGGAATGGACTGTGGATATAAGCAACATCATGAGCAAAACATAAAAATATTATCTAAGTGAAGGTAAAATCCTTACACAAGAGAGTATGTTCTCTAATAATAACATGCATATAAACTTCTAGAATAGACAAACTTAACATTTGGTTAATATAAAACATAGCAGAAGTTGTTGCTCAGAAAATTCAAAGTTGGGGGCAAATATCAAGTGGAAAGGGAAATGAGGGAACTTTCTGGAGTGATGTAAATGTTTGAGATCTTCATAAGGTTTACATTACATAGCTATATGCATTTGTCAAAACTCTTAGAATGGTCCACTCAAGATCTTTGCATTTCATTGTATGTAAATTTTATTTTTTTAATATATTAAAGGAAACTAGTCCCTGGTTGATGTGGCTCAGTGGATAGAGCATCGGCCGAGGACTGAAGGGTGTCAGGTTCGATTCCGGTCAAGGGCATGTACCTTGGTTGCAGGCACATCCCCAGTAGGGGTGTGCAGGAGGCAGCTGATCGATGTTTCTCTCTCATCGATGTTTCTAACTCTCTATCCCTCTCCCTTCCTCTCTGTTAAAAATCAATAAATTTTTTTTTTTAAAAAGAATTAACAAACAAAAAGGAAAATTATTGTACTCCAAGTAGTAATATAACTCTGGGGTAATAATATAATTCTAGGTACATATGTACTGATGTTTGTAACTTACTTTGAAATGCATCCAAGCAGTTAAATGGGTTGTTGCATATACTTTTTATATCCATTGAAGTGAGGTCTTTGTGTGGAGTTGGAGGGCTGCTACTGGCCTTAATCTAGTGGCATAAGTTCAGTTGTATGTGGAGAAGGGGATGGACATTAGGGGGACAATTTTTGCAAAGATTCCTGGAAGGAGAGGGGAATATGGGCTCCATAGGATGGTATCTCTTTCCCTTCAAGCCACATAAACATCTTCCTGAGTTCTGTACAGAAGAGATTGCAGGAAGTAGCAGTTAATACTGTTTTCAAAAGAGACTCTGCGAGACCTGAGACCATGTGCCTCATTGATTTAGTGCCTACGTAATGAAAAAAAAGTACAGAAGAGGAATATTTACCCTATCTTAGAATGGACCAACATAAGGCTGGCTCAGTGAAGCCTACACAGTATGTCGCAGCCCTTTCTTTTGCCCCAAATAATATGGAGAGACATCAGTGTGACTACGGCAGCACCAACCACAATGGCAGCTACAGTTAAATTTCAGTGGTAGACACCAACACAGGGACCCAATCAAGCAAAGCTTGAAAGGCTTTGTATTTATTTTTGTTTAAAAAAAATTCTTATTGATTTCAGAGAGAAAGGAAGAGGGAGAGAGAGTTAGAAACATAAATGAAGAGAGAGAATCATTGATTGGTTGCCTCCTGCACACCCCACAATAGGGATCAAGCCTGCAACCGGGCATGTGCCCTGACAGGAAATTAAACCATGACCTCCTGGTTCATAGGTCATCACTTAACCATTAAGCCACACTGGCTGGGCATGAAAGAGTTTTTAGGTGAGTCATATAAGACACATCCAAGGTCTCTCAGCAGTAAATGAGTGATTTGAGGTAGACAAGATGAGAAAGCACAACCCAGTACAATTATAACTCCACTAGAGGCCCGGTGCACAAAAATTTGTGCACTGGGGGGGGGAGGTCCCTCAGCCCGGCCTGTGCCCTCTCTCAGTCTGGGACCCCTCGGAGGATGACCACCTGCTGGCTGAAGCCTGCTCCCCAGGGGATTGGGCCTAAGATGGCAATCAGACATCCCTCTGGCAGCCCGGCAGCCCTCGGGGGATGTCCACTTGCCAGCAGGGAGCAGACCTAAGCTGCAGCTGGACATCCTTAGTGCTGTTGAGGAGGCAGGAGAGGCTCCCACCACCACCGCTGTACAGGCAGCCATCAGCCTGGCTTGTGGCTGAGCAGAGCTCCCCCATGTGAGAGCACACTGACCACCAGAGGGCAGCTCCTGCATTGAGCGTCTGCAGCCTGGTGGTCAGTGTGTGTCATAGTGACGAGTCATTCCCGGTCTTTCTGCTGTTAGGGTCAATTTGCATATTACCCTTTTACTATATAGGATAGAGTCCTGGTGCACGGGTGGGGACTGGCTGGTTTGCCCTGAAGAGTGTCCCGAATCAGGGTAGGGGTCTCGCTTGGGTGCCTGGCCAGCCTGGATGAGGGGCTGATGGCTGTTTGCAGCTGGTCACACCCCCTTCAGGATGGGGGTCCCCACTGGGGTGCCTGGCCAGCCTGGATGAGGGGCTGAGGGCTGTTTTCAGGCAGGCCAAGCCTGCAACTGAAGCTCCCAGTCTCTCCTTTTTATCTTTTTTTCTTTTTTTATTCTGGGATTTATTTACCTTCTGTAATTGAAACTTTGTTGCGGCTCCAACTCTGAGGCCAGCTGGCTGAAAGCAGGTATCTGGGGTTTGTTTAGCTTCTATAATTGCAACATTGTTGCTTAGACTGGAGCTCAGAGCCCGGCTGCAGCAGGTGGGGAACCTTGGCTTCCTCCATCACTGGAGCAAGCAAGCCCCTGTTCGCTTCAGCTGCGTGGCTGCCGGCCGCCATCTTTGTTGGCAGTTAATTTGCATATCGCCCTGATTAGCCAATGGGAAGCATAGTGGAGGTATGGTTAATTACCATGTTTGTCTATTATTAGATAGGATTGCTATTCAGAGGCCTGATGAAACTCATATATCACAGAAGGCTATTAAGTTAGAAAAATTAACTCTAGCCTATTTTAATCTACTCTACTCCACATACACTTATAGACCAAATGAGCCTACAACAGCGAACACTAAAAACAGAAGAAAATAAAGTAACCTGTTTATTGATTGTAGTAGGAAAGAGCCACCTATACTCTACCTGAGCAGGACATACTCAGGATAGATGTAGAGGACAGCAAGAGTCAAGTTAATGATACTGAAACATGACTTTGCTGTGTATAGGACCACCTCTTTCCTTTTCTTAGAAGAGCCTAAGGAGTCTAGTTCAGTGTTAGGATGTAATCTGCACAGGATGGATGCTTCAGCCATCACAGCACCCTGCTCCAGACTGAGATAGTGCCCCCTCCCAGGAATTTGCCCATCAGTAGCTAACTGATTCTTTCTCTCTCATTGGCTTAATTTCTCCTAAAACCTGTTTTAAAAAGGAGAGGCTGAGTCGTCATTAACTTGAATGATTTATCTTGCTTATGATGATGAAATGCAACAATAGTTAAGAACTGAAAAATCTTTATGGCCTGGTAAACAATACCAAATTTCTCTGTATGCTGTAAACTACAACATGCACCATATTTAAAATTAAATATTTTCAATATGAATTTTACTTTATTATTGCCAATGTCAAATAATGAGTGTTCCTTCAGAGGTTCCCAAGTGGGAAAAGTTAGACAATTCAATAGAAAAATATATAAAAATCAATAAACATATGAAAAGGTGCTCAATTCTATTGGTCATCAATGAAATGCAAATTAAACCACCATAGGTCATCACTATATGCCCCCTATCTCCAGGATGGAAAAAAGAAGCAGAAAATACTAATTGTGGGAAAGGATGTAAGCAACAAGAACTCTCAAAAACTATGGGTGGGAATACAAATTGGTTCCACCAATGGAAGACAATTTGGCAATATCTACTGAAACTGAGTACACACATGGCCTGTGGCTATCAATGTCACACCTGGCTAAATACCCACAGAAGTGCTTGCATAGAAACCTCAAAAAATATGTACAAAGATGTTCATCGTAGCACTATTCACAAGAGTCCAAAACTGAAAACTACACAGACAGCCATCTGCACTAGAATATTCAAATAAATTGTGATGTATTCCCCAATATCATACTATACAACATTGAGAATGAATAAACTACAATTACTAGTACATTGAAAATATAAATGTCATAAAAATAATGTAGATTAGAAGAAGCCAGATGCAAAAGTGTACCTATTGTACAATTCATTTATATAAAATTTTAAAACAGGTCCCAGGGATTTACAGTATTAGAATCCAGGCCTTTGTGGTCCTGACTGGGATATAGGAATATCCCTTTCTTCACCTGAGTGCAGCAGGTTCCATGGGTGTGTTATATTTGTGAAATTCATTAATATGTTCCCTGATGATTTGTACACTTTTCTGATTGTTTAGTAAACTTCAAAAAAGGTTTTAGGACATTTTAATAAGGAATAAATTAACAACAAGAAAAGTACTGAAGACAGGGAATTTAACTAAGAGGTTATTTCCATAGGAGACACAATGAATGCCCTTAAAGAGAAACACAGCAGACACAGAAACATGAAGAGGCTAAGGCATTGTTTTAATGGGATGATGCAGCTGAGAAGGATCTGGGTCCCCAGAGGAAATCAGGGAGAACCTCAGATACAACTATTTCCCAACTATAACAGGTAAAAATTTGGGGTTTATGCAACACAGAAATTTACTCTCACAAAAAATGTGATATTCTTCTTTTTTGCGACATGTCTTCCTGCAAGCACCTTTGCCTCGCCAGCATGAAGAAAAGAGGCCTCTTATATATGCATTCACGCCACTTCTAACTGCCAACAGAAACAGAGGTAAATAAATGCACAGTGTCCTGTAGGGTTGTGGCATCGTGGATACATTAGATTGTAGGCTATACTTTAGAACTTTCTCACAGTAAATTGAACAGGATCAGAACATCCCAGTCATGTTATAGCTGGATGCTGCTTTTTCGGTTGCTTTGAAGTCATTTTCCAGAGACCCTGTCACAAGTCTTTAGTTCCCATGCTCCCCACTTACATGTGCAGGTCACAGAGCCCAGCAGATTCAGCTTGGGACAAATTGCAATGGAAAGACCACTGTGGCCCTGGCCCGGGAGCTCAGTTGGTTAGAGCATCGTCCTGATACAGCAAAGTTTCAGGTTTGATGCCCAGTCTGGGCACATACAAGAAGCAACCAGTGAATGAATAAATAAGTGAGACAACTTCTCTCTCTCTCTCTCTCTCTCTCTCTCTCTCTCTCTCTCTCTCTTTTCCTCTCTAAAAATCAATAAAATAACTTTAAAAAAAAAAAGATCATTGCGACCTAGAAGTATTTCCAGGAGTTTTCAAGAGGCCCTAATGCAGGAGGCATGCAGGGTCTGAGACAGTACCAGGCAGTTTGAGATGGTCACAGTGCTCATTTGAAGAAGGAATGGTCACTGACCCAGAGTTAAGGAAACCCGTGGTTCTGGCCCTGCATTCCCAATAACATTCTCTGAGACTTTTTGTCAAGTGCCTTACTGCCTTCCTTGGCTGAATCGCAGGGTACGTGAAAATGTCGCAAGGGATAATGAGTGCGAAGTGGTCTGAATACCTAAAACACATATCTAAATCTATTGCTCATACTTTTCCTAACCTTAAGACCTGGGTGCCTCTGCAAGCTGAGGAGTAGGGGAGGAAGGGGAGGAAGGCAGTTTAAGAAGGTCCCCTACTGAATTATCCACTCTGTGCGCTAAGCCTTATCAGTCTCTCCACCCAGCTGGTCCATGGGCTTTGTAGGGTGAGGATAATCAATTTGCTTATGACCGCAGGCCATTTGCAAACAAATTTTCCCTTTAGTCTCAGGGGATAAAGGAGTCCAGGGGAGGCACAATGCAAAGTGTCCAGAGGTCCTGCCATCCAGACAGCAGCGCAGCAGCAGCAATCTCAATGCCATCCTCGTCTGTGCCTGTCTTTGGAGTACTTCACGTTTGGCCCTTGGTGCTACCTTTTGAAAATGCAGGTTTAGGGCCACGGGTAAAAGCTGCAGACCCCAGCAAACCATAAGCAAAACAGCTTTGGAGAACCTCCACTTTAGTGACTTAAATGGACCCTTCTCCATACTGTCAAGTGACTGGCTTCTGTCCAGAGAACATAAATGCTGACCCTTCTAACTGATGTTCCATAGGATCCCATTATGCTGTAAGTACATTTGAACAACCAGCTCTGTATGCTGATTCCACTCAGTATCAAATTTGCCTTCATCTCTAAGATGGTGAGAAATCATGCTGGTAACTGCCTTTGGAGAGCAAATGCTAAGAGTCCTAAAGAAACAGCCTCTCCCCCCACCCGCCCCGGCCCCCAAAATTCTACATGACCTCTAAAAGTCTCATGCTTTTGCACTGCTCCACTTCTGCCAATACCATCAGTTCAACTTTCCCCCTCTAACTTTACAAACTCCACAGACCAAAGTCCAGAACCCATTTCTCCTCTGAAGAGATGCACCTCCTATTTTGTGTCCTTAGCATCTTCTCTCCGTTCCCTGGAACAGCCCAGAGCACCCATCTCTGCTCACATCCCTCTCTGCTCCTGCTTTTTTCATCCAAGTCCTGCTTTTCTTCTTATCCTTCTAGAATCTCACATCCTCTTTCCCTTCACTATTTACAATCCCACATGGAGGGGATTCCATTTTACCTGGTGGAACATAGGAGAGCAAGACAAGGACCACAAGGACCAAGATTAAGCTCCTCATGGCGGAAGCAGTCAGCAAAGGGACAGCTGAGAGGCAAGGGACAGTCACTCCATATGTAGCTCCTGAGAGATGAGGGGCTGCCTGGCTATGAACCTTTCAAGAACAAGAACACCTGCTTGCTCCACTGAGCAGGCCAATAAACTAAAGGTCTGACTTTGAACATGACGTCCCCTCATTAAAACACACTTCCTGAGCGCCACTTACATGCTGCCGACTGAATTCACACTGTGTCAACAGCTCCATTCTAAGCCCTAGTAGGATGCTGTGTAGGTATCTTTGTATCTTCATTTTACATCCATTTAATGCCTATCATATGCAAAGAACCATAAGGTTACCTTATATAATTTACAAAGTGTTCTCAATCTCGCACACAGAAAAAAACAAAACAGGTAGATGTTATTCTCCCATTTTAAAAGCAAATAACATAAGGCTCAAGTGGGATAAATGACTTTCCCAAGTTGCCACAGATTGTAAATGGAAGCAACATGACTTACACACACATTTTGCTTACCTCCCCAATACAGGGTTAAAGTATGGCCCAGCCCAGTTCTAGTGCAGCTTTGATCTATTTAGAGATATAAGAGTTTTCCGAAGAGCACGGAAAAATCCCTATAACATCACCAACAAAAGTCTGAGCCTTACAGGTCCCAATTGGACATATGTTATATGCTGAGTAATGTGAGATATACAGGAATTTATGACAGAACTCTTGCTTTGGGGAACTAAACGTCAACAGTTTGATAGTTTACAAAGTGTTTTAACCATCTGATATGTATAAAGACTATAGAACCCAGAGTCAGACAACTGACTTCTGATCTGGACTCAGCTTGATAGGTTTTTTTATGAGAACCTTACTTCACCTCTCTAAATGTCAGCTTTCTGTCCTGTGTAATTGGTTGTATACCCTCAGTGCTACCCATCACCAAAGCTTGTGTTGAGGTCAAATAAAATAACTCTTGTAAAAAGTCCTTTAGCCTGACCGGTGTGGCTCTGTGGTTGAGAATTGACCTATGAACCAGGACAGTGGTCGGCAAACCACGGCTTGCGAGCCACATGCGGCTCTTTGGCCCCTTGAGTGTGGCTCTTCCACAAAATACCACATGCGGGCGCGCACGTACAGTGCAACTGAAACTTCGTGGCCCATGCGCAGAAGTCGGTCTTCGGCTGAGCAATTCTATTTTGAAGAAGTGGCATTAGAAGAAGTGGGGGTATGTTCACTGAGGTCGACCCCTAAGATTGAGGACATTTTCAGCAAAGGCCAGCTTAAGAGTACCCTAATTAAATTAATAACAATGTACCTACCTATATAGTTTAAGTTTAAAAAGTTTGGCTCTCCAAAGAAATTTCAGTAGTTGTACTGTTGATATTTGGCTCTGTTGACTAATGAGTTTGCCGACCACTGAACCAGGAGATCATGGTTCAATTCCCAGTCAGAGCACATGCCCAGGTTTCAGGCTCAATCCCTAGTAGGGAATATGCAGGAGGCAGCCAGTCTATGATTCTCTCTTCTTAAAGTCCTTTTATAATGTACATTTAAGGGTCTGTTAGACACATATAACAGAAGAAGACATCTAAAACTAGAGATGGGCCCAGCAGGCATGGCTCAGTGGTTGAGCATTGAGGAGGTCATGGTTTGATTCCTGGTCAGGGCACATACCCGGGTTGCAGGCTCCATCTCCTGTGAGGGTCGTGCAGGAAACAGCCAATCAATGATTCTCTCTCTTCATTGATGTTTCTATCTGTCTCTTCCTCTCAGAAATCAATAAAATATATTTTTAAATAAATAAATAATAAAACTAGAGATTATACAGATAGGGCTCTAACTGGAGAGTGGAAGGGCTAGGACAGGAACCGATTTTTTCATCACTCTGTCCCATGTGTTTTTCACCACATCAAATATATATGTATATATTAACATATGTAATTATACAATTCAATCACTTTAGTGGAGTCTTGTTTTCTAACTTCAGGAAATCTGTGATGTGATTGAGATTACACATGTGAGAAGACTCATAAGAGAACTTCAAATCAAAAAAAAAAATCACAAATCACTAAGTTGAAAAAGAATAGAAGACATGAGTTTGGAGGACCCCAAAGGGAAATGACCGAGTGAGTGCAAGTGTGCTAAGTAGTCCTAAGGACCACTCTCTAAGCTGGAGCACTAGGAACAACCAGATCTTCATTCTCTCAGTGTTCTGATCCCCTCTGGCTCTGATCCCCTTTTCTCCAACCAACCTTCTTGGCCTCCAGCTCTGCTCATACCACTGTGCCCTCCAGAACCCCAATTTCTTCTACTTCACATCTTCTCATCAAACTCTTCTACCTCTGAGTCCCAGTGAAATTCAGGGTAATCCTCTGAGGATACTGCTTCCTGGTAGCCTTTGCTGATTGAACACTATTCATCTTCTGGGGCTCCACACACCATGGGACACGCGAGCAGCATTTCACAATCTCTTAGCAGCCTCATACTGTTTCCAGAACAATACCAGACATGATCCTGACATGATCTTTTCCTCCACTCCACCTGCACCGAATTGATCATTAAATCTTACCAATTCTGCCTCCCACCTATAGCTCAGCCCCATCCATATCTCTTCATCTCCACTTTCACCATGCAATTCAAGGCATCGCCATCTGTCACTAATTAAATGGCTTCCTAACTGACCTCCCATATCATCTACTTATATAAAAACCATGGGTGGTGTTCATCACATCCAGAAGAACAGCCTCGACCAACCCCAGTCCTTCAGGGGTTTTCTTGGCAACGGCTGTGCCCTCCCCCAAGCTGTTTCCCGGAGCTGTTTCCTGTAAGGGCGGGGTTTGAGGCAGGAACCCACCCTGGGAGCGTGGAAGCATATCTTTACAAAGTGTGCCACGCGCCAGCACGGCCAGGGGTGAACCTGAGTGGGGGCGGCTGAAAGGCTTAGAAAAGACAGACAAGAGAATGAAAGTCGGGTCTCGGTGGGATGCTGCTTCTCTGAGAGACAGCGACCATGCCCACAGCCATGCCTTTATTTTATAGCAGATGCTACGAGGCAAAGTAAGGGCATGACCAAGATGTTTACAACATTCTCCTGGGTTTCAATCCTACTCAACTACATGCACCTGAACTCTATCAAGCCTACATCACTCAGGCACATGGGGCCACATGTTTGAACCATAGGTTCCAGCTTACAACTACAGCTGTTGGCTATAATTGTGCTGGGAGGGCCCTGTCCTCCAAGCTGGGTCTTGCATGTGGCAATGAGACGACTGTCCCCTCTCATTAGTCCAAGGCTTGACCCTGTCCAAAACACCGTAGCGGCTCCCCACAATAAAATTTTAATTCTGTTTCTTTGTTACTAATGTTGTGGCCCCACCCCATAACAAAGAAACAATTTCTGGAGGATGAGGCTCAGGAATCAGGATTTTAAAAAGATTCCAGGTGATTCTAATGTGCAGCCAAGGTTGAGACCCACTGCTATAGATAATATTAAAAAACATATCTAAACTTGCAATTCTTTGTCCAAAAAATGAGCATGTTCAAAAATTAAATGAAGAAAATGTGAATATACTCGATGGAGATTCTCACACATATTTGAGTGGTGATTCCATTGATTCCATAGATGATGCTGAAAAGGAAAACTTTCCCATCGAATTTCTTAATAGCATTACTCCTTCAGGAATGCCGTGTCATAAATTAAAATTGAAAGTGGGTGCAATCATCATGCTATTGAAAAATCTCAATAGTAAATGGGGTCTTTGTAATGGTACCAGATTTATTACCAAAAGATTACGACCTAACATTATGGAAGCTGAAGTATTAACAGGATCTGCAGAGGGAGAGGCTGTTCTGATTCCAAGAATTAATTTGTCCCCATCTGTCACTGGCCTCCCATTTAAATTGATTTGACGATGGTTTCCCTCGATGCCAGCATTTGTGATGACTATTAATAAATCACAAAGACAATCTCTATACAGAGTAGGCATATTCCTACCTGAACCCGTTTTTGCACATGGTCAGTGATATGTTGCTTTCTCTCGAGTTTGAAGAGCATGTGATGTTACAGTTAAAGTTCTAAGTACTTCATCACAAGGGAAATTAGTCAAGCACTCTAAAAGTGTTTTCACTCTTAATGTGGTGTACAGGGAGATATTAGAATAAGTTTAATCACTTTATCAGTCATTGTTTGCATCACTGTTGTTTTCATATCATGTTTTTGTTGTTTTCATATCATGTTTTTGTCATTTTTATATCATGCCTCTGTTGTTGTTATATCCTTTTGTTACTGCTTATTTATTAATAAATTTATATATGATTTTCATACACATTTTACTAATTTCCTTTCATCTCTCACACTTCTATTATAGAGAAAGGGCAATAGCAATATTAAAATATCTCTGCTAATTAATTCCCTTTTTTAAAAAAATATATTTTATTGATTTTTTACAGAGAGAAAGGGAGAGGGATAGAGAGCTAGAAACATCAATGAGAGAGAAACATTGATCAGCTGCCTCCTGCACACTCCCCACTGTGGATGTGCCTGCAACCAAGGTACATGCCCTTGACCAGAATCGAACCTGGGACCCTTGAGTCCGCAGGCTGATGCTCTATCCACTGAGCCAAACCGGTTAGGGCAATTAATTCCCTTTTAATGTGCACAAATTTTGTGCACCGGGCTACTAGTTTTTAAATATTTAACATTCATCCTTTATGCAGTAACCAAAATGACCTTTATAAAATAAAAGTGGATCATGCGTTTGCCCTTTGTAAAACTTTTCACTGGCTTCCTACTGGGCTAATGTAGAAAACTGCTTATGTCAGTAACAAGGCCCAGGCTTATCTGACACCTGATTGCCTCTCCCAGCCCAACTCCTCTCATACATCCATTCCCTCGCTGTATCCTATGGTACTTGACTTTATTTTTCTCAAACATGCCCAAAGCTTACACACATGGTATTCACACATTCGGGAAATCTGCATCACCCACCCACCCCAAGTCTTCACTTAGCATTTATTCATTTAAAGGGATGGTTTCAGTCTCTTCTGTAGCATGAATTTTCTTGAACAATTTCCACCTAAATTATATTCTCCCTTGTTTATTTCTCTCATGGAATACTTTTTCATTGTTAGCATATAGCATATTAAAATTCTATATTCATGCCCTGGCTGGTGTGGCTCAGTTGGTTGGGTGTCATCCGTGCACCAAAAGGTTGCAAGTTCAATTCCCGGTCAGGGCACATGCCCACATTGCAGACTCAATTGCCCGTAGGAGACATGCAGGAGACAGCCAACCAATGTTTCTTTCTCCCTCTCTCTCACTCCATTCCTTTTTCTCTAAAAACCAATAAAGCCCTAGACTGTTTGGCTCAGTGAATAGAGTGTCAGACTGAAGGGTCCCGGGTTCAATTCGGTCAAGGGCACATGCTCGAGTTGCAAGCTCAGTCCCTGGTAGGGGGCATGCAAGAGGCAGCTGATCAATGATTCTCTCTCATCATTGATGTTTCTATCTCTCTCTCCTTCTCCCTTCCTCTCTGAAATCAATAAAAAATATATTTACAAAAATAAATAAAAATATTTTTAAATAATACTATATTTGTGTGTTTTTCTTGATTTAATATTTGCTTCCTCCACTTGACTCACTTATATCATAGTAGAGGCCCAGTGCACAGCCCAGTGCACAAAATTTTGAGCACTCAGTGGCGGGGGGGAGGTCCCTCAGCCCAGCCTGTGCCCTCTTGCAGTCTGGAAACCCTTGGGGGATGTCCACCTGCTGGCTTAGGCCTGCTCCCCGGAAAATTGGGCCTAAGCTGGCAGTCAGACATCCCTCTGGCAGCCCGGAAGCCCTCAGGGGATGTCTACTTGCCAGCTGGGAGCAGGCCTAAATGCAGTCGGACATCCTTAGTGCTGCTGAGGAGGCGAGAGAGGCTTCTGCCACCACTGTTGTGCTGACAGCCATCAGCCTGGCTTGTGGCTGAGCAGAGCTCCCCCTGTGGGAGCGCACTAACCACCAGAAGCCAGCTCCAGCATTGAGTGTCTGCCCCCTGGTGGTCAGTGTGTGTCATAGTGACCAGTCATTCCCAGTCGTTCTGCTGTTAAGGTCAATTTGCATATTACCATTTTATTATATAGGATAGAAGCCTGGTGCACTGGTGGGGCCAGCTGGTTTGCCCTGAAGGGTGTCCCGCTGGGGTGGGGGTCCCACTGGGGTGCCTGGCCAGCCTGGGTGAGGGGCTGAGGGCTGTTTTCAGGCTGGCCACACCCCCTTCAGGGTGGGGGTCCCCACTGGGGTGCCTGGTCAGCCTGGGTGAGGGGCTGATGGCTGTTTGCAGGCTGGCCATTCCCCCCGGCGGGGACCCTCACTCCATGGGGGTTTGGCCAGCCTGGGTGAGGGGCTGAGAGCTGTTTTCAGGCTGGCCATTCCCCCCAGTGACCCAAGCTCCTAGCCTCTTCTTTTTTTCTTTCTTTTTTTTTTTCAGTGCCTCTTGAGCAGAGGCCATGGTGGGCTGGAAGCTGGTATCTGGGATTTATTTATCTTCTATAATTGAAACTTTGTAGCCTTGAATGGAGCTCAGGGCTGACCAGGGCAGGCAGGAAGCTAGGCTTCCTCCATTGCTGGGGACAACCCAAGCCTCCTGCTCACTCCAGCTCCATGGCCACCACCATCTTAGTTGGGTTAATTTGCATACTTGCTCCTGATTGGCTGGTGGGCATGGCTTGTGGGTGTAGTGGAGTGGTTGAGTGATGGAGTGATGGTTAATTTGCATCTTTCTCTTTTATTAAGGTAGATATACATGACATCATAGCAATCAAATCCAATTTATTTTCTAGGATACTGTATTTGTTTCCTAAGTCTTCTATAATAAAATGCTACAAACTGGGTGGCGTAAACAACAGAAATATATTATTTCACAATTCTAGAGACTACAATAGGTGTCTGAAATCAAGGTGACTGAAAAGTGGTCCTTCTGAGGGCTGTGAGGGAAGGTTTTGTTCTGTGTCTCTCTCCTAGCTTCTGGTAGCCTCAGGCATTCCATAGCTTGAAGATGGTGTTCTCTCTTTATGTTCTTCACATCACCTTCCCTCTGTATGTTTCTGTATCTGTGTCTAATTTTGCCCTTCTTATAATATGGTACATTGCTTTGTCATTAATTTCTTTAAATATATATATAAAACTTTTTGTAAAATATATAACACAGAATAGTCATAGAGATGTAAATTACAGCATAAGAAACATATTCAGTAATATTATAATAATTATATATGGGATCAGGAGAGATCACTCTGTATAGTACATGATTATCTAACCACTATGCAACTAATACAGAATAATACTGAATGTAAAGTGCAATTGAAAAATAAAAAGAAAGAAAGAAAAAATGTGGACATCTGAAAGAACAGTCAAAAATTAAACTCTTTGAAAAAATAAAGTACATGTTTGTGCTCTTAAAACATAAAATGAAATATATAACACACATACAAAAACACACACACAAAATAAAGTTAGAGCTTCATAAATCATTCTAAGGTTAACCCCATAGTAAACACTACCCAGATCATGAAATAGAACTTTGCAGCCACCCCAAAAACCCTTCCATATACCCCATCACAATCATAATCCCTCCAAGTTACCACTACTCTGACTTTTATTGGAAGCATGTCCTTAAATTTCTTTATAGTTTTATCTCCCAATTGTGCATCCTTACTAACTAACATTTCATCTTGCCTGTTTTTATTGGATATGTTTTTTTGGTCTCTTTTTATCTATTTGTTCTCCCTCCTGCTCTCCTACAATTCATCTGTTGAAGAACTTGGGACACTTGACCTGCAGAATTACCCACAACCTGGATTTTGCTGATTGTATACTCACTCACGGTACAGTTTAACCTGTGCCTCTGTCCTCATATTTCCTGAAAATTGGCAGCTAGATTCAGACACTTGATCAGATGAAATTACTATCCTGAAGAGATATCTGCACTCTCATGACCATTGCAGTGTTGTGCAAGAGTAACAAATAAGATTCAAGACAATCCCCATTAAAGTACCAATGGTGTATTTCACAGACCTAGAACAAACTCTCCAAAAATTTACATGGAATAAAAAAAGACCCCAAATAGCTGCAGCAATCCTGAGAAAGAAGAACAGAGTTGGAGAGATCAGAATACCAGATATCAAGCTATACTACAAAGCTGTTCTCAACACTGCCTGGTACTGGCACAAGAACAGACATATAGACCAATGGAACAGGACAAAAAACCCAGAAATCGACCCAAGCCATTATGCTCAATTAATATTTGACAAAGGAGGCAAGAGCATACAATGGAGTCAAGTCAATCTCTTCAATAAATGGTATTGGGAAAATTGGACAGATATATGCAAACAAATGAAACACCAACTTACACCATACACAAAAATAAATTCAAAATGGATAAAAAACTTAAATGTAAGACAGAAAACCATAAAAATCTTAGAAGAATCCATAGGCAGCAAACTATCAGACATATCTCATAGCAATATGTTTATTGATACATCTCCTAGGACAATTGAAACTAAGGAGAAAATAAACAAATGGGACTACATCAAACTAAAAAGCTTCTGCACAGCAAAAGAAACCATCAACAAAATAAGAAGAGAGCCCACTGCATGGGAGAACATATTTGCCAATGTTACATCCAATAAGGGTTTAATCTTCAAAATTTATAGGGAACTCTACAACTTAACAAAAGGAAGATAATCCAATAAAAAAATGGGCAAAGAACCTAATTAGATATTTTTCTAAAGTGGACATACAGAAGGACAAGAGGCATATGAAAACATGCTCAAAGTCACTAATCATCCGAGAGATGCAAATCAAAACAACAATGAGGTACCATCTCACACCTCTCAGAATGGCTATCATCAACAAATCAACAAACGACAGGTGCTGGAAAGGATGTGGAGAAAAGGGAACCCTTGTGCACTGCTGGTGGGACTGTAGACTGGTGCAGCCACTATGGAAGACAGTATGGAGCTTCCTCAAAAAAATAAAAATGGAACTCGCATTTGACCCAGTGATCCCACTCCTAGGAATATACTCCAAGAAATCAGAAACACCCATCAGAAAGAATACATTCACCCTATGTTCATAGCAGCACAATTTACAATAGCTAAGATTTGGAAACAGCCTAAGTGCCCATCAGCGGATGAGTGGATTAAAACACTGCAGTACATCTACACAATGGAATACTACACTGCTATAAAAAAGAAAGAACTCTTACCAGTTGCAACAGCATGGATGGAACTGGAGAGCATTTGCTAAATGAAATAAGCCAGTCAGAGAAAGATAAATATCACATGATCTCACTTATTTGTGGAATATAATGAACAACATAGACTGATGAACAAAAATAGATCCAGAGATAGAGAAGCATTGAACAGACAGTCAAACCTCAGAGGGAAGGCAAGGGAGGCTGGGAGGAGGCATAAGAGATCAACCAGAGGACTTGCATGCATGCATATCAGCATAACCAATGAACACAGACAGTAGGAGGGTGAGGGCATGTGCTGGGGGAAAGGGAGCAGGTGGGAAGAGGTCAATGGGGGGGAAAGGAGACATATGTAATACTTTCAACAAAAAAGAATTTAAATGAATGAATGAAAACAGGGGGGAAAGAATTTTAAAAAGAGTACACAAATAGGTATGAATTATCAGATTTCTATCCTCTGAATCTTGTTATATGTCGCTGTTTCTTATCATTATGTACTAATCCTCTTTTGTCTTTTTGCCCATAAACAGTTATTTTTCTTGTCTTAAATGCTCCTTTTGCTAATGTTCATGCAGCTTCACCAGCTTTCTATTGAATACAATTTACCTGTGGTGGTAATTAGGATGTGATGTGATATAAATAATGAGAAACCCCTAAATAAGTGGGACTTAAATAAGATAAGAGTTTTATTCCTCTCATATGAAGGAGACTTAAAAAGGAAGTTGAAATGGCTACCATATTGAGTAGCTGAAAAACACTACATAGTAAAACCTTTTATCTGTGACACCATCAGCATCTGCACAGCTCAGCCTGGGAGGACACCATCTGCCTCCCACAGTATCCTCTGTCAACAAATGGTTCAACACAGTGAGGAGACGTCCTATCTTCAAGCATGACAACATATAAGGTATGAAAGTGTATTCCATCCAGCAGATAAGTCTCAACATTAATATTATTTTCACTTTGGGAATCATGTATTAAAATACAAACCAAGGAAAATCAATGTAAGATGTGTGGACTTTGAACCCATATCAATAAAAAACATTCTTCTCTGGCCAAATCCTCATTAAGGAAATGGTGAGTATAAAATACTCCAACTGTGTCTATCCTCCAGCAAGGTGTGAGGGCTCATGCAACGTACCCTTGCTATGGCCCAGCTGACATAAGAATGTTCCTACCACATGATAAATGTTTCTCATCATAAATTAATAAATTGTGATTCTTAATGTGTAGATCAATCTTATGAGCCTGGTTTATGTGACCCTGGGAGATGGATATGCTTTGGGGGATTGGAAAACCAAGAGATAAACCCTGGGTTATGGTAAATGCACAAATATAATTGGTACCCCAGAGTAGAACCACTCTTCTTTCAGAAATTGACATTACCTCTCCTCTCAACCTCTTCATAGGTATTGCTCCTACAATATCACATTCTTATTAATAATTTTACTAGAGACCCGGTGCACAAAATTTGTGCATAGTGGGGGGTGAGGGGGTGCGGGTCCTTCAGCCCAGCCTGCACCCTCTCGTAATCCGGGACCGCTTGGGGGATGTCTGACTGCTGGTTTAGGCCCGATCCCAGCAGTCAGACATCCCTCTTGCAATACAGGACCACTCGTCTGCCTACCTGACTGATAGCCCCTAACCACTCTGCCTGCCTGCCTCATTGCCCCTAACCACTCGCCTGCCAGCTTCATTGCCCCTAACCACTCACCTGCCTGCCTCATTGCTCCTAACCGCCTCTGCCTGACTGCCTGATCTCCCCTAACCACTCTGCCTGCCTGATGCCCCTAACTGCTCACCTGCCTGCCTGATTGCCCTTAACCACCTCTGCCTGCCTGCCTGCCTGATGCCCCTAACCACTCACCTGCCTGCCTGCATGATTGCCCCTAACCACTCTGCCTGCCTGCCTGATCACCCCTAACTGCCTCTGCCTCAGCCCCCCACCGTCACGGCTTTGTCCAGAAAGACATCTGGAATGACGTCTGGAAGGTCGTTCGACTGTCTGATCTAATTAGCATATTATGCTTTTATTATTATAGATAGTGGACACGCACTTGAGCAATGTTTCTGTGTAAGGGGAAAGTGAACAAAGGCATTGCTTAAAGAGCTGACTGAACTGTTGAAAAAGCCTTCCAACTTCCTGAACTCTAATCTTGCCCCTTAAATTTGTCCTGCACAGAACCGCTCAATGAATCTATCCAAGGGGCAAACCAGATCTTATCACTTCCTTGCACTCCACTTGATAGTGTCTCTTTAACACTTTCAGTTTACAGTTGTGAAAATTTCACTCCTGGCCCTTTGCAACTTGGCTCTGCCTCCCTCTCCAGCCTCATCCCAAGTTCTAGTGATACATAGATCTGTGTTCATATCTGCACACACCAGACTCTTCTACACCTTTGTGCCCCGATCCTGTGGATTTATTGCATTTCCCTGAAGCCCCCTTTCCTGTTCTTCCTGGCTAACTCCTACTTAGCCTTAAAGATTCTACTCCAGGGCATCATTTCCTCCAGGCACACTTCCTTGCTTGCCCCAAAGCTCAGTTTGGTGCCCCAAGCTTCTGTAGCATTCTGTACATGAAATTATTGTAGCTCTTACTTCATCATATTAAAATTAATGAAGTATCTGACTGTGAGGGCAGGAATCTTCTCTATTCTCTATATCCTTGAACCCAGCACAAAGCCTGGCATAGAGTGCCACAAATGTTGGCCACATTGAACTGAACTGGGTGTGCCCCTCTTCTGCTCTCCAGAGCTCTCTGTTTCCATGCCCCATGCTGGATTTCTCCTCCTCACCCATAGTGACCCTAGCCCTTGCATGTCTTCCCACATTGGATCTGTGCCTCGCTTCTTACAGTATGAATCTGCAGAGGGGAAGGGTGGGCTGATGATCTGTTCACAGTTGTAAATAAGGCTGAATATTTGTCATGAATCAGACTCATGGCCAGGGTTGCAAAACCTCCTTTCTCTGCAGGAATTCAGGTAAAGAACAGCCCAATTTGCTACAATTGTGCTAAGAAATTTGAGGAGGGCAAAGAGACTTAAATGCCCAAAGGAAAAAATTCTGTTGTGTAGACGATCTGGCAGACAGTAAGAAAGAATGCAAACTAGACCTGGGGACTTCTGGGCACTAGTCCCAATGGCATGAGGGCATCCAATCTTAAAAGCAAGCACTGAGGCTTGTCTTCCTTGTGCGTGACCAGTGACTAGCTCCAAGCCAGTATCTCCTCACAGAATGTCCTCAGACTCACAAGTAATCTTATCTTGCTAAACATAATTAATCGATTCACCTGATTACACAGTTCCTCCAAGCAGATATGTCTCTTGATCACTGGGGACAACAGGTCTCACTGTCCTTTCTGAACGTCTTCAGGTGCAGGGAGTGATTTACTATCCTGGTTTTGAAGTACGTGTTACGTATAATCAATCAGCTGGATTCTTCCTGCTTGGGTTTGGGCTTGAGTTTTGGTAAACTCTCAGAGCTTGTAGGGTCTCAGAGAAACTGGAACTATAATCTTAACCATCACTCTAAGCCCTGCCCCAATATATAGTTAGAGAAACACGGTGAAAGGGGGGGGGGGGGGGCGTTCTGGACCATGACCTAGGAAACCCAGGATTTAAGTCAGCTTTTGCCAGTAATCAGAGTAGTTGTACTCAGCCCTTCATCCCTCCGGTCTGCAATGCCCCAGTTGCTAAGGAGCAGGCAGCAATATACTCTTACCTTCTAGCTTCCATGGGTTCTCCCATCAGTTCTACAGGGCAGAATGGGGCCATACTGCAGCCCCAACCATCCACCCCAGGTTGAAGAAGGGGTCTCCCTTTCTCCTAAGGGGATCCTAACTCTGGGATCCCTTCATCAGACATGAGTGTCTATCTCCTTGTATTGACTCTGATCTTCCTTTTGACATGTGTGCTTCCAGCTAAGGGGATGGATACAAATGAAGCTGGGCCTTGGGAGTGTGTTCCAGGCCTTCCCCAGCTGACATCTCCAAGGATTCTCTAGAGATGAGCTGAATGAGGGGACAAAGATCCTACGGGAGGAGACTGGTCTAGACAAAGGCATGAGCCCTCTTTAAACCTTGTGATCCTCTCTTCTGTTGCGAAACTTTGGGGTCCTGGTCAGAACTTCAGGATTCTCCACTCCCAGGTTCCCTAAACTCCAGAGATTAGCCAGGGAAGTTAAGGGGTGGAAGTTCTGTGTGCCCGTTGGTGTCTCCTGGGATTAATGAGATGGGGGACAGGTCCCAGGGATTTTCACTGTATTATAGGAAGCAGAATCTCTTCCCAACACTATTTTGGATAAAGCGTTCATTATACTATGAATATACTGAGCATTATCCATGAAGGCAGGTGTACAGCAGGTTATACATCACACAAAAAGAACAGTTAAGGTTGTAACAGCATAAATATTCTGCTGTTGAAAGAGGGACAGAATCTCTTGGGGAATGCTGGCAAAGCAGCACTCCCAGAAGACACACCTGGGAAAGCTATTTCTTGAGCACCCATACCTTACCCTTATTTGAAAGTTTTCCAAAGATAAAAACTGTGTGCCTGGGAGCATAACCAGATTTGTAGTTATCCCATCTGAGAAGAGGAGTCTGGGGAGGGGGGGTTGGAAAGAGAAGAAATTGGCAGAGGGGCCCAAGTTCTGCAAGTCTTACCAGCATTAAAGAACCACAGTGCATTAGGGAAGTGCCAGCTTGCCAAAGTCTACCCTGTTCTTTCCCTAGCCCTCTCTCCTCATAATTCTTTTTATTTATAGGGTTATACAAAAAAGTTCAAGCCAGTTTCCACTCCTTTTTCCTCTTTTCCAGTAGTTGTCATCAGTTTGGCTCAAATAAACTCATAAAAATTCTTACAGGTTTAGACCTTTCTTACATTGCACTGGGTAGCTCAGTTGGTTAAAGTGTCATCCCGATACCCCAAGGTTGGAGGTTTGATCCCCAGTCAGGGCACATATAAGAATCAATCAATGAATGCATAAATAATTGGAACAATAAATCAATGTTCCTTTCTCTCACTTTCTCTCTCTTTTTTTCTCTCTAATTTCTCAAATCAATATATTTTTTAAAGAAAAAGAACAAAAGAAAGAGAGAGAGAGAAAGAGAGAGAGAGAGAGAGAGAGAGAGAGGAAGGAAGGAAGGAAGGAAGGAAGGAAGGAAGGAAGGAAGGAAGGAAGGAAGGAAGGAAAGAAGGGAGATGGAGGTGTATAAGACATCTGAGCTAGGAATGAAGTAATGTACCTGGGGTTTTCAAAAGGTCATTGCATCCTGGTGTGGCTCAGTTGGTAGAGTGCCGTCCCATCACCAAAAGGTCCCTTGTTTGATTCCCAGTCAGGACACATGCCCAGGTTGCTAGCTCAATCCCCAGTAAAGGGCATGCAGGAGACAGCCAACTGATGTCTCTCTCTCTCTCCTCTTCCTTCCTCTCTCTCTAAAAATCAATAAAAACATATCTTTTTAAAGTCACTCTGAGATATTAAGAACATTTTCTTTGCCCTGTCCTATAGATAGGTCAAAAGAAGTTATCTCTGATAATCTTTTATTATGGTCAAGCAAGGCCCCTGATTCAAGTTCTTTCTCTAGGTAGTTAAGGGAGGGGCAGAAGTCACGTTTAGCTCAAAACAGTCTGCAAAGCACAGAAGCACATCTTGGGGTGACTTGGTCTGAACCTCCACAGTTGACATGATAAAGAGAGCCGAGAATGCTAGGAAACAAAGAAAACACCAACAGAGCACCACCAAAGGAAGAGGAAGAAGCCATTGTGCTTCTCTGGCGGTTTTGCCCAAGAAGACCTCAGGCAAGAAACCGGAACACTCAGCACAACTGGAGAAGTTCCTGCCCAAAGGTTGGAATGGTGATTTAATCAGGACATGCGTGGGCAGAAAGGAAAGGGTCCATCCTGAACACATACTGTCTCGACATGCATTTTAGATCCGATTTTTAAAATGGTGTACAGGAGGGACTCAGAAATATTTGGAAAATGTGGTTCATAACTCCCATGTTCCTCAATGCATTCCTGAACAATTTAAAATATATGGAGAACAGCGTTCCAGATCAAGAATCAAAAGAACTGAATATTTGATGGCAGCGTAGCCAGAGCTTCTTCCCTTTGTGCAGCCCATTCATCAACCTGAGCCTTGTTTTCTCCATCTCTAAAGAATGAGGTGGTACCACTGAGCCTGTGCTATGTCCTTGGTGGCAGATGGTCAGGATAGGGCTTGCACCCTAGGGGGTGGAATCACATGCCCAGTGCAGGGGGTCCTGGAAGCCTTCCATGGAGTCATGCAAGGGAATCCTCAGCCCTGATTTAGAACCGGTCTACCTACTTCTAGTCCAGTGGTTCTCAACCTTCCTAATGCCGTGACCCTTTAATACAGTTCCTCATGTTGTGGTGACCCCCAACCATAAAATTATTTTCGTTGCTACTTCATAACTGTAATTTTGCTACTGTTATGAATTGCAATGTAAATATCTGATATGCAGGATGTATTTAGGTGACCCCTGTGAAAGGGTCGTTCGACCCCCAAAGGGGTCGAGACCCACAAGTTGAGAACCACTGTAAATCTAGTCTGTTACTACACCCTCTCTCCTCATAGCAGGGCTCTCAGCTCTATACCCATTGTGGGAACTCTGAATTAAACTCTCCCAATGATGTTTGACATTCACTAAGAAGTCTCTTAGAGAGGTTCTGAAAAAAAGAAAGCAACAGCCTGGCTGTGGTGGCTCAATGGTTGAGCATCAACCTATGAACCAAGAGGTCATGGTTCGATTCCCAGTCAGGGTGCATGCCTGAATTGCAGGGTTGATCCCTATTGGGGGGCATGCAGGAGGCAGACGATCAATGGTTCTTCTCATCCTTGATGTTTCTATCTCTCTCTCCCTCTCCCTTCTTCTATGTAATCAATAAAAACTACTTTAAAAAAAAAAAAAGGAAAGCAACACAGCTATACTGATGGAATTTAATAATAATTATGAAGGAGATGGAGAAGGAGGAATTAATCTATACCAGGATGAGTTCAATGCATTTTGCAAGTTTTATCTCATTTCATCTTTTAAAAAAACCCTCTGACTGTGCACGTTTGAGAAGAGGAAGCTGAAGAAGCTCAGGGATGCTAAATAATCTATCCAAGGGCCTGTGACTGCAAACAGAGTGTAACCAATAAAACCATGCTCTACTGCCCCTGTACAGACTCCAAAGTCTACGGTCATGGGCCCCTTGATCCATGGTAAGAGACAAGCCTGCCTCCAGGCACAAGAATAAAACCAATGTTCGTGTCTCCTCAACTCTCGGTCCCTCACCACCACTTTAGGGGGGACAGACCTACTGACCCTTCCCCAGAGCTGCAGCCCTATAGCTCCAGGGAAGCACTGTCTTGCTTCACTCCTGACACAGGGCATCTGACCTTGAACATAGCACTGAACTGGCTCTTCCTGTGAGATACCAAGAGGGTTCCAACCCACTCACTCCAAAAAGACAACTTGTCCCAGAACTCTCCAAGTTCCCAGATTCTAGCCACCTTTTCAAACCAGCCATTTGAAAAATATAGCTTGGCCTTAGCCAGTTTGGCTCAGTGGATAGAATGTCGGTCTGAGGAGTGAAGGGTACTGAGTTCGATTCTGGTCAGGGATGCATATCTGAGCTGCAGGCTCGATCCCCAGTGGGAGTTCAGGAGGCAACCAATTGATATGTCTCTCTCACATTGATGTTTCTCTCTCTCTCTGTCTCTCCCCCCTCCCTTCCACTTTCTCTAAAAATCAATGGAAAAATATCCTCGGGTGAGAATTAACAAAACAAAAGAAGAGAAAAGAAAAGAAGAGAAGAGGAGAGGAGAGGAGAGGAGAGGAGAGGAGAGGAGAGGAGAGGAGAGGAGAGGAGAGGGAGAGGGAGAAGAGAAGGGAAGGGAAGGGAAGGGAAGGGAAGGGAAGGGAAGGGAAGGGAAGGGAAGGGAAGAGAAGAGAAAAAAAGAAAAGGAAAGAAAAAAAGAAAAATGCAGCCCGTGGGTGGACTTTTCTAGGGAAAGAGTTCCTGTAGCATGTGCCTCCAGCCCTGTGACCAAATCTGTCCCCCACAGAGAAGGCTATTCTTTCCCCGCTATGCCTGAGCATCTACCTAAATCCTGGTCAGGCCAATGGTTGACACCTTGAGCCCCTTTGTTTCTCGCAACACTTCAAGTTCTTGCTCACATCCTTTGTGGCCCTAAATGAAGCCTGTGTTTCATAACGTCACTGCTCTGGGCCCCTGTGTTGTCAGTGGGACTCAGAAGGAAAGGAGAGACAAAGTTGACACTTTCCCTGCCATGTTCCCATCAGTATCCATTTGAAGTCATGGGGAAAGTGTTAGGGCCTGGGCAGGAGAGAGCCCCTGGTCTCTGCTCCTGTTCTGCCTTGACTGTGTCCTGTGTTCCACGATTTGTAGAAGAGAACGTAGCATGGAATGGCCCACAGACTCTGTCCTCTAACCCTGAGTAAGCCTGTCTGCCCGGGGTGCTCTTCCAGGTAGAATGAGGCCAGCCCCACCCAGGCTCGCCCAGCTCTATAAAGGAGCCTCCCAGGCAGCCGCCCACAGGAGGTGCCAGCTCTGTGTCCTCCTCAGCAATGAGGCTCCATCTCTCTGGGTTGCTCTTCCTCCTGGTGATCTCATTGCCTTCAGGTAAGACTGTGGGTACAGGTCTGACTGTGAACGTAGGATTCTTTCAGGGACTGCGGTACTGAAAACCCCTATGGCTATAAGCCCAGCAGGGGGACACCAATATCAGATGGACCCTCAGGCTGGGGATGGGGCTGGGTTAGTGGTCTTTGGTCCCTGCCCTTTTCCTCTGTGACTACATCCTGAAGGTCTGCCAGAGCTTGAGAGGGGAGCCCATTTCATCCCATGCATATCACCGTTCAGCCATCCAAATTCCTCTTTCCCTCACCTTCCTCTAATAAGCCTCAGACTAGGAGGCCCTCACTGAAATGAGGTAGGAGATGAGAGGACAGGGTCCAGAAAGTTAATCACAAAATAATACAGCGTCCACCAGGAAGAGAAGACAGGCCTAGGATTTCACCCAACCTCTTGAAGCCTGACTTTTCTTTTTCGTGTTTTTTGTTTGTTTGTTTGTTTGTTTGTTTGTTTGTTTTTTGTCCTTCAGGGAATGGTTTGATTGGAAATAATGGAGTACAAGTTCGTTCCTGCACGGCAGTTGGTGGCACATGTTTCTTTGGCTGTAGACAAGGATGGAAATGGATGATGTATTGTTTCAGCGTATTTTCTTGTTGCAAAGAAATACCTCTAAATCTCAAACCCCCCCAGGCCTTTGAGTACTGACTCTCGCTTTCTGAGTCCAATTAAAAGGATATGTGAATGGCTAAAAGGCCACCGTCTGCTATCTGTGTGTGAGCATCTTTAATGAGGCATGGGTAGCCAAAGGGGGTCAGACTCTGATCAGTTTACTGGCAAAATTTCAGAAGCAGGGTTTTTTTGTTTGATTTTTTTAAAATATATTTTTATTGATTTCAGAGAGGAAGAGAGAGAGAGAGAGAGAGAGAGACAGAGAAAGAGAGAGATAGAAACATCAATGATGAGAGAGAATCATTTATCGACTGCCTCCTGCACGCCCCTAATGGGGATCAAGCCTGCAACCTGGTCATGTGCCCTTGACTGGAATCGAACCTGGGACCCTTCAGTCCATAGGCTGACGCTCTATCCACTGAGCCAAACCAGGCAGGGCTCAGAAGCAGTTTTGTAAAGGGGCAGGCTCTACGATGAAAGGCATCTCCTATTCTTTTCTCTGCCGGCCCATCTCCATTACTAATTCCTATTTCAAGTTCAAATTCAATTGATTAATACATATATGACTACAGGCCTAAGAATATAACACCAGCTGAGCCTAATAGCAATAGCTTATTATGTGGCAGTTACATTTTTAAGTGGTTTACATAATTAAATCACTTCATTTTTACAACAAAATCTATTATTTCTCCCATTTTACAGATGAAGAAACTTTCCAAGGTCACACAGTAGTAAGAGTTAGTTAGCACTGGGTTTGAACCCAGGTAATCTTTCTTTTTTAAAATCCTCATCCAAAGATATTTTTTCTGTTGTTTTTGTTTGTTTGTTTGTTTTTAGACAGAGAGTGGGAGGGAGGAAAGTTGGGGGAGAAAATGAGAGAACGAGAAACATCCACATGAGAGAAACACATCAATTGGTTGCCTCTTGCACGTGCCCAGATCCCAGGCCAGGGATCAAACCTGCAACCCTTTGGTGGGTGGGCGGACACTCTAACCATTTAGAAACACCATCCAGTGCCATATACCCAGATCATCTTTTTTTAATATATGTTATTGATTTTTCACAGAGAGGAGGGGAGAGGGATAGAGAGTTAGAAACATCGATGAGAGAGAAACATCGATCAGCTGCCTCTTGCACACTGCACACCCCCCAACTGGGGATGTGCCCGCAACCAAGGTACATGCCCTTGACTGGAATCAAACCTGGGACCTTTCAGTCTGCAGGCCAATGCTCTATCCACTGAGCCAAACCAATTAGGGCAAACCCAGATAATCTTGATCCAGTGTCTTCACTGTTGAGCTAAACCCCCTCTTAACTATGAAGTGTAGGAATCCAGCTGGAAATAATGGTTGTAGTTTGTAGTGATTGTACATTGCAGTCCAATGAGGAGTCAAGAATTCAGTAGATCCATGAAACACCAAGGCCCTCAAAACTCTTCTTCTGGCTTAAAGCTATAATGCTCCTGGTGGCTAAGTTGCTTTTGAGATTCTGCTCAGGGACTCTGATGATCCAAGCCCAGTGTTGCCTGACTGCTGTGGGGGTAGCAATGGCCCACACAGAACCATATAAAACAAAATGTCCCCAGGGTCTGCAGCACTGTTAGCATTGTTCCTACCTCACTTCCTCACCACAGAGGCAGAGATCACAGATCTTCATCAAGACCCTGGTCATTATCTTCTCAGAAAAAACCCCAGTAGCTGAGTTTGCGGTTTTTTTTCTCCAACAATGTGCCTGAAGGAAGCACCTCCATTCTCCTGGAAGATCCACCTGCTCAGCCCCCTCCTTACTGCCAATCCTCAACATTCCAGCAAAAGAAGAAGAAGAAGAAGAAGAAGAAGAAGAAGAAGGAGGAGGAGGAGGAGGAGGAGGAGGAGGAGGAGGAGGAGGAGGAGGAGGAGGAGAGAGAAAGAGAGAGAGAGAGAGAAAGGGAGGAAGGAAGGAAGGAAGGAAGGAAGGAAGGAAGGAAGGAAGGAAGGAAGGAAGGAAGGAAGGAAGGGAAGAAAAGAGTTCTGGCTGGTTTCACTCAGCTTATTCCATTGGTGTATGGATTGAAGGGTCCCAGGTTTGATTCGGGTCAAGGGCACATGCCCTTGACCACATGCCTGGGTTTTGGGCTCAATCCCCAGTAGAGGGCATGCAGGAGGCAGCCAATAAGTGATTCTCTCTCATCATTGATGTTTCCATCTCTCATCTCTCTCTCCCTCTCCCTTCCTTTTTTAAACATTTAAAAAAAAAATCATCACTGGTCCACAGAGCTAGCCTCCTTTGGCATCTATTTGGGGTTATGTCTAGAGAGATTTTTATGACGTCAGGTACCTGTATTAGCTCATTTAAATCAGCCCTTAACCAAAAGAAAGGAAGAAGTGGTGCAAAAGCTCACAAAAGTAATATCAATGCAATGAGATTAAATAATAATGATAATAATAATAATAATAATAATCAGAAAATAAGCAGAGAAAACCAGGGGATGGAAAATAGCAAATATTCTTCACCAGATGTCAAAAGGATTCACAATCCCAAAAATATGCTAAAAATCCTTACCCTTTTCTTGTGTTCCTCAGCCCACAATTATACCAGCCTGGGGTGTGATGTTGCTCTAACTTTGACAGTGAGATGCAAAAAGAGACAGTATGTGGCCTTTGATTTCCTTCAGCACAGCTTAGATGAGACTGGAACATTCCAAGTCATTCTTGCTGAAAACTCACTCTTATGTGAAGTAAATAAGAACGCTGAATCATCATACATAAAAGCCATTATGTATTCACCTTGTAGCTCCAAGAGTGTAACCTCAGAGGTAGTGGCCACCCCCTCTGAGGAAGTCAGAGGCCCCAATCTTTGCTCCCCATATCCCAGAGCAGTCATGGGGAAGGCCCATGGCTTAGGCTTAGCAAATCAGATGTCTGTCCCCAGGAACTGGACTGAATGAGTGATATCACTGCATTGGTGCCATTGGAGCATGCTTTGTACTAATGCAGCAGACGATTTCAGAACCATGATCCAGCAGTGTGGACCTTCAGGGCTCCTTCGTTTATGGCTCTATTCCAAGCCTGTTCATTGAGGTCCAGCTATCTTTCTAGTACATTCTCCTTCGGCTTAAAAATGTGCCTAATTATTGTCAGTTACTGGAAACCGAGAAATCTGAATGATACTGAGAACTCTTACCGAGACCTCATCGTTCAGTCATTTTAGGATTAGATAAGGCAATATATTAGATTATGTGTGTAACTTGCTTGGCACTTTGTCATCGGGCTTCAATATCCTGACATCGTGTTAGCTAGGTTCCAGTACCTAACGAGAAGAATTGTGCAGCCCTTGGGGAAAGGCATTGAAGATGATCAGCACCCCTAAACCCTAAACCCCAGCCACTATGAAGCCAGTGCAATGGTGTCAGGACAGGCATCTACAGACGCAAAGGCAAGGCCGATCTCAGGGAAAGAATCAAACACAGCCCCCCAGCATCACCGCCTATACTATACAATTCAGTCTCAATACTAAACCTATCACTGGTATTCAGTCTCAATTCTTTCATCAGAATCAAACACGGAGGTTTCAGGTTTTGGCTATGTATTGGATTCCTGGTCTGCCCTAACAAATGACCACAAAACTGGATGGGTTATAACTACAGACATTTATTCTCTCACAGAGCATGACCATTTACAGAGAAACGGCTCAGAGAGGTCAAGCTGTCCTCTTAGCCACACAGCAAGTGGGAGTCAGAGCCCACATAAAAATTCAAGCCAAGGGTGACAGCAATTAGTGTCCTAACCATGGGCTGGTGGGGTGGTCGCAGGCTGGGCCAGGGTGTACCAAGGACACACACACCCCTGTGCTGCTGGGTCTGACCAGGTGAGGCACTAGCTAGCCTGGAGAACCTGCTGCCCAAGGCAGCTCCCTCATCTGAGACACACAGGCACACACACACACACGCACACACACCGATGCCTGCATCTGAAAAGACCGTTAGAAATCATCTCTAGATTGGAAAACTGAGGCCTGGTGTGGGAGGTAGTGGAAGTGCGGGAGTGAACTTGCCCAAGACCATTACCAGTGAGGCCAGGAACCAGCAACGGCCCAAGATCCTCTGAGAGGCAGCCCAGTGCTCCATGCTCCACACCATGTGTATTTAAGGAAGAGAGGAGCCAAAATGATTGGCCACAACTAACATTTTTTAAGTCTTTTTCAAGCTTATCTATTTTGGAAAATGGGTACTTGCCAAACTGGACCAAAATTAAATGCCATCCGATAATGGTACAAAGAAACTCAAGTCATGGAAAAGTTTCCTAGAGCCTTGGGAAGCTCCTGTCTAGCTCTTCTCACTGGTCCACACTGAATGAAATAGCCAGCAGGTGAGAATGACACTGGAAACAAAGGCCAAGCCAAGTGCTTAAGAGACTGGTAGTTAGAGTTCCTGTGTTTACCACTAGGGGGCGGGGCCTGCCTGTTTTTCCAGTTTGAGCAGGCGACGAAATTGTCCACTCTTCTCCCATCTTGTGGGTCTTTCCTGGGCCAAGAAGCACACTCACCACATTTTTCCACTTATAAGCGGAAACTTTAACAACTTTTGAAAGAGTGGGACAGAAAACTGGCAAAGTGTGAACTTGTATACAAACCTCACATCACACGGTAGGAGCGAGAGAGATGAACCTGTACATTGTTGCAGGGAGAGGGGGTGGCAGTACAGGAGAGGGGCAGAGCATATTCATCCCAGTTTTGTAAAGGAAATCTATTTCTGTCTGTTTAAGAGGTGGAAATCATTAGCAAAGGTAAGTTGATGAAATGTATAGATTGGAAGTGTGGGGTTTTTAAATTGTACATAAAAATGTCTATAAAAGAAAAGAAACTGCCCGGCGAGTGTGGCTCAGTGGCTGAGCATGGACCTATGAACCAGGAGGTCACTGCTAGATTCCCGGTCAGAGCACATGCGGAGGATTGCACACTGGATCCCCAGTAGGGTGTGTGCAGGAGGCTGCGGATCAATAATTCTCATCATTGATGTTTTTTTTTTTTTTTTTTTTTTTACCTGTCCTTTCTTTTTTTTTTTTTTTTTTTTTTTTTTTTCGCTTAAAGTATTACAAAGGGTATTACATAAGTGTCCTTTTTTCCCCCCCGCCCTTGACAAACCCCTACCCTCCCTTACCCCCCAGTGTCTTATGTCCATTAGTTATGCTTATATGCATGCATACAAGTCCTTCGGTTGAACTCTTACTCCCCTCCCTCCTGCCCCCCAACTCTCTCTGGCCTTCCCACTGCAGTTTGACAATCAGTTTGAGGCAGCTCTGCCTCTGTATCTATTATTGTTCAAAAGTTTGTAATGGTCTTTATTATCCATGAATGAGTGAGATCATGTGGTATTTTTCCTTCATTGACTGGCTTGTTTCACTTAGCATAATGCTCTCCAGTTCCATCCATGATGTTGCAAATGGTAGGAGTTCCTTCTTTTTAACAGCAGCATAGTATTCCATCGTGTAGATGTACCACAGTTTTCTAATCCATTCATCTACTGATGGGCACTTAGGCTGTTTCCAGATCTTAGCTATGGTGAATTGTGCTGCTATGAACATCTGGTTACATATATCCTTTCTGATTGGTGTTTCTGGTTTCTTGGGATATATTCCTAGTAGTGGGATCACAGGGTCAAATGGGAGTTCCATTTCCAATTTTTTGAGGAACCTCCATACTGCCTTCCATAGTGGCTGCACCAGTCTGCATTCCCACCAGCAGTGCACAAGTGTTCCTTTTTCTCCACATCCTCTCCAGCACTTGTCGTTTGTTGATTTGTTGATGGTGGCCATTCTGACAGGTGTGAGATGGTACCTCATTGTTGTTTTGATTTGCATCTCTCGGATGATTAGTGACTTTGAGCATGTTTTCATATGTCTCTTGGCTTTCTGAATGTCCTCTTTTGAAAGGTGTCTATTTAGATCCTTTGCCCATTTTTTGATTGGATTGTTTATCTTCTTTTTGTTAAGTTGTATGAGTTCCCTATAAATTTTGGAGATTAAGCCCTTATCAGATATGACGTTGGCAAATATGTTTTCCCAAGAGGTGGGTTTTCTTGTTGTTTTGTTGATGGTTTCTTTTGCTGTGCAGAAGCTTTTTATTTTGATGTAGTCCCATTTGTTCAGTTTCTCTTTAGTTTCAACTGCCCTAGGAGCTGTATCAGTGAAGAAATTGTTTTGGCATATGTCTGAGATTTTGTTGCCTTTGTGTTCTTCTAGAATTTTTATGGTTTCCTGTCGTACATTTAAGTCCTTTATCCATTTTGAGTTTATTCTTGTGTATGGTGTAAGTTGGTGGTCTAGTTTCATTTTCTTGCATATATCTGTCCAATTTTCCCAACACCATTTATTGAAGAGACTATCTTGGCTCCATTGTATGTTCTTGCCTCCTTTGTCAAAAATTAATTGAGCATATTGGTTCGGGCTAATTTCTGGACTCTCTATTCTATTCCACTGGTCTATATGTCTGTTCTTGTGCCAGTACCAGGCAGTTTTGAGAACAGTGGCTTTGTAATACAGTTTGATATCTGGCATTGAGATCCCACCTACTTTGTTCTTTCTCAGGATCACTGCAGCTATTCGGGGTCTTTTTTTATTCCAGATGAATTTTTGGAGAGTTCGTTCTAGATCTTTGAAGAAGGCCATTGGTATTTTAATGGGAAGTGCGTTGAATTTATAGATTGCTTTGGGTAGTATGGACATTTTAATGATGTTGATTCTACCAATCCAAGAACATGGTATGTTCTTCCATCTGTTTATGTCTTCCTCTATCTCTTTTTTCAACGTCCTGTAGTTTTCTGAGTAGAGGTCTTTAACCTCTTTAGTTAAGTTTATTCCTAGGTATCTTAATTTTTTTGGTGCGATGGTAAATGGGATTGTTTTTCTAATCTCTCTTTCTGAAAGTTCACTATTGGTGTATAGAAATGCCTCAGATTTCTTGGGGTTAATTTTGTATCCTGCTACATTGCCAAATTCATGTATTAAGTCTAGTAGCTTTTTGATGGAGTCTCTAGGGTTTTGTATGTATAATATCATGTCATCTGCAAATAAGGACAGTTTTACTTCCTCTTTTCCAATTTGGATGCCTTTTATTTCTTCTTCTTGCCTAATTGCAATGGCTAATACTTCCAGTACTATGTTGAACAGGAGTGGTGAGAGTGGGCATCCCTGTCTTGTTCCTGTTCTTAGGGGAAATGGTGTTAGTTTTTGTCCATTGAGTATGATGTTGGCTGTGGGCCTGTCATATATGGCTTTTATTATGTTGAGGTATGATCCTTCTATTCCCACCTTTCTGAGAGTTTTTATCAAAAATGGGTGTTGGATTTTGTCGAATGCTTTTTCTGCATCAATTGATATGACCATGTGGTTTTTTTCTTTCAATTTGTTTATGTGATGTATCACATTTATTGATTTACGGATGTTGTACCATCCTTGCATCTCTGGGATAAATCCTACTTGGTCATGGTGTATGATCCTTCTGATGTACTGCTGGATCCGATTTGCTAAGATTTTGTTGAGGATTTTGGCATCTATGTTCATGAGGGATATTGGCCTGTAATTCTCTTTCATGTGATGTCTTTACCTGGTTTTGGTATTAGGGTGATGCTGGCTTCATAGAATGAGCTTGGAAGTGTTCCTTCCTCTTGAATTTTTTGTAGTAGTCTGAGGAGGGTAGGTTTTAGTTCTTCTTTGAATGTTTGGTAGAACTCCCCTGTGAAGCCATCTGGCCCTGGGCTTTTGTTTGCTGGAAGCTTTCTGATGACTGCTTCAATTTCTTCCATAGTTATTGGCCTATTGAGGTTTTTAGATTCTTCCTGATTGAGTTTTGGAATGTTGTATTTTTCTAGGAATTTGTCCATTTCCTCCAGGTTGTCTAGTTTGTTGGAGTAGAGTTGCCCGTAGTATTGTTTAACAATCATTTGTATTTCTGTGGGGTCTGTTGTTATTTCGCCTCTATCATTTCTGATTTGGTTTATTTGGGACCTTTCTCTCTGCTTCTTGGTGAGCCTGGCGAGGGGTTTGTCAATCTTGTTTATCCTTTCAAAGAACCAGCTCTTGGTTTCATTGATTTTCTGTATTGTTTTTTTGGTCTCTATGTCATTGATTTCTGCTCTAATCTTTATTATCTCCTTCCTTCTGCTCACTCTGGGGTTTTCTTGTTGCTCTCTTTCTAATTCTTTGAGTTGTAGAGTTAGATGATTGACTACCATTTTTTCTTGTTTTTTGAGATAGGCCTGTAGAGCTATAAACTTCCCTCTCAGGACTGCTTTCATTGTGTCCCAGAGGTTTTGGATTGTTGTGTTTTCATTGTCATTAGTGTCCAGGATGTTTTTAATTTCTTCTTTGATGTCATCGGTAACCCAATCAATATTTAATAACATGCTATTCAGCTTCCAAGTGTTTGAGTATTTTGGGTTGTTTTTATTGTAGTTTATTTCTAACATTATGCCATCGTGGTCTGAGAAGATGCTTTTTATGATCTCAATCTTCTTGAATTTGTGGAGACTTTGCTTGTGACCCAATATGTGGTCTATTTTTGAATATGTCCCATGAGCACCTGAGAAGAATGTATATTCTGCAGCTGTGGGGTGTAGTGTTCTGAAGATGTCAATTAAGTCCATCTGATCTAGTGAGTCATTTAGGATTGCTGTTTCTTTGCTGATTGTTTGTCTAGCGGATTTATCCAGTGATGTCAATGGTGTATTAAAGTCCCCTACTATGATTGTGTTATTGTCGATATCTCCCCTGATATCTTCCAGAAGTTTTCTTATGTATGTGGGTGCTCCTGCATTGGGTGCATATATGTTTACCAGGGTTATATCTTCTTGTTGTATTGATCCCTTTAGTATTATGAAGTGGCCTTCCTTATCTCTGGTTATGGCCTTCACTTTGAGATGTATTTTGTCAGATATAAGTATTGCTACCCCAGCTTTCTTTTCCTTTCCATTTGCGTGAAAGATATTTTTCCATCCCTTCACTTTCAGTCTGTGTGAGTCCTTTCCAATGAGGTGGGTCTCTTGTAGACAGCAGATGTATGGGTCATGTTTTTTTATCCATTCAGCCACTCGATGTCTTTTGGTTGGAGCATTTAGTCCATTTACATTTAAAGTTATTATTGAAAGGTACTTGTTTGTAGCCATTTCTTTTTTGTGTGTGTGTGTGGCTGTTTTCTTTCTGAGCTTGATATTTCTTCTTTTACACCAGTCCCTTTAGCATTTCTTGCATGGCTGGCTTGGTGGTGATAAACTCCCTTAGCCCTTTTTTGTCTGTGAAGCTTCTTATTTCCCCTTCAATTTTGAATGATAGCCTTGCGGATAGAGTATTCTTGGATTCAGTCCTTTGCTTTGCATCACTTTGTAGATTTCCGTCCATTCTTTTCTGGCCTGATGTGTTTCTGTTGAGAAATCATTTGATAATCTAATGGGAGATCCCTTGTATGTTACTTTCCATCTCTCTCTTGCAGCCTGTAAGATTCTCTCTTTATCCTGAACATTTGCCATGGTAATTATGATGTGTCTTGGTGTGGGTCTTTTCGGGTTCACCTTGTTTGGGACTCTCTGGGCTTGTGTGACTTTTTTCTTCCCCACCTCAGGGAAGTTTTCTGATATTATTTCTTCGAATAGGTTTTCTAATCCATGTTCATCTTTCTGTTGTTCTGGCACCCCTATTATTCGTATGTTGCTTCGTTTCATGTTGTCCCAAAGTTCCCTTAGGCTCTCCTCCTGTCTTTTAATTTTTTTCTCCATTTGCAGTACAGTTTGAGTGTGTTTTGCTTCCTTGTCTTCTAATTCACTGATTCGGTCCTCCGCTTCTCCCAGTCTACTGTTGATACTTTCACTGGTGTTTTTTATTGCAGCTAAGTCGCTCTTCATTTCTTCTTGGGACTTACTTAAGTTGTTGATTTTTTCATCTGTTTCTTCTAGCTTCTTGCATACGTAGTTGAGTTTTTCATCTGTTTCTTCTTGCTTCTTGAACATCCGGTGCATGTACTCTAGGAACCTTATTCTGAATTCTTTTTCCGTCATGTTGCATATCTCTGTCTCACTTAGCTGCTTTTCTGGCGAGTCCTCCTTTTCTTTCCTTTGGGGGTTTCTTTGTCTACCCATGTTTGATCTCACTGACATTACTAGTTGTTGAATCGTTCAGTGGCTGGACCCTGGGTGGCAGTGGCTCCTCGGTCTGAGGTTGCTCCTTGGGCGGTTGTGGTAGCAGCGGCTCCTCTGTTGATAGCAGGGCCTCTGATGGGTGCTGTTCACAGTTGTGGTGGCTCTTCTGGCTGGTGGAGGGAGGCTTCAGACGCAGCAACTGTTCCCCAGGCAGAGCATGTGGTGATCAGGAGGCCGCTGTTGCTTGAATCTGTTGCGTTGATTTAGAGGCACAAAATACAACACAACAAGGCACAACGTACCAGGCACTGAACACTATTGTATTTACGATATTACTAACCCCAAATAAAGGTGGCCACCCGAGCTAAGAGAGTTGGGAGATAAGGGGGAAAGAAGAGAAAAAGGTAGAAGAGAAAAAAGAAAGAAAGAAAAAAAAAGGAGTGCAAAAATGAGATTGGAAAAGGGAGGGGGAAAAGAGGAGGAAAAAAAGAAAAAAAAAGAAAAGAAAGAAAAAAAAAGAAGAAAAAAAGTAAGAGAGAAAAGAGAGTGAAGTGTAAAAGGGGGAGAGACTATTTATGTGAGGAGAAAACTCCTATAGGTCCGCCACTAATACCAACAAATTGCAGCAACAGATTCCTGGAGATGAATACAAACTACAAACAACCAATAATATCAAGCGACGCAAGGGGACAGAGAAGCGCAGAAATAACCAGGGGGGCGGGGGGGGGAGAGGGAGGGGCAGGAAAATAAAAAGAATAAGCAGTCTAACCTCACAAACGATCAAAAAAAGAAAAAGAAAAAGAAAAACAATATACTCGTCAATCAGGCAAACAACGATAAAACAATAGAGAGAGAAAAGAAGAAGAAGAGAGAGAAAAAAAAATGGATAGTGAAGGAAGATAAGGGAAAGGTGTATAAGGATTTAGAACAGGGGATTGGACATAGGATATTTAAGCAGGGTTAAATTTTGACAGAGGGTAAAAAGAATAGGGAAGATCTAAAGCTGGAGTAGGGTAAGAGAAACAGGACAGCAAAAGGGAAAAAGTGGGGAAGACTGTTTAGCACAGAGGCAAATTGAGGTAGAGAAAAATGTTGCTAAAGGAACGATGAAAATAGAATGGAGAACATTAGTCCCAAAATAAAATAAAGACAAGATAAGATGACTCTTTAAAAACTGGTAAAATGGTAGCGGTGATAATACTAGTTAAAAATAAAAATGTAGTAGCTGAAAGGGCAAAATCGGGTGATGGAGAAAAAGAAAAAAGAAAAAGAAAAAGAAAAAAAAAAAGAAAAATGTTTTCTTAGTTAAAAGGAGAAAAAGTAATTTAAAAAAATAAAAATAAAAATGTGCATTAATGCAGGTGCTTCAGATCTTCTACTCTTCTTATTGGCATGCCCGGAATTCAGGAGAATGTTGACTTTCCCTCTGATACACTGTTCCTCCTTGTTGCAAGCCACAGTCCTTAATGCCTTATCTGTATTTATAGAGGAGTCAGTTCGTGGCTCTGCCTCTGGGTGGCAGTGTGTCTGGGTTGACCTCCGAGGCTATAAGTTCTCTCCGACCAGTTCTCTATTGTACCTGAACCAGCTCCGCCCAGAGGTGGTTCCCCCGGCGCCACTCCCAGCTCTGTTTCCCAGGCTCCCCAAAATCAATCTTCCCCTACAAGCTCTGCTAGTAACCCCAACTGGGCACTCACATGCACTGGGCTCAACAATCAAACTCACAGAAGTAAGAGGAAGTATGTAAACTAGAGCCTGGGAAGCTGTTCGAACTCGCAGGGTTCCACCCTCCAGAACCGCGCGGAGTGTCTGCGCGCGCTCAAGCCCCTGGCAACAACAAGTAGCCGGCTATCAGGGAAACTCTGAGGCAGCCCTTTTGTCCAGTCCAACTATGGGCTCATTTATAGTGTTACCTTCTGGCAGCAGCCCTGCGGGAGCCCTCCCCCCTTGCGAGACACGCTGGCCTCTATAGGCACGGATTTTGGAGAGCGCGGATTTTGGCGGACGCAGATTTCCCCCTGCGCCCGCGCGCGCGTTCCTCGCTCCAACCTGAACTGCGAACCGCACCTTTGAGGTAAGTCTAACCTTTCCGTGGAGGGGTGCAGGTCTCCCCTTGGCTCTTGCAGTCGCGCTGTTTGCGAATCGTTGCCTCCGGGTTAGTAGCCGATCTCTGGATGCTGGTAAACGCTGCCTGAGATGGCGCGGTCTCGCCGCTGCGCTGGCGCCCAGAGGGAGGTTTCAGCCTCAATCTCTAACCATCCGCATTTTTTAGGAGTTTTCTGTCTTTCCTGGCTGCAGACTGTCTCTCAGCTGAACCTCCCCAGCTTGATCGGGCTGATTGTTACCCGTTTCAGCTGCTCGCCCCTATCTGGTCCGGGACGAAGCACCAACACGTCCGTCTAAGCCTCCGCCATTTTCTCCTCCTCATCATCATTGATGTTTTTATCTCTCTCCCCCTCTCCCTTTCTCTCTGAAATCGATAAAAATATATATTTTTTTTAAAAAGTAAGAATCTCATTGGAAATTCTGAAGAAGAGGAATGCTGACAAATAGCCCTTCTGGATGTTAAAACCTATTACTGGTATTCAGTCTCAATAATTAAAACAGTGTGATAATGGCACATGACTAGACAGATAACTAAAGTCAGATATAGGCCCAATGCAAATGCGCATTTAGAAATGATAAAGAGGCCATCTAACCAAGTATTATTCAGTAAATGGTGTCAGGAAAACTAGAGAGGCATCTGGAAATATTGTAAAGTTGGAACCTTACCTGTTATAGTCGGATAAATTCCAAATGGATCAAAGATGTAAAGATAAGAAGAAGAATTCATACAGCACTAGAGGAAAGTATGGGCAGTGGTCGGTAAACTCATTAGTCAACAGAGCCAAATATCAACAGTACTTCTTCAAAATAGACTCGCCCAGGCCGAAAACCGACTTCTGCGCATGGGCCACAAAGTTTCAATCACACTGTACGTGTACACCCGCACATGGTATTTTGTGGAAGAGCCACACTCAAGGGGCCAAAGAGCTGCATGTGGCTCTCGAGCCGCGGTTTGCCGACCACGGGTATAGGGTAATTATTTTATACCTGTCTACCTGAAATAAAGCACAGGTACTACTAGAGACTGAATGCTTGGGTCCCACCCAAATTTATATCTTGAAATCCTAACCCCCAATGCGATGGCATTAGGAGATGGGGTCTTCGGGGAAATTCTTAGGACATGAGAGTGAAGTTCTCATGCATGGGATTAGTGCTCTCATGAAAGCCATGAGAGAGCTTGCTTCCTCTCTCTGCTCTCTGCCTTGTGAAGACACAAGGAGAAGACAACCATCTACAAACCATGAAGTGGCCATCAACAGACACCAGAGCTGACAGCACCTTGATCTTGGACTTCCCAGTCTCCAGAGCGTGAGCAATAAATATTTGCTGTGTAAGCCACCCAATCTATGGTGTTCTGTTATAGCAGCCCAAACTAAGGCATCATTTTAAAAATAGTAAATAGACTACACAAAACCAGTCATCTCTGCATGTAAAAGTCAAATAATTAAGTACAAGCTGGGAACATAGTTAGGAAATATAAAAAGCATTATATTTTTAGAAGTTGGAATAAAACTTGCAATTAAATTCTTTCAAATTTTTAACAAGACCTTTGGATTTATTTCTGAATATATATTCTTCATACCCATTTCTATAGTTCCTCAAATTTTTAATAGTTACCATTTATGAGAAACCCTGTTCACACAAGTAAGTGATAAAAGTCAACTTAGTCCTAACCCATTTGGCTCAGTCAATAGAGTGTCGGCCTGCGGACTGAAGGGTCCCAGGTTCGATTCTGGTCAGGGGCATGTGCCTTGGTTGCAGGCACATCCCCAATAGGGGGTGTGCAGGAGGCAGCTGATCAATGTTTCTCTCTCATTGATGTTTCTAACTCTCTATCCCTCTCCCTTACTCTCTGTAAAAAAATCAATAAAATGTGTTTTTTTTAAAAAGTCAACTTAAATGATTTTTACAGTCACTCAAAAATTTGCAACAATCATATTCACCAATGATACATCTGATAAGGGGTTAATTTCCAAAATATATGAAAAACTCATACAATTCAACAAAAGGAAGACAAATTATTCAATTTAAAAAATGGGCAAAAGACCTGAATAGACACTTCTCCAAAGAGAACATACAGATGGCCAATAGACATATGAAAAAATGCTCAAGGTCACCAATCATCAGGGAGATTCAAATTAAAACTACAATAAGGTATCACCTCACACCTGTCAGAATGGCTGCCATCAACAAACAACAAATGCTGGCAACCATGTGGAGAAAAGGGAACCCTAGGGCACTGCTGGTGGGAATGCAGCCTGGTGTAGCCATTATGGAAAACAGTATGGTGATTTCTCAAAAAATTAAAAATGCAAACTGCCATTTGACCCAGTGATCCCTCTTCTGGGAATATATCCTAAGACTCCTAAAACATCAATCAGAAAGAATATATGACTTCTATGCTCATAGCAGCATTATTTACAATAGCTAAGATCTGGAAACAGCCCAAGTGCCATCAGTAGATGAGTGGGTAAAAATGCTGTGGTACATTTATGCAATGGAATACTATGCAGCTGTAATAAAGAAAGATCTCTTACCCTTTGAGACAACATGGATGGGCCTGGATATTATTATGCTAAGCAAAATAAGCCAGTCAGAGAAAGACAAATATCACATGATCTTACTCATATGTGGAATATAATGAACAAAATAAACTGACGAACACAATAGGTCCAGAGACATGGAAGCATGGAACAGACTGACAGATATCCGAGGGAAGTGGGGCTGGGTGTGGAGAGGGAAGGAAGAGATTAACCACATCGGTATTTCTCTGTTTTTCCCTTTACCACTGACTCTAAAAATCAATGGAAAAATATCCTTCTGTGAAGATTAAAAAAAAAAATGATGCTGACTTGTTGAAGGTGTATTAGAACTTATATGCATACTAGTGGCCCAGTGCACAAAATTCATGCATGGGGGGGGGGGAGGGCTGTCCCTCATCCCAACCTGCACCCTCTCCAATCTGGAACCCCTTGGGGGATGTCCAACTGTGGGATCCGGCCTAAACCAGCAGTCAGACATCCCTCTCGCAATCCAGGACCGCTGGCTCCTAACTGCTCACCTGCCTGCCTGCCTGATCATCCTTAACCACTCTGTCTGCCGGCCTGCTCACCCTCAACTGCCCCCCCCCACTGGCCTTCTTGCCCCCAACTGCCCCCCTTGCTGGCCTGATCGCCCCCAAATGCCCCCGCCCCCGCCAGCCTGATCATCCCCAACTGCCCTCCCCTCCTGGCCTAATGGCCCCTAACCGCCTCTGCCTCGGACCCACCACCATGGCTTTGTCCTGAAGGGCATCCGGAAGGTCTCCCGGAAGGTCTCCCAGTCTAATTAGCATATTACCCTTTTATTAGTGTAGATATGCATAGCCCATGGACAGACAATAGTGCAGTGAAGGCTTTGGGTGGGGTGGGAGCAGGGTGAAGGGGGACAAAAGAGGGAAATGGAGGACATCTGTAATACTCTCAATGATAAAAATAAATTTTTAGAAGTTGCAACTATCAAAATTACACATGAAAAATCTGACAGCTCTTCCTTTCTTTCATTGACAATATAATGTTCAACTACTTTATAACATAAGAATGGCTTTTACATCCAGTTTGGCTCAATGGATAGTGCACTTGTTGTTTGTTGATGGTAGCCATTCTGACAGGTGTGAGGTGATACCAATAAATCTTCAATTTGAATCTCCCTGGTAACCTTGAGCATTTTTTCATATGTCTATTGGCCATCTGTATGTTCTCTTTGGAAAAGTGTCTATTCAGGTCCTTTGCCTATTTTTTAATTGAATAATTTATCTTCCTTTTGTTGAGTTTTATGAGTTCTTCATATTTTTTTTTTAAGAAGTTAACCCCTTACAGATGTATTATTGGTGAATATGATTGTTTGGCTCAGGGCACATACTTTGGTTGCAGGCTCTTTCACAACGATATTTCTCTCTGTTTTTCCCTCTACCACTGTTTCTAAAAATCAATGGAAAAATATCCTTCGGTGAAGATTTTTTTAAAATGATGCTGACTTGTTGAAGGTATATTAGAAAAGAATGATGAAGCTCTAATTTGAAAGCAACTGGCTGGGATGTCACTGAAAAAGCATGTCAGCTGCAATAGGACAAAAGCAGAGGGAGCCTTAGCCAGTTTGGCTCAGTGGATAGAGCATGGGCCCTCGGACTGAAGAGTCCCGAGTTCAATTCCGGTCAATGGCACATACCTTGGTTGCAGGTTCCCTGGCCTTGGTTGGGGTGCAGGCAAGAGGCAACCAATTGATGTGTCTCTCTCACATTTCTGTGTCTCTCTGTCTCTCTCACATTTCTGTGTCTCTCTGTTTCTCATCTATGTTTCTATCTCTCTCCCTCTCCCTTCCTCTCTTTCTAAAATTAATAAAAACTTTTTTTAAGCCGATGGAAAATGTAAAGACAGATCCAGAGCCACTCCCTAGAGCAGCACCCCACCAGCAGCCTTCACCTAAAGTTTTACCTTCCCTCCTTGGCAGGGCACCTGGCACTTGGGCACCAGGAACACTACCTCCTTCAGCAGCCCCATGGTCCCTGATCTTTAATGGACAAGCCAGGCTCTGCAGTGGCCTCAGGTGAGTATCCAGGGTGGGAGAAGGACAGATGATTAGGCAGAACCAGAGGATTTTTAGGGAAGTGAAAATACTCTATTTGGACACCAGCCTGGTGGCTGCCAGAGGGAAGGGGGAGGTTAGTAAAGGGTAAAGGCCATCAAATATATGGTGACGGAAGATGATTTGACTTGAGGTGGTGAGCATACAGTGCAATATACAGAGCATGTATCATAGAAATGATCCTATTAACCTATATGAACCTATTAATCTATGTCACCCCAATACATTTAGTTAAAAAATAAATAAACACAACACAAGAGACTCTGTATGATACTATAATGATGGCTACTTATCATTATACATTTGTCTAAATCCATAGAATTCACCCAGAGTGAGCCCTCATAGAAACTGTGAACTTTGGGTGATAATAATACCAATGTGGGTTCATCAAGGTCACAAGTGTGTCACTCTGGTGGGGATGCTGATGGGGAACGCTGTGAGTGTACGAGGTAGTGGGGAATGGGAAATCTCTGTACCTTCTGCTCAAACTTTGCTGTGAACCTAAAACTGCTCTGAAAGACAAAGTCTAGCCCTGGCCGGTTTGGCTCAGTGGATAGTGCATCGGCCTATGGACTGAAGGGTCCTGGGTTCAATTCCAGTCAAGGGCATGTACCTTGGTGGCGGGCACATCCCCAGTAGGGGGTGTGCAGGAGGCAGCTGATCAATATTTCTCTCTCATCGATGTTTCTAACTCTCTATCCCTCTTCCTTCCTCTCTGTAAGAAATCAATAAAATATATATATTTTTTAAAAGTCTATTAAAGAAGGAAAATGAAAAAAGAGTGAACTTCTGCTACTCACACAATACAAGCAAAGGGTGAGTCCCTCAGACATTAAGGTGAGGAAGGGACCCAGATACAGAAGAGCAATGCCATGTGCTTCCATTGACATGAATTTCCAGGCCACACAAAACTATGACAGAAGCCGTGGGTGCAACTAGGTGGACAATGACAGGGAAGGAGCACAGAGAACCGGGTCTACGTCTGGATCTAAGTGGCGTTTACACAGGTAGATCCATTTGTAAAAGCGCATCGATCTGTCCACATAAGATCTGCACACTCTACACCAGGAAGCATGCTCACATCTCTCTTCATAAAAATGGATCTGAAATGCAAGCTTTGCTGAGGGACAGTTGCAAATGACAGAAGTGCCTGAAGAGCAAGGCAGAGTTTACAGTATGGACTGTCCTCAGGGATCTTCTCTTCTTCTGTAGAAGGGCATATGGTCAAAAGGAGTGATCAGATCAAGAACTGATCATTCACAGTATCAGCGAGACAAAATTGGCAAGAGACCTGCAGATTCCCCCATCCCTGACATTTCAACCAAACTCTCATTTTCTTTTCTTTTTTAATATATTTATTGATTGATTTCACAGAGGAAGAGAGAAGGAGAGAGAGATAGAAACATCAACGATGGGAGAGAATCATTGATCGGCTGCCTCCTGCACGCCCCCAACTGGGGATCGAGCCCGCAATCCAGGCATGTGCCCCTGGCCGGAATCGAACCTGGGACCCTTCAGTCCGCAGGCTGACGCTCTATCCACTGAGCAAAACCGGCCAGGGCCAAACTCTCATTTTCTCTCCCTGACTTGCTAACAAAGCGCAGACGCTCCCCTCCAGCCCCCTGCCCCCCTAGAGCCCGCACCCCACCCCCCACAATGGGCACTCCCCAGATAAGACTCAGGCTTTTCAACCTGTGGCGCCAGCCTGGGAAAAGCAGACAGAGCATGGGCCCTGTGGCCCCTCCGCCTGCTGCCCCCAGCCCTTCCCTTCCCTGGCACCAAAACAGATGACTTCATCTGCGGGACCCAGCTCCTATCAGCTGCCGGCCTCCCTGGGACCGGAGCGGGGGAAGGAGCCTGGAGGCAGAGGCTGGCTGGAGCTCTGGTTACTTTGGCTCAGGCTGGGGCTCTGTGGAGTGTCAGCCACAGCCTTCAAATCAGAAGAGCCCCGGCCTTGTTCTGGGGGTTCCTGCCGCCTGCACGTGGCCACCTCTCACAGCTTGGCCTCCATGCTCCTCTGAGCTGAACTTGGGTATGAGACCGCTGCAACTGGCAGCCACCACTTAGCCAGGCGCAGGACACAGGAGGCTCCCATTGTCCCTTGAAGTAAGAGTCCCGGCCCGGCCAGAGTGGCTCAGTGGTTGACCGTCATCCAATGAACCAGGAGGTCACAGTTCAATTCCCAGTCACAGGGGCTGCGGGCTCAGTCCCCAGTAGGGAGTGTGCCGGAGACAGCCAACCAATGATTCTGTCTCATCATTAATGTTTTTATCTCTCTTTCCCTCTTCCTCCCTCTCTGAAATCAATAAAAACACATTTTTTTAGAAAGAGTCCCATTCCTGGTCCTGTGTCCCCCGACACCACGATAGCAGACACCTTATGTTTGCCCATGTTACTGTCTCAGGCCAGCCCAGAGCATAGCCCAGCTCAGGAATCAAAGTCCCCGTCACTGTCACGTTCAGTGTTCGTGCTCCTGCTCCTCCACCCACCTCCTTTACAATGTCCAGTGTGACCCCGGGGGGACCCATGGGGAGCTCAGGAGAGACCTGCCCGTGCAGGCCACACAGGGGGGAGCAGCTGTGTCCGGCAGGTCATGTCACTGCACTGGTGACTTTGCTGCCCGTACCATTTCCCAGTCTGGCCCAGGGCTTCAGGGGTGCTGGTTATGCCCTGGCCAAGGTGGGGTTCCTGTCACCCGCAGAGGATGGGCTCTGGAGCCGGGCCATTGGCTTCCCACAGCCATGTGATCTTGAGCAAAGTTAGTTACCTCGTCTCTCCAGACCCCAGTGCCTCATCTGTAAATTGGGGATATAAGTGTTACTCTCTCAGACCACTGTTGCAGGGATCAAGTAGATGAATGAAGTAGTATTTCATGTCCAGCAGTAATAAACACTCAACATGCATGTTCCTTTTATTGCCTGGGTCAGTGGTCTCTGAGATAGCATGGTCCTGAGGAGGTTCTTAAGTGCCCAGGCATTCCCAGGGGCCCTCAGAGCCTAGCACACTGCAGACCCTCAGGAGGCATTAGCAGGAGGCTCTTTCGCCTATCTCCCTCCACCCCCATCAGTGGGGCTCTCTCATGCTGGATCCCAGGACTCACAGGGACCCTCTGCTCCCTGGGCCTCTGGCCTCTCCTTCCAGCCAGCACACATTGCAATTCCTGGGCCCAGGCACCAGAAATCACTATTCGGAGAAGCACTTTGTCTAGCGGACATTTTTCAAATATCAGGGCCGAGTTGCATTGTGTCCCTTCCCCACCCCAGAGGGGAGGGTGCTAGTGGGTGGGGAATGTGTCATCTTAGCAGCTCCCCAAATCCATAGTCTCCCCAGGCCCTCTCTCTCACTTTCTGCCCACTCCCTCTGCCTTTCCGGAAAGCACCAGGCCAGTTCACTCCCTCGAACTGCTGTGCAGACTCAACCATGAGCCATGTCCAAGGAAGACCCTGCCCTTCCCTCTTAGAGGTTGAATGGGAGACAGGTGGTCAGAGAGCAGGAAGGGCCTTGGACAGCATCACCCCCTGTGCTACCCTGATTTCACATTCTTACCCACCTCCTTCTAAGCACCTTTAGCAGCTACCTGCATTTTTTTAAATATATTTTATTGATTTTTTACAGAGAGGAAGGGAGAGGTTTAGAGAGTTAGAAACATCAATGAGAGAGAAACATCGATCAGCTGCCTCCTGCACACCCCCTACTGGGGATGTGCCCGCAACCAAGGTACGTGCCCTTGACCGGAATCGAACCTGGGACCCTTCAGTCTGCAGGCCGACACTCTATCCACTGAGCCAAACCAGTTAGGGCTCTACCTGCATTTTTATGAGGCTTCATCCTTCTGCATCCTGACGTTAGCATGCCTCATCTCCCCGACAACAGCTCCGTATGTTGGAAGGGCAGTTTTAGATCTCCATCTTACGTTTGTGAACACTGAGAAAGGAGAGAGCCAATGACTGGCCCAAGGTCACACAGCTTATTCCAGACTAGGATCTGGACCTTCTGGTTCTGGTTCTGTAGAGCCCTGTGTGTGTCTGGCTACTTCAAGAAAGGAGGCTTGCTCCCTCCTTTACGGACAGCGGGGCAGGGGCACATAGGCCTGTTGCACCTCTGCCTCAAGCTGAACCACTCTGCCAACATGCTTTCAGGCCACAGGGATACCTTGGGATCCTGTGGTCACTCTAATTATTCTGATCTGTTGTCCTCAAACCCAGGTGATTCTCCAGCAATCATGGGTTAACCCCTCCTCCCAAGTCATCATGACTCATCTTTCCCACTGACCTTCTCAGAGCTGTTCACCTGTCCCTGTCCTAGGCGCGGCCACAGGCCCCAGGCCCCAGCCCAGCCCGATGGCCCAGGCTTCACCGAGGGGCCGGGCTGGGGCTGCAGAGAAGCTGTCAGGCTGTGGTATTATTGTCCAGATCTGCGAGGCCACTTATCTGGAACGCCCACACGGGGAAATGAGATAGTCCGGCAGCACTTTTCCCACCAATATCCTTATCTTGACGGGAAAAAAGGCTGTGTTTGTGTGTGAAGACATGTGTGTGTGATTTTTACAAACTCCTGTGTGTGTGTGTCTACTTGAGTGTTTTCCACTCCATGACTTCTGAGCATATGGATAATGTTTGCGCAATTTTATGACTTGACTATGAGTCTATGAAGTATGTCCAAATCTTGTGTTGGAAGAAAAATAGATGGCAAGAAGGGAGAGAGGGATGGGAGATACAGAAGAGAAAACATCATCAGGGGAGACATTTTAAAAAGATTGAACACAACTGGTTTTGGTGAAAGGATGAAGAAATGGTTATTTTTCTACATTGACTAGGAAAGTCCTGCAATGTTGAAAAGTTGAAAGTATCTTCACCTGTAAGTCTACTTTCCAGATCTACCCAAGAGATAGTACCCATGTCCACAAAGAGATGTACAAGAATGTTCATTATGGAGTTATCGGAGCAGCAAAAATTATAAGCAATCTAAATGTTAATTGACAGGGGAGTGGTTAAATATATTCAGTATAGCATACTATCAGTCAGAAAGAACAAAAAGAAATCTTTATACTAAAATGGAAAGATCCCCCCAAATGTGTAAGTTTAAAAAATACCAAATCACAGAATTTATATGGATTATACTATATAAGGAAGAAAATATATGTTTTTATAGAGATACAGATACATATCTATACTTACCTATATCTATATGTATATGTATACATATAGCCATATGTATACAGATATACATACAGAGAGAGAGAGAAAGGCCTGGAAGGTGTACACTAAAATGACAGCAGCGGTTACCTCTAAAGGAGAGAGTTGGAATTACAGGTGCATTATTTGCCCAACCGGTGTGGCTCCATGGTTGAGCAACGTTATGAACCAGGAGGTCACAGTTTGATTCCCAGTCAGGGCACATGCCCAGGTTGCAGCCTCTATCCCCTGTGCAGGAGGCAGCCAATTGACGATTCTCTCTCATCATTGATGTTTCTATCTCTCTCTCCCTCTCCTTTCACTCTGAAATCAATAAAAATATATATTTTAAAATAAATAAATAAAGGTGGATTATCTAAATAGACCTACCATAGATGTAAGTTTCTGTATAATTTGTTTAATTATAAACACTTTATAACTTTGTAAAGAAATAAGAAACACTAGAATCCACTCACTGTAGACCCTATGATCCAAACAAAAATTGGGCCCTAGATGTTTTGCTCAGTGAATAGAGCATCAGCCTGTGGACCAAAGGGTCCCAGGTTCGATTCTGGTCAAGGTCACATGCCTTGGTTGCAAGCTCCTCCCCAGCCCGGGCCCTAGTCAGGGTTCATGCAGGAGGCAACCAATAGATGTGTTTCTCTCACATTGGTGGTTCTCTCTCTGTCTTTCCCTTTCTCTTCCACTCACTCTAAAAATCAATGTAAAAATATCCTCCAGTGAGGATTAACAACAAAAAAAGAAAATTGGGAAAGAAAATCAATATCTTGTTTTCTGTGGCAAACCTGTGATTCAGCTGGTTCTCATCCTCCTGGTGAGATGGAGGAGGGAACAGGAGCAAACTGGAAGAAAGGCACCTTGGTCACCACACATCCTGCCCGAGTGTCCCTGGGGGAGGAATAGGCTTGTTTTTACCTGTGTTGTTCTTAAAAGTAGCTACCAAGGTAGAGAACCCAGGGAGGGTGCCTGAGAGTTTTCCCTATAGAGTTAGATCCAGAAAAAGGCTCCATTTGGGCAAATCTTTTTTTCTTTATTTTACCAATTAGGAAACTGAGGCCTGAAAAAGTAGAGCAGAGTAAAAATTAATTATTGTGAGTCAACAATTAATTCTCTTCCTCTTTCTAGGCGATGAGGGAGAGGAAGGGAATTCAATTCACAGACATCAATAAAGATGTTCACTCCACCACATGAGGGGAAATCCTGGCAAAACTCCTGAACTTGAGCAAACCCATAGATTCTGCTGGAATAATCCAAAATCCCATGACCTGGGGGATGAGAACCAGGGATCCTAGGATCAGAAGGTGAAGACTGAAGCTCTCAGGCTCTACAGGCCAAATCGTTCCCCAACTCTCTTTGCCCAAGATGCAACCTCTATTCACAAGGCAGGTGTCAAGGCCAAGCAAAACTAGTAAAGAACAGCCCATGGCAGCATGGTTCAGTTGGTTCAAGCATCGTCCTCTACACCAAACAGCTGCAGGTTTGATTCCTGATCAGGGCACATACCCAGGTTACAGAATCGATCCCCTATTGAGGAGAGGCAATGGATCAATGTTTCTCTCTACGCGGATGTTTCTCTCTCTCTCTCTTTCTTCTCTTCTCTCTCTCTCTCTCTCTCTCTTTCTCTCTAAAAATCAATAAAAGCTTATCCTTGGGTGAGGATTAAAAATGTATATATTATATAAATAATCATACAGGAGGTATCTGGGTAAGCAAAAAAATTATGCAGGTGGACCAAAGGTGAGGAACTGAGGGTTGTTTGCAGGGTGGCCACAGCCCCTTCAGGGTTGGGGTCCCCGCTGGGGTGCCTGGCCAGCCTGGGTGAAGGGCTGAGGGCTGTTTTCAGGCTTACCACATCTCCTTCAGGGTGGGGGGTCCTGTTGGGGTGCCTGAACAGTCTGGATGAGTGGCTGATGGCTGTTTTCAGGCTGGCCAAGCCCCCCAGTGGGGACCCTCACCACATGAGGGTGTGGTCATCCTGGGTGGGAGCTGATGGCTGTTTGCAGGCTGGCCACAGCCCCCAGCCACTCAAGCTCCCAGTGGAGGCTGGCTGGAAGCAGGTATCTGGGATTTATTTATCTTCTATAATTGAAACTTTGTTGCTTTGAGTGGAGGCCACAGCCGGCCAGGGCAGGCGGGAAGCTTGGCTTCCTCCATCACCAAGGCAACCAAGCCTCCTGCTTGCTCCAGCTCCATGGCTGCTGGCCGCCATCTTGGTTGGGTTAATTTGCATATAGTTGCTCTGATTGGCTGGTCAGCGTGGCTTGGGGTGTAGCAGGTGCGGTCAATTTGCATGTTTCTCTTTTATTAGATTAGATTATAAACTATTTTAAACAAAGAGGTATGTGCAGAAAAACAGATCACAATATTACCACCTCCAGGATTTAATAGATGTTAATACTTTGTCATATTGGCTTTAGATCTCTTTAAAGGAAAAATAATTATAGTGAAAACCCTTACTACGCTCTCCATTCCTCCCCTCCCCAGAGTAACTACTGTCTCAACATTGTGTTTATAACTTGCAAGAATATTTTACAATTTTTCCACATGTGCATATATTCATTAATAACATATGGAATTGCATGCATTTGAAATTTTTACCTAAATTAAATGGCATTGGAATGAAAGGAATGACTGGTTAAGCCTCACACATGCAGTGTCTACCTATTCCAGTAGGTGTCACTAGTATTCCAGTCTTGAAGGGATATGGATTTCTGTTCTCTGCCAGGTTTAGGGTTTTCTTCTGTGGAAGTTTTAACTCATTTGCACTTTGAGATTACCCATATGCTTTATTTTTCACAACTTAAAAGCAGCACAGTTGCCCTAGCTGGTATGGCTCAGTGGATAGAGGTCAGCCTGCGGACTGAAGGGTCTGGGTTCAATTCCGGTCAAGGACACATGACTGAGTTTCAGGTTTGATCCCTAGTGGGGGGAGCATGCAGGAGGCAGTGATCAATGATTCCCTCTTATCATTGATGTTTCTTTCTCTCTCCCTCTCCCTTCCTCTCTGAAATCAATAAAAACATATTAAACGGGGGGAGGGAAAGGCAGCACAGTATGCAATGAGACCTCAGACTTTTTTTTTTAATTCTTTCCCTAGAGGGAAGGCCAATGAGGTGTGGAGAAAGACACTGAGTGGAAAGGTGGGAGATACCACTGGTGTTCCCTCCCTGGTCCTTGGTACACCCCCACTCCCACCCAGAATATGGGAGTTGTAACATTCCAGGATAGAATATCCTTGCCTTTCCCACACGGGCTCTGGTCCTTTGAGAGTGTTTCCCTGGGAGGTGCTCTGGGCAGAGAAAGAAAAGGTTCCATAACTCACACTCAGTAGAAGGACTTTCAGCGAGCATGCCCAATGTGTGCCATCCCCAGAGGAGATAAGCCCTTGAAGTCCCTCCCAGCTCTAAACCACCTCCCATCCTCCCCTCGTGGCCTTGTAGCAGCCACAGCGATTTGCTGGCCTGGGGCCATGACCATCGTTTTTTAATTTTTATTTTTTTGTTAATCCTCATCTGAGGATCTTTTTCCTACTGATTTTCAGCAAGGGGGAGAGACAGAGAGAAACACTGATATGAGAGAGACACATCAATTAGTTACCTCCAGCATGCGCCCCGACCAGGGCCAGAAAAATAAGCCTGCAACCGAGGTACATGCCCTTGACCAGAATCGCACCCGGGACCCTTCAGGCCACAAGCCAACACTCTATCCAGAGCCAAATTTGCTAGGGCATGACCATCTTGATTACACACAGATTTCATTTTTTTCTTTTCATTTTATTTTTAAAGTGGGTGTGGCTTGTTTTAAGTCCCAGAATGCTTAGTGAGATGGCCAATTCAGGTTCAGAAGCACAGAAGTTGAGAAACTGGACTTCGATCAGACCTTGGTTTTTCCTGAAACCACAGAGCAAATTAACCCGGCCCCACCCACCCCTCCACAGCAGAGCCCGGAATGCTCACATCTCCTACATCCCCACTCACTGAAATTAATCAACAGATACAGCAGATTTGACTCAACAAACAAACAAACTCCAAAGAAGGAAGTGCTGTCAGTCTGACATTTTTCTAGGAGTTCCTGCTGGTCAGTGACTTCCCATTAGACATCTGTCCTAATAAATGTTAAGCTTAGAGGCAGGAGCAAGGACCAACCACGTGGTCCTTGAGCCTCAGGAGGTCTGGGTCCCTCTGTGGCAGTTTCCAAAGGACTCCGAGCAGGCTCCTGGGCCACACTCCTCCCACTGGCCCCTCCCTGACCTGCCCTCTCTCTGGCCCTGGGGCCCTGGGGGAGGCCTGTGGAGGCCATGGGAGTTTGGCTACCATTATCCGGCCCTTATCTGAGCCCACTTAGTTCAATGACTAGGAGCCGACCTGAGGGTCACGCCTGTCTCCAGAGAGCCAGTGCTATCTTGGTGACCTGCAGCAACCTTGGCATGAGCTCATGTTTTCTGACGACAGAGAGGACCCCTGCCATATCTCGGCCCCACGGCCCCACCCCCAGCGTCTGGCAAGAGCTGGGTAAAGGCTCCACCATTACTCACTGAAATAGCAACACTGATAACTGCAGCAGACAGAAATACATTGATGAATTTCCATTCAGAAAAACGCCTCCTCCCACCCTCCCCTGTCTGCATGGGGTCCCACTCAAATGGACACTCAGGCACACAGGCTGGGCCTTTCTCAGACACAGCCTGGGAACCATCACTACCAACTGTGGGGGTTCAGAACAAGCCACCCCAAGCTGTGCCTTAGCGGTATGCAGATGACTTTGAGCTAAAGGCAACTTTAGCTGCAGGCTCAAGAGCATATTCTGCCCCTCCCTTTAACTACCTACAAGAATTTGAATTAGGGGCCTTACCCACAAGAGATTATCACAGATAACTTCTTTTGACCTATCTATAGGGCAGGGCAAACTTCTATTTACTAACCTTCTGCTCTTCTTATCACCCTGCAATGACCCTTTGAAGCCCCCAAGGCACCTTACCTCATCCGTAGCTCAAGATGTCTTATGTACCTGATCCCTCTTCTATCTTGGAACCTCTTCAGCATGTGGGGTCTCAGACTGTCTGTGTATGCAGGGTTTTCATAAGTATTGCTATTTTTCAAATCTTTATTATTGAAACTATTACAGATGCCCCCTTTTTTCCCCATTGACCTCTTCTAGCCCACCCGGCCCCCAACCCCAGGCCTTCACTACACTATTGTCTGTGTCCACAGGTTATGCATATATTATTTAGTTGATCTTTTCCCACCCACCCACCCTCTCCTTCCCACTGAGACTCAACAGTCTGTTGAATAAGTATTATTAAATGTTGTGTTCTCTTGCTAATCTGTCTGATATCTATTTGATTATTAAACCAGCCAGAAGAACTTTGAAAGTTTGTTCCTTCCCAACACTCCCCATAAGGACATGTTGGACCTTAAACTTCTGAAAAGTATATAAACAAGAATTCATGCTAAAACATACTTTCTCCTCATTTAGGAAAACACAGTAAGGACAGAAACCCTGTTTTCCCATCTAGATGTTCCAAAGTCTGACACCACCCAGCAAACAGAAAGCTGCTCAATATCAATTGGACCGGTTGAGCTGCATGGGGTGGGATTGACAGGACACAGGACTAGGAAACAGGTCCACAGAGAATTACTTCATACACCTTAAAATCTGTCAGGAGCATTCAGTCCATTTACATTTAATGTAATTGCTGACGTATTACTGAGTGTAAATTTACCACTTTTTTTTATTGCTTTCTATTTGTCCTGGCTGCTCTACACTTGTACTTTCTCATCTTGCCTTTCTCATTACTTGACTTGGTCTTGACTTCATCCATTTCATCAATGTTTCCCCTCTATTACCTTGGAAGTTATAAACCCTGTTTTTATCATGATTTCCTTGGAAATTACAACACGCAGAGCTAATTTCTTACCAAACTGAAGTTGAACAATATGTTTAACCCACGCCCAGACAATAGCACAACCTTAGTGGGTGAGCATCGACTTATAAACCAGGTTTGATTGCCAGTCAGGGCACATACCCAGGTTTCGGGCTCAATTGCCAGTGGGGGACGTGCAGGAAGCAGCCAATCAATGATTATCTCTCACCATTGATGTTTCTATCCCTCTCTCCCTCTCTCTTCCTCTCTGAAATCAATAACATACATTTAAAAAATAACAATAAATAATAAAATAAATAAATAACTGCCTTTCTCCAAAAAGGATTTTGCTTGCTTCTGTCACATTTTAGGGGCTATGCACCTCCAGCACTACCTTAAACCAAGTTCAAACTTTAAGGTTCCTTACCCACTCGGACAATGCGGACCCCAATTGCTAACTGCCAGGAATCAATTCCAGCATGTCATAATTTCAAGAGTTTCATCAAAAGGTTGATGAGACTTGGGGACTCAACAGGGTTGAGTCACACATGTAGTCACCTGTTGGGAATGACTAAAGGCATTTCCCCAAACCTGAATAGGAAACTGATTGTGGCTGCCAGACAGTTAAAGGGCTTCTTAATCTACATGTTATTGCCTCCTACTGGCCAAACACCTGAACAGCCGTAGGCTAATCCCCAAACTGAATGCTTCTGTACCCTTTGAAACCTTACCCTTTGAGGTGTATTATCTCCACCTTGCCTTAGGACAAATTGTATTAATAAAAGCAAGGGTCCTAGACAAGGAGGGAGTCTTCAGTTCCTTTAGCTGAAGGTCCTCTGACCCCCAATGCCTTTCAAAATTTTATCTCGTCTCTGGATTCTTTATTAGTCCCTGGACTCTTTAACCTACTCATCAGCTTTTCCAGATTCCTGAACCCTTCTTGATGCTGGGACAAGAACCCCGGCAGCTAACCCAATGAGGACTGATGTACATCTGGTTCACCATTATTCCAGGAATATAGCCCTTTGTGATGCCAGCATCTTGTGAGGAAATGTTTCTGTTAGACTTTCCAACATACATGGGCTTGGACTTTTACTTCCATCTCCCATCATCCAATCCATAAGGCTGCCAAAGGAAAGTCCAAATTTGTCAGGATCCGTAAATGTCCTCAAGGCAGAACTGGTTTTATAACCAGACAACCAAGGGGTCTGGGCCGCCTGTCACTACTTGAGCCAATTAAGCAGAGACAGGGTTGAATCATACATGAGTGTTTATTCCAATACTGCCAGCAGTATGGGAGAGCAGCAGGTCATCCACAAAAATCTGCTCTGCGCCCACCATACACCAGCTGCTTATAAAGATTACATGGGTAAGTAGGGATTTCAGGCATGGGGAAGTAGGCAATGCAGGCTGGGGCCTGACTCCATAGTTTGAGCAACAAAGTTGTTAATCTACACTAATAAAAGAGAAAGATGCAAATTGACCATACTTTTGCGACACCCATCAGTCAATCAGGAGTGAGTACGCAAATTAAGCCAACAAAGATAGAGGGTTAATTTGCATATGCAGGCACCAAGCTGCAGGGGCGAGGTGGGCAGGGACGCTTGCATCGCCATGGCGACGATGCAGGCGTTCTACACTGCCCCAGCAGCTCCAGGCCTCTGGGCAGCATGGGAAGGCAGAAAGGCAGCTCCGGGCCAGAACGAAGCAAAGGCGGTGCCGGCAGTCCCAGGAAGGAAGGCCCATTCTTGCATGAATCTTCGTGCATTGGGCCTCTAGTCTTTCCATAATAATAGGTAGTTCTTGAATGAGAATGAATCACATCCCAAGGTTGACTGCTAGGTCCAAGGTTGACTCCCAGCCAGGTTAGAATGACCTTTCTTTAATCAGAGCAAAACAATCACTGTTAACAGGACATGATTAATATTTATTGTAACTATAGCTAGTCCCCAATATTCTATTTTTGCTCCTAATAGTTTCCAGATTCTGCTTACATCTCTATGTACTTGTTTGCAGTTCAATTTTGACCTGATAACTTGGTGTTGTTATGTCCATACTTAAATGCTTTGGAGGCTGGGAGGGTCTTTTTTTATTTATTCCAGAAGTTGTTGTTTTCAGAAAGAGGTAGTTTGTCCAAATAACCTAAATTGCCATGGCCAGATCCACTGAGGTTATTTAACACTTATTTACCTAATGGTTTGGTGGCTTCCCTCAACCAAAGACCATTCTGTCTCAGAGAAAGATTTAAAAACAGAAAACTGCATGCAGTTTCGAAAGGACAGTTTTTGTAACTTCTACCAAGATGTTTAAACCTAAAAGTATGTGTCTGAATCTTTAATTTACCTGGATAATATAACTCCCATAGTGTTTCATGTTATTGGGGGTACATCTGTATTTGCTACTTACTGCCACATCACAACCATCACAGACTTAGGGATTTAAACAACACATGTCTAGTATGTCCCAGTTTCTCTAGGTTGGAATCCAGAAATGGCTTACCTGAGTCATCTGCTTGGGGTTCTCTCCAAAGGCTGAGGTTGTCTCAGTCTGGGCTGGGGGCTCATCTAAAGGCTCGGCTGGGAAAGGATCTGTTTCCAAGCTCACTTGTTCCTTTGGGGATGGTCGACTGAAGACTGCAGCTCCCAGATGACTCTCGGATAAAGGCTGCCCTCATTTCCTTGCTATGTGAGTCTCCCAAACTTGTTTCATCACAGTCAGAGAAAGAGAACAGAGCCTGCTAACAAGACAGAAGTCAAAACCTTTTGCAATCTAATCATGGAAGTGACATCCCCTGGTGTTGAGGCATTCAATTCATTAAAGCAAGTTATTCAAAGGGAGGGGATTAGGCAGGTGTGAATACAGGAGGCAGAGATCATGGGGACCGTCTCGGAAGTTGCCTACTGCAACATCTTCTGGGCAGGCCTCCGTGTATGGACAAGGGCACAGCCCCAGGAAGTGCTCAGTGCAATGCCTCCTCTCCACTGAGGGGACAGTTTGCTCCAAAGTCAATCATAGGTAAGAGTTCTAACTTTATCACGTAACAGTTAAATGAACTTGAACAAATTATATAACTTCCCTGGACTTTAATTTCCTAACCTGTAAACTGGAACAATAAATATCCTCCAAGGGCTCACGCCATCTAATATTCAGCCAGCATGACAAGTTCTTAGGATATTTGTCTCCCTGAGCCTCCTGGAGGTTCCTTGGCCACCACAGTGCCCCTGATCCTTCCCCCTCAAGACCTTTTTGCACCACACGCAACCCAGCAAGTACAGGAATAATGTCTGGCACAACATTTTCCATCCTGTCCCATCCTGAATGTAAAATGTTTTAATTTTTTTAATATGTTTTTATTGATTTTTAGATAGACAGGAAGGGAGAGGGAGAGAAAGATAGAAACGTCGATGAGAGAGACACATTGATCAGCTGCCTCCTGCACACCCCCTACTGGGGATGGAGCCTGAAACTCAGGCATATGCCCTGACTGGGAATCGAACCCGGAACCTCTTGGTCCACACTCAATCCACTAGGCCACACTAGCTGGACCTAAGTGTAAAATATTTTTAATATCGCCCTTGGTTGTTGGTATTGTATAAATGTTGAGGTCTCTAAGAGCACACGCAATAAACAGAAACTCACTCTCCTGCCCACATTCTGAAACCTTTTGAGAAGTAAAATATACAAGCCAAAATGGAGAGCCTGCTCTGAATCTACTCACCAAACACAGGCCTGTTCGTGGAACCCCAAGTGAGACGGTCTCACCTGTCCGATCTCAGCAGTGGACCAGGGCAGTGGACTGGCGGCCACTTAGGGGAAGCCTCTCCTTGTGGAAATCAGGTGTGAAAAACAACATTCTTGCTTCTCAAGACCATGCAGGTAAACTGTCCGGCACGATTCATGGCATGATGTAGGAAAAGGCTTTCGCATTTGCATTTGGAGAAGAGGGTCTGTGCCCCAGCTCTGGCTCTGGCCGGTGGTGCTGAGTCTGAGTGCCTGGACTCAAATCCTCACCCCACCAGTAACTAACCATGTGACTTGGCCAGGGGTTTCCAGTGAGAGTTCTCTTGGGTCAGACTGCCTGGTTTGAATCCCAGATCTGCTCCTTCTATACTCTGGCCTTACGTAATGTGTGAATCCTCCCTCAGCCCCCACTTCCTCATCAGAGCTACCTCGTAGGGTTTGTGTGGAGATCCAATGAGTTCATGCATGGACAGAATTTAAAACAGTGTCTGCACATAGTAAGTATTCAATAAGTGTAAGCCGCTATTATTAAATACATAATCCAAATAAAGAACTTGGCACTTCATAAGCATCCTATATAATAAAAGCCTAATGAGCAAATCGACCAAAAGGCGGAATGGCCAGTGGAACACCAGTCGCTATATGTGCACTGACCACCAGGGGGCAGATGCTCAGCGCAGGAGTTGCCCGCAAGCCCCAGGCCAGCCAAAGTGGGTGCCAGCCGGCGGGGGGGGGGGGGGGGGGGGGGGGGGTGCGGGGGGCCTCTGATCACCCCACCAGTCTCCCCACAGATCGGCCCTGATCACCAGCCAGGCCAAGGGTCCCTACCCATGCACGAATTTCATGCATGGGGCCTCTAGTCTGACTATAATTATTCATTTTGCCTCAGTTGACTCGCCTACAAAGTGGGAATAATAATATTTATTTCCCAGTGTATGAGAAAATGCTGAGTGAAATGCTACAGGCGACTTAGTCCATTTCATTTAAATGTCTCATTTTACAAACATCTGTTATCCTTTTTCCAGGTGATGCTGTGTTGAAATGATGAGGCTGGTTACAAATCTGGACAACCTGCCAAGAATGGGGCCCAGGAGATGAGGGAGTGGTGGGGGTGGGAGCTAACTCTGTTTCTTCCTGACACCACCTCCTGGCAGCCCACCCAGCTCTGCCACACTGGCTCTTTCTTTCAATAGAGCCCTTTCAAGAGCAGATCTGAAAAGTGTGCTTTTTACAAGTCCCCTGAAGAGGTCAGAGACTTCGACCACAGAACTACAAGAGGCTGTGAGAGCACCTGTTCTGCACGCAGCAGCCTGGTGCCGTTTTGGAAGGGACCAGCTGACACACATCCCGAGTGCTCCCTGCACCAGCTGTGCTGACATCGCCTCACAGGAGGAAGCGGTGCAGACAGAGAGGCTGCAAAAAGGCATGGACAGGGCCTTGGGAGTCCCCAGACTGGGCAAGGTCCTGGCCTTGCCTTTATATACGTGGGCATCTTGAGTGAATCAAGTCATCCCTCTGAACCTTAATTTCTCCATCTGTAATGGGCTTAAGGTCATTGCCCTTCCTACCTCCCAAGTGGACTGGACCTCCTACTAGATGGTAAATTTAAATGCTTGATGTCTGAAGTATTTCACAAACTTGGTCAAGTGCTCCCCCAGCTCCCAGGCTCCTCCCTGCCAACTCAGGCAGCAGGCACGACCCACCTTGGCCTCCAGAGCCTGCATGGAAAATGCTGGCCAAACCCAAGTCCTGCCTCCATTGTCATCCCAACAAGTGTCCCCTCTCACTGCACCCCGCTCCACCATTAGATGCCTCCTCAGACATACTAAATTGTCCCAGGAGCATAAATCAGGGTTCGCTTCCTACCCATTCATTCACTAAACTAACAGTGTGAACACCTACTGCATGTGTCCAGCCCCATGCCGGCTCTGAGGACATAGAATAAAAATGGCCTCCTCCAAAAATTAAAAAAATAATAATAAAAATAAAAAAGGCCTCCACCACCAAGGGAAGACAGTCAGCTCACCAGGCCAAGAATGGTCAGGGCAACAAAACAAAGTGGGTCTCTAGAACCATGGGGAGGGTACACCATCTGGCCTCAAAGGCCAGGACAGGCTGCCCAGAGGAGGAAGGCCCACACAGAGTTCTCAAGATGAGCAGGTGCTGCCCAGCAAAGGAGGGTGGGAAGGGCATGCCAAGAGGAACAGACTGTGCAGAGAGAGGCAGAGTGGGGGGAAACATCTCCCTGTCTCTGAGTGGGGAGGGTGAGGGGGCCTCCATTCAGAGGATGGGGAGCATGTCCATCTCCAGGGACTGAAGATAGAAGGTGCTCAGAGCAGGGGCAGCGAAACTGAGAAGCCACCAGCTGAAAATCTGACACCCGGGCTCCATGTCGGGTCAAAATTTTAGGACCTGTCCCCAAAATAAGGCTCTCTTGTCCGGCCAGTGTGGCCCAGTGGTTGAGCGTCACCTGGTTGCAGGCTTGATCCCCAGTGGGGGGTGTGCAGGAGGCAGCTGATCAATGATTCTCTCTCACCATTGATATTTCTCTCTCTCTCTCTTCCTTCCTCTCTGAAATAAATTTTAAAAATACATTTTTTCAATAAGGCTCTTTTTTTTTCCTTGCCTCTGATCTTTGTAAATACCTTCACACATCCCCTCAGCCTCCAACCTCTGAGTCTTTCCTTCCTCAGGGCTCACCCCTGTCCCCTCAGTCAGGGATCCATGGTTCCCCACCTCTACACACACATCGCTGCCTCCCTCTCAGCTCTGTGTCTGCAGCCACATCGGAGACACGGGTGTCCCTGAGAACAGGCAGACGTATGGGGAAACCAAGGGTTCAGACAGGAAAGAAAAACAGGAAAGTAGAGGTGATAAGGAAAGAGTTCCGAAGGAACTGGAGTAAGTTTTTTAAAACAGCAAGTTTGGGGAAATCCTGGCCTGAAGAGCAAGCAGTCTCTGGTCGTCAGGATGAGAGCAGAACTGGCCCAGGAATGCCCTCTGACCCAGGGCAGGGAAGGAAGATGCATGTGTGTGCGGCTGGGAGGGACCATTCATTCATTGCATTCGGCATTCATGGAGGGCCTACCTCTTTTATGTTTCGCACAGTTTCAAATCTGGCAGGTCCCTGTGGGCTGAGGCGGCTGGGGAGCAGCCAGGCACACTCCTGCCTCAGGGCCTTTGTAGTACTTGCTTTTCTCTCCGCCTGAAATGCTCTTCCACAAATATCCGCATCACTTCTTTCCTCATCTTCTTTGGGTCTTAAGTCACATGTCACCTTCTCCATGATGCCTCTCCTGACCATCCTATATAAAGCGACAGTGACAGCCTGAACAGGTTGGGCTCAGTGGCTAGAGAGTTGGTCCTTGGATTGAAGGGTCCCAGGTTTGATTCCTGTCAAGGGCTTGTACCTCAGTTGCAGGCTCGATCTCCAGTAGGGGGCGTGCAAGAGGCAGCTGATAGATGTTTCTCATTTATGTTTCTGACTATATCTCTTCCTATCTCTCTGTAAAATCAATAAAAATATTTTTTAAAAAATAAAATTACAGTAAGAGCCACCGCCCTCTACCCCCCTTCAAAAGCCCCTATCATTATCTTCCCAGGCCAGCCCCTAACATTTATAGAGCTTGGAGCAAGAGTAAAAATGGTGGTTTCCAAAGTATTGCCCACCCTCTTTCTCTTCCCACCACTATTTCCACCTGGCACCTCAAGGAGCTTCACACATACATGGAACATCCCAGAAGGGAATGTGAACATTCCCTGCAAATATGAACACCTCAGGTTTAGGGTATATACACCTGTGCTGTGCTGCATTCCACTCCCTAAGGCAGTGGTTCTCAACCTTCTGGGCCTTTAAATACAGTTCCTCATGTTGTGACCCAACCATAAAATTATTTTCGTTGCTACTTCATAACTGTAATGTTGCTACTGTTATGAATCGTAAATATCTGATATGCAGGATGGTCTTAGGCGACCCCTGTGAAAGGGTCGTTCGACCGCCAAAGGGGTCGCGACCCACAGGTTGAAAACCGCTGCCCTAAGGTCAGACCCAGGGGAAACCCATACAAGCCCTGGATGTGGACTCAGCCTTTGGGCAGGAACATTCGAAGTCTTGGGTAACCAGAGAGTGGTCTAGAAAAGGTGGTTCAGGCTCCCAGGTTCACATACCCTTGGCCTGGCAAAACCCTCACCGTGGAGGAGGACCAGGGTGGGTCTGAGTGCAAGGGTTCCTCCTGCCCAGGTCTAAGGAAGGGACTGTCCCTTCTCTATTTTTCTCCATCTGATGGACTATGCATCTTACTAATTTATTTGGGTTATTGTCTTATTCTCTCCAGTAAAATGTAAACCTCAAAGATGGCAAGGATTTGTTATATTTTCTGCACTTATAACAGTGCCTACCACATAGGAAGTGCTCAATAAATATTTATAAAATAAATAATAGATTTGAGAGGTTTGAGATGCCAGGTAGAAGCCAGGCTGTGGATCCCTTGTCTTCACAAAACGTCTTTGTTGTACAAAGGGCTTCTGGCAGCAAGAATGATTGACATGGTGCCAGACTCCTTCTCAAGTCTACAAACCCTAGAGAAAAACTATGAGTGTTACTCCTTTAGAATATAGCTAAAGCCTGGCCGGTGTGGCTCAGTGGTTGAATGTCGACCTATGAACCAGGTCAGGGGGGTTCCATTCCGGGTCAGGGCACGTGCCTAGGTTACAAGCTTGATCCCCTGTAGGGGGCTTGCAGGAGGCAGCTAATCAATGATTCTCTCTCATCATTGATGTTTCTCTTTCCCCTTCCCTCTCTGAAATCAATAAAAATATATTTTAAAAAATAGAATATAGCTAGAAATACAATAATGTCTTTTAAGTATGTGCATAATATTTATTTCCATATGCAGGGTTGAGCAAAAATAGGTTTACAGTTGTTCAGATGTATGGAAAATAACATAATAATTCATAAATAATAATACAAGAATAAACAGTGTTTTGCATACTCACAACTGTATACCTACTTTTGCCCCATCCTGTACACAGATTCAGGGAATGTGTATGCGACCAAGACTCTCTCCTTGCTGAACTTTAGACTCCTCTGAGCCCTCCTCTTGACTAGGCCTAGACCCTGGGCCCATTATGTCTTCAGGCCCTTAACCCAGTTTTAGGAACAATCCTGCTAAGTCAGTTTAGGGCGAATCCCCTACCCTTGGTATTCTGTCACCTTGATAAGTGATCACCGTGGGTATCTGATCAAGGTCCTCACACTTAGCCCTCATATCTAAGCCTTTGCTTGGCCTGCCTGAAGAATCCTGTTGGATCAGTTTAGCAAGAATTCCCCCTACCTTATTGTCTTCTCTCTCTCTCTCTCTCTCTCTCTCTCTCTCTCTCTCTCTTGTTAATCCTCACCTGAGGATATTTTTCCATTGATTTTTAGAGAGAGTGGAAGGAAGGGGTAAGAGACAGACAGAGAGAAACATCAATGTGAGAGAGACACATCGATTGGTTGCCTCCCGCACACACCTCAACCAGGGCTTGGGATCAAGCCTGCAACCAGAATGGAACCCATGACCCTTCAGTCTGCAGGCTGACGCTCTATCCATTGAGCAACACTGGCTGGGCTATTGTCTTCTCTTAGTCATTTTTCACCCACTGACCTCCACCTGATCCTTGGCTGTAAATCCCCACTTGTCTTTGTTGTATTTGGTGCTGAGCCTAACCTCTCTCCCCTCCTGCTATGGTCATGACTCCATTGCATTATTCTTGAATAAGACATTTTAACAAGTGGCAGAATAATTTCTCTTCAACAGTTAGGAGAACAAAAATCTATCAGACAGAGTCCCCATCCTTAAAGAGTTCCAGTCAAGTGGAAAAGTCAGATGCATAAACCAATAGCCAAATGCAAGATAAGTACTGTTATAAAACTACTAGAGGCCCTGTACATGAAATTCATGCGGGGGAGGGGGAGTCCCCTCAGCCCAGCCTGCATCCTCTCCAATCCAGATGTCCAACTGCCGGTTTAGGCCCAATCCCCAGGATATCCCTCTCACAATCTGGGACCACTGGCTCCTAACTGTTCACCTGACTACCTGCCTGATCGCCCCTAACTGCCCCCCCTGCTGGCCTGGTCACCCCCATCTCCCCCCACCAATCCTGCCAGCCTGGTCACCCATACAGCCCGCTGCTCAGTTGTTTGGTCAGCCCTCACTAACCCCCCTGCCAGCCTGGTCACCCCACGCAGCCTGTTCAGTCATCCATTCAGTTGTTTTGATTGTGACGGTCGCCTAGGCCAGTGATGGCGAACTTATGACACGCGTGTCAGAGGTGACACGCGAACTCATTTTTTTGGTTGATTTTTCTTTGTTAAATGGCATTTAAATATATAAAATAAATATCAAAAATATAAGTCTTTGTTTTACTATGGTTGCAAATATCAAAAAATTTCTATATGTGACACGGCACCAGAGTTAAGTTAGGGTTTTTCAAAATGCTGGCACGCCGAACTCAAAAGGTTCGCTGTTATGGACCACTGTTCACGAGAGTAAGACCACCAACTCCAATTAGGTCTTAGCAGCAAGCGAGGATTTATTGAAAGCTGGCCAGCGTCTGCAACAGGTGCCTCCACACAGGGAGCCCCATCCTGCTGCAGCCCCGAGCCTTTCTTCAATAGCCTTTTAAAGGGTGTCACAAACTCTGACAGCGGCCAGCACGGTGTCACACCTGGCTGGAGCTTTTAACCACAACCCATTCTTTGAACAATCCAGTGGAAACTACCTACTCTTTGAAAGTTTACAGATTGACATCAAGATACATAGAGTACAAAGAAGTTACAAAATTTTCTTTACGTCAGTTAAAGGTTACATATCTATACCCATTTCACTATATGACGCTAAGCGTGCATGCCCATCACATCGCCATCACTGGCCTAGGCTTTTATATATATAGATAGTCAAGGTGTTATCAACACCCACTGAGAGCAGTTATGACTACTTGTGTAAATCTGAGTCCTGTAGAGGTATGGTCTGGGCTTTGAAGGGTGAGTTCCTGCTTTCTGGAAGCTCAATAACTAGCTGCAGAAGCATAACTTCTGCACATTGAAGATGGTTAATATATATAATCTTATGTTTGTAAAGTACGTGAATTTGCACAGAAAAAAACTAAGTCTAGAGGAATATAATAATTAAAATTACCTTAGAAATAGTAGTAGTTATATCAGAGAAGTAAGATAAAGGATGAATCTTTAAATTTATTTTTTTTTCTAAAACAGCACATATATTGATTGACCTTTTAGTTAGAAAACATTAAGATAATTAACAGACCAAATCCACACATTCAACCTGAGCTTTTGGTCCTGGAGCCTGGGTGGCAGATGTCCTGGGTGGCTTGGAAAGTGAGCAGATTTAGGCCCAGTGAGATAGGGGAGATTGGGCTGGGGGAGAGTGGGCTGGGGGAGAGTGGGCTGGGGAGAGTAGGTTGGGGAGAGTGGGCTGGGGGATAGTGGGCTGGGGAGAGTGGGTTGGGGGAGAGTGGGTTGGGGGAGAGTGGGCTGGGGGAGAGTGGGCTGGGGGAGAGTGGGTTGGGGGAGAGTGGGTTGGGGTAGAGTGAGCTGGGGGAGAGTGGGTTGGGGAAAGTGAGCTGGGGGAGAGTGGGCTGGGGGAAAGGGGGCTGGGGGATAATGGGAAGATGCCTTCAACGCCAAGGGAATGACACCGCAAATGGTGTGGAGGTGGGAAATCAATTGTGGGAAGGTTTGGGGGGACAGTGAGCCCATCTGCCGGGGAGAGAGTTGATGGAGTTAAGCCTGGAAGAGTAGGCTGAGGCCATCCTATGGGACCTGGAATTGCAGGGTCAGGGGCCCCACGGCAGGGCTTGGAGAATGCAGCCCATCAAGGAGGCTCTGTTTTAAGGGGTGAGACTTCTCTTCCCGGTTATGATGCTCACACGTGACACATTTGTGTCTTGACTGCACACATTGGTCATTCAGCAGCCAGACAAACACCTGGGTGTCTAAAAAACTGAGGAGCTTAATGACAAAGGAGGAGGAGAAGGGGAGAGGGGGAAGAAGAAGAGGAGTGGGGGGGCGGGGGAGGGAAGAAGAGGAGCGGGGGGAGGAAGAGGAGGAGGAGGAGGCAGGAATGACCAGGGAAGCCTAGAGGGAAGAAGAGGGAATCTTCACAGCTTGATCTGTGAATGAGCTGCAGGCACGGAAGGGAGGGTTCCAGACTGACCTCAGGACAAGGTTCCCCCAGGCACAGCCCTGGGCATGAATCCCACTCCAAGGGCAACGGGGGAACAGGAGAAAGGCTTAGGTCACACAGCAGAAGCCTCGGAGGTGGCTCCAGCTGGCACGCCAGTCGCCTTCGTCCTCCTTGGGGAGAAGGCCCCGCCCTGCCTGTCATGGTTTCCACCCAATAGGACGGGATGCGGCTGCTCCGCACCCAGGGCATCCCTCACTTACTCTTGGGCATGGCTACTGTTCTCCAGGTTGGCCGCAGGGGGGCGATGCCAGCATTAACAGAGGGTACCACTGGGTTCCGCGGTCGCTGGAAGGGAAGGGTGAGCTAAGAAGTGCGGTAGATCCAGGTCCGGGGGCTTGGCGGGGCTGGTTCACGGAAGACCAAGGTTCGTGGTGTCCGCAAGGACGCACCTGCAGGCCTGGGTTAGAAACAAACACAACCTCTGGGCGCCCGCTCTTGCTGGTTTCAGGGAAGAATCTGCATAAAATGATAGGGCAGGAATGAGGGCTGCCGATTTCATAGCCCAGGAAACTGGTCCCTTGAAATTATAGGACTCACTCAAGTTTATTTAGCATCAAAGCCCAGCAAACACAATTGTTTCTCTTTTTTGTTGTTTATTGCACAAGCATGCACTGCCCACAAAAAATAAAAATGGGAAGGGGGATTAACGGGGAAAAGAGAGAAGACAGGCCTGAACCATGATGTCGGAGGTATGTGGGGGCTCACAAGGAGGTGATGCTAGAGCTTGCTCTGGGATTCACCCCGCGGAGGTCTGGCTGGACTGGAGAAGGAGCCCTGGCTGTCCTACTCCCAACCTGTCAGAACATCAGTTGTTTTGCTGTAAAATGGGAACACTGACCAATGCCTTGCCCATCTCCAGGGGAAGGAATATAATAAGCAAGGACATGCTTTTAAACTGTTGCATGCGCAATAAGAGTGAAGAATTATTAATATCCTAATTACGGCAAAGTCATTGCCCAGGGATCCACAAAACTCTCTGAGGTGGCAGAGCAAAGACCAAACCCACACTCCTGGGTGCTTCTACTTTACACAGACATCAGTTTGGAGATGGGATTAATCTGTGCTGTTTACACTTCGCAGACACATTTCCTGTAATTGATAGATCTGTAATTTGAGGGCATTTCAATCTGGAGCCATAGGAGGGCTGGAATCAAAGAGTAGAAAGAGGTGGCCAGACTCATGGCATTCCCAGTCTCATGGGCCTTATTTCAGAAGTTATGATGTCATAAGACGCCTGCCGACTTCATTTGCCCCCACTCTTCTGCCAGGTGGCCCTCTTTACTGCATTTCCACGTCCTGACAATGCCCCACCACCATCACCACCAGACTTACGGCCATGACAGGAGCAGCGGGCCATAGAAGTCAGAGGAGAACTAGACAGGGCTCACTGTCCCTGTGTGGATAGCTCACATGTTTGTAATTCTCTCTATACTTTGCATTTCACTCGCTCAGAAAATATATAGCCCAATTTCAACAATGAACAAAAGGCTTGAGTAAACATTTTACAAAAGAAGATATATGAATGACCAATAAGCACATGAAAAGATGCTCAACACCATTACTCATCAGGGAAATGCAAATTAAAATCACAATGAGATGCCACTGCACACCCATTGGGATAATGTGGAACAACTGGAACTGTCACCTACATATGACCTAGTCATTCCACAATTAAGTATTCACCAAAGGGAAATTAAACTATTCATTGCCACAAAGACTTGCACTTGGATGTTCCTATCAGCTTTCTTTGTATTAGCCAAGGGATGGAAACACCAAATTGCATTGGCAGTGGATAAACAAACTGTGGTCTATCTATTTAATAGAATGCTATTAGCAATAAAAAACTAAATAAATTAAAAGAAGACTGGCCTGGATGGTGTTGCTCAGTGGTTGAGTGTCATCCTATGAACCAGTAGGTCATGGTTCAATTCTCAGTCAGGGCACATGCCTGGGTTGCAGGCTCCATCCCCAGTAGGGGGCCTGCAGGAGGCAGCTAATAAATGATTCTCTCTCATCATTGATGTTTCTCTCTCTCCCTCCCTCCCCCTTCCTCTCTCTGAAATCAATAAAAACATAATATTTTTTTTTAAAAGGAACAGTCCAGATGGCATGGCTCAGTAGTTGAGCATCAACCTATGAACCAGAGGTCATGGTTTGATTCCCTATCTGGGCACATACCCAGGTTGCCAGTTTGATCCCCAATGTGGGGCATACAGGAGGCAGCTGATCAATTATTTCTTCTCATCATTGATGTTTCTATCTCTCTCCCTCTCTATTTCTCTCTGAAATCAATAAGAATATATTTTTAAAAACTAACCTTTAGGAAAAAAAAGGAACAAACTATTGATACACTTAACAATATGGGTGATTGTCAAAATCATTGTGTTGAGTGAAAAAGCCACACATAAACTAGAATGCACCACATGGTTCCATAATGTAAAATTCTTGAAAAATGAAAACTAAAACTTAATAACAGACATCATATCAGTGATTGCCTGGGTACAAAGGAAGAAGTAAGAATGGATTTACAAAGGGGTGTAAGGAACCTTTTGAAGGTGATGGAAGTATCCATTATCTTCATTATGGTGATGTTTTCATTGATGTAGGCATATGTCAAAAGTTATCAAATTACACTACACATATATGTAGTTTACCACAAGTCAATTGTACTTGAAGTAGTTGTTTAAAAATGCATCAGAACATCAAAAATTATGAATGTAGTTGCTTGAAACACATTAAATCAAGAAAAATCCAGAAGTTTAATAATAATGATCAAGGAAGAGAAATAAATCCAAGGCAATAAAAAAAAACCACATTCATTTGTTACTATTTGAGGTGACTATAAAACCAATCCCTTACTTTGAAAATTAATCATTGAAAGGGAAGGAATTAACATTTACTTTACTTTTCCATTGCAAACTATATTTTAGTTGATGATGAAGCTCTACTTTTAAAAAAAAATGCCAGCTAATTATTAAACCTAAAGGATTGATTGGATTGGAAAATTATTATTTTCCTATCTTAATAAGCTTGCTGATTCCATCAAGGATTTTTCCTTAAGGTTGAAACTATGAAGTAAATTATAAGGGGGAAACTGGGCATTTGTGAAATATCAGAGTAACTCACAAACATAACTTCGTAGCTACAAGGAGAGTAAGAGACCTGCCCAAGAGAATGACCAGCTGTCAATTCCTAATCCAGGAGTTAATGTCAACACTGAAAGATAACTGTTTCTCTACTCCCAACACCTCTGACACCAAATGTAGAGGGTTTTTACCTACACCAACCAATTCCCCAATTGTCTGTGGACACCAGCTGGGGGTCCCACAATTTAATTCAGAACCCACAGGTTAGGAGCTCAGTCCCAGAGGACCACCCCCCGACCCCCCCCCCCACTCCCCCAACCCCCCACCCCCCTCCAACTCCAGATGCTAATTGCAAGTCCAGACCTCCTGTACTTCTGACCAACCAATTACAAATCAGGGGTTCCCCTCCTTAGGTTTCGTAATTTGCTAGAATGGCTCACAAGACTCAGGGAAAGATTTGGTTACATTTTCTGGTGTAATACTGTGATTGAGTATATTGGGAAATGTTCTTTTTTAAAATGTATACACTAAATGTTTTACATGTTTAATTCATCAAATACCCGTCTCCCCGCCCCCCAATTACTATCTATATTTATGTTGATCCTTTCCAATGTTCACATTGTCAGTAAGAAAATCTCAAGTCCCATTTTTACTATAAAAGTATGAACACCTAAAAAGTTTATGCTTTAAGAGTCTGGAACCCAGTTAGCAATATGCAAATGCTATCTCTGTATTGGGTTTTTTAGCAGCCAGCACCAACATTCCACATTGTTGGGTAAGTGTAATATGGTACTCTGCCAGAAGCCAGTTCCAGCATGTCAGCAGGGATGAATCATCTGGAAATGGCTGAGGGCATTTCCCCAAACCTGAAAAGGATGCATGGATGATTGCTTCCTGACAGATAGCTGAGGGCATCTCAATCTACATGTTATTGCCTCCTGCTGGCCAAACACCTGAACAGCCATAGGCAAATTCCCCCAATCTAACAACGCCTACTGTATACCTAACCCTACCCTTTGATGTGTATATCTACCTTGCCTTAGGACAAGTTGTGTTAATAAATAGCAAGGGGTCCTGAGACAAGAACTTGGTTTCTCTGGCCCCCCAAATGCCTTTCAAAATTATGTTTCATCTCTGGACTCTTGGTTAATTTACACACAGCGCTTCTCCAGATTCCTGAGCCCTTCTAGATGCTGGATTAAGACCACCGGTAGTACTCATCATCAAAAATGACCCCAAATAATCCTGCCTCCCAGTATTCACTGGCTATCATACCCTCCCATATTGAATAGGGCTGGTGTTTGCAACCAATGGGATGCTGCAGAAATTATGATATGGCTTCTGAGGCAAAGTCATAAAGGACATTGCAGCTTCTGTCTTGCTCTCTCGTGAGTCACTCACTCTGGGAAGCCGGCTGTTATGTTGTGAGGACACTCAAGCAGCTGAGGCCTCCTGCCAACAGCCAGCACCAACTTGCCTGCCGTGTGAGTCAGCCACCTTGGAAGTAGATCTCCAGCCCCAGTCGAGTCCTCAGATGTCAGCAGCCCCCAGCCAACATTTTTTTTTTAATATTTTTTTATTGATTTCAGATAGAGAGGGAGAGAGAGAGCAATATCAATGATGAGGGAGAATCACTGATCAGCTGCCTTCTGCACGTCCCACACTGGATCAAGCCCACAACCTAGGCATGTGCCTTGACCAGGAATTGAACTGTGACTTCTTGGTTCATAGGTTGACACTCAACCACTGAGCCATGCCGGCTGGGCCCCAGCCAACTACTTCAGTGGGATTCCCTGAGAGACCTTGAGCCAGAACAGCCCAACTACCACTGCTCCCAAATTCCTACTCCATAGAAACTGTGAGGTCGTAAATTGTTGTCATTGTTTCAAACTACTGAGCTTTGGGTAATCAGTTGCTCACCAAAAAGTAGCAAATATAGGTAGTAGGCAAAAGCACTAAACATGAGACAAAACTGAGTTTCAGTTCCTGCCCTTCTATTTATTGCTGTGTCACTTGACTCTTTAAGCCTAGTTTTCGCCTTCGTCAGCTTGGGCGGCTTTAACAAGAATACCATAAACTGGGCGGCTTAAGCAAAACACATTTGTTTCTCACAGCCCCGGAGTCTGGGAAGTCCAAGATCAGGGTGCCGCTGATGCAGAGTTTGGTGAGAGCCTGCTTCCTGACTGGTAGAGCCACCTTCTCACTGTGTCCTCACATGGCAGAGAGCACCGGTCCCTTACGAACACTAATCCCATTATCAGGGAAAGAATTTCCAAACCTAAAGAAAGATTTCTGTTATGCCCAGATTTCAAGATTCCCAAGAAGCCACCAGGGAGCCATCCAATCCGATGCAAAAGCAAAGAGTCTTTTATTTTAAGCCCGGGCTTAGCTCCTCTACCTTCCTTACTGACGCAGCAGCAGGTGGCAAAGAGAGAGCAGTCTGCTCGAACCAGGGGTTTCATAGAGGGTTGGAGTAGGGGCGGGAGAGGGGGCTGTGCCCCCCGCCGATTGGCCAGGTGCGAGCTGGTGACCCATTACACAGGATGTGGTCATATCTATGGCGCGCACTTCCCTTGATTGTCATTGGTTAGTTTAAAATCCCGGGCGTGGCCAGCAGAGGCCTGGGCTTCTGGGAAGAAGGCCGCACGTGGCCCCAACATGGAGGATACAGGCAAGATGGAGGGCATAGCCCTCGCCCTTTCATTCCCCCCTTTGTCTTGGAACTTCCGGCTCAATCATGAGACGGACTGCTTTTCCATTCCACCGTTGCTAGAGGCCCATACTGGACATATCTTAACAAATGGTCTGGTGGAAGGGAAAGAAACCATTTTAGCTTTAACAACTTCTATTGAAATAGGATTTTTCTTCTTAAAATTCCTCCATGGCTATCAAAAAGCCAAATTAAGATTAATTTATCTACTGTCCTGATGTTTGCATAAACACAACAAGAATGGTAACTGACTACCTTTGCTGGAATCTCATGGTTGAATCTTAATGTGCCCCGTAGGGCCAGGAAGCCACGCCACCCAGCTGCCATCAGGCCCGCCTGCAGTATCTGCTGAGTTAGGTGAACCCCTCACCTGTAGCAACTCCACCTGAGCCCACGCTCCAGGCTTTAAGGCCCATCTCAGTAGCCCTCCTACCCATTGCGGTCCAGAGTGTGTGGGGGCTCCACAGGAATGCAGAGGCATCCCTACTGCTCCCCTTTTACTCTTACCAACCGCCAGTGATGGTAGGGCATCGGCCTGACACTCCAGCGCCAGCTATCTTCAGGGCTTCCAAGCAGAATACCAGGCTTTCTTCGTGGCATTTTTACTGGCTTCAAGTCTTTAGAGCTCAGACAGGGCTCTTTAAAACATGATACTCCAGTCAAAGTTTTCCGTTAATAAAACCACTATTAGGAACCGGTCTTATTGAATCTATGCAAAGAAACGTATTGCCATGTTAGCATTGCCAAATTTCGGAGGAATTACATAAGAAGAAAGACATACTGATCTACTCTAAGATTTTCTGACTTTCCTTGCCAATTCCTTTTAATTGTTGGCATTAAACTTTCTTTCTATGCATAACCATGCCTCAGACCTTCTACTCTAAACAGGCTTTTTTCAGACTACCCCTGACATGGGCATGGTCACAAAGGCCTGCAAGCAGTACACAGGCTGCCAACTGTTAGCTGTCTCTCAACAGAGACCAAAACCTGATGGGCACTGTTCCCTGCCCAGGTGAGCACCTGCCCTCTTGGCAGCTAGGCACCCTTTACTTTTTGGGGTTCACCCCACATAGTACCCTTCCAGGACAGCCAACATACATTCAAACCTGCAAGAGAATTAAAGGTTAATGTGACATATCAACACAATGAAACATAATATAGGCATCATGGCCGCTTTAGGCAGCCACATCTTCTGCTACTAAACATGTGATACTAAAGTCTATTCTTGACCTTCCTATGAATTGTCCTTGTCTTTTTGGAGCCATGTCCATGAAGACGCAGGCATTATCTAAGTCTATTCAATGTTACCAGCATCAGGCAGGTCGAGCACGCCGTAGCTTGACGAAGTCTTTCCGGATCATGGATGGGTCCGCTGACCAGACGTGGGTGTGATGGACCCAGGTCGCGACGCCGTCTATCTTGAGAGCGGTGGGGGTCGTCAGCACCATGGAGTTGGGTGTAGGGACCTTTCCATCGCGGCTCCAGGTGATGCCTTTTGAGGTAGACCCAATCTCCTGGTCTGTGCTGATGAGGAGTTGGGGTTGGGCCAGTCTCCTGGATGGCGCCGAGGCGCAGCCAAATGTCCTCGTGCACCCTCTGGAGCCCTCTCAAGAAAAGAGACAATTCTTGCTGCAAGAAAGTCAGGAATGATAGGGGGGTGGGGCCTGACCAGCTTCATTCTCGCCTATCTTTACAGATTTCAAGGCCCATTGTCTTCCTTCACAGGCAGGGGGAAGGGCCCATTAAGTCTTTGCCTTGAGGAACTGTGAGCCCCATCCTTAAATGTTACTAGAAAAGCCACAAAATACCTTTTAAATTACCCCAGAATTCCAAAATCCCCAGCACAGAATATCACATAGAAAATCAAAGTTCCCAGTAAACAACAGAGATGCTTATAAACAACAAATAAACATTTACACTTACACCTTTCCAGTGAATAAGTATTTTTATAGCCTTGGGCTCTTGAGCAGATAACAGGAACATCATCCAAGTCCCCTGATGGGGGCCTGACAGGAACAGATGTGGGGGCCTTTCCCACATCCCAGGACAGGATTCTTGACCTATGTCTTATTTAGATAGAAATGGTTTTTATCACAAACAAATAAACAAATCCAAAACCAAGAAAATCAAGGCCAGAAGTACCCTCTGATGTTTCAGGGGTACCAAGGAAGGAGAAGTTAGGCAGTGTCCAGCCCTTCTCACAATCCACCACCAGTGACCAGTTCCAGCTTACTGGCCTATCATCCATTTAACATTTCTTTCCTCCCATCATACCAAAGCCATGCTTTCCAGTTAAAACTTTTAGCCTTAATTTTTAGGTGACATGTAAATAATTAACATTCCTCAGATTAACAACAATAAGGACAGATCAATTTACAGTACATTCAAATTTAACAACAAGGATACATATTTAAGACTTTAGAAATTAGATTACTGCTATCAGTCCCTCTTAAAGACTTTGACATAACCTTTGATTGTCCTTAGTTTAAGGAAAGCAGGGTTTTCTAGATTTAAGAGATTAGCTTAAAAATAAAAGTGTTAAGTTTCCAGCCAATAAGCCTGGCATAGCTGCTAAATTTCAAAATGGTCACAATTTTTCTGCTGGGGCAAACCCCATAGCTATCTACATGTAAAACTTTTACATTTCTAGCTGGGGCGATCTCCATGGGAAGAGGCCGGCTCGCATCCAGAGCCGCCGCCGCCCCCGGCCTCCCGGGTGTCCCCCCGGACCCAACGCACCGCACTCCTGCACACCTGCCCCCGGGCGCCCGCCCCTACTGCGCATCCAGGCGCATCTTTCCTCTCCTGCAGCCCGAGGCACAGTGATCCCCCGCTCACCTTCCCTGCCTGGGAAACGCGCGGGCGGGCAGGGACCCCTTCCCTGCCTTTACATTCACATACTTTCACCAGACATTCATTCAGAGTTTAAACAATCCATTCAATTCCTAACAACTTCCCCATTTCTGAGGGAGCTCTAAAGCCTCCCGCAATCTCCTTGAACTGATCAATCACAATACCCGAAGGACCAGTCTGAGTCCGTCCCATAACATCCGTCCAGTAAGTCCACAGAAAACAAAAACACAGACAGACAAACAGGGCCCCAAAGAACAGCCTTTCAACTCCATGGAAGTAACTAGACGATGGCATTACGCCAAACCCGGCGGGAGCTAACCGCCTCGTCTCAAATCCGCGAGAGGAATACACATCTCTCATGAGGGGGATACACATCCCTCGTGGGGAGCAGAACGTCTTCTAACTCTCCCCCGCCTGTGGTCGTTCACGGGCGCGTCCGCCCTAGACCCCCTCAGGCACCGATTCCAGAAGTGAGCTCACACAGAACAGAATACACAACATACAGACACTTACCGCGGCCAAGCAGACTCTACGGATTGAGGATCCCTGCATGGTCTTGGGAATCCCGGACGAGCCCCCAAATGTTATGCCCAGATTTCAAGATTCCCAAGAAGCCACCAGGGAGCCATCCAATCCGATGCAAAAGCAAAGAGTCTTTTATTTTAAGCCCGGGCTTAGCTCCTCTACCTTCCTTACTGACGCAGCAGCAGGTGGCAAAGAGAGAGCAGTCTGCTCGAACCAGGGGTTTCATAGAGGGTTGGAGTAGGGGCGGGAGAGGGGGCTGTGCCCCCCGCCGATTGGCCAGGTGCGAGCTGGTGACCCATTACACAGGATGTGGTCATATCTATGGCGCGCACTTCCCTTGATTGTCATTGGTTAGTTTAAAATCCCGGGCGTGGCCAGCAGAGGCCTGGGCTTCTGGGAAGAAGGCCGCACGTGGCCCCAACATGGAGGATACAGGCAAGATGGAGGGCATAGCCCTCGCCCTTTCAATTTCAAGAGTGTCTTATGAGCCAAGGGTTTAGGGATTAGTCCCGGAAGTCAAATCTCAAGGGGCTGAGATCATGCTCCGGAAAAACAGCAGTTTTGCAGCTTATTTGATACATTAGAATCAAAGGAGTTACCTAAGGAAGGTTACATGAAACCCATTAGTGGAGGTTAAGGAGGCGGGAGGAAGCAAAGCGGGGAAATCTCGGGGATTGGATAAAAGTGAAATAGAGAGCGACACACTTCCTTTACATTGATGGGTGCAGAACAGTTCACATTTCCCATGCATAGTGTACAGAAATATCCGGGTAAAAGATAACAAGGAGAAATGTTGGGGCTGTCTCGCTCCAAACCAGGGTCTGGAGAAGAGATTATCTGGCATTTTAAGTATGTTATTCTAGATGGACAGGGCTTGTTTGGGGTAGAGATTAATCTCTCAGATAGGCCTTGGGGCATGACTTCTCACCACAACTTGCTCAGTTAAGATTTTTTTTTTAATGATGGAAGCTTCCCCTGTGACTACTTTCAGTGCTTGAGCCTGTCAGGCTTGCCAAGTCGCCCTTTTTGTCACACCATCATGAGGCCCCATTCTTATGACCCCATATAAAACTAGTCATCTTCTAAAGGCCCCACTTTCTTTAGCATCCGTTAGGCTTTAGGGCTTCAACATAGGAATTTGGAGGTGAAAATAAACATTCAGTTCATATCAATTATCTCTTTTAAAAATAATAGCTTGAAAATACTACTTGCTTCAAGTTTGTTCAAAGGATCAAGGTGAATAAAGCACCTGGTGCAGGGCTGGGCCCAGGGAAGAGACACGAAATGCTGGTTGTCTTCTCTAACCACACTTTCTCATCCTCCCATTTAGCAATCAGTGCACCTTCTCCTGTCACATGACCTCTGAACGCCTACCTCCCGGGGGACTCAGATGGGAGCGTGTGTTTGCAGAGGCTTCGGTAACTCAACGCCTCCCCAGGTGCTGTGATGAGCAGTTAAGGGCCTGTCTCGGGAGACAGGTGGCTTCCTCTATCAGAGGGTCAAGTCGGGGGTCCACGGGTAGTCATTGGGATCATGTGGCTGTGGATGGAAAGCCACAGAGAGACTTCTCGCTGCTGACATCAGGCCCACACTCCAGCTATTGCCAAAGAGCTGGGGCATGATAAAGCTCAAACTCCGAAGTACAGGGCGGCATGTGATTCCACAGTCAGGAGACACTGAGTGGGGCTGAGAGCCAGAGAGGAAGCAAAAGTCCAAGAATCACGATGAGCTCTGAAGAAACACGAGGAGTTTCACTGAGCTGTGAAGTCTGTGGCTGGCACTGGGCAGTCCGGGGCCCCCCACCCCCATCCGTATCCTCAGACTCCCCTGAAATAGGAACTGAAGCATCCACCTTATATAAAAACTGCTGTTTGAAATGTTAACCCTGCATTTTGGCTTCTGTAATGCTTGCTGGCTTAAATAATAAGGAAAATAAGACTACTCCCATTTCAGAGAGGCCATTAAACCTTCTCCAGACGAAGTTATCAGTGCTGGTGTCAGGCCAAGCCTTTGGTTGAGGTCTCAAAGTCCCAGCACATAGGGCCCTTTAAGAACTTGCAAAGAGAACTGGAGAAACCCCATATTTGGAGACAAAGAAGGTAAAATGGTATAAATACAGGAAAGTTCCCGTATGATTTCGCCCAGAATTTGAGAGACATTTTCCTCTGGGCCCAAGTGTAATAATAATAATAATAAATGTAACCCCATCTCTCTAAGTGTTGCTTGGTTCTTCTCTGGTTTTCTGTAACAGAACAGGCATGGGGGTGCTCAGACAAATCACGCCCTCATGGCAGGTGGGGAAACAGGCAAACGGGAAGAGAAAGAGAAAACAACCATGACTTAGTCAAAGGATGCCTGTAAGTCCCTATTTGCGAAAGTTTTGTTCTGAAAATTTTGCCTCAAAACCTAGATTTCTCCCCCCACCCCATTCCTTTATTACAAAATACCTAAATAAAGCCATGAATGAATACATTTTAAAAAATTATTGATTTCAGAGAGGAAGGGAGAGGGAAAGAGAGATTAAAAACATCAATGATAAGAGAGAATGATTGATTGGCTGCCTCCTGCATGCCTTCCACTGAGGATCGAGTCAGCAACCCAGGTATGTGCCCTGACCGGGAATCAAATGGTGACCTCCTGGTTCATAGGTTGACACTCAATCACTGAGCCACTCTGGCCAGGCTGAATGAATACATTTTAAAGAGCAGGCTATACATCAATGACAGCAAATAAGGTACACATATATAAATCAGCATGTGAGAATATTAGGTATATGATATTGAATCAAACTAGGACACATGAGCGTTCTAATAGGCCTCTAAATAAATAGAACCACACAATTGTCATGTGCAGTTTCATTATTAACATCATACTATATTAAAAAAGCAAAATAGTGATACAGTATAGTCAGTTTTGAATAGTTGTTATCTCCAAGAGGGAAGGAAGGGACAGCTAGGGGAAACGTATTACAGTTGATGTACTGGATAATATTCTTCTTCTTATGTTGGGTAGTGAGGCCACAAACATTCCATAACCTGCATGTGTCTCACATTCTCCCTTAGGACCTGGATTTCTTTTCCTCAGTTTCCTATCACCATTTCCATACACATGAAAATAAACCCATGAAAAACTTGTGAGTAATTAAAAGGGAGAAAACCCTGCACAGTCCTACCATGCTATTTGTATTTCAGGCTTCCTTTTCCCTATGCGGAAGGTTCCTTCTTAACCTAGCTACAATCATGCTGTACATACTTCTGCTTTCAGCTCTTAACATTGTGTCATTGGCAGTTTTCCAAATGATCTAATATCTTCAGAAGCATCCTTCTTCATGGCCACATTATGAAATATCTATAATTTTCTGTACAGTAGATATGAGCTTAAAAGAAAATAAACATGCTGTTGCATTCGTCTTCTAGGGCTGCCATAACAAATTACCACAAACGGCATGGCTTAAAAAAAATAGAAATGTATTCTCTCATAGTTTTGAAGGTGCGAAGTCCAAAATCAAGGTGTCAGCAGGACCTCCCTCCCTTCAAAGGATCCAGGAAAGAAGTCTTCTCGCCTCTCTCCCAGCTTGTTGTGACTCCTGGCAATCCTTGAGTTCCTCAGTTTGTAGCTGATCGCTCTAATCTCTGCCTCTGTCTTCACATCTCCTTCCCTGTGTGTCTCTGTAGGTCCTCCCCTCTTCTTATAAGGACATTAACTGTTGGATTTAGAGGCCACCGTAACCCAGTCCGATCTCAACCTAATTACATCGGCAAAGATTCCTAATAAGGTCATACTCTGAGGTTCTGGATGGACGTGGATTTTAGGGAGATACTCTAGCTGCCTTCTGCAAAAATTTTCTAAAACACCAAAAACTGACTTTTAAAGAAGATATCAATGGGCTGCCACAAGCCAACCAATGCAGATGTACTGGTTGTGGGCTCTTAATCCATATATTGTAGAAAAATTGTACTGAAAGAAATCTTGGGGATCTGTCCAAATTTCTCATTTCATCAGTAAGGAGTTTGTGAGGGTGGCATTGGTATCCCAAAAGACTCAAATTTTCAGTTATATTCAAAGAGTCCACCTCAGGCCGATGCTAGTTGGGCCCAAGATAAGCTTCGGTCTACAGCTCAAGGAGTGTTTCAGTATTGTACTATTTATCCACTGCTGAGTAAAAATCAGCGCATACTTAGTGGCTTAAAATAACACACATCTATATCACACAATTCCCGTGGGCCAGGAATCTGGACATAGCTTTGCTGCATCTTCCGCTCAGGGTCTGTCTCAAGGCATTGGCCAAGGTTGAGGTCTTATCTGAAGTATTCAGCTGGGGAAGGATCCTCCTCCAAGTTCACCTACATGATTGTCAGCAAGATTCAGTTCCCTTTGGGCTGCTGGACTGGAGGGCCTTCGTTCCCATCTGGCTTTGGGGGAGAAGCCATCCTCAGTTCCTTGCATTGTGGACGGAGCTCCCCACAGACTGAGTGACCGAAACAATGGAAACTTATTTTCTCACAGCTCTGGAGGCTGGAAATCTGAGATCAAGGTGTGGGAAATGTTGGTTTCTTCTGAGGCCTCTCTCCTTGGCTTGCAGGTGGCTGCCTTCTCACTGTGTCCTCTCACCTGGTCTTTTCCCCTTGTATGTGTGTTTTTCTGGTACCTACATTTCCTCTTCTCATAAGAACACCAGTCAGATCGGATTAGGGCCCACTCTAAACACCTCATTTTAACTCAGTCACCCCTTTCAAGATCCTATCTCCAAATACAGTCACACTCTGAGATACTGGGAGAGTAGGGCTTCAACACAGAAATTTGGAAGGTGGGGGAACACAATTCAGCCCACAACAGGGACCTAATCTCATTTCAGCAGCCCTTACTCCCCTTACTATTCAGACTGCAGCCCCTGAGTCCACCTGACTGAGGAGAGCTCCATCGGCAGCTTCAGAGCTCTTGGGAGACCCTTATTATGGGGGAGAATCCAGGGGCCAGGGGGTTACTGCATTCCTGTGCAGTGCCATTGCTCTGGTCTTTTTTACTCTGCAGATTAACCCACCACTGGGGTCCACAAGGATACCTCTGGACAGCTGTTTTCCCTACTCCACAAATTCCCACTCACTCCTCAGGACCCTCTCCCCGACACCCTGGCCCTCCCTGAATGGCTCCTCAATCCCTGTTCCTAATGCTGCCTCACAGCTCAGCTTCACCCCCTGGCCTCCCAGTGACCCTCAACTCAGCAGATCTGAGGGCAGATCCAATCAGGCACAAACCAGTGACTGTGTAGATCTCTCTGAAACAGTGTTCTTCGCTGGAATTGCATGAGGAGACGCCCTCCTGTTTGTACTCCTCTCCTAGCGTCTTCTTACTGATTCCTCCTTGTATCCCCGGCCTCTTAAGCTTGGAAAGCCTTCAGTTTCACTTCCAAGACTTGGTTTTTGGCTATTCTCCATACTTTGGTGAGCTCACTGGGTCACGTGGCGTTAGATACCATCTATACACTGATGATTACGAATCTCTATCTCCAGTTCGGCTGCTGTGAACTCCAGACTCAGCTCTCAATTCAATATCTCAGCTTGGATGTTTAATAAAATGCCTCATTCTGGACATGTTCAAAACTAAACTCCTGATCCTCCCCACCCCCCCCAAAAAAAACCCCATTCTCCTCTGAAGTCTTTCCCACCTAACTTTATGGTGTGGATGAAAAATGGGGTTCTATAAAAAATAACCTCACAGAGTGATCTGGTCATAAATTCCTTACTAGACAGGTCATGGCAGGTAGTCACCATGACCTGTCATATGAATTTTTTAGTAAAAGGTCTGTCTTTGCCCTAAGCAAGCCCCGTCTATTGTTTCTATGCATCTAGGTTAACGCATATTTGAAATAAGGGTGATAACCCTCAAGAGAGCGCATAACCTTAACTATCCTGTAATCCAACCCCTGCCTTGCTTTCTCCCACCTTTAGGTAAATTTCCTTATATTCTGTCCTTAACTTCAAATGCATAAAAGAAACTGAAAATCTGTTATTCTCTGGAACATTTGAAATCTTGCTCCCCAGCATATGCCGTCTGTTTTGATTCAAATAAACTTATAAAAATTCTTTACAGGTTTGAACATTTCTTATATAGACATTGGCAACTCTATTCTTCCAGTTGCTTAGGCCAAAAAAATCTTGGAGTCATCATTGATTTTCTGCTTTCTCTCTCTCATAGCTCACATCAAATTCATTGGCAAGTCTTCTTGGCTCTGCCTTCAGAATCTTCCTGTTTCTCACCACCACCACTACCCCGCCCCCCTTCCCCTCTCTGCAACCATCCTGACCCGAGTCACCATCTTCTCTCACCCAGGTTATTACAGCAGCTTCCTAACTAGCCTCTCTGCTACTGCCCCTACTCTTCTTTTTTTTTAAATATATTTTTATTATTGATTTCAGAGAGGAAGGGAGAGGGAGAGAGAGATAGAAACATCAATAATGAGAATCATCGATGGGCTGCTTCCTATATGCCCCCTACTGGGAATGGAGCCAGAAACCCTGGCATGTGCCCTGATCTGAAATCAAACTGTGACCTCCTGGTTCATAGGTGGACACTCAGCTACTGAGCCACACTGGCCAGGCACCTCCTACTCTTCTCCCGGTCATTGTCAACACAGCAGCCAGAAGACATCTATTAAAACCTAAGTCAAATCACAGCACTTCTTTGTTCAAAACCCACCAGTAGCTCTCACAGAGCTCCAAGTAAAAACCCAGGCACAGAAAGTAGGAGAGTAATGACCAGGGGCTGGAGGAAAGGGAGGGAAAGTAAGTGTTTAAGGAGTGAAGGGTTTTAGTTTGGGAATATGAAAAAGTTCTAGAGGTGGGTGATGGTGATGGTTGCACAATGATGCAAATGTATTTATTACCATTGAACTTACACAAAAACGGTTGAGACGGTCAATTTTATGTTACCACAATAAAAATAAGTAAATAGATAGGTAGCTAGCTAGATTTTTTTTTTTAAACCAAGGCCCTATGCACTCTAACTCCCTTTTGTTTCCCTGGCTTCATCTCCTACCATTCCCCATCTTACTCATTCCCCTTCATCTTACACATTCCCCTTCAGTCATGCAGACCTTCTTCCTGTTCTTCACACAAACTAGGCATTCAGGGCATTTGCATTTGTTAATCTCTCAGTTGAATTGAAATGCTCCTCCCCAAGTATCTCTGAATGGCTCAATGTCTCACTCTCTGGTGGGGGGTGAAAGACCTTCTCAAGCCATGGTCTTTAATATCTAAAATTGCAAACCACATCATACACATTCTCTGATTTATTTTTTCCTACAGCTTATATCACCTGACACAACATATGATTGTTTATGCATCTTTATTATTGTTTGTCCCCTACCACTGCCAGGGGAGTTGAGATTTTTATCTGCTTTATTTACTGCTGCATCTCCCCAGTTTCTAGAACAGGGCCTAGCCACACCATAGATACCCAACAAAATTTTTGAATTAGTATTTATTATGGCAGTGATGATATATTTTTCAACTAGAAATATTATCAATTCATGACAAAATTATGATCTTCCTATACAAATCTGCAAACAGTAAAAAAAAAAAAAAGAGAGAGATCATGAATGCTATCTATATATATAAAAGCCTAAGCAACTGTTCGACCATTCAACCAGTAGCTATGACATGCACTGACCACCAGGGGGCAGACGCTCAATGCACAAGCATGGAAACATAAATCTCAGAGGAAAGGGGGGAAGGGGGAAAGGCTGGAAGAGATTAACCAAAGATCTTATATGCATACTAGAGGCCCGGTTCCCTGGTGGGGTCCCTTGGCCTGGCCTGAAACCATCCCAGTGCACAGATTCGTGCACCAGTGGGGTCCCTCTGCCTGGCCTGTGGGATTGGGCCGAAACCTGCAGTCCAACATCCCCTGAGGGGGTCCCAGATTGTGAGAGGGTGCAGGTCAGGCCGAGGGATCCCACCAGTGCACGAATCCATGCACCAGGCCTCTAGTATAAAAATAAAGAGAAATATTTACAATCAAAGTGGAGGTGGCTATGTACATTATTATTGCAAGGATCTAAAATATTTATTTATGTGGACAAGAATGGAAAGAAATGTACAAAATGAGAATAGTTAGGATAACCAGAGTACATTTTGTCTTAGAAATAAATTATTATTGCTGTTTTTTTAAGATTTAACTTTTTCAATTACAGTTGACATACAATATTATATTAGTTTTAGTGTACACCCCAATGATTAAATATTATGTATAACTTACTAAGTGATCACCTCAATAAGTCTTGTACCCATCTGACATCATAGATAGTTATTAGAATATTATTGACTATATTCCCTATGCTATACTTTACATCCCCATGACTCTTCTGTTACTACCAATTTGTACTTCTAAATCTCTTCACCATTTTCACCCAACCCCTCAACCAGCCTTCCATCTGGTAACCTTCAAACTGTTTTCTGTATCTATAGACTTTCTGTTTTGCACGCTGGGGCCAGATGCTCCTTGTTGGAGAGATTTTAGGAAAGTAGGAAGCATGACCCAATATAGGCCATTTGTATTAAAATGCCACTGGAAACATCTTGGGTGCATCTGTAAGTCAGTGGGGTGGGGTATCAAAGAATCACTGGGGGGAGGTGGGGTGGTGAACAGTGTGAGACAGGTTGAGTGAGACTCAGATATGGCACCTGCCAGTCAGCTCTGTGCAAGAAGGGCTCAAAAAAGGAACAATGGCCTCTGCCTGTAACTGAAATCCAGGTTTGGCTGCCTTCCACCGCAGAAACCCAACTCATGAGACCTCTGTGTAGGCAGAGGATTTTATAAGAAGGGAGAGGGAAAGCAGAACAAACAGATCAAGGGAAAGGGGGTTGAAAATTTCTCTACGTGCAGACCAGCACAGTCCATTCCAATAAAGATCTTGAAATAGGTGAAATGGTCTTCTATGCATCATCCTGGTCTTTGTCATGCTGGTTCTATGTCATCCTGGTTCTATGATTGAAGGTCAGCAAATCTCCTAGAACTGGGTTGACTGAAGATCAGAATCTATATCTTCTGGTTAATTCCTAAAATTTTTATACAAACACTAGAGGCCCAGTACACAAAATTCATGTACGGGGGGGTGGGAGGGTCCCTCAGCCTGGCCTGTACCCTCACACAATCCAGGACCCCTTGGGGGATGTCTGACTGCCGTGGGATCAGGTCTAAACTGGCAGTCAGACATCTCTCTCGCAATCCGGGACCACTGGCTCCTAATCGCTCGCCTGCCTGCCTGATCACCCCTAACCACTGTGCCTGCCTGATCACACCTAACCACTTGCTTATCTGCCTGATCACCCTTAACTGCCTCTGCCTCAGCCCCCACTGCTGTGGCTTCATCTGGAAGGACGTCTGGAATGATGTCTGGAAGGTCATTTGGCTGTCCGGTCTAATTAGCACATTACGCTTTTATTATTATAGATGCTATTTATCTACAAGCTTCATATTAGTCAGAGTCAGCATTTATAGAAACAATGTCAAAAGTATTGTGGGGTGGGCTCTAAATCCCATTGTCTGGGAAAAAGCTGCCCACTTCATTTCCTCCCCATATGTCCCTGGTGCTTTTTGAGCTGCTACCCCAGCGCTAGAATTCAGAGGGAGTGAGTCTGAGTAAGTTTGACTATGGGCACTTTAAGAGGAACTGCCTGGGACTCCAACAGCCCTTTGTCTCACTCAGCTGCAATCCCCGCTGGTTTTTACAGCAATTTTCTTCATCACTCCTGTGAATGGCGCCTCCTAGAGTAGTGCAGTGAGCAATTTGCACAGCTGTTCAGTGCATTCTGAAGGCACAAGAAAGATACAGAACCGTGAGAGCAGGGTGGGCAGACTATGGCTCCACATGGGACCAGCAGAGCACACTAAGGCCAACAAAACCAGAAGAAGATCAACGAGGAAGGCTGGGATTGTGATGTCAGACCACAGGAGAAAACGAATGCTCTTAATTCTTTCTGCTTTCATTTTCAGCAGAGCACGTGGTTTTCAAAAGAGTGAGGGCAAAGCACACATCAAGAGGCCTCTGAAACCCAAGGTTAGCGATTTGCACCTTGCCCTTGTTGGCACTGGCTGGAAGCTGGGGCTTGCAGAGGAGTCTGGACTCAGGAGCATAGAGGCCAAACTGGCCTCTCTGGGTCAGGCCCCACCTTGATGTTTTCCATCATAGTAAAAAGGAAGCTATGAGACAGAAACCAGGCACAATGTTCTGTGTTCCCTTTATTTCCTGACCACCAGGCTCTCCCTTGGCCACAGGGTGGATCTGGATGGGTGCCTGGGTCATGCAGCCAAGCTCTGGGGGTCCTACAGCTAGTAGCTTCAAGCTTCTTTTCCCTTTCCCTTGGTCAGAAAGGGGGCTCATGAAGTCATGCTGTCATAATTTCAAGACCACATTTGTAATAATAAAGGGCAAGTGCTTATTTTTTTAACTGTCCAACTGAAACATTAAAAAGCAAACCCAGCCAGCATGGCCCAGTGGTTGAGCGTCAACCCATGAACCAGGAGGTCGAGGTTCAATTCCCAGTCATGGCACATGCCTGGGTTGCAGGCTCAATCCCCAGTGTGGGGCGTGCATGAGGCAGCTGATTGATGATTCTCTTTCATCATTTTTAAAAAATATATATTTTATTGATTTTTTACAGAGAGGAAGGGAGAGGGATAGAGAGTTAGAAACACCGATCAGCTGCCTCCTGCACACTCCCCACTGGGGATGTGCCCGCAACCAAGGTACATGCCCTTGACCAGAATCGAACCTGGGACCCTTGAGTCCCCAGGCCGACGGTCTATCCACTGAGCCAAACCGGTCAGGGCCATTTTTTAAAAATATACTTCTAGAAACATCAATGATGAGAAAGAATCATCGATTGGCTGCCTCCTGTATACCCCCCACTGGGGATCAAGACCGAAACCCAGGCATGTGTCCTTGGCTGGAATTGAACCTGGGAACCTTCAGTCCACGGACTGATGCTCTATCCACTGAGCTAAGCTGACTAGGGCTCTCTCTCATCATTGATGTTTCTGCCTCTCTCTCCCTCTCCCTTCTTCTCTGAAATCAATAAAAATATATGTGTTGTGTGTTTTTTGGTAAGGCTATTTTGTAGACTTAGATGGGGTTCTGCGAGAGATTCTGCAGGCAAGAGGCTTTCTCCTTTCTTTGCCTGGCATATTTTCTGGGAAAGGTGAAGACCAGCCCTGATGAGCGGGCCTCAAGACCAGACAGCAGTCACAGCTTAGTTCTATCTACTCCCCAGCGAATAATGAATTTGTTGCACAGTGAGCACCAAAGCCTTTTGGGCTCATGGGGGATTGGCAGAGGGGCTCCCATGGCAAGTTCGACTAATTTAGCAGCAGGGGGCTGGGAAGGCTGGACTGAGAAAGGAAGCAGGATCAGCGCTGGGTGCCCACATGCAGGGCCAGAAACACGCAGTGGACAGAAGCAGGGCCTCATCTCTCCCTCCCAGGTTTTCCCAGGGCACGGGGGCTCAAACAACCACAAGGAGACTGGCAAAGTGACCACTGAGAAGCTAGTCCAGCGGCCTCAGAGAGGGAGAGTGCACTTCCTGTCAAGGGATCAATAACCTCTTCAGAGAAGAAATGCATTTATTCTTAGCCTGGAACTCTGAGCTGGAAATGGAGAGGGAAGAGCATTTGAAGTCAAGGGCACAGCAAAAACAAATTTCAAAGGTGTGGCTGTGAGAGAGTCTATGTGGAAATTGTTCTCTTACCTGTGTCCCTTCCCCATGTTGATCCCCCTCCCCCAGGTTCCACAGGCTGGCCACACACCCAGCCTCTTCAGGGATGTGCCATGCCCTGTCCTTCCCCTGAAATTTGTTCATGCTGTTTCCTGGCCTGGAAGGATCGTTGGCATTTACTCCCATGGCTCCTCCTCCTGGTGAAATTCTACTGTCTTTTGAAGAGTTGGAAGTCTATTTGGACACCCTTCCCTGCTTCTCCCAGTCAGAATCTGAAGGGCAACTCATCTGGTATCCCAACCAGAGCACCACCTGGCAGGGTGGGCGGGTGGCGGGGGGGGTGGGGGGGCCTGGGGCTCTGCTTTCTGCCTCCCTGGCCTGTGTGCTCCCTGGCACTTGGCTCAAAAACGGCCGTCGGTTGGTCTCAGACCTGCTCCCGACTGACTGCTGAGTCCCAGCCCATGAACTGAGTCCATGTCCTGGCTTTACTGCTAACCAACTCTGGGTCCTTGGACCCATTAGCTCACTCCCTATGCCTCAGTTTCCCCAGCTGTTAAAAGGTGTTACAGGATTGGTGTAAATACTGGAGGGTATTATTCATTGAAAGTTCATATTGGCTATTATTGTCCTTTATATTTACTTATTATGTATATATCACATATATTTTAAAAATCTGCCTTTGAGAATCCCAAAGTCCTTTTCACCTTTAACCCAGAGATAAGAATTTATTTCAATGAGCAAAAGAGACTGACCTGTCTTCGGGCTCACAGTGACCTGGGATGATTCTGGAAAGACAAAGGAATTCCTGTCATTCTCTTTACAGGTCAAAGCACAGATCTGGTTTTTAAAAGTCATAAATAGTTAGGATAGGGCCTTTGCTACATCAGACCTTCCATCGCTGGTCAACATTTTTATCAGTAAATGAGAGTTATTATCCACAATAATAAAAAGGATGTGAGACATGTGGCTTCATTATGCCACCCTAATGTGGAGAAGAAAGAGCTGAAATGACCTAATGGAGTGTCTGAACGTTAGAAATTTCAGGGAAAAAAGACTTGCTTTTAGAAAAACTACCTATGAGCCCTACTGGCATGACTCAGTGGTTGAGCATCCAGCTATGAACCAAGAGGTCATGGTTGGATTCCCAGTCAGGGTGCATGCCGGGCTTTTGGGTTTGATCCTCCGTGGGTCATGCAGGAGGCAGCTGATCAGTGATTCTCTCTCATTATTGATGTTTCTATCTCTCTCTCCCTCTTCCTTCCTCTCTGAAATCAATACAAAATATTTTCTTAAAAAGAAAACTATCCATGAGCCCTCTGCTTCTGGAGGAGGAGGCACCTGGGTCTCAGTGGGGAGCACTGACCACCCCCTCCCTCTACCCCACGGCTGCACATTCTGGAGGCCATGCTTTCCGGCAGGTAGTGGCCAATGGTGAGACAATAAGGAGGATGGGTCAGGTCTGGGAACCATGTCTCAAGAGTATGAGCCAATGGAACCAGGGCCACTGGGCACTCGCTGGGTAGAAAGCGGTATTTGTAGTGGGGAGTGGGGAGTGGGGACTGGGGCGGGTAGGACAGAGACCCAACTTTGTATCAGCGAAATTCAGAAACCAGAGAGGCCTCCTGAAGTAATGAGCATCCCAGCACCACAATGGTTCAAACCCAGGGCAGGGACCACTAGCCAGGGTTCGCAGTACATGTAGAAAGTGCTGCTGCCTTGCAAACCTTTGACAAGGGTGTGAGGGATGTTGTGGAATGTTGACTTCCTTCAGAGCAGAGAGCCTGCCAGGGCCTTCCCTGTATCCCCAGTGTTCAGTCCAGTATCTGCCCTCAATCATGTGTGAGGTGACTGTCAATTTTAAGGTCACTTAGATTCTTTCAAGGACTATAACATAAATAACAATGCCAGCGAGAGAGACCTTCTCAGCAAAGAGAGTCCACTTATGTGGCTTTATAAACAACTGCTAAATACCCTTTCTTCACTCATGCAGCGAAGAGCCCACCACAAATGGCGTAAGAGGTGGGCTGTAACCACAGCATGCTTTTGACCTGGTTGCAACACACAGTCCAGAACCAGCAAGTCATTTCTCAGTAAGAACAGCCCAGGAGAAGCCCCTGAGGGCAGACTCTGCTTGGAGGGTAATACCGAGCAGGCTTTTCACATTCCTCTCTTCCCGCCATTAATTGGCTTTTACTACTAAACTCTGTTAAAAAATATCAGTATCACCCCCTGTAGAATCACCAACTCCCAAACCACAAAAACATTCCACAATTAAGAGCAGAAAGAAAGGCTGGGGAAAGAAATGGTGGGCTAATGAGCAGCTATGGGGACCACTACTTGGCTAGCTTTACCTGGTGTCATGGGCGGCACTGTGCCCCCTCAGACTTCTCAGTTGAAGTCCTAATCCCCACTGTGAATGTGACTATGTTTGGAGGTAGAGCTTTAAGGATGTGATGAAGTTAAAATGAGGCCCTGCCTTCAGGGTGGGCCTTCATTTAATCTTAGAGGAGATTTGAACACTTAGAGATGCCAGTGATGCTCAAGCACAGAGGAATGACCATGTGAGGGCAGAGAGAGAAGGTGGCTGTCTGCAAGCCAAGGAGAGAGGCCTCCTCAGAAACCAAACCTGCTGACACCTTGATTTTGGACTTGCAACCTCCAAAACTATGAGAAAATTAATTTCTATGGTTTTTAGCCCCCAGTCTGTTGTGATGGCCACCCTAGCAAACTCTTGTACCTGGGGTACTCCTTTTCATCTTTATAAATCCTCCCATTGGTTTCCTTATTCTGCAGAAGAAATCGAGATGTCAGTTAATTTGCCCCAGTTCTCACAACGGGTGAGCGGTAGAGCCAGGAGGATTTGATATCTGGTCTGAGGGTTGCAAAACCCATATTCTTTCTACTACACCAGTTGCTTAGTCAGTCTAATCTCCTGGACATGCTTCACCACCACCCACAGCAGTGTCATCTGGACCAGGTGACCTGATGACAACCTGAAGGGAGAAGCCCCATCAAGTCCTCACATGGTATTAGAGCCACACTGAGTCCAATAAGCTCTGGCAGGAAGCAGTTGGGGCGGGAAGGAGACAGACATTCTTTTTTTAAAATATATTTGTATTGATTTCAGAGAGGAAGGGAGAGAGATAGAAGCATCAATGATGAGAGGGAATCATTGATTGGCTGCCCCCTGCATACCCCCTACTGGGGATCACGCCCACAACCTGGCATGTGCCCTTGACCAGAATCAAACCCAGGACCCTTCAGTCCACAGGCCGACGCTCTAGCCACTGAGCCAAACCAGCTAGGGTGGGACAGGCATTCTTTGCACTCTCTGATGAAGACACTATTATATAAAACTGATCTCAGCCCCTAGCCTCATGAATATCAGAGAGTGGGGCCCCTTACTTAACAATTATGATGCTAACCATTATCTACAACTTCCATCTACCACACACTATGCTTAGGCACTTTCTTATCTCGACATCTATCATGTGAGGTAAATACTGCCCTTGAGTCACAGATGGCACAGAGGATGAAACTGAGGCTTAGAAAAGCTGAGTGACTTGCTCAGAGATACACCAACTAGCAAGACACAGAGCCCGAATTCCTGCTCCCCAAAACCTGTCCTTCCTCTACACCACCCTGCTTCACACAGAGAAATCAGAGGACATACTGAGACACTCCTGGGCAGCTCACTAGTGCTGCTCCAAAGACCCTAAAAAGACCCCAAAGCAGCTGATCAATGAGGCTCTCTCATCATTGATGTTTCTATCTCTCTCTCTCTCCCTATCCCTTCCTCTCTGAAATCAATAAAATATATTTTAGAAGGAAAAAAAAGACCCCCAAGAGGTTTACATGGGGGAACTACTACTACAGGAGCAAGGAGACCTCCAGAGATAGCAACCTCACTGTCCATTTCGTTAAAACAGGAGCACAGCCAGGAGTAGATCAACGATGGCTTACAGATTGCACATTCCTGCCCAGCCATCTCGCTGGCTCCTAGTACCCTGCTTCTTTCAGACCCATGCCCTTGGCCCACACTCCAGCAGGCAGCCAAGAAGTTAGGGAAGCAGCCAGCAGCTACCCTACGACCTTGGCTTTTGTTAAGGCTGGCCCTGGGAACCCCAGCTGGATGAGGGTCCCTGCCAAGGATTGCCTGGGCTATGTTTGTGGGCATACACACCATGTGGTGGTATCAGTTATCTGAGTGTGCCTCAAAGGACAGGCAGCGTGGGCAGTGGATTCAGATGCACATGCCTAATCCGGGAACCTGGGCCCTGGTAGTGTTAACGTAAGAAAACACTCAAATCTGTAAAGAATCTTTGTGAGTTTATTTGAGTCAAACTGTCAATAATTGCCAGGAAGCAGAATCTCAACATATTAGGATAATGCTCTGTAGAGTGATGGTTTTTTTTCACCTTGTTTTGTACATTACAATCACAGGAGGAGACCTAAGTGGGTTACATGAAATCCATTGGTGATAGGTTAGGGAGGTGGGAGAAAGCGAAGCAGGGAAACCTCTGGAATCAGATAAAAGTAAAATGATAGACACATGCTTCTTTTACTTAGGTGGGTACAGGATAATGAACACTCAAAATTGACATGATGACAATGAAGGAATTTGTGGTCTCTGTCCCAGTGCCTTGCAACATTGGTTGTGCCCGGAGGGGGTCAGGAAAAAGGGAGGTTACAAGTCACCCTGAAATTCCAATGATATCCTATCTAAGAATAGACAAACATGGTAATTGACCATACCTTCACTACACCTCCCATTGGATAATCAGCGTGATATGCAAATTAACCGCCAACAAAGATGGTGGCTAATTTGCATAGTGCAGGCAGGGCGGGCCAGCGTGAGCCGCCATCCGGGCCACTGTGTGCCGCCTAAGCCCCGCCCCCAGCCGGGACCCCCGTGTATGGCCCTGGGCGGTGGGGCTTGGTCATCATGTGGCCCCTTTTCGTACACATTAGTTTGAATGAATTAGTTGTATGTCCAAGTTATTTTTCTAGGACTCAGCCTCCTCAATTCTTTATTAAAGGTGTGGATGAAAAAGGGCCCACATGCTAACCTGAAAAGCTCAGGGAAGGCCTGCATGGTGACCTTGCAAATTTCACTGAAGTAACCACAAAGGATGGTCTGAAATTAAAACTTCAACTAAAAGCAGTTATGGTGGGTAGTCACATCCTATGCCGGTATCTTCCCTGACAAAGGTCAATCTTCACCTTAACTGAGCCTTTAAAATGTCAGGGTATACAAGGGAGAAATGAAGGTCTAAGCCTGGGGTGAAGCGGAGGTCACTGCCTATGAGTGAAGTCTGGTCTGGGGAGCCCAGGGCGGCTCGTGGACGCCCACTGTGGGAAGATACCGGCATAGGGACTATATTTAGCCTGGAGAGGTGAGGTCGGGGTAAATAAGACCTCCCAGGATGATGTCAGCAGGAACTCAGACTTCAGAGGAGGGGGAGACAGGGAAGGACTGGGCTGTCTTGCCACTGAAAGGGAAGGGGAGAGATATGTGGAGGGGGGAGGGGCCCCAAATATGGAGAGATCCGGACTAAATGAAATCCAGCCCTGGGAAGTCACCAAAGAACGTGTTCTGAAAGGAGATGCCCTACGCTCTGGGTGTATTTTTGCAAGGTAAAATCCTCCCCCACCTCTTGGTCACCGACTGCCCATCCTCACTGCCTATTCCCAAACCTCCAGGAGGGTCAAGTACATTTATCGGGATTTGTGTGAGCTTCAGTTGTGATGCCTTAGGAAATCAAGCAAGGGACTGAGTTTTGTGTGTGCAGAAAGCAAACACTCCCTCCTCCCCCAGCACTCCTCCGGCACCTGAGATTTGCAAACATCTTAGGGACAGCTGTAAACATCTGGCAGCATGAAAATGGAAGGTCTCCCTCCAGGCTATCTGGATCTCAAGGGAGGGGAAGCCCCAACTGAAAACCTAAAGTGCATGCAAGAAAATAGAATAAGTGAATAAAGAGGAAAAGTGACCAGAGCACAGATACTTTGTAAAAAATGTTTTATTGATTTCAGAGAGGAAGGGAGAGGGAGAGGGAGAGAGAGACAGAAACATCAATGAGAATCATTTGATTGGCTGCCTCCAACACACCCCGCAATGGGGATCGAGCCCGCAACCTTGGTATGTGCCCTGACCGGGAATTGAACCGCGACCTCCTGGTTCATAGATCAATGCTCAACCACTGAGCCATGCCAGTCGGGCAGTGCAGATATTTTTGCTTTAATGAATTCAGGTTGTCTTAGGCACACAGACCCTGGTTCTCCTGCCCCTGGTCCTGAGCTCATGCACTCGTTTATCACCAAACCTGGCCGCAGGCTTAAGTAAATATTCCTTCTTGGCTTTCTGACCTGTATCTGGCTCAGTGCTAATAGCAAACTCTGGTGACAGGCCTGCTCATGCTAAAACCCTGCCTCCCATACATCATCTCCCTCTGTTGGCAGGAAGCTACATTCTTTTACAGGTTCATGAGCCCGTAACTCCCTGAAGGACCCCTTCCAAAATCGAAGGCCACTTTCTGGTTGAATGAAAGGCAGTAACCTGAGCTCGAATTAAGGCTGGACCTGGCTCTCATTGTACGTTCAAGCCCTTATCAGCTCTTGTTGCAAAATTCACCAACTTCCCACACCTGTTCCCTGAGGACTGCTCCACGGCTTCTCTTCACACAAATAAGATGATTAACAATCAAAAAATGCTTTATACAATCAGTCACAGACACACATACCAAGTAGAGGAGGGCCTCTCACCTACACAGAACCCTAGGCAAACAAATAAGGATGGAAGCTCACGCAGGTAAACATCTGGAGGAAGCCTGGGAGTTCATGTCTCACGATGGATTTCTGAAATCCAAAGTCCTCCTCAAGCAACAGCAGAATTCACAAAACATTTACACGTCTTTGAAGGTTAACTGATTTTTGAAAATTACTTGCTGGCCGCCAGGAGCAAATGAGCCAACGTTTCCAAAATCAATAGAGATATTAGTCCATGCTCCACGGCTGATCTACTGCGATGCAAAATGCGTCAAAGCAATGGTTATGCATTTAAACGGGAACAATTTACTCTTTCCCATTCCTTGGCAAAAAGAATCTCAGATGCAGGAACTATTTCTGCTGGCATATAGTATTAAACTTTTCCCCCTTTTGGACGACAGACTGGGCCAGGAGTGATGGAGAAATCCTGAGTAGGGGTACTTTCCTAACATCACTCCTCCTGACAGCTTTGCTGATGGGATGCTCAGTATTCACCGCTGATGGCAGGGAGCTGCTTTTGCACAGAAAGTTAAGTCCATAGGTCTATCCCCCAAGGAAATTTAGTACCTGGGACAAAAATACTCTGAAACATTCCATGACACCTTAAAATATGGGACCCGAAATAGACTCCCCGGTTCTCTGTAACTCAGACCCTTTTTACAGGCTCCTCAGCTGCCTTGGAGTGGGTCCAGAGGCCCACACTGTGCTAAAGGTGATGAGTGTGACCTCAGAAAAGGAGACGGAAGCACACTGGACCGAGTCAGGAGGCTGAGCTGCTTAAGTGCACGTGACTTTGGTGAATTGCCCGGCCTCTTCTCAGTTTTCTCATCTGGAAAAGCCTCCCTCATAGGGAGGTTAAGAGGCTCCAAGTAGAAAGGTTTATGAGGGTGAGAGAGTCTTGTAAACTCTCAGGAGCTAGATGAGTGCAAACATGCCCACATGTATTGTCAGGACTTCTGATTCGGAGCAGGCAGAATGATAGATCATGTTTATTGAGCTCGCTCTGTGCTGGAACCCCGGTGCCTCACATGTATTACCTCCCTGCCACAGACTGAATTGTGTTCCCCCAATTTCATAGGTTAACACCCTACCCCCAATGAACGGTATTTGGAGATGGGGTTTTGGGGAAGTAATTAGGCTTATTTATTTATTTTTAAGTCATGAGAGTGCCCTAATAAGAAAGAGACACCAAAGAGCCCTCTCTCTCTCTCTCTCTCCCCTTCCTCCTCCCGCCCCCCCCCCCCCCCCCCCCCCATGGAGGAAAGACCATGTACAGCCACAGCCACAGCCAAAAGGTGGCCATTTGCAACCCAAAGGGAGAGCTTTCATCAGACACCAAGCCTGCAGGCACCTCGAGTTTAGACTTCCAGCCTCCAGGACTGTGAGAACTGAAGTCCTGTTGTTAAGCCACTCAGTCTTGAGTATTTTATTACTGAAGTCTGAGCTAAGACACTCCCTTGATCTCCTACCATCCCTATAAGATCAGCCCTGTCATTACTGTCCTACAGATGAGAAAAAAGAAGCCCATAGAGTTTAATGAACTTGCCCAAGTGGTGGAACCAGGATTATGAATGCACAGCAGAGACCAGCCAGAGCTCACCTAAACCATTTCCCTATTTCCGGGCAAAGAGCTAAACCTCGTTTCCCAGCTCTGTTACATCCAGAGAGTTCTCTTCAGTGAAATGTATGTGAAAGTTTTCTATACCCCTCATAGGATAGGGAGGGGAAGAGAACATGGACGGTTTCCCCATTCTCTTGGTGGGGACCATGTGTAGAAGATGGCAGCACAAGAAGGGAGCAGCTTGAGTCCCTCAGTGACATTGTGAAGCAGGGCTCCTCCTTCCAACCAACCCCCACTGGTCTCGAATTTTAATAATAAGAAATTAACTGTTGCTCTGGCTGGTTTGGCTCAAATGATAGAACGACGGCCAGTGCAAAGAAGGCCCCGGGGTTCAATTCCCCTCAAGGGCACATGCCCTGGTTGCAGGCTCAATCTCCCATAGGGGGCGTGCAGGAGACAACTGATTAATGATTCCCGTCATTGATGTTTCTATTTCTCTCTCCCTCTCCTTTCCTCTCTGAAATCAACAAAAATATTTTTTTTAATCATACATAGCATTTAGTGTTGTCACTGTTTCCAATAAGACCAGATCTTTCTATACTGTATCTGCCTCTGGGCGTTAGAAAATGGGAAGGGCTTTGTCATCACTGTCATCAGTAAGCATGTATTGCACTGCGGTTGGTGCGCACTATGCAGAAGCTAATATAAATTTATTCCTCATAACAACCTGTTTGGAGGCTGGGAGGGGTGAAATAACTGGGGAACTAGGATTCAAACCCAGGTTTTTCTGGCTCAATTTTCTTTTCACCTTGGCTAAGACTAGTGAAACAAGATGGTGTTGAGAAGGGAGATTCCTGTGCAAGGGAGTGCGGTCAACCTTTCCCCATTGGTCAGAGCCCTCCAGGAAGCTCAGAAGATTCTGGTTCATGGGAGGATCTAGGGTTTCTGGCCCTGTAGGTTTATTTTATTTTATTTTATTTTATTTTATTTTATTTTATTTTTGGCCCTCTAGGTTTAGCTGAATTGGAGCAGTGGGTGGAAGAAAGGTAAAAAAGAAGAAATTCTTCTCCAAACACTTGTTTCCTTTGACCTGCTAGAGGTGAAGGAGATTAAGCTCTCAGGTTCATAAAAGGAACGAAGGGAGAATGAGGGGCCCAAGGAGACCTTTAAAAGGTCTTATCTGCTGCTCTAAGCCTTCCAGGGAAGGAGGGAAGGAACCTCTGGGGCAAAGGGGGACTAGTTGCAACTCAGATCTCAATACAGTTCTGCTTGGCTTGAGTAACAGGAGCAGTTTGATCCAAAGAGAGCAGAATCTGTCCCGGGAGAGCACCCGGATTTATCTGAGCGACTGTGTCAGGGCTAGGGTTTGGGATACAAATGGAGAACAGAATGGATGGAGCCCTGTTCGTTTAGTGCTCACAACTGTATGAGGTAAACACAACATCTTCATTCAACAGATGAGTACTCTGAAGAAGAGAGGGTTTATTTAAGTCATTTATCCAAAGACACACAGTTCCAAACTCTGTCCACCTCCTGGTGGAAAAGAGTGATTGATGCAGGGTCTGGAGAAGCACAGGCAGTGATGGCGAACCTATGACATGCATGTCAGAGGTGACACGCGAACTCATTTTTTTGGTTGGTTTTTCGTTGTTAAATGGCATTTAAATATATGAAATAAATATAAAAAATATAGTCTTTGTTTTATTATGGTTGCAAATATAAAAAAATTTCTATATGTGACACAGAGTTAAGTTAGGGTTTTTCAAAATGCTGACACGCCGAGCTCAAAAGGTTCGCCATCACTGGAGGAGCTGGATGCTGAGATTTCTGCTCCTAAGGTCCTTCTCTATAGAAATCCTGACGCAGATCCTGCAATTAGTGCTCAATGGTATGAACTACCGTTTTCGTTATATTAACGTTAAATGTGCCTTTTAAAGCTCTTCTGGTAGTCCTGCTGTCTTGATACCCCCAACTCTGGTTTCTTAATGAATGAAATACCGGACAGTAATCCCCTCCCCCAAGCAGGGATGTGTGGGCTTTGAATGCGCTGCGTCCAGGCTGCAGCGGCCCCTGGGTAATTTTGCCAGGCTGGGTGGAGGCACGTAAGGACACCCCCAGTTCCATTCTGCTCCCCGCAGGACCCAATCCTCAGGGTTAGAGGCCGGCGGAGCTCAGGGCCCTCTTCCCCGGCCGGCGCGCCCACCCACAAGGGGATCGCCAGAAGCTCAGGCGGGCGCGGGGCGCGCGGGGGAGACGCGGATGGGGTGGCGGTGCGGCCAGAAGAAGGAGGGGGTGGGTAGGGGTGCCCGGCTCAAAGGGGAACCGGAGCTGGGGATGGGGTGCAGCCAGCCGGAAGGGCAGGGGGAGGGGTGCGGGGGTACCGGGCTGGTTGGGGCCGGGGGTGGGGCCGCGCGTCCACAGCGGTCACGTGAGGAATCAGCCGGGCGCGGGGTGGGGCCCGGCTCGGGGCGGGGCTGGGGCGGTAAAAAGGAGCGAGGGCGGCCCGGGGGAAGCTACCGACGGCGGCTGCTCGGGCACAGACAGGACACCTCGCCGGCTGCAGGCCCAGGCTCTCGGCGGTGGAGCTAGGTGAGCCGGCGCGGGCGCGGCGGGCCGGGCGCGGGCGCAGCGCCACGCGGTGGGATGACCTTGGCGGGGGGAGAGGAGGCTGGGGCCCTGTGCGCCCCCGCCAGGCCCTGGAGGCGTCTCCGGGGACCGGCGGGTCGGGGGGACTCTCTGGCCGTCACAGCCGGCAGCGGGGGTGGCCGGCGCACACTCCTAAGACGTCGCCCTGGTGAGAAAAGCAGTAAACAACCCGCTCGCGGGCAGCCGGGCTCCCTGCCCCCATTGGGCCGGGAAGCGCGCGCCCGCCTGTTCCTCCTCCAGAGCTGTGTCCCGGGCCGGGTCATCCCGACCAGGGTCATCCCGACCCTGTGACCCGCCCGTCCCTGGGGCTGGCCGGGGAGGCGGCCCAGGAGGAGCCGGGCAGTTTGCTGGGGTGATCCTAGGGAGGAGCCTGCGAGGAATGGCTTGGCCCAGAGCCCGGTGACTTTCGGTTAGAATCTGGCTCCCCGGCCCTGCGTCGATTTCTGGGCTTCGGTTTCCGCAGCAAACTGCTGGAATAACAGTATCTACCTGCATCTATTTGAGGTGTTTTCTTATTCCAGGGAGTTTGCCTGGGCAACTTTCTGCACACAGTCACACACAATTCCAGGAACCCCCGAAGACAGAAATGAGAAAACAGGAACCTGGGGCTGGGTGGATTCAGCTGGAACCCACAGAAAAAGTTAAATGCACAGTAGGGAAGGAAAACGAAACAGAGAGGGAGACGGTGCCTCAGGCCCAGGGGGGTGTGGGAAGGGGGAAAGCAGGGCGGAGTCCTGGGGCATCACCTCTCCCCTCAGTTAATGACCCTGAGGGCCTGGGAGAGGGAGCGTGTAGGGAGCATGTGGGGTAACTGGGTTTGTGGGGCTCAGCCGCAGGCAGTCCAGATAGCTATGAGCTGGATTTACCCCTTTAGTGGGCTTAGGCCAGCCCCCTTCCCTGGCCACTGAGGAAGCCAACAGGCACAAGGAGGAGGACAATAGCCCAGTCCCCATATAGTGCCTGGCCAAGTAGAAACCCTCACCCAGTGGAGGGTGGGTTCAAAGGGAGGCCTAGCACCTTTTATTACCTTGGAAAACCTGATCCCCAAGTGCCTCCTCTCCTAGGTGAGTGCAGCTGAGATTCATTCATCTAGATAGAATCTAGATGAATCTATCAGTGCAGAGTGAGGGAGGAGACATGAAAGGCTGAAGAAGGGCTTGGGCTTGGCCAAGGCTACTTTCCTTTTCTTCCGTAGAGTCCTTTCCTTAATGGAGAATTGTTTTCTGTTGGCACTGGTGACGGTGACCAAGGGTCCTTGAGCATAGAAAAAGAGGCTGGGCCCTAGCTGGGTGCTCAGTGGTTAGAGCATCAGCCCACTAATGAAGGGTCGCAGGTTCAATTCCTGTGAAGGGCATGGACCTCCATTGCAGGCTCAATCCCTGGTCGGGGCATATGCGGGAGGCATCCCATCAATGTGTGTCTCACATCGATGTTTCTCCCCCACCCTTCCATTCTCTAGAAAAATCAATGGGAAAAATATCCTCAGGGCAGGATTAACAAAATAAATAGATAAGTAATTTCTTTTTTTTTTTTAAAGAAAGAGGCCCTAGCCGGTTTGGCTCAGTGGATAGAGCGTCGGCCTGCGAACTGAAAGGTCCTAGGTTCGATTCTGGTCAGGGGCACGTGCCCAGGTTGTGGGCCCGATCCCCAGTGGGGGACTTGCAGGAGGCAGCCGATCCATGATTCTCTTTCATCATGGATGTTTCTATCTCTCTCTCCCTCTTCCTTTCTCTCTGAAATCAATAAAAATATATTTTAAAAAATAATAAAAAAAAGAAAGAGGCTGAGTTGTTCCCACCCTGTGTGGCTTTCCCAAAGAGAGTTGAACGTTCCCCAGAGAGAGGTTCTGCACAAACCTTTTTGGGGCATTTGTCCCAGAACTGGGTACTGCCCAGTGAAGAGGTACAGATCTCTCATCTGGGGTCTTCTCAGGCCCAGAGGGTAGCAACACAGGCCTGGCACAGCCTGGCTCCAGTAGCTCCCTTGATATTCGGCCTGGACAGCCCTATTTCCCAACTGGTCAGAAGGTGAGAGTGGAAGCTTTTTGGTTCCAGGAAAAGCCTGTCCCTGTGCTGCTGACTCAGCATCTGACATTGAGGCCTGGTTCTTCCTTTCTCCACGTGCTAAACTAGGGAGTCGGAGTAGGAAGTTGCTCACATTTTAGGGCGGGGCGGGGGCGGGTAGGTATTTTGTGTTACTACGGGCCACTGGATTGAGAAGTGAAAGGGGGGAGAGCGTATGTCAGAGGAGCCTTGAAATGTCTGTTGAGTGACTTTCTTAAATGTGAGTGGTGCCTGTGTAGACTCCCTGCCATTGGGAGAAAAGGACTGAAATACTTGGGGGTGAAGACTCACCATGTCTGCCGCCTGTTTGTGAGCGTTTGGCATAAGGAAAGTACTAGAGATATGTGAGGTTGAACTGGATGAAATGGGACATTGTGAACGTCAAGGATGGAAATTGGGCATTTCATAGGGTCCAGCCTCATGTGTGGAGAGATGATGGGGTTGACAGTAAGTTGACCGATCAGGTTGAGGCACATACAGATGTGATTGTGCTCACTGGATATTAGGAGGGAGCCAGCAGTCTGGTCCCATGTCATCTCTTTGGTTTAAGCTCCCTACACATACTCCAGGAGCTGCCTAAGAGAGGGAGATGAATCCCGAGTCCTTCCTTGGTTGTTAATGTTGATATTCCACCCTAGTTTGGCTAGGGAGGGAGGTTTAGGGATCAAACACCATTACATGTCTAGACTTTAACTGGTCCCATTTTTAATCTCAAGCCTCATCCCCACTCCCTTTCCACAGCACCTAGGGCCTCCAAGTCTTAGCTCCCCTTTGCAGGGAGCACGTTTCACTTTTTTTGACCTGCAAATCATTACCGCTTGCTTCTAATCTTCCTGAGGGACATTGTAGCTCCTTTCTGCTTTTCTCTATATAGTTCTCCAATACTTTCTTTCCCTACATTTAATCCATGAACAGTTCTTAAAATTGACAGAAGTGCCCTGACCTGTTTGGCTCAGTGGATAGAGCGTCGGCCTGCAGACTGAAGGGTCCCAGGTTTGATTCCGGCCAAGGGCATGTACCTTAGTTTTGGGCACATCCCCAGTAGGGTGTGTGCAGGAGGCAGCTGATTGATGTTTCTCTCTCATCGATGTTTCTAACTCTCTATCCTTCTCCCTTCCTCTCTGTAAAAAAATCAATAAAATACATATTTTTAAAAAATTGACAGAAGTTTAATTGTAATGCAGGTACCCTTTCCCACTGGTGTTTGTGAGTTATTTATGTTGATACATACAGTTCTAGTTCATTCATCTTAATGGTCAGTATATTTATCTACCGAGGGACAGTTAGGTTGTTACTGCTTCTTCAGTGTTGCTCACAGGGCTACTAAATATCTTTGGATCTCTCACTTTGCAAGAGTCTCTCTAGGACAAAAGTGGAAGTTAAATTAATTGCTGGCTAGAGACAGTGCTTGGAGGTAAAATGAGGTTTTACCTACCGGTACTCCCAGCAGCGAGGAGGGCTTCTGTTTCTCGTGTTTCCCAACGCTGGATATGATCAGACTTTGATTTTTCTCAAGCACCACTTTCCCTCACCTGTAAAACATAAGCTTACACAAGACTTTTCCAGTGTTACTGTTTGATGAGTGCTGGGTGCCGGGAAGGAGGCATTTCGGCATTCCTGACTGTGTTATCTGTCTCTACCAGGCCAGTAACTCATTTAGCCTGGTCATCAAGACAACCTAGAGTTAGCAGCAAGGACGGGGAGAAGAGGATGGGGCAGATACCACCGAGATAGTACACTGGCTCAGTACGGAGCAGTCTGGAAACACTCAGATATTCTGCCAAGAGACCCAGCGGAGGCTGGGCTTCTCTATGACCCTCTGACCGGCTGACCTGGACTCTGGGCAGAATGTGCTCACACACACCGGAGTCACATGGCTTCTCGGCTTGCACAAGACCTGGGAAGGTGGTGCCAGTTAAGGGCTTCAGTCACTCCAAGGTTGAGGCCTTCATTGTCCAACATCAGTTGGAAGCCATCTGCCACCCATTCTCATCCACTTCACCCTGCGGGTGTTCGGGAGGTACTTGGTTCTCGTGTTCGAGATGGCAGAACAAACCATCGTTCGAGTACTTGTCACTAAACTTGGGAGGATCCTAATTTTTCATCCACACTGGGGTACTTTGGAGAATAAAAAGAATTACCCCAAGACGTCAACTGGCCTGTGCACAGGGCGAGGCATAGCACTGCGCTAGTGAGCGAGAGGCTGTTCCCTAGTGGCAGTTCATTGTAAGGCTGCTGCTCAGAGACAAGCAGCATGAAAGGCTTTTGGAAAAAGAGCACCTTCTGTCTCCCCACAGCCTGGTGAAGTGAGTATCTTTTCCTGGGGCCCCAGGAGAGGAAACCAAGACCAAGCCAGAGAGACGAAGCCTTTCTGTTACTCGCTTCTGTGGTTTCCAGCATCTCGGTCACGCGGGCACCCATCCGGCAGGGAGATGTAATTTAGCCTGTGATTGAATTAGGGAGCCGCGTGCTCCTACAAGCCGGAGAAGCATGGGGCACTAATCTCATCCAAATCTCCTAAGGATTTTTATAAAGTAGTTGGAAGGTCCTTCAGAATCCTGACAGTATGTCCATTTTCGAACCTGAGACACGGGGATGCCGAGCCCCATGCAGCATCTCAGGCAGTCCACATCAGTTGGTGAGCAAAAGCTTCCAGAACTTTCCAGAATTCTGAGAAACTGTGTCTTGTTTCTCAACAATATAAACTTTTTCGACTCATTGGGACCTTCCTGGGGTTCACTGTTTTAAGCCTAAGGTAGTCATTTGCTCCTGTGTGCAGCATGTGGGCTGTTGTGGCTGATCTTAAGCAATGTTCCATTTCTGGGTTCTGTAGCCCCATGGTTTGCAGGCAACATGGTGGGAGTTAGTCACTTATTTTGGAGCGATGACTGGCAGGTGGGCAGCAGGGGAAGTGGCCAAGGCAAGCGGGGCCTGCTCACAGGCTCTCCTTGGAACCTGCAGGGCTGATGAGGCCTGATGCTGGCGGCCACCTGCAGTGGGTGCCTTTTTCTGGGTCACACAGCAATTGCTTTTGGGGGGGGGGGGGGCGGTGGGGAGACACATTTCAGCTGCAGGGAGTCAGGTTCTAGGGGATGGATAGCCAACCTGGTACCTCTTCATCCTCACACACAGCGTTTGAGACAGGTGACAACCAGGAGCCCTTCATGTTTTTTGTTTTTAAAGATTATAAGCCAAGAAGCAGTTAACCAAATTTGCCTTAGAAGCAAAGCCATAAAACAGAAAAGACCAGATCAAAGGCTGAGATTCTGAGTCAACAAGGAAAGGCCTGGGGTTTCCTTCAGGTCGAGCAGAGCCTATTGGCGCTTGTGTCCGTCACCGCAGTGCTGCCCGACATTGAGGTGTAGCTGGGCAAACTGAAATTTAGGGGAAATGAAGGTCCGCCTCCTTTTGTTTGTTTGAAAGTGGTCAAAAGTTTAGGAATAACTGCCGTTAACAACAGCCAGAGGCAAGAGAAGTCTTTGTGGAAGAGAAAGAAATGTACAGAGTTCTTTAGCAAGTCACACTCAACCTTCACACCCCTCCTGCCTTCCCACCTACAAATACATAATGTGTGTAGGTGGAAAGGCAGTCGTGTGTGTGTGTGTGTGTGTGTGTGTGTGTGTACAGAAAATATGGCACAACTTTAATTTGTGACTATTGGCAGCATGCAGGCACTCGATTTTTTTATTCTTTAGAGCCAGCTGTGAAAGAGGTGAGCAGTGGATGGGCAGCAGCAGTGGACATGGAAGAGCAAACTACCGGGTGGGAAAGACTTGCTGGACATTCATTCATCTTTTTCTGTGTTAGCCAGGAGATGGCAGCTGGCTTATTTGGAAAGCTCAAGTATATATGTCCTGTCTCATCAGATTCAATACAGATTTGGATTCCAGTCTACCTGAGGGCTCTGTAAACACCCTTTTGGAAAAAAATCAAGGCTGGTGGCAGCCAAAACTGATTCTGTGTCTTTAGGGATGTCAGGGTTTGAAGTCTCTCAGGCGTCAGCTCCTCTCCTTCTGTGTTCATTCGATCTCTTTCCAGAGTCCCAAGGTCCATGTTAGTCCCAGGAATGGCTTCAGGGTAGTCTGGGAACCAGTTCTGCAGTGAGGGGAGGGGAGGCAGAGGTAGGAGCGCCTGGCCGCAGGCCCTTTATTTTCACATGATATTCTCAGAACTGCAGTGGGATGTACTTTCATATAAACCACTAAGTGCTATAGAGATATGGAGAACAAAGAAATGAGAGAACGCCCCCGCCCCCCCTCATTTTTTAGCTAGATATTAGCTTGGAAAAGGGGAAGGAGGGTGTAGTGGAATGTACTCGGGCGGTCCAGCTGACGAGGACAGAACAAACATCTGCCCAGCACACTTCCCTCCACCAGCCCACACGCTGAAAGGCAGGGTGGTGACTCCAAGCATTCTCACCCTGTGGGGTCCCTCTCCCTCGTGAAATCAGCACTTTCTGTTCATTCTGTCTTGTAATCAAGGGAGGGAACGCACAGAATTGAGAGAAGAAAGGGAAGTGTTTGCCAAAAAGAGGGGAAGTGAAAGCTGTTGTTTCGTGCTAAGGCCACAGAACCCAGGACAAACAGCACAGCCTGTTGCTTTAACCATCTGCGTGTCGTTGGTCCAGTGTTCATGATTCCTGTGGACGTGGGGAGAAAGAAAGCTGTCTGGTGCTCACTAAATGACATCGCCACTGCTCTGGGGATCTCTGTTTTCCCTCTGGGAGGAGAAACTTCATATTCTTTGGGCTCAACAGTCCCAGGACCCTCAGAATGGAAGACTATTTGGAGGTTGATTGAGGTGAAAGCCCCAGTTTTAATTCAGACTCTTCTTTGCGATATGGAGGTATTGTGGACGGGTTTGGAGTGGACCTGGATTCTCTGGCACAGGCCATAGGCGGAGGAAAGAAGAAAGAGGGAGGGAAGGCAGAGGGTGGTGTATCGGACCTGGGAACTGAATGTGCCCGAAGGAGCAGCCCTGCGTAGCCTTCTCACCGTAGGGCAGCCACTGTGCCAGGGGCCTCGGCCCACCTCATTACACTCTGGACTTGCACCCGGAGAAATTAGTGACCATGAGCTCCATGATACAGGTGGTGAAACAGGCTCAGTGAAGGTTGGTGCTCCAGGCTGCACAGCTAGTGAGTGGAAAAGCCAAGTTCGGAATCCAGGTCCCCTGACGCCAAGCTCATGCCCACCCTCGCTGCTGGCGATGGTGGCTGTTGACCACTGGATCCCAGCCCAGACTCTCTCCTCCAATGCCTTGGCGCTGTGCCTGGGGCGCTGGGCTGAAAGGATGGGCTGGGAGTCGGTGGTCAGAGGCCCTTAGTTCACGGGAGGGGACCCTGGTTCTCCACTGAGGTTATAAGGGAGGAGAATAAAGTTGGCAGGAAATAATGGAACCAAAGGACTAAGCAGGGTGAGTGCATGAAAGACATGTGGTGCAGGAGCTCTCGGGGCCTGGCAGGACTCCCGACTCAGGCTGGGGGACGGCCATGGCAGTTGTCAGTGCAGGAGCAGAGAACCATCTGGAAGGTGGGAGGTGCCTCCTACCACAGACACGGGAGAAATAGTGCTTTAAAATCCGAGTTGCCATGGATATGCTCCCATTCTCCCCCTGCTTATGAGTTAACATCTCTATGAGTTAACATCTCGGCAGATGGCTGATCCCTCAGGGGGCACCTGGGGACACCCCTGTTGTCATTTAGGGAGCCTTCCACTGGGACTGCCTCCTGCACTGGGTTCTCTAACCCGACTGCTTTGCTCCCTAGATTGCTCTTTGCCCCCTTCGCCATGTGAGGCCACAGGGAGACATTTACCTGACAGTTTGGAGGTTGTGTGGGTCCCTGACATGTGGTCATGTGAGTGGCAGCTTCCCCATGAGTCACTGAAAATGGGAAAGTCAAGTGTTTTGAGCAGGAAGTCCCTAGGGAGGAAGCCTCATTGGTGTCTGCGGAGATGATTGTAAGTGCACCTGGGGGCTCATTGAGACCGTGTTCTTGCCCTGGCTGAGTGGCTCAGTTGGCTGAGCCTCAGTCTATGCACTGAGAGGTCCCCAGTTTGTTTCCCGGTCAGGGCACATGTCCAGGTTGCGGGCTCAGTCCCTAGTAGAGGACATGCAGGAAGCAGCCAATCAGTGATTCTCTCTCATCACTGATGTTTCTATTTCTCTCTCCCTCTCCCTTCCTCTCTGAAATCAATTAAAAATATCAATTTAAAAAATAAATAAGTGTTCTTTCCTCAGTTTGGTGGCATGGGGTCTTTGGTCGCCCTAACCATTCTTCCTAAAAGAGCAAAGTTTCAACCTTCTGGGCCTTTAAATACAGTTCCTCATGTTGTGACCCAACCATAAAATTATTTTCGTTGCTTCTTCATAACTGTAATGTTGCGACTGTTATGAATTGTAATGTAAATATCTGATATGCAGGATGGTCTTAGGCGACCCCTGTGAAAGGGTCGTTCGACTGCCAAGGGGGTCGCGACCCACGGTTGAGAACCGCTGATTTAAAGGATGTATAATGAAAAATAAGTTCCCCTTTTGCAGTTAGTTATACTTTTGTGTGTGTTTCTTGATGTTTAACATGTAATGGCAGGAATATACTTGGACATTGCTTAATGGGTTCATGCGCTTACATTACCATGACTCACCTGCGGTGTGTAACTTGTGCATATTTACTTTATCGGTACAGTATGATTCACTTCAACTAATCCATCTCTTAAAGGCTGCTTTGTATTCTATTATTTCACTATTTACTGTATCTTAACAAGTACTCTGTTATTCCACCCTTGCTTGGTTTCGGGTCTTCTGCTAATACAAAGAATATGTAGGAAGCATCTGTGTACCTGTATCTTTGCGTTTTGAGGCTGGTATAAATCTAAATGTCAGATTGCTGAGTCAGAGGGCATGCAGATGATAGAGACGGTCCCTGCCACGGGGCAGGGTGACATCTCTGTTTCCCCACATCTAACACACACATCCTGGCCCCATCGAGAACTATTAGACTGTCCCGCCTTTGCCACTCTGGTTGAAGATAAATATCTCCTTAATTTTATCTGTAGCTGCCTGTGGTTGAGCATTTTTTAATATGTGTTGGCCATTCTTAGTTCTTTACTTTAAAAAAAATATATATATTTTATTGATTTCAGAGGAGGAGGGAGAGGGAGAGAGAGATGGAAACATCAATGATGAGAGAGAATCGTTGATCCGGCTGCCTCCTGCATGCCCCACAATGGGGATTGAGCCCGCAACCTGGTTATGTGCCCTGACCGGGAATTGAACCGTGACCTCCTGGTTCATAGGTCGACACTCAACCACTGAACCACACCGGCCAGACTGTAGTTCTTTTTCTATAAATTCACTGTGTATGTTCTTCTACCATTTCTCTATTACATTGTTTCTGTTCTGACTTTAAGAGCCCCTTGGATAATAAGAAAACAAAGCCTTAAGTATATGTAAGCACTAATTTATGTTTGCTTGCCACTTTTTGTTTTTCTAGAAGAATATTTTCATTGTAATTAAACATCTCCCCCCCCTTTTTAAAAAATATTTTCCCTTTTAAGGTTCTGTTTTATGTCAATCTTAGGCATTCCTCACTCCACTATTACATTTTTTTCAAGTGCATTTATTTTCTTCCTACAGCTTCAGTGCTTTTATTCAGTGTCTTTCTTCCATGTAGCACTTTACGTGTGTAAGAAATCAAGTGTAAAGATTCAGCCTTACTTTTTTTTTTTTTCCCTCCAAGTGCGTAGGCAGTTGTATAAGCATCATCTACTGAGATATGCAATTTTCTCACTCTACCACATGCACGAAATTCTCACACAGGATATGCTTCTGAATGCTCTGTCAGTTTTGTTGATCAGATTGGTCCTGGGCCAGCATCACCTGGAGGTTATAATACATTTACTCCCACAGGGGCCAGGCCTTCATTCCTGCTTTTTCCCCCACAAATGTCATGTTATCCTCTCCCCGCCCCCCCCTTCCCCCCCCCCCCGCCAGCTATTCTTAGGCATTTATTCTTCCAGATGAATTGTTGCTTAAGCAACAGTTAAGTTTAAATATTCCCTCAAATACAGCTCACTGTGTGGGAGGCTGTCACCTAAGACATGTCATCTTCATGTAACCCTCACAGGGACCTGTGACCTGTGAGGACAGGAAATCCCCCAACACACACACACACACAAACACACTCAGCCCCCGCTGTGTGGGCATCTCACAGGCCTGGGGGTGGTGTGGCATCAGGATGCATTTGTTGTTTTCATGGAGCTGCTGGCCTGACGGCATGATTCAGAGGCTGAGCTGGAAATCACTGTCCCCTGACTCACTAGCCAGTCCCAGGTCTGAGGGCCGAGGTTGAGGTGTGGAGGATTCCCTTCCTGGAAGCCCATCTCTGGTACCAGAAGCAGAGGCCTTGGCTGGCTAGAAAAACCGGAGAGAATCCCAGGAGACTGGTGCCGCTGGCCAAACCAGCCCTGCTTCCCCGGTTCTCTGGAGATTGGCACACGCCCTCCATAGCTTGGCTAATGATTTGCTTGTTTTGTATCCAAATGGTGGCTCATGAAATTTGTTTTGTTTTGCTTTTTTTTTTTTTTTTTTTTTTTAATCCACTTGTGACATAATCACACGGACAGACTGTTTACTCTTTCAGAGCACTAACTTGGGAAAAGTCTCAACTTTGTCCTACAGATCCATGGCGAGACAGCAGGGAGGGCATTGGACTCAATTTAGCCTGAAGATGTAGATGTATTCATTCGTGTAGGACAGACTCGTTGATCCTGCTTGTTGCCGGGGCCCTGGGGTTTTGACAGAACAGCAGGTCAGCCCTGGTCCTCACAGCTCACAAGATGGTCTGGGCCACAAACCATCCAGTGAACAGCACCATTTCAGACTGTGAGCTTGGTCCTTGCAGTAACTGATAGCCCTAGAGACCCAAGCAGCACACATCCCAGCCCTCAGCTGCCCAGGAGCCTCCCTGCAGGCATCACCGCCCCTCCGCTTTCCCTGTCCTGGCTCCAGCCACCTGGAGGAGAAGCGCACGTGGTCTGTCTTAGCCCATTCAGGCTGCTCCAACAGAGGACAGACTGGGTGACTTCTAAACAGACATTTATTCCTCACAGTCTGGAGGCTGAAAGTCCAAGTTCAGGGCACCAGCATGGTTACGAGGGCACACGTCCAGGTCACGGACTTCTCGCTGTGTCTTCACAGCAGAAGGAGCAAGGGCTCTCTCTGGGGTCTCTCTTATAAAGGCACTGATCCCATTTATGAGGGCTCTACACTCGTGACCTAATGGCCTACCAAAGGCCCCATGTCCTAATACCACATAGGGGCCTAGCATTTGGGGGTGACACAAACAGACCAGAGCACGGTCTTGTGTGCTTTAGGCACAGGTTGGGACTTTGAGACTAGACCTGGGAGCCCACAGGCACTGTGGGTCCGAGAGTGTTCTCTGCTGCTCCACCCGGCCCCCCCCCCCCACCCCCCCTCCAACCCCAGGCTTGATGAGGAAACAGAAACAGAAGGGGACAAGCGGCAGCCAGGGCAAAAACATGGGTCTTTTATCCACTGGGTTATTCCTGGCCTAGGAACCTCGTTGTGTGTGGACTTGAGTGGAGGAGGAGGAGCCTCTGATGTCTTGTGTCCTTTCCTTTCTAGGTGAATCTAGGATCCAGCTTCCAAAATGTGGCGGCTCTTGGCCACCCTCAGCTGCCTGGTGGTGCTGACCAGTGCACGGAGCAGACCCAGTCTCCAGCCCCTGTCAGATGAGCTGGTCCACTATCTTAATAAGAGGAACTCTACATGGAAGGTGAGCTGTGGGGACTGCTTTCTGCACGTGTCCCTCCCGAGGGTGGTCAGTCTGGGCACCTTGATTCCCAGCAGAGGTGGCCCACAGGACAGTTGAAAATCTGATTCAGAGTCATGGCTGCTCAAGACCATGCCCACCTCCTCCCTGCCCCCTTCTGTGTGTGTTGGGGGACGGGGGCGGGGGCGGGGGGGAGCGTGCATATGTGAGCGTGTTGGGGGTGCGTGGGAAGGTAAATGGCTTTGAAAGTGTTCCTAACTGAGCTCCATTGTGGTAGGTGTTGTGGCTCATCAATACCAGCAGCTCCTTGGTTCTGCCCAGCCCTGAGGCCTGGGACTTCAGGAACAAAGAAATGAGGAATAGGTCATGTTCAGGGCTATGGGGGTCTCTCTTGACATGAGCTGAAAAGAGGAGACCCCCACTGGTCTGAGAGCTGCACGCTGCCCACGAGGTCCCTCTGGACTGGTCCTGGCCTGCTCTGCAGGGAGCCCATCTTAGACTATTCAGGCTGCTACAAAATGCCACACACTGGGTGGCTTATAAACAAATTCATCGCTCATAGTTCTGGAGGCTGGAAGTACAGGATCAAGGTGCCAGCAGGGTCAGGTTCTAGTGAGGGCCCTCTTCCAGCTTGTAGATGGCTGGCTTCCCTCGGTACCTTCACATGGTGGGCGGGGCAGGGGAGCTCTCTGGCGGTTCCTTTATCGGGGCACTAATCCCCTGCATAAGGACTCCACCCTCATGACCTGAGCACCTTTCAGAGTCTCTTCCAGATACCAGCACACCGCAGGTTAGGTTTCAGCATGGATTTTGGGGAAATTTGTTGGTCTGTAGCAGTAGAGCAGCCCCCGTCCTCTGCTGAGTTGGGAGGGACCCCTGGCCTTGTCCAGCCTTGAATGTGAGCAGCGTCCTAGTCTCATCCCCCCTGTCCCCGGAAACACCCCCTCTGTTCGTGGGTGACTGTTGGGATGGGCTGTCTTCCAGGCCGGACACAACTTCCGCAACGTGGACATGAGCTACGTGAGGACTCTGTGTGGCACCAAGCTGGGCGGGCCCAAGCTGCCCGAGAAGTGAGTATCTGCTCCCTGGGGCAGGAGGAGCAGGCGTTGGTTTGGGACAGTGGGAAAAAGGGGAGAGAGAAGGCCTCCCTGGCGTCTGCAAGTCTCACTTCTCCCAGAGACTCTCCTTGAGGGCAGGGCTCAGCCCCAAATGCCAGTGTTTCCCACACGCTTCTCCGGGTGGGAAAGGCCCCAAGTCTGGGTCTCCGCAAGCTAGGTGGGCCCAATCTTGAATAAGGAAATTCTGGGAAAAGCCAGATGATCTGCCCTTGATGTCTGACTTTTCTAGAAAGTTCTGGACAGTTTCATGTAGGCATTATTACTCTTGTAGGAAGCAGTAAATCAGTCTTGACAGTGAGGGTGGGTTAGTGAAGTTATGGGACATCACACAGTGGCAAAGATGTTAAAAATGATGATGTGAGGAGCCAGGGCACATGTATGCTCGGGGGTGGGGCGGGGGAAGCAAGAAACACAATGATCTGGACCCTGTGGCTAAAACTCGTGAAAAACATCCACAAAATAAGTCGAGAAAGAAGGCTGTGGGGTGGTAAGTTGTATTAAGCAGCAGAATCAGGTTTTATTTTCTAAACTTCCAAGAGGACATCCCTCTTCTGTATGTTGTGTGCCTCACTCCCTTTCTCGGGGACGGCCCGCAGGCAGCTGCCCTTTGCAGGGATGGGGTGGGATGAGCAGCACAGGTGGTAAGATGCAAGTTTATAATGGAGATCTTCCTTTATCCAGAGTGTGGCTTGCTGAGGACATAACTCTGCCTGAAAACTTCGATGCCCGGGAAAACTGGCCAAACTGCCCAACCATCAAGGAGATCAGAGACCAGGGTTCCTGTGGCTCCTGCTGGGTGAGGCCCTGCTGTCGGGAGTGGCTAGAGCAGGGAGTGGGTGGTGGAGGGGGGCCCTGGGAGTGACGAGGGGATTGGAGTTGGACTAGCTGTGACTGGACACATTACATAACTTTCCCGAGTCTCAATCTCCAGCAGTATAAACATAATCAAAACCCCTGTGATCCTGAGTTATTACAGAGGCTAGGTGGAAGAAAGGAATGTATAGCCCAGCCTGTGTGGCTCAGTGGTTGAATGTTAACCTATGAACCAGGAGGTCTCAGTTAAATTCCTAGTCAGGGTATATGCCTAGGTTGACCCCCAGTAGGGGGTGTGCAGGAGGCAGCCAATCAAATGATTCTCATCATTGATGTTTCTATCTTTCCCTCTCCCTTCCACTCTGAAATCAATGAAAATATATATTTTTTTAAAAAGTGTATAAAGCCCTGTGCACAGGCCACGGCCATGTGCAGGTTGTGAAGTGTTTTTATTTCTGTTTGACATGCTGTCTTGAGCCATCAGCAATACCCTTAGTTTTGACCTCCACTGTGTGTCATGAAGACTCAGTGACTGTCTTAATTTTGTTTTTTAACTGGTAAAATACACAATATAAATGTAACCATTTTAATCATTCTTTTTTTAAAATATATTTTTATTGATTTCAGAGAGGAAGGGAGAGAGAGAGAGAGAGTCAGACACATCAATGATGAGAGAGAATCATTGATTGGCTGCCTCCTGCACGCCCCCACTTGGGATCAAGCCTGCAAACGGGCATGTGCCCTTGACCAGTTTGGTACCTAGGACCCTTCAGTCTGTAGGCTGATGCTCTATCTACTGAGCCAAACCAGCTAGGACTTTTTTTTAATCCTCATCCGTGAACATGCTTAGAGAGAGAGAGCAACACCAATGTGAGAAACATCCATCAGTTCCTCCAGTACTCGCCCTGACCAGGGATTGAAGCTGCAACTTGGGTTTGTGCCTTGACTGGGAATCCAACCTGCCACCTCTTGATGCATGGAACGATGGTTCAACCAGCTGAGCCACACAGGCCAGGGTTTAATCATTCTTTTTTTTTTTTAAAGAAGCCTTATTTCTTTCTTTTTCTTTTTTTTTTTTTAAGTATATTTTATTGATTTTTTTACAGAGAGGAAGGGATAGGGATAGAGAGAGAGAAACATCAATCAGTTGCCTCCTGCAACACTACCTACTGGGTATGTGCCCGCAACCAAGGTACATGCCCTTGACCGGAATCAAACCTGGGACCCTTGAGTCTGCAGGTTGACTCTCTGTCCACTGAGCCAAACTGGTTAGGGCATCATCATTCTTAAGTATATAGTTCAGTGGCATTAAGTATGTTCACATTATGTGGCCATCACCACCATCCATCCACACAGCTCTTGTCATCATCTTGTAAAACTGAAACTCTGTCCCCATTAAACACTAACAACCCCATCCGCCCTCCCCTTTGCCCTCAGCAACCACCTTTCTATTTTCTACTTTCTACTATGATTATGACTAGTCTGGATACCTCATAGAAGTGAAATCATAGAATGTTTGACCTTTGAGCTGTGTTTATTTATTTATTTATTTATTTATTTATTATTTTTTACTTAAATCTTTGTGGTTGAAACTATTGCATGTGTCCCCACACCCACCCCCCGCCTGAGGCCTCCACCACTCTTATTGTCTGTGTCCATGGGCTATGCATATATGCATACAAGTTCTTTGGTTGATCTCTTCCCATCTACCCACTGAGCCCCACCTTCCATCTGAGATCTGACAGTCTGTTCCATGCTTCTGTGTCTCTGGATCTTCTTTGTTCAGCAGTTTACTTTGTTCATTAGATTCCACATATGAGTGAGATCATGTGGTACTTGTCTTTCTCTGACTGGCTTATTTCGCTTAAGAGATTCTCCTTTTTTACTGCTGCATAGTACTCCATGGAATAAATGTACCACAGCTTTTTTTATCCACTCACCTCCTGATGGGCACTTGGGCTGTTTCCAGATCTTAGCTGTTGTAAATTGCACTGCTATGAACATAGGGGTGCATACATTCCTTCTGATTGGTGTTTTGGGTTTCTTAGGATATTCCTAGAAGTGGGATTACTGGGTCAAATGGCAGTTCTATATTTAATTTTTTTAGGAAACTCCATACTGTTTTCCATAATTGTTGCACGATTCTGCATTCCCATCAGCAGTGTACTAGGGTTCCTTTTCTCCACATCCTTGACAGCACTTGTCATTTGTTGATTTGTGGATGGTAGCCATTCTGACAGGTGTGAGGTGAAACCTCATTGTGGATGATCAGTGACTTGAGCATTTTTCATATTACTCTTGGCCATCTCTACATCCCCTTTGGAAAAGTGTCTATTTAGGTCCTTTGCCCATTTTTTAATTGGATTGTTTGTCTTCCTTTTGTTAAGTAGTGTGAGTTCCTTATATATTTTGGATATTAACCCTTTATCACATGTATCCTTGCCAAAAATGTTCTCCCATACAGTGGGCTCCCTTTTCATTTTGTTGATGGTTTCTTTTGCTGTGCAGAAGCGTTTTGCTTTGATGTAGTCCCATTTGGTTATTTTCTTCCTAGTTTCCTTTCCCTTAGGAGATGTATCTGCAAACATATTGCTACAGAGAGATTTTGCTGCTTATTGTTCTAGGGTTTTTATGGTTTCCTGTCTTATGTTTAAGTCTTTTATCCATTTTGAGTTTATTTTTGAGTATGGTGTAAGTTGGTGGTCTGGTTTCTTTTTTTTTTTTTGCATGTATCTTTTCAATTTTCCCAACAACATTTATTGAAGAGACTGTCTTGACTCCATTGTATGCTTTTGCCTCCTTTGTCAAATATTAATTGAGCATAATGGCTTGGGTTGATTTCTGGGTCTCTGTTCAATTCCATTGATCTATATATGTCTGTTCTTGTGCCAGTACCAGGCTGTTTTGATTATAGTGGTTTTGTAGTATAACCTGATATCTGATCTGGTATTGTGATTCCTCCAACTTTGTTTTTTCTCAAGATTGCTGCGACTGTTCAGTATCTTTTTAGGTTCCATATAAATTTTGGAGTATTTGTTCTAGATCTGTGAAATAATGCCATGGGTAATTTAATAGGGATTGCATTGGATCTATAGATTGCTTTGGGTAGTATGGACATTTTAATGATGTTGATTCTCACAATCCATGAACATGGTATATTCTTCCACTTGTTTATATCTTCCTCTGTCTCTTTTTTCAACATCTTATAGTTTTCAGAGTACAAATCTTTTACATCTTTGGTTACATTTATTCCTAGGTATCTTAATTTTTTTGTTGTTGCTATGGCAAATGGGATTGTTTAATTTCTCTTTTGAGAATTCCTTATTGGCATATAAAAATGCCATAGATTTTTCAATGTTAATTTTTTGTACCCTGCTACATTGCCGAATTGCTTTATTATATCTACTAGTATTTTGGTGGAGTCTTTAGGGTTTCCTATATACAATGTCATGTCATCTGTGAATAATGAGAGTTTTGCTTCCTCCTTTTCAATTTGGATGCCCTTTATTTTTTTCTTCTTGTCTAGTCGCTGTGGCTAGGACTTGCAATGCTATCTATAATAGTAAAAGCATAATATGCTAATTAGACCGGACGTCCTTCCAGATGAAGGCGGGGCTGTGAGGGCCGAGGCAAGCCGCAGTGGCTGCAATGGACCAGCAACCAGCGGGCTGTGGTGGGTGGGCGGGGCCTCCCTCTGTGAGTGAAGCCCTGGTCCCGGGTGCCGGAGGGAAGCTGGTGCCAGCAGCCAGAGGAAGGAAGGCCTACTCTTGCAAGAATTTTGTGCATCGGGCCTCTAGTTTGAATAAGAGTGGTGAAAGTGGACACCCCTGTTTTGTTCCTGTCTTAGGGGAAATGGTTTTAGTTTTCACCCATTGACTATGATGTTAGTTGTAAGTTTGTCATATATGGCCTTTATTATATTGAGGTATGATCCCTCTATTCCCACATTGCTGAGAGTTCTTTTATCAAAATGGGTGTTGGATTTTGTCAAATGCTTTTTCTATGTTTATTGATATGGTCATGTGATTTTTGTCTTTCAGTTTGTTTATGTGATGTATCACGTTTATTGATTGCAAATATCGCTGGAATAAATCCCACTTGGTCATGGTGTATGATCTTTTTAATATGTTGTTGGATCTGATTTGCTAGAATTTTGTTGAGGATTTTAGCATCTCTGTTCATCAGGGATATTGGCCTGTCATTCTCTTTCTTTGTAGTGTCTTTCTCTTGTTTTGAAATTAGGATAATGCTGGCTGCAAAAAAGAGCTTGGATGTGTTCCTTCCTCTTGAATTTTTTGGAATAGTTTGAGGAGAATAGGTGTTAGTTGTTGTTTTTTTTAATGTTTGGCAAAACTCCTCTGTGAAGCTGTCCGGACCAGGGCTTTTGTTTGATGGAGATGATGATGATGATGATGATGACGATTATTATTATTACTGCTTCTATTTCATCAGCTGTTATGACCTAGTCAGGTTTTCTGATTATTCCTGATTCAGTTTGGAAGATTGTATTTTTCTAGGAATTTGTCCATTTCACCCACATTGTCCAGCTTGTTGGCATATAGTTACTCATAGCATTTTCTTACAATTCTTTCTATTTCTGTGGTGTTAGTGGTTACTTCTCCGCTTTTATTTCTGATTTTATTTATTTGGGTCCTTTCTCTTTGTTTCTTACTGAGTCTGGCTAACAGTTCATCATCTTGTTTATCTTTTCAAAGAACCAGATGCTGGTTTCATTGATCTTTTGTATTGTTTTTTAAGTCTCTATGTCATTTATTTCTGCTCTCCTTTATTGTTTCCTTCCTTCTACTTACTCTGAGCTTTTCTTGTTCTCTTTTTAATTCTTTAAGTTGTTGGGTTAAATAGTTTATTATTAATTTTTCTTGTTTTTTGAGGTAGGCCTGTAGTACTATGAACTTCCCTCTCAGAACTGCTTTTGCTGTGTCCCAGAGATTTTGGGTTGTTTTGTGTTCATTTTCATTTGTTTCCAGGAATTTTTTTTTATTTCTTTCTTGATCTCATTGGTAGCCCATTCATTGTTTAATAACATGCTATTTAGTCTCCATATGTTTGAATGTTTTTGAGTGTTTATACTGTAGTTGATTTCTTAAAAATATATATTTTTTATTGATTTCAGAGAGGACGGGAGAAGGAGGGAGAGATAGAAACATCTTTGATCAGAGAGAATCACTGATTGGCTGCCTTCTGCACGCCTCCTCCTGGGGGTTGAGGCCGCAACCCGGGCATGTGTCCTGACCAGGAATTGAACTGTGACCTCCTGGTTCATAGGTCGATGCTCAACCACTGACCCATACCAGCCGGGCTGTAGTTAATTTCTAATTTCATTCCATTACCATCTGAGAATATGCTTAATATGATTTCAGTCTTCTGGAACTTGTAGAGACTTGTTTTGTGTTCTAACATGTGACCTATCTTTGAGAATAACCCAAGTTCACTTGAAGGTATATTCTGCAGCTTTGGGGTGAAATGTTCTATAAATGTCAAATCCATCTGATCCAGTGTGTCATTTAGCGTCATTGTTTCCTTGTTTTTGTCTGGAAGATCTATCCAGTGAAGTTAGTGGGGTGTTAAAGTCCCCTACTATGACTATATTGCTGTCAGCCTCTCTTAAAGTCCTCCAGAAGTTTTAATATATTTAGGTGCTCATATACTGGGTACATATATGTTGACCATAGTTATATTCTCTTGTTGCATCAACCCCTTTAGTATTATGTATTGACCTTTATTGTCTCTTGTGATGGCCTTCATTTTGGAGTCTATTTTGTCAGATATGAGTATTGCCACTCCAGCTTTTTTTGTTTCCATTTGCATGGAAATTTTTTTCCATCCCTTCACTCTCATCCTTTGTGTCTTTTCTGAGGTCTCTTGTGGACAGCATATATTTGGGCCATGTTTTTGTATCCATTCAGCTACCTTATGTCTATTGATTGGAGCATTTAATCCATTTACATTTAAGGTTTTTATTGCTAGGTACTTATTTATTGCCATTTTAATTCTTTATGCCTGTGTTTCTCTCTGTTTCTTTTTCTCATTACAGCAGTCCCTTTAGCATTTCTTGCAATGCTGGTTTGGTGGTGACAAACTCCTTTAGCCTTTTTTTGTCTGGGAAGCTCTTTATTTCCCCATCTTGAGATAGCCTTGCTGGATTTTTTAAAAAGATAATAATATGGATTATTATTTTTAAAAATATTTTTTAATTGACTTTAGAGAGGAAGGGAAAGGGAGATAGAGATAGAAACATCAGTGAGGAGAGAGCATCATCGATCAGCTGCCTCCTGCATGCCCCCTACTGAGAACTGAGTCCACAACCTGGACATGTGACCTGACCTAGAATCGAACCGTGATCTCCTGGTTCATAGGTCAATGCTCAACCACTAAGCCACACCACCTGGGCAAGTGTGAGCTGTTTTTTTTTTTTATGTTAGAAATCAAAACTACATATTTCAGAAATGAACTGAGTACCGAGGTAGAGGATTAAAGATTAAATGAACTTTAAAGCTAAATTTGAGTGCCAGGACCCTCGCCTGGCACTGAAAAAACTAGTCACCAAGGAAGTCTGAGGTGCCCACTGCAGCCTTACAAGGTCCAGGGGTGGGGCTTACCTGGGTAGGGATTGTTTCTGCAGGCATTTGGAGCTGTGGAAGCCATTTCTGACCGGATCTGCATCCTTACCAATGGGCATGTCAATGTGGAGGTGTCTGCCGAGGACCTGCTCACCTGCTGTGGCTTCCAGTGTGGAGAAGGGTGAGTCTGAGGCAACACCTTCCATGAGGGAATGGCACCTGGGAGACCTGGTCTGAGGCCTCCTCAGGTGGAGGGTGACTGAGGCTCCCTGGGGTGGGAGTGACATTGAGGACAGATGTGGTCGAGGCACTGTGAAAATCTGGGGAATCTGGAAGCAGGCCCTAGTATGGCTGCTGCTTCCTGGAAGGCTCCTAAACCCAGGCTGGCCCCACAGGGCTGGCTGTGGGTGGTGGGGTCTGGGCAAAACAGATGGGCTCAGGATTCATGGTTAAGTTTCTGATCTCGGATCTGATTTTTCTGCTCAAGGCAATGTAATAGCCTCAGAACCTATTTTCTTATCTGTAGTTAATAATGGTTCCCCAGATTGGTCACCCTGCCTTGTGTGCTGCCCTCTAAAAAGAAAAAGGTGTGTCCACCAGTTAAGTTTGCACTGGTGTTTTGGTTAGTACCCTGGGGAATTCGGTGTGCTCCCTCATTGAGAACCCCTGTTCTAGAAAGGACACAACCTGGTTTGGTGTAGACAGGAATCCGAGTGTCCTTCTGTCTCCTCGAGGGTCTTGGTGGGTGAGGTGGAGAGCTTGGGTGATTCCCTGGAAGCGACGATCCAGGGAAGGATGAATTGAGGGTCTGTTGGGACCTGGGAGAACTGTTGGGCTACTTGCCGAAGGCAGTGGTGGCTCCACCAGGCAGTGGTCTGGGAGCAGCTAGCACCTCTCTCACGATGACTTTTAATGAATGGCTCTTTTCTTAGCTGTAATGGGGGCTTTCCCTCTGGCGCTTGGAACTTCTGGACAAAAAAAGGCCTGGTGTCTGGTGGCCTCTATGACTCCCATGTAGGTGAGTGTCTGCCCTGAGTCCCTATCTAGCCAGATGGATTTTATAAGCAGTAACTAATGATGGTCTCATTTTCCACTATAAAGAAGATTGAGGGTTGAGGGTGAGAGTACTGGGCTGGAAAACAGGGTAGAAAGAAGTCAATCCTCTCAATGGCAAAATTAGCAATGGGCCGGGGGGAGAGAACAGACCCAGGCTGCAGACTTGGGGGTATCTACTGTTCCTGTGAGTCATCATCCTAATTTTTTCTGGCCTCGAAAAGTCTCTGTAGGGGCTGTTGGCCAAGACCTTCCTTTCTACTTGGTCCCTACAGGTTGCAGACCCTACTCCATCCCTCCCTGTGAGCACCACGTGAATGGCTCTCGGCCCTCATGTACAGGGGAAGGCGGGGAAACCCCGCAGTGTAGCAAGATCTGTGAGCCGGGCTACACCCCATCCTACAAAGAAGATAAACACTACGGTAAGCACACTGGGCTTGAGACCCGCTGACAGCCTTCCCAAGCCAAAGGAAGAGGCCAGGGCAGCTGAGTCTTGAGTCAGGAACATGGTATGGAGCAAGGAAGGGCACTAATGCCTCTTGCTTGCCTGCTGTGTTTTCTGTCTCCACCCCGAATTCCATCTCAGGGATGTGGTCTTAGGAGTCAGACCCTCCGAGTTGGAGGGGACCGAACCCCTTGTACAGGGGAGTGACCTGGTTCAGTCCTCCTGGTCCAGTCCCACTCTGCCCTCAGGGCCACATTCTCCCACTTCTCAACTTCCAGATCCAGTCCAATCACTCCTCCCTCGGGGTTCCTGGTCACCACCACCCCTCCCGTCCCCCCCTCTCCCCCTCCCCAGACTGGGCAAGTCCCCTAGATGCTCAGTCTTCACCTGGTGGCTCCCCTTAAATCAGTGAATTGGCTGGTGGAGCCTCTGGAGGCACGTCTCACCCCACCTGCTGGTTTTTTTGCTAGGATGCAAGTCATACAGCGTCCCCAGTAGCGAGAAGGAGATCATGGCAGAGATCTACAAAAATGGCCCAGTGGAGGCAGCCTTCTCCGTGTATTCAGACTTCCTGATGTACAAGTCTGGTGTGTATTGGCCCCAGGTGGCCACGGCAGGGAGGGGGGGTGGGGGGGAGGTCTGGGTTCAGGTGGGCCAACAGGACCTGATCAGAGGGGAAGGCAGGGTATCCAGAAGGGCAGTGCCAGGCCTCCCCTCACCAGGCTCTCCAGACCCCTCAGCAGCTGCTTCTGCTCTGCTTTCTTGCACCTGTTTGCCTCTTCTGCACATGCTATTCGGATCCCGTTGCAATGTTTTTATATGGCTAGTTCCTGCTCATTCCATTCATCCCTGAATAGCTAGCTCCAAGATCTCCCAGGGAAGCCTTTCCTCCCCTCCCTGGAGCCTCTGGCTCCCGCCTCCATTCTCCTCCATTGCTCTGTCAGCATATCCATCACCTTGTAACTGCAGATTTTGTGTCTGGGTTGAGTGACCTTCTTTATTCATTTTTTCTTGGCAAAGCCCTAGCCTTATGCCTACCACCCCCATGGACAAGGAAACAGGGACCTGGCCAGTTCTCGGCCTGAGAGCTGTCTTAGAAACCCCTTACCCCCGATGAACAGTCTGTGCTGACCACTTCTGTCTTATGTACATGCTGCTAAATTGAAAACTCCACAGCTCTCAACTCTCAGAAAGGATTAGACCAGTGGTTCTCAACCTTCCTAATGCCGCAACCCTTTAATACAGTTCTTCATGTTGTGGTGACCCCCAATTTCATTGTTACAAATTGAACATAATTAAAGCATAGTGATTAATCACAAAAACAATATGTAATTATATATGTGTTTTCCGATGGTCTTGGGCGACCCCTGTGAAAGGGTGGTTTGACTCTCAAAGGGGTCATGACCCACAGGTTGAGAACCGCTGGATTAGACAAAAGAAGATGATTCTGACAAGAAAAAAATACTATAAAGCTGGTAATTTTTTTAATTCTATACCAGTCTATTAGAGTCTCAGGCAAAGACAAACTATTAGATGAAACAAAAATATGAATAACTCTTATAATAACATCAATAAAAATTTAAAATTATACTAAATTTTATTTTAAAAGTGCTCTCCAGCCCTAACCTGTTTGGCTCAATCGATAGAGCATCGGCCTGCGGACTGAAAGGTCCCAGGTTCGATTCCAGTCAAGGGCATGTACCTTGGTTTCGGGCACATCCCCAGGGGGGAGTGTGCAGGAGGCAGCTGGTCGATGTTTCTCTCTCATCGATGTTTCTAGCTCTCTATCCCTCTCCCTTCCTTTCTGTAAAAAATCAATAAAATATATTTTTAAAAAATTTTTTTAAAAAGCTGGTAATTTTTTAAAAAAATATCTTTATTGATTTGAGAGAGGGAGAGAGAGAAACATCAATGATGAGAACCATTGATTGGCGCCTCCTGCACACCCCCTACTGGGGATCGAGCTTGTAACCCAGGCGTGTGCCCTGGACCTGAATAGAAACTGGGACCCTTCAGTCTGCAGGCCCACGCTCTATCCACTGAGCCAAACCAGCTAGAGCTAAAGTTGGTAGTTCTTAGCACAGCCCCCATGTTAGTTAAGAATACATTTCCAGCAAAGTGACTCACCAGGGTACAGCTGGCTGGCCAGTTCCCTGAGCACTTTTTCTCTCCCATTGATTGACACTGGCTCCAACAGCTCCTCTCTGGTGACCCCAGAGCAGCAGGTAAACTCTCTGCCACACACTGCTTTCGACAAATCATTACATGGAGTCCTAGTATGTAAAGCAGACCATTGGTATTTAAACGTTAAATTATTTAAATTCTAATTTATAACTTTAGTTTTAAAGGCAACCAACAGGCATGTTTCATTGGACTCCCATTTTAATGTTTACTCAACATAATTGTGTGTTGGGCTATCAAAAATATATTCAAATAACTACCGAATAGAGAACCCCCTGTTTGAAGACAGTAGTAGGCCTTTTGGGCCCCGATTAGCCTGCCTGGGGAGCCAGCTGACGTGGAGGGGTGCTGTGAGGGATGGGGCGGTGGCTGGGTCTCAGCCTGACTGGTGTTTTCCTTTCTCAGGTGTGTACCAACATGTCACCGGAGAAATGGTGGGAGGCCATGCAGTCCGCATTCTGGGCTGGGGAGTGGAGAATGGCACCCCCTACTGGCTGGTTGGCAACTCCTGGAACACTGACTGGGGTGACAATGGTGAGTGCCGCTCCCTTCCTGCTAAGAATAGGGTGTTACGAGCCAGAACACAGTTGTCATCTTATCTTCCTCTGCTCTACCCACTGCACAGCTCCAAACCCCAGGTTTAACTGTAATCTTCCAGGTGCTAGTGGGCTAGTTTCCCTCTGCCCCAAGGGCAGCTTCTGATCCTGAGAGAGGGTGGTAGGGAGCAGGGCCCAGCTTCAGATCTCTGTGCTCCCATCCCCTTGCACCAGGTGCAGTGACAGGTGACATGGGGTTGGTGTGGAGCGGGGCTGCTATGCAAACAGCGAAAGCTGGTAGAGCACCCTGATGCTGGTTTGGTGTCTGGTGACTCGCTCCTGGGTCTTTCAGGGATGAGTCTGAATATGTTGGCAAGGCCCCAAACCCAAGGCACACTTTAAAGGCATCTTACTTTTGCTTTCCAGGCTTCTTTAAAATCCTCAGAGGACAGGATCACTGTGGAATTGAGTCAGAGATCGTGGCTGGACTCCCCTGCACGGACCAGTACTGGAAAAGGATCTAACCTGCTGTGGGCCCTTCCAGCCAGCCCTGGGGCAGTGTTTCCTGAAATATAGCCAGTGGGGCTGGGGGTGAGATGAGGAATAGGAATGTCTTTTATTCTTTGAGTACAAATGGGTTTTAGACAGGGCCTGAAGGACTGGATTGGGCCAAACCTTGTGTCTACCATGAGAGCAGTCTTCCAAGGAGACACAGCCAAGGCCTGGCTACCTCCCAGGCCACTCAGTGGACTGTTGTCACAATGCATTTAAACCACTGCTACACGCAACGCAAGTCCTTCCCCCTTAGACTAGTGCTGCTCGGCTCTTCCTGCAACCACCTCCACATCCTTCGTCCTTCTCCATCTGTGCATCACCAGGGAGCATGATAGGCCTACAGGGTTTGCAGTTGTTCCAAAGGAACAAAAGGTGGATTTCCTAATGTTCGCTTCCCATGCATCCCACCATCAGCAGTACCTCTGAGCAAGCAGCTTTCTAATTTGGAAATAGGTTGAGAAGAGAATAGTGGGGCAGCCCTTTGGAAAAAGCCCCTCTCCCGGGGCTCCTGCATCTGTCGAGCTTTGCAGTGTTGCTAACCTGCTCTGATCTTGGCATGATTTTTAAATAGAAGTTTTATTTTTTTGTGCACCTCAGCTGATCATGAGAATGAAGTAGTCTAATGTTGGAAGAGCTGTACTAGTTTACCAACTGTCTCCTTAAAACAAACTGGGTGGTCTTGATTTGACTGACTTACTGACCTCTTAAAATAGAGAGAAACCAGCCTTTATTGTTTAAAAATCACTGCTATACCCTATTAAAGAAGGAATACTGTGCCAATAAAAGGTTTCTCCTTCAATGTCAGGTCTGTTCTGGTGGGACCTCAAAGATCATTTGTCTGTAGATTTGTGGCTGCTGTCTATCCTTATCCCACAGAAAGAAACATGGGCTCATGGATCTGGGTGCTCTTTAAACTCTAACGAGGGCTGTCAATCGAGGGGAACAAAGTAAATACCTAATTTTAGCTTCTCTTCACTCCAGCATCCTTTCAGACCACAGCTTCTCTCTTTTTAGTCCCTGTCACAGCTCATGTCCTGCTGGAGGACCAGCTTTCCCTGGCGCCTCCCACTGCTGGAATGGGGTGGAGGCAGAGCCTGGTGCGCTCCTTTGCAAGTTCCCTGTGACTTTAATTTACTGCTGGTTAAGAAAGATTCCTTTGGATAGGCCTAGCTAAGAATCATAAGCCACGAGGTACACCAGTTCTTGAGGGGAACAGAGGCAACTTGAAGAATCAATACCCATCCCACTGGCCTGTCAATATCTTATTTCCCTTCCCCACCTGAGAGTTGGACTAGCTCTTCCCAAAATCATGAAGTTTGACTTCTGATGTGACTCAGAAGAATCACAAGCTCCTAAGATAACGTCTTAAACACCCAGTGAACACTACGAAAAATCTGTGAAACCCAGCATAGCATTTACCAAAGCTGTAAATTCATAACATTTTATTAACATTTAGATGAGAATATATTCATAACCTCAATGAAGTTATTCTACCTATTCCCAAACTGAGTTGAATAATTCCATTTTCACGCACTTTCTCCTACCTTCACAGTGTTCCCTGCAACTCCATCCTCATCCCATAAGCCAGGAGGGATGTGCAAAATGATGTAACATGATGGTCATCTTCACATTTGGCTTAAGGAGTTTTTGTTAGAAAAAAATAGGGCTCAGCATCAATAAACCTCAAGTTATCGCCATTGATCATTACCTCAGCTACCACTGTGAGGAGGAATCAGGTGGACTGCATGCCAGGAATGCCATACATTTTATTAATTAAAGTGTGGTATAAAGGGCAGGGTTGCCAGGTTCAGCAAATAAAGATACAGGATGCCCTATTTGATTTGAATTTCAGACAATGTTTTTAGTATGTGTGCTGCGAAAGTGAACAATTTTTTATATAAATATGTCTCATGCGATATTTGGGATATAATTATACTTAAATTTATCCGAGTTTTAACTGAATTTCACCCTGCATTTCATCTGGCAGTTTTAGTAAAAAAACATTTAATAGGGAAACATCTGAAGTCTCAAGAAAGGGAGCAGGTGTGGGCCTGAGATCTAAGACCTCTACACAAGTCAGTGATGTAAAAATTCCACCACTTTCCAGCTGGGAGGGACCAAAGGTCACCAAACCACACAAGCTCGGCAAGTCCCACAGGTCGTGGCTGAGCCACAGGAGAAGCTTCTGGGATGTCCACCTCAGACCAAGGCTGTGTCCACCATGAACTTCAGAGCTCACCTTAGACTTCACACAAATTCTTAACCCGTCCTGGAATCTCAAACCAAGTTATTTGTTATTAAATATATTTTATTGATTTTTTTACAGAGAGGAAGGGAGAGGGATAGAGAGTTAGAAACATCAATGAGAGAGAAGCATTGATCAGCTGCCTCCTGCACACCCCCTACTGGGGATGTGCCTGCAACCAAGGTACATGCCCTTGACCGGAATCGAACCTGGGACCCTTGAGTCCGCAGGCTGACGCTCTATCCAGTAAGCCAAACCGGCCAGGGCTCAAACCAAGTTTTGATGCTTTAAAACTCTTGGAAGATTACTATTGAGTCTGGTTCACAGCTGAATGGTGGGTACATGGCAAGTCACTAGTTTGTCCAGGGCTGAGCCTCAAATGAACCAATTATCTGAAGCTTCCCTGGACCAAAAAACTAAGCCAATTGTCCGGTGGCGGCTGTCAGGAGGAAAATCAGTGTGGGTGCTGGAAAAACCTCAAATTCACCAAGTCACACTTCATAAAGGACTGCAGCAAAGAGTAGGCTATATGCTATATACACCCAGAGAGCACTATTGGCTTCTAGAAAGCACTGGGCCGCGCCCTATACGCGATTCTCAGCCTGAGGGGCTTCAGGCACCCCTAGTGGGGCCAGGTCCCTCTCCCTAGTCCAAGCTGAGATCTCAGCGAGTCACTGGGTTAGAGTACATCACAAAACTGCTGTGCTGGGAAGGAGGAAGGTGAACACAGCGCTAGAATTGGGCTGCATAGCATTCAGCTTTCAAGCCAATCACCTGAACATGGCTTTTGCCTTTCTTGAGACTTCAGTGTATAAACTGGTAACGAAAAGAAACAAAAGCTGAGTTTAAAACCCTGAAAGCAGCTAAGGGAACTGGCCAAAAGCAGAGAAGGCTGGCAGCTAATCAGGCTGCCATGGGCCCCTTTCCCAGCTCCCAGCGGGCCGTCATGCAGGGGCCAGGCAGCTGTGTCCTTATTGGTACTGCGCCAGGTGGTGGCATGGTGCCGTCCGTCCCTCAAGCACTAATTCCATCCTTGAGTTCTTTTATCTGCCACACTCACCCAAGCTTTCAAGTGAACTGCATTTGACCACTGCAGAGTAATTCATTATTTTACAAAATCAAAAACAGCCTTAACGAGACCAATCTTCAACAGTGGGGCTTAGGCAAGCTTTCTGAAAGGTAACCTCTTCAAAGAAGAAAATGCTACCAGACACCATGAAGTTAATTCCCAGCCTTCATGTGCAGAGCATGGTCTGTATTCGTAGGAAACAGAAAAATTACCCAGAGCTGTAAACTTCACAGCTATTACCTTCAAATCAACTGAAGAAAAAAATGAGAAAAACAAACGAACATGAAGAAAATTCAGTTCACTTTTCTACTAGGATAAGAGATCAAAGGTTGCTTTAAATTAAACACATTTAATTATAACTAGTCAGGATGCACACAGATCTGTCAGGCGTCCCAGGGCAACCACTTCCCGACCTGCACCACCGAGTGTGCACCATCAGCCACCATGTGCAGGTGAGCACAACCCACAGGTCCCAGGTGCTGAGGGTGAGGGATCCTCTTTTATTCTCTTCTCAGCTGCACCTCAGTTTCTCAGGGTCCAAGCCCACAGAATTACAGGATTAAAGCAGGAGGGGAGAAAAGGGGAAGCCAATATCCCTCTTTGAAAAAAAGGTCAGTCTATTTCATGGTGAACAAATCAGTGTTCTCCGGTCTGGACATAGTCTTCTGTGACCTGAGATAGGGTACTCACATACTGCCAGCTCAGGGCAGCCAGGAGCATGAGAAATGACAGGTAAATGGGGGAGTAGTGGCTTCGGGAGGTCAGCTGACAGCTGGGAAGATTCTGTGTTCTGATGGTGGAGATGATCTGCCTGGTTTTACTGGAAGATGAATCTGAGTTGGGGATTCTGTGATAGATCTGTTAACAAAAGGAAAAGACAGTAAGTGATACTTACTGAGTCCTAGGACCTATATAAACGTAGTGTGTTGACTTCTTACAACAACTCCAAACAGGTAGGGATTTTATGCCCATTTTACCAAACAGAACATGAAAGTAATAACCCCAAGTCACTCCACCAATAGGGCAGGCTATCAACCGAGGCCTGTGTAATCCCAAAACCTGCCTTACGGAGCAAGCAGGGAGGCCTGAGCCATGCTGCACCGGGAGCTACTGGTCCTCAATGATCATCCATCCCCACACCTCCCATAGCCAGGAGCATAGTAGGTGCTTGGTAATGTCAGCATAGTTTCTAGGCTGAAGCAGCGTATGAGGAAGGGGAAACAATACCAGAAAGACTAGCAGACGCAGCTTAGGACAAGACAATCTGTGGGATGGGCAACAGACTGGATGAAGAAAGGCAAGAACAGAAACAGGACACCTGAGTCATCCAAAAGTCCTCCCTGCACCTCACTACCTCCTCGGCAAACCTCCAAAACATATGCTGAGCCCACTCCTCCACATGCCTCCAATTACAGCCTCTGGTTAGGCCCCCAATGACTCTCAGCCTCTAAATTGAGCTCCTGCCTCTATGCTCGACTACCAAAATCCATTCATCTGTTCTCCACACTGTCAGAGATCTAAAACCTCCGCTTGACAAGCTCAGTGGCTCCCTACTGCCAGCTGCGTAAGGTCTGAGCTCCTGATGTAGAGCGCAAGGCTGCAATGACCTGGGCCCGCCATACCTCCCTTCTTCACACTCGAGAAACAAAGGCCTGTGATTTACATGTGCTACGGCTGCACACTGTTCCTTTCTTTGCTCACACCACTCCCTCTGCTGGAATGCTGTTCCCACACTCCTTTACCTAGCTCTTACCTATCACCCAAGACTTAACTTTGCCATTATGTCTTCTAGAACAGCGGTCGCCAACTGGTGGTCTGTGAGGTCCGAAAGGTTGGTGACCACTGTTCTAGAAAACTTGCCTTGACCTCCCCGGTTGGGCCTAGTGCCACTCTCCTGTACATAGTCCTACCTTATCTCTTACATTGAAATCATCTAGCTGCTCCCTAACTAGACTGCAAGCTCAAAGGCACTTCCTCTTATTCATCTTCTTACCTCCAACCTAGCACTGTGCCTGGCACACAGGAGACCCTCCATAAATGTTTACTGACTCAAACAGACAAACCAGTTAGGAGGTTAATAAGACGGGAAGTGACCATGATCTGAGCTGAGGGGCAGCAGTGGTTGAAGAGCACAGAGCAGGATTTTTAAAAAAATAATTGTTTTCCAAACTTTACATTATGTAATGGGTATTTTTTCTCACAAATATTTATTCTTGCCATCTTCCTTCTTCCCCACCCAAAAGCACAGCTGCAATTTCATATAACAAAGAAATAAAAGAATATGCCTACAGGAATATGCTAGTTTTGTCTAATATCTAATATTATGTTACAAAGGACATCTATAGAGAGAAAACAGAGATGAGGATGAAACTACAATTCTTCAAAACAAAATCTAGATGGAATTATACCTATAAGAACAAGGAATACAAAAGTAAAATAAAAGGTCAAAATCCCCTTACATTCCCTCCTCCTCAGCCACGGGCTAGTATAGTTACTTTTACACCTACTCTCGTTATACCTTTATAAGCCTCTATATGTTAGAACGCGTAAAATGTCATATATGTTAACAATATTCAGACACATTACTTTAAACAAAATAAGTGATGCCCAAAATCAGAGGCCAGCAAATTTTTTCTTAAAGAACCAAAAACTATTTGCCCTGCTGCAGCTACTCCATTCTGCCACTGTGTTACCAGCAGCGGACAATATGTAAAGCAACAGGTGTGGCTTTATTCTAATAAAAAGTTATTTACAAAAATGAGGTCAGCCAGCCATGGCTGGCCCACTTTTACCCTAAATCCAACTGTGAATAACACCTAGAATTTCATTCCAATAGTTAAGGAAAACATCAAATAAAATAAAATTTTAATATAGAATAGCCTATAGTATTTTAAGAAAAGGTTTTCTAAAATCAGTGATAAATAAAACTGTGAAACTAAAACATTCCCTGAACTTTGTACTACAGAAAATGTTTGTAATTCATATAAAATGAAGAAATAGTGCCCAGAATGAATTACAGTCATCCCTTGGTATATGCAGTAGGTTGGTTCCAGGACCCTGCAAAGAGACCAAATTCCAAGGACATTTAAATCCCTTATATAAAACTAGAGGCCCGGTGCACGAAATTCGTTCACTCAGTGTGTGTGTGTGTGGGGGGGTCCCCACTCAGCCCAGCCTGTGCCCTCTCGCAGTCCAGAGCCCTTGGAGGGTGTCCGACTGCTCCCCGCAGGGAGCGGCCTAAGCTGGCAGTCGGACATCCTTACTGCCACCGCGGAGGCAGGAGAGGCTCTCGCCACCGCCTCTGCTTTCGCCAGCCATGAGCCTGGCTTCTGGCTGAGCAGCACTCCCTGTGGGAGCACGCTGACCACCAAGGGGCAGCTCCTTTGTTGAGCATCTGCCCCCTTGTGGTCAGTGAGCATCATAGCAACCGGTCATTCTGCTGTTTGGTCCATTTGCATATTAGCCTTTCATTGTATAGGATGGCATAATAGTATTTGCACATAACCTAAGCACATCCTCCTGTGTATACTTAACACATTGTTTGCGGGTAGTTTTTATCGCGCACTAACTGATGGCGCGGGCCATTTGTGTCCCGCGCTCTACTACTTACAGTCAACATAAAACGTATAAATACGTTTCCCGCATACAATGTGTTAAAATCCTCTCTAGATTAATTATAACATCTAATATAATGTAAATGTCATGTAAATAGTTGTTAGGGAATTGTTTAGGTAATAATGAGAAAAAGTCTGCACATCTTCAATATAGACACACCCACCACAGATTTAACTATACTGTACATGTCAGCAACAACCTAACTTTTTTCCCTAATTACTTTTTTAAAAAAATATTTTTATTGATTTCAGAGAGGAAGGGAGAGAGAAAGAAACATCAATGATGACAGAGAATCACTGATGAGCTGCCTCCTGCACATCCCCCTACTGGGGATCAAGCCTGCAACCCAGGCATGTGCCTTTGACCGGAATTGAACCCAGGACCCTTCAGTCCACAGGCCAATGCTCTATTCACCAAGCCAAACCAGCTAGGGCCCTAATTACTTTTGACCTGTGGTTGGTTAAATCCCAGATGTGGAAACAGAATATGGAGGACCAACTGTATCCAGTGTCAAAAGGTTAATTCAACCCCTTAGCATCATGAACAGAATAGGTTCTGAAGTCAGGAAGACCTGGGCCCAAATTATGGCTCCAGTGGGCTCAGGGCCTCAAGTTTCCGTCACCTTAATAGTATCAATCTATTCAGTTGCTATGCCAGGCACATAGTAAACCCCAAGTGCTGCTGGACTGTCCCAAGTATTGTCGGCAACAATATTTTGGTCAATGGCTGAACACTCATCCAGTCTCTAAAAGAATTTTAGGATTTTTAAAAAATCTGGTCATCTCTTATACCTTCTACAGGTGCATCTGGTATAAATACTGGGGTCCAAAACTTGTCAGATAAAAAAAAGAGCAGACAAGGAGTATGTGCAATGTGCAATAGACATCAGAAGAAATAATAGTTTGCAGAATTCTGTTTCGGATGATCCCGCTGTTATAAATCACATCCCTGTAAAGGCATAACCAGGGGACCGGAAGGATGTGGAAAGCTATTGAGAGAGGTGATCTCTGGGAAGGGAGGAATGAAATGGGTCATTTTATGTTTTCAAATACTTCTGTAGTATTTCAATCTTCAAAAGAACATATTAAGGCCTCCATTCTCCAGCTGGCAGTAGCCACCCCCGGCTCAGTTGACAATCAAAAATGTCTCCAGATATTGCCAAAGGTCCCCTCATGGAAGCAAAACCACTCCATTTGAAGACCACCATTCTAGGGCCTCGTGATTAGAGTTTTAGCCTCGAAGAAAAAAAAAGTTCTTTTGAACCTAGTTATATTTTATTAGAGATTTGACTTAAACCAGCATTTGTTGTATGGTTTTGGCATTTGAAATGGCATTTGTGTTAGAAAACTTAGAAATAATTACAAATTGATGGTTTTCCTTTGCCAAAATTTCCTACCATGGTTTTTCAATTGAGGCCCATGATGTAATGGCAAGTATGGAGGGGTGTCAGGAAATAAGGTCTGTGGTCCAAGAACCGCTCAGTCAGACAATGCATTAGCATACACAAGCCTCAGCTTCACACACCTCTGACTGACCTCTAACATCATCTCCTAGCTCAAAAAACAGGATTGAAAAACAGGATTCTTTGTAGGAGTCCCAGCCTTGCTTCATTTAACTCCTCTCACCAGAGTCAACAACCGGCTCCCTCCCTGTGTGTACCTCCGCCCCCGCTAAAGGCCACCAACTCCTACCTCTTTACTACATAACACAGTGAGTTATTAGGGTCATCTAATACCCAAATGACATGGTTAAAGTGAACACTATTTAAATCATAAAAATAGCTACAAATTATCCAGGTAGTTCAATAGCCCACCTCTTCCATATATTGGTATATTATAGCTTTGACAGCTGGCATGTTGGTGGCATCCATCATCAGGGTTACTGCTTGTCCTTTTCGAATCTTCACTACCCCTTTGAACACCTGCTGATTATTGTAACAGGCAGCCAAAGTAGCAATGGCCATTACCTAAAAACAATACAGAGGACAAAAACACTAATTAATTCATTTCATTTCATAAAACAAAGGAAAGAAGTGGCTCTGTAGGCATTCATCATCATGAGAAGGTAAGAAAATCTCCTATAGAATGAGAAAGAGCTGCCAAAGAGCTAAGATGTAACTAATAACTAACGAAGAAAAAATTCTCATAAAGAAAGCCTGTCCAGACTTTTACCTTTCTCTCTCCCCCCTTTCTCAACAACACACAGAATAATCAGTGGTCTTTGCAGTCTTAAAGAATTCCATAGTTTAGTCATGAAAGTCCTTTTTTTATTTGGGAAAAAACCAAATACAAACCAATGTAACATTTTCCATGCTAGTTATTAGATCTGAAAAATAATCTCCAAAAAAAATCTAATAAGATTTTTCTATTTTTTTTTCTGTTTTTCCTACAGTGAACATAATCATTATATGTTTAAAAATATCATAGTGGCACCGAAACCGGTTTGGCTCAGTGGATAGAGCGTCGGCCTGCGGACTGAGAGGTCCCGGGTTCGATTCCGGTCAAGGGCATGTACCTGGGTTGTGGGCACATCCCCGGTGGGGGATGTGCAAGAGGCAGCTGATCGATGTTTCTCTCTCATCGATGTTTCTAACTCTCTCTATCTCTCTCCCTTCCTCTCTGTGAAAAATCAATAAAATATATTATAAAATAAATAAATAAATAAATAAATAAAAATAAAAGTATCATAGTGGGGGAGAGGGAGACAAAAGAAAACCAAAGGTAGCTTCCCATGCTCAAAAGTAAATTTTAGGATAAATGAAAACCTAAATCAGGCACACAGGTCTTAGTTCCAAGAACCTTTCAAGCTTGGTTATCAGAACAAGAGTAAAGCAAGTTTCCAAGTCAGTTAAACCCTCTTTCTTCACCTAGTTTAGTTAAAAACGGAAACTGCCCTGGCCTGTTTCTCAGTGGTTAGAGCACTGGCCCATGGACTGAAGGGTCGTAGGTTCCATTCCCATTCAAGGGCACATTTGCGGGCTCCCAGGAGGCAATCAATTGATCTCATATCAGTATTTCTCTCTCCCTCTCTCTTGATCTCACATTGATGTCTCTCTCTCTCTCTCCTCCCCCCCTTCCTCCTCCCTCCCTCCCCCCCTCCTCTTCCACTCTGTCTGAAAATCAATGGAGAAATATCCTCAGGTGAGGATTAAAAAAATAAAACAAACAAAAAAATAAACTGGTAAAGGCATTTTTTTTTTATTGATTTCAGAGAGGGAGAGAGACAAACAGCAATGAGACACATTGATCGACTGCCTACTGGATGGAGCCTGAAACCTGGGCATGTGCCCTGACTGGGAATCAAATCCAAGACCTCTTGGTCTATGGGATGACGCTCAATCCATTGAGCCACACCAGCCGGGCTGGTAAAGGCATTTTCACTGTAAGCTCCTAAAACATCAAGGGGCTAGATCCAAAAGATCAGTTTCTGTTAGCCTGAGTCTTAAAAATAGGACAGCAAATTTTAGGTGCTTAATTAAGACTTTTCATGATAATAGCTTCACCTACTCAACAGTCCCAATAAATCTAGGGAAGGAGCAGACTTCACCTTGAGGCTTAGCTGAGTGTGGTGGTTGTAAGGCACAGGGGAGGTGTTGTGAAACACTGCCTGCCCCCCAGCCAAAGAAAATAAACTAGAGTCATCTTTTTAAAGAACCATATTCCTGAATATAGCAGACCAAAATAGTAGATGCATTCTACCCACCCCTATCACTACCACCATCCCACTCCCTTTAACCTCTACCTCCCATATACAACAAGCATAGCCCTATTCCATACCTGAGGAATAGCGCAAAAGTTAAACACACTTTGGTTTCTAAGTCTGGAAAGGTAGGTGATGACATCTGGAATGTGATGTAGAGCATTGGTTATAAGTTCATTCAGACACTGTACGGCCAGGTCAATATTCTCCGGCTTAGCAAAATCACCCAACTTCTTAACATACTTGCTCCAAACCTAGATAGATAAAAAGATCAAATACAAATCAAGATGTGCATAGAGGAAAAATGTACAAGCAATATGAAAGGATCTTTGTGAATAAGAACTATTGGTACACAGCTGAATCTTCTTTAGCTGCTGCCTCATTTTTCACCAAGATTTAGTCTCTTTTAAGCTACACCCAATGGCTATTTATAGCTACAAGTGAAGGACTTATCACAACCTAAGAGTACATAAAGTACTTGGGAAAGTGTCCCTTTGGGACAATTAGTGCAACATGTACTAAGCCAGTGGTTCTCAACCTTGGCTGCACATTAGAATCAGCTGGGAATCTTTTAAAAGTCCTGATTTCTGGACCTCATCCTCCGGAAATTCTGTTTCTTTGCTATGGGGTGGGGCCACAACATTAGTAACAAAGAAACAGAATTTCCAGAGGATGAGGCCCAGAAATCAGGATTTTAAAAAGATTCCCAGGCGATTCTAATGTGCAGCCAAGGTTGAGAACTACTGTACTAAGCAATACTTTGATGGCCTCAGACAAAAGAGGCCTCCTGTTATCCAGAAAGCATTAGGCTATTCCTGAAAAAATAACCAGATACATACAAAATCAGCTACAATGGTATAAGCTAGACATTTTCAAGATTGCCAGGCCTCAAAATAATGAATGTTTAACACCACATTCCCAATTCTGATAAGAATGCTACTGAACAAGCATATCTGGGGAAAAGAGCTAGGTCCGTACTCTAAGAGCATTACACCTCCTTGGGTCTTAGTAACTTAAAAGTGAAATAACAGCCTGGCCAGTGTGGCTCAGTGGGTGAATGTCATCCCATGCACCAAGAGGTTGCCAGTTTGATTTCTGGCAGGGCACATGCCAGGATTGTGGGCTCAATCCCAAAAAGGGGTGTGCAGGAGGGAACTGACTGATGTTGATGCACTTATGCAGTAGTTCTCAACCTTAGCTGCACACTAGAATCGCCTGGGAATCTTTTTAAAATCCTGATTTCTGGGCCTCATCCTCCGGAAATTCTGTTTCTTTGTTACTAATGTTGTGGCCCCACCCCATAACAAAGAAACAGAATTTCCAGAGGATGAGGCCCAGAAATCAGGATTTTAAAAAGATTCCCAGGTGATTCTAATGTACAGCTAAAGTTGAGAATCACCGGTCTAACCACTATGCTGTACAGCTGAAACTATTACAAAATGAAATTGAATGTAGCCACAACCGGTTTGGGTCAGTGGAGAGAGCATCAGCCTAAGGACTGAAGGTCCCAGGTTCGATTCTGATCAAGGGCACATGTCCAGGTTGCAGGCTCGATCCCCAGTAGGGGGCGTGCAGGAGGCAGCCAATTAATGATTCTCTCTCATCATTGATGTTTCTATCTCTCTCTTCCTCTCCCTTTCTCTCTGAAATCAAAAAAAATATATTTTTAAAAAATTGAATGTAAAATATAATTGAAAAATAAAAGTAAATAAATAAAAGCACTTCGTCTTAGGAAACTACTTTATGGAAAGCAAAAGGTAAATGCTGGAATAAAATCAGCAAATAGTTATAAAATTGTCTAGCTTTCCTTCTGAATAAAAATCAATTTGTCAAAGCCTTTCCTTTTCCTGTCTACTTTTTAATTGTTAAAGATCAACTCTTGTCTGTTAAATGAGCATCTGTAGTTTTTGCCTATCTAGCGTACTTTCCCTCTATCTTTTAAAATAAATCTTTATTGTTTAAAGTATTACAAATGTCCCCCCCTTTCCCCTATTGACCCCCTCCATCTCAGCCCCGCCCCCGCCCCCGCCCTTCAACACCCTATTATCTGTGTCCATCTTTCCCTCTTCTTGCCCTAGAATCCTTCTGGCTTAGGGGGATGGAAGCGGGCAGGAATCCATTCTGTGTGTGTTGGGAAGATATAATCCGAGTCTGGACAGAGTTCTCAGCCCTCTGGTTCTAGTAACTGATTGAGGGAATCATGCCCTGTGAATCATACCTCCCTAAGAACTTTTTTTAAGCTAGTAGGTTGTGAGTCATGGGTCGTTATAGCCACCACTTGGAGAACAAGAGAAAGGGCACAGAACCTGATTACATAGTCTGAATCCCTGATTCAGCCAATCTACCTACAAGAAGCAAACTAAATCTCAACCTACTTTATACATTATCTTATGTTGCTTAAGGTACTTTAATTTGCATTTCTGTCACTTGCAACCAAAAGGGTTTAATGGGGTTTGTTTTCAGAAAGTGTTTTGAATTATTTTCCCAAGTCCCCTGAATTTGTTACCTCTTGAGGCCAGAACTCTCTTCCATCTTGCTGATCTTCCAGATAATCACGAATGATGTTTGTTTTCTGCAGAAACAGACCCATGGAGTTGGCACACTCTATGTCTTCACCAACTAATGGGTCTTCTAACTCTGAGGCCGAGAACAGACGAGAAAGGCCAATTCCCACCAGCCCGGCAACATAGTGGCAGTACTGTAAAAGATTAGTTTTAAAGTACTTTAATAATAAATTTTTTACTAAAATGAAAATGCCAGAGATCATTAGCAACAAAAGTACAGGCTCCAAATAATATGTGTAAGATCTCATTTTGATTAAAAAACACAAATATACACTATGGACATGTAAGGACATCCAAGAAGGATGTGCACAAAAGATTTAACAAAAGTAACCTCTAGCTGGTGTTTTCTTTTTTTATTACTTGCATTTTCTTTATTTCTAGAATAAAAGGTTATTTAAAAAATAAACTAGTAAACTTTTTATATCAAAAAGTGGGAGTGCCGAACCGGTTTGGCTCAGTGGATAGAGCGTTGGCCTGCGAACTGAAGGGTCCCAGGTTCGATTCCGGTCAAGGGCATGTACCTTGGTTGCAGGCACATCCCAAGTAGGGGGCATGCAGGAGGCAGCTGATTGATCTCTCTCATCGATGTTTCTAACTCTCTATCCCTCTCCCTTCTTCTCTGTAAAAAATCAATAAAATATATATATATATTTTTTTAAAAAGTGGGAGTGAAGGCAATGAGGAAATAAAATATATTCTAATAGAAACTTGAATACGGAGTCTAATCTTGAAGGCATTTCAAGATTATGCAGTATCTCAAAATCCTCATTATACAGAAAAACAAAGTACTACCAGGATGTTCTTGAAACTGTTTTAAGCACTCTGTACAGGGTGGGACAAAAGTGGGTTTACTGTTTTGAATACTCAAAACACAGAGTATTATTTATTAATTACTGTATTATTTCCATACAAACAACTGTAGACCTACTTTTGTCCCATCCTGTATATACAATCCTCACAAACATTGTATGCAGTACATACTATTACCACTCTTTTACAGACGTGGAAACAGAGGCAAAGAAGTTGATTAACTTGCCCAAGATCACTCATCTGGGAAGTTAAGGCCACACATCTGGGAAGGCAGACGCCAAGGATTCAAAGCCAAGTAGTCTGGCTTAAGAGGCAGGCTTAACGACTTTGCTAAAACGGCTATTCTCTAAAGCAGCGGTTCTCAACCTGTGTGTCGAGACCCCTTTGGGGGTCAAACGACCCTTTCACAGGGGTTGCCTAAGACCATTGGAAAACACATATATAATTACATATTGTTTTTGTGATTAATCACTATGCTTTAATTATGTTCAATTTGTAACAATGAAATTGGGGGTCACCACAACATGAGGAACTGTATTAAAGGGTCTCGGCATTAGGAAGGTTGAGAACCACTGTCCTAAAGGGGTTTTAGTAAGCTAATAATTATCAAAGTATTTACCTATAAAAGTCGTTTGTCAAAGCTATCTTCCCTTGAAAAGAGTATTCTCCAAAGCAACTTAATGCAATGCTTTTCTAAAAGGAATGTCCACTAGACAATCAGAAGTGAAGAGTAGTTAAAGAGGTACCCTCTGGAGAGGAGTTACCCAAAGAATAAAGTATCTCTGGTTGAAAGTAATACAAAGCCAGGTACTAGTCAAGGACCCACTGACATGGCAAGGAGAAAGCACTTGAAATATGTTCCAGCAGAGGAAGATATGCAGGAATTAGAGAGCAAGAAATGAGCTGTGGGCAACTATAAAAAATTTTAAAAGAATTACTAGAAATTAAAAACATTAGTACATCCATAGTGTTGTTCAAGGAGAAGTATATTTTATTTTAAGGTAATAGTTCTTTGAAAAGAAATACTCCTAGAATGGAAGTATTCATTGTTCTCCAAAATTGAAGGAAAAAATAAAATCCTTTTAAAGTACTCAATTTTATCTGATCAGAACTTCTATTTAACAACCTATAATTGAGTTTCCTGACAGATCTGCACAGCAGAAAAGGAAGTTACTGTGCAGATAACCAGTGCTGATTCTTGGCTAGAAGTTTTAGCTTTAACTTTAAATTCATAAACTGATATTCCAGCAGCAATCACCCACGCTTGTTAACTTGGGAAGCATCGACCAACAGTTTCAAAGATGTTGTCATCGAGTTCTGAAGCTTGAAAATTAAGATGGCAGACCTTGGATTTGCACTCACTCAATGAATATGTAGTAGCATCTATTTGTGATCCCAAATGTTTGAAATGTCTTTGCTTCCAATGAGGTGATGAATTAAGTCTCACAAGCACCACTCCATGAACAATGGGCAAGCCCCCTTCCTCCTACCTTGTGTTTTGATATTTAGTTTAGTCCCCATAGTCGATTGGATCACTTTGTCTAGGTAAGCACTCTCTCAGCCCCTAACTCCTGCCCTGGTCAACATCCTTCACAGCTGTGTGTTCCCACACATATTTGCTTATAACCACAATACAAATTGGAAGATGTCAAGAAACTTGGAACATCTCATATTGTCTTATTTCTGTAAGGAGATGATAGGAAAGGAAGAAGTACTAGAGAGGTGCTCACCCCTTAGCATCTATAATCCAAAGTTAATACCTGTGAATTTTCATGAACTACTTTTATTTCTAAGGAAACATATATAATCTAACAGTTTAGAAGTAATCTTGTATTAAGATGGAACTTGGCCGAAACCGGTTTGGCTCAGTGGATAGAGCATCGGCCTGCGGACTGAAAGGTCCCAGGTTTGATTCCGGTCAAGGGCATGTACCTGGGTTGCGGGCACATCCCCAGGGGGAGATGTGCAGGAGGCAGCTGATCGATGTTTCTAACTCTCTATCTCTCTCCCTTCCTCTCTGAAAAAATCAATAAAGTAAAAAAAAAATTAAAAAAAAGATGGAACTTGAAATGACTCAGATACTAAGATATATATATATATATATATATATATATATATACACACACACACACACACACACACACACACACACACACATACACACACACAGTCCATAATTGAAAGAAGAAAATAACAAAAAATACATTTTTAAGATCTGAATACTAATATCTCTGTACTACATGAAGTAATCTGGCCATTTACCTAAAATTTCATAGCAAGTCAGAGACACTTTTATAAGCTTAATGTCTGTACCTCTGAGATGAGTTATATCTACTTTGGCCTAATTTAATGGTAAACTCTCTATAGCATGAATTATTTCAAATATTAGACTATAAGCCCTTATTAAGTGTTTATGATGAGACAGTCAAGCTAAACAGACAGGTTGTGGCCCTGGCCGGGTTGCTCAGTTGGTTAGAGCGGTTAGATCATTGTTCTGATGCACCAAGATTGTGGATTCAATGCCTGGTCAGGGCACATACAGGAATCAATCAAGAAATCTATATACTAGTATATATTTATATATATAAAAGCCTAAGTGACTGGCTGACCCGCCGATAGCTATGATATGCACTGACCACCAGGGGACAGACACTCAAGGCAGGAGCAGAAACCACAGGCATGGAAATGTGGAACAGACTGATGAATCTCAGAGGGAAAGGGGGAGGGTGGGAAGAGATTAACCAAAGATCTTATATGCATACTAGAGACCCAGTGCATGAATTTGTGCACCAGTGGGGTACCTTGGCCTGGCCTGTGGGGATCCGGCCGAAACCAGCTCTCCGACATGCCCCGAGGGGTCCCAGATTGCAAGAGGGTGCAGCACAGGCCAGACCTCTAGTACATAAATAAGTGGAACAACAAATTAATGTCTCTCTCTCTCTTACTAATTATCAATAAGTATTTTTTTTTTAAATTAAAAAATAAACTGATGGATTGTAAAACCAGAAAACCTGGAACGAGTGGACCACTTTCTCCTTCTGAACTTCATGATGAGGACTGCCAGCCTGTCTTATGCCCCCCACACTGCTTTATAGGGACACTAACCTTGTCCCACTCCTCTTCAGAGGTCACGTGCTTATCCAAAAACTCCGCCATCCCAAATCCCATTTTCCGGCAAATGTCGACAATCACTGTTTGATATTTCATAGCCAGATTTCTGAACTCGAGGGAGATCTGAAAGGGAGATATAAAAAACAGAAAATATGTATTTACAGTGGGAACCAACATGGATGGTACCTATAGATCATAAAGCAAAGCAATAGTAAATTTGTAAAGACGCCCAAATAATTCATCTATAAGCCTAACATCTAGATTATGCCTAACTAACATCAGCATTTCTACATATTGCATAATAAAACCAGCAAATTTAAAAAATATTAAAATAGAAGGATCTAAAAATGCTAGTTTCTAGACTCAAAAGATTCAAAGTCTCACTATAACTCATATTTCTAATATTTAATAAATGAAATGCTTCAACATAAAACAGCATAAATATAAGAATTTTAGGAAGAATGCCTCATTTCAGAAAAACCTCATAATAATGAAAATTCATTTGTGCTAATGTATTTAGTACTTCCTATGTAATAAGCACTGTCTAGACACGGGACAACCAACCAGAAATGAAGAGGAACTCATTATCCTGCAGAGTTTATATTCCAGTGACCAGCTAACCATATTCTATCATCAGTTCCCAAATTTCTATCACAAAGCTAGTGTCTCCTCCACTATAAGGCCACACTTTTTAACTTTTACACAACTCAATTTAGTTCATTCTGAGACATGCTACCCAACATTTTTTTCCATAGCCCAAGCTCTTATTTAGAAAAGTACTATTGACGTTTTTAAAATTCATTGCTACTGCATAAATATCTTAAGTTAAAGGAAGTGTTTATAAGTTACTTTACTCTGCATCAAAAGTGAGAAATACCTGGTCTGTGTTTACAGAAAGGTTAGAAAAACTTCCTCAGGAAACTCCAAAATTTAAGGACCTGGGGGAAAACCAGCTGGTTGCAGGGCACCAAAGGGATTCAGAAGCCTAAAATACTTTAGGATTATTCTATGAGCTTCAACTGTTACATTCCCGCCCCTCCCCCCCCCCTCGCCCCCGCCCCTAAATCCATAAAAAATCAACCCACTCTCTCCAGAACTTTCTTTCCAGAACAGCTGTTCCAAGCAAAACCAAAGGTAATTCCTGTTGTGGACTGAAACAAATGAGCAAGTCTACCAAAGGTTATTTGGATCCCTGAATCTCCCTAAGACCGGTTCTTTCAACAGATCTTTGGCCAGGCCAGTTCTATTTATAAGAGAGGAAAGGCCAGTGGGGTGGGGGAGGGCAGCAGCTCAGACTTAAAAACAAACACTCCAAAATAAACATTTCACTGCTGAATTTGAGCCATTCCCTCCAACAACTCTTTGGTACTTGCTACATAATTATATACATTCCAAAAATGAAAACAAAAATATCTAGGAAAGAGTGGCAATGAAGAGCGTTGTGTTTTCCCAGAAACTTGAGGGAAGGAGAAAGTATTGCTGACTTGCTCCAAATTCAGTAGTAAGTTATGCCCAATGAAGTGAGCCAGGACCTATTTTCTTTTTACCCTCCCAGGTGATTCTGTTTTACAACTACTACAGATTCCCAGGTCCTTGGGGTGATCCCAAGTGCATGAAGAAAGGGTACTAGGTAAGCCCACTAGTATAACCGAGAAAGGTGTGAGCTCTAATTCCTCACCTAATTATTTTTCAGATTCTTTTCCTTTCTTCTTCTTTTATATTGTATTGCACTGTATCAACTCTCATTATTCTTCAGACTTTTTTCTTATATTTTATATAGTATTTTTGGCTTTGACACTCAAGACATGATATCAGTAATCTGAACCAGCCCTTGCTCCAAAGGAGTCTTTCTCATTCTTTTGTAATGGTGGAGTCCTCCTCTCTCCACTCAGGAATATAGATTTCTTTCAATAGCAAGAGCCACATAAGAAACATTCTTCCCTAAAAATTCTGGCAACTATGTACACACAGAAGGGCTTCTTTGGGCTATTAGGAACCATGAGACTTTGCTAAATCAAAACTTTGTAAGATATGAGAGAATCACTTATTTACGCAGGTACGCAGGCTAGTGACATTGCATCATGCAAATCCAGAAAAGCAGGGCCTTGTTCCATGTACCACATAAACTTGTGGGATTTCCTAAAGCTCAAGTTTTATTAATAACCCACTTTACTCCAACAGAATGGACCGAACACCTAATATTTCCAGAATAGTCAGTAAGTGCCAGGGACTATTCTAAGTACTTCAGACACATGAGCTTATTCAGTCCTTGCAGCTTTCATGTTACAAATGAGAAAACTGAGACACCAAGAAGGAACGTGTGCAGCATCACACAGCTGTAAGCCACACAGGATCTCTTGCTTCTCAATCCTCACCCCAGCTGCTGCGAGTCTGCTCCCTACACCACAGCTGCTACCCATCTTGAGCAGCACGCCCATGCCATCAGGCTTAGGGTACCCAAGCCAGTAGCGCCACATATGTAGGCTGCATTTGGCGAACAGGTTTTGTGGGTTAGCTTGAGCATCCATCCTGGATGGAACTGGAATGCATCTTTCCACAGGAGTAAACATGGGACTTCCAAACACTCTACCAATAATAATAGTAGCTAACAGCATTCTAAGAGCTTTATTGATATTAACTCTTTTAATCTTCACAATACTGTGAAGTAGCTACTGTTATTATCTCTCTGTTACAGATTTTAAAAAGTGTGGCCCAGACAGGCTTTGTAACTAAGCACCAGTTAGTAAGTGGGAGAGTTGGGGCTCTAACCCAGGCAGTCTAGCCTAGCAATCACATTATATTATGCTGCCCTCTGATTGCTTATTTAACCGTTCTCTACAGGTATGCAGGCTAGTGACATTGTATCATCAATAATAAACATAACCATAGGCAGAAGAGATCTGTAATTCCACTACCGTTGGGAAGTCCTCCAGCACTTGTCGATGCTTCTCCTTGCTCTCCATGAACCGCCAGTCAGGTTCATAAAGGTAAGAGTGAAAGTTGTGTAACAGTGGGACTTTTTTTTCTATACTGATGGTCATGTCATCTTCCAGAGTGTCCAGAGCTCGGAGAACCAGATAAAATATACATACTGCATTGCTGTAAAAAAGGAAGAACTATTAATGTATTGGAACAAACTTCCAAAGATATTTATTTTGAAATAACATCTCATTTATACCAGGCCATTTTCTAAACCCTTAACTCTACAGAACTTGGAAAGAATAACCAGCCTTTCATACTTGAGATATCTTAGTTTTCTTTTCTTAGATGGCAGCAATGGACTTCTGTAGTTTATTTATAAAAATAAAATAAACTTATCAGCTGGATGTCATTACTACTCCCAGAATGAGTTACAACTAACTAATGTAGAATTGTACAAAGGCCAAAAGACCAAATGTTTAGATGGAACTAATATTTTTCAGATAAAAAAATTAAGTCAAAAGACACAACTTCTTAATATAAATACTATCATACATAAAGGCAATTGGCTTAAATTCATGTACATATGTAATATGCACAGAGGCAACTTGAGAAGAATTAACTCGGTAAACAAGAAATATAGAGAAGCCTAAGTGAAGCCAAGAAAAATGTATGGTTTGCTCAGAGACAAGTTCGCCCGCTAGGGCTAAGAAAAGTTAATAAACACCCCCCCCTCCCCCCCAAAGAGCTGGGCCTGCATGAATAATATTAGATGGCAAGGTGCCTGGAAGGGCAGCCTAAAGTAAAGTAAATAAGCACATGGGCACTTCGACAGGGAACATTTCCTTTACATGGCACAGATTATGCTTAACCAACCACGAGCACACAGTGCAATGCTAGTGGCGATCTATGTCAACAAGTCGCTTGTAATGACTCAAAGCCCTCTAGAAGGCTTTCCTCCCCAAGTCAAAAGGGGCTACCCCCGCCACTCACCGCATTTCTTCATCCAGCGCCTGGATAACGGCTGCGAAACTGCGACTGGTCTGATGCAGGTACTTGTAACAAGTCTTCAAGCTGCTGCTGAGCGAGTCCTGCGGACAGAGAAGACACACGGAGGTAGCAGTTGTCGAGGAGCAGGAGTGGGACTGGGGCAGGAAGCCGGCAGCCGCTGGACGCCGTAGCCGGGCGCAGACGCCCTCTCCCCGAGTCCAGTCCTTGGAAGGCCAGGGACAACAGCGCGAGGGGGTGCCCGCGCCCTTAGGCGCCGCGGCGGGGCTCAGCACCAAGGTCCGCTTGAAGAGGGACATGGCCTTGGTGCCGCAGGCGGCTGCGGCCATCAGAATTGTGCAGCTTGCGCCAAGTTTTCCTCCATAGACCCAAGCGGAGCTGGGAGGCGCCCACCGAGGGGGCGGGGCGGGCTCTCCCTCCACCCCAATAGGCTGGGGGCTGGCCGAGCTGGGAGCAGGCGTTCGCGTGGCCCGCCCCCCTCTCCCCCCAAAACGCGAATCCCGCCGCGCGCCCCGAGGCCGGCCACGCCCCACGGTTGGCCACGCCCCTCGGCCCCGGCTTGCAACCCCTTGCACCGCATTCCCCTTCTCCCCAGAAGCCACAGGCTGCTAATGAAACAGTCCACTTTTAAGAAGCTTGCTTTCTCCTCCCTGACAGCATCTCTCCGTGGGCAAACTTTAGTCAGACTCCTTTGAATCCTCCACATTTCCACATGTGTGTCTATCTTTGCATCGCCCAAGTTTAGCAAAAATCCTGCTAAACTGCTTTGACCAAACTTCCCAAACCTGGGCACCAGATCAGCCTCGGTCAGATCGGGCTCCTCCCCCGCCATCCCCCTGCAAGAATCCCATTAAGTCCTTGAGCCAGAAAGCCCTTGTCCCAGATGTTTCCTCTTAGAAATTTTCTCTCCATCGACCCTTCCACTCTGCCTGCTCCTTGACTATAAATGTCCACTTTTTCTTGTATTCAGAATTGAGCCCAGTTCTATACTGAGGTTTCTTTCCCCTATTGCACTAGCTTTTTTGAATAAAATCTGTTTTCACCACTTTAACTACTTGTTCAGCTGTTTTTTCTTGAACACTTGGTAAACGTATACTATTCTCTGAAAAACTAGTTATTCCTTTTAAGATTTCTAATCGTCTTTTCCCTTTCAAATCAGTGAGCTGTAACGAGCTGCTTCGTGAATTTTATTCTTTCTTAAAGAAAACAAGTACTGTTTTTCCAGAACAAAACAAAAAACACAACAAACCATATTCTGATATGCAAGCATAAAAGAAAGAACTGCTGTGTATGTGTGTGTTTTATAGAGACTCTATATTTTAGAGTAGTTTTATTATTATAGGAAAATTGAATTGAAAGTGTAGAGTTCCCATATACATTCCTACATGCCCACAATCTCCCCCATTCTCTTTTAAAAAGAGAAATGGAAAATATTTGAAGTATCTAACAGAAGAGGTTAAAAAAATACATATGGCATATCCATTTGGATATCCCATAGTCACTTTGGAATGTTAACAACAAACACTAGACACTGGTGGGGTCTAGGTCAACTATGTTCTTATTTGTATACTAGAGGCCCGGTGCATGAGATTCGTGCACTAGGGAAGGGGGGGTGTCCCTCAGCCCAGCCTGCACCCTTTCACCGTCCTGGAGCCCTCAGGGGATGTCCCCATAGCGCTGCTGGGGAGACGGGAGAGCCACTGCTGCTGTGCTTGCCCAGCCATGAGCCTAGCTTCTGGATGAGCAGCGTTCCCCGTGTGGGAGTGCATTGACTCTGTGGGGCAGCTCCTCCACTGAGCGTCTGCCCCCTGGTGGTCAGTGTGCATCATGACCAGTTGTTCCACTGTTCAGTCAATTTGCATATTAGCCTTTTATTATATAGGGTATTTCCTAGAATGGATGCATATTATTAAAGAGTAAAGCTTTTTAAAAAATCACACAACCAGGAGAATTTAATTTTATTACCATGGTCAATAAAAAGATATTATTAAAGCCCTGGCTGGTGTTCTGAGTGGTTAGAGCGTGGGCCCAGCCCTAGGGTGCTTGCTGGAGAGGGAAGCAACAAATCGATGTGTCTCTTTCTTTTCTTTTCTCCGCCCCCCCCCCCAATGTGTCTCTTTCACCTGGATGTTTTTTTCTCTCTCCCTCCCTCCCACTCTAAAAATCTATGGGAAAAATATCATCCAGTGAGAATTAACAACAACACAATTATTAGTAAAAATTATATACTGAGCACCTTATATTAGTAAAATCAAATACACAGTGAAGGTTTGATTAGTAAATAAATACATTCATAGAATATTTAAAAATGATTCACAAACTCCTTCCCAAGACTTCATAGTAAAAGAGGAGGAAGAGCTACTTACTAAGCTCCATGCAAGTTCTTCACGTAAATTGCTGTTATCAGGCTGCAATGATTTCCTTCTGCATTGCCAGATGTTTAATGCTCTGTTAAATCTAATGGTTTGGGGCTGATGTCTAAACTCGAGCTTCAATAAACACAATGGTGCAGTCACACTGGTTCTGAAGAGCAACTCTCTTAAAGAACACACTATACCTCCTTTCCAACACACCTCCTGCACTCTCAAAATTGAAGAATGTGAACTAGCTGGTTTGGCTCAGTGGATAGAACATCGGCCTGAAGACTGAAGGGTCCCGGGTTAGATTCTGGCCAAGGGCACATGCCCAGGTTTCAGGCTTGATCCCCAGTAGGGGGCGAGCAGGAGGCAGCCAATCAATGATTCCCTCTCCTCATTGATGTTTCTCTCTCTCCCTCTCCCTTCCTCTCTGAAATCAATTAAAATATTTTTTTGAAAAATGAGAGAATAGGTCTTAAACAAGCATAATTAGGGATCTGGACTGACCACAATTCTAAGTCCACAAGATGAAGCAAATACAGCAAAAAAACTTAATATAGCCGTAGCTGGTTTGGCTCAGTGGATAGAGCATTGGCCTGGGGACTGAAGGATCCCAGGTTCAATTCCAGTCAAGGGCACATGCCTGGGTTGCAGGCTCAATCCCCAGGGGGGGTGTGCAGGAGGCAGGCAATCAATGATTCTCTCTCATCATTGATGTTTCTATCTCTCTCTCCCTCTCCCTTCCTCTCCGAAATCAATAAAAATATATTTTTAAAAAAAACTTTATAGTTAATCTTGAGAGACACAAGTGGTTTGTTGTAGTATTTTTAGTACTTTCCTATTTATTGGAAATATTTTATAATTAAACACATTTTTAAAGTTAAAGCAATCTTAACTTACGTTAATTAGAAATACAACATCCAAGGCTGCCTGTATATAGTTTGTTGTTGTTAATCCTCATCCAAGGATATTTTTCCTCATTGATTTTTAGAGAGAGTGGATGAGAGGGATGAAGGGGGAGAAAGAGAGACAGACAGAAACACAGAAACATCGATGTGAGAAAGACACATCTTTTTTTAAAAAAAAAGAGAGTGTGTGTGGAAGGGAGGGGGAGAGACAGAGAGAATCATGAAACATGGATGATAGAGAGAGACATTGACTGGCTGCCTCCCGCACACACCCTGACCAGTGCTGGGGATTGAGCCTACAACCAAGATACGTGCCCTCGACTGGAATCGAACCAGGGACCCTTCGGTCCACAGAGATCCTTCAGTCTGCAGGCCAATGCTTATCCACCGAGCCAAACCAGCTAGAGTTTTGTGACATTTCTTGTCAAGCATATGATACTCCCCCACTGATGGCACTGAAGTTCCTCACAGGTGTAGAGAAAAAAACAAGAAACATAAGGTTGGGATGTTTAAGGAATGAGACAAACCACAGACCTGCTTAAGACCTTTTTCTTCTTTTTGAGCATGGACAACAAATCTTTTATGTTACTGGGGTCATAAATAAGATTTTAACTTAAAAAAATTACAACATCCATAAAAAATAAATTCTAAAGTCTGAAATAACCAGCCCAGCCCTAAAGTGCTGTTCAATTTTGAACAGCAGATTTTAAAGAGAGAGAGAGGCCAGGATGGTAAATGACCTGGAAAGAGCGGTAGCTATCAAGTGGAAGAACACAGAACGTTTGGCTTGTATATCACTATTCTTAGAGAGATATGAGACTTCTCCTAAAACACTTCAAGTACTGTATTACAAAACAAGGATTAGACTCTCTGGCTCCAGAGAGGGAACAAAGAGTGGAAGTTCAGCTCACTTTAAAGTAACACTGCCTAAAAGCCAGAGCTGTCTGGAGATGGAGTGGGTGGACCTGTGAGGTAGTGAATTATCTGTCACAGGTGTTCAGGAGATTGTACAACCTGGATTGTAAAGCAGTGACTATTTATCTGTTTTATGTCACAGATCCCTGGGAGAATCTGATAATAGTGGACACCATTCTTCCCCCTCCCCTCACGCAAATTTACAATAACATAAACATTTGCAAACAACTTCAGGAAAGCTCCAAATAAATACTCTTAGTAAGAATCTCTAATTAAACAAATATCTATTGGGCAAGGCACAAGAGCAATTTAAAGCTGCATTTCATTTAGGCATTCCTCAGAAGATTAATCCCCTATCCCAGCCAAAAGTGGTTTTTCACTTCTGTGAATTTCCTTATGGCTTTTGGTATTATCTGCCACATTTACTGGTGTTTATCTTGTTTAAAAAGCTAGATGTTTGAGGGCAGTGCACACCTACCTTCTGTTCATTAATTCACTAAAGGTACATTGAACAAGATTCCTATTTTCAAATTGCTTAAAATCAGAATCTTAAATCTGAAAGGGATTTGGGGAACAGAAAGCCAATACACAAATAACCACAATGCAAGACTATGGGACTGATAGAAGGTAAAATAGTGCCAGAGAAAATGGTTAACGGAGGCTCACAGGTGACATGAAAAGGCATCTCATGATGGTGCCTTCCTAAGTTTTCTGTGAACCATTTTATAACATTTTATTGACCTGACAAGATGGTGAGTTCTTTAAGTGTCTTATTTGTCTACACACACCAGCCTGCCATGCTGCACCCTCTACAATGCCTAGCACTGAACAGGTGTTTAATAAATGACCGCTGAATGGTTAAGAGAGGTGGCACTCACGGAAGCTGGACCTTGAAAGATGAGGGTTCTAAGTCATGAGACAAATGGGAAAAAATGTTCTGATGGAAAATTAAAGTGTTTTAATGAAGGACACCAACTAAGGGTACATTTAAACAAGTAATAGTATTTCCTGGGATACTGCCATTGGGGAAAAGAATTTAAAGCTTTTGATATAACCCACGAATTCAGCTGAAGGTGTTTATTCATTCAATAATCACTTCAGAATAGTTTTCCTGTTGGAATAAATGCCTTTGTAAGCATTCCATTAGCAAAGGGTACAGGAATGAGGCAGATGAAATATAAATAAAACCAGATTTAGCCTTCAAGAAGCCAACAATGCAGTGAATCAACAGACACGCAGGCAACTATGTACTAAGAACTCGGAGGAGTAAATAAGGGTTATCAAAACCTAGGAAGATTGGAGAAGAAGGGATTGACCAGGCTGCAGGGAAGTGAGGGAAGCTTCTGCAAGAGCTGGCAGGGCAGAAAACAGGAACGATGGGTCAGGTTTGAATCTAGAAAATGTATTCATTGGTAATATCAACACAGTACGTTTTGTTCACACGGTCCTATCCCAGGTCCTCTCCCACTGCAATTACCCACACAACCTGTTTTGTAAACCAGGGATTAGAACACAGATAAACATCAATGTGAAGAATACAATTTGAAGCAAAACTACCTGAAAACCAATGCTTTGACCGAGTAGAAACATGTTTAGCAGTAGGGCATCTGGGGAGGAGGGTCGGGGCGAGAAGAGGAGGCCTGCGTGGGAGGCCGAGCCTGGCTGGGCGGGACGTGGAGTTAAGGAGAGGAACCTGGCTGGGCGGGTGGGGCCCCCTGCCCGGGCGGGGGTCTGCTCCGGAGGGCAGGCGGGGGCCTGAGGCGTCCGGCACCCGCTCGCCTCGCCGCGCCTCTCGCCCCCGATTTTGGGTCCGCCGGGGCAGGGATGCAGGGATGTTCAACCCACCTGGTCCATCTTGGGTATCACCTTATACCGGCCCCCCATCCGGAAGCGCAGCAGGTTGTAAAACTCCTCCGGGTGCCCCAAGCACTTCACGAACTCCATGTTGACGGCCTCGGTGATCACCTGGCTAATACCTCGGATCGCACCCGACACTAGGATTAGGCACGGGAGGCGCGGCGGGCGGGGCAGGAGTGGAGGCGGGCCCAGCGCGGCGCCACCACGCCCACTTCCCGCCCATCTTAACGGGCCTCGGGCTCTCGAGCCGCTTCCGGCAGGCTTGTGAGGTGGACTGACAAGCGCTGATTGGCCAGGGCGGTTCGCACCAGGAAGATGCCGACCAATCGGCGGCAGGATCGGTCTGGCGTGATGAAGACGGGCTGGAAGCTAACTGAAGGTTGAGAAAGAGGCAGACGAGCCGGATTGGTGCTCCTCCTGGGGGGGCGGGGCTTTGCTCTCCTCCGCTGCCCTCCCCGGGGCTGGGGGCGCGCACCCCGCAGTCTCCGACCTCCCCCCCTGCCCCCCGGTTGGACTCCGCCTCCGGCGGCCGGTGAGGACTCAGCGTAGCCAAGCGGAGCGGGCGAGAGTCCGCCGCAATTTTTGTGTCTTGTTTGTCCTGCTGGCGACAGACTAGCTCTTTCGTGGCGGGGCGCGCGGTGTGGGCGCCCAACATTTAAAAGGCAGGTGAGCCCACCCACAAGTGGTCGGGCCTTTGTCAACAGCACGCGAAGCAACAGCTTGGCCAGCTCACCTGTCAGACAAACACCCCTGTTTGTTCTGCAAAGCGCTTCCACTTCTCTGTCAATCAATCGCTCTGTTGTGGGCGGCGGAAGGGCACCATGTGTCTGGCCAGTGAATCAGACCAATCCTGGGTTCGCGCAACCTCAGTACTCGAGTTTTGGCCAAGAAAATAATTCAGAGCCAAGACTCAAACTCGCTAGAGATTTTTTGGGGCAAGCAAAGAGAAAGCACACTGGAGAGAAATTTCCAGCAGGAGGGGGCCTCAAAGAGCAGCCCTGGAGAGTGGGGTAGGGCTCCTTTTCATCCCATCCCTCCCAGGGGCGTTTTAACTGCTTTCTTCTTCCAACTGACCTATTAGGGCCAGTCCTTGCATGGGGAGTCAGATGGAGCTCTCCTTCATCCCTAGTTCTCCTCTAAGGGTGGGGGCCTACCACATGACTAACCACATGGGAATCTGACCTGCATGACCCTAGGCGTTCTAGGGTGGAGTAGGGCATAAGAGGCAAGTTCTTGAATAACAATACTTATCTCCAATACCTGCCAATCTAGGGTGGAGAGGACATCATCTTCGGGGCAAGATCTTGAATATCTCCAATATCTGCTCTACCAGTTCTTTTTCACTGCTAGGTGTCCAGGTCGGTCTGCCCTGGTGACTTTCTGTAACTGGCCTGTCATTCTTGCTCTGCTCATGTCTATCTGCCTACCACATCTCCACTAGAGTTTCAGCTACTCTCTTCTAATTGTTTATTTTGGACCCACTTAGTCCCCCCAAAAAAGGATTTGAAGTGTGGACGAAAGGGGCCACATGCTAACCTGACAAGCTCAGGGAAGGCCTGCATGGCAGTCTTGCAAACTCAGAGACCTAAAGTAACCACAAAGGATCCTCTGAAATTAAACTTTAACTAAAAGCAGTTATGGTGGGTAGTTGCATCCTAGGCCGTATCTTCACTGACAAGGTCAACCTTTACCTGAACTGAGCCTGTCTTTAAATAAACGAGGCCTGTGGCCCGATGGCCACGAGTTTGACATGCTTGGTTTACTCCACTCCCTGTGATATTTTCCCCCGAGATATCCAATTGGCTAATTCCTTCACCTCCTCAAGTCTTTGCTGAAATCTTACCTTCTCATTTAGGCCCACCCTGGTCATCCTATCACCACCTCTGCTGATCATCCTACTCTAAAATTTTCCGGGAATATTTATCACATTCTAATTTACCTACTATGTTTAGTGGCTGTTTTCCCTTGCTAGAATGTAAGTTCAATGATAACACGTCTTTGTTTTGTTCATGAACTTACCCCAAGCATCTAGAATCATGCCTGGCACATACTAGGTGCACAATGAATACTTACTGAATAGCGATGCTGTCTAAGCCTGACAGAGAGGAGGCTACAGTGTGTGTGCTGTTGGCCCTTAACAGTGTGACTCTAGCAGTTCCTCAGCCTGTCTAGACTTGTTTCCTCATCTATAAAACAAAGGCAGTATGAGTGAATACCTATCTTCATGTGTTCTATTCTTGTTGAGTTTTATTGCAGCTTACATAAGAACTAGGCTAAATGCTTTACATGGTAAGCAATCAGTACATATGAACTATTATACAGGTTATAGGTCTGCCATGAAGAGGCTTCCCCACTGTTGACAACTCTCAATTCCTAAGACAGAGGAGAGAAAAGGAAAGCCAGACATATCAGCCACTGTTTTTAATTCACCCACAAATAACTGTCTTCTACATGCCACAGACTAGGGCCACAGGAGTGAAATCCATCTCTGCTTCCCCAGCTCTCCTGCCACTGCAGTGCCTGAGGGGCAGAAGGGCAGGTGTGCACTCACCCCTTCCCTCTCCCCCACCCCGTGCCCCCTGCCTTTTTTTTTTCTTTCCTTTTTTATTGAATTTATTAGGTGACACTGGTTAGCAAAATTATACAGGTTTCAGGTGCACAATTCCACAACACATCATCTGTACACTATACTGTGTGTTCACCACCCCAAGTCAAGTCTCCTTTCATCACCATGTATCCCCCCTGTACCTTCCTCCACCTCCCCTAACCCCTGCCCTCTTCCTTTTAAGTGGATCCATCAGGCCACTTCAACAAGTCCTATGCAGCCAAAGAACTCAGTTACTTATATTTTAAGGACTATTCCTGCCAAATAAAGATGACAACAGGAAATGTCAAAGAGCTTTATTTAAATGTCCTAGTTTCTTCCAGCTGTTGCTAACACCTTTACACTGGATCTCCACAACCTTGATTCCTGCTGGTTCCACATAGCAATGGTCACAAATATATCACCTTAGGAGGAAACAAGGAGCTTTGCTCTAAAGCCCACTGGGCACATCAGAAAGGTGGCCAGCTCCCCCCGCCCCCGCCCTTTCTCCTGGTGTCTCCATCCCATGGAAAAGGACCCAGGCAGGAGGCTGAATCCGAGCATGACCCTCATGCTACTCCATCCTCAACCCTGGATCTCTCCAGGGGGATGAAGAAAGATAATTCCGTGTTCCTGATTCTCAAATGGAGGGCCTTAAAACAACCAAAGTTTCAAAACCAAAACCAAACAGAACAGAACAATGGTGGGGCACAGCTATTTTCCACAGACTTATATTTTCATTAACCCACTTGTTCGGGGAGACTTTTCCCGTAACTGTCAACATAACTTTTCTCATCTTTCACAATGGCAGAATTAGGAAGAATTAAACAACACTTAAAAAATAATCTAACCCTGTGAAAACTCAACTTCAGTGAGATGAATATCAACAGGACTGATACCCTCCTGACCACCCTCACCTCTAACTCCTGCCCCTAGTCCCAATCCCTGCCCACACCCCCTTTCTCTACACTCAAGTATCAAGCTCCCTGAAGGGCAAGGTTTTGTGAAGGGGCCCAAGGGCCCTAGGGAAGCTGGACTTGTTCTGGCTCGTCAGGTGGCAGCCTGGGCTGGCACTGGGGGCACCACCAGGTGAGCCTCTGGAAGCCACCTGGAGGCCCAAAGGCCTCCTTCCTGACCTGGTGCCCAGCAGGGCACTGCTCTTTCTGGTAGATCTGTGTGTGATTCTGTCTGCCCTGGAACTTGTCCTGAAGCCAGTCTGTACTGAACTCCACTACATGATCCACGAGGATCTCAAGTTGGCGAGGACTGAGGAGTGAACCGAGAGAAAGAGGATGGATCCCAGCTCTGTACAAGGCTTCATTTTTAATGATGTTCCCTGAAAGAAAGCAGGGAGAGGACAAGGGAAGAGTCAAGGACACGTCTAAAATGAAGCCAGCCCACAAAGTTAATGAAGCTGACTGAAGCTGGTATGAGGGCAGCAGGGGAGAGCCTGAGGAAGGCGGGAGCCAGCTCTGCCGTGTTCGGAGGCTCTTGGGTAAGTCTGTAATCCTCAAGTTGATGTCCCTGTCTATAAAATGGGTTTGGTTTCCTAGCCGGTTTGGGTCAGTGGATAGAGCATCGGCCTGTGGACTGAAGGGTCCTGGGTTCGAATATGATTAAGGGCACATGCCTGAGTTGTGGACTTGATCTCCAGTGAGGGGCGTGCAGGAGGCAGTCAATCAATGCTCTCTCTCATCATGGTATTTCTCTCTCTCTCCCTCTCCATTCCTCTCTGAAATCAACAAAAATATTTAAAAAAATAAGTTTGGTAATACTTACTTTTAAGGTTGTTGTGAAGATGAAAGGAGATAAAACATGCATGGCCCATGTTACAGCAAAGTGGTTATCAAAACAGGCTCTGCAACCCGACTACCCAGCTCATCCAGATCCTAGCTCTGTGGCCCTGGCAAGTTTCTCTGCTTCTTTAGGCTTCAGTTTCCTTATCTGTAAAATGGGATGCTACCTATCTTTTGTGAGCAGTAAAGAGAATTTACACACACAAATGCTGAGCACAGTGGCTGGTATATAGAGTAGTCAATAAGTAATAGCTGTTATTATTGTTTAAAATGTCAAACATAATGCCTAAGATATAAAAGTGTTTAGGAGGTATTATTTTATTGTTTTTCTACTCCTGCTTCATACCCTATAAAGCCAGCCTTGATCCCTCCTTCCAGAGGCAATAATTCTCTTCATAATGTTCCAACAATGCACTTTCTTTAATCTCTACCAGGCATTTATTTCTATCTCAAGTTACGGTGAACTAAAGTCCATGCTTGCTGGGCCATTAAACAATAATCTCCTTAACCAGCAAAGGTTGGGCTTGGTAGAAGGCAAGTGTTCAGCACGTGTGGAGTGAATGGATGAATGAAATCACTGTTCTTTCCAAGAGCTTCATAATCACACTCATGGCTACACACACACAACACTTCTCTCTAAAATTCACTGGCAGACTACCTGGATTCCTGTCTCACTGTACCACTTATAGTAATATGTCCTTTGCTTTAATTTCTTCACCAGAACAAAGGGAACACTAGTAAATAACCACCCTACAGAAAAGCAATAAGGATGAAACCTTAGTATATTAGAGTCACTTGAAAAATGTTGGCGCTTATTACTATTGTTCATAATAACGATTTGTTAGTAGAGCACTAGCTCTTGCTATATATACCCTAAAGGCCACTTCTGCAAGACCCTTTGCTTCTCAAGGTGCAGGGACTCCCAAGGTCCTAACATAAAAATGCAAGGCCACTGTCTGGTGACGAAACCAGTGGGCCTAGTTCCCCCTCAGGAGGTGAGCTGCACCTGCAGCAGAGAAAATGTTGTCTTGGATATGGAGGTGACTGTCATCATTAGCTCACCCTATTGCCTCAGCAGCCAATCATAGGTGCCCCACTGCTGGAAATAGTCCAGCTAATTAGCTGTCCTAGTTTTCAAATTGCTCAACTCTTCCCTCCTCCTCAAAATGCTCAGTTTCACTGAGCAGGAACAGAGTGGGAACCTGCCTCTTCACTTGTGTCTTATAAAATCCTAATGTAGAGCTGAGACATCTCTGCTTTGACTAGCAGGCAGCTCCATCTGCCCGAGAGCAGCCCCCATTAGCAAATGCCCCGCTATCCATTAGCAAATTGCATGGCTTGGGGTTCCTAACAGACACCTATCAAGCACCCACTGTATCCCAGGCACAGTGCTAGGCAGGGGAGGACTTAAGGGCAGATGAGACATGATTCTGCCTTTAGGACAGAGGTGGGCAAACTTTTTGACTCGAGGGCCACAATGGGTTCTTAAACTGGACCGGAGGGCCGGAACAAAAGCATGGATGGAGTGTTTGTGTGAACTAATATAAATTCAAAGTAAACATCATTACATAAAAGGGTACGGTCTTTTTTTTTTTTTTTTAGTTTTATTCATTTCAAACGGGCCGGATCCGGCCCGCGGGCCGTAGTTTGCCCACGGCTGCTTTAGGAGGTCACACACTATGCTGTCAGGCAGACCACTACTGATAACAGAATTAAGATATGAATTCTGAAGCCAGGAAAGAAGTCAGAAACTGCCTAATCCAAGTGCCTCAGTTTAAACATGAGGGAAGTGAAGCTAAAGAGGGTACGTGATCACCGCAAGACCAGTAGTATTCACATGTGGGGTAGGTCTCCATTTTGTGTCTCCCAGATGAATGACTTTTCTATTAAATAACTTGGTGGGGATCATCCCTTTCGCATCAGTCATACCTAAGCCTGAGAAGCATCTTTGGTCTAACAGTGTATAGCAGACAGGCTGCTCCCGGCCCAGAGCTTCCAAGGCTTGTCCTCGATGGAACTTTTCAGATAAGATGTCAGAGGTGGGCTGGACCACTGGGGAAGAGCTCCAAGACATCTGACAATTATAAAATGCCAGAAAGCCACCACCGCCAAAGTGCAGGACCAACCTGAGAAGAAGAAAAGATCTTAAGTACACAGAGTGCCCACAGTATTGTCAGGTCACATGTCCATACAGCTCCCACACCCGTCAGGGTTAACCCGGGGAAGCTAAGGTCCCCAAAGAGAAAAGGGATCTTTTATGCCAGAATCATAAAAATTTCAGGGCTAAGTGGAGTAATTAAAAGAAAACAGATATATAGCTCTTCGTTTTTCTGATAATACATGTTCACTGAAGACAACTTGGGGCGAACAGAAAGGCCTGGAGTTCAGGAGCTGTGGCTACCTGCACAAAACGGCTTATCGGAAAGAAAGACAGATAGATGCGAAAGAGGCATCACTCCTAGTTTCAGGCAAGATTTACTGAGAAAGACACACCCAAACATACTCGCATGGGCTTCCTGAACCCCAAGGACAGAGGAGAAACATTATAAACTTTGATAGGGAAATGGGTTACTCTGTAAGGGAAGATAATGGGGCTGGAACTGGACTTCACATTGGAAGGAGAGTGCTATTCATGCAGCTGTCCTGGATGATACTCTTCTGTGAAAGTAAAAGGGTGACTTTAAAGCAGTGGTTCTCAACCTTCCTAATGCTGCGACCCTTTAATACAGTTCCTCATGTTGTGGTGACCCCCAACCATAAAATTATTTTCGTTGCTACTTTATAACTGTAATTTTGCTACTGTTGGGAATCATAATATAAATATCTGATATGCAGGATGTATTTTCATTGTTACAAATTGAACATAATTAAAGCATAGTGATTAATCACAAAAACAATATGTAATTATATACGTGTTTTCCGATGGTCTTAGGCGACCCCTGTGAAAGGGTCGTTCGACCCCCAAAGGGGGTCGCAACCCACAGGTTGAGAACCGCTGCTTTAAAGGAACAGGAACTCAGAAACATCTATGCATAGTATCTGATGTGATTAATTAAATCAATGAGGATCTCAAGACGGAGAGATGAAAAGGGCAGGCATAATAAGCAGCATTGGGTTTTGTAATATTTCTTGTGAAATCTAAAATGGATTAATTATGATAGTGCAACTGAAAATTACAACACAAGTGTTAGGAAAGAATGATTTGAAACAAAATATACCTATTTTAATATGTTTTTCAAATATATATATATTTTATTGATTTCAGAGAGGAAGGGTGTGGGAAAGAGAAAGACATCAATGATGAGAATCATTGATCGGTTGCTTCTTGCACGACCCCTAATGGGAATTGAGCCTGGAACCCAGGCATGTGCTCTGAGCAGGAATTCATAGGTCAATGCTCAGCTACTGAGACACACTGGTCAGGCAATATGTTTTAAATATTTATTAGTTTGGGGTTTTTTTGTGAATAAAAACATTTATTTTGCATTTTATACAGAACAACCTGGAATCTTCAACATGACTGCACAAGTCACCAAGGGGTTTATAGACAATGTATCCACCTGAACAGTGTGGTTCTGGGAGTTGGGGAGCCACACAAACACAGGCAGGAGTTGTAAGGTAGGAAGGGGCACCGCAGGAGTGTATTTTGACCCTTTCTTAGAGAAAAGGCAGTAGAGCATTCTGAATCACTGAAAACCTGTGCAGACGGGGCTTCTAAAACCAACACTATACCCTGAGCTCTTAGGGATGGGGCAGGCGGGATAAGGACCTTGATACATAAAGGGATACTTTCTTGTGGCAGGGGATGAGGAAGGAGGCTTACCATTCTTAATGCCCTCAGCCCTAGCACCTGATATTCAAAGGAGAGCATGTCAAACTTAAGTCATTTCCCTGCTCAAAAAAAAGGTGCTAGTAACCCTGGGACCATCATAGGGACATGATGGTCATTCCCAAGTTCCTATTCTAAGGCCCACACGTACTGAAATAAAGGGGGGGAAGTCAGAGAGTAATGGCCAGTTCATGTTAAGCGCTGATAAACCCGAATGACGGGAAAGACCCTCATCAGACAGTGGTTTCTACAACCCGCTGAATGAGGTCTCTAGTAGGGACCAAGGCAGGGAGGTCCGGAGCATCCTCAGCTTGAGGTGTAGCAGGTACAGAAAATCTCAAAGGAGGCATTAAAGTAATGAGGACTAGAACATTTCCAGATCTTAACTTTTTATGGGATTATTTTTTAAAGAGAAAAGAATCCTGACCAGTTTTTCTCAGTGGTTAGAGTGTCAGCCCCAGGACCCAAGGGTTTAGGGTTCAATTACAAGTCAAAGGCACATACTTCGGTTGCAGGTTCCCCAGCCCCAGTAGGGGCACATGCAGGAGGCAACCAATCGGTGTGTCTCTCTCATGTTGATGGCTCGCTCTCTCTCTCTCTCTCTCTCTCTCTCTCTTCCTCTCCTCCTCCTCCTCCTCCCACCCTTCCACTCTCTCTAGAAATCAATGGAAAAATATCCTCAGGTGAGGATTAAAAAAGAGAGAGAGAAAAATCAAACAGAAACACCAATCAGAAAGGATATATGCACCCCTTTGTTCATAGCAGCACAATTTACCATAGCTAAGATCTGGAAACAGCCTAAGTGCCCATCAGCAGATGAATGGATTAGAAAACTGTGGTACATCTACATCTATACTGTAAAAAAGAAGGAATTCTTACCATTTGCAACAGTATGGATGGAACTGGAGAGCATTATGCTAAGTGAAATAAACCAGTCAATGAAAGAAAAATACCACATGATCTCACTCATTTATGGATAATTAAGACCATTATAAACTGATGAACAAAAATAGATACAGAGGCAGAGCAACATCGAACAGACTGTCAAACTACAGTGGGAAGGACGGGGAGGGTTGGGGGGGTGGGTAAGAGATCAACTGAAGAACTTGTATGCATGCATATATGCATTACCAATGGACACAAGATACTGGGGGGTATGGGAAGCTCCTACAAAGTGATCAAAAGCACATAAACAATCCAATGCTAGTAAGAATTCAGCGAAGAGAACAAGCGAGCGCCTTTGCAAGGCCTTAAGAATGGTCCACAGAAAGAATGTTCATTCTCGCCGATTTGGCTCAGTGGATAGAGAGCATCGGCCTGCGGACTGAAAGGTTCCAGGTTCAATTCCGGTCAAGGGCATGTACCTTCATTGCGGGCACATCCCCAGTAGGGGGTGTGCAAGAGGCAGCTGGTCGATGTTTCTAACTCTCTATCCCTCTCCCTTCCTCTCTGTCAAAAATCAATAAAATATATTTAAAAAAAAAATTTTTTTTTAAAGAATGCTCATTCTCTTTGACCAGCAATGACTCCTCTGAGTGTGTACAGTAAGGAAATAACCCTGAACATGGACAGAGTTTTACGAACTGAGGTAGACTCAACATTATTAGATTAAGAACTGGGACGATTCTGTCCCTAAACTCAGAGGGCACTGGTCAAGCTGTCCAATGTTCTTCAGAGACCTCCACGTTTGTTGGGAAGATCTCCCCTTCGCTAAGCTGACCCAGGATGTGACCCTTCCTCTCTGGGTGCAGACCACAGTCTACTTTCTATGACAAATAGACAGAAAAGTGTCTTCTCTCTCCTTGGATGCCGACTGCCGGAGAGCAGGTTGGACAGCCACCTGAGTATGCCCAGAGACTGTGCCATACCCTGAGGGCCATGTTAATACTGCAGACCCCATAGAGACGCAGACACAGCCCACAGCCCACTCCACCACACCATTACCTTGGAATGGGGTCCCTCCAGTCACCCCTCTTGTTTGCTTTCTTTGCTCTGGAGAATTCGTTCACCCAAATGCTGCCAAACAGACCAAAGCTGACCTGCAGCCACCTCTCAGCACCTCCTGCTGGGCTGTTTCCCCCCAAACACGCAGAACCATTGTCTCCAATGTCGGACTGGGAAGACTGGTCTGAGATCTTCTGGCTGTCGGGACCCAAGGTCTGCTTTTGGTCCCCATCCTCTTTCTTCCTCTCTCCTTTTCCTAGAGGTTCTGGCAGTGGGTTGTTGCCAGGAGACTTGGTTTCTTCATCTGGATCAAATCTAAGGAATAATTTCTTTCCGTGGACCTAGAAAAAAATAACATGATCTAAGCCTTTGCTTATAGATGTGTTTGCACACCACCCCCTCCCCCCCCGAAATTCATATGTTCAAACTGTAACTTGCAATGGGATGGTATCTGGAGGTGGAGCCTCTGGAAGGTGATTAAGTCTTGAGGGTGGAGCCTTCATGAATAGGGTTAGGGCCTTGTCCCTTCCACCATGTGAGAACACAGGGAGATGACCATCTATGAGCCAGGAAACTGAATCTGCCAGCACCTTGATCTTGAATTTCCAGCCTCCAGAACTGAGAAATAAATTTCTGGATTTGTAAGCCACCCAGTCTGTAGTATTCTGTTACAGCAGCACAGAAAGATAGAGGCTTACAGACCCAGAAAGGGGAAGACTAGAAGAGGTGGATGAGCCATGGTAACATGAGCCGACAAGAATGGGGGCAGAGTTGGAAGATAAAGGAAGACTTGCTCAAGCAGGGGAGCAGCATGGGAAAGCATGGGCAAGGAGAACTGTTAGAGGAGCTCCAGACCTTTCAATATGATTGGAAGAGAGATCTGGGGCAGGGGCAGAAGTGTGCTAGAGAGGGAGGCACGAGTCAGACCTCGAGGGAATTCTGACTTACACTCAGGGCAAAGGTGAGCAGGTTGGAAACTCTATCAGAAGGCTATGCTCTTTCCTTACGTCCTTGCTGGCCCCGTGGGATTAAACATGGTTCCCAACCAAAGGTGCACATCAGAGTCAGCTGAAGTGATCAGAATCTCCAGCTTGTGTATTTTTTATAGTTCCAGGGCCACTGTAATGCTCACTTCTGGCTGAGAAATATCAGACTGAAAGAGGAGCTGCATGGAGTCCTAGCATGGTTGTCTTGGGCTCAAGGAAGTGATGGCATGGAAAGTGCCGAGATAAATTCTAGGGGAGGCATAGGATATGCTGAGGGAGCCGGTCCACCTGTGGGAGGTATGACCACCAGACGATGATGGACTCACCTGGGTGTCCTGGAGCCACAGGGACTGGAAGCTGGCAGGGTTTAGCTTCTTACTGCTGCCCCCTGTCTTGACCACCTGCTGCCCCACAAAGGGGGAGGTCAAATGGTGAAACTTCCTCACTGACGGCCCTTCTGGCATCCCTGCAGGTGGAAATGATGTAGCTAGTTTCTCTCTAGCACAGTGGTTCTCAACCTTGGCTGCACATTAGAATCACCTGGGAATCTTTTTTTATATATATTTTATTGATTTTTTAGAGAGGAAGGGAGAGAGATAGAGAGTTAGAAACATCAATGAGAGAGAAACATCGATCAGCTGCCTCCTGCACATCTCCTACTGGGGATGTGCCCGCAACCAAGGTACATGCCCTTGACCGGAATCGAACCTGGGACCTTTCAGTCCGCAGGCCGATGCTCTATCCACTGAGCCAAACCGGTTTCGGCACCTGGGAATCTTTTTAAAATCCTGATTTCTGGGCCTCATCCTCTGGAAATTCTGTTTCTTTGTTATGGGGTGGGACCACATTAGTAACAAAGAAACAGAATTTCCGGAGGATGAGGCCCAGAAATCAGTATTTTAAAAAGATCCCCAGGTGATTCTAATGTGCAGCCAAGGTTGAGAACCACTGCTCTAGCATCTCTGCTGGATGTCAAGCTCTGAGCTTTCAAGCAGCTATTTTTTGCCACCAACTTTTAACAGTATACATGACCAAAAAGGGATCGTGGCTTGGGAGGAGGGTCAGATCAAAGAGCGCAACCAGCTGAGCCAGCTTCCCAGGAAGGGTTTCCCCTTCCAGCTCCTCTCCCCCTTCTTCATGTGGCAAACAATTAAGCACCTACAGCAGTGATGGCGAACCTTTTGAGCTCGGCATGTCAGCATTTTGAAAAACCCTAACTTAACTCTGGTGCTGTGTCACATACAGAAATTTTTTGATATTTGCAACCATAGTAAAACAAAGACATATTTTTGATATTTATTTTATATACTTAAGTGCCATTTAACAAAGAAAAATAAACCAAAAAAAATGAGTTCGCGTGTCACCTCTGACACACGTGTCATAGGTTCACCATCACTGACCTACAGAGTGCTAGACATCACTTCAGGGTACCCTCTATTTTGATCATGTGGCAGCATGAACAGGAGCGGACCCTTGTTACCTTTTGCCTGGACTGTCGCCTCTAACTCATCTCCACACTGTCTCTGTCCTGCTCCTTCCTCCCCCAAAACTAATCCAACCCACTGCTGCTGATTTATTCCCGCCTCCTTTTTTTCAGGAAAGAGATGGTCACTGTAGGGAAAGCTGTAAGGGACACAAAGACACAGATGTGGATTGAGCCCTCCCAGGACCCCCTCACAATTAAGGGCGCTGTGTATGTGACAACCACAGTGCAGAGCTCAGAATCATGACAAGTGCAGACACAGGGTCATGTGGGTTCAGAACAGGGAGGAGTCACTTCCAGCTTAACTACAAATATTTATCCCTGGTAATGGATAAACAGCTGGGGTTCCGTTTTAACACTGAATCAAATCCCTGCCCCAAATCACCCAAGTACCTAGACCCAGGGCATGTTTAAGTATATTTTTGGAAATGGAAAACTGAGCAGCAAATTGCCTCTACCATAGCCTTAAAAGATTAAAACGAGAAGGGGCACATTTTTTTTAACCCTCACTGGAGGATATTTTTCGAGAGGGTGAGGGAGGGAAGAGAGAAACATTGATGTGAGAGAGACACAAGGATAAGTTGACTCCAGCACGCCCTCCACTGGGGTCCAACGAGCCTGCAACTCAGGTCTGTGCCCTCGACCAGAATCTAACCAGAACCAGCGACCCTGCAGGCCGAGGCCCACGCTCTGTCCACTGAGCCCGAGCTGCAGGCGGGACGCAGACCCGACAGGGAAACCACGCCTGCCCTCAAGGCCCGGCTAAGGGCTCGCAGCAGACCCACTGAACCAGGGAGAGGAGCGTCATCGTCCTCCTCCTTTCAAGGGAAATCACTCCCTTCCGTGGGGAGAGTCACAAAGGAGGCTCTCCCCAACTTTCTCGGGGTGAGGGGGCTGAGAGGTGGGCGCAGGGACCAGACTGAAAGGCCCTGAGGAGCCTCTGGGAGGAAATGCGGGGAGGCGCGGTGGTAAGGAGCCCCCCGAAAAAAGGAAATTCGGCCAGGGGTGCGGGTTCCATGGGGACGCTTCTAAAATTTTCGTAATTCGAGTTTTTCCGCTGATAACAAAGTGACTACAACGCGTGCTCGGGACGGGGGGCCACTCCGCGCACCTCCGAAGAGGGAGCCGCCGCCTCTCCCGGCCCACGCGGCCCACGCGGAGGGCGGGCGGCTGCACTCACCGGCTCCGGCCCGCAGCCCCGGGGCGGGGGCGAACGCTGTCCCGGGAGCGGGGAGCCGGCTCCAGCCCGAGGCGGGGAAGGGGGTGTAGCGCGAGGGTCCTCACGCTTGTGTGGACACGTGACTGTTTGGGGCGGGCGTACAGCGGGGCCCCGCCCCCGGGGTGTACGTAGGAGGCGGGGCTCGCCTCTGTGAGTGGGCGGGGCTCTTGCGTCAGTCCGGGGCGCGAAGCTCTGGGAGCTCGGCGCCGGGGGGCGGGGTCTAGAGCGGGGCGGGGCCCGGGATGGGGCGGGGCCCGCCTTTGATGGGGAGAGTAGGAGGCTCCCATGGGTGTCCTCCAGGTCCCGAAGGAACCAAGGTTGGGGATCAAAAGCGGGCGTGGAAGAAGGGCAGTCAGAGACTGAGAATGAGCGGCCGGTGGAGAAGAAACGCAGCGCCTTTGGGACGTTTATTGTCTAACGAAGACAGAGGGTTATAGGGAAAAGTTAAGTGACTTTATAAACAGGAGAACTTGGGGTGGTTCAGGCAAAGGCAAGCCTTTAAGTTGGTTTTGTTCAGCTTCCGAGCCTAAGTGAGGTCATTGTGAAAAGGAAACAAGTTGTCAAGAAGTTCTCATGACATCCTTAAAGGATGGGATCTTTAACTTTATATAACTTGAATATTATAATTGAAATTTATACCATAAACAAATGTTACCTTAAAGATCATATTTGTATATTAAAGTTTCATTTCAAAGAATAAAAAGATAAAATAGTAGACTGTTTAAAAATAATTATGTTCCATGTTGTTAGTTCTCCAAAGAGCGTGGGGAACCTGCACAGGAAAGCAGGCACCATGGGCCCTAGCTGGGAGGGCCCTAGGGGGTCTTGGCCAGCACAAGAAGACAGGCCCAGTCCCTGCTTAGATGGTGTCCTGATGATTGGGAGGGAGCTGTATAGTATAGATGGCCTTCTACAGAAGGGGCTTGGGCAGGAAGTGAGGAGAGAGAGGCTGGGATGGCTTGGGATATGCAGGGAGCTCAGCACAGAGGAGCCTGGAGACAGACTGGATGAGGTTTGCAGGCATGTAGTTTCCAGGAGGTATCCAGCCTGCTTGTCTCTTTCGATATCTGGAGACCAACATTCTCACCACAGGATGGCCCCTGCTGTAGGATCAGGCACACCCAACAATAGTTTTCAGAGCCCCTAATTCCCCATTCTGTGTAGACTCTGGCTGAGCTGGGAAGGAGCTACAATCCTTGGCTCACTGCTTGGAATGATTGCCTGGCACCTAAGAGGTCTCTGCTGAGGCCAAAGGGCTATAGAGTTGAGAAAAGCAACGGTTCACAGCTTGACCGTCATTTATAACAATAGTTGTTTGTTGAGCACATATTATGTGCAAGGCACTCGTCTAAGCTCTTTACATAGATTGCCTCATTATTAGTTGTGGGAAGACAAGCAAGTCACAATACCTCAATCTACCCATGTATTAAAGTGGGATATCTATTTCATGATGTTTTTATGGAAATATTAGAAAGCAGGGATTCTCAAACTTTAATGTGCTTATGAGCCAGCCTGGAATCTTGTTTAAATGCAAATTCTGACTCAGGTTAGGAGCAGGGCCCAAGATTTTGCCTTTCCTACAAACTGCCAGGTGCTGCAGCTGCTGCTAGTTCAGGGACCACATTTGGAGAAGCAAGGACTAGAGCACAATACTTGGCAGTTGGTAGGCACTCAATAAATATTCTTTAAATGAATCATTAAATGAGATTATTACATGGGAAGCATCCATAAATTGTAAAGTGCTGTGCAGGTGTATAGAATCATCATTCTAGGACAGTAAGGCTGGGAAATCTGCCTGGAAAAGGGCAAACTCCTAGGATAGTAATTATAGAATAGCACCTTAGAACATTATTTCTGCATCAGGCTATCTGGGCCCAAATCCCATCACTCAGCAGGCATAGCTTGAGCAAATAATTTAACCTTTTTTTGTACCTCAATTTCTTCATCTGTAATATTTGGTGAAATGCCTACCTCGATGGGCTACTGTGGGATTTATTGAGATGATACATCAATCCCTTAGCACTGGGCCTGGCAAAGAGTAATAATAAATAGCTATATATGTTTTAGTTATTATTATTATTTGTCCCAAATCCCACAGGAGCCTGCGGGGCCCGCACCCAGCCTTCTAAGGGCCATGGAGCCAATTTCTCTCTCATTTGTGCTCTTGATTTCTCCAACAGGGTTAAAGTTATAATGCTCATGAAAATCTATTAAAATACAGCCACCTTTAAGACAGCAGGAAAGGAAGTGAAGGAGAAAAGCAGTTGGAATTAAATTGCCAAGGAACGAGTTTGGGGATTCTGAACCACATCAAGGAGGGTTCATGTGTCCATAGAGACCTTTGGGGAGCACCAAGGGCTGAGAGTGAGGCTCCTGGATCTATAGTTGGCCATCTTTTGGGCATGTGACTGTGGACGGTAAGCCCTATTCCCCAATGGTTCTAGGTCCTTCTTTCATGGTGTCTAAATTGGGAGAATTGGAGAATTTGGAACCAAGGATCCTCCCCAACTTCTAGAAAAATGTTGAAAGACTTTGTCTTGGAGTGGGACCTAGACCCAGGCTGTGCGGGGTTATCCAGCTCTTTAGGAGAGGTACTTTGGAGTGTAAAAGCCCCAATTCTGGAGTCAAATAGACATCAGGCTTGAATCCTGAATCTGCACAAACTAGTTCTGTGATCTTCATTGAGTTACTTAAAATCTGTGGGCCAGTATCTTCTTGGTGTGCAAACTGTGATTGTGACGATATATGAATGTTTTATGTGAATATAAAGCTACTAGCAGCGTCTAATGTGCAGCAGTGCTCAATAAGCAGTAGGTACTTTTTTTTAAAGCAGAATTTCTGGGCTGATTTCAAGTTGCTTGAAAATCAGGCTAACATTCTGAAGGAAACAAGGAATAGGAGGATACAGACGCCCCCTTGTGGTGAGTTCATTAACTGCAAGGACAGTATCTTGATTCCAAACTCAGAGCCTCCCTAGTGAGCGTAGGTGCTCAGTAAGTGCAGCTTTTCCACACACCAGCTCTGTGGCCTTGGGCAAGTTCCCTCCATAATGATGAGACAAGAGGGTTTGGACTAAGTAATCTCTGGGACCCCCTCATGATCTCCAAATGTGTCAGGTACCCAATCCAGGCAGCCTTTTTCCTAGTGGGTGGGGTTCAGTTTTCTTTCTGTTTTATTCGACACTCCCAGAACAGTTATTGGAAATCTTACCAATACTAACGTTCCCAAATCCTTAGCAACTGGTGTCCTGTAACCCCATTGTACTTCTATAGACTCCAGCCCCATACCCTCCTGTAAGGAATGGACTACCAGGGATTCCTCAGCCCTGTCCTTGTGTGGACAGCTAGATTTTAGGCTGCAGGACCTCCCAGGAGCCTGGGACAGCTCCAGGACCTTGACAGCTGCCCTGGGACTGTTTGACTGCTCGACTGTCATGGCTAAACAGGACTTAGTTGCCCCGTTAAGTGCTAGGCCATGCTAGATGGAGCTGACCTAATCAGTTTGATCAACACAGACTTGTAGCACAGGACTAAACCAGAGCCCAAGAGCAGGAGTCTTAACCTGGGGATACGGAGAAGTTTTCAGAGTCCCAGTGGTGTGCAACATCTCAGGCTATGTGCGCCTTTCTGGGAAAGTGAGCACAGCTTTTGTTACATTTTTAAAGCGGTCTTGTGACCCCAAAAGTTAAAAAGCCATTGCCCCAAATGACAGGAATGACTTACTCCACGCTTTCTCTATACAGGAAGCTTTGGAAGTGTGTTCCAGTCCCATAACCCGCAGTCCCGCTCAAATCTCAACACAGCTGGGCAGTGAGGGAAGACACCAAGGTTGTTGGGTGGGTGTAGGAAAACACACCAGAACTAAAACATGTTGTCCCCTTCAGTGTGGCAGCCACAGAAGACCTGAAAATGTTTCCCATCACTTCTGCTTCCTTCACTGGGATTAGCTTTCAGAGCCTAAGAGCGCATTCTTGAATAGCTCTTCACCTGTGGCAAATGTCTACACTTTAAAGGGGCATTTAGAATTAAGATCAGTGACAAAAAAAAAAAAATTGGTCAGGTGATGTAATTCTGTTTGGGATTCTAAAACTAAATGTGGTTAAGAAGCCATAAATCTTGTTCTCCTAGGCTGATAGGAGCAGGTTCTGGACAGCATCTAGCAGTGGTTCTCAACCTTCCTAAGGCCACGACCCTTTAATACAGTTCCTCATGTTGTGGTGACCCCCAACCATAAAATTATTTTTGTTGCTACTTCATAACTGTAATTTTGCTACTGTTATGAATCGTAATGTAAATATCTGATATGCAGGATGTATTTTCATTGTTCGCGACCCACAGGTTGAGAACCGCTGGCTACGGGGAGTCCCAGCATGTCTGCAATATTGGAACGTGGTTTCCTCGGTGGCTACTTTGAGACACAGTGCTCATGTGAATGTGTAGCTTCCCAACCATTTTTAAGCCTCATTACTCAGGTCACAATACAGGTACTGTTTTCCACGTGGAGAACATCAATCTGGGGTCTCCAGGAGGAGCATTTGGGGGCCCCAAGGTTTCATTTTTACCAACAAGAATGCCTAAGACCCAGTGAGACAGGAGCCACTTTCTTCCAAATCATGATTTCAGAGCTGCTGGCCCAAAGCCGGGGATGCTAGCCCCAAGTCAGTGTGACGCTAATGCGGTGGAACGCTCCATCTACACGGTTCACATCTCATTGCAGTTCATTTCATATGAGCACATCCATTTTCAAGAAGGGGCAGCACAAATGACTCCGGTCATTGTAAGAGGAGTTTACTAGTGTTCATTAGTATCGACTAACTAGAATCAACGTCTTGAAATCAGATTCACTGATGAGGAATTGGTAACTGCCCAGTGATTAGTGAAAACCTCTTATAAACCCAGTCGGGGAGAAGGGGCGGTCACATGTTTATTTCTCAGGTGAAGTAGGGCCACCACACCGGAGGACAGAAGGCAGTCACGAGAACAGAGGGGTGTGTGTGTGTGTGTGTGTGTGTGTTTCCTTCCCTAGAGAGGAAAACCTCCCCGCATAGGGGAACCTCCTGGGCCCAAGAGCACCGGGTGCCTCGAAGGCTTTTTCTGATTCCTCTGTTCTTGGAAACCCAGAGCACAGCTGTGTGGTCACCTCTCTACAAAACTAAACCCACGGTCTCCCAAGCTTCATCCAGAAGAGTGAGCTAGCAATGCACAAAGCCCAGGAAACATGGGCTTTGAAAAACTAGGTCTATTTTAATGTCACCTTCAGTCTTTTTGCAAATGCCACTGCCGCAGCAGCCACCGGAGGGGAGATAAGAGACACCCTAGACCCAGAGTGGTACAGAACAGCAGCACTCCCAGGAGGCTACGGGTCAGAAACCAAAGCAAGTGCCCAGGGGCAGGGAGACCTGGAGGTCCTACTTCCCACGCTAAGCCTTGAAGCTTGAAGGCTGGTCCTTGGTCACGGGATGATGGCATTTTTGTGTTCTAGCTTCAAGCAGGGCAAGGATGCAATCTGAAGAGTAGAGTTCAATGTCATAAAACGACTTAAATAAACAAAAACCCAACCACCTCCACCCCCAAAGCAGCTTTCCAAATGGCTGCTTCTCATGCACTCAGTATCCTGGTCAGTGTGTCACGTTCCAGGGACTCGGGCTGGGGGTGGAGTCATCCAACCCCCCTCCCCCACTTCCCTGCTCAGCTCCGTTTAGTGAATGTTCAGTCAATATAAACTTAACTTGCACGGCTGTCAACCCCAAGCCAAACATAACCACAGCTAAATCTGCTACTACTCACCCCCTAAAGGCATTCAAAAGTCAAATATGCAGGAGTAACGCTCTCCAGCTGCCACAATGACTTGACCTGTGCTTCAGAAGGTTTTCTCATGGCCGGAGGTGAGACTAAGGGGATGTGAGGGATTTATCTGGACACATGCTCCCTGGCTGCTTCCCATACCATGTTAGGCCCCTCATTTATTCTAATGATGCTAGGATTGCTAGCCTCCCCCCCTCCCTGCATCCCCGCCTTGTACCGCCCCGCCCACCCCCCCCCCACCCCCCCCAGCCACTCCCCAACCATCTGGGAACTGCATCCTTTAGAATATCAAAATCCACCTCCTCTGAGGATACATTTCATCTGGGAAAGGAACCAAGTCTGGTGAGCACGGAGGCCGAGACGAGCTGGGTAGCCCCTCTGGAGGGGAGCAGTCCTGACTATATAAGGTCTTCTCGGATTGTGTATGGCTTGGTTCTGGAAGCGATTCCTCAAGGGAAGTGGCAGAACGTTTTCAGCAAGGACTTCGTCAGGGAACATGCGCCTCGAAAGGCCAACATAAATCCTGGGGGCGGGGGGCGGGGGAGGGGGGGTGTTTTTGGTTTTGAAGCTCTTTTTTCCTCGTAGTTGCTAGAGTTCTCCCTCTGGATGGTCCCTACGTTCCATAGGTCTGGCTGTTCCTGAGACTATTTAAAAGCTTTCCTGATTTGACAGAGCATGGCGTTTAGAGTGGGTTTTTTTCCTGAGCTGCTCAAAAATAACAGGGGTGCTGTGAAAAGTCAATGGCCACCAGTTGCCCAGTGGGTTTGGCATAAGCCAACTGCGAGGCAGGAAGTCACCGGAGACAGTACTGAGTGGGGGTGGATTTTTTTGGTCTGGGTCCCTTCCCCCACCCTCACCCCACCACACCCCCCACCCCGTCCTCACTTTTAAGATGAAGCAAGTAAGCAATTCTGGAGCCTAAGAAGGTGAAGACAAATGGATAAAGGAGACATTTCTCTCCGCTCCCATTGGTGTGAAGCATCGCTTGCCCCTCGAAGGGCTTGTCTGAATGGCACCATAAAAGAGAAGAGGAAGATGGAAGGGCACCTTAGGGTGACCGTTGGCACACACCTCAACTCAGGTGGCTAGAGCGATCACTGCCCCTAAGCTTTGCCTCATGTTCCGGCCCTGTGATCCCTGAGGGGAGCTCTAAAAACGGCCACTGGGCATCAGCTGATGGACCACAGGAACCTTAGTTAACTGACAGTTGACCCAACCCTCTCTTAGGAAACCAAAGCCTAGACATGACCTGTCAAGGTCGCAGGCTAGTCAGTGGCAGGGCCAGGAGGAGTGTTCCTTTCAGCCGTCACCGCCACAAACAGAGGTCCTCGCCAACTGCAGACAGTGAAGGAAGGAAATGATCTTAGGTGCCGCCTGTGAGCGGATCGGCGAAGGGGCCGCTGTGACTCAAGATTGCCTTGCGAAGGGCATCATCAAACCTCCCAGGAAAGGTAACGGAGGGAGGAGGAGAAGGGAAAGAGGAGTACAGATAAATTTATTAGTTAAATACTGATTTTACAGCCATTTCACCTTAAGACAATGTTAACGGGTTAGGGAAAGAATATGAGGGTGGCCTTCAGGAAAGAAAGCAATGTAAATGATGATTAGAGCAGAATCTTGGTTTAGAGATATTCTCTGCTACAGCCTGTAGGATTTGGGCGGGGCGGGGGAGGCCTGGGTGTCCGGGGGTAGGACGCAGTAAGGCCACAGTCTGCGGCAGCTCTGTGGATAAGGAGGACACGGAGGGAGGAGTCTGTGAGCTCCGGCATCACAGGCAGAAACAGCAACGTGGAGCTAAGAAAAAGGCCGATTCCAGTCCAGCACCGGGGAGCCCTCAAGGCCCAATTCAGTGTCTTCTCGTAGCAGTTGTCATCTTGCTTTTCATGAGTTTTGTTGTGTTTGCTTTGAATTTATGTTGCAAAATCGCTAGCTTTTCACCTCTTGGACAAGGGATTTCTGATGCCAGGAGGGCACGCTGCACCCCTTGGGTGGACTCGCTGCCTGGCCCAGGGGCCCAGCTCCGCAGAGCAGAAGTGGTGTCAGCAAGATCCGAGTGCAAGCGAGTCAGAATCCATGGAACACCCTGCTCCCCATCCAGTGCCGGCCCAGCCCCGGGGCGTCCAGAAAGCCTCTCCAGAGGGATCTCAAGTCTTAGGTGAGTGTCGGTCATACTCGCTTTAGCAGCAGAACCTTTTTTGTTCTCACTCAGAACTCCCTGTGCATGATGGGGTGGAGGAAGGATTTTGGGGGGCAGACTTTGGGGGCTGCTGTTCGGCTAAACTGCTAAGCTCTTGTTTTGCTGAGGGAGAGACACGGCCAAGCCAGAGGCAGGCTGAATCGCATGGGGCAGTGGAAGGGATTTTTCTTTTCAGAGGCCTTGTGGTGAAGAGAAGGAGCGAAGGGATGACGCTGTGAGCCGGGAAAGGAACGTGGGGGAGGCACCATCGCCAAGTTGAGATTTTGCGAAGCCATACTGCATGGTGGGTGAGGCAGCCTCTCCTCCGTCTCCCCACGGAGCACCCCGTAACACGGGCGATGCTCAGCGTTCCTGGAGTCAGGATTCAGTCCTGAGGGGAGCGGGGGCGGGGGGGGGGGGGGTGCTGAGCCTGAAGGGGAGTGTTGGGCATGGGCAGGAGCTGCCTGGAGGGGCCTGTCACAGTGAAAGGCACATGGATGCCCTGGCTCAGGCTGGAGCAGGGTCGCAGCACCTGCCCCTCTCCCCACCCTCAGATCCTGGTGCCAGGAACACCAGGGGAAAACCACCGTCTTAGGCCACAGTGATGGAAGGGTAGAGAAGGACAGCTCATCTCTGTCAGGGTGGAGTGGGGCAGAAAACGAGAAAGAAGTCTCCAGCTCCACGGGAGGGACCTGAGTGTGCTCCTCGCAAAGGGTGGGTGCGTCCAGATCGGAGTCTGGGCTCATCCCAGCCCCTCATCTTGAAGAGGCATCTGATGAAATCCTACACCCACTCCCCTCACCAAATCATCGACTTCAAGTTTCTTCCCAGTTGTTCCGGAGTCATTCCCAGACAGAGCAGGCTGGCCGCTGGGAGCCGTCCTCGCCTCCGCGGCTCTCTAAGTCCCAAGTCTGTGCAGGAATCTGAGGAGGGAGGGAGGTGGCATTATGCAGTGATTATGTCCCCGTGACTGTCAGCCAAGGCCAGGCTGTTCCAAGGGTCCTGCTTGGAGCTGGCCTGCGGTGACTGGCTGACAGAAGCTGCGTAGCCTTGTGGGGAGAGCTTCAGGGACGAGAGGACCGGGTGGATGGAGGGCCCGTGGCCAGACATGGCGCTGACCGAGAACGTCTGCAAAGCAAAGAGGGCAACATGAGGTCGGCGGGGTCACTCCTGAGGGCTCAGGAGGGGGAGCCCCGTTAGGTGGTGTTCCCAGGCTGGCTCCCACACCTAGGAGAGGGACCAGAGGAGCGGCCAACGGACAAGGGCAGGACCCGGGACCCAGCATTTCCATTTCCTCCAGGGTGTGCTGTGGGTGCAGAGGGTCTGTGTGATTCATCAGCTGCCACGGAGCACCATGACCAGTAGGTTGCGACTACTCTGGTTTCTCTGAAGCTCTGATAGTTACCTGAGACCTTCACTACAATCCCATCACCATCAGCGCCCCACTTTCAAGCAGTAGCCGTCTTCCCATCTGGAAGGGGCTCCTGGCTCTGCTGGTTCCACAGAGCCAGCTGCTCTTCACCCGATAGCAAAGAGCTGGTTAGACATGGCCTCCCGCAAGTATTGGCAGGGAAGAGGTCAGAGTTAATGGGAGACTGCGACCAGGAACATCACGATCCCAAATGAAGGGAGCCACAGAGGGAAGGGGGTTCAGGAGCAGGGATGCCATCATTTCCAAAAGAAGAGAATGAGGGGACTGTTGGTCTATCCTCTGGGCACACGAGAAAGATGGCCCTGCACCTGGCCCTCGTGAAAATGACATCCTGCTTGTGACCTCCTCACCACCCCCAACCCACCCACCCACTGGGCCCTCTACACTTCCACGCCTCTGCCCATGCCAGGAGGGTCCCCCTCCTTCCCTTCCTCCTCCTAACATCTACGCATCCTTCAAGGCCAAGGTCAAACCACCCCTCCCTTAGGAGACAGAGGAGCTGCCCAACATTTGTTTCTCACAGGTGTGTCCAGATCACTGTGGCTTGATCGGATGTGCCGGCAGCCCCCAGCCTCGAGTGGGGCCCTGAGGGCAATGGGCAGCGGACAAGTCCCTCAGTCATGTGCTCCAGACCGCAGTGCCGGCCTGGCCACGGGGTACTCTGGAACCTACTTCCTCAGGGGCAGTCCTGTTCCCCGCTCAGGGGCGCACCTGGGACATGGAGCTGCTGTGGCCGTAGTGGGACCCCAGCCCAGGCTCTGTCTTGATGGGGCGCATCTCTTCGCTGCTGCTGGTGGTCACGGTGCTGGAGTTGCTGGAAACGCTGCTGGTGGGAGGGAGGCTCTCGCTGCCCGAGGGACCTGGAACAAGGCAGAGTCAGGACACCCGAGAAGAGCAGAGGCAAGGACAAAGGGGTGGCCGTCCTTTGAGACAGCCAGGGTAGATCCATGCTAATGGCTTCTTTATATTTTCTGGGGCAAAAAGCAGGAGTCCTTCATGGGTGGAGGGCATCGGTTCCCCAAGTGAGATTTTCAAGAGAACTTTTTTTTTTTGAAATGACAGGGGCATCATCCTTTATCCCAAACCCCTTGAGGCCACAGGTGTTTCAGGACTCAAAACTTTTATTTTTAATTTTTAAAAGGGCATATACTGTACATTAGAGGACAACTCCAGTGAGGTCTGGGACAATACCCACATTGAAATGCGTGAATAAGTTCTACAGCAAAACATGGGAATATTCACAAGTGTGGCAAATAAAAGATGATACATAGCCCGTGTCTGTTCAGATTGGGTTTTGCTGCCAAATCTAGCCCCCTGGACTTTGAATTTCAGATAGGGGATTGTCCATCTGAACCAAAAACCTGCTCTCTGGGGTGGGGTGGGGTTACTTATGAACAGTGTGGACCACAGGGGAGAGACACTGAAAGGTCTAATGCAGTGGTTCTCAACCTTCCTAACAGTTCCTCATGTTGTGGTGACCCCCAATTTTATTGTTACAAATTGAACATAATTAAAGCATAGTGATTAATCACAAAAACAACATGTAATTATATATGTGTTTTCCGATGGTCTTAGGCGACCCCTCTGAAAGGGTCGTTCGACCCCCAAAGGGCGTTTCCCAGTGAGATCTTTCCTTTGGTAGCAGCACTGAGGAGGAAGGGCTCTGGGAGGGAACAGAAGTAGTCCTCAGCCTTCATCTAGGAAATTGAGAAGGCAGGGTGGTACCTTAAACAGCATTTGGACCCTGACGTGTAAAAACGTGGGTCTAACTATCCATCCACAGCTGTGTGATTCTGGTTAAGCCACTGCCCTCTCTGGGCCTCAGCTTCTTGTTTATAAAATGGACATAATAAGTGGGGTCTCATGGGGGGTCTTTAAAGCTCAACAAGAGAATATTTGTGAAGAAACTTTCTAAAGTACAAAGTACTACGTGATGTTCATTATACACTGGCTTACAAACCAGTCTGTTGTGACCATGACTAGATCCCAAAGATGGGGGGACCCGGGATGGTTCCCTTTTCCTTCAGGCCCTCGACCAGTCCAGCTGGCCCACTGCGGCCTTTGCGACTGGCAATGATCAGGCCACAACTTGGCCCGAGCCTGCTTCCAAAGCTCCAATATGTCCCGTGGTGATGTCCCTCTTCTGTGGGATTCCTCACTGTGTCCTGAAAAGCTAGGGATGGATGATGCCAACGTTACACCTTGACTCCCTGGGCCAGCTCCCCTTACCAAGAACAGATTCCCACACACTCCACCGACGTCAGACTTATTCATGTAATTACATGCAGCTCTTTCCCTCACCTGCTGGTGTCTTAGCTTTATTAAGGTTCTTGGGCTTCCGTTTTCTGGTTTGAATCCCCTCTTTCCGCATCGCAAGAGGCCTGGGAACCTGAGATGACAAGTCGATAGATATGGTTTTCCATTTGTGCATGATCAGCTACAATATTTCAATACACACACTATGGGAAGACAACATCTAAGCAATTCCTCTGTAAACCGTGGCGCTGAGACTAAGGAAATCAGCCCCTGGAACTTCTGCCAAGAAAGAAATCAATTCTGTTCTTTTAAAAAATGTATTGAGCACCTTTATGACATCCTGGGTATTAACTAGTCCCTGAAGAAACAGACACTGAAGGGCACAGATACTTCCCTCCAGAGGTTCACGTTTAGTGGGAAGGACAGACAACTAGAAAATAACCAGACTCATTGGTGATGGGGGAGAACTCTGTCCTGGGTTGGGGTGGAGAGGGAATGGCGCATGAGCTCATCAAGGAAGGCTTCCCGGAAGAGGGGACGTCTGAGTTGCAGGAGACTGTGGAGGAGATGGGGGCAGGTATTTCGGGCAGCAGGCACAGTGTGTGCCAACGCCTTTCATTCATCAGCCACATCAGGGCTCTGTGAGAGTGAAAAGGCGGTGCTCTTCTCAGTGACGATGCCAAGAAAATGGGCATAAACTGGGACAGACCCCGGGAGTGAGGATGTAAAGACACGCTGCCTACAGCAGCGCTTCACTGCACTGAATCTGACCATAGCCAACAGCGGTGTTTCCATGGGAGCAGCAAGAGATTATGCTGGAGAGACGGACCTGTGGCCAGGTGCTGAGATAAACTGTGCGCGGACAATACGTTTATCGCATCTGACTCCTCATAAACGTGCAGTGACTGTCAGCTGTCACTCACAGAGGCCCAAACCAGTGCCTGGGGAGCAAGCCTGCATCATTCTAATGTTTTTCAACGCTGTGCCTTCCCCACATCTGGTTTCTTTTAGGCCCGGCCCACAACAGCACAGTCCCTGGTCTACGCTGGTCTCCCATATGGGATTAATAAAGGCCACACCTGCAAACACTGAAAGAAAAGCAATCGCCACTTCAGAGATGTCAACACCGAGCGGTTAAGAGAAGTGCACTAGCGTCCATGAACTTGAACTTGCCTTCTAGTCAACTGAGGGTCAGATGAGATAGCACTCCCAACTTTGGGGGAAAGTGTACTCAGGCCCTGGCAAAGCCCATCCCAACTTCAGAGGAATCTTGCCCTCTTCTTTATCCCTACCCACCTTAGTACTTACTTTTTAAAATTGTGGTAAAATACACATAACAGCCCTGACCAGTTTTCTCAGTGGTTAGAGAGCATCAGTTCGAAAACTGAAGGGTCACAGGTTCCATTCCTGGTCAAGGGCATGTGCCTCAGTCGTGGGTTTGACCCTGGCCCCCTGGTTGGGGCACGTGCAGAAGGCAACCAGTCAATGTGTCTCTTTCACAACGATGTTTCTCTCTTTCTCTCTCTCTCTCTCTCTCTCTCTCTCTCTCTCTCTCTCTCTCTTTCTCCCTTCTACTCTCTCTAGAAATCAATGGAAAAAATATCCTCAAGTGAGGATTAAAAAAACAACAAATACACATAACATAAAATTTACCATCTTAACCATTTTTTAAACATATTTTTGTATTGATTTCAGAGAGGAAGGGAAAGGGAGAGAGAGATAAAAACATCAATGATGAGAGAGAATCATTGATTGGCTGCCTCCTGCAGGCCCCAGCTCACAACCCGGGCATGTGCCCTAACCGGGAATTGAACCGTGAACTCCTAGTTCATAGGTTGGTGCTCAACCACTGAGCCACGCTGGTTGGACACCATCTTAACCATTTTTAAGTATACAATTCAGTGGTGTTAATAAGCACAGTCACAATGTTGTGCAGCCATCACCACCATCATCTCCAGAACTCTTTTCATCTTGCAAAACTGAAACTCTGTCCCCATTAAATAACTCCCCAATTCCCCTCTGCCCCGGACCCTGGCAACCACCATTCTACTTTCTGCCCCTGAATTTGACCACTCTTGGTACCTCGTGTAAGTAGAATTGTATAGTGTTTGACCTTCTGTGACTGACTTATTTCACTCAGCATAATGACTTCAAGGTTCATCCATGTTGTAGCATGTGTCAGAATTTTCTTTTAAAGGCTGAATAATATTCTATTGTATGTATATACCACATTTTGTTTATCCATCCGCCCATCAATGGACATATGGGTTGCTTCCACCTTTGGGCTATTGTGAATAATGCTACCATGAACATGAGTGTACAAATATCTGTTCAAGACCCGGTTTTCCATTCTTTTTGGAATTGAAAAGTCCCAGAGATGGGACTGCTGGGTCATGTGGTAATTCTAATTTTAATTTTTTAATACTGCATAATATTCCTCTATAACCCTCCCCCACTCTCCATTGGAGAACAACTGTTTCTTTAACCATTTTCCTCCTGGAGCGTTTTCTCCATTTTTACTATTACAGTGATTCAACAAACATCCTTATATACATTCATTGAAGAATACACAAGTGTATTATTTTATGAATGTTCTTAGCGATATTTTAGCCACTTTTTTGCTCATTAAGATGAAAGCATGCATGAGATTGAGTTCATAACTCCCCTCCCAGACCACTACCATCAATCCTGTCCCCATGAGGCAATTGGAGAAATAGACTGTTCCTTACTGTGTTCCAATACAAACACTGCAGCAATAAATATTTCAAACATCATGAATTGATTCTTTTATTGTTTTATAGGCTAGTTTCTCAAACTTGTATGCACTTATGCATATCTATACATCTATGTATGTATGTACTCATCCATCCTTCCATCTGTGTGTATGTCTAATGTACCCTCACCTCCATAGTATAGGGTCATACTATGTATATATTTCTTTGCAATATGTTTTTTCATTACTCCAGGTCAAGACACATTCCTTTTTAAATGTCTGTGCAACAGTATACGTTATAGGATGTGCCATAATTTACTCAACCGTTTCTTTATGAGGCTTGAAGATTGTTTCTATTTTTTGCCAATACAAACACTGCAGCAATAAATACTTCAAACATCATGTATTGATTCTTTTATTGTTTTATAGGCTAGTTTCTCAAAAGTAGAGCTGCTACATCAAAAGGTATGTGTGTTTTTAACTTAGTAAGTACTGCCAGGTTAATTTCCTGAAAGAATATTTGTAATAATTTACATACAAATCAGCAATATACAGTACGAGAGTATTTGTTTTCCCAAATCCACAGCACAGGTATATTATCACGCATTTTAATTTTTGCCAAACACACGGGCAACACAGGGAACCTCAAGGTTGTGTTAATTGACATTTCCCTGATTTTTAGTGAGGCCCAGCCTCTCTGCATGTGTTCGGTGGCTAACCTGAGCGGCTTCTGTGAATTATATGTTTATTTCTTTTGCCCATTTGGGGAAATGGGGGAAGATGGATTGTTATTTTCTTATTATTCTGTAAGATATCTTTTTTTGTTTGTTTTGCCTGTGTTGTTTTAGTTTAACTTATATTTGAACAACTAAGAGATGCACCAACTAAATGTCACAAAGGGGGTACACAGTGAAAAAACAGGTCCCTCCAGCTCTCCTGTTACTTCTCCTAGAGCAACCCATGCTACATGCTACCAGTTTCTTATGTATTCTTCCAGGTGTTCTCGGTGTAAATAAACAGCGACATATAAATTACGTTCTTTCTCTTTCTTCATAAAAATGGTGCCATACTGTGTACAATATTCTACACTGACTTTTTAATGGAGATTGTTGCAAATCAGAACATGAAGAGCTTTGTAAAACTCCCTGTATTCTGGAAATATGAACCCTTTTGCTGATACGTGTATTGGTTTTTACTTTCCTGAGGTATCTTTTTTCTGTACACTAATATTAAATGTTCTAGAATCAAATATACCTGACTTTTATCTTACGGCTTAAGAGTTCTGAAAACTTGTCTAACAAGTTCTCCTCTCACCCATAAGGTTATACACATATTATCTCCTACATTTTTTTCTAGTATTTTTATTGTCTCTATTTAAATATATTTTACATTTCATATCTTTAATTCACCCAAGCTTATTTTTGGTTTTGGTAGGAGGTAGAGGTCAAGCTTTGCTTGTGTTTTTCAGATTTCATCTACAATTATTCTTAAGCTATCTTTTATCCATTGAATTGCTACCTTCGTTTTTTCATACTAACCATATATAGAGACTACTCTGAGTCTCCTCATCTGTAAATGGGAATTAGACTTATATAATGTTAAAGATGAAGTGAGTGGCAATGTTTCTGCTATGGTATAAAATTCTGTATATCCCCAAAATTCATGTTAGAAACTCATCCCCGAAGGTGATGGTGTCAGGAGCTGGGGTCTTTGGGAGTTGATTAGGTCATGCGGGTGGAGCCCTCATGAATGGGATTAATAGTCCATAAAAGAGACTCCAGAGAGCTCTCTCATGCCCTGCATGTGAGGAAAAGTCTGTGACCTCCACTATGCTGGTACCCTTGATCTCCAACTCCCAGCCTCCACACTGAGATAAATAAATTTCTATTTAGAAGTCACCCGGTATACGGTATTCTGTTGGAACAGCCTGATGGACTAATGTAGTCTATATGGTTCCTTCCATATCTAAATACCTCTGTTAAGAAGGAACAAATAAATTATAGTGTGAAGGGAGAAAGACGAGTGAGGACTGAGTGATGGGTATGAGAGAGCAAAAATGCTGGTCTAGGTGGTGGTCCTGCAAGGGGGGTGGGACTACTTACGCCGTGGAGCTTCATGTACAGGCCGCAGGCGTTGCACACGGGCTCGCCCTCCGCGTTGCGGCGCCACAGCGTGGTGGTGGTGGTCTGGCAGTTGGCACAGGAGAGGCCCACTCGGCGGGAAGCGGACTGCAATACAGGAGACAAACCCTTCAAGTCCAAGTAAAAGGCAGGCACTGCTGCTTCTGCCTCACAGGGAGGGAGTGCGCGCAGCAGGGCAGGGCCTCCCCTATGTGGGTAGCGGGAGCAGGTGATCATAATCCTGTGTGAGCATCTCAAGCCAGCCAGAGCGCCAGGGCCCCCCTTCACCCGGCCGCTCCTGGGGTGGTGAGGTGGGGAAATTTATGCCCTGGGAGAAGAGTGAATGCTAGTCCGGACTGTGGCTTAGTGACGTTATTAGTCATTCATCGTTAGATGGAAAGTCTAATGAGCACTGGGCACTGGAGGCAGAAAAGCAGAATTAATATGGTTTTCAAGTGGTGGGTGAGGATTTATCGTATCCAAGTGTCATCAGAGACTGGATGGGCTGTGGGACCTCAAGAAAGGGAAACATCAGGGTTGTTCTCCTCTGTTCTTCCCTCCCTAATATACATGAAAGCCAGTATGTATTGGTCAAAATCAAATTATAGTAAGAAAAGCCCACAGAACAAAGAACCAAAAACTCAATTCCAAACTTTTCCTCAGCCACAGGTCAAGTACACACTGTTTAACCTCCCTGGGATTTGGGTTGATCAATTGAAAAACGGGTAAGTAACAAAGGAATAAAGGAAGAGTTGACCTTCCTCATGGAGCTGATAGGAGCACAGGAGACGTACAAGAGAGCGCTGGACTGGGAACCAGGAAGTCTGGACTCACTCATATGTGACCCCAGGCAAGCCACTAGCTTTTGTGAGCCTCACTTTTCACTTCTGCATAACTAAGGGCTTGAATTAGATGTTCTTATGAAGACTAATAAATAGAAACCTCATTTAAATTGAAGTTGGGAGGGGCTGTCAGGGGAGTCTCATGTGTTACACTCATAATTACTCCAAACAAGAGACATATTTCCCATCTCCAACAGAAAGAAGTTTTTCGACTCTACTACTCCAGCAGGTAGAAGGAGGGTCTTCTCCTCCCGCCACAAGACTTACAGCTCAGCCAATGAAAAGCCACAATACTTCTAACTCCCAGGTTCCTCCAATGGACTCTTTGTTTACAACAGCTCCTCCTTCCTCTAAGAAAGAATGTTCCCCGCCTTTGTCATCTGGACTTGGCATGGTTCACCAGTGGACCACATGCCCCGAATTACAAATCCTCGTTGTTGCAGAATAAACCCATTTTGCCAGAGAAATTATCTGGCTCTTTGCTCAAGGTCAAGTCTGGAAAACCTTGTGGCTCAAGCTAACTTAACTCTAAAGGTGTGAGAAATTACTATGTAGCCTCCACCCACTGCCCCAACCCCTCAAACCATACCTTCTTCTAAAGATGACTTGAAATCCAAAATTCAAAACCAGGAAAGGTCCCACCAAGGTAGGAGCCAGGGGCTGAGAAGAGCGAAATGTGCCCCACCCCCACCCCAGGCCGTTGGACTTCTGTGGTCTGGGTACTTGCTTACCAGCCGGCGCTGGGGCTTGATGAGAGGCCGGTTGATGCCGTTCATCTTGTGGTAAAGGCCACAGGCGTTGCATAGGTAGTGCCCTGTCCCATCCCGCCTCCAGAGTGGGGTAGACATGGCCCCACAGTTGACACACTCTCTGCCTTCCGAGAAGTCATCAAACATATCTACTGGGTGGGAAAGAACACAGAGGATTAATTATTTGTTTATTCATATTAACCTCACGTCAGAAAATCTAGAGACCAAAGAAATAATGCCCTTTCCTTGCAAGGAGTGCAGGATGGATAGCTTTGGGGCCTCACTTTGACCTTAACCCCTGGGGATCTATCTGCTCCAAGGGCTGTCATGGGAAGTGGACATGTTTACTCTCGGACATCCCAGACACAGCAGGGCTCTCCCCAGTCAGGAGACAGGAAGAAAGTCTGGCAGCAACCACCAGCAGCCTGATTTTAGTCCCTCATCTCTCCTTCTGAGCCTGTAACCCTGAGGTTTTTAACACTCAGATCCACTCTGACCTTCTGTCTCTCTCTTTTCTTTTCCTTTCAAAATTAAGATTCCTTTGAATAAAAATTTTAAATATTTACTTCAGGAAAATAAGAAAACACTGAAATGTGTAAAGAAATATAAATTACATATAATCCTATAACTCGAAGATCACCAGTGTCATTAGCATTTTGTTCTATTATATCCTTTGGAATACTTTATATATATTGACATACATTTTTGCCTGGTTGAGGTCAAGTTATATAATTTTGAGCTTGTTTTTTTCGCTTAATGTCAAAGCCTTTCCCACATTAGAAAATCTTCATAAGCTCATTTTGAGTGCAGTGTAAGATCCCATCATATAAATGTGCCATCCTTTAATTACCATCATTGACCTTTACTTAATCATTACCCAGTTTTTTAAAAAATATATTTTATTGATTTTTTACAGAGAGGAAGGGAGAGGGATAGAGAGTTAGAAACATCGATGAGAGAGAAACATCAATCAGCTGCCTCCTGCACACCTCCTACTGGGGATGTGCCCGAAACCCAGGTACATGCCCTTGACCGGAATCCAACCTGGGACCTTTCAGTCCGCAGGCCAACGCTCTATCCACTGAGCCAAACCAGTTTCGGCAATCACCCAGTTTTTCACTTTTATTTGGTAAACATGGCTCATTTTGTACACAAATGTTAGCATTTCTGGTTATTTCTTAGGATACTCCCCTAGAAGTAGAATTAATGAACCAAAAGGGACTACATTTTCTGAAAGTTCTTGAAATTTTAAACTGCCCTGCCCTACCCCCCCAAAAAAGGCTGTAATTCATTTCCTCATTTCAATATGCCTGTATGATATTCTGAATCACAACTTCACATATTTTCTTGCTTATTGATACATAAAATAAAGGTACATGTGATAGCAATGGTGATAGAGTTGATCACACGTCTATGGGAAAGTTGCCGTCATTTGTCACTCCCCTGCCCTCCCCCAGCCCCATTACCTTTATCTTCCACGCCTATAGAATTTTACAATTGGTAAATGCCACTCATGTCCAGTTCAGTTGCCCTAGTGAAATCGGCTGGGCCACTTTCGTTATCCCCTATGATCTATATCAGGGGTCCTCAAACTTTTTAAACAGGGGGCCAGTTCACTGTCCCTCAGACCGTTGGAGGGCCGGACTATAGTTTAAAAAAAAAACTATGAACAAATTCCTATGCACACTGCACATATCTTATTTTTAAGTAAAAAAACAAAACGGGAACAAATACAATATTTGTATTTGCATGTGGCCCGCAGGCCGTAGTTTGAGGACCCCTGATCTATATAAAGCCTGGCTTGGAACTTGCAGAAGTCTCTCTGACTCCACAAACATGGCTTTTTATTTTGAAAGATGTTTATTCTATCTTTTCCGAATGTTCTCTGTCCCTAAATATAGCTACTCTGGTGTCCAGATTGTCCTTGTCCTACTACCAGAGGCAAGAGTGGATTCTTCTCTAGTAAGGGGGGCGATATTTGAAGGGGGAGTTTCTTTTAATATATTTTTATTGATTTCAGAGAGGAAGGGAGAGGGAGAGAGAGATAGAAACATCAATGATGAGAGAGAATCATTGATCAGCTGCCTCCTGCACGCCCCCCACTGGGGATCGAGCCTGCAGCCCGAGCACGTTCCCCTGAGTGGAATCGAATCTGGGACCCTCCAGTCCACAGGCCAACGCTCTAACCACTGAGCCAAACCAGCGAGGGCTGGAGGGGAGGGTTTTTAAGAGCTCTCTCTCCATCAGGACCCAGCCCTGGGGTGTCAGGCTGCACATTCTGCTACTTCTGTGACCCCACGATACCTGCTCTAAGGAAACCGTGGGCTGAAGAAGAGGATGGCCCGCCCCCTCAACTCTGGGTACACAAACAGTCATTCGCACCTGCAAACAAGTAGCTGTATGTCTACACCGAGTCAACAGTGTGCAGGTGTGAGGGGCTGTTTGCTCAGGCCAGGGAGCTGAGCACACACTGGTCACAAGAGAGGCTATTTTTGTACCTGGGTCACACTGGGAACCCTGCAGCAAGGTCACCTGCCTGCACAGCCGCACATGAAAAGGAGACTCCGCTCCACAGCTTGCTTCCCCAAGCCTGGGGGAGGCGTGGAGTGAGGAGCAACCTGCCACCACCCTCACTACCATCAAGGCCACCTCCACCTTCACTTCCAGGCGGGCTTGTACCTGCCCTTGCCTGGGGTTGGTAGCGCTGCTCCCTCAGCCCAAGACTTCCCTGAGGGAACTGGAAAGGCCAGGAGAGTTCACAGAAGGGCCTTAGACTACTACCCAGGGGCCCTTGCAATGTCATCATTTTGTTGAGTGTTTGTAATAAACACTAGATGGCACTACAGCCTCAAAATTGAAACAAGACACTGGCTTCTGGTATAAAATCAGGCTTGGGAAGGAAGGACCAGTCTCACCAGTCCTAACCTAGGACAACCCTTTTACTCTTTTTTTTTTTTTTTTTTTTTTTAATGAAAAAATTTAAACATATTTAAAAGTGAACAGAATTTAAAAGTAAACTCTTTTTTTTTAAAAAAAAAAATATATTTTATTGATTCTCCACAGAGAGAAAGGGAGAGGGATAGAGTTAGGAACATCGATGAGAGAGAAACATCGATCAGCTGCCTCCTGCACACCCACCTCTGGGGATGTGCCCGCAAACAAGGTACATGCCCTTGACCGGAATCGAACCTGGGACCCTTCAGTCCTCAGGCCGACGCTCTGTCCACCATGCCAAACTGGACAGGGCAAAGTAAACTCTTTTTTAAAAATTATGTTTTTATTAATTTCAAAGAGAGGAAGAGGGAGAGAGAGATAGAGAGATAGAAACATCAATTGGCTGTCTCGTGCACTCCTACCATCGGGGACTGAGCATATGCCCTGACCAAGAATTGAACCAGTGACCCCTTGGTTCATAAGTTGATACTCAATCACTGAGCCACACACCAGCTGGGCAAAATAACTCTATTTAATAATTATTCAGCTCCCAACAACTTGTGCCCACTTTTGTCTCATATACCTCCACCCACTTCCTCCGTCTGGTAGAACTGGTGAAAATCCCACACATTCTACCACTTCATTCACAAATACTTCAGTATGGAGTTCTCAAGGGTGGTGATCATCTTCTTTTTAAAGATAAGCAATCTGGCTTCTTTCCTATGTTCCGGAGACAAAAATTATATAAACCATTCCTCTTTCTTTTTTTATCTTCTTTTTTTTTAATATACTTTATTGATGTTTTATAGAGAGGAAATGAGAGGGATAGAGAGTTAGAAACATCAATCAGCTGCCTCCTGCACACCCTCTACTGGGGATGTGCCTGCAACCAAGGTACATGCCCTTGACCGGAATCAAACCTGGGACCCTTGAGTCCGCAGGCCGATGCTCTATCCATTGAGCCAAACCAGTTAAGGCCGTTCCTCTTTCTTTTCCCTTCACACTTACTGTTTTATAGTTGGGCAGACTCATCTAAGAGGCTGCCCTAACAACCCTCTGCTGGTTCCTGGCCTTTTACTGCTTTGAGAAGCCAACACAAAGGTTTGCCTTAGGAATTCCCTCAAGCTTGCCTCCCAGAATGGGTTACACAGCCAAGCAACTATTTGACTGGCCAGGGAAAGGCATTGGAGGCTGGTAAATACGTACAACTATTTACCGAGCATCTGCTATTTAAGCACTTGTACAGATGTCATAGGGGCTAAGGGGAGTCTTACTCTCAGAATGCTAATGACCTAACTTGGGAAATGGAGCCAGAAGACCAATTTCGAGTAACAATGTTACTCAACTCATTTTCAGAACATACCTTAACCAAGCTGGGGCTTTGGGTGGCAGAAACTTCTTGTCTAGGCTGGAAAGTGCAGAAGTCTGACTCAGATCCAAAGGTCGGGGGTCACACCAGCAGCCAAAGGAAAGAACTGAATGGCAGGGCAAGGCCATCCTTCCTAAAGGCACTCCCCTCACCCCCCCACCCCCTACATGTCTTCCCCACAACCCCTACATCTTCAAATCTGCACAAGTGTCCATATTCTCTACCAGAAAATTGCCATCCAACCTACCCAATGAACAGTTATATCATTTTAAGTGATTATTATAAAGACCATGTGACAAATGGTCTCTGAGGAAAATGCTTATTCGACATGTTAAATTAAAAATGCAGCACACAAAATGCCATGTAAAGAACTTTTGTTAGGCTACTTGGATTGTATGAACATATATATATATATATATAATATATTTTTATTGATTTCGGGGAGGAAAGGAGAGAGAGAGAGAAGAGAAAAGAGAGAGAGAGAGAGAAATGATGAGAATCATTGATTGGCTGCCTCCTGCATGCCCCCTACTGGGGATTGAGCCTGCAACCTGAGCACGTGTCCTTGACCGGAATCGAACCCAGGACCCTTCAGTCCACAGGCCAATGCTCTATCCACTTAGCCAAACCAGCTAAAACACCATTTTGTAATGTCATAATTGCCTGTTTTAAAAATCTGATTAAAAAAATAAAAATGAAAAATAATTTTGATCAGATTGCCTCAAGCAACTCCCAGTCTACTATGGAGGAAGGAACTATTTCACTCTCTTACATTTGACACATGTCTCTCCTGCACCCCCACCCCTTGGACTGAAAAACGGAGAGAAAGAAGTGCAAACCCTGCTGCTTAGCACCCACTCTGGAGAAAACAGGAGGTAACAGGCTGTGAGCCCCAAACCAGCACTAGTATCTGGAGGTGTGTACCTTGGTAACAACCACCTCTTATTCCCTCATTAGAAATGGGAAGGGTGGGACTTCCTGAGGGCAGTGGGCAGCAGCCTGAAGCCAATTTCTAAGCCTGATTTCTAAGGCAGAAGGGCACAGCTATGGCCTTGACTTAGGAAAGCCCCACCCACCGGGTGCTGGGCACCATGGGCATCGGCCCTGCCACTGAGAAGGCAGGGGGAAGCCAGCTCTGGGAAGTGGGTCAGCATCACCCCACATCCAGAGGAAAGACTTGTAATAATAATTGTGAAGTACTTTGCAAATAAAAGGAAAAACTCACAACAATGGCTGTAAAGTGCTTTGCAAACACCACGTGAGATAACAATGATGGATTCTTGTTAGGGTTGGAGGGGCTGAGAGGGAGTGGGAAGACCAGGGACAAACTTTGGTGTGCTGCGTTATGGGGGCAGAGAGGGGACAAACAAAAGAGCTAGGAGATGTGGGGATCTGGCTCTTTCTCAGACCACTGGGGTTGTGCTCGGAACTGTAAATCTCTATCGCTCTCACGCTCGTCCAAGTTCGAGACTGCAGACAGGGAATGAACTGGCAGCAAGGTAGACAGAATATACGTAAGCGGTCTCACAGCTGCTGCTCATGGGAAATATGAATTCCTGATTATTTCAGCAAACAAAAGCACAACATGAATTGAGCCCTAACCCCAAGAATGGGACTCTAACGCCTCACTTCCATCCATGCCCCATTATAGCAGATTTTTTTCAAAGAGGGAGACAAACTCAGCCTGATTTCTTAGGCATCCAATTTAGAAGGAATCTTCCCGGGAATTAAGGCAAAACACTTTTCCCCAAGTGCCTGAAAGAAAAATGTGGGCCTGGAGGTAGAAGGATCCACCCCCTCCCTGCCGTCCCCCCCCCCCCCCCCCCCCCCACCAACTTCCCTACAGAGAACTGACGCAATCAAGGCAAGGACTCCGACCTCTCCCCTGACCTGCCCCATCCATCTCGGGGAACCACCCACAGGCAGGGTAAGAGGGTAAGCCAGTAGGGCTGGAAGAAGGAAAGGTCAAGAAGAAGAGGGGGGGGGGGGGGGAGTAGGAGGAAGAAGAGAGAGAAATCAGAGGCCGGGGCCAGGGTTGGCAACACCCACTGGGCACTGCCCAAAGCTCAGGCTGAGATGCTGCCGCATGTGTGCCAACCCGCTGGGCCAGTGGCACAGAGCCTGGCTCTGCTCTGCGGCAGAGGTGCCCGCAAGCCCTCCCTCTTTTGAGGGGCTTCCTCTTGCTACCGGGAAAAGCTGGGTCTTGAGTCAGAACCCATGGTGGAGCAACCTTGCTCTGCTCACCCTCAGAGGCTGGGGGTATCTGGTCTTAGGCCATCTACTGTTTCTGGGTGTGGGGCACTGAAGCCCAAACGTGTCTGCTCTGCTTGCCTCTGTGAAAGTACTGGACATAGATATATATTAGACAAACTTGGGGCAAAATCCCTGCCCAGCCCAGTTGGCGTGGCTCAATGGTTGAGCGTTGACCTATGAACCAGGACAGTGATGGCGAACCTATGACACGTGTGTCAGAGGTGACACGCGAACTCATGTTTTTGGTTGATTTTTCTTTGATAAATGGCATTTAAATATATAAAATAAATGTCAAAGTCTTTGTTTTACTATGGTTGCAAAAATCAAAAAATTTCTATATGTGACACGGCACCAGAGTTAAGTTAGGGTTTTTCAAAATGCTGACACACCGAGCTCAAAAGGTTCGTCATCACTGAACCAGGAGGTCATGGTTTGAGATATGTATATATTTTTTAAAATCCCTGCCGAGTTGTTTTGGTCTAGATGGGGATACACACCTCAAAACAAATAATTACATTCAATGTGACAAATTGCAATGATGCCTGGGCTGTATCACTAGCCCCCGCCCCAGCTGTCCTGGATCACTGTGCAATCTAGTTGGGGAGGCAGGATACCTAAACACAATGGAAAGTACCCATACCCAGGGCAGCTAGCTATTCAATGCTACAAAATAGAGGCCAGAGAGGATCCAAGGCCTGGCAATGAGAGGGGAGGGGCCTGCCCAGAGACCTCCCCAGGAGCCAAAGGGGCTTCAGGAACAAAGTCTCTAGCCCCACCCATATGTCCCTTGCTGAACCCTAGTCCCGAGTCCCATCCAAAGTTCACCAGAGATTGTGCATGGATTTCCTGACAGGCCCAGATCTGTCCCCGGGGCTGGCGCCTGGGTCTGGGGCATGGGGAGCAAACAAATCCTGAGGTTTTTCTGGCAGCTCCGGAGCCTTTGGTCTTCTGGGCTTTGTCAGGCTTGGCCTGTGACAGGAGGCTGCCGAGGGGAGGGCAGACACAGCTCAAGCAGCGGTCCAGGCTGGCGGGGATCAGAGCACCTATTTTGGAAGCTCCCACAGCCGCTGAACAGAAGCGGTTCTCTCCACAGGCTGGGCCAGGGTTGCCCTGTGGAGTTTGGGGCCTCTGCGTCTCAGCGCCAAAGAACAAAATGCTGGCGGTTCATAGAGATTAGCCCGTGCGATTCGGACTGCGGTTTCATGAGATGCGGAATGTTTTTTACAATTTTACAAACAAGGACACTGAGAACAGTCCATATAAAATTTTTAGCACACTACATTTCTTTTTTTAAATATATTTTTATTCATTTCAGAGAGGAAGGGAAAGGGAGAGAGCGATAGAAACATCAATGACGAGAGAGAGAATCACTGATAGGCTGCCTCCTGCATGTCCTCCACTGGGGACTGAGCCCACACCCCAGCCAAGTGCCATGACTTCCTGGTTATAGGTCGGAGCTCAACCACTGATCCATGCGAGCCAGGTGTAGCACACTACACTTCTTAATAGCCACTGGAAAATATGACCCCCTCCCCCCCCCCCTCTCTCTCACACACACACACACACACATACACACACACACACTAATGCTGATCTAAGACCTGGGTTTGGGCTTAAGGTAAGAGTTAAAGAATGTGACGTTCAGGTTTAAAAAAAAAATCACAAAGAAGCAAGGACATTCTGAAAGGAAGAGAAAAAAGCACCAAAAACAGGGAGGGAGGGAGAGAAAGAAAAAACTACTCAATGATTGAATTGTCATAATTTCTATATTCAAAACTTTCCCTTACACCAGTATTTTGTCCTTCTTGGTGTTTTTGCGAGCACTGTTTTGCCCAACTGTCTCCTTGCCCTCTGTGGGCTTTCTCCCCACCTCCCATCCACCACTGATCAGTGAAAGAGCTGCCTGGACCTCAGGAGGAGCTGGACAGGCTGCTGTGTCCAGAAGACACCTGCCTACTGCCCCCTCCCTCCCAAACCTGGCCTCACCAGCTTCCTCTTTTCTGCCACTCCTTGGTGCTGAGAAGGATGCCACATAACTCATCACCCAGAACGGGACACTTCTGAGGAAAAGAGGCTTATTACTAACTAGACGCCTGGTGCATGAATTTGTGCATGTGTGGGGTCCGGCTGGCCCTGCCTCCGATATGAGGGTGGGGCAATCAGGGATGGGGCCGGCCGAGGAGAGGGACCATAGGCAGTTGGCTGGCTGGCCAGCCCAACCCCTGGTCAAACTCCAAGTTGAGGGGACAGTTTGCATATTAGCCTTTTATTATATAGGATTATTCTGGGACAAGAGGCTTAAAATACGGATGTGCGGCCACTCTCAGCAGCACTCCTGGTGTGAGGCCACATCCCTGACATGCTTACTCCCTCTATGTTTCCCTACACACTGCTTTCTCCCCAACATCAGCATCTGACTAAGAAGTGGACTGAGTCACCACCTCCCAGACAAGGAAAGAGGTGCATGAAATGACTCTAACTGCCTGTGCTTAGTTGGCCATTGACATCTCACAACCTCCTGGTTCATCTCACAACCTCCTGGGATTCCTGACTGAGCATCAGCAATTGAAAATGTTTGCCACTTCCTGGACTCTGGGTACTAAGTTTAAACTGTGCCCTCTGTTCACTGGACCCTACCTCGTTCAGTGACTATGACCATCCGTTATCCCCTAATCACTGCTCCCCCAGTACTGGCTTATCTCAATTAAGGCTCAAAGACTCTTGGAGGGCAGGAAGCAAAATTGGAAGTGATGCCCTGGCCGGTGTTGCACAATGGTTAGAGAGTAGGCCAGCACGCCAAAGGGTCTCGGGTTCAATTCTGGGTCAAGGGCACGAACCTGGGTTGCAGGTTTGATCCCAGACCCCAGAGGCAACCAATCAATATGTCTCTCTCACATCGATGTTTCTCTCCCCTCACACACACACCTTCCACTTCCTCCAAAAATCAATGGAAAAAAATATCCTTGGGTGAGAATTAACAAAACAAAACAACACTGGAAGTGTTATTTGGATGATTCCATGAACATTCAGTGGAAGAAACCAAGGTTCAGAGAAGGTGAATGACTCACATAAGCTTCTAGGATAGTGATTTTCAACCTTTTTCATCGTGTGGCACACATAAACTAATTACTAAAATTTTGTGGCACACCAAAAAATATAATTTTTGCCAATCTGACTGAAAAGAGGTATAATTTGATTCAGGTATTGCATGTTTTAAAAAAATTTTTGGTACACCAGTTGAAAATTGCTGTTCTAGAACATTCTGTAACCTGATCCTCACCACACTGCTCTCAGGCTGGGTCACTCCTACAGTACTCAGCACACACCAGAATCCCCATGCACATTGACCAATCAGATTTCAACAGAAGCCAGAGCCCTAATGTGTCTAATGAAGCATCAGTAATACCAGCAGGATGGTGTACATCTGAGGGCTCTGCTCCCGGCCCATTTGACTGCCTGGCCACTGAGATGCCATGTCCCCGGACACACACAATAATTCTTCTGAGAGAATTATTTACGCAGGCCCAGCGGTTTTCATATATACATAAAGTGTGTGTATATAATTATAATGTAACAGATGGATGGGTGGATACGGAAAAGTACTCCATGATGCATTAAAAACCAGCCCACTCTTGCTAGTGATAAAACTGCCCTAATTATTCATGGGAATACATCAAAAGGATACACCCTCTCCCCCCAAAAGAGGAAGACAGAAATGTTTATTTTTAAGATATTCATGGAAAAATACTGGAAACAATCCAAATATCTACTGATAGGGAATAAGAAAACTAAGTTGTAATAAAAAATATATGAACATTTGTTTTTTTAAATGACAACTACATGGACTATGTTAAGATTTTCTCTTCCTGTAACATGATTTAAATTGATTAAATAAGCAGCCAATGAAGTAGCATTTCTATCTCTGGGGAAGAGTGCTGAAGGCAGAGGGAACAGCACTGCAAAGGCTCTGAGCTTCAGGAAAATGAACAGTTAATAATAACATCATGCAACATGAAAGAAGCCAGTCACAAAAGATCACTGGAGGTCTTTTGTCCAGAATGGACAAATCCCTGGAGACAGAAAGTCGATTTGTGGTTGCAAGGGGCGAAGGGAGAGGGAAATTGGAATGATTGTAAATGGGTACGAGATTCTTTTGGGAGTGGTAAAAGAAAATTGTTCTAAAATTATGAGCTGGCCTGGCTGACATGGCTCAGTGGTTGAATGTCAACCTATGAACCAGGAGGTCACAGTTTGATTGCTGGTCAGGGCACATGCCCGGGCTCAATCCCCAGTGTGGGGCATGCAAAAGGCAGCTGATCAACAATTCTCTCTCATCATTGATATTTCTATCTTTCTCTCCCTCTCTGAAATCAATAAAAATATATTTAAAAAATAAAATAATGAGCTGGATACACGACTCTGGAATGTACTAAAATCCACTAACTATACACACTTTACATGAGTGAACTTTATAGAATGCAAATGACATATTAATGATGCTGTTACAAAACAACTAACAAGAAATTAAATTTTAAAAAGCATCTCTGTTTAGGAGTTGGAAGATTGGAGATATCTACTTTATTTCTTCAACTTCCCGGGAGCCCCTCATTCCAAAACAAGCAATGTGCCTTCTCTACCTTGGACCCAGGTACCTCCCCTTCCACAAGGGTAGCCCTCTCTGGGTACAAGTATCCTAGATAGCACTGACTACTCTTGCCATCCCACAGAAAGAAAGAGAAAGGCCCTCTCTACAGGTGCAAGACCAGCAACTAGGATGTACATGATGAGCCAGTCAAAAGCCACCTGTCAATCACAATGTCCAAGTGCTAGTTCTGGCTCCTCCAAGTCACTGGGGTGAGTCACTGTCCCTCTCCAGGGATCCTGCCAGCCTGACTCAGTCATCTCCATGTGCCCTGGGAGTGGGAAACATGGGAAAACAAGTGTTCTGGGCATTAATGGAGAGAGTGACATGGTACATCTGGGAGGGCCATGTGGCAATATCTTAACAAAAGTATAAATAAATGCATGTGCCATTTTATCTAGAAATTCTGCTTCCAGGAATTTATCCTACAATGAATGCACCAGCACTTGTGTAAAATGATTGGTTCATGTACAAGGATGTTCATGGTAGTTATTTTTTGTATGCCAAAGCAGAGGACTGGAAAAACAACTTACATGTTTATCAATATGGAACTGGTTAACTTAATTAGAATATAGTATCTAGTCATAAAGAATGAAGATCTTCTATATACTGATAGGAAATTCTTCCAAAATATGCTGTGAAATATTAGGAGCAAGGTACAGAACAGTATAACTGATAGTCTCCACAAAAAGAAGGGGAGAAGAGTCTATACACAGATTTGTTTGCATACATGTTAAATATCTCTGGGAGGATAGAAAGGAAACTGATAATATTGATTGCTTCCAGGGAGACAGGTGGCGACTCAGGGATGCTTTTCACTGTAAGCTCTTGTGAACCTTCTGACTACTCAACCATGCTAATCTATTACCTATTTTCGAAAAATAAAATTTTAAATATATTTTTAATTGATTTCAGAGAGGAAAGAAAAAGAGAGAGAGAGAGAGAGAGAGAGAGAGAGAAAGAGAGAGAGAGAGAGAAAGAGAAACATCATCAATGAGAGAGAACCGTTGATCAGCTACTCCTATATACCCGCCACTGGGGACTGAGCCCATAACCTGGGCATGTGCACTGACCGGGAATCAAACCAGGACCTCCTAGTTCACAGGTTGACACTCAACCACTAAGCCTCACCAGCCAGGTGAGAAATAAATGTTATATGTTAAATAAAGTAAATAAATATACATGGACTATCATTGCCACTGTTTCATATACAGTGGCATACACTATTTCATATTATTTTAATTTACAGCAAGCTCCATTTGGGACAGGTTCCATTTTCTGATTTCCCAAAGAGCATCTGATCTCCCAACATTTTCTAAGCAGATTCTTAACCTCACCCACCCACTGTCATCTCTCCCAGTGCCCTGGTTCCTGTCCTGTCCCCAGAGGCCCCCAGCCCAGCCTTCACAGGCAGACTCAGTTCCCAGTGGATCTGGCATGGCTTCCAGTGCTCAGTATTACACATGCACGCCGCCTATTCAGACCTTGTTCCTTTTACTAATTAGGAAAATGGAGAGGGAGCTTTGGGCAGGCCCTCTATCAGCGCCAGTACAGGAGACTTAAACCAGGCCAGTCTGCACCCCCCCCCCCGCCCCCCTCCAGCTTGTTACAAGCTGGCAGGATGGAAAGGAAATTCTGAACAAATTGCCAGACCAGCTCCCTCAGGGACCAAGACAATGGGTCTGGAGGGAAAAGGCCTTTCCTTCCAGCCCCGCAGCCGTCAAGAGGAAACAACTTCCCTTTCACCTCCTGGAATGGCAGCAGCCAGCCAGCCAGCAGGGGAGATTTATGGAGATATAATGTGACCTCTTTATTGCCCTGAATGCTAAGGAGGCATTTCAGGGGAGATTTACGCCTTTTAGAAGGGGAGGGGGGCAAGGGTGTAGAAAAACATAAGTGCTAAGCACGAGACTGTTTTCCCCTCTGGGGGTTTCTTGGGGATTGCTTAATCAAATCAAGGTTAAGTTCAATCGCCAGCACTTTACATCTTCCCCTACTAATCCACAGTTACCCTGCAAGCTTTTTGCACAAAATGTGGAGTCTAAGGAGAGCTGGCAGGGCTCTGTTTAGCTCTGGGTTCGGTTAACACAAAACAAAAAGTAAAGATGGAGATTATATTCAGAAGGGCCAGGAGGCTTTTCCCCTCCTAGCAATGGACCTGGGGAGTGCACATTTGACTTGGCCATGCTTAGCATCTTCTTTGTAAAATGAGGGTGTCCGACCAGATGATCTAGATCCTGCCTAGTTTGAAAATGACCCCAGGTTGGGAAGTTCCAAGAAGGAGAATCGAAGATGGCGGCATAGGTAAACACCGGCTATGCCGCAGTAAATAACCACTTCAAAAATACAACTAAAAGACGGAACGGACATCACCCAGAACCACAGGAAGGCTGGCTGAGGAGAGACTCTTCAACTAGAAGGAAAAACAACAGCAAACCGAGGCTCAGAGGAGGCGCAGTGTGGAAAATTTAAAGGTATGGTGGTGCGGCGGTGCGCGCGCAAAGCGGGCTGGTGGCTGAGGGCGCGGTTGTCGTTTTCAATCAGGAGGGAGTCTCAGACTCTGGGCTACAGATCCGGGCGAGTCTCTAGGGACCCAGACTCAAACGGGAGAAGTGGGACTGTCTGGCTACGGTCCCTCCGAGGTTTGCAGCGGTTGCGGGGACAGAGAGGCAGAGTCCCTGGGGACGGACTGAGAGCAGCCATAGCTGCTCCCTCCCCCCGCCCTGTTGAGCCCGCCCCGCCCAAGCCCTGCGCAGAGCCATTTGCCGATCGCCTCAGGCAAAGGCTGGATAAGCGCCTCCCCAGAGGACTGAAGTTTTCCACACAGCTGATTCCTACAGCCAGTCGGCCTGGTGGTCAAATCCCTCTAATGTTAACTACAACAATTAAGGCTTGGCTAGAACAAGACTGCGCACAAAGACCACAAGGGGGTGCACCAAGAAAGCATAAAAGATGCGGAGACAAAAAAACATGACAGAAATGGAGGATATGGAGCTAAAAATCGCAATTTTGAGGGCTTGCTATAAATTTGAGCAGAGCCTCACGAACACTAATGAGACCCTCGATGCTACGATAAAGAAATTAGAAAGTAAGCATACACAGACTGAAATAAAGAATATTATACCCAATAGCAGACCAGAGGAGCACAAGAATCAAACCAAAGATTTGACAAAAAACACCCAACTGGAAAAGCAAAATGAAAAAAGAATCCGAAAGTGTGAAGATAGTGTAAGGAGCCTCTGGGACAGTTTCAAGCGGACTAATATCAGAATAATTGGGGTGCCAGAAGATGAGAGACAGCAAGATATTGAAAACCTATTTCAAGAAATAATGGCAGAAAACTTCCCCCACCTGGTGAAAGAAATGGACTTACAGGTCCAAGAAGCGCAGAGAACCCTAAACAAAAGGAATCCAAAGAGGACCACACCAAGACACATCATCATTAAAATGCCAAGAGCAAAAGACAAAGAGAGAATCTTAAAAGCAGCAAGAGAAAGAGATTCAATTACCTACAAGGGAATACCCATACGACTGTCAGCTGATTTCTCAACAGAAACTTTGCAGGCCAGAAGGGAATGGCAAGAAATATTCAAAGTGCTGAATACCAAGAACCTACAACCAAGATTACTTTATCCAGCAAAGCTATCATTCAGAATTGAAGGTCAGATAAAGAGCTTCACAGACAAGGAAAAGCTAAAGGAGTTCATCACCACTAAACCAGTATTACACGAAATACTGAAAGGTATCCTTTAAGAAGAGGAAGAAGAAAAAGGTAAAGATACAAATTGTGAACAACAAACATGCATCTATCAACAAGTGAATCTAAGAATCAAGTGAATAAATAATCTGATGTACAGAATGAACTGGTGCTTATAATGAACCAGGGACATAGAAAGGGAATGGACTGACTATTCTTGGGGGGGAAAGGGGAATGGGAGATTCGGGAAGAGAGACAAAAATCGTGCACCTATGGATGAGGACAGTGGGTGGGGAGTGAGGGCGGAGGGTGGGGCGGGAACTGGAAGGAGGGGAGTTATGGGGGGGGGGGGGGGAAGAGGAACAAATGTAATCCGAACAATAAAAATTTAATAAAAAAAAAAAAAAAGAAAAGAAAATGACCCCAGGTTAATATCAGATCAAATGTGTAAATTACTCTGCACCAGTGTTGTTTTCTGAATCCTTTCTTCAAAGAAAATCTTACTTGAGGAAGCCTGACATAAAAAGACAGAGAAGTGGAGCTGATTGGGTGAAAAAATAACCCAGGCCCTTTCCAAATCCCCTGGACATTATGTCCACATAGTGGTGTCCTTGAGGAAGGTCCTCCAACCGCTAGAGGGTGCAGGAGCGCAAATACAGGAATGTTACTTAGGACTCTTCCAATAATATGAATGTGGCTCATTCACTGCTTCAATACCAAAGACCACATTTACCAGATTAAAGGCTGGGATTAATAAGATCCAATTCCAGAATTAATGAAGTGGAAATGTTTGCCAACATTAATTTTACCTCTCTTGCTCTGGTCTCCACAAATCAAAAGTGAAGTATTTGAAGAATAAGATGATTTTGGAATCATCCAACTTGGCACTATAGTGTAACTCTTCTCATTCACATATCTAAAAAAGTTTTCCCCTAATTATGTTTAAAGTGTGCAATTCATAATTGCTATAAATATTTAAACAGTACAGAAGGATATCAGATTACCAAATTACTATTATCCCATGCCCTAAAGGAAAAAGTGACTAATAAGTTTTCTATTTTTCTAGACATTTCCTACTTTATTATAATTTTTATTTTTAGAAATTATAAAAAAATATCAACAGCAATAGAGCAATCCCTTTCTTTCCCTGTCACCATCTCTTATGCAGCTACTATTCTAAATTTGGTATACAACCTTCCAACCCATTTTCATACTTTTAAATACCTCTGAACATTGTATGATTTTTGTGCTTTTAAAATTTACTTTAATGCCATCATACTATACATCACATTTACAAATTTACTTTTAAAATATGAAATGGTTCAGTAATTGAGGGGGGAAAAAAGAATATAAAAATACTCTTGCCTGGCTGGCATGGCTCAATGTTTGAGCATCGACCTATGAACCAGGAGGTCATGGTTCGATTCCCGGTCAGGGCACATGCCTGGCTTTCGGGCTCGATCCCCAGTACGGGGCGTGCAGAAGGCAGCCAATCAATGACACCTTCTCATCATTGATGTTTCTATCTCTCTCTCCCTCTCCTTTCCTCTCTAAAATCAATTTAAAAAAATTAAAATAAAAACACTCTTGCACCCACCAGCTAGTTTTGCCAGATCTTAACATTTTGCTACATTTGCTTCAGATATTTCTTAAAAAATGAAAAATTACAGAAACTACTGATTCTTCTGTGTATCTTGTCATCCCAGTCTCCTCCTTCCCTCTATCCTGAACGAGATGTTTGATTCATATAAATGTTTTTCCTCTTGCAATATGTGTGTATTTCTTCAAAAACAATACATATTTTTGCACATTTTAAACTTCATAAAAATAACATGCTATATGTATGCTCTTTCAAGTTCTATTTTTTTGAGTTTTAATTATGCTCATACACGTGGAGCTACTTTGAGTTGCTTTGTAGTTTTCTATTATATTGACATATATTTAATTTGTTTTTTCCTCATTGATGTATGTTCAGGTTGTTTTTAATTTTTGCTACAATAAATGCTGCAACAGGCATCATGGTACATATCTGTTTATACACATGAGAAAAGTTTTTCTAGGACACATTACACAAAATAATGTATAGAAGTGTTAAAAAAATATATTCATAATACAAATGTTTGGTTTTGGTGCTGTTTAGAAATGCATCTCTCAGTATTTGCTAGGTTATACTATAACAAACAATCCCCAAATCTCAGTGCCTTGCTATATTAAAGATTTATTTTCTGCTCTTCTTATTACATGTCAGTTGCAAGCTGGCTGAAGTTCTGTTACATGTATGTGCTTCACTCTGGGACCCAGGTTGAAGGCACCACCTCTATCTATCTGAGTCATACCAGCCTTGAAGCAGAGGACATCAGAAAGTGATGTCAGACCACATTATGGCTCTTAAAGCCTGTGCTTGGCAGTTGCACAACTGACTTCTACTCACATGTCATTGATCAAAGCAAGTCTTACAGGCAAGCCCATGTTATCAGGTGAGGAATAGAATCCTCCCCTGAGAAGGAGCAACTGGGAAGAACAGTCCCATCTGCCTTGAACACAACTGGGATCAGACCATCACACTCTTCACAGCTTGGTTTCTTCATGGAAGCACATTTATTTGGACATTTTCCAATATCTGTACAGATCTACCTCACTTTTTTAAGAGGATTTATTAGTTTTGCAAGGTAAAGGTATATAACATTTACATTCTTTTTTTTTTTTTCTTTTTTCCTGATTGCTGTCCATTCCCAGCTGCCAGCTCAGGGCGTATTTATTTATTTAAATGTATTTTTATTGATGTAAGAGAGGAAAGGGGAGAGATAGAGAAACATCAATGATGAGAGAGAATCATTGATTGGCTGCCTCACTGGGGATTAAGTCTGCAAAGCAGGCATGTGCCCTGACCGGGAATCAAACCCGGGACCTTTCAGTCCGTAGGCCAAGGCTCTATCCACTGAGCCAAACCAACTAGAGCAACATTTACATTCTATTCCATAATTCCCACAGTTGTGTAGCTGCACTTTGATATTTGAAAGGATCCAATGCTCAAGTCTTCTTTCTAAAAATTATCTTGGCTATTTTTGCACAGTAACTCTTCCATGTAACTATTACTAGAGGCTTGGTGCACAAATTCGTGCATGGGTGGGGTTCGGCTGGATCGGGCTGGCTGGCTGGGGGGAGGGGCCACGGGCAGTTGGCTGGCCAGCCCAGCCCCCTAGTCGAACTTCCCATTGAGGGAACAATTTGCATATTAGCCTTTTATTATATAGGATAATCAGCTTGAAAAGTTGTATTTAAGAAATCCTTCTGGGATGTTTTCTGGGACTGCACTAAATTTATAGATCTGTTTGGGGGTATTTGCAAGAAAAAATACGCTAAATTTCCAATCCAAGAACACTGTCTTTTCCCATTTATTCATGTCTTCTTTTATGTCCTTTATTAACGTTTTATAGCTTTCTCCATAGAGATCATACATGTTTACCAAAGTTAACCATTCTTTCACCTGCAAATAATGAAACATTGCTTCTTCCTTTCTAATCTCATTTATTTTATTACCAGGAAATTTACACCTGGCTGGAGATCTGACAGGTATAGGTCGGCTCTCAAAGTTTTCCCCTCAATGTGGTCTGAATTTCTATTACATTTCACAGTATTTCTGTAATTGGGGTATGATTTATTTCCCACTTTCACTGATGATGAAAATTTTACCTTATATTGGGGGTTCTTTTCATCTGACTTGTTGGTGTTCAGGAAGGAAGGGGAGAAAGCACACCTTTGCTATGCTATCTCTCACAGGAAGTCTCCACCCCCTCTTCACAATGCACACATCCCCTCAAAACCTGTCGCCTGTTCTTTCTCGTCCTATCACTAGCCTGCCCAGACTACCCCAAGTTTTCCATGGGTTTATTAGGCAATTAATCTCATCGATCTTGAATTACCTATTTTATCCTTGTCTTCTAGTATCATTTAGATCTTTGGGTATTATTTCATCCTTTTTGCACAAACCATATTTTCTTCCTAAGCCAAATTATAAGCACAAATGAGACCAGGGTATATTTTATACCTTGTTTATGGGGTTAGTTTTATTTAGTTTTATTTTCTTTCTCTTTTTTTCATTCTAGCCTCAGAACTCCATAGCCAAGCAGACATTTACAAATTCTACACACACAGAAATGGAGCTTCTGGGCACTGGGGACCACACAGAGCCCAGCTCTCAGCCTCTCCTTAACCCTGAAGCACCACAGCGGAACCCAGGGCCCCTGGAGCATCTTTGACGGCAAAGGTCTCATAGTTCCATCCATCCTTTTACACACAGTACATCCTTTCCTGTCTTAGGAAAAGTCTGAGCTGCTACAGAAAAGCAATCTGATAGGACAAATTCGGGCAGAATTAGTACTAACAACTCTCACATTAATAGGGTTCACACCTTTGGGGAGGAAAACAGAACGTGGTGTCAGGATGGAGAATTTTTGCAGTTTACTCTCTTCTTACTAATAAGCTTTTGCATTGTTTCTCTATTTTTATTATGATCAAGTGGAAAAATCCACATAACATGAAATTACCATTTAACCATTTTTATGTGTACAATTCAGCAGTGTTAAGTATATTCATATTGTTGTGCAATCCATTCCAGAATTCTTTTCATCTTGTTAAACTGAAACTCTGTACCCTCCATCCCCAGCCCCTGGCAACCACCATTCTACTTCCTGCCTATGAATTTGACTGCTCTAGGTACCTCATAGAAGTGGAATCCTACAGAAATTGTCTCTTTGTGTCTGGCTTATTTCACGTAGCATGATGTCCTCAGGGTTCATTCATGTTGTACATGAATCTCCTCCTTTTTAAGGCTGAATAAATATTCCATTGTATATATTAAACCACATTCTGTTTATCCATTCATCTTTCTGTGGACACTTTGGTTGTGTATGTAAACGTACCCCCTATATAGAAGGAATTATAGACATTAAACAAGATATTGGGTCTATGTCCCTAAATGTAGATTAATATTGAAAAAGAAGGTGAATTCTAACTAATACAAAGCCTTTTGGCTACTGTGGTGCTCTCTTTTTCATCAACAATGTATTCAACTTTACAAAAATTAAAAAATCAGGAACAAATGTGAGGCTGTGCACTGAACAGCAAAATCAGTCAATCAGACCTTGACCACTATGGCTCCCATTTGCTGACCGAGCTGGGGAGTCTGCACAGGGCAGGGTCCTCGTTAGACTTGATCTTCTAGAAAGAGGCTCAGAGGTAGCGGTAGCTGCAGAAAAGCCCAGGGCAAAGGGGACATCTCTGGCAGCAAGACTCCGAGGGAAGGAAGAAGCCCCATAGCCCAGCTCCCACAGAGCTGTGTGTGCACATGTGTGGTGGCCTCAGCCTCCACAGTTCCCTGAAATGGGAGGGTGCGTGCCATCAGTGCAGCTGGCGTTAGGGAATGGGAAGAACACCTACCCAGGAAGTTAGGCTGACCTGAGTCCTGCCAGCCTTACCCGCTGTGGCCCTGAGCACCCTGTAACCTTGGCTTCTTCATCTTCCAATGGGTATTGCAACTCCTGCATGCAGGACAGTTGTTGGAATCAATAAAACATTTCAGAGGAGAGTGTTTGCTGGGCTTCAATGCCACCACCAAATGTCACAACTTTCTTCTAAACTGCTCATCAGCTAGGCAGGCGGGATGTGGCTGTGGGTGGGGTCCCAGGCTTCATCCTCTTGGCCGCCTGTACTACCTCTGCCCAATACTGTCCTCAGAACCTAATGGAGGGGCCAAAGGCCCCTGCTCCTGATGGTAACAGCACAAGTACTCATTCTTCACTTGTTCTTGTTTTTCAGATGGTCAGAGCCAGAAGGGCACATGGATACCAGAGGTGTCTGCTGCCAATTTAGTCATTTTTATAAAGGAATTGGAAGCCTGGGAAAGCCCATGTGGACCATGCAGTTTTCATCAATACTCCTTAAAAGACAGCTGATCACTTCCTCTAGGACAGACACCAAGTCCACATCACTCCTAAGTAGAGAGAGAGGCACAAAGAAACCTGGATCCTGGTTGTATCCCATCAAACTACTCAGAGATAGGAATGCACAGGAAGGTGCATAGATTGGGTTATTTTAAAAGCCAACAACTAATAAACAACTCCTCCATTTCTTCACATCCATCTCCAAATCCGCTGAGAATCCAGCAGCCACCATGGGTTAGAATTAGATGCATTTCCTGGTAGAAATCCACAAGGCAGTTGATTTGCCCCCTGCTTTTCAATAAACACAATTTAGCACCATGATAATGCTAACCACAGCGATGTGTGATTCAGACTCTAGGAAAGACTTGACTCTATTGAAGCAATTCAAGGAGAAAGAGGGTCTCACTTGTTCTCAGAGTCCCAGAGACAGAACTGCCAGGGCTTTCTCCACAGTTTCCCTACACAATCGTTCCTTTCTGAATTCCACCCAAGTGGTTTCTTCATTTTTTTCCTTTTGTTCAGATCTTGCTGAAGTTGAGGTAGACAACTGGTTCCAACTCCCCTAGGAGGATTTTAAAACATTCTAAAGCTATGACAAATGTCACTTCTTAGGTATCTACAACCCTAATTAGCCTCTGCTTATGTAAATGTGCCCCCCCTCCCACTCCCCATGGAGAAGGAATTATAAACATTAAGTTGGATATGGGATGTATGTTTCTAAATGTAGGTTAATACTAAGAAAGAAGGTGAGCCCTAACCAATTTGGCTCAGTGGATAGAGCGTTGGCCTGCGGACTGAAGGGTCCCGGTTTTGATTCCGGTCAAGGGCATGTACCTTGGTTGTGGGCACATCCCCAGTGGGGATGTGCAGGAGGCAGCTGATCAATGTTTCTCTCTCATTGATGTTTCTAACTCTCCCTTCCTCTCTGTAAAAAAGTCAATAAATATATTTTTTTTAAAAAGAAAGGTGAATTTTAACTAATATAAAAAAGAAAACTACACCCTCCTTTAACTCAACTTGGCAGCCTCCTGTGCAACCTAACCCTTTATTAGTGGAACTGAAAAGATTCCATTTGAAATAATATCTTCTTTAATGATAATAGCCAAGGTGAACATTTATAAATGGGTGTCTAATGGCTAACACTGAAAGGTGTTTACTGCATGTCAAGAACTATGCTTCATCGCCAAACCGGTTTGGCTCAGTGGATAGAGCACGGGCCTGTGGACTGAAGGGTCCCAGGTTCAATTCCGGTCAAGGGCATGTACCTTGGTTGCGGGCACATCCCCAGTAGGAGGTGTGCAGGAGGCAGCTGGTTGATGTTTCTAACTCTCTATCCCTCTCCCTTCCTCTCTGTAAAAAATCAATAAAATATATTTTTTTTTAAAAAAAAGAACTATGCTTCATGAACATCATTTCCTATTACTCGAAACAACCCTATGAAGTAGCTGCTATTCAATTTTATGAACGTGAAAGCTGAGGAGCACTGTAAGGGGAAGAGCTGGAATTTGAAATCAGGTGTCTGACTTCAACCCGCTCCCTTAATTAGAAGACTCTCCTGCTTCTCTTTTATCAGCTGCCAAATAGTAAAATGTTGGAGGTCCCAACAAGGAATATAAGCAAAAGTTCTGAAAATGATGGAAAAAAGTCTGGCTAATGGGCTCTGCCTTCACCATGTCAACTGGTTAGATGGTCCATTTGGCCAGCTCTCCCCTCCCCAGCATCCGTCCTCTTCGTCCTTCTCTCCCCCACTGCCCCTTCTGCTTTGTCCTGGGAAAAGGGTCCCCTTTATTAATGCCATTCCTGGAGATGTGTTTACACAGGGCAGGAAACTTAATATCAACATTCCCTGAAGGAGAGTGTCCTGTCACTTCTGTGAAGCACTTCAGGCCGGCAGAGTCCAGCCTCCCAAATCAACAGGCACTTATGCCCTTTAAACAGAATCTGATGGGAGAGTTTGTTTCTACAGAGAATCTTTGAGTTCCTGAGCCCGTTTGTTATGATGAGTTGAGAGGTGGTTGCGGTTGTGCATCCCCCAAACTCCCTCTGGTGCCTCAAGAGGCTCTCTAAGAAGGATCTCAGGGAATCTGCAAGGTGGGGAGGAGGGAAAACAGTGGACTTAGGCACTCAACGGGTGGGAAAGGACAAACCTGATGCGTGAATTCTGCAAGTCTCTATAAACTGGCAGAGGATGACTGCAATGGATCTGGCTTCAGCTTCATAACACTGATAGGATGTGAAAACTTTGGGGGCCTTAGAAGCCCAAAGGGCACACACCATCAGAGCCCAGCAGAACAGATCAAGGAATAAGTCCAGGTGGCTTTTACAAGGTAAAACATGAGGGCACCCAATTATCCATTTTCTCAGCTTCCTTGCTTGGCTCCTCATATCCAGCATCTGCACCTCTGTCACCCTGCCCTGCACCACTCTCCGCTCCCACTTTCATCAGAGGCAGCTCTCAGAGCTCCTCTGCCCCACGTCACTCTCTACCCTGGAGGCTCTGTCCTGTTTTCAAGTGATGGCTTCAAATAGAGCGGTGAGCCTCCTGGACATCTCACCTGCATGTCCCTCCTCCATGCCTCAGACCCACCATATCCAAAATGTTGGTCCCACCTCTAAGTGCCCTGTTTCTTTGTTGTTACCTTTGAGAATACCATTGGAGTTTTCTATGCTCTTCTCTCTTCTCCTGGCCTTCTAGGCTCGAGCTGCCTCTGCATGATTCTTACAGCTCCTCAATCTCCTCACTACCCAGCCCTGCACCAGAGCTCTACAAGGTCCCCTCTCTCTGTAAACCTGATCATGGATGGAGACATGCCCAATCCTGGCCTCTGCCGCTCAGGTCAGTCTCAACAGTGCCAGGCTGCAGTATGAATATGGAGCCAAAGGGGTTGTACATCTTAGGGTGAATTCCAGACTTTACCTTTTCAGAAAATGAACATTTATTTTGTAATTAGCATGCAATCATATCACAGACCCCAAAATGAATGAGGTATACTTCTTTTTGCATATACATATATTCTGAAATATGTATGAAATGAGGAAGGGAGAGAGAGAAAGAAACTTCAATGATGAGAGAGAATCATTGATCAGTTGCCTCCTGCACGCCCCCTACTGGGGATTGAGCCCATAACCTGGGCATGTGTCCTGATGGTGGACACTCAACCACCGAGCCACACCGGCCGGGCAATGAGGTATAATTCTTGCCCTGGAAACACTTCCAGTCTAGTGGAACTATAATCCAACTATAAGGATAGCACCATAAGTTACAGTGAAAACACTGGCCATGTCCAATTCTTGGGAATTTTGCCTGGAGCCTTGTCAGAAGCTGCAGATGCCCACAGAGAGATCTCCATGAGAGATCCCACCCAGCTTTCATGTAATGCACAACAAGAGCCTACTCTGCTCCCTCTCTACCATCAAGAGGCAGTGTGATCTGTTTTCTCTGATTCTTCCTCGTTTGCTTCTAGTTCTTCCAAACTCAGGTGAGTCAGAACAAGAGGTAAAAGTTGCCTGTGTCTAAAGCATTATGGAATTATTAGGGTAGAAAGAAAAAATGAGACCATCAGGTACCAGATGGATTGCCAAGGTGCTGAGTCATAATGGCTAACATTGTGCAGCACTTTCAGTGTGCCAGGGCTCCAGCATCCATGCTGTTCCCCACCATGATGATGGAGAGAAAGTCTCTCTCTCTAGTCAACAGCTAGACTCAGAAGATCTAATTACCCTGGACGTCCCATCAAAGAACTAGACTCACCAAGCCTAAGTGGTAAAACACAAGGGACTCCAGAAATACAGTAGAATGTGCTCCTCTCTCCATAGAAAGAAGTCAAATAAGAGCCTCCCAGTTCCTGCACGGTTCCTCCCTAGAAGTGCCACTTATTTCCCAGGCTATCCAGCAATCAGTGGCTGCCAGGCAGAAGGGGGAAGTGATTAATCAGATTCCCCAGCCCTCAGACAATGGGGGAAGCTCAAAAGGAAATGTGGGGTGAGAAATTCTACTCAACAATTGACTCAACTTTCTACTCAAAAGTTCCTCCAGACTTTTTCAATCCAGCAAATTAAGGTGTGGGGGCGGGGGGGGGGGGGGGGGGCGGCGCGTGGAGTGTACAAATTCCTGAAGGGAAAGTAGAATCCCACAGAAGTGAAGAAATGCTATTGGCCTGGTCCACATGACCAGTCAGTGATGTGAGGCATCAAATCCGGGATTCCTGCCTTGATCCAGTGTCTCATTTGCTACCAAGTGTTCCTCCTTTTCCTCATCTCCACCCCCACAAGGAAATTATCAGTGAAGCAGGAGGGCCACACAGTCTAAGGAGAGATAGGAGAGATTCTCCATGAACATGGAGAATCCAAAAGAAATTATGTAAACTCGAATGCCATCTCTGGGTGGGCAACTTCAGAATGACCCACTCCCCAGGCCATGTCAATGGGGGGATGAGAAGTTGTCTTACACATAACTTCCCACAGCTCTTTCTCTTCAAACTGTGGCTATAGGGGCTCAACAGAAAGATAATGACCCCTGTCTTCACCCATGCCCTTCCTTGGCCAGTTTGGCCTGGTGATTTCCCCTTGACTTTTCTCCCATGTCCTCTGCCATCACTCACTTGTTCTCCAGGCTAAAGAATGCTGCTGACAGCCTCTCTCGGAGTCACCTGCTATCTGTCTCCATGCCAGCCATATCTCCTCTCTCTCTCTCTCTCTCTCTCTCTCTCTCACACACACACACACACACAGTGTGTATATACTCCCAATCTACTGATTCAATCATATTTACCCTCTATGCATAAAGCCCCAAACACCTTAGCCTGATTTTCAAGACCCTCCATATCTGGTCCCAACTGTGTCAACCTTGCCAGTCCCTCCAGGGGAACCAAGCTGCCGGAATGCTGGGAAAAGGCCCAACATAGGTGGCCATCTGGGGTGGAGCACTTCATGGAGAGGTGAGAAGTAGAGAGAGTCCACTGTGAGCAACCCTGCATGTGTACCTGAAGAGGAGTTCAAAGCCAAGAGCTAGAAACACTGGTGGTCAACCCAAAGTGAAAGGCAAGGAATGGCTAAAACCAATAAAACTGGTTGCAATAGTCGACTGTTAGTGAAAGTGCTGATATTGTTTTGATGAGACTCTATGGATGCTGCAATAGTCGACTGTTAGTGAAAGTGCTGATATTGTTTTGATGAGACTCTATGGATGCTATGGCATAAAGTGAGTGAGGAGTTATGTGGTGTTGTTGAGAATGGATCTTTTGTGTGGATGAAAGACTTATAGATGTAAAGAAGCATAAAAGATAGAAAATGGAGAAACTGCCATTGAAAGTATTATTGTAGTTTCTCAGAACCTCACAGAATTACCATACAATCCAGCAATTCCACTTCTGGGTAAATACCCAAAAGAATGAAAGCAGGGATTCAGCAGATATTTGTACACCATGAGAAACAACATGTGGACAGAAAAAGCGGTTGTACAGGAAGTATTGTCACGGGGGTGATGTGTCATAAACTGGGCAGGTCATGGTGGGTAGTCATGCTCCAGGCATATAACTTCTTTAGTAAAAGGTTTATTTTTGCCTTAAGCAAGCTCTGCCCATTGTTTCTGTGCATCTAGGCTCACACATCTTTGAAACACCTCCTTTTGGACACCTCGAAAGGGAAACCACCCTGAAGAGAGCAAGCACTGAGTCTTGTTAACTATCCTGTAATTCAATTCCTGCCTTGCTTCCTCCCACCTTCACGTAATCTTCCTATGTTTCCTCCCTCATTCCAAATGCATAAAAGAAGCTGCCAACTGTCATTTTGGGAGGCATTTTTTTCTCAGACTCTTGAGATCTTGCTTCTAGGCATATCCTCTGTTTGACTCAAGTTTTTATAAAAATGTTCTACAGGTTTTAATGTTCTTACCTCAACAAGCATTATTCACAATAGCTAAAAGGCAGAAGCACCCCAGATGAATAGACAAAGAGAATGTGGTAGATACATACAATGGAATATTTTCAGCCTTTAAAAAGAATAAAATTTGGGTGGAGGGTACAACATGAATGAATCTGGAGAACATTAGGCTAAGTGAAATAATCCAGACACAAAAGGACAAATTTATTATTTTTAAAATATATATATATTTTTTATTTCAGAGAGGAAGGAAGAGGGAAAAGATAGAAACATCAATGGTGAGAGAGAATCACTCATCAGCTGCCTCCTGCCTGCCCCCTACTGGGGATCAAGCCCACAACAGGGGCATGTGCCCTGACTGAGAATCGAACTGTGATCTCCTGGTTCATAGGCTGACGCTCAGTCACTGAGCCATGCCAGCTGAGCAGGACAAATCCTTTATGATTCCACTTATATGGATATTCAGAGTAGTCACACTCATAGAGATAGAGGGAGAAGGGTGTTTTTAAGAAGCTGGGGAAGGGGGGGATAGAAACAGAGTCTCAGTTTGGGAAGATGAAAAAGTTCTGGATATGGATGGCAGTGATGGTTGCACAACAATGTGGACACTTGAACCCACTGAAATGTACACTTAAAAATGGTAAAAACGGTCAATTTTATGTTGTGTATATTTTATCAGGTTTTTTTAAAAATTCATAATGGGAAGTAAAACCCTTTTAGACCTAAATTTGAATTGAAAGTATTGGTATCAACACATGATAAATTTTATCTTATCTTTGGGTGGGGTGGGGGAAGTACTTCCTAACCTCTATACTGAATGACTAACCCAATATCCAAAAGCTCACTGGCAGAGCTAGCTCTAAGAGTGGTGTCCAAATACTATTCCTCATTAAAAGGAGCCAGGGCTTCTTGGAGAAGTGGCCAAATCCAGGTCTGGGAGGAGAAAATGCATAAGAAGAGCCTGGAACATTTTGTAGTATGGAAAGCAGGAAAAGGTCAAACTAAGATTTTGTAAAAAAAATTCAGGAACCAATTTGAACAAGTTCCCACTGGCAAAGATGGAACAATCTGAGCATCAATTAGGATAATAACTACATGGACTAAGAGACAAAAAAATTCATTTCAGTGGTAATTTTTGAAGGATGCTAAGGGAAGTTATTATTTCAAATGCTGAAAAGTAAAGCAAAAGAAGTAAGCATTTCGCCTGCTTTTCATTACAAACTGTATCTCAGAGTTACCAAATATATATATATTATATATATACATATATATAATATATTATACATATTATATATTATATATATTATTAATTTTACAGAGAGGAAGGGAGAGGGATAGAGAGTTAGAAACATCAAAGAGAGAGAAACATTGACTAGCTGCCTCCTGCACGCCCCCTACTGGGGATTGAACCCCACAACCAAGGTACATGCCTTTGACAGGAATCGAACCTGGGACCTGACGCTCTATCCACTGAGCAAAACTGGTTAGGGCAAATATTTCAAAAACTAAGTTTTTTTATTGTTATAGATGTATTCCAGATAATAAATGAGAAAGGAATGAGAGCATTAGAATGTCACCATTTGTAACCCCCTAATGAAATAATGGATCTAGGCAGTGATCATCAAAGGCTGCTGAATGTGATCAAGTCTGTTTTTCCAGGCACAGATTTGCATGAGATTAAGGGACAGAGAAACATTAAATGCCACAAAGAAAACAATCAACAAAATCCCGACTATAGGAAACTCTACAGGAAAAGCCTAGTATCTTTAACAAATATATTGAAAGAAAAAGAAGAAAGGGTGAAAGGGGAACCTATAGCTTAAAAGAAACTTAAGAGGCAACATATAGACCTTATTTATTATTTACATCTTGATTTGAACAAATGTTAAAGAAAACTAGACAAATGGGAAATTTGAACACTGACTGTATATTTAATGATATTAGTGAGTGATAGCTAATTTGTATCAGAGTGGTACTTGCACTGGGGCTATATTTGTAATACATGCCCTTATATCTTTTAGAGATATAAGTATTTGTAGATAAAACAGTAAGTTGTCTGGAATGCCCTTCAGAATAACATCATTTGGCGGGGGGGGGGGGAGGGGGGGCGTGGGGCAGAGGGGATGTAGATGAAATACAGCTGGTAATGAGTTGATATTTGTTTGAAGCTGAGGGATGAAGAGTTACTCTCTACTTCTGCATATATTTGAAATTTAACATATTTAAAATTTGTTTAAAAGGCAAGAATTGAACTTAAAATCTTCATCTTCACCTCTATACCTCTTGGTGCTTTGGCTAATCCATCCTAAGGTGTCTTGTGACGCTTACCCGCATAAACAGTACTTTCCCCTGTAATTATCAATATTCTATTCAAGGCCACTCCCATCACTGACCTCACTATTATCACAAAAGAAGGTGGGATTACAAGAGGGTGGGACCCAGCCTCGGAGAGCCGATTAGCCACACCCCTCTTCCTTCCCTGGACAGGGAAGGTAGGATCTGGTTTGGGAACTAGGAACAACCTCAATTTTTGCCCCTTCTTCCCATCTCAGCATGGACACAAGCCACACGCTGTGCGGTGTCCTACTGCTAAAGCACATGCACTTGAACTCCTCCAAACATCCTTGCAGCATGCCGCTTTCTTTCCATCAGAGCTCTTTCTCTAATTGGGGACGAGTCAGAAATGCAGAGAGAGGAAAGGCAGTCATCCCCTTGCAAGAGTGAGGCAAAAACAAAACAAAATAGAAAGCCACTACTTTTTGCCTGTCTACACTCTCACCAAAGTTATACCCAGAATGCTACTCCAATCCTGCCACCCCACTGTTCTCCTTTCATGTCTTCTCTCCCAGAGGCCAAGTCCAAAGTCTTTAGATGCCTCTGCTTCCTTCCCAGCCTGATGCCCTCCCACCCTACACCATGGACTAGCCAGACTCGAGACATCCTCACCCTGGAACATCCTTGCCTCCATGCAGCAAACTCCTAATCATCATTTAGGACTCAACACAGGAATCCCCTCCTCCAGGAAACCTGGTCTGAACTTCCGGGTCCAACGCCAGTTTAAGAATTCTAGGGGCTCCCGTGAAACCCAGATTGACCCTGTTACAGCTCTCCATACACTGAGACTGCACATTCACTTTATACCCCCCACCAGACAGCGAGCTGCTGGCATGCAGAGACCACCTTGTTCATTTCTGATCTCCGAAGTCTAACAAGTGCCCCGCTCACAGGAAGCAGGCAGAAATATTTGCTGGCTGGCTGCTGGATGGAGCAAATGTGTCTGGTACTGGTGTGTGTAACAGAGCTCTACCCTCTGTGGATCTCTACTGCCTCCCAGGAGCTCAGACACTGAATGGGTTTAGTAATAACGAAAAAGCAAAGGAACAATAAACTGAGACCAACTCTGAGGTCACTAACCCATGGCTTCCTAAAGCTATTTTTACATTTCAGTAGCTACGTATTTTATTATTATAAGAAAAAATAGCCCTAGCTGGTTTGGCTCAGTGGATAGAGCATCAGCCTGCGGACTGAGTAGTCCCAGGTTCAATTCCGGTCAAGGGCACATGCCAGGGTTGCGGGTTTGATCTCCAGTGGGGGAAGTGCAGGAGGCAGGCGATCGATGATTCTCTCTCATCATTGATGTTTCTATATCTCTCTCCCTCTCCCTTCCTCTCTGAAATCAATAAAAATATATTAAAAACAAACAAACAAACAAAAATTAAAAAGAAAACTGGGCCATCAAACCCAAAATTTCACAGATACTGTCGCTTAAAATGAGGCAGGTTGCCTTGGAAACCTGCTTTACACAGACTGCATGGATTTGAGTGTGATGCAAGTTCATAAAGGTTATGTGTTACTATGGTAGCTTTGGTATGGGGAAGGTCAGCCCACATCAGCTATTATCATGGGGATGCCATAAGACCCTGGATTTTTAATCTCCCAAAGGGCCCTGGAGCAGCCCTTTTTAGCATTTCTGCTCCTGGCTGATTTCTTAACCTTATAAATGCAGACGCTCGAGCTAAGAGAGGCATATAAATGGTCCAGAGTCATCCAGCACGAAAATGAGAGCACAGAACATGATTCTCAGGGCCTTTGGTACCAGACCAATGTGGTTTCACCTCAATGATCTCCCCTAAAAAAATGGGTTGGGAGCTACTGCTCACATTTCCCAGCAAATTGGAGCTTCACAAATCACTTCAAGGGGGCAACTGTTGAGAACTTACTAATATGCTCAAGCTTTAAATTGGCTCTATCTAATATACCGTAAGATTAAAAAAACTATGTTTTCACACACAACTCTCCCGTTTGATTGGCTATTTATTATTGGCAGTTTTTTCAATCAATTCCCATTTTTGCTCTATTTAAGGCAGGGGTGGGGAAATCTTTTTTCTGCCAAGGGCCATTTGCACATTTATAACATCATTTGAGGGCTATACAAAATTATCAACTTAAAAATTAACCTGGCCCTAGCCAGTTTGGCTCAGTGGATAGAGCGTCCACCTGTGGACTGAAGGGTCCCGGGTTCGATTCTGGTTGCAGCCTTGGTCCCTAGTAGGGGGCATGCAGGAGGCAGCCGATCAGTGATTCTCTCTCATCATTGATGTTTCTTTCTCTCTCTCTCTCTCTCTCCTTTCTTCTCTGAAATCCATAAAAATATATTTTTAAAAAATTAGCCTGCTATATTTGGTTAAACATTTAATTAACTTACCCCTAATGCTTTGGCAGGGCCAGACCAAATGATTTCTTGGGCCTTATACAGCCTGCAGGATGGATGTTCCCATCCCTGATTTAAGGGATCTTCTGCAGGAGCCAGACTTGGCCACTAATCTTATTAAAACTTTCTTCAATGATGAAATAACTAAACAGTAACTTTTATGGTTGTTTAAACATATAGGTATACACATGCCTGCATATGTATGGTAACTAAAAAGTCAAAAGATTAATGCTTAACAGTGGTTATCTTTGGATGGTAAGATTATCAAATATTTGTGCATTGGTTTATATGAGTTTTTCATTTTTCCATATTAAACATACATCGAGTTTAATAAAACAAGAATTAACTTTTTCTGGTACCATTGGAAAAATATGTTTCTTTCTGAAGGCATCTTTTGACCTGGAAAGCATTTTCTTTTTTCAAATAAGTAGTCTTTTCCTATTAAGTGTGCACTCCGTGAGAACCACATTCCTTCTTTAGGGTCAAGTTAAGTTCTCTCCATATGCCAGGGAAAGGTTTTATTTGTTGTTTGTTTTCCCCGCCTACTCAATTTTGAGGGTAACCTGTATTATTGCCTCTCTTTACCTGGTTTGATTTATGGTCTTGGAAGTCAGGTCATTCTTTGCTAGGTCGAAGAAAAAAGAAAAAAAAAAAAAGAAGGTTTCCCCACCTAATACCTGATAAAATATCTGAAAAGGTCATTGCAGACCTTGACAGAAACACATGCAATTTCAAACCAATCTGATAAAACAGCAACTAGAAAACTTTTATCAGAAGAAAATGTAACTTGCCATTTCCCAGCTCGATTGACTGAACTTTTTTATCTGAAATGACAGACATCATAAGATAGGAAAAGCTGCAGATAAGAAACCAAACGGTGTTGTCTTGAATCAGATCCGATTGTCTGCCCCCGGTTCAAACTCCCACACCTGCTTGAATGGGTCAATGAGCGTCTCTTGGCATGGTCCCTGCGGGGTTTGGAAACATCGCGAAAGTGGTGAACTTTGAGACTTCAGCGTTTATTCTGTGATTATAATTAACCTGCTCACCAGTTGCTATCGATCGATTCTGAATGGAGGTGATAAAGTTTGACTGGATTGCTAGAAGTAGAAACGAAGATTGGAAGCGGGAAGAAAAAAGGAAGTTTAAGAAAATAATGTAAGGACGGCATTCAATTTTAAGAAGCCACGCTGGGTCTGTGATTGGTTTACTAATCCTCAAAAACTTCCCGCCAAATTCTGGTAGTGACTCCTGGATTTACTGTCCTCCAAAATAAAGTATATCTGTGGCTATTCAACAGAGAGAAAGACAGCCTGGCATTCCACACCTGCAGAAGCCTCCCAATGACTTTAAACATATGGAATGACTTACCTGCCTGGATTATATTCCTCCTTTGGGGAAAAAGAAGATATTTAAAGACACGAAGTCAATTTGGGAGATTCTGCAAAATGCTGAAGGCCAGAAAAGCAAATTCCCTTCATTCAGATAAGAGGCTTGAATATCCCAGTTCAATTCTGATTACAAAGCAGTAATAGATAAAACCATAGGCCCCCTGCCAGAAACGAGAAAGCTTCCACCGATGGCTTCTGTGTTCAGCTCAGAGCAATGCCACACGGGTTGTCTGGTTGGGGTTTTATTCACTTTCTTGATCCATGCCCCTACTCCCACCTTCATTAAAAACATAATTACTGCCCCCCCCCATCTTCTCTGCTCCTCCCACAAATACATTTGAATCTACAGAAAAGATGGTTTTCATTTTCGTTTAGGAAAGGTATTTGAGAGCCATATGGTTTTGCTCTCATGCAGCCAAACTACCCCCTCCCCCCAGGCTCCCCTCAGTGAGAATCCTCTAGTGTGGAGGGTCTGAATTCTGGGAAATCTCTCTGTAATTCTCTGCACACCAGAATCAGGAGGCTGAAAAGGAAGTTTGTGCAGGGCAGGGATTCCTAACATTGCAAGTTCTGCAGTATCAGAATGAGATGGACGGTCGGTCACTCGGGAAGACATTGCACTGGAAAGACATTGGGGGAAGCAGGAAAACACAGAAGAGAAACTACACTGGGGAGAGGGAGCAGGTGGAGAGCCAAGTAATAGAAAAGCCTATGGTTTCATTGAGTCCTTCCACCAACACACATCTTCTGTTTCTGCAGGGATAAGGGCTAATGAAAAGTGTGGTAAATGGGGGAAAACACGGTCCTGGAAGTTGGATTTATGTGGGTCCTAAACCAGAGCTGCCGTGTTCTACCTGTGGGAGCTGGGGCAGATTACTTAATCTTTCTGAGCATCAGTTTTCTACCCAGCAAAATGGAGATAATATCTACTTCTCAGGAAGGACTTAAAAGTCCTTGACAACTTCCTCTTTGACCCTTGATAAAGGATCCAACTTCCTATATAGAAATTGCACATATATAATGCAAGATACAGGCATATATGTAGCACAGGATATAAGCTATTATCTCTAAAAAGTTATTAGCTAGCCCGGCCGGTGTGGCTCAGTGTTGAGTGTCGACCTATGAACTAGGAGGTCACGGTTTGATTCCTGGTCAAGGCATATGCCCGGGTTGTGGGCTTGATCCCCAGTGTGGGGCATGCAGGAGACAGCCGATCAATGATTCTCATCATTGATGTTTCTATCTCTCTCTCCAAAGTCAATAACAAAATTTATTTTTAAAAAGTTATTAGCTAGTTTCCAAACATTAATGTACCCAATCTTGCACTTTTATTTCATACAACTTAAAACAGACCAGAGGTTATCCTATTATAACCCCACTCATATTCTCTTTCCTACCTTCTTTCTTTAGAAGGAGACAAAGGAGTAGCTCTATAGGTAGCCGATAAAAAGTTTAAATAATTCTTCATGGAGTGTGTTACATGAGACCAAGGTCAATACAATAGAGACACTCATTCCCAAACCATGAGAGAGCATTATTGCCCCTTATTCAGAATGTTCAGGCCAACAAGGCACCAGCAGACAAACACTTTCAGATGTCAAAAAGGCCCCTTCAAGTTTTTGAAGCAGCAGCAGCATCCCGGGTCTTCAAGAATTGCCCTCTTCTGTAGCAAAGCAATGATAAAACCAGCGATCCTGCCTCTTTCTTATGCAGGCAGATGCAGCAACATTTGTAACTCGCTTCAGCTCTAAATTGCATACAACTCAATTGTCTTAAAAGAACAGGCTGAAAGGAATTGACTGAAGGATTTACCTTGCCCTGGAAAACAGTAATTTGTTTTCTAACACAATCCCATCATTGCCCTAGGTTAGTGGTTTTGGGGAAATCTAGCCCCAATGTAACCCGAGGGAGGGAGAAGTGCTCACACCGGTGAATGTGCCCAAGAGGGGAGCCATGTCAGTGTGGGGGTGGGGGCAATTGACAATTGCTGCCTGAGATCTGCTAACTAACCCCATAGATACTGAGAGTAGGAAAAGGGTTTTGTCCCTTCAGTAAAGCAATCTGTTGGATAGCAAAAATCAAAAGCCAAATTCAATAAACATTTGTTTTGAAGTACTTTTCCTACACATCCATAAACTAAATATAGAACCCCATTAAAAAAAAAAGGGGAAATTAATTCATGGCTACTGTATGCCCCTTTAAAAACGTAATTGGTTAGCCCTAGCCAGGTTTGCTCAGTGGATAGAGCCTCAGCCTGTGGACCAAAGGGTCCTGGGTTCGACTCCGATCAAGGGCATGTACCTCAGTTGCAGGCTCCTCCTGGCCAGGGCTCTGGTTGCCTCCTTGCAGAAAGCAACCAATCGATGTGTTTCTCTCACATCGATATTTCTTTTTGTCTTACCCTCTTTCTTCCACTCTGTCCAAAAAAATCAATGGAAAAATATCCTCTGGTGAGGATCCAAATATATATATAAGAGGGTGGTACTTATTTTTATTTATTTATTTTTAATATTTTTATTGATTTCAGAGAGAGAAAGATAGAAACATCACTGATGAGAGGGAATCATTGATTAGCTACCTCCTGCATGCCCCCTACTGGGCATCGAGCCAGGAACCCAGGCATGTGCCCTTGACCAGAATTGAACCAGGTTCAGTCCACTCTATCCACTGAGACAAACCAGCTAGGGTGAGGGTGATCTTTAAAAACAAAAACTTTATTGGTTTAACTTTTTAAATTGGTAATATACCCACATGCTTCACAAATGAAAAGGTTGCATTTGCACATTCATGTTCACAGCAGCATTATTCACAAGTCAAGAGGTGGAAACAACTCAAGTGTCCAAGATGGATGAATGAATATACAAAATACATGCAATGGACATTATTCGGTGTTAAAAAGGAAGGAAACTCTGCCATGCTACTATAGAGGTGAACATTGAGGACAGTATGCTCAGGGAAATAAGCCAGTCACAAAAGGACAAATACTGCAGTGTATGATTCCACTTATATGAGATACTTAGACTAGTCAAATTCATAGCGACAGAAAGTAGACTGGTGGTTGCCAATTCCGAAGAGACTGGGAAATGAGCAGATGTTTAATGGGCACAGTTTCAGTTTTGCAAGAGGAAAAAGTTCTGAAAAATCTGTTTCACAACAATGCGAATATATTTAACACTGCTGACCCATACACTCTGGGGTAAAAGAAAATAAAACTTAACTTTAACCTCCCTGTATTCTAAATGGATTTTCTTGTCATTTAAGGAATTAAAAATGAAGCACAAAGTTACTATTAAAAATGGTTAAGAAGTTTTAAAAATTCAAAATTTCCAAGGTATAGACGGTGAAAATTCATTTCCACCATTATGCTTCACCGGCCCTGCTATCCCCCCATGAGCAATCAAGGGTACACATTCCCTGTGCATACTATTTCCAGAGATAAATTAAGCCTTAAGTCTTTTCAAAGACATATAACCTTTTCTTTCCTTTTTTTTTTTTTTTTACACAAATATCATGCCACACATCCTGCACTTACAATGTCTTGGAGAGGACTCCATACCATTAACATAATGAACTTCTGAATGTTTATGCTTTCATGATATCCTATTGTTTGCCTGTGCCATATGTATACAAACAGCCCCTTAATAATGCACACTTAGAGTATTTCCTTTTTTTACTACAATGAGTGCTGCAACTAATATGTGCCAGTTTATTTCTAGAATAAATTCCTAGAAGTTGAATTTCTGGGTGAGTAGTAACCTACTTTGTAATTTGTTGGCTATCACCAAGGGCTCTCCTAATGGTTGGACCAATTTACACTCCCACCCACAGGTATCAGACTTCCTGTTTCCTCGCACCTCAGAGTATGTTTGTTTTCTTAGCGAATTTAAGTAAAAAGATAAAAAATTTTAAAAAATGGGGAGGGATACAGAAGAAAGTGTTATCAAAAACTGTCTCCTGTGCATGCATTATTCCGCCCGAGGGCTTAGAAAGTGCCTAGCAAATGTGGCCTGACCTTTTGATGAGACACAACTGGGCAGGTGACAGGTCTCCACACACCTTTCCCATTTAATTGGTTCTCAGCTGAGCACCACAGACCAGCCCAAGGCTGATTGACCTGCTCAGGGTGGTAACCGGAAAGTTAAACAACTGGTTTTCCCAAAGACTGACAAATCATTCTCTAGCCAAACACATTACTTGAAGAGTTGGGGGGGGGGGGGGGGGGGGGGGAGTTGATCTTATACAGTTTCTTATATAAATGAATTGGCTCTGAAAGCAACCGGCCTCAGAATTTTCCTCCAACCTACAGCATACGCTCAGAATACAGTGAAAGAGGCAAAGCTTTTAAAGAAACCATCTGGGTAACATAGAGTCATATACATGTATTTCACTGTATTGTTAATTTTTTTAACCAACCCTTTAAATGATTCAAAAATTTTGAGATCCTTTGAAAATATTATAACTGATTGTTTCTCTATTACACAAGAGAACTGTCATTTTATAATAAAATATATTTTAATAGTGTTTCCAGTAACATCTACCAAAGTGCCATTTCCTTCAAGGCATATTTACATGTAATTTCCATTGTTCCCTTTTCAGCCTATGTATTTACAAGCATTAATTGGTACAAAAACCAACTTTGTGTTGTAATGTACATGCAATAAAATACTCATTTTATTAATAGTACCTTTCCACCAGTTTTGACAAATTGCTCTACCTGTGTAACCACTGTGATTGGTTTCTTTAAAAGAAGGCAGATACATTACCCTACTATAGCTATTTCACATGAACACAAACACAGACCTGCAACCATAAAACGCAAGAATTCCTTGCACAGCTCCACTGGCCGATGGCAACGCAGTCTCAGCACTTCCAGTGCCCAGGGGTTTATTATTAAGACAAACCATGTCCCCTATTCCATTTCAACAACTACAATCAAGTGTGAGAAAGTGTTCTCAAACTTAATACTGGCTCACCTGGAGCAGCACAAGGTTAGAAGGCCACAGACGTTTGCCTTTTAGATATCTGTGTACACAGTCACTCTCACCCTCACTTATCCACCCCGTGACTTCTGCAATCTCAACAGTTCCAGTGGTTTCCCAAAGTTTCCAGAACCTTCTCCCACACTGCTCACTCTTTTCTGAGGCTCCCCAGTTGGCCTCCTCAGTGGCCATTGTGTGCAGTTTGACCTGGGCAGAGGACTGAGGCAATTGCCTCCTAGATCTCTTCTCAAATATTTGCTAAGTGCCCAGCATGTGCCAGGCACTTAAATATGAGTAATACTCTGTACCTGCCCTCACTAAGGTCACATAATTCCATTAATGCAGCCTAATTGACGACTTCAATTGTTGTTTTAGGGTCAAGGCTCATATTGAACTTGGAATGAATTAAGTTCATATACAATGCAGTCAAGGTAGAAAAATTCCTTCCAACCTAAGTGCAGGGCTTTACAGAGGCCTCTATTAGCTTTTATTACTTTGATTTTTGCCTTATTAAAAATCCAACATAAGTATTCTGGCAAGATATTGTTAATACTAAGGAGATTCATATTATAGAAAAAATAGAGGTGTGTTCTTATTTTTCCTCATTAAAATTAAAAACAGTTTTGGAGTGAAGGGTGAGTTAGTCTGTGTGGTTTTACCTATGGTGACAAATACCAAGCTATGTTGTATCATTCATGGTACTACAGTGTGATAGTAAATGGGCATAACTTTTTTTCTTTTTTCTTTTTCTTCCCCCTTTTTTTTTTTAAATCCTCACCTAAGGATATTTTTTCCATTGATTGTTTTAGAGAGGGTGGAAGGGGAGGGAGGGAGAGAGGGAGGGAAAAAAAACATCGATGTGAGAGAGGCACATGATTGGTTGCCTCCTGCACTTGCCCAGCGGGGGCCAGGGATAGAACCTGCACCCCAGGTATATGCCCTTGACCGGAATCAAACTGGTGACCCTTCAGTGTGTGGGTCAACATTCTAACCACTCAGACACACCAGCCAGGGCTTCTTTTTTCTTTTCAAATTGCAGGTACTTTTCCTGGCAAACTCCTACTCAACCTTCAAGGCCAAATGGAGATGGCACCACTTAGGTGAAGGCTTCCAGATTCCTAGACAAAGGGAAGAACAACCTCTTTCTTCTCTCCTTTGCTCTGAGCTCATTACTGTAGCATGCTGCTGGGTCACTTACCCATTTTCATGTCTGTTTAGGGTGACCAACCATCCTCATTTGTTAGGGACTGTCCTAGGTTTAACATTAAAATTCCCAAGTCCCGGGAAACCCCTCAGTCCTGAGCAAATCAGGAAAATTGGTCACTCTACATGAGAGTGTGAGACTGTTTAATGAAATAGCCATCGTTACTGAGGGGCCAAGTACTTCACAAACATTACCTTATTTTTCTTATTTAAGAGAACACTAAAAGTAGTTACATCATCCTTTTTTAAAAAAAAAGAGAAGAGACAGAGAGAGGTAAGTAACTTGCCCAACCAAGACCACAGGGACACGTGAAATTGAAATCTAGGTTTGCCTGAGTCACACCATCACACTATATGGCCATCTTAGGGCCTGGTGGCAACTCTACACAGCAAGCTCTAAGTAAACACTGCAGAATCAGTACTTCTTTATCATCATCCTTCTATCAGTCACTGCCAGCTAATGTGCCAGGATTGGTCTTGAGAAAGCTACCAGGCATTTTCAGGAGGATCCACGTGATAGGAGGAACATATAAAAAGCCATTGACTCATGCCCTAGCTGGTATGGCTCAGTGGATAGACTGTCAGCCTATGGACTGAAGGGTCCCAGGTTCAATTCTGGTCAAGGGCACATGCCCAGGTTGCAGGCTCCACCCCTGGGGGGGGGGGGGCATGCAGGAGGCAGCCTATCAATGATTCTCTCTTATCATTGATGTTTCTATCTCTCCCTCTCCCTTCCTTTCTGAAATCAATAAAAAATTTTTTTTAAAAAAACACACCCATTTACCCTAACTTGCTTATATCTAAGTGCCACCTGAAGATGTGAATGCCAACCAATTCAACCTGCCTTGTGTTCCCTCACAATTATAACATGGAATCTTTCATGACTGGCCCATTTGAAACACTTGGCTATGTGCAGAAGAGACAATCCAGCTGTTAGACCCAAGGGCCATCTTCAGGTGGGACTTCCTGAGCTGGTGGGACAGAGCAGAGTGCTGGGAAGACAGCCACACTTCTTGGCAAGACAGCACTCCTTGGAGGTCAGCTTGCCATCTGTTAACACTGGAATTTGGGAAACATTACTTCTCCAACAGCCTCCTGCATGGTATGGGCTACATTTTAGGATCTAAATACTCACTGCCTGCACTCACACTGTTTTTGTTTTTGTTTTCTGCATGGTTGCAGTTGTAATTCTGATGATCCCGGAAGTATCGTCCATTTTTAGCTTTTGACCTTCTCTTTTTTTCCCTAACCAAACACCAAATTCTCGCTCCAGGGTTATAGGGGTTAGCAATCAACCTCCCCACCCCACTTCCAAGTTAAAAGAAGTGGAACTATGGGACCCTTTTATTTTATTTTGATTTAGTTGAGAAAGAGAGAAACATTGATTCGTTGTTCCACTTATTTATGCATTCATTGATTGATTCTTATATGTGCCCCTGGGATGGAACCAAGAACCTTGGCATTTCAGGATGATGCCCTAACCAACTGAGCCACCCAGCCAGGGACCTCTTTTAAAACAGAAGTTCTAGAGAGAGAGCCAGAGTTCTAAGAACGCAGGGCGAAGTGCCCCACCCCACCCACACAACCACCGGAGCGGCCATTGTATGGAGATGTGGGGCACGCTATCTCTCTCAGGTCCTCCCAAAGGCTCCGAAGGGCCCCCTCCTCCCCTGGGGTGTGCCGTCTGGCTCCCCCGCAAGGGGGAGGGGGAAACGAGGAGCCACAGACCCAGCTCCGGCGCCACTTCCACGGTTAATCAGTTCACATGAGATGTGTATTTGGCTGGATTCCCCGGGGGACCTTCCCTGGCCACCCAGGGTCAGAGAATAATTTAAAAGCTCTTCAAAGCACGGGTCCTTCTCCGAGCCAGCCCAAGACTGGAAACCTGGGAGGGACAGGCTTTCCTCTTCAAAGTGAGAACAAATGTGAAAGGATTTAGCACTTAGTAGGTAGTCAATAAATGTTAACTTTGTTTCTCCAGTCTGGGCCTCCCCTCCCCCCCAAGAGCCAGCGCCATCCACACCCTAGCGTGGCCCCGAGGTCGTTTGCATTTTTAACTAGAAGTTGCCACTTCCCTTCCCCAACCAGCCCAAAGCACCGAGGCCCTTTCTCAGATTTCATTTTGCTCATCTATAAATCAGGGCAGGGGGGCACGCGTCTGGCGTCTTTCCCAGGTGTGACATTCAAATGAAATATTACATTGTGCCCATGACGATGATTAGTTCTAACCGCAGCCCGTGGATACAGAGGCGGTCTGCGTTCAAGTCACTTTCTGTTCAAGGCAGGTATGTAAGATTAAAGAAACCTCTCTGAGTTTCCCTTGTTTCCGGACACTGACCAGCCTGCCTTTCACAGATACTCCTGGGCACATGGGTCCCGGCAAAGCGACAATACGCTCTGGCCCCGAGGCCCCCACCTGAAGCCGGCCCCAGTTCCACCCATCTCCATCGCTCCGGTCCCGCCTTTGTTCCGGGTGTGAAAGCCCCGGCAGCAAAATCATCTGCCACCCCGAGGGATCCTCCAACTGGGCCGCCAAATGGCCCAGGAGATCTTGGCTGCCAAGCCCGACGTAACCGGTTCCCTGCGGAGGACCGAGCGACGGCCGGGAGGAAATGAGGCAGAAACCCAGCGATCGCCAGCGCTGTCCTCCGGGGGGCTCCCGGCTGCCTCCGGCAGGCACCGCGCCGGGCGCTGCCCCGGGCGCATTGCGCTCAGCCAGCCCCGACGTCTGGGCTGCTCGGAGGACTCCTTCCGACTGACACCTGCAATCTCCTCTCAGGGCGAGCCTGTCCTCACTTGGCAGAATGTGGGTTCCTTGGGACTGTGACCTTCACCCCACCATCGCCCCACGCCACCAGCTTCTACCTTTCTGGTTTGCTTTGCTTAGAAACTCACGCGTAATAACACCCCCCCCCCACCCTCCCCACCCTGTGAAAATTAAATGTCCCAAACAGGGCTCTGGACAGCCTCTGCTCTGGTCCCCATCTGGCTCCGGTATTCGCATCAGTACTCACCGAGATTGGGGTGTCGAGCGGCGGGGTTGGCGCGTCCGGGCAGGCTGTGCAGGACCGGGCTGTCGAAGGGACCCGCGGAGGCGGCGGCGGCTGCGGCCCAAGACGCCCCCACGTCGGCCATGTAGGCGGGGTACGGGCTGGAGTAGGAGCCTGCGAAGCCGGCGCGCCCGTACTGCTCGCGCCCGGCCAGGCCCGCGCCCGCTGCCCCGCCGCCCGTGCTGTAGGCGGCGGCTTCCCGGGCCGCGGCGGCGGCGGCGGCAGCTGCCAGGGACCCGGTGGTGCCCGGGAAGGAGAAGCGCGGCGACACGGGCGGCGGGGTGTAGGCGGCTCCCTCCTGGCTCCAGACGGGGCTGCCCTGCTGGGTCCCGGGCCCAGCACCCGACGGGGCCGCGCCCGTGCTGCCGCCGGAGGTGGCTCCCGACGCGGCGCCCCCACCTCCGCCCTGGAGGTAGGACAGGCCCAGCACCGAGGAGGGCACCCGCGGCGTGGGCACATAGACCGGCGAGGACGCGGCGCCCGCACCGTGCATGAAGGCTCCGGGGCCGCCCGCCTCGTACGCCCCAGGAGGGGGCCCGTGGTTGGCGGCCATGGCCAGGCTCTGGTACATCCTCCCTGCGAGCAAGCGCTTGGCTTCTGAGTCCTCTCACTCGCGGGTCAAGGTGCAATGAGCGGAAAGAAAAATAATAATCACAAAAAAAATGTACAGGTGAGGGAAGGACTGTCACAAAAATGAAGATCAAAAAACTAAATGCTTCTTCTCAAATCCTTCAAAAATATATACGCATGGAATCCATCATTGAGCAAAAGACTTGTTTACTCAAGAAAACGCCAAATTAAAGGTTTGGTTCTTCCCGGAGATGGTGGTGAAGGGGTCGAATCCGCCCCGGGGCCTGGAGGTCAGGAGCGCCTAGGGGTGGGAGACGCCAGGCAGGGGGTCTGGACTGGGGTGTGGGAAACGGCCTTCAGGTCCGGCCAGAGCCGTCGCTGCTCGTCTTCAGGACACCGCGGCCTGGGGCGCGGGGCTCAGGCTGCCTCCTCTCCTGCTCGCTGCAGTCGCTGTCCTAGAGGGAAGAGGAAAGGGAGAGAAGTTCAGCCTGAGCTTTCAGCTTACACTTTCCCAGGCTTAGTGGCTTCTCCCGCACTGCAAACGCAGTCGCCACTCTTGGGTCCAGCTCTGGAAGCCACGCGGTTCCAAGGAAGCGGCAGTCTTTGTGTTTCGGAGGCCATGGGGGATCTGACGAGTCCTGGGGAGGGGTCCCTTGGAAATGTGGGCTTCCCGATGATTGGACATGGAATTATTGGTTGTGATCTAGGCCAACTTTTTTTTTTGTATTGATTGCCAGGAAGGATTTTCTTTTACCCTATTATTAACCATATTATCGTCCCAATACATACTTTATATATCCAAGAATTTAAGGTTTCCAGGCACTCCAGGGACCCAGGAAATTTCACTTATCTTCTCTGTCCCCCTACCTATTCCTACATTTACCTGGCCACGAGAGAACTTTACATTGCCCACGGAAGACAAAGACAAACTTTATTAAAACCCAGCAACCTAAGAAATGTTTGTTGGTAATTTTCAACTAGAGGTAGGATCTAGTAGTTTCAATGAACGACCAGTGTCTGTTACATCTCAGTGAAAAGGCTTGTGGAATCTCACACTATATACCATGGATATCACATCAGACAGGATATATGTTTCTTGCAAATAGTTACATATTTTAGAGATGTTGCAGATTGGATAGTAAGACCAAGAAAGTGAGAGGAACATAAATCGTCACTTTACAGAACTAATCACTGGCCCATTCCAATTGCACTGAATGGATTTTCCATATAGAATCATTGGTCCACCCGTGTCTGGAATCAGAACACCAAAGAGAGCGGCAAAGAACAGTCCACAGGACTTGATTATATGCTTATATGCTGTGTTTTGATTTTATCAGGCACTTTTTCTGATAAAATAAGAGCTCCCCGTTCTGAAGCACCTGTTCTGTTTAGGTCCCTTTCTCCACAACTCCACTAAGAAAAAGCGTCTCTCCTCCTTTTACAAAAGAGGGAACTGAAGCCTCGGAAAGTTTTGAAACTTGTGGAAGATCAAAGTACAGGGGAAGGGGTGGGGGAAGGGGATCTGTAGGGCTCCAGGGGTTTGAGGCCCTCCACTACACTCGTCTTTTCTCCTTCAGAGGAGGCAGCTACCCCTAACAGCGGTTTCTCTTTCATTGTAATAGTAAACTTACAAAGATATTAACTGAACTATCTACTAAATCCAGGCTTTACCACTGACTGCATGAATGACTTTAAACAGATAACTTAACTTCTTTCTCAGAGCCTCAGTTTCTTCATTTGCAAAACTGCAAATATTAAAGGTACCTGTCTTAGAGTCATGGTAAGAATTAAAAATCAATAGATATAAAGCCACTTATACAGGGTCTATTAAAAAACTTATAACAAGCACAAGAAAGTTCTACATAATTGTTGGCTATTATTATTATCACAGATTTCTAATGTATCATAAGAAAGTGCCTCAGATATAATGATAAAGATAAATGGTTATCTTTATTATTATGAAAAATTCTGGAGATGGAATCTTCTAAGTGCTTTTAACCATTTTTGCAACATCACTAATAATAACAATGAAAATAGCACTGTATTATATAGTCACTTACTGACGCATAAATATTTGCTTTCTAAACTATACAATAAATCATTGGTTTGGTGGACATTTCCTTATAGTAAGAAGTTTGGTTAGAGGGCGGATACAAAAATTTTGACCCGAGATCACCAACTTTCCCCTTTGAAAATGAAGGCAAAAAAAAAAAAAAAAAAAAAACACCAAAAAACAAAATCTAATACCTCATAGGAATTTCTGCATTTGAGTAAGTAAATACATAGGTTTATCTTAATAAAATAACCACTATTTAATTTTTAGATCAAGTAGTTGACCTATTTCATTATATTTTCTGTAATACTCAATTTCTGCAGTTCTGAAACATAACATCGTGAGTTTTTTTCTCACATAACTGCAGGAAAGGAATTTTTGTAATCCAACTTTCAATAGATGCTAACTTGCAAGTTTTGAAATGTAAACGCTAAAAATGTCATAAATCTAACATTTGTCTTACATTCTCTGTCTTTTTAAATGGCCCATGCATTGCCTCAGAATTGGACTACTGGACAATAGAAGGTGGAGAAAATAACTCTCTATAGCTTCCTGAAAAAAAAAAACCCCACCAAAATAAATTAACTATTTCCTTAAAACGACTCTTGCTTTTTTCAGTAACTGAGCGCTGGTCCAGGCGTTGGTCTGACCGCCGGCGGAGGGAGTCCAGGAGCCCCTGAGAATAGCAGAGATCTGGCCTCGCTGTGCCGGCCAGGCCTATGTCCCAGTTTTCCCTCTACTTCTGATCACTCATCCCAGTTCACCCCAAATTCACAGGCCAGACAGGAATGGCTATCTATCTGGGCGAGAGCAACCCACAGCCCTTTTCCGATCTCTTTCTGAGAGCCGGAGGATCCGGAGCGCCAGGATGTTCGCGTCCATTTACAAGTCACTCCTGCTCTTGGCGCTCAGCTCGCACCTTCGCTCTGGGCCTGCTGCGCGGAAAACTGTCACACGCGAACGCATTCAGAAGTGTGGGGGCATCACCTCGTCACCCGCAAGAAAACCTTCCCGTCTTCAACAGCCTGAAACCTGCTCCTGGCTGCCAATTCCCTTTCTGAGAAACACAGGAAAGACTTCCTCGGGCGCTTCCCCAACCTTCCCTGCTTCCCCAACCTTCCCGGCCGTGTCAGCCTTGCTACCCGATTCTCCCCGGGCCTTGGGGCCCCTCACCAACCCTGTCCTCCCAAGTGAAAGGCCCTTCATTCCCTCAACACGGTGGCAGCTCACCACTGGGGCGACCTCCTCTCCCCTGGATGACCCTGCACCCCCACGCCAGCCCAAAGCCAAGAGACACAAGATCCTGGGTCTCCTCCGCAAACGCTGGCCAGCAGAGGGACGTCACTGCTCTCCGCCCAGGCCCCGGCCCTCAGCTAGTGTCACCCAGAAACGCTGTGGATGGGTAGGGCTGCTTTGTGGGGGCGTTTAGCTCCCGGCACCCCAGTCAGAAAGGCGAGGAAGCTGGTCAGAAGGGCATAGAGACAGTCGGGGCGTTCAGCAGTCCTTTTCGACTTCAGAGCGCCTCCCTGGGGCCTCTGTCTCCCACAGCCACCGCGCGTCCTGGAATCGCAACGCGGGCGACACTCCTCGGTCGGTCGGAGCCCCTCCGCGTTCGAGCTGCCGTGTGCCTGCCCCCGGGGTCAGCGGGTCAGGGTGATTTCTCACGGCCATCATCACCACCCGGGCCCTGGCCTGCGAGGTGCAAACAAGGGCTGGAGAAACTGCACACGGGAGCGGGATTAAAACCGCTCAAGTTCATACCAAAAGAAGCCAAAAGCAACTTCAAAATATCTCTCTCTGCTTCCCCCGCCCCCCCAAATCTTACTTTGTTTTAAAGAAGCTACTAAGCCAAAGGCAGAGCAGGCTTTGGCAAATTTGGGGGAAGAAGAGTGACCAACATCTCCTTTCCACCTACTAGTTACCTCTCCGTTCCCAGGCACACCAGCGCGGGGAGCTCGCAGTGCCGCGATCGGCGGGAAAGGGCAAGGTCAGGAACGAAAAAAGCCGTACCTGCGGGGGCTGGAGCTCCCAGGAGGGCTGCGAGCGATCTCCCGGGCCCAGAAGCTTTGGCCGCGGCCGCGGCGGTTCTCGCAGCCACAGTGCCAGCAGCCTCCGAGTCCCTAACTCGCCGCCTGGGTCCCCTCGCCCCTGCGCTCCGGCTCGCCGCTGCTGACTGGCCTGTGGGAGTCACGTGCAAGGGCGGGGGGCGGGGGTGAGGCAAGACTGCAGTACCTCTGCTGGGCGTCCGGCTGCAGGGCTGTTCTAAAAACTCCCGCAGCAGGCAAAGTCCAGGCGCAGAGATCTCCTTGCCAAACGCCAAAGTGCGGCCGCCAGGGGCGCGTGGCTTCACCCACCGCCTTGGCGGAGGTCGTTTGGGTTTGCAATTTTGTCTAGGGTCAGTTTTATCAATGAACACCCCTCTCTCCCCCTCCCCCGCCCTGCCTCCCGGTGACCCGGATCAGGCTTGGCCCTATACTCTCGGCCCTAGACTCGGTGGGCAAGGGGCGGGGCTGATGGAGGGGAAGGTGACCCCCAAGCGGGTATAGGGCACTGGGTCACCAGGAGTGCCCAGCCGGCTATAGGTCTCCAGGGGGTAGTGGATGGTGAGGAACCCGCCTGGCCCGCGATTCTGGATAGGTGTAAGAAACACCAAACCTGGGACTGGCCCCTCAGATCTGAGTTCAGAGACGGGAAGCCTCCTTTTCCCCTGCTCAGCAGCTTCCTAGGTTGCAAGGCGCTGGCTCTAGCCCTCGATTTTACGTATTTATGCAAAATGTGCACCCCAGCCTCGCGAAGCTTCCCATCTCCTGCGGACTCTCCTTTCAGATCTTTCTGATTTCAGAGCAGCCTGCGGCGCCGCTACACTAATCCCAAGGACGTGGCGGGGGCGGATCGGGGGGTGGGGGAGGGGGGTGCTGGGGAGCTCCACAGTCCAGCCGGACTTCTCAGCCGAGAGGGCTCTCCCTACAGCCTCAGCCTCCTCCCTTAAGCGGGGGCGGGGAAGGTGGCTGGCCCAGGTTTGGAGTCGGCGTCAGTGCCTGGAGGCCCCAGCGCAGCGGGGCTGTGAGCCGGAGAGTCCCTCAGACAGGTCTAAAGGTTAATAGAGCAATCACAGGGCCCTATTACTGCGTAAAAATAACCCATCGATTACCGCAGCCTTCAGCTCCAGATAACAGCCGGCCGGTGGCTCTCACGCTTTCTGTTAAACCTCGCGCCCCCCCCCCCCCCCCCCCCCGCCCCGCCGCGTTTCTCTCCCTAGTGCAGACTTCGCATACCAGATTAGAGGGGTCGGGAGGGGGTCGGGATGCCACCCTGCATGAAACCTGTGCGGCTCCGAAGGAAGAGTAGGGGCGACACCGCTTCCGCAGTGGGTGATCGGATTGCCTGCCTGCGCGAGAGTAACCCCAGCGCTGAGGACGAGGCTAGGACGCGGGGGCTGATGGAAAGGAAACCCCCAAAGGAATCGTAGCCAACTCGTGGGGATTCTTAGGAAAATCCCAGAGGAAGGACTGAGCGCGGCTGCGCAGGGAATTCTCTTTCCTGAGCTCAAGGTGCGGAGGTCCAGAGGGGCCTGAGAGCCCAGCTCCCTCTTGCTGGCGCTCCGGGCGGGCGGAGCGGCAGAAGGTCTGCGCGCCGGGGGACGCCCGCGCCGACGCCGCAGCCCAAGCCGCAGCCCAAGCCGCTGCCGTGGAAGCTGGGGGCGACGGGCTTAGGGTCCTTTCTCCAGCTCCCCCAACTCCTCGCCTGAGCCTCTGCAAAATCGGGCGCTGCAGATCCCAGGCCTGAGAACTTAAGAGGGAGAGGACCTTGGGGAAAGGCAGATTCGCGAGGGCACTCAGACCTGCACACTTTCAGCTGCAGCGGAGGGGTAGGGTGCTCGCTCCCTCCGGTTTGAAAAGGGCCCCCTCATCCTCCTCGGGTGAGCGAGAGAGGCTCCAAGCCAAAGCCCTGCGTGTGGGGCCTGCGAAGGCTTCCTGGAGAGTTGAAACTCTGTCCTTGGGAGAGCGGGTAGCTGCCCCGGCCCCTCTCTCTTCTCCGTGGAGATTTGTGGCTCCAGCGCCCCTATTTTCTCCCCAAAGGCCCAGCTCCAAGGTCTCACAGCCGCGACCCTCAGAGGGCGAAAGGGGCTGACCCTGGGAACAAGGCAGTGAATTTTTCATTTTATTTTTTTAGCAACAAGCCAGGAGCTTGGGGCAGAGCATCTGGAGGAGCGGCCATCTGAGCGTCCTCACCTAAGCCAAGGACAAAGGCAGCTCCCACGAGATCTTCCTCCAGTCGTGCAGCGTGGACCGTGGACCGAGAGCGCGGGTGCTGAGGTTGGCATTAGCTGGGTGACCTGCAGGGAGCCTCCCTTCACCCCCCCCTCCCCGCCTCCCCTGCTCCAGCCTCTCGGAATTTCAGTCTTCTCCTCTGTACAGTGCTGGGGGCAATACCAGGCCCTTCTCTCCGTGGCCTGGTTATGAGAACCAGCTATTGCTGGTGAGGAACCCCGTATTCACAGCACCCACCCCCACTCCTGGCCAGGCCCCGGACAGAGCGTTCCCCACACCTCCCGCTGGCGCTCTCCTGCTGGGCTGAAGCCTGGGAGCCTTGGGTTGGAGGAAGGCGCCATGAGACGGAGACATTTGTTTCCTGTGGTGTTTTTCGCTGGTTCCAGCGCCCCTATTTTCTCCCCAAAGGCCCAGCTCAAGGACAGTCCAGAGGGTGTTTGGCGAGCAGCCGGCTCTTTGGGGTGTTTCATTTTCCCTTGCTCTCTCCCGCCTTCCTTCATGGTCTCCTCCCTCCCTTGGGGAGGCAGGAACCTCCTTGGCCGCCGCGGTGCGTTGCCAGGAGCGGGGAGCATTTCAAGGCCTCGCTGGCCCGCCGGCCTGGAGGAGGTTTATCGGTAGGTTCCCAGGCTTCTCCCTTGTTCAGGAGGCCGCCTGGAGGGGGAGGGGTTGCTCTGAGGTTCGAAGTCTTAGGCTATTTTTAAGGAGGATGTTCCTAGGCTGCTGGGCTGGGATGTGGCCCAACCCCACTCACGTCCTCTTTCTGCTTTTCTTTCCCAGGCCCCACAGGGAAATTTCAATACTGTGAAAGTCTTTGACCTCCTTTTACTAAGGGCCTGGGTGTAGTGAAGAGTCAAGTCGTGAGATTTTTAGATAAATAAGAATTACTTAGATGTACTGTAGGCTTTTTAAAAATTTCTCTCCAGGACACAAGAATAAGTTGTGTTTCCTTACTCCGTTAAGGCTCTCGGGACTTGAGCCAGTCCACACCCTAGCAGAGGTGCAGTTGTAGGCTGGACATGGTGTACAGAGAAATCTGTACCCTAATTTCCGGGGGGGGGGTGGCAGGGAAAGTTAATAAACATGGAATTTACAGTGACACTAGCAAGGGTCTCCCTCGCAGTACAGTATTCCCCGGATTTCCCGATGGGACCTGGGCAGCTTGCTTTAAGTGCCACGCCAGGTGCCACAATCTCACCTTCCGGCTGGTGAGGTCTTGGGCACCCTGCGAAAATCAGCCTTGGCTCCCACCCTACCCGAAAACCAACGTTGCCTTAAAAACACGGCCCCCAAAGTGTCATAATCGGGAACAAGAAGCCCAGACAGACCACCACAGAGGGGACCACAGAAGTCACCTCTCTTCCTGTGTAAGGAATTCCCTCCGAGATGTAGACGCTTCTTTGCGGACTTGTGCGCAAGGACTCAAGTTCAGACAAGCCAAGTGACCCGTGTGGGACGTATGCCGCTCCCGTCCCGACCCCTGGAACTTCGAATCCTCGAACCACGCCTGGGCACCACTGGCCCCATTCCACCTCCCTCTGCCACACTCGGTGCTCACTCGGGCGCGTGTGGCCCGCCCTGCCCACCCTGCCCTCCGTTCAACTCCCGGCAGGCGGAGCAGAGAGAGCCAAAGTGCTGAGCCAGGCCGGTCCGGCTGGTGGAAAAATGGAGACCGAAATAAGCTGCCTTGGACACCAGGAATTCTTTGTGGGGGCGGGGAGGCTTAGAGACCCTCGCCTCTTCCTCTTCGCCCCGGGGACCTAGCTCAGCATCCCTAGAAGCGCCCATCAGCCCTCCCCCTCCCCTGCCGGCTTTCTTGAAGAGAGAAGGCAGCAACGCTTTTTTTATTGTCTAGCTTTAAAAAAGCCGAATCTGTGTTGCAAAGTGAAGCCAGGCTCTTCCTCACAGACCTCCGCAAATGCTTCCTGGTGTTTCAGGCCCTGAGGACCAGAGTTTTTGGCACACCTCTTCACATTTATAGTCATTTCCAGATTGCAGAACACTCTCAGATTCCATTTTCTCGAGGAAACAACAACATCGCCAGAGGGAGAGAGAGGTGGTGTTACCGTCCTCGTACAAACGGAACTCCAACTCGGGGACCTAGAGAGGGTAAGACTCTTGGCCAGGTGACAACGCTTAGTTCTTTTTTCCATTCTATTTAATATCGAGTTTCCATAATGAAACACTTTTTAAATCCTCGTTTGCCTTTCAAATATTCCTAAAGTTTCTTTAAGGAGTACGTCTGGCATTTAAACATTAAAATCAATTTTAAAATAAAACAGGTTGTTCTCATAGTCTATGCGCTCGTGGGAAAGAAAAGCAAAAAGGAGTTTCCACATTTTCATTAAGTTCGGGAAGGATGCCAGAGACTTTTAAATGGGGAGGGCAAGCTCCTCAGGTTCCGAGGCACCAGCGGCCAGAACAGAAACCTAGTCTCGGCACCGGCACCCGCAAGTCCGGGATATCAGAGCGTCCTGTCCCTGGTCCCTTGCCCTGCTGCCCCACTGACTGCGGCTCATATGCCCCTCTTACTCCTCCCAGCTTGGCCCCCTCTCCCGCTCCCTCTCCTCATCCAAGGGCCTCGAACAAACAGCAACCAGGAGCTTCCAGCACCCACTACCCACTGTCCATCTGGGGCATACACTGCGGGGATGAAGCTGCCAACTCAGGAATCATCTTAGTGGTGTGGGCCCCAATTATTTCACTGGGCGGGGGTTCTCCCTTCCACGCCCCTTGGTTGCAATGCTAAAGGTGCCCAGTCCTGAGAAAGAGCATGATAAATGTTCTTGGGATATATAAAATGTTAATCTGCACCCTAGCTGGTTTTGCCCACTGGATAGAGCATCAGCCTATGGATTTTAAAGGGTCCTGGGTTCAATTCTGATCAAGGGCATGTACCTCGGTTGCAGGCTCCCTGCCCAGGTCGGGGGCATGCAGGAGGCAACCAATCAATGTGTCTCTCTCACATTAGTGTTTCTCTCTGCCTCTCCCTCGCCCTTCCACTCTCTCTAAAAATCAATGGGGAAAAAATCCCATTAAAAATGTTAATTTGCTTTATTCATAGGCCTTATGTTCTTTGGCTGGCTATACACATTTATCTGTGGTTGGTTATCCACAACTCTTTCCCCGCCCCACCCCCACCAAGGTGGCATGTAGTAGATGCTCAATAAATGTATGCTGAGTGGTTGACATTACAAAAGGTATTGCTAATAGCATCTGTCGGGGTTGGAGAGAGTTGGAGAATGGAACATCCCCTCAACAGGAAATCTGTTCCCAGGTGCACAGATGCCTAGCATCACCACCATTTCTCAAAGTAGGATGCTGGGGCCCAGGGCAGATATGGAGAAAGTGTCCTAGTCTGTGTCAGTTCAGCCACTTGGCCAGTGTGCAAATCTCCCACCTAAATTTTGGCTGTCCCTAAGGAAACCAGCGCCCTGGGCTCTGGGCTCTGCAGGAAGAAGGACATTTTCTCCACTGCTTTTCAGAGAGAGTGAAAGCGAGAGCGGAGTAGGAGAGAGAAACATGGATTTGAGAGAGGCCCCTGGATTGGCTGCCTCCTGCAAGTGTCCCCACCAGGGGCCAGAGCAAACCTGAAACCCAGGCTTGTGCCCTTCAGTGAGCAGTCTGATGCTCTAACCACTGAACAACACCATCCAGGTCCCAGTGTGCAGGGTTTTGGAAGTCATGTTCAGCTAGAGAACCCGAGTTGGCACCCAGGCAGTGGGGATCAGCGAGGGAGGCCAAAGGGCTCCTCGGGGACAAAGATGGACAAAAGTCGCCAGATGCACAGTCTCCCCCTGGCATGGAGGGCCCAGACCCATAAATCCTGAGAAGGTGGAGAGACCCAGTCAGACACCAGGACCAAAAATACTTGGGGGGATGGCGATGGAAAGAGACAGAAAGGAGAAAAAGGGGGAGACCGAGGAAGACAAGCAGAGGGGAGGCCGGAGAAAATACTTGGGAGCAACGGAGCGAGTGTGAGACAGGCCTGAGAATACCAGAGAGGGGACAGGACTCATTCATTCATTTATTCATTCATTCTATATTTATTGAACACTTACGCTGAGATTCAGCAAGGAGGAAAAAGAAAAGGCTGCCGCGGGCAGCTTATATTCTATAAGAGGAAGATGAACAGCGAATAATTCAAATATATAGTGGTAAATGGTGGAGTGTTACGGGGCGGGGGGTGGGGGGGGGGGACATCAGGCATGGACAGGCAGAGAGAGCAGAGAGGAACCAACCTCAGGCCCAGAGAAAAAAGACGAGATAGGAGTCAAGAGACCTGGAGACAGAAATAGAGAATCTAGACTCCGAGAGAGGGGAAAGCAAGCGAGAGAAATGGGAGGTAAAGGATTGGAGTAGAGGGCACCGGACAAGGGCGTGGTGGATCCATGGAGAGTCGAGGGCCCCCTGCCCCCACCGCCAGGCTCCGGGGAGGGCAGGGATGGCGATGGGGACCCTGGCGGTTGGAGCTCTGCCAGTCTCCTGACTCGAGACGTGCATATTGTGTATGGGGGGAGGGGGGCCTTGTGGGGCCACCAGAGACGTGGCGTTCCCAGCGCCAACTCGGCCGCTTCCGCACCCGCCGCCGCCTCCCCCGCGGCCTCGGCACCCTTCCCCTGGCCGCGGAGCCGCGGTGACCCGGCGTTGGAGAAGCCGCCCAGGCAGGCGCCGAGGCTTGACGCAGCCAAGTGGGAGACAGGAAAATGTCACGGAAGCGCGAAGCCCAAGTGCGAAAACAGCGTCTCTCGCCGAAAGCCTTGCCGGGCGGGGGTGGGGGCGGGGGGGGGGGCGCAGCGGAAAGACAAGGACTACGGGCGGGAGGAGGCTGCTGGAGGCTTCGGGAGCTGCGGTCCTTCAAGGCAGTGAGCGCCCACTCCAGCCAGGCCTGGGCTTCCCAGGAATGGACAGTAACATCGCCTCACATGCCCCCCCCGCCCCCCCCCCCCCCATTACAGCAGGGGCCCTAGAGGGTGGGCTGCCTTTTCCCTAACACCCATCATGCTTGAAGGTAGTTATTGTTGGGAAATAATTAGTTTCTTGCAACAGTAGAAGGAGGAGGGAAGAGGCATGGTGCTACCCATGGCTAAACCGACCTATTTGAGTGAATACAAGGACTGGAAGATCCCTGGCATTGCATTTCTTTTGAACTCTTTTCAACTTTATATATATATATATATATATATATATATATATATATATATATTTACTGATTTCAGAGAGGAAGGGAGAGGGAGAGAGAGATAGAAACATCAATGATGAGAGAGAATCATTGATCGGCTGCCTCCTCCACGCCCCATCCTGGGGATCGTGCCGCGACCCAGGCATGTGCCCTGACCGAGAATCAAACAGTGACGTCCTGGCTCATAGGTCCAGGACCACCCAGCTGGGCCTCTATTCACCTTTTCTCCACAATCACCGTGTATCTGTGTGTTTGGTTGAAAGACAAGGACGTGCTACCTTGAAAATTTGCTTTCTTCCACAGCCCTGTCCCTCTGCAGCTAAATGCTAATGAACAGCAAATTGTCAAATTGCAAGGAGCTGCAGGAGAACAACCAAGAAGCAAAGGGTCTGAGCGAGACGGAATAATCAGCACCTAGATGACGGGGAGCTGGCAGGATTTCCCTTATGGAGGTGCAGAGCTAGCCCCAGGGTGTGGGCTAACCTTGTCCGGTCCTTCCTCCCCTATCTCATATCCCCTCAGCACAGGGGCTGGCCTTTCCCCTGTGAGAGGCAGAATCTCCCCTCACCCATGAGGTCTCTGCAGTGCCCAGTTCCAGTAGCCCACAGTGGGCTCGAGGGTGGGGTGGAGAGCTCAGAGCAGAGAGTATAAGACAACGTCTTATCAGTGAAGAGTGATCATTTTGCCAATCACCAAGTGAGAAATTTGTCTGCTCCACTTTAAAAGCCCTAAATTCTCATCCCTCTCCCCCCTTTTTTCTCTCTTCTCCTCTCCTCTCCTCTCCTCTCCTCTCCTCTCCTCTCCTCTCCTCTCTTCTTTCTCTCTCTCTCCCTCCCCTCCCCTCCCCTCCCCTTTCTTCCACATGGCATTTTTGTCAGTAACTCTGACAACTTCATCTCAAACTCTGTACGTAGCTGCTTAGCAAATGTATTACATGGAATAAGAGCATTTCTGGTATCTTTAAACCCTGCAGTTTTATTCATAATGGCCCCAAACTGTGAACCACACATATGATCCTCAACAGGAAAATGGAAAACCAGATAAGGTACATCCATACAGGGGAACACTAATCAGGAACGAAAAAGAAAGAACTACAAACACACCCAACAACATGAATGAATCTCAAATGCACTGCAGCTGCATGCAAGAGGCCAGACTCAAAATTCTAAAGGAACCCAGGTATATGACATTCTCATGTGGGGACAGAAAACAGATCAGTGGTTGCTGGTGCAAAGGGTTAGGGACGAGGCAACTGCACAGAGGGAGGAGGAAATTTTGTGCATTGTTGGAACTATTCCATGTCTTGCTTGTGGTGGTGGTTACATCATTGGTGTATTTGTCAAAACTCATAGAACTGTACACTAAAAAGGGTGAATTTACTGTATGTAAATTTCACCTTCATAAATCAGACTTCTAAAAAAGCAGGAGGAAAAGAAAGTATGGCTGGGGCAAGATAAGAGCATCAGTCAGTTCTCTCTCTCTCTCTCTCTCTCTCTCTCTCTCTCACACACACACACACACACACACACACACACACACACAACTTGCCCATCCCCAGTCTTTAGGGAGACTCCACATCCCTGGTACATGTTTGACTCCCACCTAAAATACTTCAGAAGAATGATTTATTTACAAAAGAAATCTTCGCATCACTTTAAAAAGGATCCAGCCCAGTCCACTGCGTGGCTCAGTGTTTGAGCATCGACCTATGAACCAGAAGGTCATGGGTTTGATCCCTAGCCAGGGCACATGCCCAGGCTGCAGGCTTGATCCCCAGTGTGGGACTTACAGGAGGCAGCCAATCAATGATTCTCTCTCATCATTGATGTTTCTATCCCTCTCTCCCTCTCCCATCCTCTCTGAAATCAATAAAAAAATTAAAATAAATAAATAAAAAGGATCCAGTTTCCAAGGTTGGTCTTCTGCATGGTCTTCAGCAATGATCGCAGCAGACAACCCTGGATATAGCTCAGTGTAAATTTGATACACACACATTCATATTTCACAGCGGGCTGTAGGTAGGGAAGGTGGCATCTGAGAGAGGATTTTTTTTCTATTTCTCCTCCTGAGAGTCCTGAAGCCAGGCAGCAGGCTCTAGGGATTGCTAAGTCACTTTCTTTATTTTATTTTATTTTTTAAAAATATGTTTTTATTGATTTCAGAGAGAAAGGGAGAGGGAGAGAGAGACAGAAACATCAATGACGAGAGAGAATCACAAATCAGCTGCCTCCTACATGCCCCACACTGGGGAGGGAGCCCTGCAACCCGGGGCATGTGCCCTGACCTGGAATCAAACCATGACCTTCTGGTTCATAGGTTGATATTCAACCACTGAGCCATGCCGACCAGCCAGCTGGGCCATTGCTAAGTCACTTTCAACAATGCTGCCACTCACTAATCAACCTGTTGGTGGAGGATGGAGAATGGGAGACCCAGCTGGCCAGAACCCAGTCAGTCAGGGGAGGCTGGGTTTTGTCCAGCTGGTCCCATGAGGCAAGAGTAAGCCAAGGGCTGACTCTGAAGGAATGAGTTTGCCCCCGAGAGTAGGACTGTATTTCTGAATGGACTACGGGAAAAGCACTTGGTGAAACATTGCCTTTCCTGTATGAGGTCTTATTCAATCCTCACAACAATTCTGCAGAAGTTGTTCTTTAACTCTGATTTTTACATCGATCAAACCAGCTGTAGCTTGCTATGTGCACATGGCTACTATGTAGGTGAATGGTAACTGGAAGACAGTGTGTGCTGTGCCAGATAAAACCACACTTCGTACTTGCATTTACAAAAACCATAATCTAGTGGGCATCACAGAGAGCTGGAAAGCCATTGACGCCTGGGCTACAGGATGGCTTTGCTACCTTCCTCTTCTGCTCAATAAAAATGGTGTGTGTGTGTGTATGTGTGTGTGTGTGTGTGTGTGTGTGTGAGAGAGAGAGAGAGAGAGAGATTGTGTGTGATCATTTCTACTCCTGCCCAGAGTTGTTGATATCACTGTTTCTAACTCCAATCAAAAACCACTGTGGTAATAGAGGGAAAATTAACGTTAACAGACACCCAATGGTGAGCAGTTTTATCTCACCTTGTCACTTGGATTAAAAAAAATCCACACTAATAAAACACCACCATCAACACAAAAAGAACCCCCACAAAATATTGCGTTTCCTGTTAGGAACAAAGCACACAGTTTGGTTTTGTCAGTTTCCCTAATTCTCGCACCCCCTTTTAGGAGAGCTTGCTAATTAAGCAGTGGAAGAACCAAAAGGTGGGAAGGGAAGAAGTGAATCCACACTGGGAGAGCTTGGTGGAACAGCAACGTTGGGGGTGGGGTGGAAAACACGGGGGGGGGGGGCCACCATAGATCTGACCTTACCCCCTGGGTGGCTTTGGGTAAATCAAAGCCCGAGAGGGGAGGCGGCCAGTCTCCTTCTTTTGAAATGAAATGAAATCGGATACCATGCTCTGAGAGTTCTTTCAGCCTCAATGTCCTCTGGACCTGAATGATTTGAATTCCCTTCTAAGTGTTGCAATTCATATAGTAAACATTTATTGAATGCTTACTACGTGCCAGGCACCATGCAAACTCTGGAGATAGAAGGATGAACACACGTTTCTACCTTTAAACTGTTCGGACCAATGAGGAAGAGTCCTGACAAGAAGCAACAGGAGCAAGTGCTGGAGCAGATTCAGTGCACGAAGAGAAATGTTCATTCCTTGGGGGAAAGGGTTGTTGGGAGGATTCAGTAAATGAATTCTAAGACCCTCGCCCCCCCCCCCCCCCCACACACACACTTTTGCCGCATTTACTATTCTTTTTCTGGACCTCATCTCGCGCACACACACTCGCGGTGACCAGACTTGGGGCAGGAAATGTAGAGTTCATGCACTGACAGGCACACCCGCAACCTACAACCTGCACACCTTCGTAAGGGTCCTGGGTCCCGCAGAGTGCCAATGTGGCCGCGCTCGGGCTGGGAGTCGGGGATGCGGGCTCCAGGGTCCATCTCCACGTGGCCCAGTGACCTCAGGCATGTCCAGCCTCCCACTCTGCCTCCCAGTTTCCCCATCGGTGAAACGTCCGGGTGGTGCTCCAGCGGCTCTAAGCTCCCTTACAGACCTTTAATAACAAGTGAACACATCCCTAAAAGACACCGCGATTCAGAGGTGGAAGAAAAGTCAAATCTTTGTTGATAGAACAATGCTGTCTGGGAGCCGCACGGGTCTATCCGAGGCTTACACATAGTCGGCCCGGCCGCCCAGTGCACCCGGGCGTCTCCCCGGGGCGGGCCCTCCCGCGGAGGCCACCGGCTCCCGAGCCCCGCGCGCCCGCCCCCGCGCGCCCGGCCCCGCGCCGCCGCCCGCCGGCGTGATGGATGGCCGCGGAGCCGGCGGCCTGTCAGGCCTTATTGATGAGGTGCGCGCTGACGGCCGCCGCGTAACCCGAGGCGGCAGGAGGCGAGCGCGGGGAGGCGGGCGGGCGCAGACTCGGCGGCGCTCGGGGTCAGCCCCGGCCGGCCGCCCCCGCCCCGGCGGCGCGCCCCGACCCGGCTCCGCGGAGGGGGCGGCGGGCGCGGAAGCGCGTCCCGGGCCAGGCGCCCGTGCGCGGCCCCGCTTCCTCTCCGCGGGCGCCTCGCTCCCCGCCCCCGGCGCCCCTGCCCTCGCGGCCGCAGCCCGGTCCCGGAGCCGTCGCTCCCTCGCGGAGCCCCCCCCTCCCGCTCGCCCGCGCCCGCAACTCCGCTCTTACCCCGGCGCCCGGGGGCCGTGCCAGCGTCCAGGCCGCGGCGGCCGCCTGCGCTCCCCCGCGGGTCGGGGCGCGCCCTTGAGGCGGGATCCGCAGCCACTAACGTAGCCGAGGCAGCGCAGTGGAGACGGAGGACGGCCGGTTTCACGGCATCGCTCCCGCGAGACGTGCGAGGAGGAACATCAGGACGCCGGTGGACGCGCCACCGAGCTCATTAGAATGTTAAAACAGCGACCGATAAGCTAAGTAGGTCCACAAAAGTAAATACACCTACGGGGAAGACGGCAAGTTTCCGGCGTGTTCCCCTCCCATTTTGTGCAGTTTTAATTGTCGAATGGAGCAAGAATTCTTTCATAATAGCGAAGACGCCTGCTCTGTTTGAAAATAGAGGATCGCGCTTAGCTCGGTCTACACCTGCCCTCTGGCTTGCTCCAGTTTGCCTCCTTCCATCTTGTGTTTGTCCCTTTTTCCTTCCCATGGCCTCCTTCCCATGGCCCTTCCAGCAGGAGAAAGGCTGCCGCGCCAGTATCCCAGCGCCTGACCGACTGCAGAACGAGGGCAGGTTGCCTTGGCTCCTGTCTGCCTTTCTCGTGAAAGCCCCCACGGCCACCTTCTCTGTTGGCGACACTCATGTCAGGGTCACGAACCGATTACCTGCAAAGCATTCCAAGTTCATGAGGAGTCAAGGTGTAAGTCAACACTGGTGACAACTTAATTCAGACCTTGAAGGGGCCCACGTTTTGGGTCCCTCCCCTACTTTGAGTCCAGGCCTAGCCCGACAGGTAAAGGGCCCTAGTTCTACATTAGATGTGACCTAAGAGCTGGAGAACAGGAAATCTTTTCTCTGGAGCAGAGTAGAGAGAGGGTAGGGAAAGATGCCAGGTTGGTGTGTCCAGGACACTCACTATACTGTCAGGGTCTAGGCAGCAGATGAGGATGATGCAAGCACATTGATCTGGGAATCAGGAGTCCTGAGTTCTAATCCCGACTCTGCCACCACAGGCAAATCACCTAACTTCTTAAGCTTTAGTTCTTGCCTGTATGATGAAGAGACTGGATCCCTTCCTACATCGACATTTTGTGACTTTAAGGTTTCCCAAATGGATATCACCAAATCCTGCCAGCCTATGCCTCACATGATTCTATACCAAGGGGCTTCTTCCTGGTCCTGTACACTGGAAGCCCAGGACTGCCAGGCCTCTAAGTCTGAGCCAAATCATAGCCCTAGTGAGGAAGCAAAAATGTTAGGCCAGTCGGAATGTGTATGCTAAAAGCTTAGACTGCAGATAAAAATTTCAATCCATTTTCTAGGCAAACAGTTATTATTAACAGGTAACGCTGGGCACTTAGGATATGCCAGACATGGTGACAAGTGCATTGCATGGATTATCTTATTTATCTACAAAATTACTCTATGTCCCCCACTTTACAGATGAAGAAACTGAGGCACAAAACTATTAAATAATTTGCCCCGCTTTCTAGGTGGCAGAGTCAAGATGTACAGGTAGTTTGATTCCAGAACCCAAATACTGCCACTACAAGCAAGGCACTGGTACTGTGAGGAATATAAGAGGGGAAAACATGGACTTTCTTCTTACATATCCTCCTCGTGTGTGTGTGTGTGTGTGGGGGGGGGGGGGGGTGTGCGCACGCGCGCGCTTTGTTAATCTTCACCCAAGGATATTTTTCCATTGATTTTTAGGGAAAGTGGAAGAAAGAGGGAAAGACAGAAAGAAACATCGATGTGAGAGAAACACATCAATCCGTTGCCTCTTGCAACCCTTGAACAGAATTGAACCTGGGACCTGTTGGTTTGCAAGCTGACACTATCCACTGAGCCAAACTGGCTAAGGCACATATCCTCCTTTTAAAAAAATCCTTTTTCTTTTTTAAACTTCCATTCCCACAATCAATCCCTTTCCCCACTCTGACTCCATAGCCTTTAACACCTTGTATTTAAGTATATTATCCACATGTCTGCCTGTCCACATACCCCTCTCTCCCAAATTTCAATCCTCTTAAGTGAACAAATCCCACGTTTGGTATTTTTGTGTTTTCCATAGTTTCTAACATGTAGTAGATGTTTTTAAAAGTTTGTTGAACTCAGAAAATTGGAGTTTCCAACTTGCGCTTACACTGTGTAAATCTGTCCTTTATGATTGAAGATGTAGTACCAGGATGTGGCTGAAACACACGTGCTGTGGTCCCTTCCACTGTGTGCAAACAGAGAGAAGCTCACGTGCAGAAGATGCCATGTGATGTCTCACTAGTACCTTAGCTTGTGTGCCTCTGTTGGTGGGGTGACCATAACCCCAGGTACCTTTGGCCCACGTATCAGTCACAGGAGAGCCTCTCCCTGACAATGACACCCAGAAAGAGCTACAGATTTATCTGGAGTCACACAGCTATTCAATGGCAGGGCTAGGAGTGGGTGCCCTGGGACCCTGGTTGTACCCTGCTCTTCCATGTCAACTTGCTGCTGTAGGAAGTGATATCGCTGTCTATAAATCTGCATCCCAAGGCCAAGCTTCCCTCACCCTGATGCAATCACCAGGGGCAGAGGATTAGCGATAAGGCAGCAGTGAACTCTGAAGTAGTCTGGGAACCTGGTTACAGCTGCTGCCCCCACCCTCTGCAGGAAGATGGAAACAGTGACCCTGGCTCAGCCCTGGGGTGGGGGTGGGTGGCGGCATGAGGATGCAGTTCCAAGGAGTCATAGACATTCAAAACTGTCATTTCACATCCCTCATAGACCATCTAAAAGGGGCACCCAGTACATATTACATTTCTAGACTCTTCCAACCTTTCTGAGGACTCATAAATATCTAGCCTTCAAAATAAAGAAAATAAGACAACAAAGTGTGTGTGTGTGTGTGTGTGTGTGTGTGTGTGTGTGTGTGTGTGGAGGGGTGCATAATGGTCAGGGTTCTGAACTTGGTCCTTGTTCTGACTCATTGTTTCGTAGGGTGATCATATGTCCACTTTATGCCTGCTGTCCTGTGTCCTGTGTGAGTATTAGTACACACATTCACTCATAGTTTCACATATGTTAAATGCTCATTCTTTTGTCACTTGAACTCTTTGAGCCTTGGTTTCCTCATCTACAAAGGAAAGGGTTTTGAGTAAATATCTTTCAAGTTTTCTTTTCACTGGAAAATGCTTCAATTTTATGAATGTGGGACTCATGGAGGAACTTCTTTTCTCTGAGCAGCTGAGAGCAAAGTCATTTATGGTTTTGTGACTGCTCTGTTATTGACATTGAACTTTGGGCCTCAGATTTGATTAAAATAATAATAACAACAATAATAAAATAAACCAGCTCTTCTGAATAATGCATGAGAATTTATTAGAGCTCACCTCCCAAATCAGCAAATCATCTGTTAATTTTGTTCATTTTTGGCATATGTTACAAATAGTGTAACTGCCATTGGCATCCGAATGCTCCCCCTCCCTTCTCCCCACCAGTTTGCTTGTATCTAACATCTAAATGAAGGATTGGGTTCTTAATTAGGGCCATCAATTCACTGTCCAGCTCCCCCCCCCCCCCTGCCTGTGACATTTTCTAACCTCATTCACAAGATAAAGAAATGTTGTTGGGGACAAGGTTGTGGCAAGGCCACCTCCTCAGTGAGCTCCTTGTTGTGGCTACTGCAGCCGTCAGGCAGTCTCCCCTTTCCTCCTATTCCCAAGCACACGTTCCCTTTACACTGGATGACTATGCCAGGTTCCAGTGTGTGTGTGTGTGTGTGTGTGTGTGTGTGTGTGTGTGTATGTGTGTGTGTGTACTCTATTCTGTCACTTTGTTAAGCTTAAAAAAGTCCTTGATAGCCAGGATGATATTTAATAATTCTCCATATTCCCCACAATACCCTGCACATAGTAGGTGCTCAGTACATACTCAAAAGAATGAATTAATAATTGAATAAATCTGGAGGCCAAATATGGAATTCTGTGTAAGAAATGTGCCTATTTGTAAAATGCAAATAGTTTTCCTGGATATCTTTCTCTTTTTTTTCACCGTTCAGAAGACCTCAGGCACAGCCACATTCTAAATGTGTGCCTTTGTAGGCCACTTGGTTTTCACGTTTTGATCTGGGGGGGGGTGGGGGTTCCTTAAAGTGCTATTTGTGTCCCTTTATAACTTGCACCTTGGAGAGTCTGGATGATAAATGAGAGATGAATAATTCCTTATTGCTACTTATCTGCTGAATCTATAAACTAGTGTCAGCATTTACTCAGTTGGGTTTAAAGCTGTGCCTGGTATACTTATTAACCTGCTTAAAATAAGCCATAAAAATGGGCTTGGTAGGCAGTTGTTTTAACTAATTTTTAAAAATGACACTGGTCATTTCCCTCTAACTCATGGGGTGACCTTCGGCAAATCACTTAACCTTCCTGAGCCTCCCCTGCAAAATGAAAGGGGCGGGGCTAGATCAGCTTTAAGAGGCTCGTGGCCTTGTCATTCCTTAATTCCATGATTTTCAGATGACTGAAATAAAGGATCCTAATAATACCTATTAAAGCAATGACAAACCAGTTGTATAGACTATCTCATGAGTCCCTGGAGGGTGAGGGAAGCGGTGTGTGGTAGTCAGAGCAGGGCTTTGAATTTTATTCTTTTTAAAAAAATATATTTTATTGATTTTTTACAGAGGAAGGGAGATAGATAGATAGTCAGAAACATCGATGGGAGAGAAACATCGATCAGCTGCCTCCTGCACATCTCCCACCGAGGATGTGCCCGCAACCCAGGTACATGCCCTTGACTGGAATCGAACCTGGGACCTCTCAGTCCGCAGGCCGACGCTCCATCCACTGAGCCAAACCGGTTTCGGCTGAATTTTATTCTTTTACTAGTGGTGTGACCTTTGGCAAGAGGACATCTCCGAGTTTCAGTTTCCTCATCTATAAAATGGACATGATACTCTAATACTCACACTGATTACCCCAGAGACCAATCAAATGTGAGGATCAGAGGGGAAATATATGGAAAAGCACTTTGAGAAATGCTTTTCATTGTCCTCAATTTACAGATGAGGGCATTGATTGAAGTACTCTTTGGTTAATCAATTTGTAGCAGGCTTGTTTGACTTCTCTGATTCTATCTTGATTATATGTGGAAATCATTAAAAAAAAACTATATAAAGATTGAGCACTTAAGATGCTTTTCTGAGTTCTATGGGTGTTCAAGAAAAATCTGTGCCTGATGAGACATTTCTGGCATGCTAAATGGCACAGTGATAAGAAAATTAGTCAATATCTTACTGGCCCACAGACCTAGGAACTCCTAACTAGATAGAAAACAAAGCATTTTTCGAAGGCTTTGGAAATGCACACCCTACCCAGCTCCAACTTTCCTCACTTCTCATACTCCTTGTTTTGGGATGCACCTTGGCCATGTCTAGGATACCTTGGTCTGCTCAAGGCTTTGGGTTTGATTTCCTTCAGAGACATGTGCAGAGAAACCAGTTGTTGCAAGGGATTTTTGTTGTAGAGAATTCAGTCAGCAATGTGTCTGGAACATGCTCCTGTAAAAATCATTCTTCAGACTAGTACTTACCCCCATGCCTGTACAGTATAGGGGGCTGGCAGATGCGGCTCAAAGATCAATATGACGCCTGACTGGACCCTGCTTGCAGAGATGAGCTGACTCAGGTCTACAACACCCCCCCCCCCCCTAAGATTTTGCAGTTCTATCCAAATTCTATTCATATCCCTTTACCAACAACCAACCAAACAAACAAACAAAGGCTGACCTTGACCTTAAAAGAAAGTATAGAGCTAAAAGAGAGATAAAAGTGGGATTTTAAGTCCATAACCCTTACTCTACTCAGACTACAGTTTTTTATTTGCTAAATGTTTATTTCCTAATTAATAACAATGAAACTGACCTCCATGTTATTTTTATCTTTTGTTGACGAAATATGTTACATTAAATTAAAAATCTCAGTGCAAGATCTTTTGAAGTTGCCCTAAATTTATGGTGGGATTTTGTTTCTATTTCTTTTTGTTACCACTCTTTCCCCAACCCCATCCCACACTGCGTTTGTAAAGTGGGAGGCAGGCATTCTTTTTTTATTTTTATAAACAGCTGCTTATTTCTCAAGAAATTAAAACTATTTCAGTTTCAAAAACAGCACCAGACTTTCATTAATACTTGCAATTCATCTGGTCATCAGTTGAATTCTTAGTAGTTGACTTTCTTGCTTTTACAATGGTCTTCTCTTCTGAACACCCTCCCCAGCTTTTTGGCCGCCACTAAAGGACTGTCTTCCCTCCCCTGCCCAAGTCCCCCCCTCTTCTCCTGGGGTCTGAATAATCAGCTTTTAGTTGCAGCTGGACCAGCACCTGGCCTTACATCCCACCACATCCTTCTGCCAGAAAAGGGAGTTGTGAGGAGAGAAAAGGTTACAAGAACTTAGACTATTGTTTTCAATTTCAGCAACATTCAAGGTTGCAAGTGAAATTCTGGGACAATCTGGATGGTTGTGGAAACATTTTCTACAGCGGGAGGGAGACCTCCGTAGAAAAATCACTCCCACCACTTCTAAGTGTCTCTAGCCAGGAATCAACAGTCCAAAACTGTTCTTGGAGTTTGAGTCCATTGAGTTTTGAGAATTTTAAAGCTGACTTCTCTAAAATGGATGTTTGTCATAAGCAGGATAGTCATGAAATCTTAGGAAGTAAGGCATATCTTCAATCTCATCAATCCTCCCCATCCTCTCAAAATATTTCTTTTCCCTAATTTCAAATAGACAAGAACTCATTGTAGTTAATTTGGAAAACACAGGAAAGTATAACAAGATGAACAAAATCCATCTTTAACCATGGAGAATATTAATGTTCTCTCTTTCTTTCTCTGCCCATCACCAGTTTCACACTGGAGAGTATTTTGCTATCTACTTTTTATTTTTTTTAAAAAAAACCCCACATATATATATTACGAGACAGTTCTATTTCATTAAATATTTTAAGGAAACAGTTTGATGCTACATTATGGATTTTTGCATAGTTTATGTAAGTAAGCTCTGATTGTTTGGAGTATATGTTCGTTTCTATTTTTCACTACAATAAATGATGTTTGGCTCTGGCTGGGTAGCTCAGTTGGTTAGAGTATCTATCGTCCCAATATGCCAAGGTTGTGGGTTCAATTCCCAGTCAGGGCACATACAAGAAGTGACCAATGAATGCATAAATAAGTGGAACAGGGAATCAATGTTTCTCTCTGTCTTCCTCTCTCTATAACATCAATACATAAAAATTATTTTCAAATGTTTGATGTGTACTTGTCAAATTCACATAAATTTTGATTAGCATATCATCTTGTAAACCTCTAATTATTTCTTTGGGATCAATTTCTACTATTGGAAAAAGTGGATCAGGGAATATGAACACTTGTAGGGTTTGGGATACACATTGCCAAAGTGTCTTCTAGAAAGGTTGCATCCAAAACTCCCACTACCAGCAACATTCAATTTTGGGAAAGATCATTTAACTATATATTTATAAATTTGTCAATTTCTACCTCTTATTAAATCTAATTTCTGAAGTGTTTTGAAGCCACGGGTAAAAAACAAACAAACAAAAAAACCCCCAAAACTAAACAAAGCCAAATAAAACCAAGAAGTATTGATGCCCAGCTGGAGGAATGACATGTTGGAGATTATTTCAGAGGACTCTGTCCTCTGAGGTTTGTGAGGATTTCAAAATATAAGAAAGTGAAGCACAGAAATGCTAATAATTTGCCCAAGACATAGACATTAAGTTGTGGAGATAGATTCAAGTCACATTATTGGAACACTGGAGTCTGAACTCTTATACTGACCCAGGGACAAGGCACACTTAGTAAGGCATCAATTCTAAGGTTTCCAGAATGTTCTTTGTGATGAGCTTATTGTCCAGAAGTTGGCTTTCATAGCTTTTAATTTTTAACTGTCAAATGAGAATAATCTCAGATTCGTTCTGAGGGGAAATTTAATCTTTGAAAAGGTGACATCCTCAGCTATTGAGAAACACATTTTTACAACTTATTTGCAGAATGTGCCAGAAGTAGAAGTGAAATAACGTGTTGGAGGTCACCCAGCTTGCAGGTGGGACTAGAATCCAGGCTCTGGTAATTTGGGCTACTGCCTATACAGCCTTGCCTCTGACCAGGCAACAAATATCCCCTAGGGGCAGGGGAGGAAGGCCAGCTTGACTAAAGCCTATGGCACCTTGGGATGGAGATCTGAATGAGAAGTGGCACAGCCAGGTTAGTGGGGCATCTCGGGAGAGGGGGGACGGCAGCATGAGGGGCTTAGCACACTGAGCTTAGGGGTGGGCAGGGGAGACTTTCTTCTCCCAGGGAAAGACCTTCCTTTTCACCAGCCACCTTCAATTGGGAAGCCCACGGGCGAGTAGAGGGTAGAGGCTAGGGCCTCTCATTGCCCGCCTTCTGGGAGGGGATTCCTGCATTGAATGGAAGGGTGGACCAGATAACCTCTGGGGCCCTTCCAACTCCCAACATCTCTGATTTGTATGTCTTGAGGGAAAGAAGTGAGCAGTCATGGGACTGGAATCATTGATTTAGGGGCCCGCCCCAGTGGTCAGCCTAGTCCTCATCTTGGGCAAATAATTTAACCTGTCAGTACAAGGCACAATGCCTGGTGCAGAGTAAAGCTTTGTAAATGTTTGCTGAATGAATGAATGAATGAATGAATGGGTGGGTAGGTGGATTTAAGACTCCCATGTCCCCAGGAATACTGGTGAAAATTGGAGCCTTACAGGGAGCCTATTGGTTGGTATGGAGTTTGAGTGAGACAATGTAAAGTATATTGAACTTAAAAGAAAATGGGATTCCCCCAAACTCAAAAAGGTTCTAATTCACCCTGACATCGACCATGGGTAGAATTATAATTTACAAGCATCAGTAAGCATTCTACACAATGGTGAGTTTTGAGTCCACACGAAACTATTTCATTACCGCCCCCCCCCCCCCCCCCCCCCCCCCCCCCCCCCCGCCTCTGATGGGGCAGATCTGTGCCACCCAGGGCCGGGTGGGGCACTCCAGCCCCCGTCCCCGCCCCCTCCTCCCTCTCCCCGAAGAAATACCAAGGTCTAATGGATTGTTCTTGCTGCTGTCCAGATTAGATAGCGAGCCCCTCCGTTATCGCGGCTGGAGCAACCCCGAGCGGCCACCACGCTGAGAGCTTTCTAAGGCTGCCCGGCGCGAAGCCTGGGGAGTCTAGAAGGCAGGAGAGAGCAGGGAGCTGCTGACAAGTCCTGCTCCCTGCCCCAGGCTGTTTCCAGGGAGCCCCTCTTCTCAGAACTAGCCGCTAACCCCAAATCCTACCCCCACTCCCACAACATTTAACGAGGTATCCGCGTGATCCGCAGCTGTTATCTGCTGAATTCTGGGGAGTGGTTCTAAGACAAGAACTCCTTGATTCTGCACGTTAACCTTCCAAAAGCTAGGAACAGCCCCCTCTCCGCTCCCTCCCCAATACCAGAGAGGTGCCTTTGCACCAACAGGGACTTCCACATCCGACCAGTAGGGTGTTACTTTCCTGATGTTTGCTGTTCTAGAATCATCGCAGGAGAAGCATAGCTGACTTTCTGACCTCCTTCTGAATCCCCCATGGTTAAGGGTCTGCCTGTTAGTGATCCTGTTTCTCCAAGGAAAGTTTCTTTGAAGTTTTATTTCCATTTCTTAAAGAAAGAAACCGTAACACCTTTTATTTTTCTCTTATGAGGTATTTTTGTCTCCAGCAATTTTCTTGAAAGCAAAAAGGACATACCATCTCCCAGCACCATTACAGAGAATAAAACGTTCACGCATGCTCTAACAAACTCCATGTAAAATAAATAACAAGTGCCCCAAATCATTATTTATCTACAAGGAGAGACTAATCGTTCTCTGATTATTATGAATGATAGAACTGCAGTGATATAACAGAAAGCAAATAGAATCTGAGCAAGTGAACAAGGAACAGTTATCTATTTATATCATATCAATTTCCTTTGGAGTTAGTAGAAAGCCATAATGAATGGTATGACAGGACAAGTCATCTGGCTCAGTCGTAAACGTTTCTACAATATTAAAAATAACCTGCATCATGTTTTTGAGTGAATTAACCATCATTGACACCCACCTAAGCCCTTGGAAAATGATTTTGTAGTGCGCTATTCATTTAGAGGTGGGAATTGAAGAAATTCTTTAAGGGCGAACAAACCAGCTACTATGCAGTTTAATATTCAGGAACTCCGTAAAAAGGAGGCTTCTGATTCACCTAACAAGACATCATCCTCCAGTAACTTCTGCACGCAAGCGGTACACCCGAATTATTACAAACGAATTTATTATGTGGGGTAAGAGACTTGAGTTGGGATGGGAAAATTTTAAAGGTGAAGCATGTGTCTGAGAGTATCCTGCGGTCACTGAAACCAGCCGGGGCTGCAGCCGGCCAGGAACTGGGGTAAAACAGAAGGGCACACAGGGAGAAAAGAAGAGCAAATTATATAGCTAAAGAGCAAAGGGAGGGGTTTTGATTCAGCAAGAAAGGGAAACCCTGGAAATGAATTAGAAGAAAGGGGGAGGGGAGAGACAAAGGAAAAGCCAAAACAAGAAAATGTAATACTAAAGGAATAAAGAAAATCCTTAAGAACGGGTGGCGGGTACGGTGCACGAGGGCAAAACAACACGTCTTGGTATCTGGTCTCTAAAGAAAAAGCAGCAGCCACAGACCCCTAGGACCGCCAATCCCCACGAACACCGCCCCAGGCGCCTGGCCATCGGCCCCCTGCTGTGGGCATGAGCCCGGGGGTGGGGGGCGGGGGGGGGCAGTTGTAGCCAATGCTCCGGGCTTTTAGCGACAAGTGGTATTGGAAGCGTCTGCCAGGATTTTTTCTGAGATCAGGAGGAGGCATGCTGGGGAATTGGTGAATTTGGGACGCGCGCGCGCGCGCGGGCTGAGAAGTTGTTACAAGGCAATGAATGCCCTTCAGCAGAGCCTCTGTGTGCCCAGGCCAGGAATCTGAATCTGATTGCCCCTCCACAAGCCCCAAGTCCAGAAGCTTCGGGAAATCTCTACCTCCAGCTCCCGTGCCAGCCGGTGACAGTGTCAGAAATATGAAGGCTCTTCAAACCGAGCCGAGGGAGACTTCCTGAACCAGGCGTCTGTGGCCACTGAGCCCTCCAGCCTGGGGTGCCTGCCATCCATGCCCCTCAATAACCTTCCAAATCCCTCCCAAGAAAGGACCGACCCACGGCTTTTCCCATAGAGTCTGGGGTTCGCTAGGTGGTGGGTGAGAGGTGTCTCCACAAGGGAATACCGAGAGCAGAACAGCCTAACTCGGTGTGTGTGTGTGTGTGTGTGTGTGTGTGTGTGTGCGCGCGGTGGCGGCGGTGGTGGTGGCGGTGGTGGTGTGTAAGAATAGCCGTTTTGATGTACAGCGGGCGTTGGGGCAAGCAGGTCCCTGTTCGGGCTACAGCGCAGCACCTGGAGAGGGGCGCACAGCAGCCGGCGGAGCTCTGCCACCTTCCCCTCCGAGCCCTGGCCTTGGGCTTCCCCAGGGGGATCTCCCGTGCAGAGGGCGACCCGGGCCGCTTTTTGAGCTGCGCCAGGCCCAGGCCCGAGGTCTCACGACGGACCGAGGCCCAGACCCTAATGCCTGTGGCCCGGGCTTTCTCGCCCATCAGCCCGGCGCTCGGGATGCTGGGTCTCGCCGGGTTCCAGAGGCCAGGGACGCAGCGCGCCACGCCCGCCCGAGGTGCCCTGACACACGTGGCGCCATCATGGCTGAAATGCATTCAAACCAATCCGGCCTCGGTCTCGCCAGCAATAGACACCTCGAGAGGAGCTCCGCGCGTTCCAGGGCAGAGTGCGGGACTCGAGGGGTCTGCTTGCTTACTTGCTAAGATCCGCGGGTATTCCGGCGCGTGGTCGCGCGCGTCGGCGGGGGGTCCTCCGGGCCCCCAGTTTGCTGAAGGAGCCCTCGACTACCGCTGCCTCCTCCTCCGGCGGGCCACCAGGCTTTGTTTGCCCTGACGGCGCCGGCGCCGGGCGGGGGATGCGGGGTGAGGGGGACGGCAGGGGCAGGAGAGGAGATTCGGGACGTTACCCGGCCCCTTAGTACACAGCCGGTAAGGGGCAGCGCGTTCTTTCAGGCTCCTTGGCCAGGCTGCGCGGGCTGCGTGCTTCTCACCGGGGCTCTGTCCTGGGGAGACCTTCTCTGATGACCAGCGGTTTAGCCGCCAGTCCCAGCCCCTTGGCGGGAGACCTCCGCGATGTAACTCTGGGCACAGCAACTTCTCCCAATCTCTTCATTCTCCCCGCCACGCGAGGAGTGTGAGAAACAACACTTCAATATTAAACGGATCCACAAACTTTCAATCGCGACACACACGGGATTAAAATGGATCCTTAGTGATCGAAACTGTTAGCCTCATGCTAAGTTTTCTTATTTGGGGACAAACGTCTGCCTCTTTGACGGGCCCCTGAGGCTTTATGGAATGGTCCCATGATCTGAGAGTCTCCGTTCTTATCCTCTGCTCCTTACAAACAACAAAAAAGTTACTTTTCGTTCTCTTTGCTGAACTTCGGCGGGGTTGGGACTGTCCACCAGGCCCCGGCCCACGGGGGGAACCCGGGGTATTTTTAAGTTCGCCGTCGCTTCTGTTGGGTGGCCCCGCGGGGCGCACACCCAGCTGGCGGCCGGCTCCCTCTCCGGCTCCGCGGCCCTGGGCGCACGGGTCCCTCCCTGGGCGCCAAGGTCCCCGGTCATTTTCTTTTCGCCGGCACCCTGAAGACAGCTCCCTTCCTCCCCGCCCTCGTCCTCTCGGACCCGCGGCCGGAGCCAGACGCCGCCAGGTTTATTGACCTTAGGTCGGCTTCGGGGCTTTATCAGACCCGGCGGGGCGTCCCGCGGCGCACCGGCCCCTCTCTGCACGGGCGCAGGGCGGGAGACCCTTTTAAGTTTTCCGGGAAACCTCTCCTTCCTGCCCCATCCCCGACTCCTTCCAAAGAACGTGCAGAAAAATCGCCCGAATTCGGGTGATCGAATTCGCGCGATCGGAGTGAACGGAGGCGGGGCCCCCGGGGCCACGGGCATTTCCCGGTGTTGCCCCTTTATGATCTAGATAATGCAGGTGAAAGTGCCTCCCTCCCCTCAATTATTCGGATAATTGCCTCGACTCTCCACCTGGTGCTCGGATTTCTTCGGTCTCGGTGCTGCCCCAACCCTGAACCCCCTCCCCTCGGCGGCCCCAGCCGGAAAACATCTCTGCACTTGCATGGCAAACTGTAATTTTCCCTCCTGTAAATCACTTGGCAAATATAACAAAGCTTTAGAAAGTCATTTGAGATGGGTATTTCATTGGGCTTGAGAAATAGAACAGGGATGAAGAACAACTTACTAACATTTCGTCAATACCAACCACACAAAACTGTCCCCCCTCCAATCGAACTCGGGAATGAAAATCACCGTGAGCGACCAAGTTTGTTAGAAGAGGAAATGTCTGTGTGGCTACAAATGAATTCCAAGGAATTCTGTAAAAAAAAAAAATGTTTCATAAAATGAGCTTTTAAATATCCTTTTACTCGAGGCTGCTTTATCCAAATCAGACTAGCAGAAACAAAACACTACAGCTCCTAATAAAACTAAACCAATTTTGTGATGATAAATCGCGGGCGTCTAGAAGCCTTCTACAGTGAAGCCTCCCGGCAAAACAGAGCAGCACTTCCTCGATTTTGCCCAGCGAAAAGCCTTTCAATTTTCCTCAATTTTGTCTCCAAAGTGCAGAGGAGTGAGAATATCAGTCCTGGGGGGAAAGGAGGAGGGGGCAGGAAACCAGCCCCGGGCAGCGGAAAGATAAGTGAAGCAGATGAGTGGAAGTTTTGAGAAAACTTTTCGAATTCGCCCCGCTGGAAGCAGCAGCGCTTCGGGGGAGGGGAACGGACCAGAAGGAATAATTTTCCATTCCCTGCTTTGCAAAGCTAATATTTGCGGTAAACGCACAGACATTGAGACGCATTGCAGTAAATTCTACGCGGTTCCAGAAGGGCACTTGCTTTGTCCTCCTCAGGTTACAGAGTTAAAAGATGCCATTGCCCGTTTTCACCCTTCGGGTAAGGGAGGAAGCTCAGACAACCTGGTTGGTTTCAACTCTCCCACAGCCTTAGTTCAGCTCGGTTTCACTCTGAACTCAGGTCTGCTCATTTTCCACCCCAAAGCCTCCCCTCTGCCTTCCCCTCTGTTTCTCTTTTTCTTTGGGTTCAGCTCTTCTCTCAACGACAAAAATGAGTCAATGCTCATTTGCTCAAACTCTGGATTGGTAGGTAGCTGAGGTACGTTTGGTTTATATGCAAAAGCAGATGCAACCAAGCTCTTCAAAGCACAAGTGAGCTGGGGAAGAAAATCACAACCACCTCCACCAGTCCCTCCCGTCAGTCTCACTCCAGAATAAATGAAAAAATTAAGCCCTACACCAAGCCTGGCTGACCCTGGGCCTGTGAATAGGCAAAGAAAAGTATCAGATCCTGAAGGCCTTGAGGCCTACCCACTACCTCACCAATGAGGCCAACAGGAAAGCCAGTGAGACTTTCTGCCCTGCAAGCACCCTGGGCAGGTCTGGCACAGATCAGGGCTCTCCTAAGCTTTCCAAGGGGAGCATCAGAAGCCCGGACCCTAGGGGAAAACCATGTGACCTGGGTGTGCTGGAGGGAGAAAGGGCACAGGGTCCAGGGCCCCTGGTCACATCTATTTGATTTTTGTGTGTCGGATGTATTTATTTTTTCTGGAGACACTGACCATCCCCATTGATTTCTGATTGTTGGAGCAGGATGCTAAACCAGGAAACAGAGAAACAAAAATGCTGCCCAACTGTAAGAAAGAGAAACTGGGAAAGGAAGCCTTGCCTCTGTGGCTAGGCCTGTGAAGAATCTCATCCTTTCTTCCTGTCCCCCAAGATCCCTTTGCAGGTCCTCAGTCACACACTGCCTAGTCCCTTCCCTCTCCTCTTTCCCCACCTCCCTCTCCTCACAGTCTGACATTCAGCACGCTCCCCACCGACTTCTGTTCCTCCAGCCCCACAGCTCCGGGCCCTCCGGGCCTTCCTCCTGGCTCCCTGGGTGCATCTCCCCCTCTGCCTTGATGGAGGGGCCACCAGGAGGGTCTAGAGGGGACTCACCCACGATGGGAGTGGGGTCCCTGCAGCTCCGGCTCCTCTCAGCTTGGCGCAAGGCAGGATCTCAGGGACAATCTAGGTCCTTTGCTCGGGGATTCCAGGCTGTTGTCAGCGGGGTGGGAGGGAGGCGGTGTGAGCTACGTCTCCCAGCTCCCTCCGAGCTCCCAGCTTTCCCTTCAGAATTAGATAACAGGGAAAATAGATAACAGAAGTGGTTAATTAATTCAGCAAGCTTTTTTTTTCTTTTTCTTTTAGGTATGTGTATGTAGAAGTGGAAGGAAACCCTGTTAGGGAATGAAGCCCTGGCTGGATATATATATTTAAAGTCAATGTTCACAGGGTTCCAGAGATGCTTCTGGAAGGTCACTCAGAAGGACTCAAGATTGACAGGAAACAAACCTAAGGAATCAGCATTCGTGGGGGAGAAATGCTGACTTCACAGCTTGTGGCTTCTCCACCCCAAGTGTGTCTCAGACACCAGTCCTGCCTTTCTGACCAGTGGAGAGGGCTGCTTTGTGGTATTTGCTTAGGTCATGCAATCGTCCTCTGAAAGTAGAGATAATAATAACAGCAGTCCTGCTCTTCCTGGAATTGCAATAAAACATGACAGATTTCAAAGCGCTTGCTTGTGGTCTTTTCTGGGCTCCTCACAACAGGAACGGGCAGGCAGATTATATAATAACAAGAGATAGTTGAGATGATTGAGCTCAGAGAGGTCAGTAATGTGTCCATGGAGGACACAGCAAAGAAGAGCTCCCCTATTGGATTCCAGGTCAATTGATTCCTAATCTATCTACACTAATAAAAGAGAAACATGGTAATTAGCATAAGACCGCTACCCTTCCCATTGGCTAATCAGCATATCCTTATGCAAATGAACTGTCAGCCAAGATGGTGGCCGGCAGCCATGCACTGGAGTGAACAGGGAGGCTTGCTTGCTCCAGTGATGGTGGACTCCAACGTTCCCCCGCCTGACTTGCCGACCTCTCAGCTACAACTCTAAGCAACTATGTTGCAAATATAGAAGCTAAACAAAACCCTAGAAACCGGCTTTCAGTCAGCCGGGCTTCAGCCAGCCGGACCACAACATTGTGTCAAATACAGAAGGTAAAGGCCAGAAACCTGCTTTCAGCAGCGAGGCCTCAGAGCTAAAGCTGGCCCAGAATAGAAAAAGAAAAAGAAAAAAAGGAGCAGTTGGGAGCTTCAGTCACCCGCCAGCCTGAAAACGGCCCTCAGCCCCTCACCCAGACTGGCCAGGCACCGCAGTGGGGACCCCCACTCTGATCCAGGACACCCTTCAGGGCAAACCAGCTGGCCCCCACCCCTGCACCAGGCCTCTATTCTATATAGTAAAAGGGTAATATGCCTCCCAGCACCGGGATCAGCGGAGCAGCGAGGCTCCTGGCACCGGGATCAGCCTGATAGGGGGGAGCTCCCCAATCCCCTGATCGCCCTGCGGCTCTGTGTGTGACAGGGTGTGGCGCCCCAAACCCCGATCGGCCCTGCTCTGTGTGTGACAGGGTAGAGCCATAACCTCTCCATCAGCCCTGCCCTGAGTGTGACAGTGGTGGCGCCCCAACCCCCTGATTGGCCCTGCTCTGTGGGTGATAGAGGGTGGCACCCCAACCCCCCTCCACGGGCCTTGCTCTGTGTGTGACAGGGTAGAGTCATAACCTCCCTATGGCCCTGCCCTGAGTGTGACAGGGTACAGCGACCCAACCCCCTGATCCGCCCTGCTCTGTGTGTGACAGGGGGCAGTGCCCCAACTCCCCTATCGGCCTTACTCTGTGCGTGACAGGGGGGAGCTCCCAACCCCCTGATCGACCCTGCTCTGTGTGTGACAGGGTACGGAGCCCCAACCCCCCTGATGGGCCCTGCTCTGTGAGTGACAGGGGGCAGCACCCCAACCCCCTGATTGGCCCTGCTCTGTGCATGACAGGGGGTGGCGCCGCAACCTCCCCATCAACCCTGCCTTGAGTGTGACAGGGGGCGGTGCCCCAACCCCCCAATTGGCCCTACCCTGAGCGTGACTGAGGGTGGCATCGCAACCTCCCGATCCGCCCTGCTCTGTGCATGACAGGGGGCTGCGCCCCAACTCCCCAATCGGCCCTGCTCTGAGCCTGACCAGGGGCTGCACCTAGGGATTGGGCGTGCCCTCTGCCACCCAGGCGCAGGCCTAAGCCAGCAGGTCGTTATCTCTCGAGGGGTCCCAGACTTCGAGAGGGCACAGGCCAGGCTGTGCACCGGCCTCTAGTCTATATAATAAAAGCCCAGCGACCATTACAGTGGGATGACCAGAATGACTGGTCGCTATGACGCGCACTGACCTCCAGGGGACAGACACTCAATGCATTAGCTGCCCCCTGGTGGTCAGTGCGCCCCCACAGTGGGAGCGCTGCTCAGCCAGAAGCCGGGCTCACAGCTGGTGAGTGCAGCGGTGGTGGCAGGAGCCTCTCCCGCCTCCACTGCAGCAATAAGGAGAAGTGAGCCAAGTGGTAAGGAGCCAGAAGGCGGACAGTTAGGAATGAGCAGGCGGGTGGTTAGGAGTGAGGGGTCCTGGATTGCGAGAGAGGGCACAGGTTGGGCTGAGGGACCCCCCCCCCCCCATGCACAAATTTCGTGCATCGGACCTCTAGTCTAGTAATAAAGAAATCAATGGGTTCTTGGTATTGGAAGAGACCTCAGAGTTCCAATCTCCTACCCAAAGCAGGAATCCCCTGAGATGTGATTATCTGTACTCTGTTTGAATACTCCCGGTGATGGGCAGCTCATTGCTCTACATTGCATGAATGTTCAATCCTACTGGTCATCGAACTTCTCTGCCCCCCAAATAACCTAGGATTTGGGGACTGTGCCAGGCACACAGAATAAAACAGAGTGGCAGCTGGAGTGTGATTTACCAGGCAATACAGATTTCTCTTGACGGGGCTGCTGCGGAATTCTCTCCTCCCATGCCTGGCATTATTTAGGGTAAGGCTGCCTATGGAGTCAGTGTTTTCTAAAGGCAGTTCTTTTTTAAAAAAATATATATTTTTATTGATGTCAGAGAGGAAGGGAGAAGGAAAGATAGAAACATCCTGCACACCCACAGACTGATGCTCTATCCACTGAGCAAAACCAGCTGGGGCTAAAGGCAGTTCTTAATAATAATAAGAATAAACACAACACCTTTATATTTTAATATATTTCCCATTTCCTAGTCTCCTAGAATCTTTTTTTTTAAAAAATTATTGGTTTTAGATAGAGAAACATCGATCTGTTACCTCCCATATATGCCCCAACCAGGGATTGAACCTGAAACCTGGGTATGTGCCCTGACTGGGAATCAAATTGTAACCCTTAGGTCCATGGGATGATGCTACAACCAAATGAGCCACCCTGGCCAGGGCTCCTGGAATCTTTACAACAATCTCTGCAAGGTAAGGAGAGAATACACAAATCATTTCCATTTCCAATTGTAGACAAGAAACAGGAAACAGAAAAGACCTTTATCTTTCTGGAAAAGGAACCAGAGAGACGAAGGCCTGGGGAAAAAAAGGGAAAGCACTCATTTTTCCCTTCCAACAATTTTTAGTTATGAATATTTTTGCAAGTGATGAATAAGATGTCTATTATAGTTATCTGCCTTTACACTCTTTCCCTGCCAAATAACTTGTAGAAACTATGCTACAGGAAGATTTTAGTGTAAAACTCCTTGTAGTGTCAGATCATTAAAATTCCTCAAGAGTGAGCTGAACGGTATAAGACATAAATGCAGAAGCATGGGCCACTCCCTTCTCCTGGGGGGTCTGTTATTTTCACCAGAGGTCAGCCTTGTTCCCATGTCTTTTCCCATTATGGAGTTAAAAAAGTTATGATGATTGCCCTAGCCGGTTTGGCTCAGTGGATAGAGCTTTGGCCTGTCTACTGCAGGGTCCCAGGTTTGATTTCGGTCAGGCGCACATACCTCAGTTGCAGGCTCAATCCCTAGCCCTTGTCAGGGCCCATGTGGGAGGCAACCAATCGGTCTCTCTCACATCAATGTTTCTCTCTCTCTCTGTCTCTCCACCCTCCCTTCCATTCTCTCTAAAAATCAATGGGGAAACATTATGATGGTAAAATATATATAATGTCAAATTTACCACCTTAACTATTTTGAAGTGTACAGTTCAGTGGCACTAAGTATATTCAAATCATTCTGCAGCCATCACCACCATCCATCTCGCATCTCCAGAACTTTTTTATTTTCCCAAACTGAAACCCTGTCTAATCAAACACTAGCTCTCCATTCCCTCCTCCCCTCAGCCCCTAGCAACCACCATTCTACTTTCTGTCTCTATGAATTTGACCACTATAAGTGGAACCCAACAGTATTTGTCCTTTTATGACCGGTTTATTTCACTTAGCATAATATCTTCAAAGTTCATTCACGCTGTAGCATGTGTCAGAGTTTACTTCCTCTTTAAGGCAGAATAATATTTCATTGTATGGATATACCAGCTTTGTTTACTCATTCATCCATGGATGGCCACTTTGGCAATTGTGAATAATGCTGTTATGAACACGGGCATGCAAACATCTATTCTATTTCCTGCTTTCAGTTCTTTTGGATATATACCCAGAAGTGAAATAGCTGGATTATATGGATCAGTCTATGTTTAGTTTTCTGAGGAGCTGTCATACTGTTTTCCATCCCTTATGGAGTTCTGATCTACATTTTCAAGAGGAGGTATCTCCATCCTCCTAAGTAGCAAAGAACTGGGAGGACCAATACCCACTTACATTGACTGGGGTTCTATCCAAGGGCAGATGGCTCTGCCTGCTCAGATTTTGCAAAAGGGAAGAAGGTGGAAAATGCAGTTCTCTTGAGAATTACATTGGAGCAGAAAGAACACACACTTCTTTACCAAAAGTTTAAAGGGGATAACTTCTAGTACCGTGGTCGGCAAACTGCGGCTCTCGAGCCACATGCAGCTCTTTGGCCCCTTGAGTGTGGCTCTTCCACAAAATACCACAAAATACCACGTGCAGGTGCGCACATACAGTGCGATTGAAACTTCATGGCCCATGCGCAGATGTCGGTATTTTGTGGAAGAGCCACACTCAAGGGGCCAAAGAGCCACGTGTGGCTCGCAAACTGCAGTTTGCCGAGCCGCAGTTTGCCGACCACTGTTCTAGCATCAAAGTGCATTAAAAAAGCATCTGTATTTGAATTTCAGCTCTGAATGCTTTTTGCCTCAGTCTTCCCCATGTGACCACAAGAACCTGGGGGCCTCAGCATCACTACCAGGACCAGCAATGTCAAGGAACAAAACAAATCACAGGTAGGACATCTTTGTGTTCACATATTGGAAAAATAAAAATAATCATGGGAATGTTCATGAGACTTCACATATTTTCATTTCTCCCTACATTTCTAAATTTTTTTTTTTTTTGTGAGGTGGAGGGAAACCCATTTTTGCCCCTGTGGTTTCAAACTTTCCATAGGTTTTATACATTTTGGGGAATCTGAAACTTTAGTTCTGAGGGTTTGGTTTGGGGCTCTATTAATCCAGCAAGGCCTGTGCAAGCCTTTCTTGGGCATAATAATAATAATTCTTATCTAATAGGGTCCTGTGAACATTAAATGAGATGACAATATGAGAGTCACTTAGTGTGATGCCTGGTTATATATGTATACTAGAGGCCCAGTGCATGACATTCATGCACGGGTAGGGTCCCTAGTGGCTGCGGCCAGGGCCTTCCTTTGTTCTGTGCCACCTCCTGGTGGTCAGCGTATATCATAGTGAGCGATGCAACTCCTGGTTGGTCAGACTCTCGAGGAAACAGTTTGCATAATATATATATATATAGCTGTGGGCATGAGAAGAGGCTTGCATTCAGCCCAGTGATCCTGAATCAGATAAATGGAATCTCTTTTCTTCTTATGGAAGAAGAAGGTACAATCATTGTTCTCATGCCTGTTATCCATATTTCATTAAAATGTGAGGAAAAGATTCTCATCAGAGCCCAAATGCTTTCTTTACAGTCTTTACTCATAGAAAAGTCCCTTGATGGCTAATTCATCACTGATAGAGTCACAGGAAGATGCTAAGACGGTACAGAGATCATCCATGTACTAGTTGCAGTTTCCCTCAATGACTGCATCTTACATAATTAGAGTGTAGCATCAAAATCAGGAAATTAACGTGGTACAGTGTGTGTACAGTTTTATGCCATTTTACCACATGTAGGTTCATGTAATCACCACTTCAATCAAGATACAGAACTATTCTATCGCCAGAAAGACCCCCCGTGTTACTCCTTCATAGTCATACCCACCCACTCCCCGGAAATATCCCTAATCCCTGGCAACCACCAATTTTCTCCATGTCTGTAATTGAGTTATTTTGAAAATGTTATGTAAATAAAATCATGCAGTATGTGACCTTGTGAGATTGGCTTTTTAAAAATCAGCACAATGTCCTTGAGATCCATCCAAGTTGTAGCATGTATCATTAGTTCATTTCTTTTCATTGCTGAGTAGAATCCAGGGTAGGAGTGCACTGTTTGTTTAGCCATTAACCTATTGAGGGATATTTTGATTGTTTTCAGTGTTTGGCCATTACAATTGCTGCTAAAAGCAATTGTGCCCCGGTTTTTGGGTGGATATACATTTTCATTTCTCTGGGACAAATGCCCAGAAGTGTGATTGCTGGGTCATTTGGTAAATGTATGTCTAGTTTTTTAAAAAATATATATATTTTTATTGATTTCAGCGAGGAAGGGAGAGGAAGAGGGAGAGAGAAACATCAATGATGAGAGAGAATCATTGCTCGACTGCCTCCTGCATACCCCCAACTGGGCATTGAGCCTGCATCCTGGGCATGTGTTCTGACTGGGAATTGAACTGTGACCTCCTGGTTCGTAGGTCGATGCTCAACCACTGAGCCACACCAGCTGGGCAGTGTGGACATTTTAATGATGTTAATTCTTCCTATCCATGAACACAGTACATGCTTCTATTGATTTGCATCTTCTTCAATTTCTTTCTTCAGTGACTTACAGTTTTCCTAGTACAGGTCTTTTAACTCCTTGGTTAAATTTATTCCTATGTATATTTTTTGGGTACAATTGTAAATTGGATTGTTTTCTTAGTTTCTCTTCCTGATATTTCATTGTTGGTATAAAAAATGTCAACTGATTTCTGAATATTAATATTGTATCGTGCTCCTATAGTGAATTCATTTATCAGTTCTGGGAGTTTTTTTGTAGGAGTCCTTAGAGTTTTCTATATACACTATCATATTATCTGCAAATAATGAGAGTTTTACTTCATTATTTCTAATTTGGATGCTTTTTATTTCTTTCTCTTCTCTGATAGCTGTGGTTAGAACTTCCAATACTATGCTGAATAAGATTGGTAAAAACGGACATCCCTGTCTTGTTACTGATCTTAAGGGAAACACTTTTTTTGTTGTTGTTGTTAATCCTCACCTGAAGATATTTTTGCATTGATGTTTATTTATTTATTTTTTAAAATGTATTTTATTGATTTTTTACAGAGAGGAAGGGAGAGAGATAGAGAGTTAGAAACATCAATGAGAGAGAAACATCGATCAGCTGCCTCCTGCACATCTCCTACTGGGGATGTGCCCGCAACCCAGGTACATGCCCTTGACCGGAATCGAACCTGGGACCTTTCAGTCCGCAGGCCGACGCTCTATCCACTAAGCCAAACGGGTTTTGGCTGCATTGATGTTTAGAGAGAATGGAAGAGAGAGGGAGAGACAGAGACAGAGAGAAACATCGATGTGAGAGAAACACATTGATTGGTTGCCTCCTTCATGCACCCCAACCAGGGCTGCGGAAATTGCAACCAAGTTACTTGCCCTTGACCGGAATTGAACCTGGGGCCTTTCAATCCACGGGCCAACACTCTATCCACTGAGCCAAACCAGCTAGGGTCACTTTTATTTTTTAAACAAAAGGATCATGCCTAGCTAGTTCATGCCATCTGCAAATAGGCCTACTTATAGTTCTTTGTGATCTGTAGTCCTTTTATTTCTTTTATGTGCCTTAATGTTCTGGCCAGAACTTCTAGAACTATGTTGATCAGATGTGGTGAGAGTGGAAATCCTTGTCTGATTCTCAATCTTAGGGAGAAAGCATTTAGTGTTTTGTCATTAAGTGTAACATTAGCCATATATCTTTAGTAACTGCTCTTTATCAAGTTGAGAAACTTCTGTATTTCAGATTTTCAGAGAGTTTTCATCATGAATTCAGGTCAAAGCTTTTTTTTCTGTACTGACTAATATTATCATATGATTAATCTTCTTTTGCCTATTTATTGATGTGGTGGATTATCCTGATTTTTAAGTATTGACCCAGCTTTGCATCCTGAGAGTAAATCTCACTAGTCATAATGTATAATTCTCTTTATATGTTGCTGTATTCTATTTGCTAATACTGTATTTTGTTAAGAATTTTAAATCTATGTAAATGAGGAATATTGGTTTGTAGTGTTCTCTTTGTGTATTTATTAGTTTTATTTTGGCTTCAGGGTAATACTAGCATCATAAAATGTATTGGTAAATGGCCCCTTCATTTCTATTTTCTGGAAAAGATTGTGTAGAACTGTGTTATTTTTTCATATTTATAGCATCTGGTATAATTCTCCAATAAAATCCTGGATATTTCTTTTTGGGGAATTTAAATTACAAATTCAATTTTCTTAAGAGTTATAGAGTTATTAAAATGGTCTATTTCATGTTAAGTAAATTGTGATAGTTTGTACTTGTTGACGAATCAGTCCATTTCATCTAAGTTGTCAGTTCTTATGTGTGTAGAATTGATTCCCTTATTATCATTTGATGTCTGCAGGTCTGAAATGATATACCTTGTTTCATTCCTGATAATGGTAATTGGTGCTTTCTCTTTAAAAAAAATTTTTTTTTTAGTTTTTCTAGAGTCTTGTTAATTTCATTGATCTTTTTTTAAAAAAAAACTAGCTTTTTGTTTCATTTCTTTTTCTTTTTTTTCAATTTCATTGATAAAGCTCTTGCTTTTATTTCCTCTACTTCTTTAAGACTTATTTTACCCTCATTTTTCTAACTTATTGAGGTGGGAGCTTAAATTATTAATTTGAGCCTATCCCTCTTTTCTCATGTAAACATTTAATGTTATAAATTTTCTTCTCAGCACTGCTTTAGCTATGTCCCCAGGTGGAATAAGTGGCAAAACATACTGTTCTTAGATTAGAAAACTCAATATTGAATAATACATAAATATTTTTTAGAAATTCACAAAAATATTCTAAAAATTATTTGAAACAATAAATGGATGAAAATAGCCATATATTTTGTGGTTTATCTTGAGACTTCTTCTTTGAGCCATGGGTTATTTGGAGTATATTATTTAGTTTCCAAGTATATAGAGATTTTCCAGTTATTTTTCTGCCATTAATTTCCTGTTTGATTCCCCTGTGTCATCTTGGTTGATTGTGTGTGTGTGTGTGTGTGTGTGTGTGTGTGTTTAATCAAATTGACTTTTTCCTGATTCTTGGTATAATGAGTGATTTTCAATTGAAACCCGGACATCTTGCATATTATATTACAGCACTGGATTTTATTTCAATCACCTGTTATAGGTCTCTGGCACCACTGGGAGTTCAGCTTCCCACTAACCCTCTACTGAGGCAACCCTGTCTGGGGTCATCAGAGGTGTCTTGTTACTGGTCTCCATGTGGCCTCCACTCACACAAGAAGAGGAGTGGCCTTGTTATCAGTGTGTGGTGGTGAAAGTCCTGACTCCATTAGGCTTCCTCTGACACCATGCCAGCAGAAAGTGTGGTTGTCTCATTACTACTGGGTGGGGTTGTGAGTCTGGGCTTCCTGTGTGGTCTTCATTGCCAATGCAGAGTGGGGGCCTCATAAAAATTTTAAAATTCTATTAAGGGAGAAAAAGGAGGTAGAATAAATGGTGAAACATACTATTCTTAGATGAAAAGACTCAATATTGAAAGATACATTGATATTTTTTAGAAATTCACAACTTTACCCTAAAAATTATTTGAAACAATAAATCGATGAAAATAGCCATGAGAAAAGATTAATCATAGGGGACTTGACCATCAAAATTTAAATTACATTACAAAGCTAAAAGCTATAATGAGAGCCAATGTGGCACCGACTTAATAATATGTAGATAGATCAATGGAATAGTAATAGGCAGTCTAGAAATATATATATAATTTTATATATAATTATATATATAAAATTATATATATATATATATATATATATATATATATATATATATATATATATAATTTCAGAAGGAACAGATTATTTAACAAATGGTGTTTGGATAATTGACTACTTATTTATAAACAAAGTACAGTGACTAATGTTACCTCATATTGTATACATAAATACATTTTAATTGGATCAAATATATAATCTAAAAAATTTAACCATAAAAGTTGTAGGAAAAAGTATACTGAACATTTATATAATTCAAGGGTAGGAAAAACTATTCTATGCATGGCATCAAAGTTAGAAACTATATGGAAGAGCATACCGTGTCATGGATTGGTAGAATCAACAACATTAAAATGTCCATACTACCCAAAGCAATCATCTATAGATTCAATGCACCCCCCATTAAAATACCAACAGCATATTGTACAGACCTAGAACGAACTCTCAAAAATTCATCTAGAATAAAAAAAGACCCCGCATAGCTGCAGCAATCCTGAGAAAGAAGAACAAAGTAGGAGGGATCTCAATACCAGATATCATGCTGCATTACAAAGCCACTGTTCTCAAAACTGCCTAGTACTGGCACAAGAACAGACATATAGACCAATGGAATAGAATAGAGAACCCAGAAATCAACCCAAACTACTATGCTCAATTAATATTTAACAAAGGAGGCAAGAGCATAAAATGGAATCAAGACAGTCTCTTCAATAAATGGTGTTGGGAAAATTGGACAGATACATGCAAAAAAAAAAAAAAATGAAACTAGACCACCAACTTACACCATACGCAAAAATAAACTCAAAATGGATAAAGGACTTAAATGTAAGACGGGAAACCACAAAAATATTAGAGGAATCCACGGGCAGCAAAATCTCAGCCATATGCCAAAGCACTATCTTCACCGATACAGCTCCTAGGGCAATGGAAACTAAAGAGAAAATAAACAAATGGGACTACATCAAAATAAAAAGCTTCTGCACAGCAAAAAACCCCCCACAAACAAACAAACAAACAAACAAACAAAAAAACCATCCACAAAACAACAAGAAAGCCCACTGCATGGGAGAACATATTTGCCAATGTTATCTCTGATAAGGGTTTAATCTCCAACATTTACAGGGAACTCATACAATTAACAAAAGGAAGATAAACAACCCACTCAAAAAATGGGCAATGGACCTAAATAGATACTTTTTGAAAGAAGACATAAGGAAGGCCAAGAGACATATGAAAACATGCTCAAAGTCACTAATCATCCGAGAGATGCAAATCAAAACAACAATGAGGTACCATCTCACACCTGTCAGACTGGCTATCATCAACAAATCAACAAACGACAAGTGCTGGAGAGGATGTGGAGAAAAAGGAACCCTCATGCACTGCTGGTGGGAATGCAGATTGGTGCAGTCACTGTGGAGAACAGTATGGAGTTTCCTCAAAAAACTGAAAATGGAACTCGCATTTGACCCAGTGATCCCACTTCTAGGAATATATCCCAAGAAACTAGAAACACAAATCAGAAAGGATATATGCATCCCTATGTTCATAGCAGCACAATTTACAATAGCTACGATTTGGAAACAGCCTAAGTGCCCATCAGCAGATGAGTGGATTAAAAAACTGTGGTACATCTACAAATGGAATATTATGCTGCTGTAAAAAGGAAGGAACTCCTACCATTCGCAAAAGCATGGATGGAGCTGGAGAGCATTATGCTAAGTGAAATATGTCAGTCAGAGGAAGACAAATATTACATGATCTCACTCATTTGTGGAATATAATGAACAACATAAACTGATGAACAAAAACAGATCCAGAGACAGAGAAGCATTGATCAGATGCTCAAACCTCAGAGGGAAGTTAGGGGAGGGTGAGGGTAAGAGGGAGAGATCAACCAAAGGACTTGTATGCATGCATATAAGCCTAACCAATGGACACAGACACCAGGGGGGTGAGGGCATGAATGGGAGTGGGGTGGGGGGCAATGGGGGGATAAGGACACATATGGAATACCTTAATCAATAAAAATATGAAAAATGGGAAAAAAGTAGAAACTATAAAGAAAAATATTTATAGATTTAATTAGATAAAAAATTTAAACTATGGCCAAAAGCTTTTATGAGACACTGGAAGAAACTGTTTGCAACTTACATATCAGGCAAGGGCCAACATTTAAATATATAAAAAGCTCTTACAAACAAGTAAGAATAAGACAAGACTCCAATAGAAGGATATGAATAGACATTTCATACACACACAAAAATAAATAAAAATTGCCAATTAACATGTAAAAAAAGTTAAATTTTACTAATATTTTATATAAATGCAAATTAAAACATAAATGAGACACTATGTTTGTTAATTGGATTAACAAAGATGAAAGATGGTCAGTGTGGCTAAAAAGTAGTGTAAGGTGGGAGGGGATTGGATCACAATGAGCCAGGAGAGAGTACTGGGCCAGTTCATGGGCATGTAAGCCACGGTAAGGGTTTTGGATTTTATCTCTAGAAAAATAAAAAGTCTTTGAAGAGTTTTAATCAAGAGAACCACATGATCAGATAGATATTTTGAAAAGCTCACTTTAGCTAAGGTGTGGTAAATATAAATTAAGCAGGGAGATCAATTATATATAGAGGCCCGATGCATGACATTCGTGCACTCGGGAGGGGGGAGCTCAGCCCAGCCTGCGCCCTTTAGCAGTCCAGGAGCCCTCTGGGGATGTCTGACTGATGGCTTAGGCCCTCTGCCCACCATCAATGGGACATTCTTCGCGCTGCCACGGAGGCGGGAGAGGCTCCCGCCACTGCCACTGCAATGAGCGGCACTCCCCCTGTGGGAGCACACTTATCACCAGGGGGCAGCTCCTGCATTGAGTGTCTGCCCCTTGGTGTTTAGTGTGCGTCATAGTGACTAGTCGTTCCGCCGTTTGGTCGATTTGCATATTACCCTTTTATTACATAGGATATATATAAAATATGTATAATTGACCTCACACACACATATATGTATGTATATACCCATGTTATCTATTCATGTTGGAAAATGTATTGAAATTGATACAGTTAATTCTAACATATTAACAGTGGTTGTTTTGAGTGATGACATATTTGGTGGTTTATAAATGTTTCTTTTTCCTAATTTATACTTTCTGATTTTTCTGCAAAGATTGTGTATTACTAACCTACTTTTTATTTTAAATCAGGGAGGTGTGGAGATGCAAAGGCACAGCATTTACAACCAGAGATCCTGGTTAAGACCTGGTTTTCTCACTTACTCGCTGTGCTGCTGTTGAATAAGATACACAATTCCTCTGAACCCCTCCTGTTAGGCAAAGTGTCCCTGTGAATAAAAATAAACTAACAAAGTTTTCTCACTTAAAAATGGTGATGATAATAAATGCTTGCCTTATAAGATTCTTATATTCCATTGCAAAACACAACTAGAAAGTTTTTTATAAACTACAAACTATATATATATTAGTTATGATGATGATGCCTAGTATTATCCACAGTTATACAACACATGGTTGAGATATTTAAACAGACATATCTGGTAAGATATCCGTGTCATTTATTTCAAGGACTAAATGAGGTACCACTGCCTTCCTGACTAACTGTGCAAAGGAATTATTTTGAGTTTGTACATTTTGATGGGGATTTTTTGGATGCTTTAGGAGAAGTTGGGTAGTATTAAGATTATGACAAATTTTGGAGGTTTCAAAAGAGATCATTTGTTATTTATAGTAAATATTCCTAAGGAAGCTTCTATTTCTGAGTTGGTGCCACCCATTCTTCAGGCTCTGCTTTTATAAACAAATAAAATTATCAGATAAAATGATGACATAATGTAGCATTTGGAGAGAGTTGCCAGATAAAATTCAGGAAACCCAACAATTTCAGATAAACAACAAATCACATTTTAGTCTAAGTGTATTCTAAGTATTAAATGAAACATTTATGATTTATTGTTTATCTGAAATGCACATTTAACTGGGTATCCTGGGGTTTTATTTGCTAAATCTGGTGACTCTAAATATGAAGAACCTGCTGTAAGTGTAAGAGTCTGGGTTGATGGATGGTGGTGTGTGTTGATGGAAATGGTATGTAAATGGGAACTTCTCATACGTGGGGTGGTACATGGGCACCATATCATGAAAGTACCCTGGTCAAAGTTTGGATCAGTACCTTATAAAAACCCAGAGTTGAGAATAAATGAATATTTTATAAAGATGGTGTTTGGATTGAGTCATGAAGGATGGTGGGTTTCCTAGGAATATTTTTCATTCATAAAACAATAATATGTTGGACATCATGCCTGCCTGCTCCACCTTCTATCCCCATAATTCTAGTTTTATGATTTTGTTTCTCAAGTCACTCATGTACACTGACTCACCGATATCCCAGGGCCTCCCCTCATCAAGCTGGCCTCTGACTAAGCCAGTGGTGGCTGAGTCCACAGGCCAACACACTTGGTGCCTTCGGGCAGAAAGGCTGTACCATGAGGAGCCAGGCTGACTCAGTGTTTTATGGTAGTAAAGTCTCCCCTTAGGAAGGTGAATGAACTCTGTTCTCACCCCCCTCCACAAGTCACATTTTCGGGGCTCTTGATGGAGCGTGCACCCACCTTCAATGGCTTGTCACAGAACGATTTGTTCCTGGTTGTTGAATACTGACACCTTAGAGTCACACCCCCCGACCCCCCCCACCACCACCAATGAAAAAGCACAAGATACAAACATTCAGATTTAGGTTTGTGTCTAAAAAGGTTATCCTAAGGGAATGGGATTAGGAGATTGGGGAGTGAGAGTGTGGGAGGCACTTATATTTTTTGCACTTTGTGCACTTCTGCGTTGCTTTCAAGGGGAGTGGATCTTTGCAAAGAACCCATAATTTTTTTTTTTATTAAACCAGTAACAAATCAGTAACACTGGAGACCAAATTTTAAACTAAAACCCACTTCCAAACACAACTGTTTTCATTCATTTTGAAATATTGCTTTTCCCATGCACACTTATATATAGCATAGTTGCAGTCACAAGATGTGTATTACTTTGTATTCTGCTAACATTTTTTGTTTTTCTTGAAGTTAAAATAATTTAACTTTAAAATCTAATTTAATTAATTTATTTTTTATTAATTATTGTCCAAGGAGATATATATGTATATATTTACTGATTTTAGAGAGAGCAGAAGGAAGAGAGAAAGGGAGAGAGAGAAACATTGATGCATGAAACAAATTCAGTAGCGTCCCCACTAGGGATTGAACCTGCAACCTTCAGGTGCACAGGATGAAGCTCCAACCAACTGAGCCACACCAGCCAAGGCCCAATTTTCATTTTTTACATTCAATATTATTTTGTATTGGTTTCAGGTATATAGCACAGTGGATAGACAATAAGATGCTTTACAAAGTGTTCCTCCCGTATTTCCAGTACTGCTACGTTCCTTAACACTTTATCACCGTTACTTCTCTGTATTGCCGAAAATTCTAAGCACCACTTTTCAGGGCTAAAAGGGTGGACATGGAGTTACCAGTGACTTGCAGCCTGAACTTGTCTTCCCTGGGTACTGACTTGACAGCTGAGATGGAGAGGGGGGAGGTTCCTCGTTATTTTTTAAAATTTGGAATATGAGGCACTGGAAGTATGTTCTCTCTAGAGTCCCTTCCACATATCATCTATTAGCTTCACGAAGCACATCATAAATAACAATCATTTGGACATAATTTTTTGTAAATCTTTATTTAATCCACCAGCCTTCCTGTTTTAAGATCAGTTGGCGCAACGCAGCTCATTTATCCTCATGATAGATACATGGTGGTGGATATAACTTTTCCTTTCATAGGAGGAGAAACTGAGGCCGGAGGTGTGGGATAATTTATTGCATCGTTGGCCTCTTATCAGGGCAGCCCTGGGTTTCGGCTGCCCCGTGTTATGGCTGATGGATAGCAGACCGGATCTCCAAGAGCAGACAATTGGAGGCGGCTTTGGTATGATTATTCAATAGATCCATCATTTTCCTGCCACCTCCCCTTTTTGCTCGTTGGATTCCAGGTCACTACTTCTCTGAGGCATTTGGGACATATTCATGAATGGACCCTTGAAGCCAGCCAACACACACACACACACACACACACACACACACGACAATTTGGTCACACCTATGAGGCAGATAAACTGGAGGGAGCCTGCAAAAGGATCTGTAGATAAAAAGTCCAGTATCTGGGCAGGTAACACCTAATTACAACAGAGCAGTGTTGACTTACACTTTTCCTTATCCGGGGATCAGGTATTCGTGTAGATCAGAAAAGGGTTTGATGGATGCTACTTCACTGGAGTTTCTAGACGAAAGACAAGTTTGGTTAAACAAAATATATATTCTCCTTATCTACAGTGGCAACTATCATGCAATTCCCGTCTTCCCTTCCACTCCCCGAGCCCTATAAAAACGAGAGCCTTATCTGGAGTTTGTAAGAGCCTAATGCCTAGCAGGGTCTGTGCTAAAATCACTCTGACAACGCCACAACTCAGGCCCAGCCCAAGCCATTTGGGCAGACAGATGATCTTTCCTTATCTCCAATTGTCTTGGCAATAAATGTCTATTTCTTAAGATGCGTGTTTAGACTGCCCCAGGGGAAAAGAACAGGTACCATCTCGCTTGATGGGAGAATTCTTTAGGATTTGGGTGGAGACTTAAGAACTGGTCCACTTGCTTCGTGAGTTTCAAGGGCTGTGGTGGGAAGGAGTGCAGACTCGAAGGGGGAGCACATGGGCAGCAAACTTGTTCAGAAAAGAGAAAGCCTGTAACAATCCTGAGAGATGGGGAGCCTCAGCAGAACAGGAAGTCTCAGTTTTGGAAAAAAAAAAAAGAAATTAGCATGGGGACTGCCACAAGAGGGGAAGGGGGTCGAAGGAGGGAGAGCGGCTTAGGTTGTTAGACATGAGGAAGTGGCTGAGATGTTGGTGCCGCTTCTCGGAAACGATGGTGGCCTCTTAGGATTGTCAGTGTCAGGCAGGACAGCTGGGGATGGTGAGAGGACACAGTGTGGTGAAGTCAGAGACCTCTGCCTCTAACCTGCTGGGAGGCCTGAAGCCAGGCCTTCTCCATCTCAGGACTCCAGAGCTGGTCTCTAGAGAGTGTGCTCCATGGTGCCCCGTGGCCACAGGTGCAGGGGGTCCCCGTCCTCAAGGTTGGTCTGGAACTCACATGGGGTGCGTGGGGAGTTGCGTGAACACTAACTTGCCCTGAGCCTTTTCCACGCACCTAACACGAAGTTGCGTTTCCTCTCACTCCTAGTGCACTTGGTTTTTAGGCCCAAGTAATGAGCTGGTCAGAGTGACAGTTCTGGAGGCCACCCAGTTCAGCGTCCTGTGAGAACTTGCACATCATCTCCAGCTTCCCTGCTTGAAGGAGTATCTGATTTCATACACCCTAATGAAGCAGAGGCCTCCTCTTCCTGGGTGCACGGCTTCAGTATTGCACGGGCCTGTCCACGTCTTCCCGTCAGCTATGTAGCCTAAATATTCTTTTGTTCCTTAGTTTTGTTATTTTTTTAAAAAATATTTTTATTGATTTTAGAGAGGAAGAGAGAGATAGAAACATCAATGATGAGAAGAAGTCATTGATTGGCTGCCTCCTGCACGCCCCACACTGGGGATCGAGCCCGCAACCCGGGCATATGCCCTTGACCAGAATAGAACCCAGGACCCTTCAGTCTGCAGGCAGACGCTCTATCCCCTGAGCCAAACCAGTTAGGGCAGTTTTGTTATTTTTAAAATATATTTTAATTGATTTCAGAGAGGAAGGGAAAGGGAGAGAGTCAGAAACATCAATGATGAGAGAGAATCATCCATTGGCTGCCTTTTGCAGGCCCCACACCGGGGACTGAACCCTCAACCTGGGCATGTACCCTGACCAAGAATCAAACCATGACCTCCTGGTTCATAGGTCAACACCCAACCACTGAGCAACACTGGCTGGGCTCATTCCTTAGTTAAAAAATTTTTTTTTATATGTAGTTGGTACAAAATCTTATATTGGTTATATTCTCTGCTTTGGTTTTGTTTAGTATTTTCCTAATGATTAGTGATGTTGAACATCTTTTCATGAGCTTGTTGGCCCTTTGTATGTCTTCTTTGGAAAACTGTCGGTTCAAGTCCTTTGCCCATTTTTTAATGGGGTTACTTTTTGTTGTTGTTGAGCTGTAGGGATTCTTGATATATTCTGGATATGAACCCCTTGTCAGATATAGGACTTGTAAATATCTTCTCCCATTCTGTGGGATGCCTTTCCACTCTGCTGGCTATGTCTTGGGATGCACAGAAGTTTTTGTTTGCTGTAGTCCAATTTATCTATTTTTTTTGTTTTATTTTGTGATTTCAGTGTTATCTTTCTTAGTTTTTAACCCATTCTTTTTGGTCTGGAAGGCAACCAGGGCTTGGACCTTAGCCCAGCTTGGAAAGAGAGGCCTTCTGTCACGTGTCTTTGTGACATTTACTGCCCTGCACTGTACATGGAGGGACCAGATGGCAACAACCTTGAAGTCAGGTTGTTCTCTCTCAGCAGCCATGGGAAAGATGTGAGATTCATTCTTGGTGTTTATTTCCTTTCTGTTTAGCCAGCCCAGTTTTATTGCAATGATATGCTGTCATTTTTCTTCCCAGGGCCACAATTTCCCACATTGTGTGACCTCTTGCTTTCCCAAGAGGCACACATGCAGAGGCCACACTTGTGGACAACTTCAGGGTCCTTATGGTGTCAACTGGACAGACTGTGAGATGTGGGCTGGTCTTGGAGAGCCAGGGACATTGGGGGACATTGGACTGCCATGAGCAAGGGACCTAGGCAGTGTGAAGAGCACACCATTATAGCCTGGTTCTCTCCCTGGTCCCATATCTCATGTGTGTGTGTATGTGTGTGTGTGTGTGTGTGTGTGAGAGAGAGAGAGAGAGAGAGAGAGAGAGAACTACTTAGTCTCTTCCCCCATGGAAGAGGCAAAACTTTGTTTATATCTGGGTTAGAATCTGCCTTTTCCCTTCAAGGTTGACTCTAAGGTGACCACATCTTGCTCTACTTCAGATACCAGCCTGTTATCTATTTGACTTTTTGTTTCACAAAATTCTATTTTAACTTTGAAATTAATTCACACTCTTTGAACAAATTTTGGAAAATATAAACATACAAAGAAGAAAATAGGAACCATTCATAAAACCGTTGTTCAGACATAACCTCACATTCATTCTGATGTATTTTTCTCCAGGCTTGGTGGAGGGAGAGGAGGGTTGGTATACAGATAGAGAGTTAGACAAGCAATGTAGGTACATATTTTCATAGTTGATATCATCCTCTATTTCATTCCTCCTTTCCCCTCAGATCTCCAGCACCTCCTCCTCTCTCACAGCTTCTTCTCACATTGAGAAAATAGAAGCCATCCATGTGCTCCCACTCTTGCATTTGCCCACCTATCTCTCTCTGGGCTTGTCTACCCCCCTTCCCACCATGCACAGCTGTACTGTCCTTGATCTTACAAAAGCCCATTCCCTCCTTTCCATGTGGATGGAACCCCATTCCTTCCTGATGCTCAGGATGTGGCTCCAACAATCCTCCCCTCTCTCCTTCGACTCATCCACTCATTCTCTCCTGGATCATTCCCATCACCATCAGATACAGCATCATGGCTCTTCCTTCTTTAAAAAAATAAAATTCTCCCTTATTTAATCCCCCATTCCCCTGAGAGAAGGATAGAGACCATGCACATTCTACAAAGGACTGGGGCATTAGGCTGTCATGTATTGAGGTTGTGGGAGGCGATTCTGGAAGGGGAGGCTGGGGTCAGAGTGCTCAGAGCTTCTAGTGCCTGATTCTATAGACAATATGGGATCATTCAGAGCACTCAAGGAAGGAGGCTTCCAGCATTGTCTTGCAGAATTCTTTTTCTGGCAGCAGCAGGGGTGGGTGGTCCATGGTGCCACCTGGTGCTTGAGAGGAAGTAGGGAGGCAGCTTATGGGGAAGTCCTTAGTTTTATTCTCCTTCACTTACACATAAGTTGAAAGGCCCTATAGAGGAGATTTCTTGGGGAAGCAGGGAGAGGGTTCTCGTGAAGGGAGAACTTCCCCAGTCTGGGGTTCTGGGAAGGAAAATGGTGGTGGTAGTGAAGGGTTCGGAGGAGGACGGGGGCGAGGGGCGGGACTAGCGACAGTTTTGGATAGTTACAGGTGACAAGGCAGCCAGGAGTGAGAAGGTGGGAGATGGGATGGAAGATGGGATGAGTTGGGCGCCATAGAGGAGTCCTGATGAATTCGCAGGGGGAGGAAGTCCTTTAGGAATCAGACAAGACAGGGCTCAGAGGGGAGCTGTTGAGCTCAGTAAGGCCTCTTGGGTTCCTTTCCTTATTTAGGTGAAAGGTGATATTTTCACTTCTGAACTTGGAAAGTAGGACCCTCCCAACCTCTCCCCTGGAAAGGGAGCGCCAACGGCCAATTGCTTATTTATTTCTTTCCAATCCCGTAGTTTTATGGGGCCGTAAATGAGGACAGCAGGGAATTAATGAAAAAGGTGTAGCCAAGACAAACAGCAGAGTCCTTGCCCATGTGGCACTTGCAGTCTAAAGGTGTGCATGATGCAATCCCGTGGCCGCGTGTTCCCAGGAGGGCAGAGTGGAGCTGCCCTTGGCAGCCTGGGGCAGCCAGGAGGTGGTTGGGAGGGACAGGCGGCCTTGACCCCCAAGGAATGACTGACAGAGGTCTTCTCCCACAGCGGTGAGGGGACAAACAGCACATTGGCGCAGGTGGGCACAGGCAGGCTGGTGGAGTGGGTGGAGGGAAGCAAGGCAGGGAGAGGCCCAGAGGGCATCTTGATTTCACAGAAGTAAAGAGAGGGGTTAGAGGTTGAGTAGAGGGAGCAAATGAGCAGAAGACAGGATGAGGCCAGCCCTGGCCAGTGCCCAGGTTGATGGCAGAGGCTACCGAGAGCCCCCAGATTTGGGAGGCAGCTGCTGAATCCAATGCCTTCCCCGAGGGAACTGCCCCGGGAGGTTGGGGTGTGTTAAATCCTGATAAGATCAAGGTGCCTGTGCAACTCTCATCTCCCAAAATGAACAAGTGAAAAGTCATCCGGACATGTAGGGACTTTAGCAAGGTCTGGAAATGGGTAGAAGTGAAGAGGAAGGCTATTCTCTAGCCTGACTTTATTGGAGGTGTGTTCCGCAGAGGGAGAGGTGGGGTGGGTTTGTGGGTGGGTATCGAGCCCAGGGAAGTTGGCATTTGATCCCTAAGCGGAGATGGGTGAGTCACCAGGACACAACTCTTTGTGCAAGAATCTCAAAAATCCCTAAATTCAACCTAGGAGACATTATATTCAGTGAAAAAAGCAGCCATGGGCAATTACTACGATTCCACTTACATGAGGTACCTAGAGTAGACAAACTCATAGAGACAGAAAGTGGAAGGGTGGTTGCCAAGGGCTGAGGGGAAGGAGGAGTTGGGAGTTAGTGTAGAATGGGTAGAGAGTTCCACTTTGGGAAGATGAAAAAGTTGTGGAGATGAATGGTGGTGATGGTTGTACAACAACGTGAATGCACTTAGTACCACTGAGCTGTGTGCACTTGAAAACAGTTATGATGCTGCATCATATATTATGTGAATTTTACCACAGTAAAAAAAATGCATTAAGAATCCCAACTTCACTTTGCATGGACTTTCTTTGTATCAAGCTGGATGTGACCTTGATTTGACTTCCTAAGTCATTCCTGTCACCATCTGGCCGTAATAAATAGATAAAAACGACTCTGTTTTTAAGTCAGTCTCCTCTGAGTGGTGGTCAAGCCTCCAGGGCCCGCTCGCTTGTTGGGGAAAGTCCAGCCCTGAGCCTGCAAAGTGGAGGCCCAGCACTTCACCCTCCTCCCCTCTTCCTGCTGCAGCAAAGGGTCTGGGAGCCAGAAGGAGATGGTGTTGGTCAGCAGCAGCTGGCCACTGGGAAGAAGCGTGGCTTTTGGAGGCTGGCATGTGTGGGTTTGCATCACCATCACTAATGGGCAAGCTGCTAACCCCCTGGAAGCCTTAGCTTCCTACTCTGTAAAACTGGCTCACTATCACTTATCCCTCAGGGTTGTGAGAGTTCTAGAATATAAAATATATTGAGCACCGAGCATGGTCCTTACAGAGAGTAGCCGTTCAAACGATGCTGCCTACCTTCCCCAACCTCTCACCCCTCACCATTTTTTAGAGTGTCTTAGAGTATTCAGAATCCTATAATAAAATGCCGCAGACTGGGTGGCTTAAATGACAGAAATTTCTCACAGTTCTGGAGGCTGGAAGTCCAAGATCATGGCGCTAGCGGATTCACTGTGTGATGAGGGCCAGTTTCTTCACAGACAGTGGTCTTTGCCCTGTGTCCTCTCATGGCCAAAAGGGTTAGGAAGCTCTGGGGGGTCTTTTTTATAAGGGCACTAATCCCACCCATCACCTCCCAAAGGCCTCATCTCCAAAGATTTTGGGAGTTAGGATTTCCACATATGTATTTTGAGGAAACAAATATTCAGAGCACAGCAGTGTGATTTGAGAAACACACAGAAAGCTCTTCTCTTTCCCTTGAGATTTCGAAAAAGAAAGCGAATGTCCTTCTGTGGAGTTTTGGAGGCAGGGTGGGGACCGATTGTCTTCTGAAGTCCTTTAACCCTTAATCTCAATTCTCACAGGGGTGCCTTTTTATACGTGGGGGCTACTTTGGGGCTGTCTTTTTTCTGATGAAGCTTGTGAATATCTGTGAAATCCCCACATTCCACTAATGAGCAGAGGTGGGTTTTGTTGTTTTTTAAAGCAAGCCAGCAGCAGAGGTGAAGACCCCACAAGAGCCCTTGGCTCACAGCCAGCCCTTTGCAAAGGTGAGGCCCCAGGTTGGTGGCCATCAGGACAGGTGCCCGACCCACTTATGTGCAGGTCAAAGTAACCTCCTACCAGCTCTGGGCCAGCGCCAAACAAGATGAGACAGGATGTCTGAAGTCATCTGGATTTTATTTTACAGGACGTAAAACATCTGAGAACTAGGGACCATACAGAAATGAGGAGTTCTGGTGGCAAAATACGTTGGAAGATTGAACTTTTCTACGTTTCACCAGCATAAGTAGAGAGAGATTAGGAGCTGTAGTGAGGTTAAAAATTGCTGGGGAAACAGAAAATAACACGTGTTGGTGAGGATGTGAAGAAGTTTGAACCTTGTGTCCTGCTGGTGGAAATCTAAGATGGGGCAACCGCTGTGAAAAACAGTATGGCAGGAGCTCAAAAAATTAAATGTAGAATTTCCATATGACCTAGCAAATCCACTTTTGGGTATATACCCCAAAGAAATGAAAGCAAGTCACAAAGAAATATTTGCACACCCATGTTCAAAGCCGGGTAATTCACAATTGCCAAGAGGTATCCACCACCAGATGAAAAGAGAAACTAAATGGGGTATATCCATACAAGCAAATATTATTTAGTCTCAGAAAGGAAGGAAATTCTGATACATGGTGCAACATGGATGAACCTTGAAGACATTGTGCTACATGAAATAAGCCAGACACCACAAGATATATACTATATGATTCCACTTACATGTGGTACCCAGAGTAGTCAAATTTACTGAAACAGAAACTAGAACGATGATTGCCAGGGATGGGGGAAGCAGAGAAGAAGGAGTTATAGAGTGCAGGGCTTCTGTCTCTTCCAACCATTGGGCAGAGCCCAAACCAGACACATGAGTGCAGAGTGCAGAGTTTCATTTTGGGAAGATGAAAATATTCTGGAGATGGATGGTGGTGAGGGTGTACAACAATGTGAATGTGTTTAAGGGCACAGTTAATTTTCAAAAAGAGCTGGGGGCTTGAATATGAAGAGAATGTACTGAGGTGGTTGGGAGGGATGGGTGGCCTCTACTCTTAAGGAATGACTGATGGAGGGTCTTCTCCAGAGCAGTGAGGGGACAAATGGCAGGTCAGTGCAGGTGGGCACAGACACGGAGCAGAGGGGGCACAGTGGACCAAGAGAGGCTTCCCAGAAGGAGAAGTGGGTTTTGAAGGATGAATAGGAGTTTGAAAATTGGGTGATGCCAGAGGAGGACGTTCTGGACAAAGAGACTGGCACCTTTAATGTACTTGGTGATCTATCCCATCTCACTCATTCCTTTCACCATGGCACTGTTTGCTGCAGCCTGCGCTCCTCTAGGCTTAGTTTACTCTTAGCTGCTGAGACCTGGTCTGTTATTCCAGGCAGCATCATCAGGGTTGTTGTGATGGCAGTGATCACTAGAAAAGAGTACACATTTTCCCCCCTCACAGTCCACAAATTCTGATGCTGAGGGTCGTTGGGAGGGGTGGAGAGTGCATGAGCAGAGGGAATGGTGGGAAGGCATGCAATATGAATACAGGTACCTCTGCAAAGGGACATAAGGAGACTTAGTGGTGACACATATGCTCATTATTGTGACTGGTGATGGTGCCTATCAAATTGCACACTTAAGTGCAGTTTATTGTATATTGTATATAGGTTATATTTCCATAAATCTGTTAAGAAGAGTACAGCCACTTTCAAAAATGTTAATTCTTCAGTACAAAATTAATATAGGATTACCAGAGAAATTTAGATATTCATGAAAGCAAAAAAGAAAGTAAATCATACATTGTCTCTTTTTTTGGCGTAGGGATCATTATTACCAAACCAAAAAGATGCACCTGGGCTCACCAGTATTGAACAGTTAATGCATTTGAGGTACTGTTCCGAGAGCTTTCCATGTGTTATTCAGTGCTAGTGGTTAAGAGCAAGTTCAGGAAGTTACATGTTTGGGTGTGAACTTCACCCGGCTACCATTAACTCCATAGCCTTGGGGAAGTTACTTTAAAGTCCTAAGTTTCACATTTTCCCCAAGAAGACATACAAGTGGCCAACAAGCCTGTGAACAGATGCTCAACATCACTAACGGGGAAATGCAAATTGAAACCATAACGACATACCATCTCACACTCAGTAGGATGGCTACTATCAGAAAAACAAAAACAGAAAATCAATGTTGGTGAGGATGTGGGCACCACTGGCGGGAATGGTTGCAGCTATTGTAGAAAACAGTATGAGCTTCCTCCAAAAATTCAACAGAAAATTACCATTTGACCCAGCAATCCCACTTCTGGGTGTATACACAAAACAACTGAAAGCAGAAACTCAAACAGATGTTTGCATACATATGTTTATAGCAACATTATTCACAATAGCCAAAAGGCGGAAACAACCCAAGTATCCGTCCATGGATGAATGAATAAACAAAACGTGTAATATGTACAGTGGGATATTATTCAGCCTTAGGAAGGAAGGATATTCTGACACCTGCTACATCATGGATGAACCTTGAGAACATTATGCGAAGTGATGTAAGCCAGTCATTGAAAGACAAATACTGTGTGATTCCACTTCTATGAGGTACCTAGAGGAGTCAAATTCATAGAGACAGAAAGTAAAATGGTGGTTGTCAGGGGCTGGGGGGAGGGAGGATGGAGGAAGGCCGTTAGTGTTTAACAGGCATAGAGTTTCAGTTTAGGAAGATGAAAAAGTTCTGAAATGGATGGTAGTGATGGTTGTACAATGATATACTTACTGTCACCAAACTGTACATCGAAAAATGGTTAGTAATTGGTAAATTAGTAAGATGGTAAATTTTATGTCGTATTTTACACAATTAAAAAAAAAAGGGAGAAAAGTGCTAAGTTTGAGTTTCTCCTTTCTAGAATTGGGCAAAAGCCTCACCCACCTCCAAGGTTGTAAGGGTTAAGGGTGTGAACACACAAACAGCTGAGAAAAGTGGCCAGCCCGGAGCAAGCTGTCCGTGATGATGACAATTGTGATGGTTGTTAATGTCAATCAACCAGCTAGTGCTCAGGTGCAGCCCTTTTCGGGGTGGCCTTGTGCACATCCCTGTACCTTTCTGGGCCTCAGTTTCCCCACACAGAAAAGAGGGCTGGTCACTGCCAAGGTGCCTCTCCTCCCCTGACTGTGACGCAACTGTGGGCTGCCCATCAGAATCACCCTCCTAGATCCTGGAACCAAAATCTCAGGGCTGGGTCTGACCCTTCTGTTCTGATGGCAGCGAGGGCTGTGCAGGCCCTGCTGAGATGCTGGGTCACGTGGGGTAAACCAGGCTTTGTGACTCATGCGTCCCCACTTGGAGAACCTTAACAGTGGTGTTTTCTGGGCCTTTCTCATATGGCCTATGACAAATGGTCCAGGAGTCTGCAGGCGTGTGCCTGACTGTGTGTGCACATCCATGTATGAGCATGTTCTGTCTCTATGGGGCATGGCTGGAGGAGGAAATATGGAGGGGAGGGGTGCTGTGCTGCATGTCACACTCGGCAGGGACAGGGACAATAGAGTCTTTACGACATTTGTAGACAGCAGTGTTTTTCAACCTTGGCTGCACACCGGGGAGTGTTACAGAATACTGGTGCCCGAGTTCTACCTCTGAGGCGCTGCATTGGCCTGGCTGGCCTGGGTCCCAGGATTTTCAAAGCTCCCTTGGGAGAGGGGCGTTACTGTGCAGCCAGGTTGGGAGCTGCTGCTCCCTGAGTCTGAGGAGAGGAGGCCCCAGCCCGGACTTGCTGGAGCTGGGCCCTGTCCAAGGGCTGAGGAGGCCTGCGTGGTGTGTGTGAGAGGCTACCTGTAAGCTGTTTATTGCCTGCTTGAATTACTGGGTAAATATTGACCCGAGGCTCCGGTGTCCCAGGAGCTACCTGTCGTTTCCACGGGCACATCTCAGGCGCAGTGTGGGCCCATGTGTCTGGTTTGGGCTCTGCCAGACAAGAGATGGGCAACACAGGCAAGGGACACTGTGCCAGGTCCTTCAGTGGAGACTGGGCTTTGCAGGCAGGCACGTTGATGTGTAGGAAAAGGCTGGGCAGTGGAGTCAGGCTAATGATGAGAACTTTGGCAAGTGTTTTCAACTCTCTGAACCTCAATCTCCTAATCAGTACAGCAAGGATAGCAGTAGCTGCCTGCAGGGTTACTGTGAGGAAGAAAGGCATGCTTCATGCAATGCACTTTTCACACAGTAGTTGTTCAATAAATGTCCCTCCCCCCCTTTAAACTAGAGAACTGCCTGATCTGTGGGGAGTTGCTTCAGTCTTCCTGCCATCAAGTCCGTGTGTATTAACAATGAGAATCTGATGGCTCCTGGGCAATGGTTGGAAGAGACAGAGCTCATTCTTCTCTTGTCATAGGCTGAATTGTGGGCCCCATCCTCAAATTCCTGTGTTGAAGTCTTAATTCCCAGGACCTCAGAATGTGACTGTGTTTGAAGACAGGGTCTTCAAAGAGGCAATTAAATTAAAATGAGGTGATTGGAGTGGGTCCTCATCCAATATGATGAATGTCTTTACAAAAGAGGAGATTAGGACAGAGACAGGCACAGAGGGGAGGCCAGGTGAGGAAACAGGGAGAAGATGGCCGCCTACCAGTCGAGGAGAAAGGCCTTAGACAGTGGTTCTCAACCTTCTGGCCCTTTAAATACAGTTCCTCATGTTGTGACCCAACCATAAAATTATTTTCGTTGCTACTTCATAACTGTAATGTTGCTACTGTTATGAATCATAATGTAAATATCTGATATGCAGGATGGTCTTAGGCAACCCCTGTGAAAGGGTCATTCGATCGCCAAAGGGGTCGCGACCCACAGGTTGAGAACCGCTGCCTTAGACGAAACCGACCCTCCTGACACCTTGATCTCAGACTTCCAGCCTCCAAAACTATGAGAAAATAAATCTCTTTTTTTAAGCCTCCCCAGATCACTTTGGTCCCGAAGCTTTCTTAACTCCCCCAATAACACCAGTGAGTGCCCTCCAAGCACTTTGTGTAGCCTCATTTTATTGGATTTATCCACCAAGCACCTGGGCATCGCCAGCTGCATCCCTGCATCCATCTCTATCTCTCTCATGCCCACATGTTGGCTCGAAGAAGAACATGTCCCCTTCCCAGTTGACCCCAACCTGGTCTGGTGGCCTCTTTCTTGGTGTTTAACTGGGGCATGTTCTGTAATCTCCCTACACTCAGTTTCCTCTTTTGCAACAATGAGGTCATAATATCTACCTCACTGTGAATGTGAAGTGCTCAGCACTCAATGATGTCAGCTCTTATCAGTTTTACGGGCTAAGGCACAAGCTTTCTTATTTAGCAACAAGGTAAAAGGTAGCTGGAGATGCTGACCTTTCTGATACAAAGCAAATTCTTAGAAAGGAAGGCCTCTTACCTAGCAAACTAGTAGATCTTCCCTTCTAACCACATTACTGTCTATTCTTATCCCTGTTAAAAATTGAATTTCCCTGAAAGAGTAGCATAGTGGGTCTTACCAGTAGGGTTGCAAGATAAAATACTGAATGACCAATTTAATTTGAATTTCAGATCAACAACAGATAACTTTCAGCATGAGTATATTCCAAATACTGCACGGGACATACTTATGGTAAAAATTACTCATTGTTCATCAGAAATTCAAATTTAACTGGGGGTCCTGTATTTTCACATGCTAAATCTGACAACCCTGCTGCCTAGCTGTTAACATCTTGGGTAAATCCATTTGTTAGATGCTTTTCAGAAAGCTGGTTTGGGTGGGAAGAGAATGTGAATGTCATGGAATGACCTCTTGGTGGTAACCAGTGACAAAGACTCTTGGTTTGACCAACCTTTAGTCAGGCTCCTGAACCTTCTCCTAGGCCCGTGGTCGGCAAACCGCGGCTCGCTAGCCACATGAGGCTCTTTGGCCCCTTGAGTGTGGCTCTTCCACAAAATACAATGTGCGGGTGCGCACGTACAGTGCGATTGAAACTTCGTGGCCCATGCGCAGAAGTCGGTATTTTGTGGAAGAGCCAGTATTTTGTGGAAGAACCACACTCAAGCGGCCAAAGAGCCGCATGTGGCTGGAGAGCCGTGGTTTGCCGAACCGCAGTTTGCCTGTGCACTTCCTTGTAAAATCTAGTTTTAGCAAAAACCCTGCTAAGTCAGTTTAATTAGAACATTCCCTCTACCCCACAACTGATCACCCTTGATATTCGATCAGGTTCCTCATCCTCCACTCCCCCCCCCCCACCCCCCCAGGTGATGTCTCTTCACCCTGGCCTGTCTTGAGCATGAATCTTGTTAGGTCTGTTTAGCTGAGACCCCCTCTCACCCTTGGTGTTTCCTCTGAGTAATTTCCCATCCACTGAGCCCCTGCCCCGGTCTCCTTGGCTGTAAGCTCCCACTTGCCCCTGCTGTCCTCAGAGCTGAGCCCAATCTCTTCCCCGCCCCCACTATAATATCCCATTGTATGACCTTGTACCTATCCTCATGGTCCTGAATAAGGTCTGCCTCACCATCTTTAACAAGTGTCATTGATTATTTTTCTTTAACACCAGTACGGTAGCCCAGCTGGGTCATTTTATATGGCTGGATTGGTTCACCAGCTGAGTTTTATCTGACATGAAACAGCTTAAAAAAACAAGGAAGCCTAGTTCCCACTAATCCTGAGGCTTTTACATGAGACACGCATGTAAGGCTTCTGTGTTGGCCCCCTTTCTCAAAAAATTTGGCAAAGATGACCAAGAAAATAGCTTCTGTGGAAATTATTTATTTAATATTAATGGGGTATCATTAGATCTTGGCCAGACATTTCAAGTAAACAGGATCACTCCACATGGAGTTGTTTGAAACCAGAGATTTCCTGTGACCTCCCCCACCCCCAGTTATAACAAGAGCCAGAGAAGTTATATTTATAGAAACCCCGTTAATTTTACCTCCATCCCCACATTTAATCCCAAATACAACAAACCCTGGAAAGTCCGCAGACAGTGGCCTGTTTGATGGATGAGGCGGGGAGGCTACCCTTGATGCAATTGTATTGATAAATGGAGGGCTGGGTTGAGGTTGTTACAGTGGGACTGGGGGATGCCAGTGGGTATACAATATTTTTAAGAAGCTGCAAACATAATCAATTAATAAAAACATTAACCCCCAGCACACAGTCAAGTTCCTTGGAGGGCTTTGCAACTCGCTCTTGACCTCAACAGTTTTAAAGAATTTCCAGGCAGAGCTGAAAGCACTGTGGCTTTTTCATATTTCTTCTCGAGCCATCCATCGTCTCTGCCTACATCTTAAACATTAGCTCACCCACTTTGTGGAAGCCGACTTGGGTGGAAGCCCCTGTTGGAGGAGGGGCTGTCAGTTGGACAGACTACTATATGGTAACTATTGGAAGTCCCTCCTACTCAGGAGCCTTCCTAGTCCAGACAGAGCTTGAGAACTAGAAGAGATTTCTAAGGGTAGAGAGAGAAGGACTGAGAGTTCCCAGAATTGGAGAATTCCTCCAGTCCTAACAGAGGATCATAAAAATGCTGGGGTGGGGTTGAGGGAGGGCTGTGATAGAAAGAGTATCAAAGACCCAGGCCTTAGTCCTGACCACAGGTGACGTTGGGCAAGTCACTTAGATGGTCTGATCTTTACTTTTTCCCATCTGTTAAACAAGGGAATAACATTACCTATTCTGTTAGGTTATTCCTAGTGAGATAATTCTTGTAAGTGAGGTATGAATCACTGTTATTGTAGTCAGAGGCTGTATGGGCATCCGAGTTGAGGCATGTCCGTTGGACCTAGTGCAGTGGGATGACCCATGGAGGCTATGGGGACCTCTTTGGGTCATCATTCCAGTCTTCTCAGAAAGGCTTTATGATGACTTCCAGCCACACCTGAGAGTACAGCGGCTCTAGTGACCTGCTATCGCTTCAGGTCACCACAGGCTTCCCTTGAACCAGTGTTTGTTCGATAACAAGCACCATTTCTTTCCAATGAGAGTGAAAAGAAAAGACAGGAAGACAAAATAGTGGAATGCATTGCACATAGTCAGGGTGAGTATCAGTTTGTGGAACTTTGGTTTCAAATATTTTATACACATACATGACAAACTGCAATAAAGAAGAGATTTCTTCCTGTGATTTAAAAAAAATCAGAAGTGGTGCTCGCTTTGGCAGCACATATACTAAAATTGGAATGATACAGAGAAGATTAGCATGGCCCCTGCGCAAGGATGACAAGCAAATTCGTGAAGCGTTCCATATTAAAAAAAAAAATCAAAAAAACTCAGAAGTGCCCTTTTAGCAAAGACAAATATGATTTCATCACTTGCACAGTTTTGATTCCAAAATCCAGCCAAGGAGGTGAGTGCTGACAGAGTCCCCTGAGGCGAGGAGCCCAGAAATGCCTTCTTGATTTGAGTCACAGGACTGGTGTCATGACACCAATGTTGTGCCATCAGACAGGTTCTAATCCCAGCTCTTCACTTAGTAGCTAGCTCTAAGCCTCTCTGAGCCATTTCCTAGCCCTCCACACAGCAGGCTGGCTTCCATGAGCTCCAAGGCCTTTCCAGGACTAATATTCTGGGGTTCATTACCTCTCTGTTCTTTTTAAAACATATATATTTTAATTGATTTCAGAGAGGAAAGGAGAAGGAGAGAGGGATAGAAACATCAATGATGAGAGAGAATCATTGATTAGCTGCCTCCTGCACGCTCCACACTGCGATTCGAGCCCGCAACCCGGGCCTGTGCCCTGACAGGAATAGAAGCATGACTTCCTGGTTCATATGTTGATGCTCAACCACTGAGCCACACCGGTTGGGCTACCTCTCTGTTCTTAGGAACCATTTGGCTTCCTCAGTGTGGGAAGGAGCTGAACCTGAGTCTTCTCACGCTTCGGGGCCACTGGTCTGGAAATGACCTCCTCCCACATCACCACTTTCCATTCCCTCCTTATGGGCTCCCAAACGGTGCCTCCGACATCCTCACAGTGCACGGAACTAGAGATGTTTTCCAGATATTTCCCTCTGCTTCTCAAAAAAATAAGATTCTTTCCCTAGGCTGATAGTTTTCATCTCTTCAAATAATGTGGGGGGCATTTTGGACAGTTCTCTCTGGGACTTCCATCAGCGGCAGAATTGGCAAACCCAGATGTCTCCAACTTTGTCCTCCAAAGGGGCTCCCCAGCCACAACATCAGGGGTCCTTCCATGGCCCAGATGCAAGAGCTGGGTGGAAGGCCTTCCCTCCTTCTCCCCTTTTCTGTCTTCATCTCTCACATCCCTTTCTACTCTTCCCTCTACTTTCCATCTAGTCATGCTGTTTCTGAAGCAGCTTCCTACTTTGCAAACAGACTTAGCTGGTATATTTTTATTTTGGAGAAAACATTTGCAGAGACGTAAATAAAATCTGTAAAACGGCATTGCTTTAATAATTGCATGCTGTAAGTATTATGTAATTGTTGAAATAGAGGTCACATCACTCTGACGTTCTTACACTGTGTTTTTTGACTCCTTATGATCAATCAGATCCCTAAATGTGGGGTTCATTCATCTGGAATCATTTCTCACTTCTTTTGAGGTGAGGGTGGCGTTGGGTTGATGATAATTTCTTGCCTTTAGTACTTGTCTAATGAACCATTTAAAGACATAGCCACCAAATAATACAAAAGTATAACCACCTCAATTGGCAGTAACCAGAAATCAACTGCTTGCTGGCTTTTTTCTAGAGTGAATTACTTTACCATCCTTTCTTATAATCCCAGGAAGGAGTGTGTTCCTGAAATTTTATGCTTTTAACTATTAACCAAATGGTATTAAAATATCTCCCTCTCCAAGGCCTGTTTCATCCTGCCCCCGCCCTTTCCTCTGTATTGGGTGGGTGATGGCATCTCAGAGGTAGCATCTGAGAGAAGGCATTCGTGAGACAGAACAGGCCATGCCAAAGCCACCTGGGTTAGCCCCATCCTCTGTGATTTATAAATCAATCAGATGAATGCCTATGGGAGAGAAAACGGAAGGGAGCCAGGAAGGCTGGGAGAGATGTCATTGTGCAAAGCAAATCTAAATGGAGTGAAGGAAAGAGGGACAGAAGTGGGTTGGGGATTTCTAGACCAATATGCGGTCTAAGGCAAGTTTGGGAAAGCTCACACCGGTCATCAGAGGGGTCCCAGGTGCCCCAGCAATACTGCCCTGTGTCCTGCTGCACTCTGTCCTTGGCTGGGAGCAACTCCTGGGAGTATAAATCTGGACCTTCCTGGAAACATTGCCATAGATTTCAGAGCACAGCAGTTGTCCCCCCATCAGTTAAGCCCTCTGAAGTGGCAGGTCTGCAAGGCGCATTCTCATGGCCACACTGCCTGATCTGGCAGTTTTTGTACCTACCTGATAGATACTCTTCTGCCCTCTTCACAGCCTCTCTTCTGAAAGACACTTCTGCAGTGGGAATGATCTTTCTGTTTTGTTATTAGTTACTAACTGCAGACAATCCACAGATCAACTCAACTGTGCTGCTTACCACCTAGCAAACGGACCTCCTCCAGAGTTTGGTTAGCAGGTTCTGATAGCTGGAGAAAGAAAATAGCATGGGGAGGGCTGTGTGTGACCAGGGCATTCTTGAGTTCCGATGGAGTGACTTTCCTGGTGCCCCATTTATCGTTCGTCTGGGCTGCATGTTCTCCAGGGAGCAGATCAGGGGTGACCTCCCTTGCAAGGAAGTAACGCACATGTTGTGTTCCATGGTGCCTGAGACGGTAACCCAGCACTGAGGACCTCTCTGCTCCTTGGTGATTTAGGTGAATGTGGCTCCGATCCTGTTCCCAGACTGGGTAAGCCCCGTGGCCTCCTGAGATTTCTGTGAATGGCCAGCCTCACTTCCTTATGGCCCTCGTCTCTGCCCCTTGTTCCAGGTGTGCCAGCTCCATGCAGCCTCCCGCCAGCCAGTACTTCTTCACTCCATAAGTGAGAACTCTAATCAAACATATTTTCGAAATTAGTAAATTTGCTAAAGCTTTAGGTTTTATGGGGAGTGGTCACCACATGGTGATCCTACTGCCACCTTGCTTCTCCCTCCCTCCTCACTCCATGTTCTTTCCAAAAACCTGTGTCCTCTAGCCGAGTGTCTGGGTCCCTTGGCTCACACTCAGGCCCTTTGGGGAAGGGATCCTCTGCTCTGAGGATTCCTTTTCCCCCACTTTCCCTACCCTAGAGCTACCTTCCCCAGGCCCTGGAATTCTGGGAGGAAGACTCTTCATCTCCTTATGATCATTTTTGTAGTTATATTTTTTCTTTAAAAATATATTTTTATTGATTTCAGAGAGGAAGGGAGAGGGAGAGAGAGATAGAGACATCAATGATGAGAGAGAATCATTGATCGGCTGCCTCCTGCACACCTCACATTGGGGATCAAGTTCTCAACCGGCATGTGTCCTGACGGGGAATGGAACCATGATCTCCTGGTTCATAGGTCAATGCTCAACCACTGAGCCACGCCAGTGTGACATAGTTCGATTTTTCAGAGTGATCTCAAATTTATAAAAGAGGTGCAAAAATTGTACAAAGAACTCCCACATATACAGATTCCCCAAATGTTAACATCTTACAGAACCACAGAATAATGATCAAAATGAAGAAACTGCCATTGATGCACTTTATCATCTAATGGACAGGTGTCATTTTGCCAACTGTTTCACTATTGTCCTTTTTGTGGTCCAGGATCTAATTCAAGACAAACTCATAGGTTGTATTGAGTGTCCCTGTCTCCTTAATCTCTTTTAATCCGGATTCTAGGTCAAGGGACAGCTAACTTTTTCTGTAAACGACCAGATAGTAAAAATTTTAGGCTTTGTAGGCCAGGCCTCCTCTCTTACAATTATTTTTACTTATTCTAGATGGATAGCTCCCAATCTAGGCCAATGGATTCTGTAGATGAAATAAACGGTCCTCCAAATAGTATTTCCTCATTCAAAGTACCTGACAACCATCTGTATTTATTCAGTGTATTTTAAGCAAATTTTTCCGGTGAATGACCAACTGAGACATGTCCTGGGTCTATGGCTGAGTGCTCTCCATCCTTGTTTGGAACCAGGAGGAGTGTTTTCTGCTCCCAGCCATCCTTTAGATATGAGGTTGCTCAGGCTCTGTCACCACCTGCCCAGCCATCCCTCCCCACCACCCCTCACCCTCCATCAGAATGCCTGGGGAATAGACCCTCTTAGATTTCCTCTTCCTCAAAGTGAGATCCTTGGAATCCCAGACAGGCAGAGTCAGCTGAGGACGGTGGGAGAGGTGGAGGGGAGGGAGGCAGAGGGATGGAGGGGCAGCCCTGTGCCTCCTTAGCAATCAAAGCCAGTATTGTTCGCAAAGAGTTAACCAGCATACCAGGCTTGCAATTAGCAAGAAATAATGGGGTGTGATGGGTGTAGAACAACGGCTGGAACTGATTTTCAGCCTTACAGTGAGAAACTGCCCTGCTGATTCCCCTTCCTTATTTCCTGGTAACGTGCAGGCGGCAGGCTCAGTAGAGCAGAAATCCTTGGGGCGGGGGAGGGGAGGGCAGGGGAGCAATCTGTCTTTGAATAATTTAAACAATGCAGCACAGCCAAGCTAAATGGAGCTTATCAAATGTTACACCTCTTAAAGCTGCAATCAGAGGCGGCAGGATATTAACTGTAAAGCCCTTGTTCTGCTCAGAGGAAAACCCAGGAACAGACCGGCTACTTACTGGAAAGAAACGGGAGTTGGGGAGGTGGCAAGAGAGAGAATTGGATTAATTTGAAGGCCAGATTAATAGTAACAAGGAAGAAGCAGATATCTGAGGACAGGACAGAGGAACAGCATTGACTGAGCACCTACTGTGTGCAAAGATGGCAGGCCTTTGATATAGGATATTTTCTTTAACCCTTGTCCCAGTTCTAAAAGGCTCATGCTATAATTATTCACATGCGCTTTTAAATAGAAGCAAGTTACTAAAACTGTTCACTTTAAATGCTAGAATACCATGACTCCCAACCAGTCTGAGCAAAGAGATTTTTTTTTTCTTATATAGCTAAGATGTCTGTCGCACCAGCATGATTCAGGGCTCCAACAATGTCATCATTCCTCTCCATCTCTTGGCTCGGACTTTTGCTGGGTTGGCTTTTGTGGTCAGGCTCCTTGAAGAGGGACAATGACAAAAAGCAGCAGTAATCCCTGTGTCTTCCTAAGATCATACTCAACAAGGAAGAACTCTTTTCTCTAAGAGTCAAAGCAGGACTTCCACTTCCAACCCAGATGGAGTGACAGGGACCAAATTCAACTCTAGCTTCAACCATTAAAAACCAGGACACAACATTATGAATCAATGGTATTTAGACAAAGGCTAACAGGCAGTGTAGATAGAGATCCGTGAGAGAGGGGAAACGGGAGAGAGTTCTAGGGTGTAGTACTGGGAGGGGAGACTTAGGTGGAGTCCGGGCAGTCTCCACTGGGAGGACAAGGCAGCTGGAATTCACAGAATGGAGGAGTGGAAAGGAAAGAGAGCCTTGGAGACCTGCAAAAGGCCCCCCTCAAACACTCAGCAGAGCACTGATGGATACATTTATACAAGGAAACTTCTGGAGGCAGGGGAAAGAACTCCTTAAAGAAATAGGCATAACCACCCTCAGAGTTCATGCAGATCAGAAATAATTTGTGTTCCCACCAGCCAGAATAGAAAGGCTACTAATATCTGGAGTGTTTGGTAGAGTACTTGAAAATTATGGCCGTTGTAGTTGCAGGAAGCCTGATTAGCCCTAGACTTAAGGCTGACTTGGTCCTGACTTAAAATCTTTCACACGTACTTTTAAAGGAGTTGCCCCCAAGCAGTTTAACTGAACACAAGAACAAAACTCAAGAACACTGAAAGGAATACAAAAATATTTAGCACCTGAGAAGGTAAAATTCACAGTGTCACTCAGCTAATTAAAATTACCGAGCATGCAAAGAAGCAGGAACATATGACCCATAATGAAGAGAACTATCAATCAATAGAAAAAGACCTACAGATGACACAGGTGATAGAATTAGTAGACAAGCACACTAAAATAGTTATTAAAATATATTATATACATAAAAAAGATAGAGAAAGATGTGAGCACAACATGGAAGACATAAAAAGAGATTCAAATATATTTTCTAGAGAGGCAAAACAATGTTTGAGATAAAAACTAGACTGAGTGATTAGACTTTGCAGGAGAAAATAATAGTGAACTTGAAAAAATATCTTTAGAAACTATTCAATATGAAACACCTAGATCATCAAGCGGCCAGATATATATATAATTGGAGTTGCTGAGGAAGAGCAGGTAGATAGTGACTTGTGCATGAAAAATGCTCAGTTGTTGCCTTGACCGGTTTGGCTCAGTGGATAGAGTGTCGACCAGTGGACTGAAGAGTTCTGGGTTTGATTCCAGTTAAGGGCACATACCTCGGTTGCCCTGGCATGTGCAGGAGGCAACCAGTCAATGTGTCTCTCTCACATTGATGTTTCTCTCTCTAGAATTTGTATTATCTTTTATTTTTCCCTTGCAACAACTCTATGAAACCGGTCATTATCCTCATATTACAGATGAGGAAATGGGCATATGAAGCCATGAAGTTATAGCTGGGACAAATATCTTGGGGACCCAATTAGATTTACATAGTTTTGCGAGAAGCCAAGATCCTGGACCCTGGACATGATTTGAGCTATAAGAGTGGGAATCAAGGAACATCCCTGGATTTATTTCTCAATTAACTTGTATACATAGCAAATCTTTTTCTATCTCTGGCTATTATGTTTCCATCCTATAATATAAGAATGTTGGGATAAATTATTCTTCAAGGGCACTTCCAGTGTGAACATTTGAGCTGTTTGTATTGGTTCCTGTCACTTGTGTTCCTGTCCCCCACAGCTCACTTGGGTGAGAGGTGCCTCTTGGGTGGTGTGGAAATCCAGAGACCAGCTCACTTTCCCTGGGGCCACATGAGAACAAGCATTATGTTGGAAAAATGTAATTTTGTCAAGTACCTACAAACACCTGCATTGTCAATCATTGAAGCACTGTTGGATAACTGTCAGGATGGGGAGGGGACACACAGCCAGGTCAAACAACAAATGATTGAAGAATTTTGGGCAGAAGATTCAAAGGACACAGGACTCTGGGCATGGGGTATTTGAAGTGCTGTTATGAAGGAGGATTAGACACCTTTAAGTTCTGCAAGATTGGGAGTCCATTTTTTTCTGTAGATCTGGAACTGTCATTTTGGACAGCCATCTTTCTCACCCCATCTTTTTTGGGACACTGTAGGCCAAGCATGTCAAACTCATGGCCCGCAGGCCACATGCAGCCCACAATGAATATTTTTGCAGCCCAGACAATATAATGGTATGTAAGAAACATTTTAATAAAAACTTCATAACTTAATTTTTACAATATTCTGTTATACATAATTATTAATAACGAACTACAACATTTGTTAATCGTGTTGCATTCATTTCTCTTACATGCCTTATGTGCAGGTGCACCATTTTTCTCCACTAATACTAGTGGCGAATATTTTAGCAGCCGCTTGCCACATTATTAGTCTTGCACTGACTTGTTTGGTGTGCACAATAGGAAATGTTTTGCTTTTGGAGAACAAGAAAAATAGGTTTATTTGTGTAATGCTTATTAATTTGTGCAGTTATTCAGTGTCTGGTAAGTTAATGTTCAAGAAAAATATTAATTTTAATTAAAATGTTCTATTATTTTATGTTATTGATTACTCATTTATTTCAGCCCTTTGTATTCAGCATGTCTCTATCGAAATAAACCTGTTTCTATGAAAATTGAAGCTTTTGGTTTTTTGCGGCCCACATAAACTTAAACCTTGTTTATTTGGCCCATGTTAGCCTTTGAGTTTGACATGCTTGCTGTGGCCCAAAAGAAGAGTGATTGGACTCATTTAGAAAATCTGGACTGTGAGACGAACAGAGCCCCAGGGCCTTTCTTATAGTTGACTTTGTTTTTCCTGTCTGGAGGCCCTGGGAGAGATTCTGTACCCTTATCATAAATTCTCCTTATGCCTAAGCTCAGCTGATTTCTGTAAGATGAAACCTAGAGTCCTAGCTTTCTCATGCATCCCACTAGGATTGCAGGTGGATGTTTGGGGAAGTGCATTGCACCGTATCTAGAGAAGGGTGTTGAATACAGCTTGGCAAAATCTGGAAAGGACTGCTTTCAGAGAGGGTGAGTCCCACATTATGGGCTTCAGCATACCAGGCATTTGGAGATGGCAGGATGGACACAAAAACTCATTTATAAAATGGAGTGGATAGCATCTCATCTACCCCCACTCCTTATTCTAAGAATAACCCCGATAATATACACATATGTTCTTCTCAAGAAAAATGTACTTCAGTCCACATGTACATAGTTTTCAAATGTGTCTTTAGTGGGCTCTTGGATACCAACTAAATACACCTCAAAGGACCTGAATAGTCATTAATAATTTCTGATAATGATAAAGAATATTTATTTCTTCATGTTTTTCCTAGTTTTCTTAGGACCTAAGAATTGCTAAGGTATTGAAATTTAAAAACATAAAAAATATGTATTTTTAAAAGTTTTGATTTACCTTGGGAATCAATTTATTCAGCTTATTTTATTACTAGAGGCCTGGTGCACAAATTCGTGTACCATGGGGTCCCTCAGCCTGGCCTGTGGGATCGGGCTGAAACCGGCTCTCCTTTATCCCCCAAGGGGTCCCAGATTGTGAGAGGGCAGCAGGTCAGGCCGAGGGACCCCACTGGTGCATGATCGGGGCCAGGGAGGGCTGTGGGAGTTGGCTGGCTGGGGAGGGACTGCAGGAGGGCTCCAGGGCATGTCTGGCCAATCTGGCTCAGTCCTGATCAGCTGGACCCCAGCAGCAAGCTAACCTACCAGTTGGAGCATCTGTCCCCTGGTGGTCAGTGCATGTCATAGGGAGCGGTTGAGCGGCCTTAGCATATCATTAGCATATTACGCTTTGATTGGTTGAACGGACAACTGGACAACCGGACACTTAGCATATTAGGCTTTTATTATATAGGATAGTCACCTTCAGTTATGTGGCATTTGTACCTGAGATCTCTGTAGTACTGATATTCTGATAAAGGACACTCCTTGAAAACAAAACTTTAAAAAATGTTAATAATGTATGATGACCCTAAAACTGGTACCTGGTTCCCTGGTTCCCTAAATAAAGGATACTCTAAATGTTTTCTTGATGATAAAGAATCATCATCGTAAGCATAATTTCTTGTACTTTAGCATAACATAGCGATGTCCTCTAAGACCACTGAGATGTATACAGCCATTTGCCCTTAAGCTAAATTACCACATTGGTTTGCTTTTCCTGGGTTAAGGTTTAGTACACTCGCTTTTAGACTGTCAGCAATCAGTTTCCACTAATAATAGTGTGCTTGTATCTCCAAGGACCCATTGCCATATGAACACACGTGCACACATACACACATGGTATATGTTTACACATTGACACAGACACACATCAACAAACATAGACACACACTTTGACACATAGGCACTCACTGACACATACAGACACGTGTGCGCATGTGCAAGTAACGTTGATGGCCTGTGGCTGCAGAAGTGCTGCCATGAGCCTTCTTTTGTGTCTTTGCCGGGAGTTTATAGCCCATGGAAAATGGCAGGCGTGGGAGGCCTTCTAGTCTTGGGTTATGTTAAAACTCCCTCTACATATTTGGAGGGCATCCAGGCCCTGCGAGCTTGCTCGTTCAGGGAGCAGATAACAGTGACCTTGCTGGTGAGGGAGGACAGCCCAGCTGAGGCCAAGGAGCCGCACTGACTGAGCTGAGGTCACTTCTCCTCCCCCGCTGCACCTGGGTTGGCTCTGATGTCAAAGAGCCAGGTCCCAGCACTGGGCAGGAACACACTACCCAGCTCTCCAGGAGGAGGGTAGGGGCAGAGTGCTGGCCCTGCAGGTTTGGGGTGGAGAAGTGGCCATGTCCCCATGGTCACACTTCAATCCCAAAGCACAAAGCAGGCCTCCCCAGAATGGTGACAGATTTCCTGTACTAGTTGGGCCTGCATCTTGCTCCTCAGCACTCTGAGGCCCAGCCTGGCCGGGCCCTACCTGGGAAAGCTCAAGTCTGCACCGTGAAGGGTGTGCATATGGCAGCGGGGAACCCAAAGTTGAACTAACCCTTAGCATCCTGAGCTACAAGGTCTGGGAGGTCATCTTGTCCAAACAGAATGCCTTCTATTACCACCCGCACCGAGGGGCCATCCTGTGCCATTCCATGACTACAGGGGGCAGGGAACTCACTACCTCCCAGAGCAGCCTATGTTATAGGTGAACCCCACCCAGTTCCTGCCTCTCTGTCGCTTACACTTGTTGGTCCTGATTGTACCTCTTGAACCACTCAGGTTAGGACTAACCCTCCTTTCACATGACAGCCTTTCAAATATTTGAAAACAGCTGGCATTCATACATTCAGCAAATACTGATAGGGTGCCTGTTAGGCGCCAGGCCCACTGCTGGGAGCTGGGGGTGGGGGTTGGGGTCTAGTGGAGGGCCGGAGAGGAAAGGAGAGCAGTCTCCATAGCTTAATGAGCCTGTGGGGCTGGGGAGCATGTGGGGGCTGCACTGCCCAGCGGAGAGGACACCAAGCCGAGTACTGGAGGTCATGCAGGGGTTACTCAGACAAGGGTGTGGGGGCTGTAAGGACTCCAAACAGAGGAAGCAGGGCATGCAAAGGTGGGGGGCGCAGCATAGCACCCCTGAGCTGCAGGTAATTCAGTCTGTGTGGGTCACAGACAGCTGCAGGATATGCAGGGCATCAGTTGGACCTTATCCTGAGACGATGGCAGGGGGAGTGGGTGGAAGAGTTTTAAGATGAAAAGGCACGGAAGGTGTGGATTTTAGGGATCCCACTCTGTCTTCGAGGTGGAGAAGGCATTTCTTGGGGCTGCCCTCTGGCTTGGGCAGCACCGAGGAGGGGCTGCTGGAGGCATCTAGACCAGATGTGCTGGGTGCCTGAGCTCAGGGACTATAGGGCGGAGTAGAGAGATGGTAACATATGGTCCAAGGGGAGCCCGAGCTATTCACCTTCTTGGAAGTACCCAACTAGACTTCAGGCTGCTTCTAGTAGGCCCACAGCAAACTAGGGAAAGACACAGTGTCTGAGCCAGTCCAATCTCCTGCAGTCCCTCCACTGGGGCCTGGCTCAGCTGCTAGCGCGGCTTGCACCTCCAGAAGACCCTATAAAAGTGCAGTCAACGTGAGTGAGTGTGTGTGTGTGTGTGTGTGTGTGTGTGTGTGTGTGTGTAGTGGTGTCAGGTTATTAGGGGTGGAGGGAAGGGAACTGTTTGATTAATGGGTGTCCTGTGAACCTGCACATTTGCCCAAGGCTGCATTCCTGGGCTTTCAAACCCAGGGCAGTTTGATAAGCTGAGACCAAAGTCCTCTTGCCTCCCAGAAAGAAGAGCAAACAGGGCCACTCACTAATCCTAGCCCTGGCCTCTGGGGCCGTCTCTCGGCAACCAGCCCACCAAGTGGCCTTTCACAGGCCAATCAATGGGGAAGCCCCGGGACCTGTGGGAGGCCTGATGGCCAGCTTGCCTGAGCAGAGTTGGACAGAGGCCATGGCTCACCCATGCAGCATGCAGTTGAAGGCCCATGCTTGGCCAACTGAGGCCCTCCACAATCACAGCACCTGCTGAGCTGGCTTCCTCTCCCTGTCCTTCCCACCACCCTCTTATCAGTAGGCCTTTTCCCATTCTTCCAGTTTCTTTCCAACCTCCATAGCCTTTAAGCTCCTGCCTTGGTTCCTCCTCCTCCAGGAAGCTTTCCCTGATCATTCCAGCCTATGTGGGACTCTCCCTTCTCTGGATTCCTAGTGCCCTCAGAGCATGGCTCATAGCTTAGTTAGTACCAGACACTTCTCCAATCAGTTTGTATGTGTTGGCTTCAAATCATCAGCTAGGTTATCAGCACTCTGAGCATAGGGCTTACACTTTGGGACACCTCTCCACCCCCAGTGGAGGGAACACAGGTAGCTTTGGGAGGATTACAAGTTAGGGAGGGCTTGGGGGAACAGGGATGGATCAGGGGTAGAGGTGAGCAGCTCTGATGCTGGAGCAGTCCATCCTGGGAAGATGTGGAGGGCAGGCTCTTTGAGAGAAAGGCAGCCGTGAGGTAGGGTTGGGGACAATGTTTATTTTGGGGGAGTCACAGTAGATACCTGGGGGCGCCTGCCTAGGTGCAGAGGCTGGAACTGAAGCACGTAGGCCCCTTACCAGGCCTGCACCATCTAAGTCACTGTTCACCATGCTCCTGAGAGCAGGGATTGTTATATCCTCTTTATGATGGGAAAATCAGTCTTTGAGAGATTCAGAAACTCCCCAAAATGTACTCAGCCAGTAACGGGTGGACTTGAACGTCATCCTGCTGGATTGCTGAGTCCAAAGGGACCCTCCTGCTGCCTTTCCCCTTGACAGATTCATAGATCCAGGCCCTATATTTTATGAGACTCTGCTCTATGGATCCCATTCTTCAATTCCATGAGATATCCGAACTGAAACCAAAACTGTATCAAGGTTTTGCTCTATCTATCTATCTATCTATCTATCTATCTATCTATCATCTGTCTATTTCTCATCTATAATCTGTCTATCTTTTTAAATCCTTATCTATTTGTCCATCCATTATCTATTGATCTATCATCTTCCTATCTATCATCTATTATCTATGTATGTATCTATCTACCTACCTATCTTTCTATATCCCTATCTATTTACCCATCATCTATGTATGGATGGATGTGTGGATGGATGGATCTTTCTTTCTTTTTTAAAATATCTTTATTGATTTCAGAGAAGGAAAAGAGATAGATAGATAGATAGATAGAGAGAGAGAGAATACTAGTAAACATCAATGATGAGAGAGAATCATTGATTGGTTGCCTCCTGCACACCCCCTACTGTGGATTGAGCCTGCAACCCAGGCATGTGCCCTTGACCAGAATTGAAACTGGGACCCTTCAGCTTGCAGACTGATGCTCTATCCACTGAGCCAAACTGGCTAGGGCTATATCCACTAGTATCTTTCTATCTACCATTATTAAGCCCTTCACAGTACAAGTACAATGTGGTCAGTCCTGCCGATTTGGCCCAGACAATGAGGGACAGCAGATGATCAGGTGTCAAGCTGTGTGTGTCTCTCAAGATTCTCCTGTAGGGTCCATTACAAGTGCAGATTCCCCGGCTCCATTTTAGGAATCCTAATTCAGAATAGGGAAAAAAGCAGGGACCTGCTTTTCCAAGTTCCCCAGGGGAGTCTGATGTAGGTGACCCTCAGATCGCATCCTGGAAAACAGCTGTCTTGAGAGTGTTGTTCTGAGGAGAAAAGGGTCAGTGAGGCCTAAGATGGTCAGGAAGGCCACATGGGATCAAGGCCAGGCACTCTGACATCTCCTGAAAAGGCCTGTGAGCCTGTATAGAATGTGGATGAGCAGGGGGGAGAAGGACCCAGCAAGGGCCTAGCATCTTCCTGTGATAGTGAGAGGCATACTCACAGAGGCAGATGGCATTTTGTGGAAAGTAAGATGGCTGGAAAAAGCCATGGTTGGCTTTTGCCCAATAATAATAATAATGTCACCAACAGCAGTAGCAAATAAGTTCCTTGTACTTCGCTGCAGGGGAAGTGGGTAACCTTCTGCATTCATTCCTAGGAGCCACATGGACCTTCCATGGTGCTGAGGGAGGGGGTGGTACCTAATACCTAATCCAGGCCTAAAGAAACAAAGAAAACCAAGCACAATTAAGACTGGGGCGGAGACCAGAATGGTTGTAAACTCTGGAGTTCTCAGGTTGAATGAGGACTAAGACAATCACCATCATCATTAACATTATCTGTTGTTCACGTGCCTCGTGCTTCCTTCACAATGTATTCAATCCTCTAGCAGCCCCATGTTATGGAGGGGAAGCCAGAACAGCTAGCCACCAAGTCACCTGCTCAGATGGTGGGAGGTGGCGTGCAAGCATGCCCTTAGACTGCATCTGGGCAAGGCTTCTCCCTGCAGACAGCCTCGAAACCCCCAGAAGGTACAAATTTGTCTTCTCCCAGCCTCTCATGACACATTGCTGTGGTCAACTTCCCCACAGGACCACCACGAGGGTCAGGCCATGAGCTCTCACTCTTGGATGTGCTTCCGTCCCTGTCACTCCATTTCTAGCTTTCCTGCCAAGCAGCCTCCAACTAGACAATCCCCCCACCTCACCCTGACTGTTTTCCCAGATCCACAGTAAGCGTTTCACTCCCATACGCCCCTCCTCATCCCAATGGCCCTGCCTCTGCCCCCTCAGACTGCCCTTGGGGGGCCCACTTTCTTCCACTCCTTCCTTATTAGCGTGTGTGAGAAGAAAAGGAATTTCTTTTGCCATTTATCCTTGGAACAACCTCCAAAAGGAGTTGAAGGACACGCTGCAAAGTGTGAAAAAAACAAGGCCTGAGCTTGCCAAAAGGGCCCAAGTGGTTATTTTAATCATGTGGAACAGCCCCCTTTTCATGGAAAATTTTCTACTCCAACACCTGTGGCCATTAAAGGAACCCTCACTCTTTTCCACCCTGGAGTCCCAGGGGTCACCCCCTAGCTGGGGCCCGCTGCCAACTCGAGTAATTATTCCTGCTGCCCTTCCTCTCTGCCTTCCTCATCCTTTCCCAACCCAGCCCTGCCTTCTCTCAGGCCAGCAGTGGATGCAAGGGAGCTGTTCTGCCAGGCCTCCCCCTCCTTTGAATAAACTAGGATCCCTTCCCCAGGGCTTCTTGGATCAGGTCTGTCTCTGTCCTTCTCTTGCCCTCTTATTCCCCACTTCTTGAGTCTTCTTTAGGCAAACTCACTCCCCACTTGACCCTTCTGAGCTTTCTATTCCCTAGAGTACTCTGTGCCCCTCCTTACTCAAAGAAAATGGGGGGGGGGGTCCCTAGAGAAATGATACCACCATTGTCCAGTTTTCTGTCTCAGACTGTATATGCTGATTTTGGTTCGCAATAGATTATCCCTGCAGTTAGAGTTGCAGTATAGCCCCTGGCTTCCTTGGGAAGTAGCAGATCCAGAAGGTGAAGAGATTTACCTTCGATGACAGGGCTCAGTGAAGATGGCAAAGGACTAGGAATAGACTATGTTTGGGAACCAAAGTTCTCAAAGGATTTGCCTTGATCAACTTTCTCCATTTCCTTACTTGTTCCACGGTCTACTTCAATTTTGCCTCTTCCTATTACAGCCTGAAATATCTCTTAAGGTCACCCACGACCCCAATGCCACTAAATGTGGGGGGAATTTTCTCTCTTCATCTGGAGCTCTTTGCAGCATCTGACATTGTTGAAAGTCCCCTCCTCCACTTTGAAGCACTCTCTTCCTTCGCTTCTGTGCTCCCACATGCTCCCTGCTTCCCTCTGATTCTCTGGTCACCTCATAGTCTCCATTTCAGGACATCTCCCCTGCAGCGTTAGAAAGTTGGCGCTACTCAAGGCTCAGGTCTAGGTTCTCTTCCCTCTTTTCATCCTCTCCCTTTGCAATCTCCTCCAGACCCACTGTTTCTACCATCATCCACGTGTCTGCAGCCCTGACTTCTTTGCATTCCAACTGCCTCTTTACTGATGTCATTTGGATGCCTCAAAGACACCTCAAACTTAACTTGTCTGAAACTAACCTATGATCCCCTCTAGGACTTCTGTAGTGTACAACTCTTCTGGGCACCAATGAGCAAAGTGGCATCCTGTTCTTCTCCCCAAACCTGGTCCTCTCTGTGCTCCTGAACTCACTGAATAGGACCAATCAAACAGTATTGCAGGCCAGAAATCTAGGAGTCATTTTTGATACCTCTTTCTCCTTCTCCCCCAGCATATGCAATCTACTACCTAGCTTACCACCTTTGTGCAAGCCACCGTCATCTCCTCTGTAGCTTCCTGTTGATCTATCCACACTCCAACATTAGAACATGAGATACAGGGCAGTTAAAATAGAACTAAGGACACGAGACAGATGTAGACTGACTATTGAGGTGATGGCATTCCAGCACATATTCTAGAACTTGGACTGTGTCTCTGCATGAAAATCTATAAAATTATATCAGATTAAGAAAGACAACACATGGTAGCAAATACACCCTGATTTTAGCCATGTAACACAGTTTGTACTAAATTACTTAGTATGGAACGTGGCATCTAGGTATCTATGTAGTTAACCTTTTATGCTCAGGGCTTTGATTTCCTGTAAGGCCATTTACACGTGCAGTATCAATTTAAAAAATTAAAATCAATACCCAAATAAAAGTAAAAAATAAAAGTAGGACCTTTCAAAATAATTAAAATTCCCCTTGATATTATTCAAATGTGGAACTGATTGCCAGATGGTAGGATTCATAGCTAATTTATCTCTGTATCACCATAGTGCCCAACATAATGCCTAGCACACATTAGTTTTCTATACATATTTTTAAATAAATGAACCTACCATCTAAAATACATGAGACTTCACTCTTCATATATTAGTCAAGTGCAAAAAAATATCAAACATAATTCGATGACAGTTAGAGGAGGAACTAATGGTGACCCAATCTCTAACTTTCTCCCTGGCCCGGATTTCTCTCCCCTCTGCCAATTCAGTGCTTGCTTGAACAACACCTTTACTAATGGCCCAGAAAGGAACAGGGAGAAACCAGGTAGGTACAGGTGTTGGGGCTGCAGGAGGAGAGCTATCTGATAGTCACTTCTCTGGTACCAAGGATCTCAATTTGAGGATTTCAAGCATTTTTCAGGGTAAACTCATTAAAAAGCTTCAAGTCCCACTCCAAGTAGAAAATGTAAATTTGAGCCCCCTTGTTTCCATTTTTCAGGTGTAAAGGAAGACTTACAGTGGAACTGTGGTTTGCAAAGGGCACCTAGAGAGTTGGTGGCAAAGCCAGAACCACAACCCAGGTCTCCAGGTTCTCTCTCCAAGTTGCCTCCTGGGGAGACTTGGGTGAGTCTCACCAATCACAGAAGCCTTACTGTAATTAAAATGAGTTAATTCACCCAAACAATGTTGAAACAAACCAAAGTTGAAAAACAGAGTTGGAGGGCTCACACTTCCCCATTTTAAAACTTACTCCAAACCTCGTAATCAAAGTAGTGTGGTACTGGTATAAAGAAACATATAGACCGATGGAGTAGAATTGAACTAAAATAAACCAGAAACTCATATGTTCATGGCCAATTGATTTTCAACAACGGTGCCAAGACTATTCTATGGGGTTAAGAATAGTCTCTCAACAAATGGTATTGGGACAACTGGATATCTACATGCCAGAGAATGAAGTTAAACCTTTTCCTCACACCATCTATAATAATAAAAGCGTAATATGCAAATCAACCAAATGGCCATCCGAACATCCTTCTGGACGACCTTCCATACGAAGCTGGGGCTGGATGGAGGCAGCTACCATGGCTGCAAGGAAGGGATCAAGGCAGCCACTGCGGCTGCAAAGGCCTACTCTTGCACAAATTTTGTGCATCGGGCTTCTAATATATAATAATTAACTCAAAATGAATCAATGACTCATATACAGGGTGGGCAAAACTAGGTTTACAGTTCTGAGTATGCAAAAAAGTTTATTCTTATGTTATTATTTATTAATTATTATATTATTTACTTGTATTACAACTGTAAACCTACATTTGCCTATCCCTGTATAAGAGCTAAAATTATAACACTTATAGAAGAGACAGATAAATCATCATGAACTTGGATTTTGACACCAAAAGCATGAGCAGCGAAAACAAAAAACAAACAAAAAGATGTTAGACTTACAACATCTTATAAAAATTTATGCATTAAGAAAGTGAGAATACAACTTACAGACCTGTAAAAATACTTGCAAATCATATATCTGATAAATATCTAATATTCAGAATATATGAAGAACTCTTACTACCAATAACAAAAGACAAAAAAAAATGCAACTTAAAATAGGCAAAATATTTGAATATTTTTTCAATGAAGATATACAAATGGCCAATAAGCACACGAAAAGATGCTTTACATCATTAATACTTAGAAAATGAGATACCACTTCACACCTAAAAAGTTGGCTGTAAAAAAAAAAATCTCTGAAAATAACAAGTGTTGGAGAGAGTGCGGAGAAATTGAATTCATTGCACGCTGCTGGTGGGAATGTAAAATGGTTCAGCTGCTGTGGAAGATGGTATGGTGCTTCTTCAAAAAAAAAAAAAAAAAAAGAAACATAGAATTACCATATGATCCAAAAATTCTACTTCTAGGTATATGTACCAAATAATTTTTTAAAAGGTATGCGAATAAATACTTACACAAAAATGTTCACAGTAGCACTATTTACAATACCTAAAAGGTGGGAACAATCTAAATGCCTACCAACAGACAAATAAACAAAATGTGGTTATGCGTACAATTCAGTATTATTCAATCAGAAACAGAATTGAAGTACTGATATATGCCACAGTGTGAATGAACCTTGAAAACATCATGCTAGGTAAAACAAGCTGATATGAAAGGTCACCTAATGTATGATTCAATTTATAGGAAATATCCAGAATAGGGACAGGAAGTTGGTTGGTGGTTGCCAGGGGCTTAGGCAAAGGGGGATGATGAGTGGCTGCTTAACAGGTATGGAGTTTTTTTTCAAGGTGCTGAAATGCTTTGAAATGATAGTGGTGATAGTCTTTGCTTTGTAACATTGTGAACATATTAAATGTTACTGAGTATGCACCTTAAAATGGTTAATTTTGTTATGCAAATTTCACCTCAATAAAAAAAAGTTATTTCACTCAGAGAATCATTAAGAAAGGAAAATATTTAAGCCCACTGTGTGCTTCTTATGGAGCAAATAACTATTTGACTGACAACTTTTCACATGCCAGCCAGCGTGGGGAAAAAAAACCACATGTATTTTCTGGAGCACGCAGAGTTGTGAAACACTTGTACTGAATAAACTGAAATTATGAACTGATTGAACCCAAGAGGCCAATCAAGTGAGCGGCTTAGGTTTTCCCTTCGAACCAGATGTGTCCCTGCCTCAAAGCAGTATTTTCCCCATCAATCTAGCCGCATCCACTTTCCCTCTTTTACAAGGTCAACCTTCAAACGGTTTCTTGGGTGTGTGTGTGTGTGTGTGTGTGTGTGTGTGTGTGTATGTGTGTGTCACAGTGAAATGTAAAGGGAGTGATATCCAGGGACTGAGCTTCCACAGGCAGCAGGTTTCAACTGACTGAGGATCAGTCACAAGTCCAGGGGTGAGAGGCTAAAGAATTTGGTAGAAGAGGCCCTTAGAACAAAGCCAAATGTGACCTAAAGACCATCACCATCCCAGTTCCTTAACGGAGCTCAGGAATTAGTAGCAGGGAGTATGTGGCCATTAGATGGACCAGCTTTGTATATTATAAAGGGCAGAATCAGGGGCCTCAGGTGAGCTGAGCGACTCAGGACAGGATGGTGAGTGGAAGAAGAATGAGAGATTGGGCCCAGAAGGAAACAGCATCTTGGATGCCTGGAAGGATATCAGAACGTCATGCTCAGACTGAGTAAGCAGGGTTGATGCTCCCCCACCCTTAACTACCATCCAATTAACCACCACATTTATTGGATTATTCTTCTGCACTGGCTTCCACAGGTGACACTTCAGTTATCTCCCTTCTATCTGTGGGCACTCTGTCTGTACCTTGAGGGCCCAACTGCATTCTACTATATACATGTAGATATGTATGTATACAACAAAATCTCTTATGGCCAGTAGGAATCTGACTAAGCCTAATATAGTACTTTATTCTGAGAGGGTGCTCATGAGATGTCTACTGCATGGATAGGGCGATAGGGGGCAGGTTTTGTCTGCCAGCAAGCTTTAATTGGAGGAAACACAATATGACCCTCATATAGGTCTGATGGGTATCAAATACAGAAGCCTTGGGAACGGCATATGACCTAGGCTGGTCCAATTCTAATTATGTACCTCCCCTCCACGTAGTGTTTGGTTCAGACATAGACATGTGACCTGAGCAGAACCAATCAGAATAATTCCATGAGATTTGACACATGAACTCCAAAAAAGTCTTTTTTTCCTCTTGTATCATGAGCTGTGAGGACATGGGCTCAGAAGGAATTTCCCATAGGCATATTTCTTAATACATTGAGAGTCTTTTGTGAGAATCGGGACAACTGTATGAGGCAAGCAAAGGCTGGCTATGGAGAGAGGGAGACAAACAGCTTGGTAATGTTTGAAATTTTAGGTTTGCCTGAAGTCATTATTGCTCAGATGTTCAGTGATTGATTGAGTGGCCACTCACCCTTGCTGCTGATAAATTATTTTAAAAGCAATGTCTTTGTCTTGGTATTTGGAAACATATATTTGATTCTATGTAAACAGTTCTCTAACCACTTTTTATTTTTTTATAGGAAACCATCCCTGGTTAGGGGCTACATATCTTCAGTCTAACTAAACAAATTCAATAAACATTTATTAAGTGCCAGCTATGTGCCAACGTTGGACTAGGCACTGACGATAGAAAGATGGAAGCCATCGTATTGCCTTGAGAAGATTATGGTGAAGGAGGAGGTGATGCGATCATTACAATACTGGGTGGTTTAAAGAGGGAGTAGATGCTTTTTAAGAGTTGTAGAAACAGAGGAAGGTGCAATGAATTCTCCCAGGGAAGGGATAGGAAATAGCAATACGATAAGGGGGACATGGTTTTAAGGATGTGAACATCACCAAGGGGGTGAGGGCATTCCAAGCCAGGGAGCACCATGGGCAAAAGTTGAGTGATGTCCTGTGGCTTCCACTTGGGCTTATAGAGAAGGAGGCGGAAAAAAGGGTTGGAGAGGCAGGTGGGTGAATGCTTTGTAAGGAGTCTGGACTCTGACAATAAAGAGGCCTGGGAAAGTTTGAATGAGGATCTCAGGTGATCAGAGTGGTATTCTAGAAAGATCACTTAAGCAGCAGGGTGAATGATGTACTGGAGTTGGGCAAGTTGGGAGTGAAGACCAGCTGGGGGGCGGGGGGTGGGGAGGACTGCAATAGCCCCGGTGAGACCCAGTGGTGGCCTGTACCAGGGCAGTAGCGGTGGGGATTTCAAGGGAGGCTTTGGGTGTGAAATGGACAGGCTGTGGCAAAAGTTCGGGTGGGAGGCTGGAGGGTGAGGATGGCTTACAGGCTTTCGGCGTAGTGACCTGGAGAACACTGCTGGGATATTGTGGAGGGTGCAGGAATGGGGTGGGGGTTAGGAAGAGGCCAGGCTGCCTTTCCTGGTCTGACCCCAACCACCACACCCTGATTTCCTGGATCACAGGCGTGTGGGTGGTCCAGATAGGCAGTGGTCTCAGCTGGGAAGCTCCTCTCCTGAAACAGCACCAAGCATCGTAGTTTGAGGGAAGCCAACTGTCCAGGGGCCCGAGGAGAGGACAGACGCTTGCACTTAGGCGCTTTCCAAGTAATAAGTACTTTCTCCGTGGGCTTGTGTGGGCCCAGCTGCTGACACTGGGTGGGCGCGGAGGGGAAATGCCGATCCGGGGAGCACGTTCAGGGACCCAGACCGTAACAATCCCATTGTCTCATCCACTTTCTCTCTCCAAATAAGTCAAGTAAAACAAACAACTCAGAATCAAACAGACTACAGACAGTTCCAAAATGTGCAAAACGAAGCAATAGTTTCATGTCTTGTAAAGGAACTCTATTCCCTGAGATCTGAAAAGGACGGTACACTGTCCAATGACACCCTTTTCTCTAATTGTGCTGTTTTCCTTCAAAACTGACCACCACCCGCCTGGTGAATTCAACTGGCTTCAGCTCCCCATGTGATTGTCTGACCACTACGCTGTACACCTGAAGCCAGTACAAAAGAATACGGAAAGCAAATGCAACTGAAAACAAACATTTCAGTGATAAGGGCTGGACAAGCTTCAGCTCAAGGCCGCAGCTTGGCCTAACCCTCCGGTTTTTCTTGCTACTGGGAGCTCAAGACTTGTGAAGGGCAGGTTCCTCTTGGGTGTTGCGGGTCTTAGAACCGCAGGCAGGGCGAGGGAAACACTCAAACCAAAGGACACGCGCGGGCAGGGGTGGTCTTTCTCTATTTGCCACACCCAGTGGTTGCCCCATCCCAGAGCACCCTCTGCATCCTGGGCACTCAGAGCCCTCTCCCCTCCCCCCTGCACCCCCCCTCCCCCTGTCCGGGGCAACCTACTGCCCCGCCCCGCAGGCCGCCCCCCTCCCCCCCCCCCCCCCCCCCCCCCACTCCCCGCCGCTGCCTTTAGCCACTGGAATCCCTGTCGCCTCGGGGACTCAGCTGACAGCGGACAGACAATGGTATTTCCCATCAGCCTGGATATCAGGAGCCGGCCTTATCCAGCGGTGTTTTTCTATTAGTCTAACACCCCATTGTCCAGCTCTTATCACTGAAATGTTGATGTCATGCCTGGCTTGGAAGTGGTTTCTGCATCTCGGCGCTCGGACAGCTCCGCTTTAATTGGGGGAGGGGGAGGGGTGGAGGAGCCCCTTTATCAGAATTCTCATGAGAATTCACCCCTTGCCTCCTTCCAATGGGGCCGCGGAGGGCGCCAGGGTGGGGTGGGGTTCCCAGCCCCAACTCCTGGCCTTTCTCTCTGTCCCTGGGACTCCACCCGCTGGCCTCCCTCAGAGCTGGAATGCTGAGGAGGGTGGTGAGGATGATGGGGGCCGCTTTAGTCCTCCTGGGCTTTGGGCTCAGGGCTTTTGGAGACCTGCCCTGTCCCTCCGGTGAGCTCTGGGTGGGGAGGGGCCATGGCGCTTCCTTTTCTGAATCTCCTAACGCCCCTAAAGGCCCCACCAGAGCCTGCTCTTAGTAGGAACTCAGTAAACAGATGCAGGATGGAACCACAGGGCAGCCAGCTAGGAAGGTCTAGTCCAGTGATGGCGAACCTTTTGAGCTCGGCGTGTCAGCATTTTGAAAAACCCTAACTTAACTCTGGTGCCGTGTCACATATAGAAATTTTTTGATATTTGCAACCATAGTAAAACAAAGACTTATATTTTTGATTTTTATTTTATATATTTAAATGCCATTTAACAAAGAAAAATCAACAAAAAAAATGAGTTCGTGTGTCACCTCTGACACACGTGTCATAGGTTCGCCATCACTGGGCTGCTAGTCTGAGAGCAGAGAGAAAACTCAAGACCATCCCCACAACTGTACTAACTCCTAAGGAAAGTCCTCAAAATATGGTCTGTGCTGCTCAGCTCTTCTCTGATCCCGTTTGTCACAGTGGAAGGCAGAACACAGGAGATGGGGACACTGGTGTGTGTGTGTGTGTGTGTGTGTGTGTGTCGTGGGCACCATTGTAAAGCCACTCAGAGAATCTGGTTCAGACAGAAAGTGGTAGGCTGTGCAAGGGGTGGTCCCCCTGCAGTTTGCTTGGGCACATGACTTAACCTATCCTAGACTCATCCATTAAACAGGTGCTGTTGGGTAGCTTCTCAAGGGACTGGCTTAAGTTGAGGTGCTTAGTTGGGGGCCTGGCAGAGTCTGCCCTCAGCAACCAGTAGCTCTTTTCAGCAGAGCTATTTCTGGTGTTACCACGTGATCTTCATTCATCGGGGCCTTGTCAGATTCCTGTGAGCCCTGCCATCCTTGGGGATCTTGGCCCAGTGACCAGGACTAATGGGTCCAGAAGTCCAGGAAACAGGTACATGTCCGTGGTCCCAATTCCAGAGCACCTGGTTTCTACCGTCTCCTTCCCCATAGGACTCTCTTTTGGAAGTTGTAAAGGTCGAAGACTGAGAATGAGAGGGAGGCAGAAATAATGGGCCATGTGGACGGGAGATGGTGTTTTCAAGGGCAGCTTCAAGAAATAAATTCTCTTACCCTGAAGGATTTGAAGGGCTCCTATAGATCTCACATCTTTTCTCCATGGATTAGGTCAAATTCCACCAACGAACCTTCCAGCTGCCTCACTGTAAGGTGCAAATATCTCCCAGTGGGCCAACACAGTCATGGATATCTTAGTGTGAACGAATAACTCACACCCTCTCTTCTGACAGTGCTAGGTGCCGACTAAAAATACGGAGCGCCACTAGCAAGAGGAAAGGGGTTTAGGACAGAAGACAAGCCATCTCGTGACAGTTTTCCCAGACTAACCACATTTCTTCATGGGGTGGGCTAGCCTTTCCTTTCCAGTTTCATGATTGGAACACGTTTTCCTTCAGTTCTCTTGGTTTAAGGCAGCATTTCCTGGGCGCCCCTTTGCTCAACCATGTACTTGTGCTGCTTAAGCTCTGATGATCTCAGTGTTAGAGAATCCAGCTGGGTTTCTTGGAAAATTCTTACATACATTGAAGTGCCTCCTCCCTTCCCAGACAAACAATTTAGTTTAGAGTAATCAGAGCTTTACAAATAGTGCATTAGCATACAATGCCCAGATCATCTCTTTAAGTGTGTCCCCTTTCTCCTTTCTGCCTTTGACCTTCACATTTCTCTCTCTTTCTCTCTCTCTCTCTCTCTCTCTCTCTCTCTCTCTCTCTCTCTCCTCTCTTTCTCTCGAGTTCTGCATGAGAAATAAGAATTCACTCAGGAAGCCTGTGGCCTAGATGAGAAAAATATATCTTCTTCCTTGATCAGTACCTCCTCCTCAACGTTTCTATTTCTCAGGGCCTTTACTAGCACTTGCTGTGCTTTGTAATTTTCATTTGCTCATTTCTTCACCTCTAGTTCGCAAGCCCCATGGGGCAGGGAGCAGGTTACTCTTGCTCCCACTGTGTTCCACGTCTCAGCACAGGGCTGGCACAGAGACGGTGCTCCGTAAATAGGGGCAGAATGAATGAATGAGCTGATGGAGCCTGGGTGCTCTGCAAAGACCAGTGACTCTGGGGAAAGCGGGCGGTGTCCTGAGAAACGATAGGGTCTGAGTTCAAGCAGAGAGGCCTCTCTGGACGGAGGAAACGGGCTTGTGATGACAAAGCAGTAAGATGGCTTCTCTCCCACATTCCAGCCTCCTAACTCAGGAGCCAGAAGAGATGTGAAGACCATGAAGAATAGAGCAGGAAGCTGACACTCAGAAGAGAAAGGATTTTCCAGGGTCTGGTACAGGTGCAGGTGCAGATGCCTATGGGGGCTCTTCCCACCTCTGGCTCCGGCTCCGTGCTGTCTCTTGGGGCCAAGCTGAGGTCTCCCTGAGTGCCCAGCCTGGCTCTGGGAGGAAGCAGTGGGGGGAGTGTCACATTCCCAGGTGACTGAGTCAGAAAACTCAGATGTCTACACAGTGCCTGGGCCTGGGATGGACGGGCAGCACTAGGCTAGTTCTCAGGAGGGAAAATAAAGAGGAGAACAGCATGTGCAGAACTGTAAACACCTCACCAAGCTGTTCCCACAGGGACACAGGCTTCCCAACCACTTCTGACACCCAAAGCCAGAGGAAGCCCTGGTACCAAGGGGTCTCCTGACCAAGACTTCTTGGCAGCTGGTGCTTCTATCCCAGAGGGAATGGGGCAAAGACCCCTTCCCATACCTGCTCCAGAGGTTGGAGAATTATAGGGAGGACCTGAGTCATCTCTAAAGCCACTTTCAGGGAAGGAGAGGAAAAGACCCTTTAATCGAGCACTTACTTTGTACTGGCCACATAACCTGAGGCATCTCAAATCTCTTAGCAAACACCCTTGGAAGAAGTTAGGTTTCTAAGCATCCACCCTCCATAGCCGCCATCTTTACCACTGATGAAGGGACACTCAGGATGGTTAGGAACTTGCTGGAGAAAGTGGGATTTGCCCCAGGCCTGAGTGATGGCTCAGTGTCTGGTCCCGAAGGGCCCTGGGCCAGTTTGGCAGCTATTGATCAGTCTTGTGGCTCCCTGAGGTCTTTCGTCTCTCTCTCTGCTCGCACTTCCTCTGCACTTCCTCACGTCTTCCTCATCCTCCCTGGCTCCGTGGGTCTGCTGCCACAGGCCTCCCCTTTATCTTGTCTCCAGTTTCCACTGCTATCAGCCATTATCTGGAGCAATCCCACCCTGGCCAGGCCAGGCAGGAAGCCGCCTGCGACTCTCCTGTTAACAGATCTGCCGTTTCCCCTGGCTCCTTGACTCTCATTTCCCACTCTCATTATTTCAGTCTCCACTCTTCCACCGCAGGCTGTCCTCAGGAGCCGCTGAGCTGAGGCCCGAGGGCCAGGGCTGTCACTTCCTCCTGGCCTGTCTGCCAGGAGGCCCAAGGCTGTCCCCTTCACAAAGCCCGCCTGCCCCCTCTTATCCTCTCTGAGATCAGCCGGTCTGCATGGCCGTCTGGCTGTCTGCGCCAAGGTTGGGGTGGGACGGTGCTCTGGCCTTCCTCAGTAAAGGGGTAGCTGTGCTCTGATTATGGCCATGGGAGGGTTTTGTTTTTGGTCAAAGAGCATCATGCATCCATTTATTATGTCACCATCCACTCAGACACTACTGCGCACTTCCTACGCTGCTGCTGGAGACCCAGCGATGAGCAAAATGCGACCTCTGCCCTCAAATAATGTATAATTTGTGGGAGTGGGGAGGTCGCTGGACTGAGTTAAAGCGCTCTATCTAATGCATGGCAGAAACTGCTAAGTGCAGCAAGGGGAGTGAACACCAAGCGCTCTGAGAGTTCAGAGGAGGGAGAGGTGGATGCCGAAAAGGAGAGCGGATGCTGACCTCTGTGCCAGGCACGGTGCTAGGCATTCGGCACAGTTGCCTCATTTGGTCCTTGTAGCCAATCCATGGGGCAGGGTGATTGTCATTCCCACTCTGCAGACTGAGGCGTAGAGATGTTAAGTAATGGCCAGTGAGTCCAGCACCTGGAGTCATAACCAGAGCCCCATTTTCCCCGCAGGCTCAGCTCAAAGGCTACCTTCATACCATCTCCATCCCCACCTCTCATGCCCTTTGGTCTGTGGAGCATGATGGTGGGAGAGTGAGCTCTGGAGGAACCTCTGGCTCAAGATGCTTAATGGTACTGGGTCTCAGTTTTCCTCACCTGCCAGAGGAGGTGATGGCAGCGCCTATCCCCTGGGTCTGCTGTGGGTGTTAAAGGAACAGTGCGCATAATGTGCTCAGCACAGTGACTGGCACCGAGTATGTTCTTCATAAATATTAGCTATAATGATTTTGTAATTCTTATTTCTGCTGAAGGGAAGTTATTAGGGGCAAGCCCTTTGCAGGAGAGTGATTTAGGAAGCAGATTGATGAAAATGTTGCATGTGTTTTCAAAGGACTGTGCAACGCTTGCCCTGGGCATCTTCATCTCAGACTGAGCGGCTCTGAACTGGCCACAGACCAGGATATGTGTACCCATTTCCTCTCGCTTCCTCAATGCTCAACCTATTAATTTTAAAGTCATCTGGGTCCTTAAGAAGCCTGTGTCCCTACGCTTACGATTATTGAACTCCATTTATTCCTTTTTTAAAAATTGTGATAAAATGCACATCACACACCATTTACTTACTATTTTAAAGCCAGTTCAGTGGCATTAAATACGTTCACATTGTTGTGTATCCATCACTATCATCCATCTAATGAACTTTTTCATCTTCCCAAACTGAAACTCTGTCCCCATTAAACAACAACTTTCCATTTCCTCCTTCCCTTGCCCCTGGCAACCACCATTCTATCTTCTGTCCATATGAATTTGACTAATCAGGGTACCTCATGTCAGTGGAATCCTACAGTATTTGTCTTGTTATGTTTGACTTATTTCACTTAGCATAATGTCCTCAAGGTTCATGCATGTTGTACACGTGCCAGAATATCCTTCTTCTTTAAGACTGAATAATGGCCGAAACCGGTTTGGCTCAGTGGATAGAGCGTCGGCCTGCGGACTGAAGGGCCCCAGGTTCGATTCCGGTCAAGGGCATGTACCTGGGTTGCGGGCACATCCCCAGTGGGAGATGTGCAGGAGGCAGCTGTGATTGATGTTTCTCTCTCATCGATGTTTCTAACTCTCTATCTCTCTCTCCCTTCCTCTCTGTAGAAAATCAATAAAATATATTTAAAAAAAAAAGACTGAATAATGTTTCATTGTACGGACATGCCACTTTGGTTTATCCATTCATTTGTCCATGGACACTTGGGTTGTTTCTACCTTTGGGCTATTGTGAATAATGCTGCTATGAACATGGGTGTACTCGGAGCTGCTTAGCTTTCTGCTTTCACTTCTTTTTTGTATATACCTAGGAGTGGGACTGCTGGATCAAATGGTCATTTTACGAGGAACAGCCAAACTGTTTTCCACAGCAGCTACACGATTTTATATTCTATCAGCAACACACAAGGGTTCTAGTTTCTCCACATCCTTGCCAACCACTTCAGGAAACAATTGCTTCTTTATGGTGGGGGGTGAAGAGCCGGGTTGTGCATGCAAATCTGATTGTTGGAAAGTTCTTTTTATCCCGAGCTCAAATCCTCCTGTATCCTTTACAATGTCCTGGCCAGGCCCAAGGAATCAGCCTTCTTCCCCTGGGTGTCCCCACAGCAGCCGCTGCCTGAGCTTGACTGGCTCCCTGTGTGAGCTTGACTGGCTCCCTGGGTGCCTGCTGACCCCCACCCACACTGCAGGATGCTAACCACTGGGTTTCCCTGCTGAGTGCTCGTGAGGCACCTCCTGCCCCTGAGTGGGCACAGACACCGCCAGGACAGGGGGACGCCACTCCCTTCCTCAAGGACGGTGAGTTATTGGAGGGAATGCTGGCTTCCTGAGCTAAATCATCCCTTGACTCAGACAGGAGCCCTTTGCCCCACGGGAGAGCATTACTCATCCGGCACCCGCGGGACCAGGCTCTGTGTCAGGGGAAAGTGCGGCTCCCATTCCCCTCTCTCAGAAACTCATAAATCATCCCTATTAGAATTTCAGCTCTTCGGATAGACATGGAACAGCTGTCCAGGCCGGTATCCCGAGGGCTCCAGTAGTTTGTTTGGTGTGGGGAATGGGCGGGAGGGGATCCCTTAGAGCAGAGGGAACCCCAGACACCAGGACTCTGCTGGGACTTCCCTCCAGGCCGGCCAACTCTCCCAGTGCTGGTCCTTGTGAGACAGAAGCACTTCAGGTCCGCTGGACCCCAGGACTTGAATGGCCTGGGAGACGTACATGGAAATTCCAAGTATGGGCTGTGGCTGCCAAGTTCTGTTTGTGGTGGTCACCCTGCCTCTAGGCCAGCACTTGGCATTGCCCATGTTTTACACAAAATATGTTATAGAAACGTTGTTGCAAATGTCTGTCCTGAAGGAATGTGGTTCTCTCTGTGCCTCAGATTCTTCATCTTTAAAATGGAAGGCAGTCTGGATGATCCTGTGGCTCCTTCTGGCTCCAACTCACTTATGCATTAAAACAAAGATATTGAGACCTGGCCCATGTGACTCAGTTGGTTGAGCTTTGTCCTGTGCATCGACAAGTTGCTGGTTTGATTCCCTGTCAGGATGCAAACGGGAGACAGTTGCTCAATGTTTCTCCCTCCCTTTCCCCTCTCTCTAAAATCAGTAAAATATATTCTCAGGAGAGGTTTTAAAAAAAGATATTAAATTAGGTCAGTGGTTCTCAACCTTCCTAATGCCGCGACCCTTTAATACAGTTCCTCATGTTGTGGTGACCCCCAACCATAAAATTATTTCCGTTGCTACTTCATAACTGTAATTTTGCAACTGCTATGAATTGTAATGTAAATATCTGATATGCAGGATGTATTTTCATTGTTACAAATTGAGCACAATTAAAGCATAGTGATTAATCACAAAAACAATATGTAATTATATGTATGTTTTCCGATGGTCTTAGGCGACCCCTGTGAAAGGGTCGTTCCACCCCCAAAGGGGTCACGACCCACAGGTTGAGAACCGCTGAATTAGGTGATTGTTAAAGCTCTCCCATTCTGTGATTCCATTTTTGCCCATGGAAAACAAGGAAACATGGTCCAATTCTCTAAAAAACCAGACTTCTTTTCCCCTCAAAATTTTGATGTTCAGTCCTATGGCAGGAAGGACAGGGAATTAACAATCACTGAGTGCTTACTATCTGCCAGGAACTGTAGACACATTTTCCCATTTACTATTTTTTTTTCCTCCTTCACTATTCACTGTAGCTCTTTGAGGTAGGTGTTCACCCTCCACCCCAGATAAGGAAGCCAGTGCCCTGTGAGGCTCTGTAACTTGCTCACGGTTACAGAGCGAGAGCCAGAGACAGGGCCTGAGTCCCGATCTGTCTGATCCCAGCATCCTGGCTTCTCTTCCTCATAGGGATGAGGTTTTAAACCACAAAGAATCCCAGCAGCAGTTTTATGTTGGTGAAAATCGGGTGCCTCCGGGCAACAGCACCGCCCTGGGGGCAGAGAGTCTGGCCAGGTTGTGCTGTTACTGCCTTCCTCTCCAGCCAGTCTCCATGGCTGTGCAGCTGGAGTCTCCACCAATGCTATGTTTGCTAGTGTATGAAGCAACTGCTAAGCAATTGACTTCTTCTACCGGCTTTTGAAGATCCTACTCCAGTCTCCTGACTATCTGTTTCTCTCATGTCTTGATATCCTGCCTGGACTCGAGCTTCAAACTTGGGTGAGATGTGCCAGGGGATGAAAACTCTGGAGAGGAAGACGATGCCACCTCTGAGAGGTATGCACTAGACCTCCTGCGTGACCCTAAGAAGGAGGGGGCGTGGCTCTAACTCGTGGAACCTCTGTTGCATGCCAGGCACTGTGTATAGATTGACTAATCTTACAATCATCTCCAAGAGGTTATTGCCCCCACTTTAAAGGTGGCAAATAGAGGCTCAGAGAAGAGAAGTAACTTGCTCTGCTGCTAAATGGTTCCAAAGTCCACGCTCATTCTGACACAGCGTAGGTGCACCGGCATGGCCTGGAGATGCCTGGGGATCCCTGCGTAGGTGAGATTACTCCTCACGCAAGGCATAGCCAGGGTCCAACATTTGAAGCAGACAAGCCAAGCCAGGAGTGGGGTTGGCATCAGTGAGGGCAGGGATCTGGAACACAGCTAAGGCCTCCTTCGACTTCGGACCTCTCTCTCGCTTCATGCTGGCTTTAACAATCATCAGTCATGTTACCACAACACTTTAAACAGGCTGAAGGCCACCACATTTGGAAAATGTGCTCACAGAGTAGTAGCCCTCTATCTCTCACAACCAAAGAGTTGGAGCCACCAGGACTGTACAAGGTCCTTTGAGTCTCAGAGCTCCCTCTGAGAGGTGGATCCACTTGTTCACCTTGGGACTTGGAGGCTGAAAGCTCAATCATCCAGTGCCCCTCAGTAGAGCCTTCTGCGGAGCTATCCAAGGTGCTGCAAGTCCTTTGACCTGTGTTTTGTGTTACCAATGGACCCTCCATTCTTCTACCTGTGTCCTTGGTCTTCTGGCCTTTCCTGACTTTAAACCTCGCTAAACCATGCCTGTCTGACTTATAATACTCTTCTCTTTCACTTACTTTTTAGGTCCTACTGACCTGAGCTCACTTGACCCAGTCCATGATGGCCTCCAAGTCCCTCCAGGGCTGACTCTTAACTATCGTTATCTCTATCAGCTGACCCACTGTCCAGCACTGATGGCACTCTGTCCTACACCTCCTGCCATAGCCACCTGGTTCTTGGGTGACTATTACATGGAATCTGGTTGACTTCCAAGAAACACCCAACTTATTGATTTTGTTCATTCTTCTTTTCTGGCCCCATGTCCAGCCATTTATGAAATGTTTTCTGGGGTTAGAGCAATGGAGATATTCTTATTCAATAAGGCCCATGATTTGAGAAGGACTGTGGCTCTATTCCATCATGTGGTCACTTCTACTCCATGTGTCTCCACATAGCAAATTGATGCTTTAGAGAGAATTGAGTAAAAACTGAGCTTCCATTGAAATGCACCACGTTAATTTATCAGCAGAACCAGACCTCTGGTGTCCTAGTTTTGGCATTGCTCCTGAACATCTGTGTGATCTCAGGCAAGTCATTTAAGCCATGTGTCCCTTCATACCTTCTGTCATTCATTTGCTTCTGTCATTCATATTTGCTGAGCATGCATCATGCACTAGGCGAGATGCTGGGGATGCTCCAAGGAGAAAGACACAGTTTCTGTCTTCAAGGAAATCACAGTCTAATCCAGTTAAAATAAAAGTAATCTAGTGAATTATTACAACTAGAGGCCTAGTGCATGAAATTCATGCATGGGTAGGGTCCCTAGGCCTGGCTGGCGATAAGGGCCGATCTGTGGGGTGACTGGTGGGGCAATCAGGGGGCCCCCACTGGAACCTGCCTAGGCCAGCTTGGTGCTGTACACTTGCTAGCCCCGCCCCCAGCCACTGCCACTGGTCACCTCTCTCAATGGCACAACCGGCGGGGCAATTGGGGGACCCCCACTGGCACCTGCCTTGGCTGGCCTGGGGCCTGCAGGCTGGAGGCAGCTCCTGCATTGAGCATCTGTCCCCTGGTGGTCAGTGCACATCATAGCAACCCGTCGTTCTGCTGTTTGGTCGATTTGCATATTAAGCTTTTGTTATATAGGATAGGATCAAAGTGCTAAGGGTACGCAGAGACCAGACCTGCACTTGCTGTGTCCTCTGCTTGGAAGACTTTCCCCTCTGACACTTGTCTGAGTCACATTTTCACTTCTTCAGTCCTTTAGTTAATGTCATCTTATCAGAGAGTTCTTCCCTGACCACCCTATTTAAAATAGGAACCCCACCCCTTGTTTGGCACCTTCCTGCATCTCTCTTCTGCTTTATTTTTCTCCATAGCACTTGTCACCTTGTCAGAGAAGGTACTCTCATTTGTGAAGTAGGGGTCTGAGCTAATGATCCCAGTCGTGGGTTGAATGGTGACTCCCAAAGGTGTATCCCTGTCCTAGCACCTGGAACCTGTGAATGTGATCTTATTTGGAAAAAGGGTCTTTGCAGATGTGCTTAAGTTAAGAATCTTGAGATGAGGTCATCCTGGATTACATGAGTAGACCCTAATCTAATGGCAAATGGCCTTATAGGAGACAGAAGAGGAGACATTGGCACAGAGGAGAAGACCACATGAAGACAGAGACAGAGATAGGAGTGAGGCAGACACAAGCTAAGGGACACCTGGAGACAGCAGAGGCTGGGAGGGTTTGGGAGGGATTCCCTTCTAGAGCCTTTGGAGGGACTATGGCTCTGCAGACACCTGGACTTCAGACTTCTGGCCTCCATTACTGTGAGAGAATAAGTGTCTGTTCTTTGAAGCTGCCAGACGTTTGTTATGATAGCCACAGCGTACGGATGCAATCTTGATATTACCTCTATGTCATCTTTAGGCCTAAAGTCTGAAGCTTAAATAAGAATTACAGCTAGAGATACCTTTCAACAACACCAACCTTTTCAATGATCCATCATTTGTGTTTGTAGAAGTAGATGCAACTGGGCAAGGACATCAGATGCTGTTGGCCACCATGCATAAGCAAGTCGCTCTGGGCAACTGTGCACAAGGGTGTTCTCTTGCTGTTCCCAGGACAAACAGAAAGATGCACTGTCACCTAGCTTCGGTGGGGACGTGGACACCCACTAGCCTTGCCTACCAAATATAAAAAAGAAATACGTTTCATTACAGCATGAAAAAATAAGAACCCAAATTTCTTTAAAAAAAAAAACATATCTTATTGATTTTTTACAGAGAGGAAGGGAGAGGGATAGAGAGTTAGAAACATCGATGAGAGAGAAACATTGATCAGCTGCCTCCTGCACACCCCCCACTGGGGATGTGCCCACAACCAAGGTACATGCCCTTGACTGGAATCAAACCTGGGACCTTTCAGTCCGCAGGCCAACGCTCTATCCACTGAGCCAAACCGGTTACGGTAAGAACCCAAATTTCTGTAAGTAAATAGTTATATAAATTATACTATATTAGTGCCCCAGTGCATGGATTTGTGCATATTGAAAGGAAATTAATTAGATGGTTGCTGGTAGGGTGGACTGGATGAGAAGGGCTGGACACGCCCTGGAGCCAACCTCTCAAGGTCCCTCCCTGGCCAGCCACACCTGGGGTGGCTCCATGGCTTGAAGGGTGTCTGCAGAGTGAGTGGGGTCCCTCTGGCAGGTGGGGTCCCTTGGCCTGGCCTGTGGGGATAGAGCCGAAACTGGCTCTCCCACATCCCTGAGGGGTCCCAGAGTGTGAGAGGGCACTCTGCTCCTGGTGGTCAGTGCATGTCATAGCTACTGGTCGGATGGTCAGGCAGTTGGACAGTCGCTTAGACTTTTATATATATAGATCCTTACTTTAGAGATCCAATGAGAAGTCTCTACTCTATTTCTATATATGATAACAGTGTATTAGTATTAACATATCTAGTATATTAGTATAGCATGCTAGAAATATACTCTATTTCTAAATGTGCCCATGTAAACATAAGCATGCAAATCAGTCAAAAGGGGTTTCTAAGGACACATGCTCAGCTGATGGCATCAGTTATCGTTGGGGACAGGATGGGGGCTGAGCAGTGTTCAAGAGATATTTCACTTCAACAGTTTGTCTGAAATTTTTTAGAATGGCTTGACTTAAAAAAAAATTTTTTTGTTTAAATAAAAAAAGATAAGAAGGAATGAGCTCAGCCAAGAGTGTGAGTTGTATTCTTGTGGCCTTGTAGCCAACTGGGTGGGAGAGGGTGGGTGGGGAGGTGGACCTGCACTTCTCTGACAATCCAGGCTCATGTTGCTTTTACTGTGAGTTCTCCCCTTTGGTTCCTCCATGGGGCCTTGATGTGAAACCTGAGCATGGACAGACTCCTAGAACCCAGCGTTGCAGATAAAGAGGACTGTCCTGGCAAACCGGGGGACACTTTCCCTTTACTGCCACTCTTGCAGGCAACCTGGGGAGCTGCTCCCACTGGAGGCAGGGCCTGCAGTGACATTCCCCCACCCTCTTATAAGGAACAGCCAGTAACAGCCCACCCCAGCCTACCCCACCACCCAGGCCACCAGCTAGGTTTATTGTGGAAGCATCTTATCCAACCGTGTGGTGTTGTGTGTGGACTGGGGCTCCAGTGGAGGTCTTCGGAGAGAATGGACACACTGGACATGTGCTGTCCTTGTCTTCTCCGCCCCCCCCACCCCCGTTGGTCCCCAGGGCTCAGAGAGGGAGGCAGTCCTTGACCTCCAAGAAACAGGGGGCACGAGAACTCAGGTGGTCTGAAGAGCATGGGACACCTGGGACCAGAGAGGGCTGCTGGGAAGGGGAAAGGGACACAGGGGAGAATTCTAAAATTGTGCATTTACTAATTTAAGTTATAATTATTCAGTGCAAAGGACAAAATGAACTGAGAATATAACAAGCCCAGTTTCTTTAGGTTTTCTTCAGTGAACAGAAAATTCTCACTTGTAATCAATGTAGGTTGCTGATAAGCCAAATGATACAAGGCTGAAACACAGCACGTTTTTCTCAGAAAACCCTCCAACTCTCTCCCCCATTCTCTACTTCTGGGAATTAGTACTTTCCTTTGCAAACGCTGTATCTTCAAAATAAAAAATCAGGCCAGAACTGTCACAGCCGCGAGGAGGAGCCTATGGAGACACGGTGACTAAGTAATGGGGTATCTTAGGTGGGATCCTGGGACAGAGAAAGATAAAACTAAGGGATTCTGAATAAACTATGGACTTCAGATAAGAATGTATCAGTGTTGGTTCTTTAATTGTACCAAGTGTATCATATTACTAGAGATGTTAACAATAAGGGAAATGGGGTGGGGTTAGATGGGAACTCTCTGTATTAGCTTTGCAACTTTTCCGCAAACCTAAATCTATTTGTAAATTTTAATTAAAAAAATAAATGTAAGAATGTTTCATTTACTTACTATTATTTTTTAAATTCTCACCTGAGGATTTTTTTTTACTGATATATTTTTATTTATTTATTTATGTATTTATGTATTTATTTATTTATTTTAGAGAGGGGAAAGAAAAGAGAGAGAAAAAAACATTGACTGCCTCTATACGTGCCCCAACTGGGGTCAAACCCACAATCTGGGTATGTACTCTGACTGGGAATCGAACCAGCAACCTTCCAGTGCATGGGACGATGCTCCAGGCAACTGAGCCACACAGGCCAGGGCTTTAATTTTTCTAATTAAAAGAAAAATCAGACCTGGCCTGGTTTAATCGATGCCCAGGCCAAAAGAAAAAGTGATAGTGGGGTGAATAGAATTAAAAACTTAGGGGTTTTTGATGATTTTAATTGAAGGAAGATTTGTGTCCTTAGCCATAAGCATTCTTTGCCTTTTTTCTTTTTCTTTTTCTTTTTAAAATATATTTTTTGATTTTTTACAAAGAGGAAGGGAGAGGGATAGAGAGTTAGAAACATCAATGAGAGAGAAACATCGATCAGCTGCCTCCTGCACACCCCCCACTGGTACATGCCTTTGACCAGAATCGAACCTGGGACCCTTGAGTCTGAAGGCCGATGCTCTATCCACTGAGCCAAACCAGTTAGGGCGTTTGCCTTTTTTCATAGTCGTCCCTGACATCACCCTGCGAGACATATGAATATTTCTGTTTTACAGTTGGACAAACCAAGCTCAGAGAGGTTACCTGGTTTCCCACTACCCACCCCAGTTTGTGCTTTATTTGCTCCTGTAATCTGGATAATTTCACAAACTCACCACACATCTCTGTGCATCTGTGCCTGCCAAGCATACCCTCCCTCTTCTTTTCTGCCTGGTCACTTGTCCAGCCTTTTCTGTCCTTGTAAAACTTACTCAGATTTCACCTCCTCTGAGAAGTCTTCCTTGACATTTCCACATAATTACTCATCCATACATACTCAGCGCTCCTTCTAAACCCCTTCAACATGAATTCTCTCCTTGAAATTGTCTGAGCCCTCCCTGGACCATGAGCACCTCGAGGACCGGGACTGTGTCTTTTTCAGCTTTGCACCTGCCCTGTCTGGCCTGGTCCCTGGCAAACAGTGGCTGGGCAATCTGCACCTCTTGCACTGTAGCTAACATGAAATCAGTGTTGTTTGCTCAGGCTGCCACAACAAACTACCACAGGCTGTGTGGCTTAAACAATAGAAATCTATTTTCTCACCGTCTGGAGACTGAAAGGCCAAGATCAAGGTATTGGCAGGGTTGGTTTCTTCTGCCTCTGACCTTGGCCTATAAATGGCTATCCTCTCCCTGTGTCCTCGCGTGGTGCCCAGGTCTGATTTTTCTTTTAATTAGAAAAGAGGGCCTTCCCTCTGTGTGTGTCTGTGTCCTAATCACCTCCTCTTATAAGGACACCAGTCACTTTGGATTAGGGACCACCCTCATGACCTCATTTAGCCTTAATTACCTCTTTAAAGATCCTATCTCCAAATGCAGTTGCATTCTGAGATGCTGGGGGTTAAGGCTTCAACACAGGAATTTAGAGGGGACACAATTCAGCCCATAACAATGCCAGGGCAGGCTGTGGCGTTGGAGGGTGGTGGGGAATGACCCCAAGGGTCTACGCTTTACAAGATGCAGGTGAAATGTGATAGAGTCACAAAGGTGTTGGTGCTATTCCAGGACACAGGGTGCTAGAGAGGAACTGGTATTGGCAAACAATCTGAGGTCATAAGTGGAAGTTGCTACAGAAAAGGCTCATTTTTATTTATCTCCAAGAACAACTGCTTCAACCAGAAGCGGGATCCTGGAAGCCTGCGGTCTGCACTGTGCTTCCTGGCCTTGACACCCTATCACTGCGCTCAGCTCTCCCTCTCTTGCTCCCCTTTCTCTCACACAGTTACTTTCGCCTGGTCCGGCCCACACAGCACGCAGCATCTTCAAGGCCTCATGTTCCCTGCTCCCGGGCTGGGGGAGGCCCCAGAGTGGAATTTCAGACTCAACTAGCAACAGCCAGCTACCTTCAAGGGCACAGAGATGTCTCAGGCAGCAGCTGCGGCTGCCCAGGGAGATCCAGAAAGTTTTAGTGGCTTGTTGTGCTTTGAAGGGGATGGTCCTGCCAAATGGCCCACTCACGGGAAACTGCAGCCCGATTATCTGGGACCCTGGGGGAGCACGAGGACATCGGCAGGACCCGGGGCAGCTGGCAACATTTTATAACTGTGGTTTTATGCCGTCAACATTGCTGCTTTGGACACAAGGGTTCTTTTTGTCAGGCGGGGGTTGTTTATCCAGCTTGTGCCAGGTCCCATCTGCGTGGGACTCAGTGGTCTGCAGAGCTGCCTCACAGGCAGCTCCCCACTAGATCTGCACAGGACAGGGCGAGGCAGATTTGATTGTCTACACCACCATCCTGCAGGTGAAGAAACTGAGGCACAGCAGAGTGGAATGACTGGCACAGGGTTGCTCGGCTGGTAGGTGATGGCATTTGCCTCTGAAAACAAGCCCCCTGGCTTCTGAGACGGTGCCCTGTGCCTGCCAGAGCTCATTTGATATGTTTCATTTCTCAGGCGAAGCTGACGCTTGGGGGCCATGTGAGTGCCCAAGACCACACAGCAGGTTGCCAGCCACGTTGACTTCAACCAGCTCTCCTGACTTCTGATCTGGGGCACTTCTCCCTCCCCCACAGCACTGTACCTGGGGCCGGTGGGACCCAGCAGGGTTTGGACAAAGCCCTGCCTGCAATGTGCTCACAGTCTGGCTACTTGAGATGGATGGGGAGCACGAGTGGGACTGTACACAGGCGAGGGGACCGGGTCGTCCATCCCCTGCTTCAGGTGCCACGTCTCCTCTGTGAGCCATGGACTGTGCTGGCAGCAGCGTTGGGGCCCACAAACGTAGGGGCATCTTGACTTTCACCAACACCTTCTACTTGTGGTGAACAGTCTAGGAAGGGGACACAATGTCATAGAAAAAGAGAACACGGGCTCGGAGGGGCAGGCAGATCCGAGTTCAAATGCTGATGCGCCCATGGATGAGAAACTGGTTACTTTCTCTTAGCTTCAGCTGTTCTATCTGTAAAATGAAGTTTGTAGGACTGCCTTGGGGATAAAAATGAGACAAGGCTTATCACTTCTCCAGCACTGTGCCTGACGGGCAGATGCTTAGTAAACGGCAGCTAATATGATGATGATGGGCATGGTGGGGCGGAGTGCAGTCCTGAAAAATGCATTGGTGCCCACGGCCCGGGAAAAGCTCTTGGGTTGATGGTGCATCTCTCTGCACACCTGTCCTCTCTACTTGCCAACCTGGGGCCAAAGGCAGTGCAAGTTATTAGCTCTGGGATCTTGGGTGAGTTACTTATCTCTCTAAGTCTCCTTTTCTTCATCTGCAAGACGGGTAATAAAAATACAACAGGTCTGCCTGGATGGAGTGACTCAGCTGGTTGAGCGTCATCTGTGTACTGAAAGGTTGCCAGTTCGATTCCTGATCAGGGCACATGCCTGGGTTGCATATGGAAGACAATCTCTTTCTCTCTCTCTCTCTCTCTCTCTCTCTCTCTCTCTCCCTCTCCTTTCCTCTCTCAAAGTGTGTCCTTGGGTGAGGATAAAAAAAAAAAGTGCAGCAGGTCCTCTATTAATGTTGTTTTGTTCAACATTGTTTTGTTGTAATATTGATGAGATGCCATAGGACTTAACTCTTGTTTATATCAATTAGCCTCTGGTTAAATTGGTTATTATGTTATTTCACTTAAAGTTGCAGAACCTACCGACAACATTAGGTTAGGACTTACCGTCCCTTTTGCACAGTGTTGAGAATCAAACGAGGCCATGCGGATGGAGACTCAACACAAAACAGGTTTTATATCGATGAGCCATATGATCATCATTATCTCATGGGCTGGCTCACCAGTCTGTGCCTGGAGGTCCATGAAAGGATTAGAGGCCTGGTCTTGGTTCACCTCAGACAATCTCTGAGACCCTATTCGTTGAAAATAGTACTCGTCCCCCCTTTGGGTCCCAGCTGTCTTCTCCATCCACGAGGGACTTGGGCTGGCTAGTCTCCGAATTCCTTCTTAGTTTCGTTATTCCAGGTCCCTGATGACTCCACGGCTTGGCTGGGCTGAACATTTCCCAAATGCTCCTCTCCAGAAAGTTGGCTGCAGCCAGGAACAGGAAGGAAACCAGCTCCCGCCGGCTCCTGCCTCTCAGGTCCCCCGGGAAGTGGAGCAGGACTCGGGAGGCGGTTCCTGGCTGCCAGCGGGGCTTCCTTCGCACACACAACCCGTGGAGCGAGCCCTGACCTGTGCCCAGGTGCAGCCCGTGGGGAGAAGCGGGTCCCGCCTCTCTGCTGTGCTTTCCGCCCAAAGGCAGCGAGTCTGGTGGCACTTTGTTCTCGCCGCGTGGGCTGTGGAGTCCACGGCAGCGTCCATGGAAAAGGGCGCCCAGAACCATGCAGACCGAAGTGCGTGGATCTTGATTGCCAGCAGGGTCTGTGAACAGGCCTGCGTCATCCTACCAGAGGAGAGAAGCGTGGGGAACGAAGCGTGGCCTGACTAGAAGTACCATCAGCTGGGCTGCCACTCTGTCGGCACCATGCAGTTCCTCAGACCTAAAGGGGAAGAGGACGCCGAGTCTACCCAAGGAGACAGATACAGTGGGGCCTTGACTTACGAGTGTCCCGACTAACGAGTTTTTTGAGACACCAGCTGTCTCTCGGCCCATTTTTTGCATTGAGTTGATAGAGTAATTTGAGTTAATGAGCTCCTTAACGAGCTCGGTCTCGGAACGAATTAAACTCGTAAGTCAAGGCCCCCTGTATATTGCTTATTTTTCAGCAAATGTTTAAACAAAATGTATTTTTATTGATTTCAGAGAGGAAGGGAGAGAGCACTGGAAACATTAATGATGACAGAGAATCACTGATCGGCTGCCTCCTGCATGCCCCCTCCTGGGATGGATTCCGCAACCCTGACACGGAATCAAACCGTGACCTCCTGGTTCATAGGTCGGTGCTCAACCACTGAACCACCTGGCCAGTCATTTTTTCAGAAAAATGTTCATGTCTGTTTCCTCCAACTTGAATGTAAGTGGCAGGAGAGTGGAGATTTTCCTCGTTCTATTCACCAAGATGATCCCTGGAACTGGCAGTGTGCCTGGCACACGGCAGACAGTAAATATTCATTAACTGAATGAAACCATTGCAACAATTACAGAGTAAGAATGGAAGTGTGATCAAGGTGCTGGGACAATGGTGGAGAAGGTAAAAGCCAGAGAGGTGACAATTGGACTGGGGTTTTGAAGGATGAAGAGGAGTTCATCAGGGAGTGAAGGTTACAAAGGGTGTTTCCCCTCTTGGGTTAGATTTCAGGATAAAATTTCTATTGATAATTATGAGACCCTTAAATAAGTTATGACAGGAGGCAAAGGTGTGAGCCATACAGAAATTCGAATAAATGTCTTGAGGTTGTCACACACGGAAGGAAATTGACAGAGTGATAGTACGCTTTGTATATGCTCGGTGCTGTGCCAGGCACTTAAGGCATGATGTCTTATTTATTCCTTCTAACCCTCCGGTGAGATAGGCATTTGACAAATGCGAGTGCAGGCTCAGAGGGCTTTTGCGACTTGCTCGGGGTCTCAGACCTCCTTGGCTGGAGGCTGGATTAAACCCGGGGCTTTCTACCTTCAAAGCTCTGCTCTTTCCTGGGGAGCCTGGCTCTCCTTCAAAGCAGGAGACCTGCTCATCTTAGCCTCGGACTAAATGAATGAAATGCCCCTCCAGAAACAGAGCCCCAAGGCCAGAGCTTAACAATAAGCTTGGAAGCTTTTCCATGAAAGAAAAATAGAAATCTTTTGAGCCTGTGGTCTTTCTTCTTTGCTTTCTCCCATCTGCTCCTGTGCCCCCACGGTTCTCCCACCAGCCAGCGATCTCAGGGACACTCAGAAGCTCCAGGAGGAGGCCAGAAAACCGCCATCTGTCATCCATCAAGAGCTTGAAAGGCCCCAGGGCAGGTTTGGAGGGTGGGAGAGAGGCTGGGGGGAGGGGGGGGGGGCGCACACAGTTGTTCCAGAAGGGATTCACAGCCCAGAGGTCCCTCGCAGTTCCCTTGGAGGGGAGGGCCCAGAGTGTGGGGGTGGAAAGGGAGAGAGGAACAGGGGAGGAGGGAAGATAAGCCTGCGGTCATTTGTCTTTTTAATTGGCTCAAATGCTCCGAGGAGAACTGCGTTGTTATCCTGGCTCTTGGGCTGGACTGGGTCCAAGCGCCAGGCTTCGGGCCGGCGGTGTGGGCTGCAGGAGGCCCTGGTCTGCCCTTCCCCAGGGGGTTGACCGGGTGGGAGGCAGCAGCACGTAGTCAGAGGTGGCTTTTGCTTTCCTGGCATTTCAGAAATTTAAAAGAATAATGCAGTGACTGAAATACACATATTTTAAAGAATCCATGGCATCCGAAGACCCCTCTTAATTCATTCCGTTGCCTGTGGATGGAGCCTGGCAGCCAGCAAGGCCCAGAGGTGTCTACAGGGAGAGAGCTGGGGAGTTGTTGGTGTGGAACTCAGGATTTGCCTTCGTAACTACAATATGGATGCTGCTAAAGTGCCCAGGAGAATAACAGCATTCCCTCGTCTAGCGGCTGACGCAGAATCAGCCACACCCTGTTGCATTTAGTATCCCACCGGGGCCTCCGACACAGCCTGGTGAGAGAGGCAAGTGAGGCACACCTTTCCCAGGTCACCGACGAGGACATGCAGCTCCGAGAGGCCACTCGGCATCGCAGCTGGGACTCAAATCCAGGTTCTAATTCTGCATTCGGGGTTTGGCCCCCAAAGCTGTTCACCCTACGGAGGAGCTACATGGGGATGTCTGGTGTGGTTGGTGGTCCCCAACCGTGGTCGTTGGTATAACTTCTAGGGAACAGACCCTCAGTTCAAGTTTCTGCTCAGAGCACATCTCAGTGGGAGGAAGGAGACTCGATGAGGATGGGTGGGGTGCCTGGAGCCTGGTTGGTGCAGAGAGGGAATGAGGAGGGCAGAGCAGGGAGGAGTGTCCAGGGGAGTAGCAGGGTATTCAGGCAACCAAGAAAGCGGATTCAGCAGGGCCGGAGCATGCGTTTGTGGGCAAGGGTCTTGGGGAAGCTGCAGGCTGCCTGTAATTCCTGTTCCTCCACAATCTTCCTTCAAGGAGACTCCACCCCATTGGACTAACTTGTCCATTCATGGCCTCAATAGGGTTAGGCCCCAAGTGCCCAATTTAAATCTCTGATACAAATCCCCTTTTCCTCCTTCCTTCCTTCCTTTCTTTCTTTTTTTCTTTCTTTCTTTCTTCCTTTTTCTTTCTAAAATATTTTTTATTTATTTCAGAGAAGAAGGGAGAGGGAGAGAGAGGTAGAAACATCCATGATAAGAGAGAATCATTGATTGGCTGCCTCCTGCACACCCTGCACCCGGATCAACCCCATAACCCTGGCTTGTGCCCTGACTGGGAATTAAACCGTGACCTGCTGGTTCATAGGTTGCCGCTCAACCACACCCAGCTGGGCCCCCTTTGCTTTCTTGAAGCTCCCACGCCCTTGCACAGAGGCTGCTCCTCTTGGGAATCCTCCCACTGCTGAGCGGGCAGCTTCTGGCATCCGGGAGGCCCCGTGCCTTCGCCCTCTGGCCTGCCCTCACCTGAGCTACTTCCTGTCACCTGAGCTCCAGAAGATCTGACAAGCTCAGCTCAAGTGCCAACACCTGAGTCACCATTCACCTTTTGAAACTCCTCCTGAATTCTGTTCCTTACTGGCCAGCTGGCCTCCCTCTCCTGCCCCGACTCTCCGGAGCGCCAGGCCCAAGGGAAGGGGTGGCAGTGCCATCTCAGGAGGGGGGAGGGTATGGCCCCAGGCAGTATCCTGGTCAAACAGGGAGGAAGCCAACACTGCCTGCTTCCAGGCTCCTGGAGGATTGGGTTAGGGAGAAAGAAGTGGGAGGGTGAGGGTGGTGAGGCCGTGTGTCCCAGCCTCTCCTTACCCGGTGCCCCCTGGAGGGGCTGGCAAATTAGGCGGGGTGAGGAGAACAGGGAAGTTGTAAGGGCCTGTGCCCTGCCTCGCTGTGGTGCTGTGGAGGGACCACCCATCAGGGTGACAGCGCCCGTCCAGGGAAGCCACATCAGGGACAAGCCGGAGGCTGGGGCAGTAGCTGGAGAGGTCCCTGGCTGGGTTCTGTATGGGACAGAAAGCACCCAGAAGTGGGGGAGGGTGGCCGAGAGTCCTGCTGGGTGAGTGCCAGGGAAGTGGCCAGGCTGAGGCCGAGGGTGAAATGACCCGTAGGGTGTGTCACTGGGTGGGACTGAATGGGAGTCAGACTCCCAGGCAGGGTGGAAGCGGGGCGCACCAGGCCCTGAGTGAGCCCAGGAATGGCCTGAAAGTTCATCAGCCCCAGACTGTGCCAGGGGTTGGACCAGGCTCACCTGGTCTCACCTTTGTGGTCCCAAACCTGACCTAAAGAGTGAGGACACAGAAGATCTGGAGGGTTCTTGCCTCCACTGCAGGCTCCAGGGTCCAGTGCGCTCTCCTGGGCACGACATGTAAGATTTCTTCCCCTTCCCCTCCTCTCCTCTCCACCTGGCCCACCTGGGAGCCAGGCCCAGGCCCTGTGGACATTGCAGGCCTCCTGTACCCTCAGGCTTCGGGCTGGGCGTGGCCCTCAGGGAAGGTTGCTGTGTGAAGCAGTGGAATACCTGCTGCAGGGCTCGAGTGGGTGCTGGAGGGATGGCATTTCAGTGCTGGTTTAAGTCCCATTTGCCCTCAGACCCAGCTCTGTGCTTCCTCTGAGGAGGCCCACCCTCATTCCCGTTTCCTCTGGATCTGTCTGGTGTCTGGACTTGAGTGACAGCCTCCTCCTCATCCCCGTGCCCCAGGTGGCCTCTCCCTGCCACGGCTCCTCTCTGGGGGCCTCACTGCCCTTCGGTAGGCTCCGTAGCCATTCCATCGCCTGAATAACCAAGGCCTCCGATTGAAACCCGCTGCTTTACATTTCACAGTGGATTTCTCGTTCCTGGTTGGGCTCCGGCAGATGCGTTCCCCAAGGGGCAGTCATGTGGACCCCGTTTTACAGGTGAGATGAACCCAGACGGAGGCGTTGAGTGACTTGATGACAAAGCCAGTTGTGGAGAAGTTGGGATTTGAACCTGGGTCTGAGTGTAGCCCACGTCCTTCTCATCAGAGCTGCCAGCAGCAGCATCACCATGGCCACTTCACGCCCCTGCATTTCTAAAGCTCCGTGATGAGGCCGGGCCATTACTCCTCACAGACCCTTTTCTAGAGACACTGAGCAGGGATTAATATTATCACATGTTACCAATGAAAGGATGTGGGGTGACTTAGATGTGGGGTGATTTTCTCTTTAGAAATGATCACCTTAAGGAATTCAGACTCCATCTCTGGGACTAAATACAGACACTCCCCGCCTTTGCTCAGGCTGTCCCACCACACGGAACGCTGACCTGCCGGTCTCCAATCTCTAAATACACCGATCTTCTTAAAAAGTTGTGGTCCAACATACATCACACAAAACCTAACATTTTGACTCTTAATATACAGCTCAGTGGCATTGAGCACGTTAACAATGCTGTGCGGCCATCACCACCATCCACCTCTAGAACTTTCCTGCCATCCCAGCGGAAACTCTGTCCCCCCTAAATACTGACTGCCCCTCCCCCAGCCCCCAGCCCCTGGCAGCCATTCTACTTGCTGTCTCTCTGAATCTGACTAATTAGGACTCAGGGGTCCTCAAACTTTTTAAACAGGGGGCCAGTTCACTGTCCCTCAGACCGTTGGAGGGTCGGACTATAGTTTAAAAAAAAACTATGAACAGGGAGACCAAGATGGCGGCGTAGGTAAACACCGGAGACCGCTGCCGCAAACAACCATTTCAAAAATACAACTAAAAGACTGAACGGACATCACCCAGAACCACAGGAAGGCTGGCTGAAGAGAGACTCTACAACTAGAAGGAAAGAGAACAGCAAATCGAGGCTCAGAGGCGGCGCAGTGTGGAAAATACAAAGGTACCGAGGTGTGCGCGCGCAAAGCGGGCTGGTGGCTGAGGACGCGGTTGTCGTTTTCTGTCGGGAGTGAGTCTCAGACTCTGGGCTCCAGATCCAGGCGAGTCTCTAGGGACCCAGACTCAAACGGGAGAAGCGGGATTATCCGGCATCAGTTGGAACCTGAGGGCAGCTTTCTCTCCGAGGTTTGCAGCGGCTGCCGGGGTTCTGAGAAGCAGAGCCTCTGGGAACGGGACTGAGCGTGGCCATAACTGCTCCCTCCGCCCGCCCTGTTGAGCCCGCCCCGCCCAAACCCTGCGCACAGCCATTTGCCGATCGCCTCAGGCAAAGGCTGGATTAGCGCCTCCCCAGAAGGCAGACGTTTTCCATACAGCTGATTCCTATAGCCAGTCGGCCTGGGGGTCAAATCCCTCTAGTGTTAACTACAACAATTAAGGCTTGGCTAGAACAAGACTGCGCACAGAGACCACAAGGGGGTGCACCAAGAAAGCATAAAAGATGCGGAGACAAAAAAACATGACAGAAATGGAGGATATGGAGCTAAGAATCGCAATTTTGAGGGCTTGCCATAAATTTGTGCAGAGCCTCACGAAAACTAATGAGACCCTCGATGCTACGATAAAGAAATTAGAAAGTAAGCATACACAGACTGAAATAAAGAATATTATACCCAATAGCAGACCAGAGGAGTACAATAATCAAACCAAAGATTCGACAAAAAACACCCAATTGGAAAAGCAAAATGAAAAAAGAATCCGGAAGTGTGAAGATAGTGTAAGGAGCCTCTGGGACAGCTTTAAGCGGTCTAATATCAGAATTATTGGAGTGCCAGAAGATGAGAGACAGCAAGATATTGAAAACCTATTTCAAGAAATAATGGCAGAAAACTTCCCCCATCTGGAGAAAGAAATGGACTTACAGGTCCAAGAAGCGCAGAGAACCCCAAACAAAAGGAATCCAAAGAGGACCACACCAAGACACATCATCATTAAAATGCCAAGAGCAAAAGACAAAGAGAAAATCTTAAAAGCAGCAAGAGAAAGAGGCTCAATTACCTACAAGGGAATACCCATACGACTGTCAGCTGATTTCTCAACAGAAACTTTGCAGGCCAGAAGGGAATGGCAAGAAATATTCAAAGTGCTGAATACCAAGAACCTACAACCAAGATTACTTTATCCAGCAAAGCTATCATTCAGAATTGAAGGTCAGATAAAGAGCTTCACAGATAAGGAAAAGCTAAAGGAGTTCATCACCGCCAAACCAGTATTATATGAAATGCTGAAAGGTATCCTTTAAGAAGAGGAAGAAGAAGAAAAAGGTAAAGATACAAATTATGAACAACAAACATGCATCTATCAACAAATGAATCTAAGAATCAAGTGAATAAATAACCTGATGTACAGAATGAACTGGTGATTATAATAGAATCAGGGACATAGAAAGGGAATAGACTGACTATTCTTGGGGGGAAAAGGGGTGTGGGAGATGCGGGAAGTGACTGGACAAAAATCATGCACCTATGGATGAACACAGTGGGTGGGGAGTGAGGGTGGAGGGTGGGGTGGGAGCTGGAAGGAGGGGAGTTATGGGGGGGGGGAAAGAGGAACAAATGTAATAATCTGAACAATAAAGATTTAATTTAAAAAAAAAAAGAAAAAAAAAACAAAAAACAAACAAACAAACAAAAAACTATGAACAAATTCCTATGCACACTGCACATATCTTATTTTGAAGTAAAAAAACAAAACGGGGACAAATACAATATTTGTATTTGCATGTGGCCCGCGGGCCGTAGTTTGAGGACCCCTGAGTAGCTCACATAAGTGGAATCCTGCAGCATTTGTCCTTTGGCGACTGGCTTCTTTCACTGAGCACCAAGTCCTCAAGGCTCACCCATGGTGTAGCAGGTGTCGGGGTTTCCTTCCTTTTTAAGGCTGAATAATACTCCATTGCATGGCTATGCCACCTTTGTTTATCTATTGATCCATAGGTAGTAACTTAGATTGTTTCCACCTTCCCAAATGTACCTACCCTTAAAAAGAACCATTCAACAAAGTGGAGATCCCAGAGTTAATGAGTTCAACAGCTGGCTGCCACTTATTTATTTATTTGTTTACTTATTTATTATTGACGAGAGAGAGAGAGAATGAGAGAGAGAGAGAGAGAGAGAGAGAGAGAGAGGAATATCCATGCAAGAGAGAAACATGGATTGGCTCCCTCCCCAACCCCCACACACGCCAGGACTGGGGAATCCAACTGGGGTATGTGCCCCAACTTGGAATTGAACCTGCCACTGTATGGTGCATGGGGCGATGCTCCAACCAACAGAGCCACCCCAGCCAGGGCCCAAATCCACCGGCCTTTTAAAGCCCAGCTCAAATGTCGCCTCCTCCGCAACCTGTACAGGACATAGTTGCCGAGTACATCAGGCATGAAGGGTCATAGTCACCTGGGAACGTGCACTGGGGAGGCAGCCCTCTCCCACGCCAGCATTCCCAGGTGGCTTGTAGAGGACAGAGAGCAAAGGTCTGCATGGTGCCCAAAGCCTGTGCCAAATTGGGGCCTGGTACTGTGTTCCTGGCAGGGAGGGTCACTTGTTGGAAACAACTGAATAGTTCAGACAGATAGAGTGACTTTTTCTGCCAAGAAGAAAATGTCTGTGTCAGGTTCAAATTAGACCCTTTACTGGGCTGGAAGCTACTGGAGAGCAGGGCTGGGTCTCTTGCCCGCAGACCTTGAGGGAGTGAGGATGACTGAGCTTGACTCTCCTGAAAGCTCCTGGTAACTGAGGGAGGGGGGTGGGGGCCGAGGGGGGGGGGGTTGTAAAACTGGTTTACCAGTAGTCTTTAGCAGGCGTCCATAATTCCATCCACTCCTGAAAGAATTAGAGGAGACTGGGGTCCTGGGAATGAGGCTCCAACACAGGAAAGAACATGAAAGAAGGCAGCAAGGAAAATAAGAGAGGTAGGAATGGAGGCAAAAAGCATCTGGGAGTGCGAGGTATTTTCTGAAATTTAGGAGAATTGTTCTAGATGCTTTAGAATTGTTTTCTCTTTAAAAAATAATTTTGATGTTTGGCTTTACATTGCTCAACAGCAACCTCCTTCCAATGTTGAGACGCCTGAGCTTTCCTTCTTCTCATGTCCCAGGGTGACTTGAAGGAAATCAAGAACCCCAGTGCTGGGGCCTGGGAAGATCCAGAGTCCCCAGGGACTGGTCCACAGGCTGGGCACCGCACCGGAGCATTGTGGCAATCTTCCAGCAGGTGGCGGTAATGTGTCTTGGAGGAAGACCATTTTCTTTCTTTTAAAAATAAAATTTTTAAACTTGAATTTATTGGGGTGACATTGGTTAATAAAATTATGTAAGTTTCCGGTGCATAATTCTATAACAGAGCATCTGTATACTGTGTGTTCACCATCCCAAGTCAAGTCTCCTTCCATCACCATTTATCCCCCCGTTACCCTCTTCTACCTGTCCCCCCTTCCCCTCTAGCAATCACCATGCTGTAAGACACCATTTTCTAATTCACACAAAACTCCTGTGTAGGCTAGTGGGTGGCCTGGGGTGGGGGTGAAGGGCATGATGTAGACATTACCGAATTTTCCTTCGCCATCTGACAGATGTGGAGTATGACCTGCCAGTGGGAGAGAGACTCGACTCCACACAGGACCTGTGGAGTAGGTTACACTCATTCTACTCGGCCCCAGAGACAAGGACAAACACCAAGGAGTAGAAGCCGTGGGAAAGCCAATTTTGGTCTGACCCAGAACGAGATTTACCATAATCAAAGGTGTCCAAAATTTATGGTAGTGAGGTCCCCGTCACCAGACGTATTCAGGCTTGGGCAGATGAATCTTTCTCAGTGATGCTGTAGAAAGTCCTCAAACATTAGATGAGGTTGGGTTAGCCTTTCAGGATCTTTTCCAGCCCAGAGAGCCTATATGATTATTTGACTCAGAGGGAAATGATGATGAGATCTAGAGCTCATTGAAGGAAGAAATATGCTTTCTTTGTCATTGACTCACCTGTTCCTAGAACATACAGGCACATGTGATAAACATGTCAGTAGATGCAGGAGCCTTAGTCAACACGTGGGAGTCAGAGAACTGGGTGAGAGCTGTTGTTTGCTCAGCTGAGCAACTTATGACAGTCCCTCCCACCTGATTGGAGGTTAATGAGGCCCTTCCCACTCCCCCCCACCCCCATTACCTACTCCCCATCTCTCTGCTTCTTACCCTATCTATCTGCCATCTTGAAACGTGGGGTGTACATTCAAAGAACCCCACCTCCAGACACTGGCCCTGGACCTAAGGTGGTCAGGACCACAGTCCCCAAACAGCTTTCTGTTCTTCCTTTCTCTCTCAGGATACGGAACAAAGCAGGAGTGACATTGCGGCTTTGTAACAGTCTGGAGAGCTGGCCTACATCCAGCCAAGGGCTCCGAGTGTCCTAAAAATACCCGTCCCCACCCCCGAGTCCTCTCCCAGCCCCCACGTCCAGGAATCCCTGACAGTAACCATATGCCAGCGCCAAGTCAGTCAAAGCAACCTTGTCAAATGTCAGCCACAGTTGCTTGTAATCTTCAGGGAGGTGAGGCGGTGCCAGAAGCGACCGGGTTCTTTATCCACATCACCCAGATATAAACAATATCGGGGAATCATGACAGGGAGATCCTGCTAGGCCCGTCTTCCTAACCCACTTCGCCCTGAGTGGAGTTGCCTCAAGCTCAGGGCCCTAATGGCTCCGGGCATTGCAGCCTATTACTCTTATCTGCGGAGGAAAAGCGCCGGTGAAAGACGCTTTTGGTGCCCTGTTCTGGATGTCGCGGTAATCCTCTCATTTATGTATGCAGACAAGGAGATCAAAGCCCCCCGGGGAGGCATAAAACATGTCAGGGCTGGGAGCTGTACATCCATTAAAGCTGACAAATGCTTTGTCCAACTCACGGGCAGCCAGATAGCCACCCTGCGGGCCGGGATTGCTGTGTGGAGGGAAGCCAGCCGGGGAGGCGACCTGGGCGCCCGGATGAGAGAGGGATCGAGGAGGCAGGGGCCAGGACGAGTCGGGGTTCCGGCCCCCGATCTCCTTCAGCACCTCCCAGTCTTTGATTTGATCAACTGATGTTTTTTCAATCTTATGAAAGAAAAGTGCTGCGCAGAGAAGCAGGATCACGAGGCCCATCTAAAACCCCCAGGCCCTTCTATGCGGACCAACAGGCTTGGCAAAGAACAGAAAATCCCAGGAGGAGGGAGGGCAGAGAAGAGGGTCAAGAAAGAAAATGGCAAGAAAAGACGCTTCAATAGTCTCTTTTTAAAATTCACAAGAGTGTAGAGATCTCCTGTCCTCCAACCGTCACCATCGTGGCTGCCACCGTGCACCCCAGTTCTCCCATTCAGGGCAAGCGAGAGCCCTCTGGAGAAGGCCTCCCAGAAGTTTCTGCTCAAGTGGAATCCGTCCGTTTCCCTCAGCTTCCTGGAGTGGGGGTGGGGAGGGGGTCACTCTACAAATGGAGGAGCAAAGTGTCCCCGAAGCTCGCTCTCCACTGTTCCTCCCCAAATAAAGAAAGGGCTTGGGTGAGAGTCTGTGTGTGTTTGGGGAGGGGGGGCGGTATGGGGGGGAAGAGAGGGAGAGGCGAGCGAGAGAGAGCGAGAATGAGAGAGAGAGACTGGCACCCAGGAGCCAAGCCTGCTCTGCTCTCCCAAGCCCAGTCACACAGGTTTAGGAACCTGCTGTCAGAGCTGCTGAGCTGTAGTGGTGGCTGCAAACATTATTCTGGTTTCCTGGCCTGTGTGCATTCAGGGAGCCTCGCGGTAACTGTTGGCTCATCAGACCGGCGGCATGCCGGAAGGAAGTCTCACTCGGAGTGCAGGCACATGGAGCCCCACCTGTGAAACTGCCAGGGAGGCCCTGCCTTTAGTTCTGAAAGGCGCTCTGCTCAGGGGTGAAGACAGCACAGTTGCTGAGCGTCAGTGGTTCTCTCCACTGCTCTGGCTTTGCTCCTCTGACCCTGGTCCCCTTTGTCCAGTACAGGGCTCGTCGTAGTAGTTCTAGAAAGAGAAGTTCAACCAGTGAGTTTTCTGTCTTCTTCAAGTGAAGGAGTCAGGGTCTTCCGTCCCTTTAACCTCCTTTTCTCCCAGAGAACTTGCCTCGGCCTTAAAGCTCTGGTTGCTCTGACTTTGGATGCATTCATTTGGAAACAGTCACACTTTTCCCTGTGGATGCGATATAATACTTCCAATCCCCCCGCTCCCCAATCTATTTAAACCCATTGCTTAAAATGCTGTATATTTGCATCAAAAGTCAACGATGTTGCAAACCCAATGTAAATGAACAAAATAACAAATTTGACAAAACAATAATTTATTTCCCCAAATGCTGGTTCTTGAGGAGAGATAGGTTTGTTCAGAGGGAGCTGGAGAGGTAGACGGACACTTGGGCATTCACCTGACCAGGGCTCCCGGGCATCAGTAAGTGCTGTGTGATCAACACTGATGACATGTTTTTGAAATTGTGCTTAGCTTCAAACCAAACACATTTTTCCTTTCAATAATACAGATCCTTCGCTAACTTTTATCAATCGTAATTGGGGTCATTTAAGAAAACCTGCCCATCTTCCAAAATAACACACGGGAAAGCAAGACCAGGGAGGGGAGAGCTTTCCTGAGATAACTGGGCGAGAGCTAAGGGAGAGATGCAGAGTCCAGAGAGGATGCGTCTACATATGGGCACGTGTCTGATCTGGAGAGAACTAAGTTTTGGACCGAGAACCACAGAACGTTGTAAAGAGGTGAGGGCAGAGTATGGAATTTTTAGAAGAAATGGGAGATGCCAAGCCTGGAGATCTGGGTCTTCCAGTTCTTAATACCAGCCACTAGATGGCAGCAACAAACCAGGACAGTTTTGTTGCTTTCTATAGGGTATGTCCAGGTGGGCGAGACCTGTGGAGCACAGATGCAGCTCTGGATAGGACCTGCCTGGTTTCCAGCTTTCCTGGAGCTCCTCCACCTCTCAGCGAAGGCCAGCCAATCGGCACCCTCTCTCCAAGCTCTGAAATCAACCGCAATCTTAGCCACCAGTTTTGAGGAACTCGTGTTCATGCATAGCCTCTGACCTTCTTTTTTTTTCCTTTTTTTGTTTGTTTTGTTTTTGTTTTTTTAGCCTCTGACCTTCTCATTGTATCACAAACACTTTTTAAAATATATATATATATTTTATTGATTTTTTTACAGAGAGGAAGGGAGAGGGAGAGGGATAGCGAGTTAGAAACATCGATGAGAGAGAAACATCGATTCAGCTGCCTCTTGCACGCCCCCTACTGGGAATGTGCCTGCAACCCAGGTACATGCCCTTGACCGAAATCGAAACTGGGACCCTTGGGTCCGCAGGCCGACACTCTATCCGCTGAGCCAAACCAGCTAGGGCCACAGACGCTTTTGATTTTCGTCCTTGACACTAGGTTCTCACTTATACCTCAATTCCAACTACCTCCTTGTACCTCTTAACCACTACTCTCCCTTGTAAGAAATGCTTCCACAGATTGCCCTTGTCTCTCCATCTCCTCTCTCCTCCCTGTCCCCAGGACTAGAGTCTTGCCCCCCAGCCTCGTGCCAGAGGCCTCACACCCTGGTGACGGAATTCCCTGATCATCACCACTTCACTGTGTGGAGTATGGTATCCGCTGTGGGATTTCCCACGGCTGACTTCTCTGACGTACACGGCTTCGCTGGATGCTGCATTTGCCCAGGTTGGTAGGTCCTGTCTGAAGTCTCTCCATCGCTGTGCTGGGGTGCCCCCACCCTATTGCAGTTAAGCCTCTCATGCTGGCATTGCCTTCAAGATGAAGTCCTCACTCTTTAAGACAGTAGATGCCATGGTCTGTTCCCACCTTCTTCTCCAGTCTCCCCTCTCCACATTCCTTTACTCACACCCTTTCCTCTAGTCATCCCCTGTGTAGGCTCTTTTTGCTTGTGTTTCTGAGTCCTTCATAAGATGTTTCTTCTTTCTAGAACATTCTTCTCCCAATACGAGCCTGGCTAGTTCCTTGATTTCAAAGCTCAGCTCAGGCAGCGTGTCTAATGGGAAGCCCCCCGGATTACCTGACATAGTGTCGGTGGCCTCTCCTGGGCCTCACTAGCACCCTATGCTTTCCTTGATTCCAGGTCCCATTCAATTGTTTTGTGGACTTACACAGTCCCTACTGAGCCAATTGCCCATAGTGCCCCCTACATAGTGTGGCTTTCTGGTGGACAGGGAATGGATTTCATACATTTTTGCATTTCTAGTGCCTGACAACACAGCCAGTCTTTATGAAGGAACATCGACTGTTTAATGAAGGTTGGCATGAGCCAAGGGTATTTGAATGAGATACTAATGCATTTTCCTATGCATATTCAAAGAAATTCTATTTCCACAGAAGAATAGATATTGTTGGCCAAAGATTTTGAGAAGATTGATTTGTTGAAATGCTAGTTAAGCAAAGTAAAACAGATTTCTTTTTAAAAATATATATATTTTTATTGATTTCAGAGAGGAATGGAGAGGCAGAAAGAGATAGAAACATCAATGATGAGAGAAAATCATTGATCGGCTGCCTCCTGCACACCCCATACTGGGGACCAAGCCTGAAATCCGGGCATATGCCCTTGACTGGAATTGAATCAGGACCCTTCAGTCCACAGGATGACACTCTAACCACTGAGCAAACCAGCTAGGGCTAAACAGATTTCTTTATTACATTATTTTTCGCAACTCTTAATACACTAACCCAGTGGTCAGCAAAATCATTAGTCAACAGAGCCAAATATCAACAGTACTTCTTCAAAATAGACTCGCCAAGGTGGAAAACCGACTTCTGCGCATGGGCCACGAAGTTTCAATCGCACTGTATGTGCGCCCGCACATGGTATTTTGTGGAAGAGCCACATTCAAGGGGCCAAAAAGCCGCATGTGGCTCGAAAGCTGCAGTTTGCCGACCACGGCACTAACCTGTATTACTGTCTCTGAGGAGTCTGTGATTACAGAGGGCTCCAGGGCTCATCCTGTGGGAAACTCTGATATAATTCCTTCATCAATTTTCATACACAACACACTAGCAGGAAGGCAGCAGTATGATCACTCCTGTGGGAATAAGTTGTGATGGTCATAGTGACATATGTTCTGTTAACCATGCATCCGCTATACGTACTGCCTTCTTATACCAGTAATACTAATTACTCATAATCTTTAAGATTTGTGGAAAACTTACTGAACTTCAAATGAAGCAACAGAACGTTGGGAGGTAAAGCCAACTCATCATCTATCTATATATATAAAAGCCTAAGCAACCGTCTGACCATCCGACTGGTAGCTATGATGCACGATGACCACCAGGAGACAGATGCTTAACACAGGAGCTGCCGAGCTGCTATGACTTGGTAGCTAAGGTTCTTGGGTGATGCACCCGAATCAGAGAGGAGGGAGCCCAATTCTGGGGTGTGTCACCCGAGAACTGCCCTCTCACATTCTGGGACCCTTTGGGGGATGTCAGAGACCTGGTTTCAACCCAATTGCTGCAAGCCAGGCCGAGGGACCCTATCAGTGCATGAATCTGTGCACCAGGCCTCTAGTTTCTTTATATTTTCAACCAAACAGGAATCCTCTTCCTTCATTTGCCTAGCTTGTGAATTTTGACATTATGTGCTCATATTTCCCCAGAGGGTGATAGAATTTAAGAGGTGGCTGAGTCCTATTCTTACCCACTTCCCCCTCCCTAAGCCCTGCGTAGCATCCCCCACCTGCCTCCCAGAGCTCCCTCTCACATGCGTCCTTTTGCTGCACAATTATTTCTCTGGGTTTCATTGAGACTCAGCCCATGGCAAATTGGCCACCCTTTGCCTCTTAGAAACACACTTGTCAGGAAGAGGCTCCAGCCCTGGCTGGTGTGGCTCAGTTGGTAGCCACACACTGAAAGGTGGCTGGTTCAATTCCCATTCAGGGCACTTACTTGGGTTGCAGGCTCAATCCCTGGTTGGGGGGCATGCAAGAGGCAGCCAAGGGATGTTTCAGTTTCACATCAATGTTCTCTCTCTCCCTCTTTTTTCCTCTCCCTTCCTCTCTCTTTAAAAATCAATTTTAAAAAATCTTTAAAAATAAAAAAGAAAGAGGCTCCAGAATAGTGGCTCATACAGCCTGGGCTCCTTACAACCCTCATTTGGCCCCACAGACTCTGAGAATTCCAAGACTTGGTAAAGGGACTTCCTGAGGTCATATGATTCATCTCTGCTCTGGGCGAGGCCTCATTAATCCTCCTAACATCTTGTCTGGCTGATAGTATTTAAGAGGTGGCTGAGTCCTATTCTTACCTCCTTCCCCCTCCGTCAGCCTTGTGTAGCAGCCCCCACCTGTCTCCCAGAGCTCCCTCTCACATGTCTCAGGGGAAAAGAATTGGGTGGGTGGGTGTGGGAGGCTTAAATCAGAGCAGAAAAGACGTGGAAGAATGTCTCATCAATCAGTGGGTTAAAAACATAACCCAGGGGGATCAGAGGGAACCCTTTTTGGTGGCCTTTGAGAACATAGGCGTCGATTGCCTAGAACATTTATTCTGGGGGAAGGGGTGTGAGCAAAATGACGCCCAAAAGTCCCTTGCACATGGGAATCAGAACTGGCTCGGGTGACCACTACTCTCTGGTGAAGATGGGGAAGGGAAATGGTGGGTAGAGTGGGAGGTGGGACTAAGGGCCAGCAAGTTTTCCACTATGGGCTTCATTCACTCATTCATTCAACAAATATTAAGACCCAGGAGATACAGCCATGAACAATATGGCCCCCTATCCCCAAACACCTGTAGGGTTGTTCTAAATTCTGAAACGAAGATAACTTGTTCAGTAGTTGTGAGGGCTACTATATGTCAAGTTAGGTGCCAACTTTTAGTATTTATATTGTGATAAAATATATAGAACATAAAATTCTCCTTAATCATTGTTAAGCATCCAGTTCACATTATTGTGAACTGTCACCATCATTCATCTCCAGAACTTTTTATCTTCCCAAACTGAAACTGTTCCCACTAAGCCACATCTCCCCATTCCCTCTTCCCTCAACCCCTGGCAACACCCATTCTGCTCCCAGTCTCGATGGATTTGACCACTGTAAGTGGAATCCTACAGTATTTACCCTTTTCTGTTTGGCTTATTTCACTTAGCATAATGTCATGAAGGTTCATCCATGTTGTAGCATGTGTCAGGATATTCTTTCTTTTTAAGGCTAAATAATATTTCATTGTATGTGTGTATCACATTTTGTTTATCCGTTCACCTGTTGCTGGACATTGGGTCATTTCCACCTTTTGGCTACTGGGGATAATGTTGCTATGAACATGGATGCACAACCAACTTTAATTTTACTTTGACACATAGGCATGCATCATTCCCTGGAGTACAGTGGGGAGGAGGGGGCATCGCTGAATTGCACCAGCCAAGTTAGGATGTCACTTGTCAAAGGGAGGTCAGTTGTGAGCAAGTGTTTTTCTGTGGTTACAGCTTTATTCCGGCAGCTCTGAGAGACAGGAAATAAAGGTAAGAGACTCTAAGGCAGATCCTGAACTCATCTGAGCATTCAAGTCCAGGGGAAGGGGCAGCCTAAGGAAGAAAACGTGAAGGGCAGAATTCACAGTGCGGGCGGGGGTCCGGGGGGGAGGCTCACTGGTACTGGGTGCTTCTCTGTGCCCAGGCTCTGTGCTGGGCGCTACACAATCCAAAGCTCACCACCATTCCTGGATAACCAGAGAGGAGGCATTATCCTCCACTTGCAGAAGATGAGACCAAAGTCCACAGTGGTCCCTCGGAATTCAAAGCAGTGTGTGTGTGTGTGTGTGTGTGTGTGTGTGTGTGTGTACGGGAGGGGGGCTGCCAGGAGAAAGTAAGCCAGAGGGCAGTGTTTTGGGAAAGGAAGCCTCAGAGATCACCCCTTAACCCACCATATGCACAGGTGCCTTGGGCACACCTGTGGGGCGCTAGGTCCTTGGGTGAGACTATCCTATGCTGGGATGCTGCCATCCTCAGCCAGACCCTTCTGTTCCCAGGCCTGTGCTCCTGGCAGAGGGAGAGGTGCTTCCTGGCTCATCCTTTGGATGCTGTCATGCCCATCTCAGTGTTTACCCCATTGTCTTTGAGATGAGAGCTGTGAGCCTCCAACACGGCCCTCCATCAGCAGGGAGCTAGGAGAGATCATGAAATGCCTGACCTGCTGCTGGCCCCAGACTGACCCCGTGACCCTAGAGGCATCACAGGAGACAGTACTGTGGTGGTCCCAGGACCACCAACAACGCAGCAAAGACAAGGGCAGGGGTGGAGCAAAGGGGAAGCCAGGGGAGGATCCCTCGGGCCCCTGGACCAGTCCTGACTCTACACGGGTGCTTAATAGATGTCCAATGCTTGAAGGACAGTAATCCAAACACTGGCTAACACCTACTGCACTCTTTACAAACATGACCCTGCTTATTCTAGCAATAACCCCCGAGGTAGTACCCTCGTTATCCAGATTCTACAGCAGAAGAAACGGAGGCCCACAGCAGAGGGAGGGTCAATCCCTTGTCGGGGTTCACTCCCCACCTGAGATGTGACAGCACCAGGATTGTAATCCAGGTGTGTCAGTCACCAGAGCCCTGGCCTCACTCTCCTGCCCTGGCCTGAATCTCATGTAAATCATGCCAAGTGTCTGGGGCCCGGAGTCTGCTGGGACATAGGAAGTGGGAGAGACAGGGGAGGAGAAGGCTGAGGGCTCCAGTGTTGGTGGGTGGATTGCCCACCACCAGCCCCTCCCAGCTCCACTCCCACGGGAGCACCATTACTCCCCTGGGTGTGGTGGTGGAGGTGGGGGTGGTGGTTGTAGTGTCTCCTGAGTCCTAGTCATCATCCCAGGAAGGATGATCACAGTTGTGATTAGATTCAAGGGACAAATTGAAGGATCCTTGAGCTAAACAGAGGCCATTTCTCTCAACACCATACCTCCATCCATATTTTTAAAAAGATTTTTTCAAATACTATTAGGAATATGAAATTGCTGTTATTCAATTTTTTGTTAATTCATGGCTGGTTATTGCTAATATTCAACAAAGATGACAGTTTCATTTGGTCCAACCTCATAGTTGAGAGGGTCACACTGACCCAGTAAAATTTGCTGGAAAGCTCCCGTTGGAACTCTGAAGTCATGCCTGACTCCGAATCCTTTCTCACCCAGCTGACTGTTCCTGGCGCCGTCTCCAGAGCCAATTGTGTGAGCAGCTGTCTTTCGTCCTGCCAACCTCCCCAACTGGGGAGCAGTTGAAACGGTGCTGTGCAGTTCACCCGACTTCCCTGAACCTCAGCTTCTTCCTCTGTGGCTTCTCGCAGGTTTTATACCACTAAACACAACGATACATTGAAGTGTCTTGCTCTGCGCCACGGAGCACTCAATCATGGGGCGAATCTAGGTCACCAAGAGCAATGCTCAGCTCAGAAAGCGCAAGCCCAGCACAGACACGTGGGCATCAGCCTTCCCTACCCCAGCTCTACTGCTGCAGACACCTGTACGTGCCAGAAGCCGTGGCTGGCTGCCACGCGCATCCACTTTAGTCTCTCTCCACCTAGGTCCTTTGCCTGTTTCATCTTTTCTACCAGCTCGCCTGGGTTGTGTTTGGCCGAGACCACACAAACACGCAGGAGCCTGCTGATGGGGGCTCTGTGTTGAGGAGACTGCTGCCCTGTGCTCAAGTCATATTCCTGTAAGACACATCCCCATGATTCACCCACCCCTCCTCCAAACCCACGCCTTAGAACATGTCCACGCCATGACCCACCTACCCTGACATATGCATCCCCATCCCTCCCTGACATACGCATCCCCGTGGTACAACCACCCACAACACACCCATCCCTCTGTGACACCCCGCTCCTCAGAGCCCACTTATCCCCATGACACACCCACCACTCTGATGTTTTTCCTGGACTCTTGGGGAGGGGTCCAAGGATACCTCACCGTGGCCAATCAGGATTAAAGATAGAGTTGGACAGAAAGATTGTCAACCTTTCCGCTTGATTTTACAAATGGGGAAACTGAGGCCCAAAGATTGGCACACGTGTTGATAACACAGTTCTTGACACCATTTACTTGACACCCAAGGGTGTGACATACATCGGCACCGCCCTTACTCCCACAGGGAATTTTACCGTACCTATTTTATAGATGAGAAAGGTGCGGCTGGGGAGTGGCATGGGTGAGGTTCAGGGAAGCTTGCCAGGCCTCTGACCCTGTGAAGTGCTCTTTCCACTCCACCTACTCCCCGAAAAAGCCAGGAGATACAACGTCTCAATTAGCGGGGCTCAAGTTTAATGACATTTGTGTGAGCCACCCCCAATGGAGACAGTCCCTCACCCCCTGCCATGAATAAGGGGGCAGAATGAGTCTCCCCTGGACTGAGGGGCCCCTGGGGAGGACCCAGGGATGGAGCTGACGAGATCCACGGGGACCCCTTGCTTTCTGGGTGAAAGTGTTTGCAGTAACCTGGGTTCAAATCCTGGTCTGCCATGTATTTACTGGTGACCTTGGTCACTTACTATCTCAGTCCTCCAAGGGACAGCATCAAGTCCAGCCCTGCTGTTCCCTATTTTGACCACGGATAAATATTTCAGGACAAGAAGCCAAATGCACAAACGTGGTTCTGGAAAGTTCAAAGAGAGTGTTTTTAAAAATTCCATGATACCTCAAAGCCAGCCACAGGAGGGGGCTGGATGGCCAGAGAACCCGATGTGTGGAGGAGGCTCCTACATATCTGCCAGCTCAGATCCGGATCTTGTGTGATCCCTAGAGGAACCCATGAAGCAGGTATTAGGGTCCCCATGCCACAGATGGGGTCTCCACAGCACTCTGTGGGAAGGAGAATTCCCTCTTATCACTTACTCTTATCACTTACTAAAGACCCTTCACACAAGGTCTCAATAATCTTGGGGGGGCAGCCATTTGTATCTTCATTTACAGGTGAAAAAAAAATAAACCAAGTTTAAATAAATTGTTCAAATGACATTTCCACTCCCTCTCCCCGAGAAGTGCTTGCACGTCAGTCACCGTTACTGGGCGTGTGATATTCTACCGTTGGGCCTGTCCGCCGCCGGCCTCTGTGATGCTGAAAGCACTTTGAAGCCAGCCCCTCCTGGTCTTTGTTTAACCAGCATCTCATCACACGAGTTCTCCGGCTGGTGGCATAATACAGTGCACATTTTCAATGCCACTGTGTGCAGTGAGTGAGCCAGCTAATTACACCAACATTTCTTGAGGTGGAACATTGTGGTTTTTTTCAAGTTTCCAGAATGATTCTAATGTACAGCCCGGATTGCAACCACTGACTGGGGGCGGAGACAGTGTTCAGCCACATAAACTCGGTGTTAGTCTTGGTTTTAGTCTTTTTATCTATAAAATTAGTAAAAACGATACCTTTGTGATAGAGAAATTTGAAGACTTAAATGTAACAGTGGATATAAAACTGCTTAGCATATTGTTTGGCTCAAAGCAAATAATGAATCTGCAGTGGGTACTATACGTGTTCATAGTATCCCTGTTATCATTTTAAGTGGTCATGGTGACTGAATAGATACATTATTTGCTAAGATGTAAAGGATTTGGGGTCATATCAAAATTTTTGTTGTTTTAGTACTAGTTCCACTATGAATGTGCCAGCAAGTACGATGTCATTCTCAACACTTCTCTTCCCCGGGCCCCTGGATTTATTCGCATATTGACTAAGGGATCCAATGCAAATGGCAGCCAAGACTTACTCTAAGACACAGGTGCCCCAGCCCCAGTTATCAGCAATCCTGCAGCCCCGTCCCCACTCAGCACCTCCGGAGAATCAAGAAGGCAGGGCCATGGATGATGTGCCTGTAGATGCAACAACAACAACAACAAAATTCACTGAGTGTTTCCTCACCTGTGAAGTGGGCATCCCAGTACCTACCTGTTAGGATGGTGTAAAGATTCAGAAGAAAACAGCACGCTCACTGCTGAGCGCAGTGGCTGGCACGTGGTAGGCATGCAATCCTTGCTAGCTGCCATTCCTGTTATTATGCAAAAAGGGCCATCTGAAGAATGTCACGGGGATGTCACAGTGGTGGAGGGAGGAGATGCTGGTGGTCAGAAGTTACCCCCCCACCCCCACCCCCACCCCATTAGGATGCTGGTCTGGGCTGAAGGGAGGAGCTCAGTCACTTTCAACCAGTGCTGGTCACCTCTGCTTGTGATCCCAGGTCCCAGACCTCCCACCAGCCTCCCTCAGCGCAGAGACGATAAGCCAGCCCGTGATGGCACATTAAAGGCGTGGTGCAGGGCCCTGCCTCCCTGTGCTTGGAGACCGCTGATAACCTGGTGGGGGGGTGCTATCGGGAGAGGAAATGGGCTGGAACTGGGGGGCTATAAATAAGGTCCAGAGTCAGGAGGCCACTTAGAGCCCCAGAGTGGGACCCAACCCTGGGGGTCATGTCATCCATTCTTTGCCACCAGGCACAATTGCGCCAAGCAATCCATCACTGACCACTGTCTGGCTTTTTTTCCCCTCCAAATGCATTAATGCATTCTCATTCTAAAAGACTCGAGCAACAAGGAAGGACAAAATAAAATGTGAGTGCCTCCCTTATCCGCCTTTGTCCCATTAGCACCCCCACCCCCACAGGTCACACAGAGCTCTCTTGGGTGGGTAGCATTTAGGTCTCTTGGCTTTACTTTACATACAGATAAATGTGTGTACGTGATAAACGTAAAACTGTGTGTATGTATGCAAAACCATGCCATATGTGTTTCTGCACCTACCCCATATTTTGGGCATATTTCCATATCTGTACCTATAGAAATGCCCCATTCATTTTAATAGTCCATAAAATAAATGTTCCAGAATTGACTTACATCTTCCTCATTGTTGTACCTTAAAGCTGTCTCCAACATTTGCTGTTTGCTATGACAATATGTGAAGGGTATTGATGATTTATCTCTGAGAACAAGGACATGTTTTATTGTAGATAATTTTCTAGAAGTGCAATTACTTTGTCACTGAGCAAATGCACCCCAATTTTGAATGGTGCTGCCAGAAATGCTTTCCCAAAAGTCTTTATCAAATTACACTCCCATCAACACTTGATGAGGGTAACCATTTTCCCACATCAACACCAATGTTATTGGATATTAGCAGTCTTGCCATTTTGCCACTTGAATGGCAAAAAAATACTGCATTACTGTTTAATTTGCATTTTTATTATTTAAAATATATATTTTTATTGATTTCAGACAGGAAGGGAGAGGGAGAGAGAGATAGAAACATCAATGATGAGAAAGAATCATTGACCGACTGCCTCCTGCATGCCCCACACTGGGGATCGAGCCCACAACACGGGCATGTGCCCTGACTGGAAATTGAACTGTGACCTCCTGGTTGACAGGTCAATGCTCAACCACCGAGTCATGCCAGCCGAGCTGCATTTTTCCACTGACGGCTGTGGCCGGGCGCCTTTCCCTATGTTTATCAGCTGACTGTAGTTCTGTTTCTGTGCAATGCCCACATCTTATCCTTTGTCCATCTGCCTTTGGGTTGTTTAGGAACAGGAAGGACTCCTTATGTTTTCTTTGCAGTAATCCTTTGTTACACAGGCACTGCAAATGTTTGCTCCCCGTCTGACACTTACTTTTAGCTTATTCACAGGCCTCCTCTGCAGGATTAGCAGCTACCCCATCCTAGATGTTTAACCCACATTTTCCCTGCAGAAGTCCTCCAAAAATATGAATAATTACTCTTTTATTAAAGGCCTGTTGTGTGCCAGGCCTTCTTTGGGGGACTGGAGAGGCACCATTTCTCCCTCTCCAGGCCAGGCCTCTGACTCACTGATGCACTTGGGAGAGAGAAATTGGGCTCAGAAAGTTGGCAGACCTGCAGAAGCCACTGGGCTGAGCAAGATTGGAGCTCCCAGAGCCTCAATCACTGTGATATTTTCTCCCCAGTCTCAGCCTCTATTTATGATGTGGCTCAAACCATCCTTGCCTAAGCGCTGATAGAACATGCTGTTTTAGCTTAATATGTTACTATAAGAGGCTCAGAGCACAGATTTGTGCATTGGTGGGGTCCCTCAGCCTGGCCTGTGGGGATTGGGCTGAAACCGGCTCTCTGACATTTCCTGAGGGGTCCCAGATTAGAGGGTTGTTCTCCAGTGACACACCTCGGAATCGGGCTCCCTCCTTTCTGGTTCCAGGATGCATCACCTTAGAACCGCAGCTGCCAAGTCACCACAGCTCGGCAGCTCCTGTGTTGAGCGTCTACCCCCTGGTGGTCAGTGCACATCATAGCTACCAGTCGGACAGTCGGACGGTCGCTTGGGATTTTATATATAGAGATGTGTGGATGTGGGCCAAAAACAAAATGGCAACTTGTCCCCATTCACTCATGTAATTGACAAATATCCATTGAGTACGTTCTATGTCCCAGGCCCTGCGCCAGGGGCCGAGGGCACAGTGGGGAAAAGACACAGCCCAGCTCCACAGAGAGCACAGTCTGGCTGAACCATTCCTCATTGTGCTTTATCATTTGCTCACTCACTTAATGAACACCTGTGGCTCACCTGGGGCGCAGAGGGCGCTGTACATCTTCCTTAATCTCAGGGGTGGTGCATGGGGGTGGGGCAGGCTAGGGGCTGAAATGAATAAGATGATGTCACCAGACATCACACAGGAGCCTCAGAAGGACAAAAAGCTTGCACAATTCTGTGATTAAGTCTCCTCCCGGTGTCCTGGTTTGGTTAGTTGTGTGTGCAGGCATGTCCACCTCTGCATGCCTATGTACACACTCATGTGCACCCCCCCCACCCCTCTTGTCCAGCCTCCAGAACAGAAGACATGTGTTCTATTTTCTCTCTGGAGAGCAGAGGGCACACAGCCCAGCCCCTTCCTGTGCAAAGCCAGGTCCTGGTGGTTCACGGGAAAAGGCCATTCAGTCCAGAGCAATGAGCAGGAGGCCAATTTTAACCAAGAGCTGCAGAATGACCTCAGCTCAGAAGGAAAGGCCCCCAGATGGTACCCTCACCCCTCCAGAAGACATCAAGATGAGATTAGGGAACGCTCCTCTCCTCCCATTCCTCCCAGGCGATGCTGTCAGCCCAGGGCAGCAGTCCCTCTTCACCTCATCAGTCCTCGGTAATCTGCCTTCAGACCCCTTGGGACTGGCTCCCATCACCCCTGTCAGCCTCTGCTGCCACAGGGACCTGGTGGCCCAGGGGCTAAGCTGCTGATTGGAAATGGAGGCTGATGGGACAGGGTGGGCAGGCGGGGTTCCCACACTGACTGTGAGGTGATCCCAGGACAGATGCTGTCTGGCCTGGGCCTCGAGAGTGGGAGGAAGCATGTGTGTATTGACATCCTACTGCATGCATGTTCCCGAAGCTTTATATACAGTATCTCAGTTCATCCCCAGCTTCCCTTTGAGAAAGGTATACTTGTGTCCATTTTGAAGATGATAAAACTGAGGCTCAGAGAGGTTCAATAATTTTCCAGGGATTCACTCCACAGCCAGGAAGAGACAGAGCCAAGAGGTGATGTGAATGCTGCCTGATCCCTCCAAAGCCTGTTCTTTTTTTTTTTTTTTTTTTTTTTTTTTTTTTATTTTTATTTTTTTTTTTTTTATTTTCCTCTTAAAGTATTACAAAGGGTATTACATAAGTATCCTTTTTCCCCCCCCCCGCCCTTGACAAACCACTACCCTCCCTTACCCCCCAGTGTCTTATGTCCATTAGTTATGCTTATATGCATGCATACAAGTCCTTCGGTTGATCTCTTACTCCCCTCCCTCCTGCCCCCCAACTCTCTCTGGCCTTCCCACTGCAGTTTGACAATCAGTTTGAGGCAGCTCTGCCTCTGTATCTATTATTGTTCAAAAGTTTGTAATGGTCTTTATTATCCATGAATGAGTGAGATCATGTGGTATTTTTCCTTCATTGACTGGCTTGTTTCACTTAGCATAATGCTCTCCAGTTCCATCCATGATGTTGCAAATGGTAGGAGTTCCTTCTTTTTAACAGCAGCATAGTATTCCATCGTGTAGATGTACCACAGTTTTCTAATCCATTCATCTACTGATGGGCACTTAGCAAAGCCTGTTCTTCACAGCCAACCCCTACCTGGCAAGGGAGAGACGCCAGAGGGGTGTGGACAGAGCCTTTCCCCTTCCTCTGGAGGGTCTGGGACCACTCCAGCTCTGCCTCCAGCTTCCTCAAAGCCTTAGCTCCCTCTCTCCCAGGAACTCTTGCTGGAGGAGGCTCTGCACAGAGGCCGACCTGGGCTTGCGACCCAGCTGTGTGAGCGTGCAGGTGACCTCACCTCTGAGAGCCTCCGTTTTCTCATCTGTAAAAAGGGACTAGTAGCAGAATCCACTTCTGAGTTGTGTTGTGGGCTACGTGAGGTCAAGGTCATGAAGCACATAATCGGGCAGGTGGCACTGCTACCAGCACCCAGCTTGGGAGCATGGGAGACGTGACATTCATGCTCCCTCGAATGAGGGCCTAGCGAAGAGCTCCTTGGGACTAGGTTTTTGTCCTACTCATCGCTGTACCCCTTCAGGGTCAAGCGAGGCCCTGAAAGGTCACAAAGTCCCCACAGGTGTGAGTTAGACATTGTCCGAGTGTGCCCACCATCCTGCCCACACATTCTAACTTTCCCCCGCTGCCTCCTGGCATTCCCCCATGGCTATTTTTGGGTCTTCGGCTGATGTCAGGCGGAGTTCTTACTCTATGAGTCATCGACAGAGTCCCTGAACCTCCCTCACGGAACCCCGGCCACCTCGCCTCTCCGGGACCACAGCTCTTGTCTGAAGGAAGGGCGTCCACTAAGTCTGGTGGCCCCGTCAGAGCCAGATGCTTCTCTTCCTCGCTTCTTTGCCACCAGGCATCACAAAACCTCCCTGCCATCCTCTCAGCACAGTTTGTGAAACCTTATTAACAGCATTGCCCCACGAGGGCCACTCAGCAGGCCATGTGTGGGTTGTGTCCGCCCTGCCCTCCCTTCTCCAGAGCACTTTGAGTCTCAGGGCCATTTTCAGGGCCCCTCGGGTGCTGGGCAGGAAGCCAGGGGCCCGGGTTTTCATTCTGGCCCCGCCACTCTCTAGGGATGCGATGGTGAGTGACCCCCTGCCCAGAGGAAGAGAGGTGAAGGCTGCCGGGCAACTGAGAGGCTGCTGTGAGGAGCAGCTGAGATGACACAAAGCAGGGGAAACCCCTTTGTAAACTGTCAAGTGCCGTGCCCTTGTGTGGCCCCATTTGTACGAGTAACTGTGGTTTTTAAAAAATATATATATTTTTTATTTCAGAGAGGAAGGGAGAGGGAGAGAGAGGTAGAAGCATCAATGATGAGAGAATCATTGATTGGCTGCCTCCTGCATGCCCCCTAGTGGGGATCGAGCCGCAACCCGGGCATATGCCCTTGACCAGATTCGAACCCCAGATCCTTCAGTCCACAGGCTGACACTCTGTCCACTGAGCCAAACCAGCTAGGGCTGCATGAGTAACTGTTTTAAAGGCTCTGTCCTCTGATCTGTTCAATAAATAGCGATTCTGGCATGGTCAAGGAATGAGGGTTTCCAGGGAACCAATTAATCTGATTTGGAGAGTTCTCAAATATAAGGATTTCTATTTTTAGAAACACCTGGAGTAAATTAACACCTGCCCACCAGGAGACCAAGGTGAGCTGGTGTGGAGGGAGGACTGGCCACATGCCCGGGGGGCTGGGCCCTGAAATGGGGACCCTGTGCCGCTGTGGGTCCTTTTCCAGGCCTCAGTTTCCCATTTGTGAGGTGGAAAGGGTAAAGAGAATGGTGGACTAAATGACTGATTTTCAAAACGATTTTAAAGCTACTCTCTGTTCAAATAACCCTCGTAGGCAGCTGAACACGTGAAACAGGTGCAGAAAAGGCTGCTGTGCTTGAGAGGGTGGGTGGGGCCTTCTCCCCTCCTGCCCCTTTCCCACTCCTACTCCTAACCCCCTACCCCTCCACCCCCTCACCACACACACAGAGAACACCAAGGAGAACATCCAGACCAGATTCTTCCTGGAAGAGTGTGAGGAGTGATGAGTCCTCACGCCACCCTTTACCAGGTGTGTGGCTTTGGGCCAGTTACCTACCCTCTCTGTGCCCCAGTTTCTTCATCTATAAAATAAGGATCCTGGGACCTACCTCTCTGGGTTGTCATTGGCACTTTATACTTGATAAATGTTGACTGATCATGAAGGTCCTATACAGCTTTCTAAGATTCTAAACATAGTATCAAGGTTGGCACCTGTTTAATTTGGAAGACTTTACGAGCTGGGCCGGGCCATGGGAGGAGCTGACAGGCCTATGTCAGAGCCCGGTGTCTGCTGCTTCCCCTGACCTGCCTGTGCATCACGGTGGCTACTGCCTTCTGCTCTCTCCTGGTATCCTCCTCGGCTGAGTGCCCAGAACTACACACCGTTCTTCCCTGTGATGACTGAAATGCCGCATGTTAAACAAGTCTTGGTGACCATTTTGAGGCAGAGGCCCAAGCACAGGCTCTCCAGGACACAGACTCACCTGGGCATGGCGGTGAGAGTCTCCGGCAAGTTCCAGGAGGCCATGAGGCACACGGGGCAGACCCACCCAGGGGGAAACTGAAAGGCAATTTCCCCAGAACAGAATCTCATCCCCACCCCGCTAGCCAGCTGGGACCCCTCAGCCAGGCCCAGGAAGCCCCTCTACCCCCAGAAACAGCAAAACTGCAGAGGCATCAGCCTGAAAAGGCTAATTGTGAGCACGTAGGGTCGGCGGGGAGAGGGGGAGCCTGAAAATTCAGAATCACCCGAGGGCATTTCAAAGAGGGCCAAGTCCTGTGGGGACCAAAGTCAAAGAAATTTGGGTTATTGCTATTAAAACGAGGTCCACCTCACATCCATTAGGATGGCTACTATATAAAACACATACACACAAAACCAAACACCCCCCAAACAAAACAAACAAATAAACAAACAAACTAAAATAGCCCTGGCCGGGTGACTCAGTTGGAGTACTGTCCCGTACACCAAAAGTTTGTGGGTTCGATTCCAGGTCAGGGCACATATATACGATGCACGTTCAATCCAGGTCATACAGAAGACAACCGATCGATGTCTCTTTCTCTCTCTCAAATCAATAAACACATCCCCGGTAAGGATTTAAAAAATAAAAAAGCAAAAACCTAAAACAGAAGATACCAGGTGTTGGTGACGATGAGGAGAAACTGGAACCCTTGTGCACTGCTGATGGGAATGCAAAATGGTGCAGCTGCTGTGGGCAGCAGTATGGAAGTTCCTCAGAAAATTAAAAACAGAAATACGAGAGAATCGAAGATGGCGGCATAGGTAAACACCGGAGACTGCCGCCGTGGACAACCACTTCAAAAATACAACTAAAAGTCGGAGCGGACATCAACCAGAACCACGGGAAGGCTGGCTGAGGAGAGTCTCTTCAACTAGAAGCAAAAACAACAGCATTCCGACGCTCAGCGGAGGCGCAGTGTGGAAAATTTAAAGGTACGGCGGTGCGGTGGTGAGGGTGTGCGCGCAAAGCGGGCTGGCGGCTGAGGGCGCGATTGTCGTTTTCAATCAGGAGCGAGTCTCAGACTCTGGGCTACAGATCCGGGCGAGTCTCTAGGGACCCAGACTCAAATGGGAGAAGCGGGACTGTCTGGCTACGGCCCCTCCGAGGTTTGCAGCGATTGCTGGGACAGAGAGGCAGAGCCCCTGGGGACGGACTGAGAGCGGCCATAGCTGCTCCCTCCCCCCCGCCCTGTTGAGCCCGCCCCGCCCAAACCCTGCGCACAGCCATTTGCCGATCGCCTCAGGCAAGGGCTGGACTAGCGCCTCCCCTGAGGACTGAAGTTTTCCCACAGCTGATTTCCACCGCCAGTCGGCCTGGTGGTCAAATCCCTCTAGTGTTAACTACAACAATTAAGGCTTGGCTAGAACAAGACTGCGCACAGAGACCACAAGGGGGTGCACCAAGAAAGCATAAAAGATGCGGAGACAAAAAAACATGACAGAAATGGAGGATATGGAGCTAAGAATCGCAATTTTGAGGGCTTGCCATAAATTTGTGCAGAGCCTCATGAAAACTAATGAGACCCTCGATGCTACGATAAAGAAATTAGAAAGTAAGCATACACGGACTGAAATAAAGAATATTATACCCAATAGCAGACCAGAGGAGCACAAGAATCAAACCAAAGATTCGACAAAAAACACCCAATTGGAAAAGCAAAATGAAAAAAGAATCCGAAAGTGTGAAGATAGTGTAAGGAGCCTCTGGGACAGCTTTAAGCGGTCTAATATCAGAGTCATTGGAGTGCCAGAAGATGAGAGACAGCAAGATATTGAAAACCTATTTCAAGAAATAATGGCAGAAAACTTCCCCCACCTGGTGAAAGAAATGGACTTACAGGTCCAAGAAGCGCAGAGAACCCCAAACAAAAGGAATCCAAAGAGGACCACACCAAGACACATCATCATTAAAATGCCAAGAGCAAAAGACAAAGAGAAAATCTTAAAAGCAGCAAGAGAAAGAGACTCAATTACCTACAAGGGAATACCCATACGACTGTCAGCTGATTTCTCAACAGAAACTTTGCAGGCCAGAAGGGAATGGCAAGAAATATTCAAAGTGCTGAATACCAAGAACCTACAACCAAGATTACTTTATCCAGCAAAGCTATCATTCAGAATTGAAGGTCAGATAAAGAGCTTTACAGATAAGGAAAAGCTAAAGGAGTTCATCACCGCCAAACCAGTATTATATGAAATGCTGAAAGGTATCCTTTAAGAAGAGGAAGAAGAAGAAAAAGGTAAAGATACAAATTATGAACAACAAACATGCATCTATCAACAAATGAATCTAAGAATCAAGTGAATAAATAACCTGATGTACAGAATGAACTGGTGATTATAATAGAATCAGGGACATAGAAAGGGAATAGACTGACTATTCTTGGGGGGAAAAGGGGTGTGGGAGATGCGGGAAGTGACTGGACAAAAATCATGCACCTATGGATGAACACAGTGGGTGGGGAGTGAGGGTGGAGGGTGGGGTGGGAGCTGGAAGGAGGGGAGTTATGGGGGGAAAAAAGAGGAACAAATGTAATAATCTGAACAATAAAGATTAAAAAAAAACCAAAAAAAAAACAGAAATACTATATTATCCATCAATGGGTCTCAAAGAGATATTTGTACTCCTGTGTTATTCACAATAGCTAAAAGCTGGAAACAACCCAAGTGTCCATTGATAGATGATGGATAAACAAAATGTGATATATGCAATGGAATATTACTCAGCCTTTAAAAGGAAGAAAATTCTGACCCATGCTACAACATGGATAAAAATGGAAGGTGTCATGCTGAGTGAAATAAGCCAGTCACAAAAGGACAAATACTGTATGATTCCACTTACATAAAGTATCTAGCGTAGTTAGATTCATAGAGACAGAAAGTAGGATGTGGTTGTCAGGGACTGGGAGGAGAGGGGAATGGGGAGTTGTTTAATGGGGACAGAGTTTCAGTTTGGGAAAATTTCTGGAGATGGATGGGTGGTGACGGTTGCACGACAATAGGAATGTACTTGACATGACTAAACAGTACACTTTAAGAACGCCTGTGAAGGGGCCCTCTCCCTCCCCAGGAGCTCACCTCGCCTTTCCCTTCTCCTCTTCTTCCCCCACAGGCGTGCATCTTCTAAGGGACCCCATGGGGGCAGTGGGCAGCAACCGCTCCTCCTGGGCTAACCCCCTGAACCTGTCTCCAATGCCCCCTTTTTGCTGACTCTCCAATGAGCTGAAAGCAGCCTCCTTGGCTCATTTCTTTCCTATAACATTTCTAGAGGCTAAAGCAGCCCCACCTGGGCTCTCTCCGGTTACTTCTTCTATCCTAAGCCCTTCCTGGTTTCGCTGTACCCAGCTTTAATAAACGTGCTAAAAAAAAAAAAAAGCCTAAGATGGTAAGTTTTATGTGATGTGTATTTTACCACAATTTAAAAATAGGACAGCATGAAGCCTGGGGAAATTTGAGTACTGCTTTTAAAGTACCTAAAGGAATATGTGGTGGAACCTCTTATAAAAAACCATTAAAGACCATTTTACCTTTCATGGAAATCTGGATTTTCACATGGAGTTTGTGGCCCACTGGTATTCCAGCTTCGCGTTGGATCTTCCTGATTTGTGGATGGGAAGTTTATTCACAGCAAATATTCTTGTTTCTGAAACTAGTCAGTTAGTCACGAGAATACACTGGTACCTACCATGGGCCTACCACTGGGCAGGTATAGTGGAATATATGAAAGAAGAAATAGGAATAAGAAATAATATGAAAAAAGAAAATACAAAAGAAGAAATAATTATTACATTTATGTATTACTATTTGCTATGGGCTAAATTGTGCCTGCCCCCCCGTCCCCCGCCAGATTCCTACATTGAAGTCCTAACTCCCAGAACCTCAGGATGTGACTATTTGGAGATGGAGTCTAATAAGGTCATTGGATGGGCCCTAATCCAATATTACTGGCATCTTTATAAGAAGAGGAGATTAGGCCCGGCCGGTGTGGCTCAGTGCTTGAGCATTGACCTATGAACCAGGAGGTCACGGTTTGGTTCCCTGTCAGGGCACATGCCCTGGTTGCAGGCTCAGCACCCAGTAGGGGGTGTGCAGGAGGCAGCTGATCGATGATTCTCTCTCATCGATTTTTCTAACTCTCTATCCCTTTCCCTTGCTCTTTGTAAAAAAATCAATAAAATATATTTTTTAAAAAAGACAGGCACTCTGATAAATGCCTCACATGTACTATGTCATCTAGACCTCAAAATGAGCTTATAATGTAGTGTTATTAGTGTGCCCATTTTAAAGATGAAGAAACTTGAGGCCCAGTGAAGTGCAGCGAAGTGCCTCAAAGGGTCATACATCCAAGGAGAGAAAAGTGCTTGAATTGAAACCCAGGTCTACCCGACCTCGAAAATGTTGTTGAGACTCATTTTACAACAGATGCAAGTGTGTGAGTGTGTGCTGGCTCTGGGAGGAAGCACAGTCTTCATCGCAGGCAAGACAGCACCTGGGGTCCAAGTCCGGGCCCACTCCTCAGCAGAGCTCTGGGTGCGCGGGCAGCAATCATATGCTCCAGATGTCCCCGGCCTGGGCCCCTTTCCAATATCCTCACACGTGTAGGTTATGGTTGGGAGAATATGGCCTCCACAGCCTTGAATAGTCTCCCCTCCCACTTGTAAGACAAGCTCTCAGAGCAGGAAATGTTGCCTTTTTTTTTTGTCCATTCATGTACTCTCTCTGTTTCTGGCTCTTTTTGTTTTCTCTTTCTGTGTCTCTGTCTGTCTTTCTTTCCCTGCCTCTCTTTGTCTTGCTGTCTCTCTCTATCTCTCCACACCCTCTCACACTTCATTCTCTGGCTGGGAATCAGAAGACTTCTTGTCCTTTATGGTCACTTACACACCTAACAAAAGCCACCAGGACACTGGCTCAGTTCTGGCTACAGTTAAGGCAAGGGCGCCTCCTAGTGGGGAAAAGTCTCATTGGTCCTTCAAGCTCCAGCATCTCCTTCTCTAGGAAACCACCCTGAGGAGGGGGAGGTGGAGAAGATGTGACTGCCTTGCCTGACACCTTGTCATTGAGAATGTGCTCCAGTCACTGGCAGCCAGCCCCACAGGTGAGGGGACTTCCAACCCCACGCCTAGCCCAGCAGTTCCATCCTGATGAACATTAGCCAGCTGGGGACATCTAAAATGTGCTGAGGGCCCCATCCCATCTGGAATTATTTTCAGTGTGCCCTCCCCACACTGTCCCCCCATTTCCCTCTCACAGCGATCCTTACATGCATCCAGACCATGGTCTAAGCCCAGATCACGTGGGACGTTTAGGAAAGATGAAGTTTCCAGATGCTGCCTGAGACCTGCTGGATGGGCATCTTACACAGAGAGGTCTAGCCACCTGTGTTTTAACACAATGGAGATGGTTTTCGTGGATAGTGAGGTTGGCCGAGGACTGGGTGACTCCCTTCACCTTCACGGGAAGGCAGTGGGGTCCAGAGAGGTGGCCAGCCAGCCCCAGGCCCAGGACAGCTAAGGCCCACTTCAGAGAGGCCATGGGAGGCAGGAGGTGGTACACAGGCCTGAGGTATGAGCTGCGGAAACTGGAAGGAGAGACGCAGTCCACATCCTACAGATATTGGGTCCTTTCCCATCCCTACCTCCGAAGGCACCCATAGGTGCCCTTCTCACCCATGAGCACCGCCACTAGTATTTGTGTCTGTCTGATGCACCCACCCCTGCAGGCTCAGTCAGCTCTCTGGTGTCCTGCATTCCAGCTTAGCTCCCACTGGTCACACCCCTTACCCCAGGTTCTGGGCCAGGCAGCCTCAATTCCTAGAAATTCTAGGGAGAGGGGGTGTGGGTGCTAATCTCCTGGGGATGGGGGTCGGGTGGGTGTGTGTGAGCTGTGCTTTTTTTTCTGAGAGAATTTAAGAGCCCTGGGTTCCAGGGAAAGGTCTAAGGCAACTCCCAGAGCCCCCTGGGGCCTCTACCTCCAGCATCCTGGACCTCCTGGTGGAGATCTGTCCAAGCCATCACTCCATCCGCCCCTCCCCGCACCTCGGAGCCCAGGGCGCTTGTTCCTCTCCTCTGTGCAGGCCCCCAAGAAGCGAGGTTCCAACCGTCAGCTCTGAGGCTTTGCTGAGGATCCCCTAACTCAGACCTGCAGGCCAAAGATTTCTGAGGTGAGGGCGCCCCCTGCTGGCCCTGCTTAGAGGCAATGACAGTTGGGCCTGCGCCGTTGTCCTGGCGCTGGGGACTCGGTTTCCACCGGAAACCCACTCTCATCCGTGAGTCCCTAGAGGCGCCACTACATGCATCCATGTAGGTCGTGGATGCGAGGACCAAGCATGTCACCAGTAACGACACGGGAAAGCTCAGATCTCGTGACTTTATTACGGAAAAGTCCCAAAGTGCTCTCCCCTCCCAGAGCCAAGGCGCCCACGTCCGGGAGGACCCAGATCCGCTTCTGGGGTGGGCGCAAGGGATCCCCAGGTGGGAGGCGGTCCGTGCAGGCGGGAGCCCGGCACTCCCGGTCCCCTGCGCCACACAGGGGAGCCTTATAGGATGGCAAACACTAAAGAGCGTGCCAGGCACTGTTCTGAACATCTTCCCCGGTTAACCCACGTAATCCCCAAGAGGAACATACGAGGTAGGTACTATAACAGTTCTTCCTGCTGCACAAAGGAGGAAGCAGAGGCACAGAGAAGCTAAGTAACTTGCCCAAGGACACACAGCCCGAGAAGGGTGGGGCTGCAATGGGACCCGGCTCGGAGCCCACGCTGAGGACCACCCTCCAGGCCGCCCCTAGCTTCCTCATCCTTGAAAAGGGCGAGCCAGTCCCCTCCTGCCTTTCCAGCCAGTGCGGTTCAGAGCCGCGAGGGGAACCTGCCTCCTCACTTCTGTGGGTCGGGCCACGGTGTGCGCGCCGGCGCTGGGACCCTGGGACCCTGGGACCCTGGGACCCTGGGACCCTGGGACCCTGGGACCCGGAGCCCGCGGCACGGATGCGTGGGGGCGCCGGGCTAGGGCTGCAGCTCGTACTGCCGCTCCGTGGCCGTGTGGAAGTCCTCCAGCACCGACTGCAGGAACTCGAAGGTGGGCCGCTCCTCCGGCCGGCTCCGCCAGCACTCGGCGATGACGCCGCGGTACAGCTCGGGCGGGCAGGAGTCGGGGCGCGGCATGCGGTAGCCGCGCTCCAGGCTGCGGATGACCTCGGGGTTGCTCATTCCTGGAGGCAGAGGGGACGCGGGGCGGCTGCAGGGCGGCAGGGGCGGGAGGCACCGACCGCGGTCTCCTCCCCCGCAGGTCACGTGGCTGCCCGCCGGGTGCCCCCTTGAAACCGGCCTTTATGTACTTTTCACTGCCCGGAGCGCCGCTGGCAATGAGGCTGTGGACTTGTCCTCAGTGCGGCCAGTTCCTCTGTGGGCGGGACCCTACCTGGCTCTGTGATTGCCTGACACGCAGCCGAAGCGCATGGCTCGCTCGCTGGGCAGGTGTTTGGGGAGAACGCACCACTCATTCATTAGGAGAGACTGTTCAGCTGCCCCAGGCCCTTCTGACTGGGGCGGGGGCCCGGGTTTTACAACCAGGGAGGGGCTACTCCCAAGGCCCAGGCCTCCACTGAGATCAAACCAACTGGGGGTAAAAGAGTCAGACCCTGACCTTTTCTTATTTCTAGGTTTGGGGGCTGATGCAGCCCTAGGGAACAAGGGGGCGCGGCCCTGTTGACAAGAGCGATGTTGAAGGGGGCAGAACAGCCTTAACCGGTTTGGCTCAGTGGATAGAGCATCAGCCTGCAGACTCAAGGGTCCCAGGTTTGATTCCAATCAAGGGCATGTACCTTGATTGTGGGCACATCCCCAGTGGGGAGTGTGCAGGAGGCAGCTGATTGATGTTTCTAACTCTCTATCCCTCTCCCTTTGTCTCTGTAAAAATATCAATAAAATATATATTCTTTTAAAAAGAAGGGGGCAGAACACCGCGCCCCCCCCCCCCCCCCAGACTGGTATGCCTGGTTACTGTCCCCACCATCGAGACTCCATTCTGACACACATTTGGGCACTCCCGGCACATGGATGGGCTGTCTGCCATCACAACCACCCAGGACCACAGGGGACCCGAGAGTCGCCACGGGAAGAAACTGCCTACCTGGGTAGGGTACTCGCCCGTATGTGACGATTTCCATCAGGAGGATGCCAAATGACCACACGTCCGCCTTGATGGTGAACACCCCAAAATGGATGGCCTCCGGGGCAGTCCACTTGATGGGGAACTTGGCCCCTGCGGGAAAAGCCATGAGCAGCTCTGTGAGGCCATGGCTGACTGACCCCACACCCCACTTCCTGCTCTTCCTGTTCCTCCCAGTCTACAGCGTCTTGCAGGGCTTGTGTATTTGTCCAGAGAGTCACTGAGATTCACTAGGACGCATGGCCAAGTGCGTGCAGACAACGGGGAACCACAGCATGAAAGGACAATAGGGACACAAACGTCACCCCGGTCACCCTCTTTAGGGCTTTGTCCAGGGGGCTTCCCTGGGCAACCACCCCGTTTCCATCTGGACAGAGGTGTCCCTTTCCCCCTGACCTGGCCTTGTGAATAACAGGGACTCAGGGCTTGGGCGAGTCACTTTAGCTTGTCCCTGCCTATTAATCCTTTCCTGCACAGTGGAAATGATGATTTGTGTATCTCTGAGAGTAACAGTGCGGAGGGGATTCAAATGCCGCTGCCCCACAAAGCCCTGCAGATGGCTGCCATCTGATCAGCATTCAGAGCGGATGGCATGGCTCAGCACCTGGCCTGCTCCCATCTCGCCTAGCGTTCTCCACCTCCCCAGCCAGCCTGAGGTCCCTCAGGGGATGAGCCATACTGATCCTTCTCCTGCACCCACTGATTAATGTGCTCAGCCGATATGGCTGGCCAGCCTGCTTGATAAATGTATGGGACCCCTTCGATTCCCCTGGTGAAGAGGAGTTTTACTTCAGTTATGCTAAAGGGCTCTGTGGAAATCTAATTCAGGTATAAGGTTTTGCTGCTCATACTTGAGAGCAGTGCCTTCTAAAGTGTCCTTTGAAACCCTAGTTCTATGGGAGGTTAGTAGATGATAAAGTGGAAATGTATTTTGGGCTCAAATCAGTTTGGAGGAGTGCAGCAAATGTACACAGTGGCTTTCCTGCAGGACTTCTCAGTGCCTTTAATATGCTGGTATGCCTTGGAAATCACCAAGGGAGCCCTGGATGGCCTTTGCAGTATCTGCAGACCTACTTCACATAGCCATTCCTCAGAGGGCAGTAGTGCTCTGCAGAGCACAGTTAGGGAAAAGCTGATCCACCTGGGGGTAAGGCCAGAATTGTGGAAACCCCACAGCTCTCTGATCTCTTCACACAGGGCTCTGCTATGTAGTGATGAGGAGAAGTCCAAGGGGAGTTGGGAGTTGGGGAAGGTTAAGTCGCAAGGTCTCCCTGTGGTTGGGAGTCTCTGCTCACCCTCTTGGGCAGTGTATTCATTGTCGATGATCCGGGCCAAGCCAAAGTCACCGATTTTGCAGCCCAACGTCTCAGACACCAGGATGTTGGCCGCCCTGAGGTCACGGTGGATTGAATTCATTTTCTCAATATACGCCATTCCTTCGGCAATCTGGGGGAACACGCCACAAAGGGAAGGGCAGCATGGGGACCTCCATGCAAGGACCTCGCCCATCTGGGGCGCTCTACAAGGGGAACTTGGCCCCTGCGGGAACAGGGGAGAGGAAGGACCCTGCCCACCCTCACCACCAGCCTGTCTGTAGAAGCATCCTTCATCCTCTCAGTCTGGAAGGGGAGGGAAGGAATGCTTGATGTTTGTTGTCTTGGGTAGGTGCATGGAGGGTGGTGGTGCTGGAGAAGGAGCAGGTTCTTGGGTGGAGTAGAAAGGCTTCCACTGTCCTCAGCTGAATAAGCTACACACCCTTGTCCCCTCGAAGCCCAGAAAGGCAGAGACAATGCCATCAGAGCTAGGGGCTACCTCTCCTCTCCTTCCAGGTGTCCGCAGGGGAGGGAGACAGCAGAATGAAGACAGGAGAAAAGGGAGGTCTCTGGGCAGGGGAGAAGAAAAGGAAGGGGCAGGAGGGAGAGGGGAAGGGGGGAGGGTTTCATTTTCTGTGCCTGTTGGAAGCACAGTTTTTGGAGCAGGGTGCCCTGGTTTGGAGTTGTTGACCCCTGGCCTGTTGCTGAAGCTCCCCGAGTTGTCACTGAACTTATTGGAACACAGGAAAGGGGTGTCCAGGTCATGGAGTTGGGTGAGCATTAAATGAGACAGGTGGCTGAGAGCCTAACCCAGCACCGCTTCAGGGCAGGCCCTCAGGGAGCAGGGGCCAAATCCCGATGGAACAGAGGCAGGAAAAGAAGAGGAGACTCCATGGCTGTCCCCTGTCACCAGCACTGGGCCGGAATAGCTGTTTGTGCTGCTCATGTATCCTTTAGCCAAGGAAACTCACTCAGGCTTCATTCTCTGCACTCCCATTGATAGATGAAGAAACTGAGGCAGAGCATAGAAAGCCAGTTAATCATCTCAGACCTGTGGCGGCAAGAAGCCAGCACTGGGATTAATCACACCTCTCTTTCTGTTTCCAAGTGTATTGATTTATCCATGAAGGAATGAATTCATTCATTCATTCCTTTGCTAAATCATTCCATCAACACACACTTACTGGTATGATACTGTGGGGACTATAAAGCTAAGTATCGAGTATCGAGTAGCATTTAGCAGTGCTCATCCCATTAAAAAATATGTATCGAGTAGTACTAGAAATACCAAAGAAAGAAAGAAAGAAACAAAGAAAAAAGGTTGAGTAGGACCCAGATCTGCTTTCAAGGAGAAGAATCTACCTTGAATCTACCTGCATGATGCTAACGAGAACATACGAGCTAAGTGCTCTCTAGCACTTTTCTGTCCAGGGAACGTTTACTAGAAATGACACTTGACTTGGGTCATGAACATTGATTAGGATTCTTCCAGGTGAGAAGAGAGTCAAAGGCATTTGGGGAAGAGAGGAGCCCGGGCAAAGGCTCTCAAGGCATCAGAGAGCTGCCGTGTGGCTGCGCCTGGGGTTGTGGTTGGAGGGGAGCTGTGCATTCCATCCTGTAGAGCAGGAAAAGGCCTGCCCAGAAGGGCATTGAGTTTGAGTGTTTGTGTGTGTGTGTGTGCACGCATGTGCACCCGTGGTGAGGTACTAGCATGACTAGAAAATGGTTTAGAAGCTGATCACCTGGGAGGTTCTGATTTTGGGTTTCTTAACCCTCAGCATCTTGGCCATACCTGGGGGTGAACTGAGGTGGCTTTTCACATCCTTTGCCCCTGGATGACTAAGGAATTGAATACAAGGCAGGAGAGAGCGAGAGAAGGAAAAGAAAGGAGCCCACGGGTTTATCACTCATATGTGGTTTGAAACCGGTTACCAGAGCTAATTTTCTGAGACCATCTCACCAGCCTCCTCAAACCTGTCGGTGGAAAAAGGGTGTGGTGACATCAGTTCCTGCATCGATACTAATAACAGATAAGGCCTCCGGGGTGGGGAGGGGTGTGTGGGGAGGGGAGGTTTCCTTTCTGGAGCCGGATGTGTGTGTGCATTTACATGTCTCATAGGTTGACCACAGATTTTCTGCTGAGAGTTCCAGTTTTAACAGACGCACACTCGGGGCCCCCAGATGGGTTTTCCTGCCAGTGAGAGGCCTCAGCTAAAATCGCTGAGGAGGAAAGAGCCTCCTCTCCATTCCCCGCCCCCCCGCCTCAGAAGATGCTTGTGGACACCTCCTGCGGAAGAAATGAGGTCACCACAAAACACTTGCCTGCCATGCTACATGGAATTCATGCAAACTCTCTGGGTTTTCCATACCACCATCCGTTCTCCCTCTCTTCCTTATTGATAGAACCCACATCATCCCATCATGGTTGCCCAGAATGAAGACTACATTTCCCAAGATCCCTTGCAGCTAGGTGTGGCCAGGAGGATGTCAGAGCAATGTAGTGGGTGACTTCTGGGAGCTTTCTCTAGGGAGGAAAATGGGCTTTCAACCCCTTTACTTCTTCCTGCTGACTGAGAAGAGGACAAGATGGTAAGGCGTGAGCATCCACCTTGGGCAATCCGATGACATGCTAAGACACCTGGCAGATGGAAGAAACCTGGGTCCCTGTGACTTTGAGAGACAAGTCCACCTACCACCCAGACTTTCCACCTTTGGATGTTGACACATTCAAGCCATTATTACTTTGGGTTTTCTGTCCTTCACAGCCCAGCCTAAATCAGATAGATACAACCTCTAAATAGTTGATTTTGTTAAACCAGAGGGCAGGGAGGAGAGACCTGGAGGCCTCGGCCCCCCATGAGGGTGTTGGCACTCAGGTCCGCTGCCCTTGGCAGCTCACAAACCTGGGCCGACATGTCGATCAGTCTTGGGAGGGACAATCTGCTGCCTTCATCCGTCTTCAGGAAATCCAGCAAGCATCCTGAGGAAAGAGAAGCTGCAGCTACCCTTCTGCAAATGACCCCTCCCCGGCCAGGCCAGCCTCCTCCAGGTGTGGGCTGCTCCCCACCGGGGCCAGAAGCAGGTGGCGCTCAGTGGGACTCTTGTCCACAGAGAAGAAATCCATCCACAGTGTCAGAGTGCCTTCCGCTCTGCAGAATTCCAACCTCGGTCCTCACGGCACCCAGGAGGCAGCTAATATGCTCCCGGCAACTCACAGGAGGTTAGTTTTCAGCCAGGTTCAGGGTCACAAGCCAGGGAGCCAGGAGCAGAACCTGCTCCTCTGACTCTAAGTTCTGTGCTCATTCCGGCATGACCTTCTCGCTCCCTTCACCCTTTGTTGGTAGAAAGTGTGCCTCTCAGCACCAGAATAGAGAGACCCAGGCCCTGGGATTTGGTGTGTCTAAAAGCCCTGAGGGACACTCACCTGAGGTGTGGCTAAGAGGTGAGCAGGGGAGCCATTGGGTCCCCAGCTCAATGTGGGGCCCCAGCTCAATGTGGCCCCCCTTCAAGGCGACATTTAGAATCCACAGGAAGCAATGTGTGGTCAGTGTCACCGGAGGGGTGAGAAGGAGGTCAAAGGCCAAAGCCCAATCCCCGGCCCACTGCCTCATGAGAGCTTGGCCACACTGGGGACCTCAGAGACCATCAATTCCAATCTCTCCTTTCACCGTGTGGTAAAATGTTCATATGGTTTTAAAAGGTCCCATGGCTGGTGAGTGGTAGACCTGGGACTAGAACCATCTCTGGATGCCCAGCCTACTGCTCTTTCAACTTGGCCATGGTCTGTTCTCCCCAGCAGGTGTCAAACAGTGTTGGCCACAGAAGGCATACTCCAAGTGCTCCTGAGCGGAGGACACAGCTCTAGAGAGCCACTGACTAGTACTTGTCTTGTTCCTCCCCTATGTCCTCTATGGCTATGGGACACCCTAGGCGCACAGTATGTTGGCTAATCCACTCAGCCCACGGCTCAGTGATCCCCTGCACAGGTCCCCTGCCAGGCAAACCCATGGCAGCAGATGGGCCTCTGCCTTCTCAGCCCCTAAGCCTATAGCCTCCCCCATCCCTGCCTCTGTCTGAGGGACACAGGCCCCCACGGGGCACCACCTCTGGCCATGTACTCGGTCACGATGTAGATGGGCTCCTTGGTGACTACGGCATAGAGACGAACCAGCCTTTCATGCTGGAGAGTTTTCATCAGGTTGGCCTCGCCCAGGAAGGCCTCCGGAGACATGGTTCCCTCCTTCAGGGTCTTGATGGCCACCTTTACATTGTTTCTGTAATAACCTGAGCCGGGAGACGGGGCGGGGTGGGGGAGAGAATGAAGAAGCCATTCAGAAGTCCCAGAGGCTGTGAGAGGTGATCTCTTAACCAAAACCTACATAAGCTTTTGGGAGCCATCCGATGCTGGGAAGTGGGCTGCGGGTTGAGGCTAGAGCCACCCCCTTAGGAAGTGGCCCTGAGCTGGAATGTACAGCTTCTGAGGGTGATGGATGTGTCAGCTTATCTTGCCAGATGTCAGCCTGTCTCAGCCTCCCTCCGGCATTTGAGGAACAGTGTTCTATGCCTCCATCACCTCATTGGTGAAATGGGTATCATCGCCTCTGTCCCTTCTCCCTCACAGCCTTTCTGGGGAAACAGGATGCACTGTGCAAATCCTGAGCCTTCTGTGCGTCAGGACGCAGGGCAGGGGGAGAGGCTCCCGGCATACCACACACTCACCCATCCAGACCTCGCCAAACTGCCCAGACCCAAGTTTCCGGACCAGCTTGAGAGACTGCCGGGGGATTTCCCATTCATCCTGGGCCCAGAGGTTCTGAGGAGCCAGGCTCACACAGGGTTGAGTCAGCTTCTGGCATAAGCCATCCCCTTTCTCTGTGTTAGAGAAGAAGAAATGGGGCTGGAGGTTACCAGAGCAGCCAGGCTCACATCTCTTCTTGGAGAGCCTTACCTCTCTTAGCTGTGTCCCGTACCACCTGTTGCTAGCCCCACCCCCACCCCAAGTGCTCCTATACACATGTGCATGCGCGCACACACACACACACACTCAGCTCTTTGCAATTGTTTGGTATAAAGCAAGGCATGCTAGCATCAACCTGATTCTCTCTAAGAGGAAAACATTTGTTACTCTCCAGGTTGTTGAATGCTGATCCAGTAGACGGGATTAAGTACACAGACTTTAAATCACTATGTTGACAATGTCAACTCCAAGATAGCACCAATGATTCTCAATCCCGAGATCTTAGCAATAAAGAGATACAAGGGCTTCCCGGCTCAGGTCTCCACCCCCATCACATGCCCCGTCTTACTAGAGTAGTGCTGTACCAAGGCCTGGAGTGTGGGGAAGGTGATTCGGGGGGAGACGTAATAGCCCCCTTCATCCAGGGAGCGGATCTTATAGTGTTTGATCACCTCCCCCTGGGTGGTCACGTCCTTCACAGACAGGGAAAAGGCACCTGGAGGGTTAATAAACACACAGGCATGAGAAGAGAGGCATTAAGAGGGAGAATTGGATTGGGCTGCGGGCTTCATTTCAATGCCTTGGGGAAAAGCTCCCTGCATTCTGCTCTCCATTTTGACCACTTCCATCCTGGGCTGCCTTTTCCTTCATCTCAACCTCAGGTTTCTGGAAGCCTGCCCTATCAACTCCATCCGACTCTGTTCTAGATGTTCCTGCCAGAGTTTCCCCAACTCAGCCAGGGCACCAAGAACTCTGGAGCAGGGAGGACGTTCTCTTAGGAAGCAGGACCGGGCACCTGGTCACTCAGGGACCCTTTGCCATGGAATATTGAGAATGTAGAGCTGTTGGAGGGACTAAAAGGTTGACTGATTGATTGATGCATTCTGGCAGATAAGGCTGACTCTAACTCACCTGCAACAGCAAATCTCAACCTCAAGCACCCCTGTCCAGGGAGGAGAGCATGACCAGCTGTTTCCCAGGGGTTCTGTTCACATCCACTCGCAAGTCAGTGTGATTTGTCATCTATGTTAATGTTTGCCTGCAGACAACGCCTAGCCGATGCCAGGGGTTAAGAGTAAGTTAAGGAGGCAAGAGTTTCCAGTTGAAAAACTTCTTCCCATTAACTTGATGTTTTCATAAAAATGCCTCTGACCGCCTCTCTGGGTACCATGCCCCTACTCTAACTGGGAGGTGAGAAAGCCGAGGCCCAAAGGGGGATGTCTCTTGGCTCTGGTCACTCTGCTAGGTAAGCAGCAGGCTTGGGAGCCCTGGAGTCCTCACTAAGGACTTGCCTACCGCGAGCAGTACCACTCCCTCCCGCCAGATGTCAGGCTTGAACACCTCTTTTTTGGGACATGTCGCTTGATTTTCGGCTGTACTGTTTGTCAGCAAGCATTTCCTTTCTTTTCAGACCATCACTCTATCTCAAACTCGTTCTCTCTTTCCATCTCCCTTAACCATCGTGCCTCTCTCATCACCTCCTTGCAAAAGGACCCCGAAGAGGGTGGGTGTCGCATCAGGCGCCTTGCTCCGGCCACAGCCCACACCATGCCTGCAACCCCAGCCCCAACCACAGGCTGCAAACTGTCTCTCCCACCTTGCGCCCAGTAGGTGCAACTATGCCCCAGAATTTAAGGAATTGGAGAGTGGCTCTAATGAGTTCCCACCACCCGATCGAGACAAAGGGATTCCTCCCCCATTTCCTTGGCTGCACCCTGAGTGCACAAACTCACGATGAGCCCAGGAGACCTGCTCTCTTCCAGCCAGAACCACTGCCCAAGTTCACGACTTAGGGTCCCCTCACTTGCCCAGGCTCATCAAGGATCTGCTATTATCTTTTAACAATTTGGTATTCTTCTTAAAGGAACGCCCAAATCCTATCAGCTTCAGGTTCACAAAATCTGCACCTCCTGCTTCAAAACCCAGACCCCCTGCCCTGCCTCTGGGTCGCGCTGGGCACGCAGACTGGGCTCCCAGAGACAGAGATTTCTTAACCCCGAAAGGCCACCTGTTCTTGGACTAAGGGGTGCTCACACACATACCGATAAACTGAGGCTAGAGACACTAAGGGACACCTGGAAGCCACAGGGAGCTAGGACTCTGTCCCCTTGCTTCTGAGTTTCTACCCTGTCTTACAGCCATTGTAGACAGATGTAGACAGAGGGATCTTGCGTTGGAGTTCTGAGGGGTTGCATGTGCGTGAGTGTGCGCGTGCATGAATAGGTGTATGTGTCGGGGGTGACGATGCTTGGATAATTCTGCAGCCCAGCTCCATCTGGCCAGTGCCCATCTGGGATTAGCTTCCCACAGTGGGCAAGGAGGAGGTCCCCACCCTTAGAGAACCCCTCCCTCCTCCACACCGAGGTCGGGAGGGGGACACCTTAGCCACAGGCAATGAGAAAAACATCCTTCCCAGGGTGAAATGACATATCTGTCAATATAATAGGTGTGGGTGGGGATATGCATGAAATAAGACGGGCTGAGCTGGGCGTTGGGTACAAGGGGTTTCATTATACTAGTCTCTCTACTTCTGTATGTGTTTAAAATAGTCTACAAAAGGAGCAAAACACATAGGTTTCATTCTTGGACATAGGTGCTCTGCCATTAAAATGGAATAGTGGCAACATACATACAGGGTGGGGCAAACGTAGGTTTGCAGTTGTGAGTGCGTGAAACAGGTTTTATTCTTGTATGTTTATTTATTAGTTATTTTCCATATGAAAAACGAAACCTACGTTTGCCCCACCGTGTGTGTGTGTGTGTGTGTGTGTGTGTGTAATTAAATGCATCCATTGGTCCATTACAGGAAATTCTGCACAGAGAAGTCTGCACAGAGCACCCCAACTTATCAATGCACCCCTTCTCCTCCAATCCAGCCCCGGCCCTTTGAGGGGCATGAGGCTGAGGGCTGTCCCCTGAGCCTCACAGTGTGTGATAAGCAGCTCTCTGTGTCCAGCATCTGCTGCTCTGGTGTTTCCACTCACTGCAGATCTAAGGCCGTGAATGGAGCTGTGTGTGTGTGTGTAATTGAATGCCAAACCTCTGTCCATTCTCATCGTGCCAACCACAGGGAACCAAATCCAGCCTGAACTGGGAGCCTGGGGCCTGGGGGCTGCCAGGTTCTCCTGGCTGGCATTCCCCTCCCACTGCCCCGGCAGCAGCCATGCCGCAGGTGGGGGCCGCCCAGAGCACACAGGGAAGGAAGGGCTCTGCCCACGCTTACCTTTGTTGGTTTCGCTCTCTCTGATGAGAAAGGAGCCCACCTTGTTGATTGGAGCCAGAAGCTGCCTCTCGGCATCTTTCCGGCTAATTGATCTAAAGAACCACCTGGAAAAGGTCAAAGGCAGGCGAGCCTCAGAGAGTGGCCACGCTCCTCGGATCATTCTTCTCCAAACCTCCCTCCTAAGCTGTGCCTCTGCCCCCAAGAAATAAAATTTGTGTTCCTGTTCCCAGGTCCACCCTGAGCTAGCGCTCCTCCCAGCTTGATCCACGCATGCCCCTTGGTGTCGTCCTCCCCTTTCTTCCCACTCCTGGACTTACTGTTTTCTCGAAGTGAAACAAAACCATTATATGGGTGCCCTTTGTTAACTTCACTCGGGGAAAAGGCGCCCAGCCGCCTACTCTCAGAGCACACTCTCCTTGCAGTCGGTCTCTGAAGTAGATTCTCAGAGTCTGATTCCCACCATGGCCCCCTGCGCAGGGACTGGTCAGCGTGGGAGTGCATGCTGTTCCCAGGCCGGGCCAGGGCCGGGAGTGCCAGACAAGGAACCCTTCCAAGGGCGACCTACCATCGCTGCACGAGGGACACCAGGTGGGACCACTAACCCGGTTCCTATGCTTTGCTCCTGAGTTTGACATGAGGAGCCACGTATTTCTCATTTTACAGCTTCCCCAGTCCCTGGACAGAGCCGGGCCCTGGGTCCTGTTTGCTCAATGCCCTCTGTGTGAGTGAATGAATGGCTGAAGCCCACAGCCGACCTTCCAGGGGCTCATGAGGATGCTGCTCCTTGATAATCCAATTCTGAATGAGCCACCACCCTGGGAGTGCCCCAGGCCCCAGCCCCGGGAGGCACTGGGGAGTGTGAGCCCATCCAGTGCCTCCTTGTTAGCTTGCAAGGCCGTGGGACACGGGGACGTTTCAGTCCAGGTGAGCCAGGAAAGGTCGGTTCTCATATGGGGGAGTGAGGTGCTCACAGAGGAGCGACTCTTTCAGGATCGTGCAGCAATTGAAACATCGTCAAGCCTTTTCCAGGAGTTCCAGCTCCCTGTCCCTTTCCTGCTCCCTCCTGCTGGGCTCACACAGGCTTACTTTTTAGCCACTGTCTGGCCACACCCTGCACGGCAGAAGCAGGGGACATGCCTCTGCTTTGAGGGGCCTTCCGTCTGTCCACTTACTTTTCCACTTCCAGGGTCTCTACTCGGGCCACAAAGTTGCTAGGCACGTAGCCTTCTCTTCCCGTGATGAGAGACTTGGCCAACCACCAGTCTCCAGACCTAAGGGAAGAAGGAAACAACAAAAATGAGAGAGTGGCTCAGACGGGTGCCTCTCTGCAGCAGCTCTCAGCCCCCTGGGACTCACAGGGAGGCAGAGGACCCACAGAGGCAGACAGCCTGACAGATGAGAGGGAGCTCACGTAAGCTGCTCAATGACGTGGAACTACCTGGGCTATTTCAAACTCATGGTGCTCCTGGCCCAGGGGAGAGGGGGGATGCACAGCCTCCAGGGGACAGTTGGTCTAGACAGCCTGACCAACCCACCGGGGCCCCTGTCTCACAGTGAGTAGCCTTCCTCTTGATTAGTGGACGTCTTTAGAACATAGTGAGTGAGTTGGGACTGGACAGGAAAGACAACACAGGAGGGCTGCTGGTGACAGGAGGAACGGGCGGCCCAGGGATGGCCAACAGGTCAGGGTTTGCATGCTGCTAGCTCAAGGTCATTGCAGAACATCAAGAACAAAGCAGGCCCTCAGGACAATCAGATGTTTGAGATCAGATTCTGGAGGAGTCTCTGAGAAGGAACAGTGGGAATAAACCACAGCCGATTTCATAAGTAGAATCCCGTGCGAGACAAATATTGACACAACTGACTCCAACACAACGCTGTGATGGAGCGACTAGGCGAACACTGTGGGAGTCAGGAGGAGGTGGCATTAGAAGTGGGTTTTGAAGGAAGAGTAGGATTTTGACAGCGGAGCAGGAAACCCCCTCAGCAGCAAGACTTTGGAAAGGCAGATGGAAGAAAGACAGTTGGGTCAAGTTAAAGAAGATGCTGGGTACCTGGGCCTGGGGTTGGGCAGTGGAGAGAATATTCTGGAGGCAGCTAAAGAGAGCATGGTGGGGTGGAATAAGGCAGATGGGCGGATGGGTGGGAGTCCTGCTCTGATAGGGAGCTGCAGAGGCCTCTGACCACGAGACAGCATCCTGGAGACTTACAGCATCCTGGAAACTTACTCTTTTAGGATCTGCAGCTTCTCCCCTTTCAGCATCTGCAGGTCACGGTCATTCAGTGCCACGTAGTCATACAGCGCCACCACGAAATGCTCTTCTAGGGGGAACAAGGAAGACATGGCCACCGCTTAGGCCCATGGCATAAGCCTGTGTTGTGAGCACCTTCTGGCTACTAAGAGGGTCAGGAAAAGGTAAGGATAGAGGGGAAGCCATGGTGAGCCTTCTCACTCACTGATGCGGAAGACATTTCTGTCTGGCAGACTGGCCTCCTGAGCTTGCTGCTGGGAACAAGGGCATACTGCCCCTCTGAGCCCACCGTGACTTCCTTTCTGGACCCCCTCAGGCCTAGACGGGGCTAGTGTGTAAGGGACTGGGTAGCCCAGCATTTAGGGAGATCAGCAGCGTGGACCTGATGGCCAAAGACCCAAGCCTGGAAACCAGTGTTGGCTGATCCCTTATCTCCTGGAGGCATGTGAGCTTCTCCTCTCTTCCCGTCCCCACCTGTCCCTTCCAGCCTCTGCTCCAAAGGGAGCAGTGGTCTTAGAACATGGACCTGCAGGCATGCCCAGGTCCCATCATGGTGCTTCTGGCTGGCAGCCCCCTGCTTGCTGGTGGTCCCTAGGACGGAGGTGGAGAGAGGGCTCCAGAGCTTGCATGGCATCTCTCAACTGATGAGGGCTTTTCTGCACAGCTGTGAGGAGCCAAGGCCCACCTGGAAAAGGTCACCTGGAGACCACACAGCTTCCCGGAGAGTGATGTCTCTAATGCTTGGCGTGACCTTGGGCTGGTCACCTTCCCATGTTGGGAAGAAGGGGTTGGAGGAGATGACAGAGGCCCCTCTGGTTCTGAGATTCAAATTCCTGTACCAAAAGCAGTTAGTTTATTTCCTTCACCTAGACCAGTGGTTCTCAACCTTCTGGCCCTTTAAATACAGTTCCTCATGTTGTGACCCAACCATAAAATTATTTTCGTTGCTACTTCATCACTGTAATGTTGCCACTGTTATGAATCGTAATGTAAATATCTGATATGCAGGATGGTCTTAGGTGACCCCTGTGAAAGGGTCGTTCGATCGCCAAAGGGGTCGCGACCCACAGGTTGAGAACCGCTGACCTAGACTTTCTTTCTGGAAATTTGACCCCTCTGGCAGGAAGCGGAGGGTGGCCCTACGATGCTAATTAATTGTGATCTCCAAGAGGATGAGGGACACCAGGTGAGGTCACTACCCCGGCTCCAACACCTGGCTCGTGAGTCTGACAGATGCTGAGTTCTTGCAGAGAGGAGCCACGTCTTATACAGCTTTCCCAGTCCCTGGACAGAGCCAGCTCTGGGTCCTGTTTGCTCAGTGCCTTCTGTGTGCGTGAGTGAATGAATGGCGTAGGCCCAGGCCAGCATTCTGCTCTCCCGTACGCCACTTCAGAGTGAGACCCTCCTGAGGTCTGAGCCCCTGACTCAGGAAGGCCCTCGAGGTGATTTGCTATGTCACCTCTGTAGTCCCGCCCACCGAAGTGCAAGTGGAGATGGGCGCGGGAGGGTGTAGTGAGTGGTTAGAACAGCTTTGGGCAAACTACGGCCCGCGGGCCGGATCCGGCCTGTTTGAAATGAATAAAACTAAAAAAAAAAAAAAGATCGTACCCTTTTATGTAATGATGTTTACTTTGAATTTATATTAGTTCACACAAACACTCCATCCATGCTTTTGTTCCGGCCCTCCGGTCTAGTTTAAGAACCCATTGTGGCCCTCGAGTCAAAAAGTTTGCCCACCCCTGGGTTAGAAGGTCAGCAGGGGACTTTCGAAAGTGAGGAACAGGGTGGTAATTCAAACAGCAACAAACTGAGGGCTGGGAAGGAGGACTCAGAACCGTGGTCCTCACCCTCTGAGATTGGGAGTTAGATCTTTGAAAGCCTGGGTTTCGTGGTGCTGTTTGTGTTCACTGTAACTCTTGTCTTGTGCTCATCTGTAGTTTGTAAAGTCCTTTACAAACACCCACCGAGGCACATTAAAGGAACCGGTGCCTGGCTGCCGGAGAGGCCCCCAAGGGCAGGCGAGGGTGGGTCAGAGCTGGGCCACAGGCTCCTCCCTCAGCCTCCCCTAGCCGTCTCCCCTAAGACTCTAGGGGCCCAGGCACTTCCTCTCCAGGAAGCTGTCCTGACTGAGCCCCTGTTCTAACTGCATAAATCCGGGGCCTGGGGAGGAGGCCTGAGGAGCCTCAGCTTCCAAAGCAGCCCCTTCTTACCTTGATCCGGGTGTGTGTTGTGAGGTGCAGGAGCCAGGTGGTTAAACAGGACCTGGAGCAGAAACACATGCCCTCTGCGTTAGTTCAAGGCCCGTGGCTGGGCAGGGCCTGCAGGGCGGTGGGTGAGGCTGCTGTGAGTGTGGGAGCTGCCCTGTTGGCACAGGAGTTTGCACAGGTACCAGTGCCATCTCGAATAAGCCCCGGATCACCTGCCATCTTTGCCCAGACCTTATATATACATTTAGAGGAGCAGTATGTAGGGATGCCCAACTTTTCAAGAGGCAGCTGTGGAATGGATGTGGTGGTCGGGGGAGGGGGGGACACCCCATCACCTGGCTTAAAATCCTGCCTCTGCCATTAAATGATGAATTTTCTTAAGAAAAATTATTTTTAAAATGTATCTCTCTCATCATTGATGTTTCTATCTCTCCATCTCCCTTTCTCTCTGATATCAATAAAAATATATTTTAAAAAATGTATTTCCTTACACTTGTGCACTGCTGGTGGGAATGCAGACTGGTGCAGCCACTATGGAAGGCAGTATGGAGGTTCCTCAAAAAATTGGAAATGGAACTCCCATTTGACCCTGTGATCCCACTCCTAGGAATATATCCCAAGAAACCAGAAACACCAATCAGAAAGGATATATGCACCCAGATGTTCATAGCAGCACAATTCACCATAGCTAAGATCTGGAAACAGCCTAAGTGCCCATCAGTAGATGAATGGATTAGAAAACTGTGGTACATCTACACGATGGAATACTATGCTGCTGTTAAAAAGAAGGAACTCCTACCATTTGCAACATCATGGATGGAACTGGAGAGCATTATGCTAAGTGAAACAAGCCAGTCAATGAAGGAAAAATACCACATGATCTCACTCATTCATGGATAATAAAGACCATTACAAACTTTTGAACAATAATAGATACAGAGGCAGAGCTGCCTCAAACTGATTGTCAAACTGCAGTGGGAAGGCCAGAGAGAGTTGGGGGGCAGGAGGGAGGGGAGTAAGAGATCAACCGAAGGACTTGTATGCATGCATATAAGCATAACTAATGGACATAAGACACTGGGGGGTAAGGGAGGGTAGGGGTTTGTCAAGGGGGGGGGGGAAGGATACTTATGTAATACCCTTTGTAATACTTTAAGCGAAAAATAAAAAAAATAAATAAAAAAAAAATGTATTTCCTTAAAACTTAACTTAATATATTCCTACGAATATACCCTGTAGAGAAACTTTTGCATATGTGCACCAGGAAACATGTGCAACATTGCTCCCAGCAGAAACACTAATAATAATAATAATAATAATAATAATAATTACATGACCAAATGACCAAAGAATAGATAAATTGGGGCATATGCATGCAATCAATCCTACACAGCGGTGGCAGCTGAGGAGCTATAGCTACAGGCATCCACATGGATGATGCTCCCAATGAAAAACACAGATTTGAAACCCACGTCTCAGAAGAATCCATGCTGTTGGACTCATTAGATTTAAAGTTCACAACATGCAAAATTAAATTAAATAGTGTTTAGGAATATATGCCTATAGGATGCTACAGAAGAAGCAAAGCTAAGGAGTAAGCACATCAGAATAGTGGGGCCTGGGCGAGGGGGACAGACTGGGGGACAGCAGAGGCCTTCCGCGCGATGGGTCACTTTCTAATTCTGAGGATGGGAGGGGCTGCACTAAGTGTTCATTTTATTCTCCTGCTTTCAATCTGTTACCAATAATCTTTTTTTGGTATTTATTAAACACAAATTTGAAGGAGCAATTTGCAAAATGGTATGTATAGTATTACGGTTCCACTGAAAATAGAAACACATAAATAGCACACAAGAAAGGAGTCTGGGGTGAGGGCACGTGCTGGGGGGTTGGAATGGCTGGGGAGAGGTCAATGGGGGGGGAAAGGGAGACGTATGTAATACTCTAAACAATAAAGAATTAAAAGAAGAAAAGGGTCTGGAGGCAGGACCTCTGCAATGCTAACTCCGGGTATCACTGGCTAGTGGGATATGAGTACTTATAAATTTTTTCATAATTGATATGTATTATGTGACTTTTTAAAAGCTAAAAACAGTCCAGGTTCTACTACTTATTAGCATATAACTCTGAAGAAGTTATTGAATCTAAGTCCTATTGAGTAATTTTCTCAGTCGGATAAATCAATAATTAATCTATGGCCCTTTGATCATTCATTTATTCAACAAACATTTCATTGTTACATGCCAAGCCCTGCACTAAGTTGGGACACCGATAAGATGCCTGGTTTACCTAAGAAATGGGAATAGCAGTCACCACTCCCATTTGGTCACAGTTGGGATGAAGTGATGACTAGTTGGATGTGCCTGGCAGGGGTGGGGGTGGGGGGGTGGAGAGCAGGAAAGAGGAGTCCAGGCATGACTTCCAATTGCCCCAAATAAAAAGGGGGTAGGTGGCCAGATGGGGGGACACAGACAGTCATCTAAAAATGCATCTCGCCAAAACCGGTTTGGCTCAGTGGATAGAGCGTCAGCCTGCGGACTGAAAGGTCCCAGGTTCGATTCCGGTCAAGGGCATGTACCTGGGTTGCGGGCACATCCCCAGTGGGAGACGTGCAGGAGGCAGCTGATCGATGTTTCTCTCTCATCGATGTTTCTAACTCTCTATCTCTCTCCCCTCCTCTCTGTAAAAAATCAATAAAATATATTTTTTTAAAAATGCATCTTTAGGAACCAGTAGCATCAAAGGGAGCTAACTACTTTGTAAACAAACCAGAACTTTGGGACAGGCTCCATGAACACTCGAGGGCCTGTGGGGGAGGTGAGCATAGGCACCCTCCCCTCTTAGGTTGCCTTGTCCCAGGGGAGTGAGCTCTTTGGAATGCTGGCACACCAGGAAGGGGACAATGATCCAGGAGCTTCTGGATAGAGTTGAGGGCAGCAGATATTGCTAAATGCCCTAGACCAGGGGTCCTCAAACTACGGCCCGCGGGCCACATGCAAATACAAATATTGTATTTGTTCCCATTTTGGTTTTTTACTTCAAAATAAGGTATGTGCAGTGTGCATAGGAATTTGTTCATAGTTTTTTTTTAAACTATAGTCCGGCCCTCCAACGGTCTGAGGGACAGTGAACTGGCCCCCTGTTTAAAAAGTTTGAGGACCCCTGCCCTAGACTCTCCCCCGCACCCTTTCCTCAGCTGACCTCTTTGATTTTCCTTTCTCTTCAAGGCTGCCCTTGCCCAATGAAAACTCGCTAAGAATTATTGGGGGCGAACCACGCACAGGTCTGTGCTAAAGGTAATACATGATAGCACTGCATACTTGTATCTACATGGCGTATTGTTACATCCCCATCAGAAAGGCACTTTTATTCTACCCACTTTACAGGTGGGGAAACTGAGGCTAAAGGGAGTTAAGAAACCTGCTTCAAAGGTACAGCTAACAGGTTTAAATTCCAGCAATCTGATGGTTAAATATTTTATGATCTGTAACACCGATATGAGCTCGGGTGGCACTGGCATGGGGGAGGGGGCTGATTTGTGGGAGCCCTGGGTTATCAAGAGAGGGCACTGGGACTTGCTAGAGACTAGGAGCAGCCCCCAGGGAGCCACACGTGCTCTGTGCTCTCCCCCCTCCCCCTCCCTCTCCAGCTGGGAGAAGCGATCACTCACCAGGGGTGGCAGTGGTGGGGGCTCTCTGCTGTGGGCGCTGACCTTCACAGGGCTCCATTGGCCCTTACTCTTCTCCTTGACCTGCTTTTTGCTGCTCACCACTCCCATCCTGTCAGAGAACACACAGCAGATGGGTGATGTGAGCACGTCTTCAGAGCCTCTGAACGGAAGAGCTCCCCTAAACTTCTTCCCGGCGGCCAATTAGAGAGGTGGGGTGGAAGTGGGGGACGGTGAAGGTCAAAGTCAGACCCAAAGTTAGAATGGGGTTGGTGGGTTAAGCTTGCATCCATCTTTTTTCCCCAGAGCAGGGAGAACTGGCCCAGAGAGGAGAAATGACTGGACTTGGGACACAGAGATTATAAACTACTAGAGTGGACTCCACCCCTCATCCCACTTCCCGGGACAGGAGTCTTGGCATCTGGAAAGAGTCTGACCAATGTGTCCAGTGGTCTGGGTCTTAGTTGTCACCTGCCACTGCCCGCATCACCGGGAAAGTCACACTTCCTCTCTTGACCCGTTAGGGCGTGTCAACACGGTCCTTGCCAACTCAGGTATTCAGGTCAGACTTCATAAATTTAGGGCACACAGATAGCACAGGCGTCTAAGGCCAATCGCAGCTTCTCCAGGAATATCAGGGAATCACAGGATGACAGGTGTGGGAAACACCCTAGTCAGTGATGGCGAACCTATGACACGCGTGTCAGAGGTGACACGCGAACTCATTTTTTTGGTTGATTTTTCTTTGTTAAATGGCATTTAAATATATAAAACAAATATCAGAAATATAAATCTTTGTTTTACTATGGTTGCAAATATCAAAAAATTTCTATATGTGACACGGCACCAAAGTTAGGGTTTTTCAAAATGCTGACACGCCGAGCTCAAAAGGTTTGCCATCACTGCCTAGATTCTGGCCACTCTCGCCACCACCCTCATCCCAGGGGCTGCTATTTAGGGAGGGCTTACTCTGGACCAGGAATGTCACAAGCGCTATCTCATATCCCACTCTCAACTCTCTAAAGTGTAAGCAGGTGTTCGTACCATCCCAGCACTATCCCAGCCAGGACTGTGGTTTGAGGCATTAAATAGCTGTTTCATGATCAAAACAATTAATCAATACAGAGCAACTCTGAAGCCTGGCTGACCCCAGACCACCACACTCAGCCGCACACCTGGGTCCTCCCCCAGACCCGGACATCGATAGAGGAAGGGACCTTGAGTCCTGGCCAGCCGTGTGGTCCCTGGTAGACTCCTGATTGCCTTTGGATGTCTGCACCATAGTTCATAGATTCTGAGATACACCTTTTTTATATTTCAGTATCTCTGAAAATGGAGTATGTTTTACAATTGATGATGGCTCATATTATAATTACAGCATATTTTTTTCTCTTTCGGTGATACATAAAATAACTGCTAGCCTTCTAAGTAATGGTGTCTTAGATTCAATGAAACATGGTAATGGGTTGCTGTTTTTCCGGAGAGTTAAAGGTACTAGTACATGCCTCATAGTATTTCTCCTTAAACTCAACTTAAAAAAAGAAAAGACTATAATAATTTTGAATATAGAACAGAGAGCCACAAATAATCCATACTATTTCTGAGTGTGCTTTGCCTACAGAACATATAATACTGTACATTTGTAAAAAAAATAACACTTTCTGTATTTAAGTAGTTACTTTGTGTCAGTTCAGATCAACTTTAACATCAGACGAAATATGGTGCGAAGTTACAGGTCAACATTTTAGTTTTCAGAGCTACTGGGGTATCAGAATTTTGGATGAGGGATCATGGGTTTATATTAGGAATAGCTACTAAATTTTATCAGGTGTCTACTTAGTGTCTATTAATATGACAGTCTTTTTAAAATTTGTTGATGTAATGAATTATGTTGATAAATTTTCTGTTATCAAAGCATCCTTGTATTTTGGAGTAGAAGCTGTTGGTTACTGTACATTAGCGGTTTTGACACATGGATGGATAGGTTTTGCAAATATTTTATTTCAAATGAGAATCTATATTCCCAAGTGGGATTTGTCTATGAGGTGTTAGCCATTAAGATGATGCTGGCTTCATAACTTCATAACATATACCAAGGAGCCTTCTGTCTTTTTGCCTTTGGTTTTGAATAGTAATAATAACATTGGGACTATCTGTTCTTTAAAGGCTAGAACTTAGCCGATAAGTCATCTGTTTCTCGGGCCCTGTTAAATAGTAGGCCATTAAATACTTTTTAAATTTCTTCTTCAGAAATTTATCTTTCAGACACAGACTGATTTTATCTGTTTCCATTTCTCCCCACTTTGCATCATTTGGATGACTTATGTGATTTATAGAAGATACTTGATTTTCTCCACATTTTCCAATTTGTTTCCAAAACTTCTACATAGTATTGTCTTATAATTATTTCAATCTGTTTTGTTTTGTGATTATGGCATCTTTCTTATTCCTAATATAAATTAATAACATTATAGTTTTTAATTGGATAAAAACTGTAATTTTTAAACCTAACTTTTAAAATGATGAAAAAGAGGACTAATCAAAACAGCATGAAATTGGAACAGGAATAGACAGATATTCAGTGGAGCAGAACAATAAGATGCAAACAGATTCCAGTACATACGGGAACTGTAAACGGTGGCACTTTAATTCAGTGGAGAATTGAGGGTTTACTTTAATAAATGGTATTGGGATATTGGCTATCTACCTAGAAAAGTACAATTGGACCCCTACCTTAAACCCCACATCAAAAGATAAATTGCAGGTGTATTAAAGAAGAACATAACAAATAAAATTATTTGGAAGAAAATTTAGGAAACATTTCATATGAACCAGAGTTTGAAGATAAGAATTGACAGAGATAGAATAGGCAGAAGCTGAGAGGACAAAAAGAAGTCATAACAAAAAGATAAATTCACTAACATGAAAGGCATTACATGGTAAAGTAAACCATCATGAAGTCAGCAGATAAGCAATAGATTGGGGAAAAGGTTTGCAAAGCACACAGCGGATAAATGTATATTTACAGTATACACAGAGCTCATGAACATTGACAAGAAGTATGGGTCTAGCATACAACCCACTCAATAGAAAAATACACGATTATAAATAGGCAATTCACCCAACACAAATCCAAACAGCTAAATAGACATGGAAAAAAATGTTAAAATTACTGATGGGGAAAATGAAAATTAAGATAATAAAATATCAAATTATAGGAATAAACTGGGAAAAAATGAAAAGAATAATAATACCAATTGTTGATAGTAAAGCAAGGGATAATTGTGTTTTCCTACATTTCTGGTACAAAAGTATTTATTAAAGTTATTGTCATTTCATGTTCTTCCCATTCCATGAAACCTCCAAGAGGTCTGGGACCGTTGTTGAATTCTAATTGCTAAAACAGTGCTTGGCATTGTGTAAGAGCTTAATAAATATTTACTGAACAAATAAAATATGAAATATTACCGACCTTTTACAAGCCATCAGTCAAGTTCTATTAAATTATACATACCCTTTGATTTATAATCCCAGTTTATGGAACTCTCACAGACTAATAAAGCATCATTATATTGAAATATATGAAATATCAAAATGTTAATTGCAGTGAAAGTCGAAGCAGCAAAAAACAAAAACAAGCTTTGTAATTGCTCACAAACCAGGGAATTGTGAATAAATCACACTCTAAAAGTCTCTAAAATGTTACACAACTATTTTTAAAAATGTGCTAGGTCTTTACCAGTGAGGCTAAGAGGATTTTCTACAACACGCCATTACATGAGAGAAGCAGGAGGCAAAGTACATGACATTATGCCATATTTAGAAATTCTGAAGAGTGAGAAAAACAGGCATGCGTGTGTGTCTTTATGTTACGTGAAGAGAGGCTTGGGAGGAGCACACCAAGTTGTTTACTTTGGTTATTGGTGGGGGAGGTAGACATAGAAAAAGGAGGTAAGAGGTTCCCCCATCAAATAAATAGGAAGTTAAAATAACTGTGTGGGTGGGTGGGCATTAATGCAAAGCAGTGCCCCAAAAAGATATTTCCTAAGATGTGAATATTGTTTCTCTCAGGACTTAATGTGACTCTTCATGGTAGGACTTCTTGTGACTTTTATCTTCTTTTTTGTGATTTTTATATATTCCTTGAATTCTTTAATAGTAAGCATATATTGTTGGTACAAGCAGAAACATAAAATAGAATGTGAAGGACCTGCCCAGCAACAGTGGGGCACAAGGCCTAGAGTCAGGGCCACCCCACCGAGCGGCCAGCCAGGGCAGCCTGAGCCTCAGGCCTTTGCTGACCTCTCCCAGCCTCCGGACTCAATAAAGTGTGAGCAGGCAGCAGTTTCTAGAATTTTTCTGACTTGGACTCCTGCTTCTGTGCCTGCTCAAATGACCAGCCCTCTTCGGTCAGTGATATCGCTGCCGATTTTCAACTTCCCGTGCAAACATCTATGTCCACTTAAACAACATAATTGAACATTTAAATAACTTAACAAAGAGTAAAATGCCTAAAATGAAATCACCCACTGCTGACAATTCTTTGCCTTTCGACTCCTTAGCAGTGTATATACAAGTGATTGTCCATGGGTTTTATAAATACATGGGTTCTCTGCGGGTCCCTCCACCCCAGGGGTTCTGGCTAGAGTTACTCAGGAGGCCAGGTAACAACGAGAGCTGGCTCTGGTGTGTGGGCTGCCAGCCCACGGGGATATTTTAGCCGTTTCAGGCTGGGAGGAGTCAGGAAATGCACAAGTCCACGCACAAGCTGAGGGCAACACCTGCTGGTCCTGGTGGCTTTGCTGACTGCAGGTGGCTTTGCTGGGCTGAAGACACTGGCCTCCTTTTCAGGGGTGAAGGATGGATGGGAGAGGCTGTGAGTTTGTGTATGTCTGTGTGCGAGAGTGCACACACATGCACACTCGGGTGTATGGGCACAGCAGAGCAAGTATGTGTATGGACCTATGTGTGTACTTGTGTGTGGATGGGAAGGTGGGGGAGGGAACTTCTGCTTGTTTCTGCTGCTTGGATTAGACCCCCTGTACAGACTTTGACCAAAGCAGGGAGGTCAAGGTTGGCCTCAGGGAAGATGCTTGAAGCCCGAAGCACAGCCTCAGCCTGACTAAAGCTAGAGAAACTAGATAGCCTTTATTTACAGTTGCCTAGCACTTCACAGGTTAAAGAGCACTTGACATATATTTGACAGTCACAGTAGAATTGGTAGGTTAATTATCCTTAGGTTATAGCTGAAGACAGAGTGGGAGGTGGCTTGCGAAGCCCCCACTGAAGGTGGCAGAGCCAGGAGCTGGAGGATGGTCTCTGCCCCGAGCTCGCTGCCCAACGCAGGTACATGGGTGGCCTAGCCTGTGGCTCCATCCCCCATGGCTCACAGTTCAGGTTCAGATCCTCTTTTCTCTCTTCTAAGGGGCTGCCCCTGGCCTCAGAGTCCTCCCTTCCAGGGGAGAAACCGCTGGTGGAGCTGCTGGGGCAAGGAGATCTGAGGGCGAGTGCCACCCTGAAATTCAGGCAAAGTCTCAGAAAGCCTCCTCCCTCCTCCCTGGTCCAGAGGGGGTGAATGGGTGCTCGAAGGAACCTGGACTCAAAGCAAGCTATGCATTGGCCGTGTGAACTTTGGCAAATGACTGAATCTGAGTCTCAGTCTCTTTACCTATAAGATGGGGAGTCTGCTCATCATTTCATCCACAAAACCTTCCTGAAGAAGGCGTACTCAAAGGGGAATGCTGAAAGCAGCAAACAATGGACTTTCCTCTTTGGGGGGGAGGGGCAGTTCTGTTTCCACAGAATTAGACCATGTTATGAAATTCTCAATTACATCTTCCCTGACTGGCAAAGCTTCACAATCTATTTTCAGCCTTTCACAGACGTCTTTTAATTATGCACCTCCTCATGATTATGGGCGTAATTCCAATGACTATCTGACTATTTGTGTAAAGCTAGGGGAAAATGAACCAAAATATTAAAACAATTGTGCAAACATGACTACCCAGACGAAAATGGTTATCCTGCCAAGGCTGAGCTGTTGGCAGCCAGTGGTAGTCCCTGGTGATGGTTGGGAATGTTCCTTCACCGGCTGATGTGCTCAAGTACCAATTCAACACATGAAAAATGTTTTTGTGATATTGACACATGATGAGCATATACATAGGCTTTTATGGAGGTCAAGGACCAACAGCCTATAATACATCATTCACATGGTTGTCATGGGAACCAAACAAGATGAGGGTGGGAAAGAACAAGAGCATAGAAAGCACTGAGTAGCTACCAACTAGAGGATGACCACAGGAACTTGGGTGACACTGTCCCTCTCCAGAGCATCCTGACATTTCAAGACGGCCCTGGGATTCATGGAGATTTCCTACCTTTCCTCTGGGGTGATCTAAAATCCAATCCATAATCGCATTTCCCCAGGTGTCTCAAAAAATGGCTTCTTACTGTTGGTTTGTTCTAGTTAGGATTCCAACAAGCTTCATGCATGACATCTGTTATGTCTTTATGTCTCTTTTACTAGAGTTGCCTCTTCCCCTCACTCTGGTTTGTTTCATGGCATCGGTTTGTAAAAACCAGGTTAGAGGTCCTATCGAGTGTTCTGCATTCTGGATATTGCTTCCTTGTGAGAGCTTATAACTGTTCCTCTATCTCCCTATTCCTTGCACATACAATGAACTCCATAGACTTCCTTTGCTTCAGGTTCATCTTTTTTCTTGTAGAGATGTCTTATGGGGGTGACATGTGCTCCATGTCATACACTATCAGGCTGTTTCACGTGCTATCAGGCAGTGACCACACTGTCTGGCTGTACCATTTCAGTGATGCTAAGAGAGATCTGAGTTCAGGTGATGCTGGTTTGATCCCACCATTGAAAAGCTTCTCATCAACATTTCAGCTAATGGTTCCACCAGGGGTTACTAAATACTGATGCCCTAATTCCACCATTCCTTCCACATGTGTCAGCTGAAAGTTGCTAGAGTAAAGGATGAGAAAGAGAGAACAACCAGAAACATGTGCCTCAGGGTCAGGTAACATTTGGATATAGAGAAATGATGCTTTCCCAAAGACATAGAATCAGAAAACTTGTTCAGAAAACAGAATTTTTCTATTGGCTGGATTGGTGAATATATAATAGAATTATTCAAACAACCACAGTTAACATCTTGTGTGATACTTTTAAAATACCAGTAGAATATTTGCTTGGTACTAGCATAGGACCCGATGGAGTTGTGACTCCTGGCTGAGTAGGTAGGGGCCTCTGTGCACCTGTGGTCCCTGGCAAGGGGCAAGTGAACAAAGTGACTTGTGTGCCTTGGTCCATGTGGCTGTCAATTTAGGCGCAGTGAGAAGGCATACATGTGGCTATTTCAATTTTGCCCAGTGAAAATGTTTCTGCCATTGAAATTCACTCCCCACAGTGGTAAAGTTGGTAGAAAAGATTAAAAAAAATTATTATTGATTTCAGAGAGGAGGGGAGAGAGAGATAGAAACATCAATGATGAGAGAGAATGATCCATCGGCTGCCTCCTGCACGCTCCCTAATGGGGATTGAGCCCACAACCCTGGCATGTGCCCTGACCGGGAATGGAACCGTGACCTCCTGGTTCACAGGTCGACACTCAACCACTGAGCCACACTGGCTGGGCAAAAAGATTTTTTAGGTGGTAAAAAGTTTGAGGGTTTAGCAAAAAACTTCAGGAAGGAAGACAGCATTTTTGTGAAGCTGTGTTCAGTAAAACACAGACACATGTTAATGAGTCACCTGCATTTGGTTCTGCTGACATGGAGAAGCTTGAAATTTGTTAGGCTATCATGTGGGAAAATAGCATTGTATTGATATTTAAATTCTTGTGATAATTACTAGCCTCCGAATAAAATTCCTTCAATTGGAGACATGTAAATTATATTTTGTCTAAAACCCCACAATAGTGATAATTAAAACATATTGCTGATATGCCAAGTTGTAAATACCACTACTGTTGTATTTTATATCGATGGGACTGTGGACTTCAATTTACTTTGCAGTTTCTGAAATTTTCTTGCAATTTTTTTTCATTAAAAAAATTAAGTAATGAGTTCACTGCTTCCTAATGGACTCAATTCTGACTCCTTAGCACCAATGTTCTCAAAGCTCTCAGTTTGCGTTATAACCAACCGGGAGTTTGCAGACTCCTGAGGCCCAGCCTAGGCAGGTCCGGGGCGTGGCCCCAGAATCTGCATTTTTTTTACAAGTGCCTCCGACAGATGCTGATGTAGAGAGCTCACCAACCCCACTTTACAAAGACCCTTTCTTTTATTTGGCTGCGCTTCGGAAATGTGACTTGTGAACAAGGATTGAAAGACAGTCCTGCCAACCTTGGGCACTTCTTGATGTGAGTCCCTTATAAATAATGTGCGTAGTTTTCCTGCCAGGGATCCTCTCGCCTTTAAAGGGAATGAATTATTTTTCTGTCCTCCACACAAACATTCCTTTACGCTTTAATATATTTCTGCATTGTTTTTGACATGGGAAATAACGTCCCTTTCTATAATAATAATGACAGCGTCTCTCTGATACCTGCCTGTTCACAAAGTATTTTCACACAAAGCATCTTAAGAGCCTCCAAAGGACCCTATAAGCTAAATAAAATCCTCATCGTCATCCTCAGATCAGGGACTGTAGACAGAGGTGACAAACTGGAAGAGCTGAGCAGGGACATAAGTTACGTCTCTCACTCAGAGCCTTGCTCTCTCCCCCTAAGGCTCACAGGGATCCTCCCAGACACACATCCGCTCTGACCTGAATTTCTTTTAAAAGGCACCACCTCCATCATTCCATCCTTTTGAGCTGCCTCTCCAACGGTTGCTAAGCAGAACCCAGAGAAGGGATTTGTGACCAGAGGGGAAGCACCTCTACCAGGTTTCAGGGGCCAGGGAACCACGTGGACTGGAAAAGCTGGCTCTAATTTATGTTTTTGAACATGAATTGGAAAAGGTTAAAGACAGAAAAAGAAAGGATAAAAAGGTCTCAGGCCCCTGACATTTTTTTGTTAATTGTGATTATTGAGTGGATCTAGAGCAGCGGTTCTCAACCTGTGGGTCTCGACCCCTTTGGGGGTCGAACGACCCTTTCACAGGGGTCGCCTAAGACCATTGGAAAACACATATATAATTACATATTGTTTTTGTGATTAATCACTATGCCTTAATTATGTTCAATTTGTAACAATGAAAATACATCCTGCATATCAGATATTTACATTACGATTCATAACAGTAGCAAATTACAGTTATGAAGTAGCAACGAAAATAATTTTATGGTTGGGGGTCACCACAACATGAGGAACTGTATTAAAGGGTCGCGGCATTAGGAAGGTTGAGAACCACTGCTCTAGAGACACGTTGGTCCTGCTAGAGACAGAGAGATTTAAATTCACTTGTACAACTCTTGTCGTAGGATTTGTGTCTCCCATGAGGACAGGAATACTAATAATGGTTAGCGCAGTGCCTAGCCCTCCTTCCGACGCCAGGCTAGACACGATGATCTGTGTTGTGTGTAGAGTGCGTATCTAGCCCCAACAGGAGACACATTCCTCCCCATTTTACAGATGGAGAAACCCAGGCTCAGTGAGGTTTAAGGGCTTGCCTGGTATTTGAAAATCAATTCTATCTGAAGTCTGGCTGATTCTACCCTTTCCCAAAGTATGTGAGGTAGTAAAAAATAAAACACTTGTGATAATATCTGTGAAAAATGTGAAACTGATCAGAAAATTAGGGAGGATTTTAGAACAGAATGAGGGTGATTGAGTTTATGATATAAAATAATATAGTTAAACCTTTATGTATTCAGGCCACACTTGGAGAACTCAGCCTCCTCTTATGAATCACGTTAAATATACTCTCCTCTCCATGCATGTAATTTGCTTTTGTTGCAGGAAATTCAGAAAGTAGAGAGGAAGATAAAAATTACCAGCAATACCACCATCCAGATAACCATGGTTAACAGTCTGGTATGTAACTTTCCATTGCCATTTAAAAAAAAAAAAAAGCAAAACTGGGATCATTATCTACATCCTGTTTTGTGACCTGCTTTAGAAGAGAGTATCATGACCATCTTCGCCTGTCACCTGTTTTGCCTGTAGCATTGATTGTAAGGCTGTGAGACACATTATCAGAAGGTTGTATCAAACTTATTTTAACCATTGCTTTTGTAACACACCTAAGTTGTTTCCATTTTTTTCTTTTTAGTATCAAATATAATGCGGCAAAAATATCCTTTGCTGCCCTGGCTAGGTGACCCAGTTGGTTGGAGCGTTGTCCTGTCCACTGAAAAGGTTGAGGGTTCAATTCCCAGTCAGGGCACATACCTAGGTTGTGGGTTTGATCCCCAGTCAGGGTGCCCTGCAGGAGGCAACCAATGAATGCTTCTCTCTCACATCAATGTTTCTCTCTCTCTCTCTCTCTCTCTCTCTCTCAAATCAGTGAAAAGCATATCCTCCGATGAGGATTATTTTTTAATAAGTCCTTTGCTCCTGTGTTTTATCCTTCTTCACATCCCCCATTAATCTTGGATGAGTTTAAAAATCCTATAAGTGCAATTGCTGGCCCAAGAGCACATCACGTTTACGTCTTCTGACATATTTTGTAAATTGTCCTCTAGGAATTTCACACAGCATGCATGAGTATACAAACTTGGAAGTAATATTATTAACTACGTGCCATTGCAAAGACTTAACATTAATTTATTTAACTACCATTGGTCAAATAAGTTATTTTCAACTTTTGACTAGTCTAAAGAAACCTGTAAGAAACAACCTTATAAAATATATATTTAGTTGTTGTTTCAATATTTTTAAAGCTATTTCTCTATAAGTGGAATGACTAAGTCGAAGAAGATGCACATTTTTAAGGATCTTCATCTGTGATGCTAAACTGGTTTCCACAAAAGTAATCCTGATTTACACTCTCACAGTGATGAAGGCCCATCTCCCTGGTCCTTCATCAATGGCTTTTATCAAGTTTTAAAGAAATCTCTGCCAATCTGCTAAATGAAAGGTGATAAACAACATAGCTTTAATTTCATTTGCTATTAATATTTATTATGTATTTATCAACTACTTGTTACTCATGATCATTTGGTTGTCCATGTGATCTGCTCATTTTTACATTGAAGTGTTTATCATTATCTTAATGACACATAGGGCCTCTCTATAGGATTGATGTATTTAATTTATACACTGGTATGTCATATATATTGTAAATATTTTTTATCAATTTATCTTTTGCTTTTTAATGTTTATGGTATTTATTTCACACAAAGGTTATCATTGCTATCTAGCCAACTTATTCATCTCTGTTACCATCTTTGTCTTTGATGTTCACACTTAGAAATTTCTCCCCCACCCCAAGTTTATAGAAATATTAAACTAGTTTAAGTTTTCTTACTGTTAATTATGAATATCTTATCTATATAAAAGCACACAGACCAATGTAATAACACTAATATCAAACAGATACTAATGTTTTGTCACACTTAATTTTGTCTATTTTTTCTTCCTCTCTTGTTATGTCAGAGATATCGCTAAAGCTTGAGCATTATTTCCCCTTCTCTCTGTCTCCAAAAGTAATCTTGAAGCTAGTGGGTGTCATTACCGTGTACAATTTTGTGCATTTATGACGTATGTATAAGCAACCACAAGTGACATATACTGTTGTTTTGTAAATTTTGCAAAAATGACTTCATAAAGCAAGTTTTTGCAATTTGCTTTTCTTTTTTACTTAAAATTGTTTTTCAGATTTGTTCGCTTTGCTACATAGATCCCCTAGTTCTTCTAGTTTTTCTTTGATCCTATTCCATTAAGTAAATATGCCTCATTTTATTTAGCCACCTATTCATCTGCAGTTTTGTGTACAACTTATTTTTTAATAAAACTCAAAATTTTGTATGAGAATATGTGCTCATTATTAAAAAATAATTTAAATACAGGAAGTTATAAAGAAGAAAAATTTTTACAATCCCAATACTCAGAGGGAATCTTTGTTAATATTTTGGTTTATTTCTTCTTAGTCTTTTTTTGAAGGGTGGGGGAGACACAAACATTTAAAAAATTTTACAAAGCTGAAATCAGTATGGAGTATGGTTTAGTCTTTAAAATGGATCAAAATCCTGACTTTATAATTTATAAACTACATCACATTTGTCAATTTCCTCAATCTCTTAAAGTCTCATTTTCCCAGTCAGTCACATACTAATAACTGCCTTACAGGGTTGTTGAGAGAATTAGAAAGAATAAGTAAAGTCCTTGGCATGGTCCCTGGCACAAATAGCTTCTAAATGCATATCATTAGCTATTATTAGCGTTCATACACTTTTGTGTTCTTATCATTTAATACTACATCATAGGCCTTTTGATATCACTCAAACTTATAAAAACACATTACAATTTTTATACTAACACACACAGAGCTTCATCTAATATTTCTGTATAAATTGCTGCCTACATTTATGATTTCTCCCCTTTGTTTAGGCGCTCAGAAGGAAAATCGCTTTGGCCCAATACCATGGAACTGTTTCAGGATCCATGATCCTACCTGTCAAGTTGCTTTCCGGAAAGGCTGTGGCAGTGTGGCCGCCAGCAGCTGTGTGCGAGCCCCACGGGATAGCAGCGTAGCCCTCAGGCCCCCAGGCTGGGCCAGACAGTCTCTTCCTCCCCGTGAGGAGCTCTGTCTCTCCCCGAGGGATACCTTTGAGCACAGACCTGGGCCAGGCTGGGAGCAGAGGGGCAGGGCGCGGGAGGAGGTGAGGACAAAGAAAAGGGACAGGAAAAGAAGCTGGGCTTTCTTTCAAAATGCCACGTTAAACCATCGGATGGTTTTAGGCAGGGCCGACTTATCTTTAAGAGATCACTGAGGCTGCATGTGGAGAAGATTGTGGGGTGTGAGCCCAGAATCAGGGTCACTGGGCTGGAGACCACTGCCGGAGGTGGGGTGAGAGAGAGTGTGTCAGTGGAAATGGGGACAGTGGGTGGAAATGGTGAGGTGTCAGTGACAAGGGGAAGATGACCTTCAACTGTGAGGGGCTGTCTGTGCAGGGGAAAGAGGTGCCCCTCAGTCCTAAAGAATGTAATCTGGCCTGTGTGGCTCAGTGATTGAGCATCGACCTATGAATCAGGAGGTCATGGTTCGATTCCCAGGCAGGGCACATGCCTGGGTTGCGGGCTCGATCCCAGTGTGTGTGTGTGGGGGGGGGGGGGGGCGGGGGGGAAGAGGGGAGTGGCGGGCACGGGGGTGGGGGGAGCAGGAGGCAGCCGATCAATAATTCTCTTTCATCATTGATGTGTCTAGCTCTCTCTCCCTCTCCCTTCTTCTCTGAAATCAATAAAAATATAAATATTTTTAAAAGAGTGTCACCTTATGCTGCACCCCACCCTTGCTGTGGGACGTCTGCGTTCAGAACTAGAACCCAGTGTCCTGCAGGGATTGGTTAGGTCAGGTTTTAAAAATTGAGTGTGCTGGATAAACATACAGGGAAGTGCGGGTTTGGTCTGGGAAGCCGTAGAGCCTTAGCTGAAGCCTGGACTGGAAAGTGCATGCCTGCTTAGAATAAAGGGCTCCCAATGCCTGTGTGAGGCCAAAGGCTGCTCCGTGGGGGTCGGGGGACTGCCAGCTCCCCAGAACCAGGAGAACTGGATCCTACAGTTCTCAGCCAGGCTGTGGACCCTGACCATTCCCTCACCCTCTCCCAGCCTCGGTTTCCCCTTCTGTAAAGTGAGAGCTGAGAGGCCGGCATCCATGGCACTCACTGACAACCAGCCACTCGAGGACGCCCTGCTCCCACATCCTTTTGTTTGTTTGTATGCTTTTTGTTGTTTTGTGTATTCTCACCCAAGAATATTTTTTCATTGATTTTTAGAGAGAGTGGAAAGGAAGGAGGGAGGGGAAGAGAGAGAGAGAGAGAGAGAGAGAGAGAGAGACATTGATGTGAGAGAGACACATTGATTGGTTGCCTCCCGCATATGCCCCAACTGGGGTCAGGAATCAAACTTGCAACCGAGGTATATGCCCTTGACTGGGAGTCAAACCTGAGAACCTTGGGTGTGCAGAGCCGATGCTCTAACCACTGGGAAATACTAACCAGGGACCACATCTTTTTAATGACTTCTCCTGGAGCTGCCTTTTCATCCATGGGCACAGGGCCGGGCTGCCCTGGGTGCTGCTGTGGGGAACGTACTCACTTCTCTGGCTCTCCAGAACCACTGTCAGGTCTGAGAGGGGCCTTGGGGAGTAGGACCCACCATGTAACGGGACCCACCAGGAGCTCTGACCGCGGCACAGGCAGGTGTGGGCTCTCACAGCAGCTGGCTCCGGCGGGGAAGGAGTGAGGTCTGCAGGGGCTGGACCACTACCTCCTGCCCCCACAGGTTCCTTTGAAAATTTTAAAACTTTCCTTGAATGTACGCCTGTGTTGGGTTAACAACTTGCTTAGTAAGTGTTTTATTGTTGGGTTGGGTTTATTTTGCTGTTAACTATCAGTGGTTTATTTGTTCTAAGTCCATGCAGGGAGAAGTCATTCTTGTTACTCGTATTAAGAGTCTTACTTCTGTTTAATAAGAGAACAGTCTAGTTTTACATTGGGGGCTAGTTTATATGGTTGGAATTAAGATAATTATATGGTTGAGCTTAAATGCTTTCTTAATTGGTGGCTGCTTTTTTTCACCCCCACACGCCCAGGAAGGGCAGAAAGCAGGAGAGGCACCGAGGACAAGGCATAAGCTGCAGCAGCAGCAGCTCTCAGAAGCCTAGACGCACCTGAAAGGTCTGGTTGTGCTTGGAGGCTGGAGGTCCATGATACCCATGGACCTTGTGGGACAAGAGCCAGAGAAGGGCTGGTGGCACTCAGGGGCCCAGCTGACATCACCACTGATATTGCCACTCGGATTCTTATTAAACAGCCCAGACTTCCAAAGGCCAGAGCAAGTCCCCAGTCTGCTCCCAAGCCTGCGGGTCTCAAAGATTTCCCCATCTCTGCAAATGGCAGCTCCCTCTTCTGGTTGCTCACGCTTTTTCTCCTGCATCTTACAAATAAACCATCACTAACGCTGCCAGCTCTACCTTCTACATACATCCAGAGCCGGGCCACTTTCCCTGCCTCCACTGCTGCCATCCCAGTCAAAGCCGGGATTCTTGCAGTGGCTTTCTCACTGGTCTTTCTGCTCTTGTATCTGCCCCCCCACCAGCCTGCTTCCAGCAAGGCAGCCAATTGTGATCCTGAAATGTCTCCACCCAGACTCTGCCAATGGTCCTCTGCCACTCAGTGAAACTTCTCTGGTCAGACCAGAACCCGCCATTGGTCCTATCCCACTCACTGAAAAATCCTAAGTCCTCTATGACATTTCCTCAAGAAAGTGAACAGAATTGCCATAGGATCCAGCAATCCCACTTGTGGGTATAGAGCCCCAAGAATTGAAGGCAGAGACTGGAATAGATATTTGTATACTAACAGCCATAGCAGCTTTATTCACTATACCCAAAAGGTGGAAACAACCCAAGTGTCCATCGATGGGTGACTAGATAAACAAACTGTGGCAGATCCATACAATACAGCAGCATGTAGCCCTACAAAGGGCAGGATACTCGGACACACGCTACAACATGGGTGACCCTTGAAGGCATTATGCTAAGTGAAAGCATTTGGACATAAAAGAACAAATACTATATGATTCCTTCATATGAGGCATCTAGAACAGTAAAATTCATAGACACAGAAAGTAGAATGATGGTGGCCAGGGGCTGGAACGGGGAGACTAGGGAGTTAGTGTTAAATGGTGTGTTTACTTAGTTGGGTTGTCGTAATAAAGTGCCACAGGCTGAGTATTTCAAACAACAAAGATTAATTTTCTCACAGTTCTGGAGGCTAGAAGTCTGAGATTAAGGTGTTGGAAGGGTCTGTGTCTTCTGAGGCCATTCTCTTTGGCTTATAGATGACCGTCTTTGTCCAGTGTCTTCCCATGGTCTTTTGTCTGTGTCTGTCGGCGCCTTAACCGCCTCTTCTTAGAGGCGAATGATCAGATTAAATTATAAGATAATGATCTCATTTGAACTTGATTACTTCTTGAAGGATTCTGTCACATTCTGAAGTTTTAGGGGTTAGGACTTCGACACAGTTCAGCCCATAACATATGGGTACAGAGTTTCAGTTGGGAAAGTTAAACAAGTTTTAGAAAAAAATGGTTGCACAGCAATGTGAGCGTACTTACTGCACTGAACTGTACGCTTCAAATGGTGAATTTTATGTCATGTCCCAGAGGCTCAGTGCATGAATTCATGCACAGGTGGGGTCCCTCGGCCTGGCCGGAGATCGGGGCTGATTAGGGCCATCTCACCAGTCCCAATCAGGGCCAATCGGGGCAGCGGGTGGGAGGAAGGAACTGTGGGAGGCTGTGGTAAGTTGGCTGTGGGAGCACACTGACCACCAGGGGGCAGCTCCTGCATGGAGCGTCTGCCCCCTGGTGGTCAGTGCTCATCATAGCGACCAGTCAACTGGTCATAATGCTCACTTAGGCTTTTGTATATATAGATATTTTACCACACACACGCACACGCGCGCACACATACACACACACACACACTCCAAAGTCCTTAGAATTGATCCACACTTTTCTCTCCTCTCTATTCTCCTACCACTCTCCCCCCTTACCCACTCTGCCCCCAGCACACCGGCTTTCTTATTGGGCCTTAAACAAGCAAACACACTCTCACCTCAGGACATTTGTACTTGTTCTTCCTTTGCCTAGAACATTCTTCCTCAGCTATTGCCAGCTCCTTTACCTCCTTCAGGCCTCCGCTCAAATGTCACTTGGTTGGCAGAGGGATGCTTCCTGACCTTTCAAAATCACACAGACCCAGCCATCCCAGGCACTTCACTCTGATTTATTTTACTCCATAGTCCTGGCCCCACCTGACACTCCAGGTTTACTGATTTGCTCAGCATCTGTCTTCTCCCTCTACTAGGGGAGCCCCTAGATGAGGACAGGCCTTGTTTTGTCCATGTTGTAACTCCAGTGCCCGTAGTAAAAGTACACAGATATTTTTGAATGAAAGAATGGATGGCTCCTCTTCTAATATGGCATCCATTCTAATTAATATCTATAGTGACAACTGACATGTCATCAAATTTGCTCCTTGCAACAGCCCTGTGAGGGTTGGGAGGGGAAGGTACTAAGCATCAGGGTTAGTAAATGATGTGTCAGGATGAAAACCCACCCTCATTTTAATCCATCGCCCTTTCCCCTCATGGCCCAAACTATTGTTACCACTTTTCCCAGGTTCCCGGGATGGCAGGAAGAGTAGGGATTGTAAAGCACGATGAATACATTTAAGTCAATGCTCTGCCTCTCCGTATCTGGGAGCCACTGTGAGGAGCTCATCTTACGTGTAGCACTTTCTAAAAGTTATAAACCAGGTGCTAATGGTTCTGCTTCATCAAACCCCACACTTTCACTTTCACTAGTTTCCCCTCCACAATGTCTGCTTGGGCATGGCTGCAGGACATTTCCCAGGACACCTACTGTGCATGCCTGAAGGCCCAGTATCATGGGGTGCTGTTCCCTGCTGCTTCTACAGAACAGGCACAATTTCCAGATCCCTGTTCAAGCCTTGGGAAGGCTTCCAAGGAGGTGTTTAGCTTCATGAGATTACAGAGGGTTTATATAAAATCTGCAAGTCTGAGAAATCTAGACCACCTCCATCTTTATCCCCACTTCCTTCCTTCTTTCTCTCCCTCCCTTCTTTTTTTCCTTCCTTCCTTCCTTCCTTCCTTCCTTCCTTCCTTCCTTCCTTCCTTCCTTCCTTCCTTCCTTTCCTCCTTCCCTCCTTCCTTCCTTTCCTCCTTCCTTCCTTCCTTCCTTTCCTCCTTCCTTCCTTCCTTCCTTTCCTCCTTCCTTCCTTTCCTCCTTCCTTCCTTCCTTCCTTCCTTCCTTCCTTCCTTCCTTCCTTCCTTCCTTCCTTTCTTCCCCCCTTACACAGTTGAGTTTGCTAAATATTTATTTTCTTCTCTCCCACATCCATGGAGTTTTCTTGGGAAAATGCGAGAATATAGAGAGTGTACAAGGCCTCCTAGATTCTCCTTCTTTCAGTAGACATCAACAAGTGTTTCCTGTGTGTATCAAAGAAGGCCCCTTGGGAAGTGACAACAATAGAGCAGCAGCCGCTCTTTGCTGTACCACACACAGGGGAGGGCTCTCTGCTCTGTGGTCTGAGGTCGTCCACCGAGGTGTCTGCCAAAATTCTTTTTCTTCTTTCTTTTTATTCTGACCATCAGTAAGAAATACACTGTACACCACCAGATAGAACACTCCTAGGTGCACATATGCACACCCACACCATGAAACAATGGTTCACAAAACATTTCTTTCTTTCTTTCTTTCTTTCTTTCTTTCTTTCTTTCTTCCTTCCTTCCTTCCTTCCTTCCTTCCTTCCTTCCTTCCTTCCTTCCTTTCTCTCTCTCTTTCTTTCTTTCTTTCTTTTTTCTTTTTTCTTTTTTTTGTCAATCCTCACCTAAAGATATTTTTTCATTGATTTTTAGGGAGAGTGGAAGAGAGAGGGAAAGACAGAGAGAAACATTGATGTCAGAGAAACACATCGATTGATTGCCTCCTGCACAAGCCCTGACCAGGGCCCGGGCTGGGGAGGAGCCTGCAACCAAGGTATGTGCCCTTGACCAGAATCGAACCCGGGACCCTTTGGTCCGCAGGCTGATGCTCTATCCACTGAGCCAAACTGACTAGGGCCACAATACATTTCTTACCCTACCTCAAGCAACGAGTGCACTTAAATATCTTCTATGTCTTTTTAAAATTTACATTGTGGTAAAATACACTGACCATAAAATTTAGCATCTTAATTTTTTAAGTGTCCAATTCAGTAATGTTAAGTATCTTCACACTGTTGTGCAACCAATCTCCGGAACTTTGTCAGCTTGCAGTATTGAAACTCCCTGCCCATTAAAGAAAAACTCGTTTTCCACTCCGCCACCCCCTGGCAACCACCATGCTACTTTCTGTCTCTATGAATTTGACTATTATAGATACTTCATATTAGGTGGAAACATTCAGAATTTGTCCCTTTGTGTCTGGCTTATTTCATTTAACAATGTCCTCAGGTTCATCCATGTGTGGCATGTGTTCCAACTTCCTTCCTCTTTTAAGGCTGAATAATATCCCATTGTAAGTGTGTGTAATAATTTGATTATCTATTATTTATTTGTTCAACCATAGCTAGTATTAATAGTGCTGCTATTAAAATGGGTATACAAATAACTCCCTGAGACTCTGCTTTGAATTCTTTTGGATATTTATTACAGATTTTATCAGGTTAAGTATAATAAAATACCACAGTCACTGTGACCTATAAAAAATTCCAAATATTTCCCTCACAAAAGACAGGCCAATGAGTTAAACACTCTCCAAGGCACAGGCTTCTCCAAGTTACGCTAAGCTGAAATCCAGCTGGGCCGGGCAGTGGGCTGGTCTGGCTGCCCACATTCTTGCTCCTACAGAGCCCTGTTATACAATAAGGGATTCCTGGTCTGCCAGCCTACCACATTTAAATAACCTGGAACTTGATAAATGCCCCCAATCTGCTCTGAGCACATCTACCCTTTCTGGTTGTCCAGAGGGCACTTGAGCATCTTGTAATGTCTGAGGGGCATCATTGGATTACTCATGGTGCAATGTTGGGTGCGTCACTTCACCTCATTGCTTCTGTCCCCTCGTCTGTAAGGTGTGGGCTTTGGATGGATGGTCTCCATGTGGCCCCCAGCCCTCCCTTGATGCCACTGCAGATTTATGGGGGCAGAAGAACAGCAGGGTCTCAGTGGGAACCTGGGCTCACCGAGCTGCAGAGAATGAGGCTGGGACATGGATATGGGTCTTGGAGTTGGTCCTGTTCCTGCATTCTCATTACCCAAAGGGGCCCGAGGCAGTGACACGGAGATCCTATTAGGAGCGACACTCTGGTTTCTCTTCTCCTCTTGATTCCCTCTCTGCCTTCTTCATGGTCCATGCATCACCAGTCTTCATTTCTGCCACCCTCAGCCTCGTTCCCCTGCCTTTGCCATCTTCACCTCCCAACCCAGTGGCACGCACTTTAAAATGGGAGGTCCTGATTCCTGAGCCGACCACACAGTATCATCAGCAGCCTCAGCCAGGCCTAGCACTCTGGGACTCAAGTACGTTCTGCTGGGGTTCGATGCCGGAGGCTAATCCAGGCAGGGGCCATGGAGGTGAGGGATCGGGTAAATTGTGATAAACCGTGGAAATAAAAATTCTATCTGGAGCCAAAAAGTTTTTTGAGAGAACCTTGCTTCAGCCTTTCTTGAATAAATAATTTTTTAGAAAGACCATCATGTTATGTTGCCCCCAAAACCTTGAAAATGAATAATCTGGACTTATCTATAAGATGAGGCAAAGGCACAAAAACCAAATGAAAGGAAGTCTCTGAATGATTTTCTATTGAACAAGATGATATATATGCTGTACTTAGAAGGGTACCTTCACACACAGTAAGCACCCAGTGTCAGTTATTATTAATATAGCATGGCATAGTGATACATTATAGCAATAACCCCAAACCATCAAGAAACAAGTGCTGGCCGACAGTATTTCTTACCACACCAGCCATGGGATATTGGGCCTTTTGTTTAAAGTTTGCCTTCTAAATTAGACTCCTTGTGAGAGCCTCAAGGGAAGGAACTACTTGTTTTTTTCAGGGCCCATCTCAGCATTTGAAACATCAGCGTTGCAGTAAATCTTTCTTTTTTGAATGAATGAACAAACGAATCAATCAATCAATCAATTGGGGAAAACCTAAACATAAATAAATGCCTACTTATTCACCTCCCCTCATTAACCCACTGTCATAACAAATAAACAGATTAATTTACTAAGACAACAGTAGACAGATGCCATTTATACCAAAGCTGGTGTTTTTCTATATCCTGATTATTGATTGTTAGTCAAAACTTTGGGCCCAACAAGACACATTGACCTAATGTATAATGTATTACATCTAAGAAGCCCAAGATGAAATTAAAATTTAGTCTTTTGTTGCAGGTTTATTTCCCATATTTCAGAAAGCCTTTTCCCTTTAAGGGCTGCCAGTGTTCATTAGTAATGAGGGGTTAATTTGGCAGAGATTTTCAGAGGAAACAAGGAGACATGAAATTGATTTATGCCCCAACTTCTTTGCCTCCAGGTATGCAGGCTGGAGTTTTAAAAGATGTAGGAAAGGATTACTAAGGGAGAAGGGAATCAAACACATTTAAATAGCCAAAGTCTCTCAGTGGAGCTAAGTAGTTTGTTGTGAATAAAAACATATGTTTGAAAAGGCCCAATGGTGTTTAGGAAATTGTGGGCTGAAGTCTCCCACCCATTGGGTTTGGTCTCTTGAATTTCAATCTTACGTTGTCTCCTTAAGCCTTGAGTGATAACATTTCAGTTTGATAAACACAGTTCATCTCCTATGGTTAATGGTTGTAGCAGGAAAGAACGGTTAACCAACCACAAATATTTCTGTGTCAGCCCGACTCCTTGGAGAGAAACGCAAGGCTTTGAAAGATGCCAAAACATTTCCTTTAGTCAAGAACCATGGGTGGCCTTAATCATGGCAGAATCTCTCTAACACATCAGCAATTACCTTTGGTTAAAGAAGTAAAAATAGAAGCAACTCTCTTAACCAAAAGGTACTTTGGCATAATGAGTGTGCACACCCAGGCTTGGCAGCGAGGCAGACTTGTGTTCAAATCCAGAGCTCCCCACGTGCCGGCTGTGTGCCTTAGAAGTACTTCTGAGCCTCAGTTTCCTCATCTTTAAGTTGGGGATAATATGTTCCTCAACTCATCAGTGGGGCTCTGTATGTAGACACATATCTTTAGGAATCCTTCATTTTAATCCCAGGTTCCCAAAAATGAGGGGTGGGGAGTCAGGGAGGAGATAGATAGATAGATAGATAGATAGATAGATGATAGATAGATAGATAGATAGATAGATAGATCAGCAGTTGTTTTTCAAAACATTTTGGGGCCACAGCCTGCTTTGAGAATCTGCTGAGATTATAGACATTCTCCCCAGAAAATACACTTATGCACATACATGTCGAATTTTGTGCAGTTTCAGGACCCCTTCCTGCCCACAACGATTCACGGGCCTCTGATTAAGAGCTTTGGTTGAAACTATGGGACAAATGAGGCCAAACCCTTGGGTTTTGTTTCCTTATGAGTCATTTCATTTCACGGAGAGGAAAGTCTGTTCTCCGGCCAAAGACCACATCAGTAATCCTGGCCAGTGAATATAGCTGCTGACACAAGGGAACTAGATGAGAGGAGATGAACACTCAGGCACTGTCACCCTGCAATTCCAAGTCCACCCCCTGCACCCCCAAACAAGCATTCCGTCTCCCTATGTCATTGTCATTCCCTGAAGAGATTAGGAAAGAATAGTCTTCAGTTGCACCGTGATGTTCAGAACACCTCTGCTGGCTACATGGCATTTTGTTTTTAATCATAGTCCTCTCTAGAGTTTAAAAAAGGGGAAGTGACTAAACGTCTAGTTGAAATGGTGAAATAGAGTTATACAATGAAATGTTATTGCAGCCTCAGAAATGATCATTGTGAAGACGTGTAGCTGTGGGAAAGATGTCTATGTCGTGATGAAAAAAACAAAGGAAGAAAGAAAAAAAAAAGCAGACTCCGAAGTCATCTATCTTTCAAGGTTCCAGCGGTGAAAAAAAATGCATCATGTGAACCAAGACAAGCAGCTCTTGGGTAAAAAATGTGAAGGTGGTGGAATTATTGATGGCTTGTATCTGTTTTCACAAGATGTTTAGGTATTATATGATTTTTACAAAGTAAGGAAAGAAATGCTATAGCTGTACAAAATCCGCCTGCTCTTCCCAGTTCTGCAGCCCATCACCTGCCTCTTGGCAGCCCAGATCTTTGCTTGCCTCAGGAGCAGCTGAGAGCAGCTTGGGCCTGGCAGACATGGTCAGAGCCCTGCATACCCAGCCCCACACAAACCCCGAATCTGCAGTGATGGCGCCTCCATTGTTCCCAGCAGACCCTGCACAGTGCAGGCCCTCTGAGTTTCAGGTTCATCCCACCCACAAGGAGGCTGGTGCACAGAGTCAGAAGTAAATGACTTGTCCAGAGCCCCAGACCTGGTCCTGGTGGGAAGGCATTAGAATCACTCCAAAGCCAAAGCCTGGGGCCTGGCTGCCTTTTGCTAATGCTGGAAACAGACGTGGTAGCCCCACGGGGTCCCCTTGGGTGCTGGGAGGTTAGCTATTCTCATGACAGCCACCCAGAGAAAATTACAGAAAGCTTCCTGCAGTGTCACCCACAGGAGGGGCAGCAGCTTCATCCATCAGGAGGCCGCTTGACCTTGCTACGGGTCACGATCAGCACACCGGTCATCAGTATAGCCTCCTAAGTAATAGCAGCGCAGCTCTGACCTCAAGGCCTGACTCACTCCCCTCAGGCCAAGCCCCTTAACCGCCTCCCTCACATGTGGGCTCTGGCACCTGCAGCTGGGGTGGGGGGTGAGGGGGAGTATGAACAGTAAGAGCAAGGGTCGGCCCACATCCTGCACATGTGACATTTCCTTCCCAAAGCGCTCAGCGGACGGACACAGGGCTGCTCTGGTTCCTGCAAAAACCCTCCCTCTGCAGCTCCTTGTCTGATGGCCCAAGAGAGGGCAGGACCTGGGTGACAGCCCCATCACAGACCCATTGGGGTGGGAAGGATGGCTGGACATGTCTGACTTCAGAGAGACCCACGTTTCTGTACCTGCACAAGTCTGGCTTACCACGCATGTCACAATAAGTAGTGGCCAACCACTGACAGTTCCAGGGCCAGGAAGCCACAAGGCAGGAGGTGTTCAGAGGAGGGCTGATGCCAAAGGGTGGACAGATGTGGGAGCAATGGAGTAAGGAAAGGCGCCAGCAAGGAGGCTGAGCGCGTGGGCACAGGAATCATGCCCATTGAGAAAGGGTAAGGGAAGTTGGCATGTAGAGACCCAGCCCACGATGAGGCAGGCCTTCTCTGGAGGGCTGTTTCTTCAGGCCAGGTCGCGCCAGGCGCCTACTGGAGGAACAGCAACTTCCACCGGCAGAGGTTTCCCAGATGTTGTGTGAACGTGTCGTGAGCTCCTCCGTCTGTCTCTCCATTCCCACGAAGTTGCGGTGCTCGTGTCTGCAAACTGGGGAGGACTTCACAGCGTATGTGCAGCGCTCACCTTGGTGCAGGCGATGAGCTTCCCTTGCCTTTTTAAAGTGCTCGAATCAGTGATCCACACACAGTGAGCGAATAATAGACCGACTAACGAAGAGGTCAGAGCACTGGTTTCGGAGTCACACAGACCTGAGTCTGCATCTGGGTGGTTCCTGAGGTCATCATAGGGCTGTTGTGGGGATCGCGTGAACTGTGTGCACAAAGCACCTGGCACATTTCTTGGCACTCAAGTACTGGCAGCTACTGTGGACTTTTCAGTTTCAACTCACCTAATAATTAGGTCTTCGGGGTTTAATTCTTATAACCCTGTGATGTGCTGTTATCAATAAATAAAGAAATAAGACTTGAGGGTCTAAGTAATCTGCCTGAGATAGGTAAGGCTGCCAGTATAGAGTGAGGTCAAACTATTGTTATGTAATGAAGACATTTGGTGGTTTGCCCAAGGTCACACAGCCAGAAAGTGGCAGGACTCAACCCTGAACTCAGACCCTCTGGTCACAAGGCTGTGTCCAACCTCTATGCAATAGGACCTCTCAAGGCATGGCTGCCTTGTCTTGCTCCTATGCCCAAGTTCTTCCCACTTTCTTTTCTGCACAAAACATTGAGAGAGAAAATTAAATTATTTTTAGTAAATATTGGACTTGGTGATTCCAAATATTTTGGGGTTGACAAATCCTTTGGGGAATCTGATGAAAGCCATAAGCACTCTTTGCAGAAAGGTGTGCATGTCCACAAAAGCTCACATTCAAGTTCAGGACTTCATAGGACCCATGAAATTCTTTAGGGGTCCACGGTCATGAAGGTCAGAACTCCTGACTTAATTCATTAAGCACAGATCATCTCATACCCTTGCAGATACTACATAAACATATACGAACATTCCCTGAACTTGAGCGACACCGAGAGTCAGGACCTTCTTAACTTTTGTGCCACTGGTGTCTTGCTTGCCTCAACCTGGTCCTGGTCCAGCAGCCCAGGTATCAAGCTGTGCAGAGGCCAGTGATGACAAGGCACCCAAGAGAACCACCATGGTTTTGGAAGTAAGCATGAACCACACAGTGGCCCATGGGGAATGGAGGTCACGTGGGGGCAGCAGTGCCCATGGCAGAGCCTCTTGTATGTCTCAGTCTCTGTGCTATGATCATCTTGCTCAATTTAGTTCTCACATCTGGGCTCGGAGCTAGATGCAACTGTTCCCATTTCACAGAGTTAGGTCATTTGCTCACACTCCCCCAGGTGGCAAGTAGCAGAGCCAGGTAGGTCCTAGTGTAGAACTGGCTGGCCCCAGGCCCAGCACCTTCACCTGGCCCACATGGCCATCTCCTTCTGCAAGGGCCCCTGTTAAAATTCCCATGTGGCGATGGCACTGGAGCTCATTGGGCCTAAGAGCCATCATTAAGTCTTACATGCTTTTGCTCCTTCAAGCCTTTTTCTGTCTTAATCTTCACTTGCGTTCAAGAATTTGCCCTTTGATTCTTTCACTCAAGAACCATTTCACAGGGTATCCACCCTGTGCTGGCACTATTCTGGGTGCTGGGACCCGAAGGGAGGACTTGGTCCCTGCCCTGGAGGAGCTCAGGCCCAGTGAGAAGAACTTGGGCATAAAATAAAACAAAATAACCCACCAGCAGATCTGAAAACATATGGCCCTAAGCATGTGCAGAAGGTTCTTGGGGACACAGGGATGGATTTGGGCACTGGTGACAGAAGAGAAGACATTGATGCTGGTCCATAGAATGAGAACAAGTGGGGCTTGCCTGCATGAGTAAGTGGGGAGGGGACCCCAGACAGAGGGGCCAGCAGGAGCACCGGCTGGTGCATTCTAGAAGCAGCCTGTGGCTGGTGTAGTCAAAGCATACAGGTTGGCAGTGTGGGGAGCAGGAGATTCGATAGGAAAGGTAGTGTAGGCCCAGTGGTAATCACCACTCTTTAGTTCTGATCTTCATCTAAGTGTGATCTTCATCTACATGCTGTCTTCCTGTGGTTTCATAATTCTTTCTTCTTTCTCTCCTGCTTCCAAAGCATTTCTGCAATCTGGTTGAGACATCACTTTTGCACAAGGGCACACCTGCTCTTCTGTGTCTGTGGTGTGTGTTGGTGGGGGGTGGGGGGGGGCGGTGCCAAGCTTCTCTGCCTCCTCATCACCTATCCACACACCCGAACCTCAAAAGCAAGGATGTTGGTCCCTGGGGGTCTCATCTGGCTGCTGCAGATTCTAGGGCAGCAGAGTGGGCTCCCAAGGACAGGTTGTCACTCAAGCAAGAACTGACCCTTGGAGTCCCACTTTAGGCCCCTAAGGCCACAGCTCCACTCAAAGGGAGTGTTTCCCGGAACAGCTCCCAGTTGCTTGGCTGGCCACAGATTCCGTAGGGATGATTGAGCCCAGAGGACAGCAAGCAGATCCCATCCAGGTATTCTGTGCAGGGTCTGGGCCCCCACTTGCCTCCATTCTTGGTCTTCTGCTTCCTAACTGGAGAGGGGTCAGGCTTGAGCAGCTGGGCAAGCACTTGGAGGGCTGAGAGCCTGATCCAGCCCAGTGAGCTCTGCTGGGCCGATAAAGGGAGGGGTACTTGACTCTAAAACCTCTGACACAGACTGAAGGCTCAAGATATGTGTGCTGATTGAGAAAAGAAATGACTGGTGAGAAATACTATCAAGAGAGGGAAATATAGAGCTTTCCTGGAATAAGGTGCAGGTTGGGAGAGAGAATGGTCTCCTATGTTCCAGAATGTTCAGAGATAATGGGGACCACTGGGCCATAGATGCCAGTTTTCCCAAGTATGTTCAGATTTTGACCCCTTCTGAGGCAGGATAAGTATACATTTTTGGCTCTTTAATTTAGAACAATTTTAGGTTTACAAATAAATGACAAAGATAATATAGAGACTACTCATATACCCTTTATTCAGCTTCCCCGAATGTTAACATTTTACCTCACCATGGTACATTTGCCAGAACTAAGAAATTCACATTGGTACAATGACATCAATTAAAATATTAGACTTCAGTTAGATCTCACCTATTTTTCACTAATGACTTTTTTGTGTGTGTTGATCCAGGATTCAATTGAATCCAGGATGTGAGTTCTGGATTTAGTTGTCCTGTCTCCTTACTCTCCTCTGATGTGCGACAGTTTCCCCATCTTTCCTCATCTTTCATGACCTTGACACACTTGAAGGTCAAGTGGTCTGTAGGCTGTCCTTCCGTTTGAGTTTGATGTTTTTTCCTGACTAGACTGGGGTTATGCATTGGGGGAAATAATAGCACAAAGGTGAAGTATTTTTTCCAAGTATCATAGCAGAAGTTACACAATATATGACTTAGCCTCAAGACATTAACCTTGATCACCTGGCTAAGGTGGTGTCTGCCCGTATTCACCACTATAGAGTTTCTATTTCCCCCTTTCCATCTTTACTTCCAGTTCTCACTCAAGGTGAGGGGAATACAGCTTCTCTCAAGGACAGAGGAGTGTCTACAACATATCTATTATGCAGAATTCTCCTCTATAACTATGGAAGCATGATGATAGTGATTCTTTAGTTCCTTGGTAATGTGGATAGTTGAGAATGAAAGCAGTGGCCAATTAGAAAATGAATGGAAAATCTGTCAAAACCCCAGACTTCTAAAAAAATCTTCAGGATGTTGTTATCAACCGTTCTTTCCTTTCCACAGCTGGCCAAATAGATCTCTTAGCCAAAAAGGTCATCATTAAACCTATTTCATCACCCTGCCCCCAATGGCTTAAAAATGGAAAACTTTTTTCAAAAACAAACAAAGCAAAAGCAACAACCAAGCATTTACCTGGAGCCACACATAATGCTAGCCTCTATCAACTCTGCCCTGGAGATGCCATTACCTGTTACAGAGAGGCTGAGTAACTTGCTTAGAGCCACCCCCTGCCCCCAACTGAAACATGTGTGCCCACCCGTATCCCCAGCCCTCAGACTTGTCTGTTTTCCTCTATGGCATATTCACTGTCTTTTCCAGTTTAAAAAGCCCAAGAAGCAGAATCTACCTGGAATGGATGAGCTTTAATAAATAAAAAACTCTCTAAAATTAAAACGAAATGCCCTAGCCAGTTTGGCTCAGTGGATTGAGCGTCAGCCTGAGGACTGAAAGGTCCCAGGTTTGATTCTGATCAAGGGCACATGCCTGGGTTTCGGGGCTTGATCCCCAGTAGAGGCCGTGCAGGAAGCAACCAATCTATGATCCTCTCTCATCATTGATGTTTCTATCTCTCTCCCCCTCGCTGAAATCAATAAAAATATATTTAAAAAATTAAATTAAATTAAAACAAACCAACAGTGGAACAGTCTATTCATTGGTGTGGCTCATCATATTAATATCTTTCTCTCCATCTATAACATCCATAGCGCCGCTCCTGCCTGCTTTCTCAACCATGGGCCTCAGAGCACTGGTTGCACAGTTTAAGGAAATGAGATGGTCTAGAAGGCAGAAGATGCAGAGTCTTACCTTGGCAATGCTCAGTGGCTTGTCACTATAGCTCTTCAAATCCCAGCATCCTTGTGGTTTAGCAGCCTTCTAACCACATCCAGCAAGGGCTGATGCAATCCTAAAGGAAAAGCCCATCTCAGCGGTCTCAATCAGTTCACGCAGCTCGTGGCTTCCTGACGATGGCAAGCACCCGGCAGAGGTGGCAGGCTCTCCGGTCTGTGGTCAGAGCTGCACCAGCCGCCCCCAAGGAGCCCCGCCCCTCCCGAGCACTTTGAAAGCTTCCATGGGCTCACTGGGTCCAATGGGCGCTTCTGCCCCAGAACAGCCCGGGAGGAAGGCCCAGGAGCAGCTGGTCTTTCTCTGGCCCTGGGCCACATTGGTCACAACACCCCTGTGCCACCAGAAAGTTTTCTCATGGGGTTTTGGTTTACCAACATGGGCAGTGTTTTTCCTACATGAGCCTAGCAGAGTTAGTAAAACTTCCAGATAATTCTATCAGGTATTTTTTCTGTGTTGCAGCACTGGGATCTGCTGCCTGGTGCCACCTGTGTGAGCTGGTGCCACAGTTCTCTCTGCCTTGTTGCTTTGGTTTTCCAAATAGTGCTGCTAATACCTGGCCTGTGAGATACTATGAGCATGAATGATAGAATGGGTGTGAGAGAGGAGCACAGAATTGGCTCTCAATAAATGCTACTTCCCCGTTGTTTTGTTTTTCATAGCATGCTAGCCAGTCGCTGATTCTGCTCTCAGAGCCTCTTCAATGTGCTACTTCCCTTGGCTACGGAAACTCAGAGGAGCAGAGAATGGTAGAGGCAATGGGAAAGGACCTCAACATCTAGAGCAGCCGTGGGCAAACTACGGCCCGCAGGCCGGATCCGGCCCATTTGAAATGAATAAAACTAAAAAAAAAAAAAAAAGACCGTACCCTTTTATGTAATGATGTTTACTTTGAATTTATATTAGTTCACACAAACACTCCATCCATGCTTTTGTTCCGGCCCTCCGGTCCAGTTTAAGAACCCATTATGGCCCTCGAGTCAAAAAGTTTGCCCACCCCTGATCTAGAGTGTGAGGTGCCACCCTGAACTCCACCAGCCGAGGGATTGACGGGACCAAGGAGGTTGCTGAGATGATCTCAGGACACTTGCTGGTCCAGCCAGACAGGTGAGCCACTGGTCACCCGCTGTTATTTTTTAAAATATAATTTAATTAAAAATTTGGAGCTCACCTGCTGTCTGATCCATGGACCAAAGGGAACCAGTGAGTGGGCTCCTCTTCTGCCTTTATGTCTGGAAACCTTGGGGATGGAATTGAAATAGACCTGCTTCTATCCCTGGCCTGGGACCACAGCCCACAGTCTCAGTGTCCTGGTGGAGTTTCTTTGCTTGGATTTCAGGACTAAGACAATACTTCGCTGTGAGCTCCTGGTAGAAAAAAAGCTTTTTGACAGGTGTTCATAGCAACATAGTGTTCTTGGATTCTAAGGCTCCTTCGAAGGATTCTGCTTTATTTCTCTGAAAGGTTTTTGTGAGAATAAGTAGGTTAACAAATAATAAGTATTATGATATTTAGTAAGCTCCGAAGAACTGGCAGCTGATGTGAATATGCCTAATCAAAGTCCCAAATATGATCTTTCAAACTGCTTTGTCTTCTATCCTGGCTAGCAAAGGGCCCAGAGCAGAGTCCAGAACCAGCTGCGCTCACCCAAGCATAGTTATTATTAATTTATTATTCTATTCACCTCCTGACACCTGAGAGTTGGACCTAAGCATTAAATACAAATTGAGAGAATATTGACCTGCTTAAACTTATAACCTAAAACTTAATGTGAGATGAGATTATTCAGTCCTGTTATTTCAATTCAGTTAGCACAGCAAGCTTTTGTGAATGTCTGCTCTGTGGTGAGCACACCCTAGAGCTGGGGGCAGAGATATAAATAGGCATGACCCTCCCCTGAGGGACTCAGCCTAAGGAGCCTGGGAAGAGGATCCAGCAGACAATTCGAATGGGGTAGGTAAGTGCAGCCATGGATGCCTCCACAAGGTGCAGTATTAGGGTGGGGCAATAACTCCATCAGAGATTACTGGGGGAAGTTACCAAGGAGATGGCTTTGAACATGATTTGTGACTGAGAATCGTGCAAACACTTAAGGACAGATACCTAAGTGGAACCTTATACTGAACAAGGATCCAGTGATGTTGCCTAGTTATGTCTAATGTTCGCATCAATGGGGACTCAATAAGTGACTTTTGGACAACTTTCATATGCTTAGACCCGACGATACAGAGAATATAGTGGGAAGCAGGAAATCTACCTTCCTAAGGGGAAAATCCATTTCCTCTGATTCTGGCTCATCTATTTAATTAGGTTGGAGGGAGAGGGGATGTGAGAATTTGCAGGGCAGGGGGGGGGGGGGGCTGGGGGGGGGTAGGTTCAGGGTAAGCTGTCCTTTGTGTGGTCTGGAAAAAAACTTCATCTTTCTGTCCACCTCCAACAGACAGGGGTCGGAAAAAAACAACACAGAAATGATTCCTGTAGCTACTCAGAAAAGAACAAGGAAATGACCTGGCTCTTGGGTTTCAGATGTCTGAGCAGAAGTGAAAGTTAATTTCAGCCATTTTCACCCTTACAGACTCGTAGAATCCCTGAGAATGGCAGAGGGGAGGTGGGGGGCAGACCCAGGAGAGGAGATGGGGAGCACTGAGATGTGGTAGGGGAGGCCAGGGGAGGCCTTTTAGACACTTTTGTTAGACAGCCTCAGAGAGATCTCTCCGAGCTGCACTGAGACTGGGCCCTGACTCTACCACCCCCAGTTCAGGGTTCAGCTTCACTGGCTTCCTCGTTTATTTTTGCTCATTTGAGGTGACTTATGCAAAATTCAGAGCTCTCCTTCCATGTGTCTTCACCCGCCTCCTAACACCAGCACATTTCTGATCTAAATTGAAAGCTGTGGGCAATAGAATATTTGAGTGGAAGAAACATCAAAATAATCCAGTCCAAGATTCACTTCAGGAATGGTGGTGTGAGATGTTGGGCCATTTCCTCCTGAAGGAAACAAGTATGAAACCAGACAAAGCTGTCAAAACCAAACATTTCAGGACACAGGAGAATGACCAAAGGCATTAGCTGTGTTTGACCTTGAAAACCTGCTACTGCATCTGAATGGTCGTTGAGTCTGTGGTCTTCTTGCCCAGGGCTTCTACGCCTCTTCCCCCTCCTCCAGTCCTTAGCTTGGGTGATGAGAACCACAGCTTTCCCTGTGGGAATGGCGAGCTTGTTTTGAGGGCTATTTGTGAAAACCAGTAGCTTTATCAGCTGGAGGTGACAGATTTGGTCTGGGGTGGGAAAATGAATACCTGCAGTTTTATAAGTTAGAGGTCAAGGAATCAGTTCTAGACAGGAAGTGAAAAACTGCAGCTTTCTTGGCTTAACCTCTTAACAGTTAAAACTTCTCTTCAGAATGGGTAGAAGATCACCCAGAAGTGTAATGGGGGAAATCCTGGAAGTTAGACAGCCATGAAAGGGCTGAGATAATACACTCCCATACCTCCCTGGCTGACTGCTAAAATATGTGTGAGTCAGGGAGGCTGAGGGTGCAGCAAAAAGTGGACGCCAAGGGAGACCCGAGGACTTACTGTAGATTTGAGTTTGTTCCTCCAACTACAAACAGCTTGGACAACAGAAAATGGAAGGATTATATGTTCAAGGTGTCTGAGCATAATCCCTGTCTAAATAATTGCCTGACCATTAAACAATGCAGAAACAGGGGACACCCTTAGAGAGCCAGACTGAAAAACCAAGTCAAATACTAAAAACAAAAACTGTACAGTGATTTCAGTGGCTGCACACTATGGAGGGGACCAACTTTGCAATTCAAATGCAGGTGAGTCAGTAAAAAAACCAACCAACCAACCAACCAACCAACCATTTTGGGGAAAATAAATCAGAATTCTGAGTTGCTACAATGTCCAATTTTCAACTAGAAATTACTAGATTCATGAAGAAACAGGAAACTGTGACCAGTAAAAAGAATAGATTCTGACTCCAAGCTGTTATAGTTCTGTTCAAGGAATAAAAGGAAACTATGCTTCATGAATTAAAACAATTTATATTAACAGTGAGTCAACAGAAAGGGAATCTCAACAGAGAAGTGCAAATTATTTAAAAAATCAAGAATTTCTAGGGTTGAACACTACATACACTAACATTGAAAATCACTAGTTATGCTCAACAGCAGATCTGAGACGGCAGAAGAAAGAAGTTGTGAATTTGAAGATACAGCAATAAAAGTTATCCAATTGAAAGAAAGAAAGCAAAAAGGGGTAAGTAAAATGAACAGAGCCTTAAAGACCTGACAAACAATATAAAGTGTTTAAATAATAAATGTAATAGGAGTCCCAAAAGAGAGGAAAGAGAAAAAAGACACAGAAAAATTATTTGAAGAAAAGCTAGTTGAAAATTCTCCAGTGTTAATGAATAACATTGACTTAGAGAATCAATGCTGCAGTGTGAATGTTTGTGTCTTCCCAAAATTCATATGTTGAAACATAATGCCCAATATAATGATGTTAGGAGGTGGAGCCTTTGAAAAATGATTTGGTCATGTAAGTTGGATAGAAATAAAGTCTCTCAGTTTTATATTCTGGGAAAGAATAAGAATTAGTGTCGTTATAAAATAGGCCTGAGAGAGCTTCCTCCTCCCTTCCACCATGTGAGGTTATAGCAAAAAGATAGCCATTGCCTGGCCAGTGTAGCTCAGTGGTTGAGCATTGACCTATGAACCAAGAGGTCATGGTTCGATTCCTGGTCAGGGCACATGACCAGGTTGCAGGCTTGATCCCCAGTGTGAGTGTGCAGGAGGCAGCTGATTAATGATCAATGATTCTCTTATATTGATGTTTCTATCTCTCTTCCTTTCCCTCTCCCTTCTTCTCTGAAATCAATAAGAATATATATTTTTTAAAAAGATAGCTATCGATGAAGCAGGTCCTCATCAGACATCAAATCTGTTGGCACCTTGATCTGGACTTCCCAATCATCAGAACAGTGGGAAATAAATTCCTGTTGTTTATAAGTAGCCCAAACTGACTAGGACAGTCAAGAAACTAAATGAAACCAACATAACATAAGTGAGCCACTCATGGTCCAAATACAGAAAGTCAAAGAAAAAACATAGCCTTGCAAGCAGCAAGAGAAAAAATTATGCATCATATTTGTGGCAACAATACAATTGATAGTTAACTTCTCATCAGAAACAATGGTGGTGGGGAAAAAAAGAAACAATGGTAGTGGAAGACAGTGAAATGGTATATTCAAAGTGCTAAAAGAAAAAAGAACTGTCTCCTAAGAATTCACTACCCAATAAAACTATTCTTTAAAAATGGTGTTGGTATAAATAATTTTTCAGATAAATGAAACTGGAGGGAATTTGTTTCTATCTGACTTAGAGTTCAGGAAAACTAAAGGAAGTCCTTCTGGCTGAAAGAAAACAATACCAGATGGTAACCAGTTTACAGAGGGGTGAAAAGCACTAGGAATGTCAAGCATGTAGGTAAATAAAACTATATATAATAATATAAGTATATATTATTTTCTCTTAACTTTTTAAAAACACATATGATTGCTCAAAGCAGAAATTACATTACACTATAGGTTTAGAGCATGTATAAGTACAGTTGACAGTAATAACACAGAGGAGGGAACATGAGAAATGGAGTTTCTTTTCTTCACCAAAGTCAGTATCAATTTAAAGTACATTGTGATAAATTGAAGATGTAGCTAAAAAGTAAAAAGGAGAAGTGATCTCAGCAAGTTAGCACACTAGGAAGTCCCAGTGCTTGTTCCTCCCACACAAAAAAAAATAAAATAAAATAAAAAAATAACAATAGCAAAAGTAACAAGAACAACAAACAGGTGAACATAACTCCAGGAGAGCTCTGAAATACAATGAAGAACTTGCAGCAACCCAGTGAAGCACAAAACCCAAGGATGGCTGCGCAGAAAGCAGAGGAAGTACCTTTACCTGGGTCACCCCATCCTCCAGTCCCGCACAGCTCAGGGCCAAGAGGGACCCTTTCAGTCTGACCTTCCCACATGGGGAAAAGGAGATCGGGAGAAAACACACACACACACACACACACACACACACACTCCAAAAAAAGAAAATAAAACAAAAAAAAGGAATAAAATAAAACAAAAGGAGATCAGGAGGATTCCAGCAGCCCTTGTCTCTGCTGTAGACACCCAAAAGGTTTCACCACTGAAGACTCCCACAATGTTTGCTGATGCAAGGGTGAAAAGGGCCAAGGGGGTGTCTCTGGGGCACCCCTTTCCCAGAAGCCAGCATCCTCTTTGTCTTCTAAAGCTGCCTCAGGAAGGGGGTCTCTCCCTGCCCCAGGAAGCTGCTCACACTGACATCCAACACCTCAGAGGGCTCTTAACTGCTCAAAACCAGGCCCCAATTTACAATATCCCAACATCTCCATCAATGCTTCGATTAGGGCATTGCTCCCATGCTGGTACATGTTGCCCCCCCTACACACCCCAAAAAAGGAGGAAAATAACCCACCAGAGAATAAGACATGGAGTGTCACTGATACCTCCCTGAAGGGTACTCTGCAGCTGCTTTCCTAACTGGGGGCCAGGCCCGTAGGCCCAGGACAGAATACGTGTGGATTTGTGCTGAGAAGTGGGAACAATCCCAGAGCCACCTGCAGAGGGTGTTTGGGGCCAGCACTGAAATGCTCAAGGCACCAGGGGTAGGGGTGCAGTTTGAGGGCATATGAAAGTAGGTGGGGTGGGTGGGAAAGGTGTGAAGAGCTCTAGAAACCTGCACCCCCATCTCCGGTAGCACTTCACCATGGTGAGCCCTCTGCATCCGTTCTGCAGCTCTGCACCACATTCCGAGACAGGGTGCCTCGCTGCCTTCATCTCGTCCACAGTGGTTGTCTACTGAGGGTCTCAGATTTAACATGTCTAAGACTAAGTCTCTTGATTTTCCCTTCCAGAACCACTTCTTCCCAGATTCAATGAATCAACACCATCATTGTCTCCAGTGCTCAATCCAAAAATGCCTTGTAATCACCCTCTCCATCCCTTTTCTCCATCAGCAAATCCTATGAGCTCTACCTCCAATGTGATCTAACATCTTCCCACTTAATGCCCATGCCCAGTGCTATCACCCCAGTATGAGGCATCGTGAGCCACAATAGCCTTCTTCCCAGCAATCTCCCTAGAGTCACCCATTTTATTTTCTTGATGGTACTTATCAGTAGCTTAAGTTACCTCATTGGTTGGTGCATTTGATTGTTACTGCCTGTCTTTCCTCACTAGAATGTAGGTAGCCCCCAAAAGAGGCCTATTGTTCTTGTCCGTCACTCTATCCCCTCACACAGTTCTTAGCACATTGAAAGTGCCCAGTCATAGTTACTTGAATGATTGAAAACATTTTCATCTGGGTCATACCATCCCAATTTTACAGGGTTAAGAGAAGGATTTGCTCAAGGCTGCAAGCTGGTGAGCAGTACCACCGGGACAAGCTGCCAGGCCTCCTGACCCACAGTTAGTCCTCTTCTTGCTCCAATACTTGGCCTCTTAGGAAACTCTTCCCAGACTTCCATCCCACAATCCCACTAATGACTGGTTTCAGTGGAGACCAGATGTGCTGGGAGCTTCAAACCCTGAAGGCTGAGCTGCCACAAATCAGGCTTTCTCAGTCATTTAAAGAGCAGTCAGCAACGTCTGCAGCTTGGCAACTGTAGGTCCTGCCCAGCCCCCCTTAAGGGGACACTCCAAGCTGGGGCCCAACTGGTGAGTCATGGCTAAGTGCCCAGGAGGGTCCTGGACTCATGAAGGGCAGTAGCAGAAACTGGTCGCTCAGTGGAACACAAACCAAGCCCCAAGTGCACGAAGAAACAGGCCAGGGCTGGGGCTGGGGAGGCACAGTGGCTATAAGGGCTGGGATCTGGAGAATTCTCCCCAGGGAGGTGGTAGAGGCCCCAGAAGACCTTGGGACCCCCTAAGGTCAGAGTCAGGCCTAAAATAGCTCCCACCACTACCTGGAATACTTCCATTTATAGATTGCCTTGCTACCTTGTTCCAAAAAGGACTGTTGTTAAACTAAAAAGATTTGCCTCTACAATACATTAAAATAAAACATTTTTAAGTAGATGGGGGAAATGAGTCAAACAGAAGAATAAGAGTGGAAAAGTAAGCCCAGCCGGTATGGCTCAGTGGTTGAGCATCAACCCATGAACCAAGAGATCACAGGTTCGATTCCTGGTCAGGGCACATGCCTGGATTGGGGGCTAGATCCCCAGTAGAGGGCGCGTGGGAGGCAGCTGTTGATGTTTCTCTCTCATCAATGTTTCTATCTCTCTCTCCTTCTCCCTTCCTATCTCTCTAAAATCAATAAAAACATAAACATCAAAAATTTTAAAAAGAGTGGAAAAGTAAGACTGAGCCAGGACTGAGGATAGTAGGCCCAAGCCTGTCATGAACTAGGCTGGGTTAGTGGAACAATGGGTCCTTATGTTGGAAATGTAAATGGTGCCATCACTATAGGGAGAGAAACCTGCCAGTATCTGGCCTAGTCCCACAATGTCACATCCAGGAACCCACTTTAGGAAGCACAGGTAGATGAGCTGTACCATTGTGACTGGAACAAAGCACTGTACCATTGTGATTGGAACAATGAAAATGTCCATCAGGAAGCGAGTGGGTCATTGAAGTGACCCAGGTCCATGTGTATCAATATCAAGCACCTACTGGGGAGGAAAGGCAAATTACAAAGTAATACAGGCTTATACCATTAGGAAAAAATCCGAACAAACAAACAAAATAAACTGTGTGTGTGTGTGTGTGCGCGCACGCCCACTTCATATACCCATGTGTATAAAAGTGAAACCACAAATAAGGAAAATACACTCCAAATTCATAGCAGTGATTGTTTTTGGGGAGGAGTAAGTGGCAGAGTCTGGTCAAAAGAGCCTTAGCCTTACCTATATGATTCTAACCTTTTAAAAAAAAGAATCAATTCACTTACTATTAATATACTCTTTAAAACAATATACAGTGTGTAAAAACCTAGAAGCAAATATGCTGAAATATTAATAATAATCAATTATGGGCGGTGGGAATAATTGGGCATCTTTGTGAACTGTTTAATTACTTCTTATTTTTCAAATGTACCATATCTGTATAGAAATGAGACCAAACCTAAAACCAAAGGCAAAAAACCTTTGTCCCTGACCACCCCAGGAATGGGGCTCAGTGGTGAGCAAACAGGCCGGAGACTGGCAGGGCCAGGCCCAGGATCAGCAGGCTGCCACGGCCTTTTGAACCTCAGTTCTTCACTTCTCGGTCAGTTCTTCACTTCTCGGACCTCCCAAGAGGCAGGTCGCCACTGCTTTGCTCTCACAGCACCTCCCCCCGCCCCCCCCCTTAGCCCTTGTATTTCCCACAGACTAGCTTTGCCTCAGCTCTGGACACCACACTGTAGCCCAAACAGTCTCCCAAACAGGACACACAGGAGAGTATCTGGCCTATGAAGGGCCTAAAGCCAGAGGGGGCTAAATTCCCACTGCCTTGCCCAAGCCATCAGGAGGCACCCACCTGCCACAGAAATGAATTCAAGGCCCCGATCGCACTGAGACCCATCTTCCCTTGCTCTGCCCCCGCCTGGTGCACACACATTCCAGACATGCAGGTGCACACACCTCAGTGGCCTGGGCCTTGGCGGAAGGTGGGGCGAGTCGTGGAATTTCCCCAAGTGGTATCTAACGAATGGAAAACATTTTAATGCCCTTACTCCCAAGCTCAGGGCTGGAGGCAGTGAGAAGTCCTGACAGGCAACCATCTGTGGAGTCACTTGGGGAAGTGACCGCTCTCTCCCCTCAGCCTCTCCATCTGCAAAAAGGACATTGAAAAGTTTGTCCCTTGCAGAAAAAGAAGATGCAGTGAGCAATCTACTACCCTTTTTAGTGTCTTAGAAAAGAGTAGCGATAAAAGAACAAGAAAAAAGAAAAAGAAAGCAGGAGCGATCGATCGCACAGGCCCATTAATAATGGGGTGAGATCCCCTCCTGTCTTCTTGTAAGTCAGTGTGTGTGTGGGGGGGGGGGGGGGGGGGATCAGTGGTGGCCAGATGACATCTGTGGTGAACTAAGGGACCCTCATCAAGCTCCTTCCTAGGATGGGATAGGGCAAATGACCCAGCCCTCAAACCACCCACCCCATGGCCAGCTGCCCATCCAGCCCATTCCTGGGATCCCTGGTTCAGCTTGTCTCCCTCCCAGTCATTCCTTAGCAGAGGAAACTAAGCACAGGGGTTTATAAGAATGAGTCCAAAAAGATCATTCATATTCCCAACACCCATAATTGATTATTATTAATATTTCAGCATTTATTCCTTCATTTGTCCACATATACACACACCATTGATTTAGGTACCCACCACGTTCCGGCCCTGTGTGGGGCACTGGGAACATTTCCAGGAATGGAATGAGTGAGATGCCACCCCTGACCTTATAGGGCTTGGAACCTATTAGGCGAGATGGACACAGAGATTAGTGACCTCAGGATAGAGTGGTAGCATAGCGGTTTGCCCCTGGTGACAGGGAACCACAGATGAGCGGCACCAATTCCAGTTAGAGGAGTAGATACTTGGGGGAGGGAAGAGGGAAATAGAATCAATACACTTAGGGAAGGATTGTATTCTAGGACCTGCAAATGGGTACATCTGACCAGATTTATTAAATATTTCTCTACTCTCTTCTAACACTTAAGTCAGATCACACAAGAATAATTGATCTAGCCCAGAACCTAGCCCAGCATTTTGCAGGGTACTGAATGTATTTGTGTGGGCTTGTTTGACTACAAATGTGTTTCAAAAATCTAATGGTTCTTCTCAAGGCAAGAAGTCTTTTGTAAAGACATAGTTCAGAAGGACTGTGATGTTTGGGCCTTAACTGTTTTTTAAACTTAGCCTCTGCCTGCTTTCTTTTTGCCTCCATCTGATTGCTCTTAGACTCTGAGGTCCCATAGGCCTGATTTGTTTGCACAGCTGGAGTTCAGGGTAAGAAGGGCCAGTTGAGGGATGGAGTAGGGGTTGAGAGGATTTTATACACTCTAAGGTGCTATTCTCTCCCGACTGCCATCAGGTCATTTTTGCCAATTGGAAAACTTCAAAAATACCTAAACCCTTCAGCACTATGAGCCCTCACTTGCAGCGATGCAGAAATGCCCACAGCTCAGAAAACTGAGGTCAAGTCCAAGGAGAAGAGAGTGAATCCTGAAGAGAGAAGGAGTGATAGGGCTGTCCTGAGGTGGGGGTTTGCACAGGTGGGGCTTGGCTGCAGAACTCTTACCCCCAGGCTGACCTGGCCCTACTGTAACAGCTAGACTGCCCAGGCTGGGCATGGCCAAGGCCTCGTGAGAAGTGGGAGAAACAGTCAGGCTATTAGTTCATTCTGGCAGTGCCCTGTTCACTTCACAGGCTGCGGGCTCCAGACACCCAGGCCCCAGGAGAATGTCTTAGTCCCACTGTCTTATCCACTGGGGCTTATAAACAACAAGATTTTATCTCTCACAGTGCTGAAGGCTGGAAGTCCAAGATCAAGGTACCAGCAGATGTTGCGTCTGGGTAGAGCCCACTTCCAGGTTCATAGCTGGTGCTTCTCCCTGTGTCCTCACCTGGTGGAAGGGGAGAGGGAGCTCTCTGGGGTCTCTTTACAAGGCACTAATTCCATTCCCAAGGGCTTCACCCTCAAGACCTAATCACCTTCCCAAGGCCCCATTCTCCTAAGAGCTTAGGATTTCAACATATGAATTATTTTTTTCAGGGATCGGGGGGGGGGGGGGGGGGCATATTCAGACCATAGCACCCATTCTGAACAGTTTCCTTCCTTTCTCTTTTCTTCCTTTCCTCCTCCTCCTCCTTTTTATTCTCCCCTCCACTTGCTTCCTCTCTCCTCCCTCTCTCTCCCTTACACTCTCTTTCCTTTTCATAAGCCTACGGCATCATCCCCAACAACCATTTTCAACGAGGGCTGATTCTGCTTGCTAAACACTTCGATCCGATCAGGAAACATGAACCTGAAAGCGATTCATCAGGGGGTCCTGCAGACGTGATTTCGCTGTGCGTTCATCAGCCTGTTATCTGTATCTTGTTTCTCTCATCCCAGAGTGCATTAAATAAGTCCCGCTCTGTGTGCCCGCATTTATTTTTCTCTCCCTGTCTGCCGCCAGTTCTCTCTGGGAACCAGGAACAGTCATAGTCATAAGATGTTAGTCAGCACAATGGCAGCGGACCGAGCCGGAGAGGCTGGCTGCATCCCCGCCGGGGAGCGCTGAGTCTGTGCCTGGAACTGTGGCCGACCCGCGGGGTGTGTTTGTCTGCTCCGCGCTCCAGCCTGTTTTCCTGGTGTCAGATTCCAAACAGAGCTACCTCGTGTTCAAAGAAGATAAATAAGGCAGCTGAGGTATTTGGAAACCCTGCCGGCTTGATTGTTTAATATTTGCTCACGCTGTGCATTAGACTAGAATGAGGCTCAAGCACGCCCCATTTCAGGTTGTGCACAATTGAAGACCCAGTTGGTTCACAAGACATAAGAAACATCATTTATCGGGTGGCCACTCCGTGCCAAACGCACGTCAGGCATTTCATAGGCATTAATTCGAATCCTCACAACAACCCATAGTGGAGGTATGCCTACCCCCAATATATGGGCGAAGAAATCGAGGCTCAAAAGGGTTAGATAGTTGCCTGAGACAGGCCGATAACAGTGAAAGAGCCGGAAATTGACCCAAGCTCCCCCAAAGCCTGACTGAAGTAATGTAATAATACAGTTGACCCTTGGTCAACATGGGTTCGAGCTGCACGGGTCCGTCCACTTATAGGCAGATTTGTTGTCAATAAATACTGTAAAAGTATGTTAACCTCCTTATAATTTTCTTAACATTTTCTTTTCTCTATCTTACTTTATGTAAGAATACTGTGTGTACTACACAAACATACAAAATATGCATTAATCAAGTGTGTGTTCCTGTCAACAGCAGGCTATTAGTAGTTACATTTTGAGGGAATCAAAAGTTATACTAGGATTTTTGACTGTGAGAGGGGTTGACACCCTAATCCCCTCCCCCCCCCCTGGTGTTCAAGTCAACTATACTTTCTTTCCACCTCAATCACTGGTTAAGATGGGGTGGGGGGGAAAGGGTGTATTCCATTTATTTTAACATCTATGGGGGAAGTTGTTTGAGTTGATTTTAGAGAGCAGCTAAGTAACAAGGGAGATTCTGCTTCCTGTTAGGCAGTTGGTGTACATGGGATAGAATTTCTGGAAGGGGGCTGAATATGAAGATCCACAGAGCAACTTCCCCTAGAACCCCTTCCCAGTGCTCTGCTGTGATGGATGACAAGCACGAGTTATCTTCCATGACCTGGTCTTGATCCTGCCTCTAAAGCCCATGGTTATGGTCTAGGTTTCCTTAGTGCTAGAATGATCAGGTTCCACTTCATCCCTGTTTGTGACATTTCTCCTCCTGACACCCATCTCTAGCCTAAAGTATCATCAAAGACTGGCTGGTGAAAATGAAAATAAACTCATTAGCAGCAGCTGTTGGCTCAACCACTAGGAGTGCTATGAGTTCATAAAGCAGTTGGGCATCTGTTCACTTTCATAAGGGGTTGAGTTCTACTGGAGATCCTAGACTTCCTCATTCTGTCTGCTGGTCTAGGACCACGTGACCTCATCTCCCCCATCCCCACCCACAGAACTTAAAGCAGGGCAGAGAACAAGCAGGAGCTCCCAGGATATGGGGGTGCAGCCTTGTTCATGAGTGTCTCACCTGTGAATTCTCACCTCAGCCTCAGGGCAAGCCCACCCGACTCTTTCTCTCTGTCCAGTTGGCCTTGATCTCTTGCTACCTCAGACTTTCAGTATCTGCCAGATCCTCCCACTTTGCAGTTTCTGGTCCTGCCTCCTGACCCCGCCCAGCAATTCAGTGGGTGGGGAGCATCCTGGAATCGTGGGTCAGAAGATGCCAGAGCTTGGCTTTCTCTTGCCCAGTGATGAGGGAACCATCCAACGGGGGAAAGTGATTTGACAAAGGTCTAATTAGTAACAGAGCCTGGTCTGGAACCTGGATCTCCTGTTTCCTACCCAGAGCTGTTTCCATTGTTCAAAGGAGCCTGGGTTCCATGGGTGAGATGATGCTTGGAAGAATCTAGGAGGTTCTTCTTTACCCAGCAGGGGCTGCTTCACTTTAGTCGTTAGTGGCATCATTTCTGATTTCCTTCAAATACTTCGCATGCCCTCCTTCCAGTTGCCACCAGTATGTGCTGGGCCTGGGCCTGGAAATACTCTCTGCAGCCTCTTCCAGATGCTTATTCCTTCAGTGTCCCACAAGATAAAAGGGCGAACTCTGCAGGAGTTGCTGGGATTCCATGATGGAGGGGGAGAGAGATTGGCATGGCAATAGCTCATGTCTGTGTGCTGTGTACAGTGTCTTTTGCTTCTTCTTTTTTTAAATTAAAACTGATTTCAGAGAGAGGAAGGGAGAGGGAAAGAGAGAAAGAACATCAATGATGAAAGAGAATCATTGATTGGCTGCCTCCTGCACGCCCCACACTGGGGATCAAGCCTGCAACCTGGGCATGTGCCCTGACTAGGAATCAAACAGTGACATCCTGGTTCATGGGTCAAGACTCAACCACTGAACCACACCAGCCGGGCAGTGTCTTTTGCTTCTTAAACAATCCAGCAAGCCAGGACCACAATCAGGCCCACCCTAACATTGGAGAGGTCCAAAGCAAGTGCACAAATGCAGGCCCACATGCCATGTGTCTAAATATTTGAGAGTTATAAATCAAGCTAACAAACGGTTAAGCAATGTTTGTTCTTTCCTCTTGCCTTGACAAATATACCTTTATAACAACCTCAAAGGCAGGTTATAATTCTGCATCCTTGAACCCTGGAACTTGTAGGGTCAGGAGAAGTGAGGCCTCAGCCCTGCCCATGGCCCTCCCTCTTTCTCCTTCCAACTGAGGACCCTGTGCTTAGACTGAGAAAGCAACCTTCTCCCACACTCCACAGATAAGAGGTCTGCACAGGCCTGAATGCGGGCCCCTTGGCCAGAATATTTCCAGGCCCTGATCCTTGGAGCACGGTGTAGAAGAAAAGGAGTGATCGGTGAGTGGGCATGTCGCATAGCCACCTTACCTTAAGGAAGCCCAGAGCTAGGCTTCTAAAGCATAGGGTTCAAGGCAGGCCCCCTTACCCATGTATACAAACAGTATCATTAAAATTATTTTCATTTTATAGATGAAGTAGCTTCTACTCAGAAAACTTGCGTGACTTCTTACAGGCACACACCAGTAACCAGAAGAGTCAGGACTCGAACCTGGGTCAGCCTACCTCTAGATCCCCTGCTCTGCCCCCTCACAGCGCTACCTTTCCCATTGTCCCACTGGAAACTCAGTGAGCCCCACCTTGCTGTGGGTCTGGACTTCCATCGCCTCTCACCGCTGGTGAAATGGATGCATCCTCTTTATTAGTCTCCTTGCCCCCTGCCTTGTCCCCTTATCCATCCAGCTTCTCTGAGATATAAAAGCCATGACATGTTTCCTTCTTCACCCCTCACCTTCAGGGCCACGTCCACAGACCTTACCTTGGTCCATCACACCCTCTTACACTCTTCTTCTCAGCCAAGCCTAATCCCTCTCTGTCTTCAACTTGCTCTTGCCAATGCTATTTCCTCTCCTGCCACGCTCTCCCTCAGGCCTCCCCAGCGCCTCTCCCAGCCAGCTCCCACTCATCCCCCTCATTTGGGCTCAGATGGCAGCTGTCACCTTCTTAACTCCAGTTCCAAGGTGGCTGCTTTTTAAATTATCTTTCTACACTAATAAGCCGCAGGCACCGTATCCCCATGCTTAGCACCAGGTGGCACAGAGCGAGCCACCCATACTGCTCATTGAACTAATGGGTTCCCTACAAGATGGGAGCCTTCTGTGATTCAGCCTGATTCAGCCCCTCCTGAGAGATAAGGGCAGAGAAAAGCCATTCCTGACGCCAGCAGCAGTGCCAAATGACAAACGTTTCCTGGATCCTCTTGAAACGCTGGGCCCCGGAATGGAAAAGTCTCTCTCAAAGGCAGATTAGAAGCTGGTGGACTCCGGCCCAGGACTGTGAGTTCTAATTGCTCCCTGAAGCAGGGGAGGGTGTCACCCGCCTCCATGTCCTACGTATAATAGAGCCAATCAGAAATATATTTCCTCCTCCTCTCATTCAGTCAATAGGGACCAAATTTTAATCACCAAGAAGGATAGCCAGGAGCCTTAGACAATGGAGTTTGCCCTTGAGTAGCTTAAAAACTCCGGTGGGAACTGGGAAGACTAATTTAGAGAATGCTTTGTGCTGTGGGAGTGACAGGAAGGCAGAGACCCAACCCAGCTGTGCATTCTCTGTGTTCCTTTGGGGGAAGATGAGTCCTTACAATGGTCTATGCACGGGATCTGCTCCAGCACCCCGACCCTGTCACCTTTCTAGCATCATCTCCCACAGCCCTCATCTCTCCCCTGCTCGCTGCACTCCACTGTGAGGCCCCTTGCTCTTCCTTGCTTGCAACAGGCACGCTTTGCACTGGCTAGTCCCTCTGCCTGGAACAGCCTTCCCCCAAATACCTCATAACCAACTCCCACATCTTCACATCTTTGCCCAAACATCACCTTATTAATCAGGTCATCCCTGACCACCGAGCATGGCTCAAGCACACTGTGGTCGCTGAGGCTGCCCTGGCTATTTTTTTGGGCGGTGGTAGTGGGGGGACTGCAGGGTTAGTGTGATGCAGTATGAAGGGCCCTAGACTCAGAGCGGGACAGCCCTGGGAGCCCTGCCACTGCTAGCCGTGTGAGTAAGCCCCCAAACCTCTTCAAGCTTAGCGTCCTCCTAGGTAAGATAAAATAAATGTTTCTTTTGTTGTTGTTAATCTTCACCCCAGGATATATTCTCTTTTTTTGCTGTTATTCATCCTCATCTAAGGATATTTTCCATTGATTTTTAGAGCGAGTGGAAAGGAGGGGGGAAGAGACAGAGAGAAACACCTATGTGAGACAGACACATTTTGATTGGTTTTCTTCCGCATGCACCTCGACCAGGGCTGGGGATCAAGCTGCAACTGGTACCTGGCCTTGACCGGAATTGAGCCCAGGACCCTTCCGTCTGTGGGCTGACACTCTATCTATTGAGCCAAACTGGCTAGGGCAGGATATTGTTTCCATTGATTTTTAGAAAGAGTGGAAGTGGGGGCGGGGGGGGGGGGGGGTGAGGGGAAACAGAGAGAGAAACATCGATGTGATAGAGACACATCAATTGGTTGCCTTCTGTACTTGGGGATCGAGCCTGCAACTGAGGTACAGATACATGCCCTTGTCCAGAATCAATCCTGTGACCCTTGAGTCCACAGGAAGATGCTCTAACCACTGAGAAAACTGGCTAGGTCAGGAAAATGTTTCTTGACTCCCTTATTTCACAGGATTTCTGTAGATCCAAAGGAGACCATGTTCACTCGTCTTGGGACCAATGGAAAGGAAACTGCTCTGTAACCTGTAAAGTGCTGTGCTCCTGTCAGTGAGGTGACTGTTGGCCGACATATGCTTTCACTAAAATGGTCCAGATGCCTAGGCCAGCCATCTCACACAACATTACATCTTACATCTTAAAAATCAAATTGGATCAATAGGGCTGATCCAAAAGGCAGCTCTACAACCAGTTTGTTGTTACCAAGTCCAGACTCATGGGCTTGACCCAGTATTCCCTGGTCCAAAGGGCCAGCTGGAGGGGAAGAGTCCCCAGGTGGCCCTGTGGCTCTGGGCCTGGGGATACCTCCACCCATCACTGGGCTCCTGTCCAGCCTCACATATAAATGGCAGCTCCACACAAAGCAGCAGGCATCAGCTACCCCAAACACAGGGCCATCTTTTCTTTGTAATAGTGTTTTTGAAGTTGCCAGTGACAAAAACTATTCATTGTAGAAAACATAGAACATTAATAGAAGTCTATAGAAGAAATTTTAAATCCTCTGTTATCCTGCCACCCAGAGATAACCACAGCTAATATTTATATATACCCTCCCAATCTTTTTTCTGCACATTTAGAGGAATTAGATATTGGAATTAAACTTTCCACAACGTTTTGCTTACTTAGACATTTGGTGTTCCAGTCTTATTTACTTAGCATGAAATCATTAGCATTTTCCTATGCCATCAAATATTTTTTTTTGAAAACATTATTTGTATGGCCACATACTAGCCTATGCTAGAGTTCTACCAAGAACTCATTCAGCACTGCATCTGCTTAGCGTGAGACTATTCCAACAGAAACCCAGCTCTTCTTCCTCTTCTTCCTCTTCCTTCCCTCGCTGCCTCTCCTGGTCCTCATTACTGACCACCCCCCTAACAAGGCAAATGCCAGGCAGAAAGGGAGGCATGAGGGTAAGACCTGTTCCTGCCCAGGGCAGGTTATCAATGTGAAGAAGGAAGACAACGCATCCATGAGAAAGCAGCACCAGGAGCCCAGGCCATATGAGGGGCGATGACGCTGAAGATGGGAGAAAACACTTCCAGATGGGCTGGAATGGCTCCACCAAGAAGACATTGGAGCACCACCACATGCTGGGGCCAGATCACACTGGCGAGTAGTACCCAGCACAGGGCAGTGTGGCCAGGGACAACCCCCCCAGGAGGACGCCAAGTCCCCAAGTCTGAACCCAGCCTTCAACTTGCAAACGTGGTTCCTGCCACCCGGAGTCTACAGCCTCGAAGGGGACAGATACCAATCAAATAACCTCACCGAAAAAGATAAGATGACAGCTCGTCCATGAAGGAGAGGTCGGTGAGGCTATAAGGACATGTGACCTGGGGTTCTCTCAGGAGGCAGGAATTGGGTCAGCCCTGTGTGGGAGGAGCAGGTGTGTAAAAGGACCCGGAAGAGCATCTGTCTGGAGAGCAGAACATCAAGGCAAGGCGCAAGGCAGGCCCAGTGGGCGGAGCTGGACCACGCAGGCCTGGTGGGCCACGCTGGGTTTTAATGGTTTTAATCGCTGGGTTTTAATCGGGGGAGGAATGGGAGCTGTTAGGAGGCTTTAGGCAGGAAGAAGCCAGGGTCGGATTTGCATTTCAAAGAATTTGTTCTGGCTGTGGAGGAATAATTGGCTCAGAGGGAGGCAGGTGGGGAGCCAAGAGTGGGCGCAGGCATCAATAAGAGGCTGTTGCTGGAGGTGGGGCAAGCGGTGATGCCTTGGGCCAGGGCAGAGGTAGAGGGGATGGAAGAAGTGGAGGATTGGATCACTGTTTAGGAGCTGGAATCAAAAGGTTGGGTGGGTGCTGTGACTCTCCCGAAGACGGCTGTTCAAGTAGACTTGCTAGCTTGGAAGCATTACCCCGTTAGCATGAAGAGGTGCTCACATTAGCAGGGTGCCTTCTTAGGCAAGTCCATTAGCGGAGGTGCTAATGAAGGGGGAAAGGAAGTGGGTCAAGGGCCCTGACGGGGAGAAGCAGTGAAGGACACAGGCACCAGGGGGCAGCACAAGGGTATCGGGAATCAGCCAGTGGTCCCAGGAGGAGGCGGAGCCCAAGGGTCCGGACTGGAGAACCCTGTCTGCTGTCACATGCTGGGGGTGGAAATGGCCGGGGAGAGGTCAATGGGGGGGAAAAGGAGACATATGTAATACTGTAATCAATAAAGAATTTTTTTTTAAAAAAATTGATCCTGAAAGCCAGGACGGGGCTGCCCTGGCGTCTGTCTTGTATGTGTCCTAGGTACCTGGAGCTCTAGGCTCTGGTGGAGCAGCAGCTGGATTTAGAATATAACCACCTCTAGTGGTTGACACAGCACATAGTATTATATGCCATGAGGCACCCTGTGGTTCGTGGGGGGAACACATGCTTGGGGGCAGGTCCCTCGAACTACTCCCAGCTGGTCTAGGAGACAGACCTGGAAGAACGTCTGTTTTCCACCCCACTTCTGGTTTCTACTTGGCCTTTCTGAGCCTCGGTCTCCTCATCTGTAGCTGGAAATGCCCCCTCTGCCTGCTGGGCATTTCACTGACAGTGGAGCACAGGATAGGCACTGGGTAGTGGGAGTTGCTGCTGATAGTCTGAACTCCAGCCGCTGGTGGGTGGAGTGTGAGCTCTGGGCTTGGCGGTGCCCGACGGGGGTTCTGCCCCCTCCACGCAGGCAAATTGCTGACAGTGGCAAAGCCACGTTGCCATGCTTATGGGAACATTGCTTAGGTTTCGAGTTAAAAAAAAAAAAGAAGAAAGAAAGAAAGAAAGAAAAGGGTATTTGGATTTGGTTTCGTCTAGGCTAGGGTTTGGCAAATGCGTGTGGCGGGGCGGCCGCTCTGGTCCAGGTCTGGGCGGGGAGCGTGCAACTAGCGGGGCGTTAGGACCCGGTGCGCGTCTCCGACCCCGCGCGCCCAGGTCCCGGAGCCGCGGGAGGAGAGGCTTGAATGGGAGGCTGGAGGGGATCCGGCTGAAAGGGCTGCCGGCGGAATAGCTCTGCCGTCGCCAGGCAACCGCCCTGACGCAACGCAAAAAAAAAAAAAAAGTCCCTTAAAAAAAAAAAAAAAAGAATAGTGCTGAGAATTCACGAGCACGAGTGAAAGAGAGGCAGGAGCCGGCTTAGCCCCCGAGGCCGGGCCAGAGGCTGCGGAGCGGGGAGCCCGCGTCGAGAGTTGGAGGCGGGGACCTCGGTGACACCCCTGGAAGGGGCCTCTGAGCACCCCGGAAGGTGGGTTTGCGGCCGGGGCGGAGACGATCCCAGGGCTGGGAATCGGGCTGGGGGATGTGGCTGTGGCCGGCGGTGCTGGCCGGGAGGGGGCTCGGGGCGCGCAGGTCTCCCGGCGCCAGGGGCGGGAAGCAGCCTGCCTGGATCTGCGGGGAGCACTGATCTCAGGGCGCTGTAAGGGCACACCCCACCTCACCGGCCTCTGGGACTCTTCCCTCGGGGGGCGTGGGACAAGTGGCTGGATTCAATCTCCCAAATCGCAGCTGGCCACCTCCAGGGTTAAGATCTGCGTGGAGATTTGGGGGTACCGGGTCTGAGAGGGAGAAGCCCCACTCAGCCTCTCCAGACCGCTGGTCATCTCCAAGCCCACCCTGTCCGTTCTGTCTACTTCAGACTCAGTGACAAAGTTCCTGCCCCGAGCTGCATTTGTAACTCAGGAGACGTGACCAACCCACTGAGGGCACTTGGGCCCAAGGGTGCTCTGTAGGGCTGAGGCCCATGTGATGGGGGGGGGGGGGGGGGGGGGAAATGCACAGCCCAAAGGGCCCGCAGGAATGAGCAGGCCAGCCCTGAGGTTGGGAGAGGGCAGGGAGTTCTGTAGTCCCTGGGAGTGAACAGGTGTCTCCTCCCATCAAGGCAGGTGGGATGTTCTGCTTTAAAACACACACACACACACACACACACACACAACCCCCTATTGCCTGCATCTGGTTTTCATTCGCCTTGGTGTGTGTGGTTCCTCCTGAGAAGGTCTGGAAGGCAGGTTGGTTTCCACGAACTCCCAGCCATTCCTGGTGAGTCTCAGGTGGGATGAGCCCAGGTTCCCATCCACAGGGCCATCCCCAAAGTGCTCAGGGAGGCCAGGCTCTGAAGCAGCTTCCCTTCTGACCCAGGCAGTCCTGCTGCCCACCAGGCACAGATGGGGAGTGCAGAGTGTAGGCAAAGTCCTGGGAGAGCAGAGGTGGCGCGCACCTCTGGCCTGACCCCATCCGCAGGGTGGGAGCTGCTGCCAGCATGTCTGAGGGGCTTGGCAAAGCACCCTCGGGCTGTATTTAGAGGGGAAAGATGACAGCTCTTCTGTCCCGAGTGCATTTACCAGCCAGGCACTGCTTGAGACGCCTTCACATCTGTTGGTCATTTTATCTTCACAATTGTCCTTCCAGGGGACATACTATCCCCATTTTGCCAACCAGGCTGGAGAAATTTAGTAACTTGGTGCAGTTCACGTGGCTGCTGAAGAGCAGAGAGAGTCATTCAACCTCCAGTGCCTGACTCCTAACTAAGACAGTGCCCTTAAAGGATGGCTGCTTTAGCGATCCCAGGAAAGAGACCTAGAGGGGGGTGGAAGCCCGTCTCACCCAGAGCTGTGTGACTGGCTCGTCCTGTGACCTGGGAAGGTTCTTGCCATCTCCAGAGACCCTGTGGAGCCAGGAAAGCCATTGCTTGTACCAGGAGTCTGAAAGGGCCTGGCTCGCTTCTGCCCTGCTGACCTGAAGCAGAGAGAAGGGTCCTCTCCTCCCCCCCCCCCCCTTTTTCCCTTTGCCCATCTGAAGACCCTCAGGTTCTCGTGCACTTGTTCTCATCTCTCCTTGTTCTCTCAATTACATGCATGGATTTCCACTAGATTATCAGTCCCGCTCCCGTATTCACCAGTGTGGCCTCTAATAGGAACTCTGGCCGGGAAGTAAATCAAGGCAGAGCCTAAGAATTTCCTGAGGTAGATCCACAGAGGCCCAGGCCAACGAGGAAGAAACTGCTTGTTAGGCTGCTCACACACTGGGGTAGTTTTCCATAGGTAAATTTTGCTAGGGGAGAACTCCGTTGGCCCAAAAACAGCATCTGGAATTCCCAGGACACGCTGGGGGTGTGTTCTCCCCACAATGGCGCTTTGCTTGACTGGGAGGTTGAGCTATTTGCAAAGGTAGAAGATGAATGATAATCTGAGCAGTTTGCTCTCTGGTTTACAGACTAGGGGTGGGGGAGTCCTCACTGATGAATTGGAAACTCTTTAGGATTAACCAGGATGGCTCTTAAAATGAAAATGTAGCCTAGGATTTGGATAGGGGAGAGGAGTTAGGCAGGAAAGGCAAATTCTGAAGCAGACCTTGAAGGGGTGAGGATGCGTTGAATGAGGACAGTGGGTGACATGTAGGCCTGGCTAACTTTCTGATCAGCCTGCAGAATGTGAGCTGCTGCAGAGGGTCAAGCTACCAACTTGAGTTGGGAAGGATACACATATGAGCTTCTCCATGGTTAGGAGAGTGGCCCTGGAGCATGAAAGCCCAGCACTTCCCCGTCTTTATCCTTCCTCTCCCCCAAGACACACATACTTCTCTCATTGATGAGGAAGGAAAAAAGGGAGAAGGAAGGTGGGCAAGAGGAGAACTTAGAGGCTTGGGCTGCCCCAAGCCCATCTTCTTTCCTCCTGAATGCTGCCTGACCTTCCCACCTGCACCCTGCAACATGCTCACCCATGAAAAACTCCTTGGAGAAGGGAGTGCAAAGAGCAGCAGCCCATCTCCCAGTGGGCCCTGCCCATCAAGGAAGAGCTCTCCCATCTCTAGTGGTAGAGGGGTAGTGAGCTCTCCAGCATCAGGGGCCTCTTCACACCTGGGTCCCTGCCCAACAGGCTTTGCAGAGCCCCAGGAAGGTGTGGAAGTTCAGTTTCTCCCAGGGTGCAGACTGAGCCCCATTTCTTCAAGGCAATTTCTCTAGTATGGCCAGAAATTCTCCTCGGGTATTCTGGTCAAGTGTGGGAGTTGGTAATGGGTCCCCAAAGACTTCCTCACAGGGCTTGTCCTGTGGGAACTCGAAGGGAAGAACTGATTTTCCAGATACATCATGGGCCCAGACAGTGACCTTTGCCTCAGCCACAGTTTCAGGGTTTCTTGAAGATGGAGCAGCATTTCCTCATTCCAGAAAGCCAACAGAGCCTGTGAGTCTGACCCAGGGTGACCTGGAAGGCCAACTGGGGAGTTCTCAGGGGGATGAATACCCAGGAAGGTTCTGGATCAGGATCCTGGACTGGAGGCCAGTGAGGCCCTGGTGCCCCTGACCACCATCAAGTTAAAAGAGGCACTACCTCCCTCTCCTGTGAGCATTGACATGTGCTATGCTCTGGAGACAGCACCATACTGTGAACTGACCTGAATCCATTTGGTCACAACTCTCAGGTTTTGTTTGTGTTGGGTGTTTGGTTTATTTGTTTGACAGCAGCCACTGAAAACTTTGAGGACGTGAAGGCAGACCTCGTTATCAAGCCGAATAAAAGCAAGCCTTTGACCAAATTCTGCCACATATGCAGATATTTTCTGAGCAACTATTTACTTGCAAATGGGTCCAGCAGCGCTCACACAGCTTGTTCAGTGGGCTAGTTGCAGCCATCTGCGTCTCTAGATGCCCTGACTGCATATCCCTTGAGGTCTCACTGCATTCTTTCACCTGCTCTTACAAGAGTCAAGTGTGTCTCAGAATTCATTTGGCCAACCCACTGTCTTGAATACCTCTGCTTTCACCAAGGAGAATGCATTTCTAATGTTTACTCTGCTAATTATCAAATGCCTGGTATTGAGCCGACAGAAAGACAGCTAAAGTGCTGGCCATAGTCCACTGGAGTGGGGTGACAGGGTTATTAGAGGCCAAACTAAGAATTTGCATACACTCTACTTCACTGGATCCTTCCAAAGCTTTGAGGTAGGTTCCATTATGATCCCCAATTCATGGATGAAGAACCTGAGAACTATGGGGTTAAATCAATGACCCAAGGTCATAGAATTACTAAGTGTTCTTAGTAATGTGGAAGGAGGTCACACGTCCTGCTTTCTGTTCTGCTTGTGCGGTGCCTGAGCCAAATGTCCCCTCCAAGCCCCAGGGCCGGGGCACCTTGGGTGAGTGGCAGGCAGCACCAAATGTTGCTGGTCAGGCTGTGCCCAAGCTGGAACCACCCTCAACTCCCCATCCTGGAGTCATTAGGACGGGGCCCTGCCCACACACGGAAACTCCAAGGGCCCTTCAGCCGCCTGGGAGGCTGGCAGGTCCAGACATAGTATGAAAGCGAAGTGACTTGCATGAGCACGGAGCACACCATGAGACTACTTAGGAAGTCCTCGTGAAACCATTGAGTTGGAACTTGCAGAGTGAGCGAGAAAGCCAGTCATCAGAACAAACCCACTTGAGCTGGGACTTGTTGATTCTGCTCATTTGAAGTTGGAGCCAATTATCCTGTGGGTCGGGATAGTCCTAAATCGGTCTTGTTTGGGGGACTGAGACAAATGCCAGTCAGAAGACACCGTGTAGGCTGCATCCCGCTGCGGGAGGATTGTGCATCCTTGGTGTCCTGAGCCGTGAATGGTTCCGCAAGTTTTAGCCAGCTGTTCCCTGTTCTCATAGCCAGAATACCGGCTCAAACTGTGCCTACTTTGATCTCTGCAAATTGCTTTAAAGGCCACCCTGTGTCTACTTTCTGCTCCCTGATCCTTGCTGCCAGGGCCTTTGGACAGGAAGTTTCTATGGTCACATGCAGCCGTTGGCAGGGATGGCCACAGAGGCTGCCTCTGCCCTTCCCGGACATCTCTGCCTTGTCAGGTGTTTTCATGGAGGAAAACCTTGCTTCATATTCTTCCTTTCCCAGGGCTGATTCCGTGCCTCCCCACCCAACTCTCAGATTCCCAGGCACCTTTCTCCTGCCTGTCAGAGCAAAGCAACCCTTTTTTAGGGCCTCACAGCCTTGGAAAAGCCACCATGGCAGAGACTCTGGGTAGCCCGCAGCCCCCTCCCTGTAGCAGCCTGCACTTTCTCCTCTCCTTTCAGTGAGGCAATAAATTAGATTAGATCTATGGCTCCCGGGAGCCAGGGTCTCCCCCACACCAACAGGGAACACAACTTTTTCTTGGTGATTTCCTCGGCAAATTCTTTCACTGGGCAAAATGATGGGAAAGGTCTCCACGTTCCCAGCCTAAGGCAGAGGCCTGTGAATCTGCTCTAAGCAGCCAGGAGCAGCACCCATCAATTATTCAGCACAGACTGAGAGCTCTGAATGTGCAAAGGTCTTAACAAGTATTTTTTATAGATTCTAGCCTCACAATAGCTTAGTGAGACGAAGCAAGGTTTCCCTGTATTTGAGACAACAGAAGCTCAACCTGGAACCAAGATCAACCCAAGCCAGTCAGCCACACTAACGGTGCTGTGTGACCCTGGCAAGTCTGGCAACTTCTCTGGTTTGTGGTTGTTCTGTAATAACTCTCAGGAAGGTCTCTCCGGCCCAGGCCATCCTGTGTGTGTGTGTGTTGGGGGGGGGGGGGGGGGGGCGGGGGTACAAGGGGAGGCGGAATCTGTATACTGCAGTGTGATTTCAAAATGTTAGCGATTGCTCTTGTTGTTTCAGGTGTGGAAACAGATGTTTTGAATACGCTGAGGTACAGCCATTAGCACAGGATGTTGCAAACCCACCTGCACTGAGTGACACATCCAGGAGTACAGGTAGGTCGGTGCCTCTGCCTCTGCTCCCGGTGGGTGTGGCTCTGAGACGTGATGACAGAGTCTATGCTGTGGTTTAGAGTCTGTGCTTGGGGTACAAGGAAGTGTAAAGGCCATTGCACCAAAACACATTTCTGAGGGAGAGAAGTGGGAGCTTTCGAGGGGAAGTGAGTTGCCATAGTAACTGAAGGTGGGATGGGGCCTTGGGGCTGTCTCCCAGGCCAGGAGCTCTCCTCTCTCCTGCCCCTGGCTGGGTGTCCAAAAGGGTTGTCTCATTCCCATCTCCCAGCAGTAGTGCAGAAGGTGGCCTGGGGCTGTCTGGAGCAGGAGAATCAAGGGGAGTGAAGAGCTTTCTCCACGAGGCTAAGAAAGATGGACCCTGGAAACTTCAGGTTTAGATCCTTCCAGCTGAGCTACCTCATCTGAAAAGACACCCTGTTTCTATGCGTCTATATTTAAATCCTATGAAAATATCCAGATGGCCTTGCTTGGCCAGGTGTTCATCCAATGGACCAGTCACTCTTGCCAGAGTAAGACCTAAAAGGAATGTCTGTCTGGGTCACATGAGTGTTCCTGGGGGTGGTGGCAATGGGCAGGGAGCTATAACTCACAGTCCCTTCAGATCACCTGAAACAGGGGTGGTGCCCACAGAGGGATGCTAAACAAAGACATAGCTGACCGCCTAACAGGTACATCAGAAATGTAACTAAGTCATGCAACGTAGGAAGACGAGGGTCAGTACCCAAGACTGGTGTAGAAAAGTACTAAAATTTTGTTTGGAGAGGAAGTGGTCAGTTCCATTCAGAAAGAGCAATGACTGTAGAATGAGGTGGTGAACTAGGCTCAAAGACTTAGTAAAATTCAAACATGAGTTTATGGGGAAAGGATAAAGCATAGAGTTTAGACCAGCCTCCCCCAAATCCCTGTTCCCGCCCCCTAATTCAGACTCACTAGAAACATCTTGATCTTGCAAATCTTACCCATGAACCTGCAGGAGGTCTTCTGGGCAGGAAACCACCTGGATATGTGAACTATTCAGGCTAGAATTTGTTCACTGATTCACAACATTGCAGTCTCCAGCGTTCATTGAACATCTGCTGTTTGCAGAGGCCTGTGCTCAGGACACAAAAGAGAAAGTAATATCCTTCCCATTGAGGAGCTAGACATCTGGTCAAGGAGACAGGACACTCTCACAGTTCAAGGTCATACAGGCCAGTGAGCCATGAGCGTAATGGAAGCCAGTGCCAGAATTCAGACAAGGAATGGCCTGGAAGGTGGGGTGTCTTTGAGGGCTTAGGAGAGGAGGCAAGCCTTCAGTTAAGCCCTAAAGCAGAGCTTTAGAATTGGCGAGGATCAGGGAGTTCCCAAATGGGCGAATGACAAACAAAGGGATAAAAGTTCTCCTTTATTCATTCATCCATTCAATCACTCGTTCATTCATTCAACAAGTTTACTGAGCACCTACTATGTGCCAGGCACAGCAGTAAACACGAGAAAGTCACTGTCCTCAAGGAAAAGTCAGGTGAGAGAGCCAAGGCCTGAGGGCAGGGAACATAGCCTAGAAGAAATGGCTGGATTCTCACAATGGTTTGTTGCCGGGACAGGAGGAATAATCCATAGCTTCCAGGAAGTGGAAGTGGAGGGTTCTCCTTTGTGGGCAGCGTGCAGCCGGCAGGTGTGCTCTCCCCTGAGGTGTAGATCAAGGGCACATTTGGGAAAGACCTCACTATCATGTGCACTCTTGACACCACCCCACTTCTCTCACTAGCATCCCCCCTGCACATCATAATACAGACGCAGCATTGTAACCCACCCCTATCTTCCCACCCGTCCACAAGCACACACAATGTCCCAACACAATTCTCTCCCACCACGCACACGTAACTGGTGCCAAGGGTCTGGCCTCTGGATGTCCTTCCCCCCTCTCAGGCGCTCCCAGTACCAGCTCTGACCAAGACCTGGAATAAAGATGAGCCAGGATAGATGATCTGTGTAGAGCCAGACCAGCGGGTGTCTCCTCCTGCTTCGGTCACCATGGCAACCTCTGATGAGGAGAGAAAACACAATCTCTGGAAGCTCCTGGAAGCTCCCTGGCTCCTATGGGCAGCTCTGTGGGGCGCAGGCCTGTGTCCCCCAGCCTCTCAGCCCCAGCATTGGTGCTCCTTCAAGTCTGCAGAACACAGGCGGGGATTTCACTGCCTCCATCCAACGCCGCCGCCGGAGGTCAGTCCTGAGTCCTGGCCCTGAGCTCCCTCTTTTAGTTGAGCACCAGGATTTATGAGTAAACCCAGACCAGAAAGCCTGCCTTGTCACAGCTCCGAGTCAGAGTCCCTGGCCGAATGACCCCATATCCACCTGGGAGGAAAGCGTTATCTGCTTTAGAAAAGGAAAGTAAAAGACTGAGGTATGAGTGTGGCCTGAGCCACCCTGAATTTCTTTCTGTTTATAAAACAGGTTCTAGTCCACCGAGCCCTTCCCTCACTCTCATGCCTCTGCAGGGTGGATGCTGCATCACCCCATTTTCAAAAGAGGGGCAGAGACCCAGGCAGTGAGGCAAGGTGACTCCCCAAGTCTCACTGCTCCCACTGGAGGTGGTTCCGGTCTCAGAATGCAGACCCACAGCCTGGGGAGCTGGGGTCCCCCTTTGATATCAGCCTCTGAGCGGCTCTCCGTCACATGGGCCCTGCCTTGGTCTCAGGTAGGAGGTGGGAACATGCGGCTTTGCGGAGAGGAGGGGGGTGGCCTGGCCTGGCCAAGACTGGGAGTCAGAGTGGGGACTTCAGCTGCCTTTCCTGCAGCCGTCTGACTTCCCCCCGCCCCCCCCAAACAAGCTCTGGCTATGGATGGGGAAGGTGCTGCTTGTCCTTAGGCCACTCCTGAGCTCAGGGAATGACTCTCTCTAAGGAGGGTTTGAGGCTTAGTGACACAGGCAACATGCTCAACAGATGTGCTGGCTTTTGGGAGTGACCCCTGACCTGGTTGAGGAGCATGACAGCCTCAGAAGGGGGTGAATGCTCAGAGGTGGCAGAAGGCTCAGCAGCGGACACAGAGCCAGAGGCACTGTGCCCCCGGAGCAGGCCTGCTGCTGTGGTCTGTCTCCTGTGGGGACATTTCTGCTATGAAGCATTGGCCATACTGTGGTTAAGGATCCTGCAGGAGCTGAGTTTCCTCAGCAAGTCAGGCCCGGGGGATGGGATGTCTCCCTGCCTTCATGTGCCCACCATTGCCTCCTATCCACTGCTCTGTTGCTGGGAGCAGGGCCGGCCTGGACTGCAGGCAGGGCCTCACATGCCTGTGCAGAGCAGTCTGTGGCTCCTCTGCTGAGCGTACTGAGGGTGTCACCAAGCCTAAAACCAGAGTGTGTCAGTTTATGCACAAGGACCCATGGATGGCACTTCTGCTGGAAGGAAGAGTGTAAGTTCACATGCATGAAGTTGTTATATCCTCACCAAGCATTGCCTGGAGTAGACCATAAATTAGGAAACATAGCTATGAATGCAGATGGACTCCTGGTAAAAGCTTCTTTAAGAGGACAATGGTCACCACCCCGTGGTTCTCCCTGGAGGTGGCACCAGCCCCTCTGAAGGACACATGGAGTCGTGGGGAGGGGAGTCACCCTGTTTCATGACACTGCTCAGCCCTCAGTTATACATATTGCCTCCCCAAATGGGTTGTACGTTCCCCTAATTTCAGCCAGGGCTCTTGGTTGTAAGCATCAAAAGACAACTTATTGTAAGGTGTTCACAGAAGTGGCAGGAGGTAAAGACTCAAACAGGCAGAAGCAGGGCCGCTGGGAAACAGGAGAGAGTCCTGTGAGTGAAATGACCCTCTGAGACCGTTCAGAGAGGTGCTAGGTTGCTACCCACACAGCGCCCCACACCACTTTTGACACCAGGAGTGTGAGTTTCCACACCAACCGATTCCCCGGTTCTCTGCAGCCACCAACTGGGTAGCCAGCACTTTAACTCCATTGGACACTGTCTACCTAAAGCTGGCATCAGATTCCGCCAGCTAGGGGCTCAGTCCCACTAGACCAGTGATGACAAACCTATGAGACACGAACTCATTTTTTTGGTTGATTTTTCTTTGTTAAATGGCATTTAAATATATAAAATAAATATCAAAAATATAAGTCTTTGTTTTACTATGGTTGCAAAGATCAAAAAATTTCTATATGTGACACGGCACCAGAGTTAAGTTAGGGTTTTTCAAAATGCTGACACGCCGAGCTCAAAAGGTTCGCCATCACTGCACTAGACTGTCCCCCACATCACACATCAATCGCAAGTCCCAGGTTGTCACCTGTATTTCTAAATGACTGGCTATCAATCAGGTGTGAGGGAGGGGTGCAGAGCTCCCAAGCCCTCCGGGGCATGTTGCCCTCCCAGCACCCCCTGTCTTCCCCAACCTGGAAGCTCTCTGAATCCCTTCAGTTAGGCTTTTTTTGGAGGCCTCATTAGATAGGCATGATCTATCACCTGGTTATTTCCCCTGGTCACCAGCCCTATCCTGAGGGGCTATCCAAATGTCAGCTCATTGACATGAGCTCCAGTGGGGTCGAGAGAGCCTTGCTGTGAGTAACAAAAGATGCTTCTTTCATTTGTATCAGTATGCAGCTGTCTCAGAAGCTGGGGACAAAAAGCAGGCATTATAACACAGGTTTTCCTATCACTCTCGTCACCTAGAAGATTAAAAGCGTTTTTAGGAGCCCAGCAGTGGTAGCTCAGTGGTTAAGTGCCAACCTATGAACCAGGAGGTCACAGTTTGATTCTGGGTTAAGGCACATGCCCAAGTTGCAGGCTCAATGCCCAGTAGGGGGTGTGCAGGAGGCAGCCAGTCAATGATTTCTCATCATTGATGTTTCTATCTCTCTCTCCCTCTTCCTTTCTCTCTGAAATCAAATATAAATATAAAATGTAAATATACGTATATATTTTAAAAGGGAGCTCTGTTTCAGGAGCTGGGGATAGAGACCAAATATATTTCTTATTATATCACAACAGACCCCGAAACAGTCCTTTTCTGAGGATGGTTTAGCTAATCCCACCTTCCCCACAGGTCACATCTGCCTCCGAGGCTGGATATGGCTACAAATGAACCCCACCTGACCCTCCATTCTGCCCTCACACACCAGATTCAGAGGCCTGGGTCTGGGCACTTGATCGGCCAAGTTCAAATCACATGTTTACACCTGGTTGCCATGGAACCTGGTGGCCAGGGAGGAGGGAGAACGTGATCCTCTGGTTTCAGAGGGCAGGTGCCCGGCCTGTTTGCTCTCCCGCACAAAACAGGGAGTTCCCTACCAACAGTAAACGGCAAACAAACCAAAGACAGATATCAACAAATATTGGCCATGTTATTCTATATTCTTTGTCCAACACATGCTTGTGTTGGCTGCAAAGGTCAGAAACCCAGTCAAAGAAGCTTAAGCAAAGAGAGTATATATGCTATATAATCAAGGTCAGGTGGTGGCTTCCAACAGGGCTGAAGGCCTCTGGCTATCTCACACGCTTGGCTTGGTTCGTCAGGCAGCCTCTCTGCCTATGGTGAGCGAGATGGTGAGCCAGCAGCCCCAGCCAGCAGGGAACATGCAGCTCCAGGATGGTTCTGATGCAAAACCTCAGGAGGGCTCTGATTGGCTCAGCTTGAGTCATGTGACTGCCCTGAGGCCAGAGAGGGACTGTCAGTCCCCAGCAAGCACATGGAGGGGTTTTCTATAGGAAAAAAAATGCTCCTTCAAGAAAGAGGGAAGGGATGTTGAGTAGAAATTGCCTGATGATGCTGGACGGGGAGGAGGGCCTAGAGCTGTACGTGGGATACTGAATGGCCCTGTCTGTGTTCCAGCACCTAGTTCTGGCCCTTGATGCAGGGTGAGGCCACTCCTGTCTTCCTAGGGCAGGGGTGGGCAAACTTTTTGACTCGAGGGCCACAATGGATTCTTAAACTGGACCGGAGGGCCGGAACAAAAGCATGGATGGAGTGTTTGTGTGAACTAATATAAATTCAAAGTAAACATCATTAAGTAAAAGGGTACGGTCTTTTTTTTTTTTTTAGTTTTATTCATTTCAAACGGGCCGGATCCGGCCCACGGGACGTAGTTTGCCCACAGCTGGCCTAGGGCCTGACAGCCTGTGTCCAGGACTCTGAGGTCAGGGCAGGTCTGATAAGGACAGGTGATGAAGGTGCCATCGCAGGAAGTCCAGGTCCACTCTGCTTCCCTGAGCCTGTCCAGACCGTCTCAGACCTAAGCAAGGATAGGTCACAGTGAGTGAGAGTGTGTGTTGGGGGTGGGGTATAGGAGAGGGGAAATCTGTTCCATTTGCTCATTTAGCCCATGAACATTTAAAGAGAGCAGCACGGCGCTAAGTGCTGGAGGTTCCAGGATACAAAGCCTGGTTCTCACCTTCATGAAGCTCAGTCTGGTGGACGACACCATCAAGAAGGTCCTGGCCTGGATGGTGTGGCTCAGTTGGTTTGAGTGTCATCCCTTGCACTGAAAGGTCACTGGTTCAATTCCTGGTCAAGAGCACATACCCAGGGTGCAGGCTTAGTCCCAGGTTGGGGTGTGTACAGGAGGCAACAAATTGATGTTTCTCTCTCTCTATTCCCTTTCCCTTCCTCTCTAAAATCAACAGAAACATAAAAAGAAAGAAAAAGAAGGTCCCTGGTAGAAGTGCTGTGGCTTGAAAGGGCCAGTTAGCCTAGTGGTTACAAGCCAGGGTGGAGCCGGCTGCAGGGGTTCAAATCCCAGCTTCACCACTTAGTTCTGTGACCATGGGCAAGCTATTCAGTCGCTCCGTGCCTCGGTCTCCTTGTCTGTGCAATGGAGACAATGATGATACTTGCCCCAGAGGGTTGTTGTGGGGACTAAATCTGTTAGTGCATGTAAAGCTCTTAGAACAATGCCTGGCGTGGTGTGCTCTGAGTAAGCATTAGCTAATATTGTTGTGATGACATCATTGTTTCTCTGAAGTGCTGTTGTTGCACACACTGCTCCGGCAAGTTAAGGAAAACTTCCTGAAGGAGAAAATTCCTGAGAACTGAGGCGTAGAGGGGAGGGAAGGGCATTGCAGGCTGAGGGAACAGCTGGTACAAAGTCACAGGGCCTGAGAGAGCGTGGAATTCAGTGGGACGGGAGTGCTGGACAGGTGGGCCTTTATGGAGCAGAAATGGAACGGTTCTAGCGAAGAGCCTAAGACCGGAAGGAGCAGGCACAGGCCCGTAGGTCCAAACAGAGAGCGGGCAGCTTTCTAGTTTCTCAGAAGAATGTAGGGCCACAGGTCTGAGAGAGACAGACAGACAGAGACAGAAAATGGGCCAGCAGCCCCCTGTACCATTCCCTGCCCTCGGAGCCCATCTAGGAAGTGGGTTTGAAAGTTGTCCAAGTGAACAGATTAGGTCATCATGGGGCGAGGTGTTGGCTGAGTGACTGAGCTGCACCCACATGGCTCCTCCGGCAGCCAGAGGAATTAGCTCATGGCTGGCACAGCCCTTCCCTCCCACAGCCACCGTGGTCTGGAGCGAGCCAGGCAGCCTGCTTGAACAGCAGCCGCTGTGTGCAGAAAGGCATGTCCACACTGCAAAAAAGGCCCACATGCCCCGGGTCTGGTCCCTTGCAGGGGGTGGGTGGACTGCCTGGTGGGCCTCACCTGGGCCTGAGGGGACTATGGTCTGACCTTGTTTTTCTGGCTGCCCCAGGTCCCAGGCCTGGCTTTCCTTCTCAGGCTCTGGCATATGCAAAGCCGAGTGAGAGAAAGTGTGTAGGAAGGACTTAGGTTAGGCGTAAAGAAAGCCTGACTGTCCAGGCATTAGAGGGTCCCTCCTCCAGAGCCCACACCCTGGAAGTTCCTGGTTTGTCCAGATAAGTGGAAGCCCCTACTGCCCTTCGGCCCAGGAAGCTGGCCAGCGCTCCTCTGTCCCCTGCACCTGGCTGGCACGTCTCCTGCAGCTCAGACTGGGTCCATCTCAGTCATGCCTGGCTTGGCCTGCATGGGCGACATTCTAGCTGGGAGGGAGGGAGAAACCCCACTGGGCCCTGGGGCACTGGGACATCCAGAGAGGCAGTGCTCCCTGGTTCAGTGACCAGGAGGACAGATTCGGTTTCAGCAAATCCCGGGGAGTGCTGGGGGCGATAGGAGGCGGTCGAGGACTTGGTCCCTGCAGGCTGCACGTGACCACACCTCCTGAAGGGCTGAGTTCCTGGTCCACCACACGTGCCGTGATGATAGTAATAATCCTCAGGTGGGTACCGCTCTTTACAGTGTGCAGAGAGCTTTCACAGGTGAGTCCAGCTGATTCTCACGGCATCCTTGAGAGGCAGATGGGGAGGGGGGTGCCAGTGCACAGATTAGGAAGCTGAGGCTAAGAGGAGAGGGCTGATTCCAGGGGCTTGCATCCCACCCCAGTCCTTGCTCTCATCTCATGGCTAACACAGTCAAACCTGGGTCACCTGGGTCACCTGGGGCCCCAGGCCATGAGCTGGGGTGTTTACTAGTAAAATGTGAGCTGGAAGGGAAGGGAGTGGATATATTGTGGTGATTTTGTAAACTGGGCTTTTTCCTCTTCGCTATGGCAGACCTCGTCTGGCATGATGAAAACGCAATCGAGACCTGAAAATTGGGTGGGAGGGGGGAGGTGGGGTCCACCGACTTCATCTCAGTTGGCTTTCCAGGAAGGGAAGGGTGCGGAGATGGGCTCAGGTCAGGGGCCACCAGGATGACTGCTCAGGGCAGCCCAAAGGGGCCATCTGGGGCTATGACTGATGTGGCACGGATAGGTCTTATCATCTTAAGGATAATATTTTTTAAATTAAATTTATTGGGGTGACATTGGTTAATAAAATTGTAAAGGTTAAGAATAATACTTTTTAAAGTGTCACTTTAGAGGTATACTTTTTTGAAGTATACCACTCACCAGGTTAAGGACTCGCTATTTGCTACTTTAATCCTCACAATGACGGATGAAGCCCACAGTATTACCCCAGGGTCTGCTTCATGAGCGAGGGACCTAGGCAGTCCCGCAGGGCCCTGCGCCTGGGTTAACCCTCTGCTGTTGCCATCTTAAAAGTCTTCGTTCTTTTTAAAAGGAGCCCTGCATTCTCATTTTGCACCGAGTCGGGCAAATTCCATAGCCGGTCCTGGTGACCCCCACTTCTCAGAAGAGGACGCAGAAGCAGCGTGGTCATAACACAATATGCCCACGATCAGAGAGTTGGCTGCTCCGGAGTCTGACCCAAAGGCCCACACTCTCTGGAGTAGAAAGAGGCTGATTAGAGTCTGAAGACTGAGCCTAAGTCCTACTCCTGCCACCTGCCCGGGGCTAGGGGTGGGCCCTTCAGCCCTCTCAGCTGTGAAATGGGGTGATCCCTCCTGCTGCTCAGGGCTATTGGGAGGAGCAGTGGTGTGCACAGGGATGCTTTTATACACTCCCTAAGGCTCAGCGGATTGAAGGATCATCATTAGCTGACTCACAGTGTGCTGGTGCTCCTGTTAATGCCCCAAGTTGCCCTGACGTTGTCTTCACAGGCCTTCTCTGAATTGATTTAGAAACTGATAATTAACATAACCTCCCCCTTCCCAAGGAGGCAGCCTCATAAAGTCATCCAGTCATAACTCGCCCACCCCAAATGGGGAGACCCTTCCCTAACAGGTTCTCCCTCCGCCGTAGATGCCCTGCTGTCTTCCGTGGGTATGTAGCTGGGGGAGACGGAGGGCACATAAGACTTCCCATTAGTTTCATCGGCTCATGGTTGCCTGCAACTAGATCCTCTCCAAAAAGCATTGCTGGAAATAATCAGAGCTCCTGTGTCAGTGGGAAGAAGCCTTTCTGGGGTGAAGCCGCCCCAAGGCACACTCAAAACAGATTCTGGCATCTCAACAAAGAGGTAGACGGCGCCTGGGAGTGGCCCCAGAAAGCGACTAATTGGTCTTTACTAGAAGAGATTCTAAAGACGCCTGTGTGACCACGTGACTGCACAGAAAGACACCCATGAGAACACCACACCTAAGCCTACAGAATACATGGACCAACCTTAGTTCTGCCAATGCCCCAAACCCAGGAGATTGGTATTATGGCCCCATTTTACAGGCAGGGAAACGGAGGCTCAGCCAGCCTGACAGCACCCTCAGCGAAGGCAGTCTGATTCCACATCTGGTGTTTCTATCTAGGAACCCCGGCCTCACTCAGACCCCTTGGGGAGCTTTAATATACACGGAGTTCCACTCCAGATTAACTGAGTTCCCACCCCCAGGAGTGCGGCCTGGCAATGCACCATTTGTGGAAATTCCTCAGGGGATCCCCACCTGCGTAGTTGGAGGTGAGATCCAGGTTTCTCTGCCATCAATTGGGGTGGAATAGTCCTCTTCGTTCCTCAGGGGTGCCCCAAAGCAGGGGCAGCAGAGCATGGGAAAAGGGCAGCCAGTCTTCCTCTGGGAAGGTTACAGCACAGGCGGGCATTGTAGAAACATCTGGAACAGACAGCAAGCTCTGCTCTTCTTGAGCACCTCCATGCCCGTGTGGGAGAGAAGCCGCACCGCCTCCCTGAGTGGCCCCGCCTGTGTTTTCATTTTGCTCCCCTCCAATTCTGCCGATGCTGGGGTCCAACCCCAGTGGGTCCATGGGTCCCCAAAGGTGTGGACGGAGTCGGCGAAGAGGGAATGACACGGAGACAGCCTTCAGTTGGTCAGCAGCCTAGCCAGGATCTCTAGCCAAGTTCTGGTTAGGATCCAGCAAAGTTCTGGTCAGGATCTCCAGCCAAGTTCTGGTTCAGATCTCCAACAAAGTTCTGGTCAGGATCTCCAACCAAGTTCTGGTGCCATGTTCTCTCGCTAGGTTCTCCAGCCATGTTCTCCAGGTTCTCCAGCCAGGTTCTATCCAGGTTCTTTTGCCATGTTCTGTCTAGGTTCTCCAGCCAAGTTCTGTAGCCAGGTTCTGTCCAGGATCTTTTGCCATGTTCTCTCACTAGGTTCTGTCTCTATGTTCTGTATAGGATCTCCAGCCAAGTCCTGTCTCTAGGTTCTGTCTCTAGGTTCTTCAGCCAGCTTCTCTCGCTAGGTTCTGTTTCTAGGTTCTGTGTGTAGGTTCTGCCTCTAGGTTCTTCAGCCAGGTTCTCTAGGTTCTGTCTCTAGGTTCTGTCTAGGATCTCCAGCCAAGTCCTGTCTCTAGGTTCTGTCCCTAGGTTCTGTTCCTAGGTTCTGTCTTCTGTTGTTTTGTTACATCTGTATTTATACCAGTTGATTTTAATCCTGTCAATTTCTATTGCAAAGGTTAGGGTATTTCTTATCTCCATTCCAGGGAGTAAAGATTATGTAGCTTAAGCTGATTGTTTGTAGTTAAAGTGATTAACTACCCGCCTGGCACTTAGTTAAGGGGTTTTATCCCCTCCCTAACTTCAGGGAAAAATCCCTATCTGGGGAAACAACCTTTCTCGGAGAGGTGACCTTGGTTAAAACACATAGCGCTAAGGGGAGCAAACATATTAAGAACAGTATGCTATATACACCAGGTCCCTTGAAACATATTCTGTGCAGATGTTTCTTTCCTGCAGCGACTGTGTCAAGCAGCAAGGATGGACCGGCTTCTGGCATGCCTCGTCCTATGCCTGCCCACCATCACCCAGTGCCCAGTCCCCTCACCCCAGACAAGCAAGCACACTCTCAGTTCCAGTTTTATTTTCCTTGCAGAGACCTTTTAAAAGGCACCTACAAGTCAATAAAAGTCTCTTCCTTCCTCCTCCCCCACTTCCACACCAAGGTGGCACCCTCTCTAGGCTGCAAATGCCCTGTGTTTTCCAGGGAAGCTGTGTCTTGGACGTTGTTCCAGATCCCTTCATTCTTTTTCACAGCTTGCCTCAGCACAAATTTTTCAAACACTCCGAAAGCCAAGAAATTCCCTCCATGGTCTGAGTCAAATGGTCCTGCTCTGATAGAGCTTGTGGGTGCAGAGATGTGGTGGGAGGGGCAAGGTCTAACTCCAGGTCACTTCTCTACCCTGTGCCCTGATATTATGGGGCGAGCACCTTGGCTCAACCTTCTCCCCAGAGGTGGAGAGGCCAAGTCAGATGAGGGAGCTGGAGCCCTTGCCCAGGAGGCACTGCTGTATGGGCAGGACCATGATAACCATCTTCCCAGAATGGTGAGTCACCCTGAATTCATCGCTCTTCCTGGGCTGCAGGTCTATTTGCTTCCTCCTCTGAAGAGTGAAGTAGGTGTTGTTTTGGGAGGAAGCAGCTGAGAGTGGCTGTAGGACTGGCCTTGAGGAGCTGGTGCCTGAGGACAGGTGCTGTGGTGGGTGGGGTGGGCGGGGTCAGTGGTTCCTGGCCCCCAGGCACACCTGCGCTGCTTGGGGACCCTCAGGCAGCTGCCCTCATGGAGACCTGGAGACCTGAGCGCTCAGAATCCAACCACCTGCCCCTGTCCTGGCTAATTGCTGGGAGCTCTTTGGTGAGTCATTTAACCCCTGAGAGACTCAGGTATCTCACATGTAAAATGGGGACAAAAGCAAGGAATCACAGACTTGCAGTTAGGACGATGAACTAACAGAGGTGCAGTCACTTCATAAATCGTGAAACCCTGTACAAAGTATTGACTTATTATGAACTCCTCTGCACCAGGTTAAGGTATTAAAGTCGCCTCATGTCTAGTCCTGAAGTCGCAATTAGCAGCCTTGTCACTGAACCTGTCAGTGTCCCCTGCCCAGGAGCGCGCAGGCCCTGCTCACAGCCTTTACTGACATTGTTCGCATCCTTCCTCAGGGCCTCCCTGGACTGGCCAGCAGCTTCTCGCCACCTGCCCTTCCCCACAAGGAGGGAGCTGTTTCCCCGCCCATCTCTGATCCGCCTGCATCTCCGGGACTGATAGATCTTCTTGGCAAAGCTGCCCCAAAGATTCCTGCTAATGCCTGTCTGTTCCTGCCTTGTGCGGAGCACGGCGCCCACAGGACTCCGGAGAGAATCTTAAACCCAAAGCTTTACCGTTGCTCTGGACGGCACCCTGTGCGCTCCTGCCTAGTCCCTCTCGGCTCCGGGAGCTGCTCACACCCCAGCGATGCCCACGGGAGCCTTGGCCCCAGCTGGGTGAGACCATTCCAGAGTGGGCCCCAACCTTACCAGCCTCCAGGACTCCCTCATCACCTCCACCACCTCCCATGTCCGACCGCCCAGCAGGCTCTAGGATGTCTGTGCCCCAGATCCAGGTGGAAGAAGTGGTGGTGGGGGAAGAGGTGCTGGCGGGAGCAGCCCCGCCTCCTGATGACCATCTCCGGAGCCTGAAGGCCCTGACTGAGAAACTGAGGCTGGAGACCCGCAGGCCCTCCTACCTGGAATGGCAGGCAAGGCTGGAGGAGCAGGCCTGGCCCTTCCCCAGGCCGGCTGCTGAGCAGCGGGAGTGTGGGGAGGAAGAGCCCTCCCTGCCGCCCAGAGAGCCCAGGCAGCACCCCCCACCTAATGCCAGTGCCAGCCAGGATGCCGGGACCAGGTCCACGGGCAAGCTGGAAGGCTTTGAGAATATCGACGAGGCCATAGCCTGGCTCAGGAAGGAACTGGTAAGTGGCTGCCCCTGCAAGGATCCCAAGATGCCATTCTCTGTGTGTGTGTCTGTCTCTGTCTCTGTCCCCCTCTCTCTGTTTCTGCCCCATCTCTACCTCTCCCAAGTGCACATCTGACATTTCCTATTAAGTCAAATGTAAGCTTTATTGCCATGTAGTTACATGACATCCATGCATCAATAAGCCCCTGATCACAGGTACTTATGAAGCAAGTGTTGCCCATGAGAACCTGAGCCCATGAAGGTGTCCCCCGCCTTCCCCAGTGCCACTCCTGACGTTAGTCTATGTAGGCAGAGCCTGTTTGGTTGTCCTGCACAATCCCCAAAAAACACATCCCCACTGGGGCCTGGGATTCCCCATGAGTTGAAATAACCGTGGCTGGGGCCGGGGATGTTCTTTTTTTTTGGTTTTAATTTTCGATATTGAGACTGCTCCTTAAAACGCGCCATTCCTCTATGTCAGCGGCTCTCAATCTTTCACAGGGGTCGCCTAAGACCATCCTGCATATCAGATATTTACATTACGATTCATAACAGTAGCAACAGTACAGTTATGAAGTAGCAACGAAAATAATGTTATGGTTGGGTCACAACATGAGGAACTGTATTTAAAGGGCCAGAAGGTTGAGAACCACTGCTCTATGTCTTTAGTAACGGGGATGTAAGTTGATTTGCATAAAAGATGGGGCATCTGTGGGTTCTTTGTGTCACTGGGTGCTCAAGGGGGTACAGGTGGGGAGGGGAGATGGACCCACGGTGGCCAGGGCAGACCCTGGAAGTTGCCCTTTCAATTCCTGAGGCTGAACTGCTTTCATTTGTTTTCATAAAGAGGAACAAAAAATTATTTCCATTAATCAAGGACTCAATTTGTTGGGTTAGGGTTCATTTGAGGTTCTATTGCTTTGGGGAGCAGAGGCTTTTACTTTCTAAGTGAGCATTCCCCATTGGCTCCCTTTGGGGTAGAGAGCAGAAACAGAATTCCCTGTGTGTAAACCAGTAGGGAGTTCTTTAGAGCTTGTCCTCATCCTGTAGCATCAGAGAGAGGCGCCTCTCAACCCAGGCTGCATATTAGAATCCCCACAGAAACCTGGAAACTTCCCAAATCCTAGACCACATCCCAGACCAATCAAATGAACACCTTGGGGGGGGGGGGGGGGTAAGGACCCAGGAATCAGTGGTTCTTAAAGCTCCCAGGTACTTCACAAGCACAACCTAGGCCAGTGATGGCGAACCTTTTGAGCTCAGCGTGTCAGCATTTTGAAAAACCCTAACTTAACTCTGGTGCCGTGTCACATATAGAAATTTTTTGATATTTGCAACCAGAGTAAAACAAAGACTTATATTTTTGATATTTATTTTATATATTTAAATGCCATTTAACAAAGAAAAATCAACCAAAAAAATGAGTTCGTGTGTCACCTCTGACACGCGTGTCATAGGTTCGCCATCACTGACCTAGGGGATGGACCATTGCCACAGGCCATGCTCATATTTGTTGCCAAGCCATTGCAAGCCAAGCAGAACAAGTTGTCTGGCCAGAGTATGCTAGCAGAGAGGAGGAAGGTGAGCCAGGTCGAGGACAACCGTCGGTAATGGACAGAGTAATCCTCCATAGGTGGAGGGAGGAACATTAATTGTTAGGACTATCTTGGCTGTCAAAGGCTGTGTTGGGTGCAAGTTCCTCAGCCAGGGAATTGACCCCTCTGGGTGCAGGAAATTGGAAGAACAGATGAGTGACAGTAGGTAAGTGGGACATGCTTTATTACGAGCAAAGCAGCCAGCAACTGGCTGGTCAGTGGCAGCTTATATACACCCTCAAACAAAAGCAGCCTCATGCCAATTAGTGACGCTCGCTTGCTCGTGCTATATTAACATAAACAGGTTATCTAAGAATGCGTGGGTGTGGGGGCAAAAGGAGAAACAAGATTGGAGGGAGTCCCAGCCCTCACTCCATTACCTCTTTGATTTTTACAACAGGCCTGTGTGACTACAGTGATTGTGCCCCTTTTACAGATGCGTAAACCAAGGCTCATAGAAATCAGACGACTTGCCTAGAATCATATGATTAGTAGGTGGCAGAGCCAGAGCTTGAACTCAGCCTTCCCCACTGGGAGTAGAGCACTCTGGGGAGAGAGAGCCAGGAGATGAAGCTGGAGAGATAGCCCTCCTGCAGAGGGCGCTGCTCAGACATGCCACCCTGGCTGCAGGGTAGAGAATCGCTTAGAGCAGCGACTCAGACTCTAATGTGCATGCAGGTCACTAGGGTCTCTTGTTCAAATAAAGATTCTAATCCTAAAGATCTGAGATGGGGTCCATGATTCTGAATTGCCACCAAACTCGAAGGTGATGCTACCTTGCTGGTCCACAGACCACACTTTGAGAATCAGGACTGATAGGCAGGCAAGACTGGGGCTAAGGGACTAAGAAGGTACCTCAGAGGGAATCCCAGGGATCCCCAAGCCTGTACCTTGTGCCCTGTCCCTTTTGGCGTGGGGCTCGGCCAGTGAATGGGGTTCTTGGACCCTCTGCACTGAGGGTCCAAGAACCCAGTTCTTTCAGAAGAGGGTATGACTAAGGTCAAAAGCAACCCAAACACCAAAGGGCAATTCTGCCCTTTTAGGAGATTAAACAGTAACAAGGCAACTCGTAAAATCCTGATTGATTTAAAAACAAGATTTCAACATTTGAATAATAAACCCATTCTTCTGTTTTTAAGTCTCAGTCAAAACATTAAACTCCGTGTCATTGTTTTTTCTAATTTATCATCTGTTAACTCATTCAAGGTATTACTTCAAATTACCAATTTTTTTTAACTCAATGAAAGTAGTTGCAAATCACTTTTAAGCCCAGAATCAAGTGTTCTCTCCACCTGAGCAAGCCCTCTCTGCTGATTTGTCCGGCTCAGGTGCAGATTTGTTTTTCCCCCTGAAGTGGCCGAGAAAACAGACTAGAAATCTGTAATTCCGTCACGTGTGGCTGTTTTCCCTACAGAGAGCCAAACACTCAATATGACCGGTGTTTTGGCTCAGTTGTGGGTTTGTGCCCAGTGGTTCTCTGACCTTCATGAGGCGGTCCCAGCAGCAGTTACCGCAACCAGCAAGGCGTTGGTTGTCAATGTTGACCCTTTTAGAGGCAGGCCACGTTGGTCTGGAAAGATCGGCTTGTCCACCCCCTGCCTCTTTAAAGGCTCCCAATTGCTCCCTCAGGGGTCTCCTTTCCCTCTCACTTTCCACCAAAGGAAATGACAGTCACTCTTGACTGCCCCCAGGGACTTTCAAGTAGAATGGGTGTGTGTTTTTTTCAGGCTCCTGTGTGGGGAGATACAAGGAAGGTGTTGCTCATCAAGGTGTAGCTATTGGCATTGCCCCTCCAGGTAGGAAGACCTGAGTATTCAGACAGGGCTGCCACCTCTGCCCTAGGTGGCTTTGGGCCACCTGGCTCCTCCAGGCCGACATCCAGCTCTGCTGTTCATGGGAGACAGACTCAGAACCTGGTTATGTGGCCATTGTGCTACTCTGATATTTCCAGACTGCTCACCTGGCCAGAAGGTCGCAGCCTTCAGCTTCCCACCTTCGGTCAAGTGGCCTGGGCTGGGGTGGGGGCAATGTTCCAGGAAAGGGGAGCTAGAGAGAGCACGGCCCTGACACTGTGGAACTGAACCCACTGGCTGAATTCAGAAAATATCACAAATGCATCTGAGTGTGTGTGATTTCAGAGCTAGCGGGGAAGCGGGAGGGGGGGGGGGGGGAAGCTCCCTCTGTCTCCTCTTTTTAATCCTGCTGCAGTGTCCCCCTTGCCAACCTATAAGGCAAAGAAAAGGGAGAAATCTTCTGCTTGGCCCGTGTGATGCCAAATGAAAACAAAGCATTCCAGCTTCCTCCTAAGGGGTTGTGTTTGTAGCGATAATCCCTGGGTGTGGGCAGATGTTTTTCTTTTAGCTTCACGCAAAGTGTTGGATCCCTGTAGACAGAGCCCCTCAAAGGTGTTTATGGTTGTTAGAGAGAACAAAAGGAAACCTGACAAGTTTTCATCATTCCAGGGCCTGCTGTGGCAGGAGGCTGTAGCCCTGGACTCCACTGGCCCCTCCGTGGTGGCAGCTTGAGTTGCTCCTCCCCTGGTTAACCCTCTCCTGCCTGTGCTTGGCAAGCAGATGACGGGGCTGTCCAAGCCCAGCCCTCTGAGGCCAGTCATTTCTGCTGAATGAGATGGCCGAATGACAGTTCAAACTCACCGAGCATCTTTCGAGGGGGACGGAGGTGAGAAATGTGAAGATGGCGGCCACTTTAATGCCTTCCATCTAAGGAGCATTTTGTGGTCCCAGAGGCCTGATACATACCATTTTCTGTGAGTGGCTCGGAGGTATTTGCTATTCCCATTTTACAGATAGGAAGGCTGAGATTCAGAAACGATGAGCCCGAGGGTCACAGATGTTGACTTGCCCAAGGTCAGATGCAAGGGTGTGGCTAAACCAAGACATAGGCCTGCATGTCCTGGCTCTGGCTCCAGAGATTTTTCCTTGGTACGAGGTATAGATACATCAAATGCCTGAGTCAGGGTGGATATGATTTGTCAAAAAGCCCACATTTGAAACCCTGCAGTTGTAGAAAGGGACGTGTGTAAAGGGTTACAGAGTGCTATTAGCAATGTCTCATGACAGCCTTTAGCAGGGACAGGGCAGCCATGCCCATTCTATGATGAAAATAATAACTTGTTCAGAGCCACCAGGTGCTGGCTGAGCTGGGTCCGATCCACAAGAGAATTTCTAGTCCAGGTGACCCTTTGCTCCAGGTGAAGTCTTTTCAGTCTGTGTCGAGCCTCTCAGCCTGTCCACACCAGCGAGCCGCAGGAGGAAAACAGTGTTCTGTTCCTCTGACCAGAGGCTGGCCCTTTCGTGGTTACTACAGAATGTATAGACCAGCGGTTCTCAACCTGTGGGTCGCGACCCCTTTGGCGGTCGAAAGACCCTTTCACAGGGGTCGCCTAAGACCATCCTGCATATCAGATATTTACATTACGATTCATAACAGTAGCAACATTATAGCTATGAAGTAGCAATAAAAATAATTTTATGGTTGGGTCACAACATGAGGAACTGTATTTAAAGGACCAGAAGGTTGAGAGCCACTGGGCTAATGAAAAGAAAATAGGATTCCACCGAGTCTCCTATCTATCTACTCCAGGATTTCTGTGAGGATCAAATGAGATGAGGCACGGGAAAACGCTTCACAGACATTTGGTTATAGTGTAAACTGTTTCCACCTGGGTATAAAACAAGTCGTGTTCCTGGGCTGAAGAAACTGCAAGGAGGCTAGTCGTAGCTAGGGAGAGGAAGCTGGGTATTGCTAATTGACGTCATTACCTGGATGGAGGGAAGGACAATTAGCATATTAACCCTTTATATCAGTGGTTCTCAACCTTGGCTGCACATTAGAATCACCTGGGAATCTTTTCAAAATCCTGATTTCTGGGCCTCATCCTCTGGAAATTCTGTTTCTTTGTTAATGGGTCGAGGCTACAACATTAGTAACAAAGAAACAGAATTTCCAGAGGATGAGGCCCAGAAATCAGGATTTTTAAAAAGATTCCCAGGTGATTCTAATGTGCAGCCAAGGTTGAGAACCACTAGTGGGTATTGTGGGTGAGGCTCCAGGACATGTGTTAAAAATACAGAGCCCGCCCCGACTCTCCTTAGAAATTCTGATCCGGTACACCTGCAGTGGTGTCAGGAGTTTAACAGGTGCCTGCGGGTGATTCTTGGGCCATTGGCTCATTAACTGGTCACAGGCAGAGTGGGGAAAAGTGTAAAATTTCTAACTAGATTAGACTTCCAATTAGGTTCTACCACATCTTAGCTGGGTGACTTTTGGAAAACCAACTAGCCTAGCCCTAGGCTTTGTCATTGGAAAATGGGGTAATAAATACCCACCTGGCAGGGAGTTATGAGAGGACAGTGAGGAGGGCAGGAGAAAGGCACTGAACACCTGCCAAGGAACTAGGTTATGCGCATTCTCACACATCACATCATTCAGTAGGCACTATCACTACCCCCATTGTACAGAAGAGAAAACTGAGGTGAAGCAATTCCCTATGATCAACCAGCAGAGCATGGATTTGAACCCAGATCCGCCTGACCTCTGAACCCCTGCCTTGAACGGCTGCTACCAGCCAATTGCTCCTGTGAGCAAATGAGTAGGAGTACACTTTGTATTTCATAAAGTTTTATGCTCATTCAACACGTTCTCTCAATTCCTGAAACTCTGGGCCATTACTCTCCAAAGTTTAGTCAATTTAGCTCTCTTTCTAAGAACTCCCCCTCTCTCTTCCTTATTATAATTGAAGGCCAGGTCTGGTGGCAGATGGGTTCAGAAGGGACTGTCCAAGCCTGAGGCATGTCCTTGGCTGGGCAATTGCTTTCTGAGGATGTATTATTTTACAAGCTTCTGGACCCACCCCCTCTTCCCAGGCTGCTGCCAGGGTCTGAAAAACTGGGCACTGCCCAGTGGGTGTAGGTCATGCCCCTGTGTACGGGCCTGAACCAGTCACAGCCAGTGAGCAGACAGAAGCCGAGGAAAAGTCACAGAGAGGCTCACTCAAGGCGCCAAGTCCTTGGCAGCGTGGAGAAGGGCTCCATGTCTGTGCCAAGGGCCTGGCTTTCAGGAGCCACAGCTTTCGACTATCGAGCCAGAAGCTGCTTAGGAGAAGGCAGGTTCCAGGAGGCTGAGAAGCTTCTCTTCTCCCATCCAGCTCTCCCCTAAGGCAGGCACCCACCCAGCTCCCACCAGGGCAGGCACCCATCCAGCTCCCACCAGGGCAGGCACCCACCCAGCTCCCACCAGGGCAGGCACCCACCCAGCTCCCACCAGGCAGGCACTCATCCAGCACCCACCAGGGCAGGCACTCATCCAGCACCCACCAGGGCAGGCACCCATCCAGCTCCCACCAGGGCAGGCACCCATCCAGCTCCCACCAGGGCAGGCACCCATCCAGCTCCCACCAGGGCAGGCACCCACCCAGCTCCCACCAGGGCAGGCACCCACCCAGCTCCCACCAGGCAGGCACTCATCCAGCACCCACCAGGGCAGGCACTCATCCAGCACCCACCAGGGCAGGCACCCATCCAGCTCCCACCAGGGCAGGCACCCATCCAGCTCCCACCAGGGCAGGCACCCACCCAGCTCCAGTGACTGAGGAGGACAAAACCTCCCCTTTCTGATTGTGCTAATTCTAATAGTGCTAGTTAGAATTATGAGCAGAACCTTCAATCCTAGAGCAGGAAGGAACCAAAGGATGATCAGCCCTGAGTTCTCAATGAGGGAAGATGTGCGGAGAGATTCTATGAGGGCCCATCGGACAGCTGTTCTCCGGCTCCGGCCCAGCCCTCTCTTGTCTCACACTCATGTCAGCAGTCCCCATGGTCAGTGCTGGCCACATTTCACAGTACTCAACAGTTCCAGAGTCTTCCTGAGTGCCCAGGGTGGGCAGGGTGGGGGCGTGTTATCAAAGAAATGTGTGGATGGTCTTTCTCTGTTGCTATTGGAAGTGGGTTCTTGAAGTGCTGCTGGAATAAGTATTTCCGGAGGACACAAAAGAGGATGAGATGTGGTAGAAAGCTTTATTTGCTTGGAATTGCATCCTTTGGTTTCTAAAGTCCCATTTTCCTTAATCCAGTCCTGGAAAATGAACAGCGGGGGGTTCAGGAGAGCTAGAGGCAAAGCCAGTGTCCAGGTTTCCGTTCCATGGTGGAGCTGGGTCCAGCACAGCACCTTTTGTGTACCCATTCTCCCATCAATGGACACCTGGGTTATTGTGAATAATGCTGCTGTGAACAGGGGTGTACAAGTAGCTGTGTGAGTCCCTGCTTTCCTTTTTTTGTGAGTACACACCGGAAACAGAATTGCTGGATCGTATGGTAATTCTATGTTTCATTTATTGAGTAACTGTCATATGTCATCCTCGTCATTTTACTGCAGGCTTTGTCTTCATTTCACCAGCCTAGAGGCAGGAGTCAGCCCGTCTTCTAACTCCCTCTAAATCACCAGTGACTCACGAGACTTGACTAAAGAAACCTCACAGCAAACCACTTACACACTCATTTTAGATCTTCCTGCCTCTGAGTTTCCTGGCTGGCCTTCCTCCTGGGTGTCTCCTCTCCCCCCACCTGGGCCTCTCACCACCCGGACACCTCCCCAAGCCCAGCCAAGGCAATCTCCTCCTACAGAGCAGCTCAACTGCCGCCTTTACTTACGTAATCCTGCCCTGGGGGATTCACCTTCTACCTTAAAAAACAACTTGAGAAGCATTCTTGTCTGACACAGGAAACACACCTGTGTTGGCTACAGTCAAGCATAGACCACAAACACTGTTATTCCAAGAGACCACTGGTCACCCGCCAACCCTTTCATGTGCTTTCTCCCCTGATGGGAACACGCCCTGTCACCACAACGCACTGACAGCGAGGCAATGACATTTCTTGCTCTTTCACCAAGTGCTCTACCCTAATTACAGGATTGCTGGGATTACGGGCCACACCTCTGAGAATCCAGCAAGCGCCTTTCTCCCTGGGACGGGGCATTAGAAACAGTCACGTCCTGCAGTTGGGTGCTGGCCAGGGAATGCATTAAATCCACATTGTTAGTTGAGTCACTGGGCCCAGCATCTCAGTTTCTTTACTAAAGTCTTAAAACTGGGAGGCCCTGGCTGCTTTCCACATCCCACACCTTGGTCTGGAGAGAAAAGACTTAAGCTGTGAACTGCTTACCTTTATCTGACTGGCATTGTTCAGCTTAGTTGGTATATTGCTTACCATCTAATTTGCTTCTCACAGTCCTGGACTAGGCATTATGACTTTTCTGTAGATGAAGAGACAGAAATTCAAGGAGCATTAGTGACTTGCTCAAAGCCGCACAGCTAATGAGGAATAAGGTTCAGCATGAGCCCAGTTCTAACCCCAGAGCAATGAAGTTCCGTTTCTGCTGCCCCTGGGACCCAGCCCCCCTTCAGGTCGATAGAAGTCACAGAAAGGCCACCAGCTCTGGGCTCTGACAGGCCCCAGTGTGATCCCAGTGCCACCATGCGCGTCCCTTAACTTCTCTGAGTTTGCTTCCTCAACCATAAAGCAGATCAAAATACCTGCCATCTAGAGTTGTGGGAAGATGCAGTAAGTAATATATGGAAAGTGCATCTGGCATCATGTGGCAGGAGACAGGGTGTTGTCATCGCTGCCCCACGTGTCTCCTTGGCAGAAAAGAGAAAAAGGAAGGAGTTGCTCATCCCCAGACCCTGCTCTCGGGAACCATCCTCAGGAACTACCACTCTTCTGACCTACTCTACACAGGATCTGCAAAGACACGTTCATTACGTTTTCTGAAAATATTTAATTTATAAAAAGCTTCTTAACTGTGTGAACTGTGAGGACATTGTACTGAGTGAGATAAACTAGCCACAAAAAGACAAATATGGTAGCCCTAGCTGGTTTGGCTCAGTGGATAGAGCATCGGCCTGTGGACTGAAGGGTCCCAAGTTGGATTCCAGTCAAAGGCATATGCCTGTTGCTGGCTCAATCCCCAGGGGGGGTGTTCAGGAGGCAGCCAATCAATGATTCTCTCTCATCATTGATGTTTCTATCTTTCTCCCCCTCTCCCTTTCTCTCTGAAATAAATAGAAAATATATTAAAAAGAAAAAGAGAGACAAATACTGTAGATTTTATTCATATGAGGTTTCTAAAGTAGTCACCGTCATAGTGACAGAGAGTAGAATGGTGGTTGCCAGGGTTTGGAAACTGTTTAATGGGGACAGAGTGTCAGTTTTTTGTTGTTGTTGTTTTTTTAATTTATTTATTGATTTTAGAGAGAGGGGTAAGGGGAGAGAGACAGAGACAGATATAGATTTGTTGTTCCACTTAGTTAAGCATTCATTGAATTAATTGGTTGATTCTTGTATGTGCCCTGATTGAAGATCAAACCCACAACCTTGGCATATCGGAACAATGTTCTAACCAACTGAGCTATCCAGCCATGGCCCAGAGTTTCAGTTTTATAAGATGTAAAGAGTTCTGAAGATAGATGATGGTGGTGGCTGCACAACAATATAAATGTACTTAATGCTACTAAACTGTACACTTTAAAATGGTTAAGATGATAAGTTTTATGTTATTTGTATTTAATCACAATTGAAAAAAAAATTTTCTAGAAAAAATACCACCTCTGAGCCCTGCACATTTTGCTTAGGTTTCTGCAGGGGCGGTGGGAACTTTTTTTTCTATATGGTTACAGTCGGGTTACCTTATAACAGGGACTCAGTTAGTATTTAAGGCGCAAAGTCACCCTGGAAAACCCCTGTGTGGCCCACAGAGTAGGTGAGAATAGGCTAGCACTGCCGATTTTTCTTGTAGAATTGGAACAAACACTGTTCCTTTGAGCATCAAATGAAATAGCTGGTTTATGTTCGGGGGTCATAACAAAATATATATTCCGAGAGACTCCCAGGGTGGGACGCACACATTATGAGGGGCCCTCAGAGCCTAGACCTGCAGATTCCCCACCCCTCCTCATGTTGGAACACAAACCAGCAGGATGGGCAGTCACCAGCCCTACTGGATGTGTGACTTTTCTTTCTCTTCTGCAGAGTTGAATGGGTTCATGAGGTGGCTCCAGTGAGGTGGCCTTTGTCTGGTCAAAGGGAACTGGGCATGTGCCTTACTATCACCCTCTGACCAGCTGATTCTAATGGGTTTTCACAAGTTGCTCTAACTCATTGCTCTGGCCTTTGACCAGATCTATTGGTCATAGAAAAATGGCCCATTTCCCCCACCAGGTACCCACTGCAAGCCACATCGCATCTCAGACACCTGCTCAACCTGAAAGTCTCCAACTTTAAAGGACCTTTTCAGACCAAAGATCCAATTCCTGAGGCTAAAGTTCAAATCGAAATCATAGGGTTCTTAGCTTTTCACAGATTTCTCTTCAAATTATAAAATACCCGAAAAGAGAAGTGGTAGAGTAAAACTCTCAGAAGACCTTATCAAATTAAACAGTGGGTGTGAGCCAGCCTTGTCTTTCAGACAGATTTGAACACTGTCTCCTTCAAAGGGTTTGGGCAGCACCTAGCCCCGTTCCAGGCATGGCTAAGGCCTCCAAATGAATAAATGACCAGCTACCCTGGGCACACCTGCCTTCGTTAGTTTGGTGTTCGTCTAGAGCAGTGGTCAGCAAACTGTGGCTCGCGAGCCACATGCGGCCCTTTGGCCCCTTGAGTGTGGCTCTTCAACAAAATACCATGTGAGAACCGCTGGTCTAGAGCAATACATTCTGATTGGCAATAAATTTAGGTTGTTATGCCTAAGGGTTGAGAAGTACGCTACTTAAGTGAAGGCTGTAAACTTAAATCCTGGTTCTGCCATTAAATACAGTACTTTGCTATCCCCAAGCAAGACTTTCTATCTTGATTTCCCTCATGTATAAAATTGGAAGAGATCTGTAGAAGTACATAAAAATGAAAGAGAGAAAAAATGAAATGCTTACTAGTGAAGTCACTTATTTTTTACCCTGCAATGCACGTGATTCCAAATCTGAACAGGCAGAAGTGAGAACATTTGGATTTATTTACATAACCAGGGGGAGGGTCCCTCTGGGATCTCACAGTTGATTTTTCTAAATCAGTTTGGCTCCAAGCGCTGGACAAACGACACAGCTGAGGCACAAAACCATTAAAAAATACCCCCTTGCGAACACAGGCAGAGTAAAAGGTGAGAAGGAAGCAGGTGCAGCTGGTGACCTTGTGACAGTGTCGTTAATGGAAAACGCTCCGCACTAGGACCCTCGGGAGATCCCTCAGCTCCAGTCCCACCTCTGCCACCGCACAGCTGTGAAGCCGAGCAATCACGGAAGCTCCCCCGGATTTGTGAAACACTCAGACTGTCCTGGGGGAACCTCGGGGCTGGCTGTGCGGCTCCGACCAGGTTAACATGTAGATGAACGATGGAAACCATACATGTTAGATCAGGTGCGGAGTTACTATCACACCCCTTCCTAATGGGAAACACTGAGGCACTGGAAATATCAGGAGCCTCCTATGAGGTCCCTGAGCACAGAACTCACTCCATACCCCCACACTCCGACTCTCCCCGAAGAGGCACAGGACTTAGTTGCCAGTAGCGTGGGTTCCTGAGTCTCATTGTCTGAGTTCCTAATCCCAGCTCTGCCATGTGTGTGCTTTGGGACTTGACACAGTGACCTACTTGGCTGAGCCTCTACCTCTTCACATATAAATTGTGGAGATGACGGTGAAATTACTTAATGGAATTGTAGAAGATTGACTGTTGCATATTAATAAACCCTGTTATGGACTGAATGTCTGTGTCTCCCCCCACCTCCCCAAATTTACATGTTGAAGCTCCAATCCCCAGTATGATGGTATGTGAGGGTGGGACCTTTGGGAGGTGATTAGATTTCGAGGTCATGAGGGTGGGTCCCCATGACAGGATTAGTGTCCTTATGAAAAGAGAAAGAGAGATCTTTCTCTCCATCACGTGAGGACACAGTGAGAAAGTGTCCATCTGCAGACCAGGAAGAGGGTCCTCACTAGGAACTGAATCAGCTCGCAACTTCATCTTGGACTTCCTGACCTCTGGAGCTGTGAGAAATTAATGTCTGTTGTTTAAGCCTCCCAGTCTATGGTATTTTGTATGGCTGGCTAATACATACCCAAAGAGCTTAGAACAGTATCTGGCTTATAGGAAAATATTCAATAAATATTAGCATATATTTATGTTTGGCTCTTTTGAAACCTTATTAAGAAATATTGCAAGCATTCTAAAATGTTTAAAGTATAATAGAGCCCTAGCCAGTTGGCTGGGTTAGTTGGAGCATCTTCCCATCTGGTCAGGCCACATAACTAGGTTGTGGGTTTGATCTCTGGTCGGGGTGTGTACAGGAAGCAACCGATGGATGTTTCTCTCTCACATCCATGTTTCTCTCCCTCTCTCTGTCTAAAAAATAAAAATAAATCAATAAACTTATCCTCAGGTGTGGATAAAAAAAAATTTTTAAAGGAGAATATACCCACCACCCGACATAAGATATAAAACATTACCAATACAAGTGGAAGCCCCTGTATACCTTCTCTAATCACATTCCCTCCTTCCTGCCCAGAGGTGACCATGCTCCTGAATTTGGTATTTATCATTCCCATTAATTTCTTTATACGCTTACTCCATCTGTATGTATCTGTAACCAATGAGACTGGACTGGAAATACACCAGAACTGACATGTCCTTCTTCCAAAAGGATTTAGACAGGGTCTAGCATAGCACAAAGTGTTGTTTGGCAAGCACATTCTCATTTGTCACCTCCCTATGTTTGCCTTTTCACTTCCCTGAGCTGGGAACGTGTTAACATCTCCGAGTGGACCAATTGCTGAAACAAACCATTAGTTAAGTCTCCTATTAGCAGGTCTGTGCTTGTCAGAGGCTGTGGAGCTGCAGCCTTCCCCCTTCCTCGCTTCCCCTCATCCCTGCCCCTTCCAGCTCAGCCCTGACGCCCCCTCCTCCCTTCCAGACGGAGATGCGGCTGCAGGACCAGCAGCTGGCCAGACAGCTCATGCGCCTGCGCAGTGACATCAACAAGCTGAAGATAGAGCAGACCTGCGACCTCCACAGGCGGATGCTCAACGACGCCACCTATGAGCTGGAGGAGCGCGATGAGCTGTCAGACCTTTTCTGCGACTCCCCGCTGGCCTCCTCCTTCAGTCTCTCCACGCCACTCAAGCTCATTGGAGTCACCAAGATGAACATCAACTCCCGGAGGTTCTCCCTCTGCTGAGCAGCCCTACAACAGGGCAGAGGAGCCAGAACAGAGGGTTTGGGAAGTAGAGAGGGGGCGTAGGGAGAAGGGAAGTGAGGCTGAGATACCTCAAGTAGGTCTCCCCAGAGGCACAGCTTCCCTGAGACTGGTGAACCGTGGACTCCAGGGCCTGTCCGCAGGGGATCTCCCTGGGGCCCCAGCTTTGGAACCCAACATCCCCATGACTGGCTCTCACTTAATACCCAAAGAGTCCTGCAGAAGGGCCACTCCATCCCGATGATCAATGAGACTTGGGTTTCCAGCATGACACCTCTCAGTCCTCCCCTCAGTGATCCATGTTCCTGCTTCCTGGAATCACTGGTGCTATGAGAACTGGGATCCCAAAGTGGGGGTGGAGGAGGTGGGCAAAACAGTGATTATTACAGAAGGCTTCCCCACGGGCATGGAGCCCCCAGGCAGAGGCGATTAGACATATCAGATGTGCCCATCTTGCTGTGGCTGTCCTCTAAGTACTGGCTAGAATTCATCCTAAGTGGGTGACTCAGCAACCCCGACAGGGACCCACCAGGAAAGGAAAACCAAAAGGATACAATGTAAATTGTACCCAGCGGGTGCTGGGACACACCAGTCTAGCTTGGCTGGAGCAAGCATAGATGCCCTCTGTTGCCTGCCTGGCCACTTGTACAAGTGCCAACTTCCAAAGAGTCGCTTTGCCATCACACCATACCCTGGGGGAGTGCCTAGGAGACGACTGGTGACAGAACCAGGCAGGTCTGTCCATGGATTTCCCATAAATGAATTTTCCCTGGGCCCAGCAATGGCCTCCTGGTGGGTTCTGCCAGTGTCACCTACGTCACCTTCTTGCCCACCCAGAGAAACTGGAGGAAGCCCAGACGCTCACCCTGAGCTCCTCTGAGATTCTGTGCCTGACTTAAATGACGAATTTTAATGGAATCAGACTGTTACTAATCTGTCACTAACCTGTTAATAACTGTTTGATTTTTGTCCAAATGGCAAAGCCAGTCAGGTAGGTCAAATACAGAGGTTCAGGGTTTTGCATGAGGATCGCGAAGGTGAGGACAGAGACCTGAACAGGTTAGGAAAGTTAGCTCGATAGAGTGCCATGTGTCAGGTGTTCCCCAGCAGGCGGGAATTTTTAACCTTGGATGCCACCTAATCGAGGCCTCTCATTCACAAAGTAGTAAAGTGAAGCCAGGGAAGGAGAAAATGACTTCCCTCAGGTGACGCGGCTCATGAGTGGCTATACCATATTGATGTGTTAAATCATTATCGATAATGCCTAGACAGATAATGTATCAATGAACTTGAACTCCAAAGATGGTCCTAAATGCTTTGCCAAACCTACAAACTGCCAACCCTTCTACTCTCCACCTCACTCAGCCCTCACGTGCACCTCCCACCGTGCAATTCAGAATCTTTGGGTCAAACTCAGAGCAATGTCTGGACAGCAGACCCACAGAACACATATTACCAATCACAAGTCCATAGTCGAAGTAAGATGTCCTGCTGCCCTGACGTTCATGTTTTGTCTTCCTGTATAATCTCACTGGGGCTCATACACACACACACACACACACACACCAGGACCCATGTTAGGAAAAGGTTGCTTTTCTTTTGTGGCCAGGAGTAGGAAGATGCCAATGAATGGTCCCTAGTTGGACAGAAAAGAAGGTTGGTCTTGTGATTTCAAAGAGCCAGAGGGTTTATGCTTCCTTCAGAGAAGTTGTAACCACATAGCTGGATTTGTCTTGGCCCAACTCTGAGCAGTGACAAAAGTCTGAAGCCCAGAGGACTGGTCGATGGCGACCTCGGAGGAAGGCCATCCACCCCTCCCCCTCCCCCAGGCAGGAAACGGGGGAGATTTTCTCCACTCAGTAATAGCCTCTCCCCAGGAATACGTCCAAGCACTGCCAAGTCCTGCAGAGGCCTTCCTGCCAGGCTTCTCCCAGACGAGTCTTGAGGTCATGGGTGTCAGGAGGGCCTATGCACACCCACCACACACCCTACAGAAACACACACATATACCTACTCACACAGGAGAGCTCATTCCATATTCTAAAAAAACAAGAGCCAAACTGATTTTTTTTCTTTCTAGAAATCAGTCATCACAGTAACTGAGAAAGCTGGAATCAACTGAAGTTGAAGGATGTAGTTGAATTTCGTCAATCCAATTGAATCGGAATCAACTGGGCAATTTAGTTGCTCAGCCTACTTTTTTTGTTGTTTCAGGAAAGGAAACTGCACTCAAGACACACTTTTTTGGATAGGTTAGTTATTTCAGCTATTTTGTTTAGTTCATCCCAAGAGAACTTAATATTTGGGGATAAGGAAGGAGAAAGAAGAGAGGATCAGAGAAGAGAGGTGGAGGGGAAAAGACTGGTGTGTTTTCTTGTTGTCCAGTGTCTGTGACTTCCCCTACTTACACAGTGAACACAAATAACTAACCAAGTCCATTCAGCTTTGTGAAGCCCCTGCCTCGTGTGGGTCCATAGATGCCAGCTCCCCAGAGCAACCTTCTCGCTTACCATGTGTATACAATACTGTTTGCAGTTTTACTCATTATCTACCCATCTCCTTGCCACCCACAAGGACCCCTGGGTGTAAACTCGAAGTCTCCATTGACACTTCGTGTGCGGTAACATCTGATGCCTTCATGGGCTCAGCAGTGATCACAGAGGCCTGGAGAGCCTGGGCAGGCTTGAGACGGCCTGACCCAGCCCGGGCCTCCTCCTTGTAGCAATACCAAGTGCTATTACATAATCGATGGACAATTTATAATTTTATTTTTTACAATTATTTGTTTCTATATTGCTGTTAGAAAAAGTGAAATAAAAATATTTCAAAAGAAGATGTATATTGTTTCTGTTAAAGGATAGGGTCAAACACTTAATTGAGAAGAGAGAGAGAGAGAGAGAGAGAGAGAGAGAGAGAGAAGAAGAAGAAGAAGAAGAAGAAGAAGAAGAAGAAGAAGAAGAAGAAGAATTATTGAACAATCAACCATTGAATGGAGAAAAAGATTCACTATAATCCCTCTTTTCCTCTATGGTGCCTTCCCCAAGGGACTGCTTCTTGGTGGTTGCAGCCAGCGGCTTCCCAGTGTGGGCTAAGTGAGCTCAAGGGGTGGAATTAGGAGATGCAGTCATTATCCTGAATTTCACCAAGGCCAGCACCATGCTCTCACACAGTGGTCCCTTCCAGAGGTGACTCTGATTGAATTCAGAGTAACTGGGTCAGATTATACCAATGCCTGAACATGCAGCCACAGGACATGCATTTCAAATCACAGTTCCATCTTTGAAGTGTGGAGCTTAGCTTTGCCATGCTCTGAGAACTGTGCCTTAAACTTTTTCAACCTCTTAAAGCAGCAGTCCTCAAAATTAAGCGTGCATGAGGATCGCCCGGAGCACCCCTTGCAAATGCATATTGTCAGGGAAATTCCTGGGCTCCTCCGCAGGGATGGGAGCTCCAATATGGGGCCTAGGAACCTGTTTTCAACAAACGCCCCAGGAGACTGGCACAGGTTGTCCACAGGCCTTGGAGAAACCTTCCAAAGGATGGAGTGGGCAAGCGGAGATATGTTTGAATCACTCCCTATCTCAGGGGTCTCAGGAGAGGCCTAAGTCAGAGGGTCCAAACAGGTGTTAGTAGTCCCATTTTGTGGAAAGAACAGCCCAAAAGAAGCTGTCTGCAGTCCCCTGAGATTGATCCCCTGCCTACAACATGGGTGACTAGATCTGTTTCCCGCAAAGAGCGCACAGGATGGGTTGTGAGCTGAGGGGCAGCGTGGGCGCTTGGAAACCCGGCATCACCATTGGCCATGTGGTTCAGAGGGCACTCAGAAGCCATTGGGCTTTCCACTCCTCCAGATGGGACCACACGTGCACCTTTTTCACCTCTAATTTGGCCTCCAAATAAATTAAGCAATTTTTAAGTGCCGCAGAGAAGATAAAATGTGATGACAATGTGGGAGGGGCTGCTTTTCCCACGTGGTCAGGAAAGGCTTTGCTGAGAAGGTGCTGTTTCAGCTGCAAAGGCCACCATGCAAAGGTGAGGAGAGAGAGGGTTTTGGGTAGAAAACAGGGAGCCGGACCCTGAGGCAGGAAGGAGCACGGTCTGCGGTACAGCTGCGGTGCAGGCTGTGCTGGGAGTGAGCGGCCAGGCCCGGCAGGCCACATCAGCCTCGTGTTCTGAGTGAGGAGTCAGGGTTTTATTTGGGTTGTTCGAGAAGTGGTTTGAGGTTTTTGAGCGGGGAGGTGCTATACGATCTTATTTAAATGTTAGCAAGATCTACGCAGAACGTAAGGGGAGTGGGGCAGAGGTAGAGTCCAGCAGAAGAATTAGGAGGCGGTTACAGTGGACATGATGGCGACAGGGACTCAGATAATAGCTGAGGAGGGGTGACAGGTGGTCTCATTCGGGATTTACTTGGGGACATGCTTTGGGGGTAAAGCCACCAGGACACACTGCTAGCTTGGTGTGGAATTTGAAGGAAACAGAGGAATTAACGACAGCCCTCTGGCTATTTACTGAGATGGGGAAAGTTTGAGGGGACCATGACTACGGGTAGAGGGGCGGCATGGATAGTTCTGTTTGACATGTCGAATTAGACATCCAAGTGGGGAGGGAGCAGGTGGTGATATAAGGACTTGGACTTCAGGGGAAGGCCAACATTGGGGACAAACATTTGGGAATCTGGACTTGGATGTCTGGATACTATTAAAAACACCCTACTTGGATAAACTCTAAAGAGAGAATGTAGACATAAGAAAATGGGGGCTGAGAACAGCATCTCGGGGCCTCCCTAGAGTCCTGATGGAGAAGGAGGAGCAGGCTGGAGGCTGACAACAGCTCACCAAGTAGAAGGAAACTGAAATAGGCCTTAAAGAAGACGATGTTTCAAGAAGGAGAGTGTCATCAATATCAAATGCTGCTGAGAAACTGAGGAAGAATTGGACAATAAACAGAGGTTTCAGCAAGATAAAGATCTTTAGCCATTTATTACGGTGTGATAGGCATTTCAGTGCAGGGGTAAGCACGAAGTCCAGTGTGTGGGTTGAGGAGAACATGGGAGAGGAAGAAGTGGGGGCTGAGAAGAGAGACAGTCTTTCAAGGCAGTTTGCTACACAAGGAGCAGAGACTAGGAGCTGGGCAGACACACAGTCAGGACAACGATTTTTGGGTTGTTCTTTTGTAACAATCTATAATAAAATAAATGTCTAAAATAGTACCATTGTTTATTAACAATGCATAACAATAAAATTGTGCAATAAGAGTGTTGGCATCTGAGATCTGTCAGTGGGAATAACCCGTCGGAGAGGGAGAAATTGATGGTGCACAAGAGAGAAGGTAATTACAGCAGTGAAGTTCTTTTTTCTTTAATCTTATTTTTCAATTACAGTTTACAGTCCATATTATTTTGTATTAGTTTCAGGTATACAGCATAGTGGTTAGATAGTCCTATACTTTGCAAAGTGTTCCCCTTGATATTTCCACACCCACCTGGCACCACAGAGAGTTATCACAATGTCATTGACTGTATTCCCTATAGTCACATCCCCATGACTGTTTTGTAGCTGCCAATCTGTACTTCTTAATCCCTTCACCTCTTCACCCATTCCCCAAGCCCCTCCCCTCTGGCAACCAGCAGTGACGTCCTTAAGGAGGAGAGAAGGCAGGCGATGGAGTATGAGTAGGAGGTTGAGCCGGGAGGAGCAAGAATGCTTCTCCTGCTATAGCAGGAGGAAAGGCAGGGCCTGGGTGCAGGTGCTTGGACTAGGGAAACCTCTGCTGGGAAGAGGAGGAGAGTACCACTGGATCCTTCTTTTTTGTTGTTGTTGTTGTTGTTAATTCCTTTTTTAAAAATTTTTATTTATTTATTTAAATAATTATTTATTGTTGAAAGTATTACATATGTCCCTCTTCCCCCTACTCATTGGCCCCTCAGCCTGCCCCCACCACAAGCCCTCACCATCCCATATATGCAAGGCCTCATCTGTGCATTGGATCCTTCTTATGTTCTCTGTGAAATGAGAAAGTGACTTGGAGCAGATGGAATGTCAGAGGATTGAGGAGAAAGAAGTTTGAAATAATTATCTCAGAAAATAAATACGTTAATTTCTTAGAGAAGCATAAGTGGATCCTCCTCTTCCGGTGTGGGCTGCCCGTTTGAGGCTCTTGGTCCTCTGTGTGAAGCCAAGCCCGGGAGTGTGGGTGAGTGAGTTCTCTCTCAGCCATGGTTAGCTGTCCCAGTGCAGACGCAGACCAGGCGGACAGCAGAGGGGATGTGTCAGGCAGAGATGTGCAAGGATGGGGAAGGCAAACTTTGAACTGTTTTTGCAAAGGAGCCATTGCAGTGTTGGACCAAGGAATCCAAGCCGAGTGAGGAGAGAAGAGGGGACATGGGGATGGGGGTGACAACAGGGCTGGAGTGGGGGGGCCCTGGCTGGAGGTTACAGGGCCATCTGGGCGTTGCTGGGTGAGAGTACTGGTGGAGAAAAGGACACTGAATGGAAGGGGGAGGTGATGATCAGAGTGTGGGGGGAATGGAGGTGACATATCCAGGAGGGGGCAGCTTCCTATTTCACAGACACAGCGATGCTGCATTAGCTGCCCCATGACCTACGTGTGTGCCTCACATACTGGTGACCAGTCAAAACAGTGGCTCCCAGCCCTAACCGGTTTGGCTCAGTGGATAGAGCAGGGGTCCTCAAACTTTTTAAACAGGGGGCCAGTTCACTGTCCCTCAGACCGTTGGAGGGCCGGACTATAGTTTAAAAAAAAATCTATGAACAAATTCCTATGCACACTGCACATATCTTATTTTGAAGTAAAAAAACAAAACGGGAACAAATACAATATTTGTATTTGCATGTGGCCCGCGGGCCGTAGTTTGAGGACCCCTGGGATAGAGCGTCGGCCTTCGGACTGAAGGGTCCCGGGTTCGATTCCAGTCAGGGCATGTACCTTGGTTGCGGGCACATCCCCAGTAGGAGGTGTACAAGAGGCAGCTGATCGATGTTTCTCTCTCATCAATGTTTCTAACTCTCTATCCCTCTCCCTTCCTCTCTGTAAAAATTCAATAAAATATATTTTTAAAAACAAAACAAAAAAACAGTGGCTCCCAGAGCCTCCCATAGATCTTATCAACTTTATTTTAAAAGGGTGTTTTGAACTCCATTGACATCATTCCCTTGGGCTTCCCAGCAGGGGAAGATGTCCGGCCCTTCCTGACTCTCTATGTCAGCGCCCAAAGCCTGTGGTCTTGCCACCGCCTGGGGAAGAAGGCTGTGGCGGGTGGGCAGGCGGGCGGGCGGGGGAGAGAGACCATGGTGCGGCGAAGGGGCCCTGCCAACACAAACAGGCCTCGCAGGGCCGAGGGCCCTATCTGACAGAACCGCTCAGGCCCATGGAAGCTTTCAGGCTTGGCTATTTTTAAATCCCCTGTTCTCAGGCTCAAAGCAAACAGCGATGGAGACAGCTAGGCGGGCTGCAAAGGAAACTGATTCAGGAAGAGAAACCTCAAACGCTTGAGGGCTCTGGAAAGCAGTCGCCCACTGCTCCCTGCGAGGAGATAAGTTCTCTGCAGACACGTCCCCCGACCGGCAGGGACGGGCACCAGGAGGGTGTGGACATTCCCTGGGGACTAAACCCCAAAGGCGTGGTTCCGCTTTGCAGGACTGTGTGGATTTCCTACACCATTTTGTCAGACAGGGAGCCCCCGAGCGCCCTTCTTCCTACCCCCTTCTCCTCGCAGGGGCAACTGAAGCTCTGAGGAAGGACAACTTTCCAAAGGGCATCTGGAGTCCCAAGGTTAAGTCTCCTGGAGACTCACCTCCAGGTCCGCTGGCCGGCACCCGAGGGACGCCACCCATTGCCCTGCGAGCCTCTCCTGGAAGGGGTGCCCTGTTTGGGGCATCGCTGGACAAAACCTCTCAACCCTGCCCCACCTGCACGGCTTTCAGCATTGTAGCAGGGGAAGGACCTGTTCCAGGGGACTGGGGGTTTACAGAAGGATTGGAAGAGTCAGGGAAGTGTCTGCTAGAAGAGATGACTCACAGAACTCACCTGAAACCACCTGGATTTCAGCAAACTCAGCAGGCGCCTTTGGAGCTTCCTGCACCACCTACCCAGGTGAAGCTCCAGACACCTCGCCATCCTGTCTGCACCTCTGCCTGCCACTGCCGCTGGGAAATGACGCCGTCACCCGCTGTCCCAGACTGAACTGTGATCCCTCAAAATTTTTTATCTAGAAGCCCTACCCCCTGTACTTCAGAATGTGACTTTAGAGATCGGTCCTTTAAAGAGGTAATTAAGGTAAAACGAAGTCATGTGGGTGGGCCCTAATCCAGTACGACCGACATGCTTCTAAGAAGAGATTAGGACATAGACACACACAGAGGAAAGACCAAATGAAGACCCAGGGAGAAGACAGCCATCTACAAGCCAAGGAGGGAGGCCTCGGGAGAAACCAAGCCTGCTGACACCCTGGTCTCGGACTTCCAGCCTCCAGAACTGTGAGAAAATGCAGCTGTTACTGAAGCCACTAGTGTGGGGGTGTCCATGTGGCAGCCTGAGCAGACTAGCCCCCCTTTCCTCCAGCCCTGGCTCTGAAAGCATCCGCCTGGAAGTGATTCATGACACTTCTGCTCGCATTTCTTTGGCCAAAGCAAGTCACCAAACCTCCAGGGGTGAGCAAGTGCAAGCTGACCACGTGCCCAGGAGCAGAGAACGGGAATGTTTATGAACAGTTTATTAATGATCACCCGCCATTCTGCCCCACCTCACCCTGCCCGGCCTGCAAAACCCATAGGCTTGTAGCTCTAGGGACAGCTTGGCCAGTGGACTCTGATAGGCACCTGGGATTGTCCAGGTTGATGCGGTGGCATGTGAGAAGACAAGAGAACTATTCATAGTTTTAATTTCTTCCTCTCTGCTTTTAATTTGCTTTAAATGTGCATAATGTGCCGGTACAGTAATATATCATATGGCATGCAAATGTGTTGGGGGGATATGCGCAAACCTCATGATGGAGAGCAACATGACATGCGTGGAGACCTGGCCTTTGCCTGCAGAGTCATGGGCTGCATTTGGCCCTGCTGCTAGACCCAAGGCTGGGCCAGACCAAGAGACTGAGCCGCAGGCACTTCCCCAGCCAAACGTCTCCTCTGTGGCTACCAGGGGTCCCTCACGGTGCTTTAGTCTTTTAATAAAAGGCGTAACATTCATGCCAGCTGCCCTGGCTCTGCAACCCCCAACCTCGGAGCAGAAACCAGAAGGTGGAGAGGAAGAAGAGGGAAGAAGGAGGAGAGGAGAGGGGGAGGAAGCCAAGAAAGAAAGAAGGTGCAAGAAAGAGCAAAAGGGGCCAAGTTGGCACCAAATCAGAGAACATAAAATAGCCTTCCCTTCCTGCACTATGTCCCTAACTATTTTTTTATAATGTCCTGGTCAGGTCTTCAAACAAGACCCAGAAGTTACAGTTTCTGACTTTGAGACTCGGGGGGCAGGAGAAGATCCAAGGTCAGGCACCCACAGGACTGCCAGCCACCCCTCAGTCCATGCAAGCCCACCCCCAGCTGGAGCCAAGCCTGTGGGTCTCAGTGCCTGCTCTCCTTCCGCCCCACCCTTGGCAGGCCGCCTCCTGCAGGGGGCCCTTTCTGGGAATGGCCTGAGCTCAGGCCTCAGAGGGAGGGGCGCATGGAAACCCTGCAAGAATCTAGGGGCTGGATGCAGGGAGGGAGGAGGCCCCCATTGGCTTGCTTCCTATGGGAGACAAAGGGACACAAAATGTCATCTCCTGTATCCCCATGCAGCTTAAAGTTGCTTTCTCTCTCTCTCTCTCTCTCTCTCTCTAAAAGACTGAATGAACCATCATAAAAATGTTGCAGGGCCCCCCAGGAGGTGGAACTGGATTTTCTAAGAGCAACTTTTGTTCAAAGTTTCCAGCCATTTCTATTTCTAGCCGAGGAGACAGTGAGGCTCCCTGGGAAAAGCTGCCTGAGTGATCCTTTTCAGGGAAGTAGATAAAGGCAAGTCAGCAACTATTCTCCTGGGGGAGGATGAGCCAGGACTGCTGGCACTGGCCAACACTGCCCTCCCGATGGCTAGGCAGGGGTGGGCAAATGGGGCCAGGCCAAGAAGCCTTCATGGAGAAAGAGATCTCGACTCCTTAATAGAGTCAAAGCTATGAAAGCATCTCAGAAGCACCTCTACCTCCGGACCGACCGCCTGACTCCTTTCCAGGGAGGATGGTTGATGGATGCAATCGCAGACATGCGGGACTGTGTCACTGGGAGCCCGGCTGAGAGGAGGAGACGGCCTCCACTTCAAGGGGCTAAGCAGAGTACACAGTGCAGCCAGGGGAAGCGGTGGGGCTCAGGGAAGAAGGAGGAGAGACAGGCTTGCCATGGTAAAAATGCGGCTCAGAATTATGTCAGAGAAAATATTAAAGAAGCCATGACCTTATATTGACCCCAAGCTGCTGAGGTGTGGCAGGTCATATGTTCTCAGAGTCAGAGGGCTTTATCAATTGGATTTTTTTCTATGACAAAGAAGCAGATCTGAGAACTGACTCGGCCAGCCAAGGTCACTGTCCAGTTGGTGCAGAGCTGAGGACATCCATGGCCTCCTTACTGCTCATCCCAGCTCTTCCCAACACCCCCTCTTCCTGCAGGCCTTTGACCTCCACATTTTCCTCTCCAGAACCATGCAGAGAAGGAGGCCTGAGAAAACACATCTGTGAAGTTCCCCCTGTAAACAAATGGTTTTGTCAGACTTGTTAAAACCCATTGTGTTTAGGAAATCCTAAAGTGCCCCCTGCAGGAGAAACAGAGAAATCTCTTCACATGCAGATTTTTTTCAAATCCTTTATGGACACCAATAATTTACACCTTGATATTCTTGATATTTGCATTTTCTTGGCGTTTCCAATTGTCACCATTTTTCATATTTGTTGGAAAATTCAGAATTCAGATGCTATTCTCACCGCTCAAAAACAAAATCTCCAGTTGGAATATTCTGCCATAATTTATTTTAATTCTACACATACTTCTTACTACCTAGTACGTGCCAAGCACTGTGCCCACTCTAGGAAAGCAGGATGACTAGAAAATGAGGATATACACAATGCTTGTGTTTCATTCATGTCATCTAAATGGAAATTCATGTTTTATGTCAGTTCTGGAATGCAATTCTTTATAAAGGAAATAAGATAGCCGTTAATCTGAAAATAGTGGGATATGTTTTTTAGTCTATTGTTTAATTTGGTGCTTTTCTTCTCCATTATTAAAAGCTACAATTGAATGGACACAGACACCAGGGGGATGAGGGCATGAGTGGGGGGGGGTAATAGGGGGGGGATAAAGACAAATATGTAATACCTTAATCAACAAAGAAAAAAATATAGAAAAAATAATAAAAGCTACAATTAGTGTAGCCATTTCCCCCCCATTACAATTGAAAAGCAAGAAACACATCTTTCTATCACCTGTTCTTTCATATGAAAATGCCCGGCCTAGTCCAGAATTCCCCTCACTGGCTAAGCTCAGTTTCAAAGCCTCACAGTTTTTCTCAGCCTGCAGCTGAAGTCTGGCTTTCTCTTCCAGAAGGACAACTTTCTAAGACAGTGGCTCACATAATTCAGTTTGTCTCTTCCATCTCCACGTTGCCCATCTGTGTCTGTCTTGCCCAGGGTCTTCTTGTGTTTATTGTGAGTCCATGATTAGACTGGAAGCTTCCCACTTAAAGACCTAGGGCAGTGATGGCGAACCTTTTGAGCTCGGCGTGTCAGCATTTTGAAAAACCCTAACTTAACTCTGGTGCCGTGTCACATATAGAAATGTTTTGATATTTGCAACCATAGTAAAACAAAGACTTATATTTTTGATATTTATTTTATATATTTAAATGCCATTTGACAAAGAAAAATCAACCAAAAAAATGAGTTCACGTATCACCTCTGACACGCATGTCATAGGTTCGCCATCACTGACCTAGGACCTAACTCAGTACCCAGAGCAGCCAGGGCCCTCCGTACATGTGGGGAGGATGAGTAGAACTATTTTAAGTCTGAGCCACCTCAGGTGTTTGCAGAAAGGGACTCCTCGGAGTCTTGGGGCAGAATGGCACTGCTCCACAGTTAGGATCGAGCGGATCAGAATCGCGCATTCTAGAGCTGGGCAGTCTATGGCCCGAGTCTCTGGTGCTGCTCCTTCTAATGATCCATGAATAGGCAAGTCACCTGCAAATAAAACTTGGCCCATCCTGGCATGGCTGACCTCAAAGTGTCCTTGGCATGAAAACATCACACCTAGATCTCAAGAAAAAAAATCAGACACAGGAAAGAAAACATTAGAGGTAGCAGGTGGAAAGAAAGTCCTGGGTATACCAAGTCCTAGAGAGGAACCTGAGGTGTGAGAGGGGAACCAAGTGAGCCTATGCTAATCTCTCCTTTCTCTATTTGAAAAATCCCCAGATCAGTTTAGGAAATTAAACAATTTACTAAATAACTACTGAATACTACTATATAGCCTACAAGTCAAAGAAGAAATAAGAAAAGGAAATTAGAAAATATTTTAAGCCCGTTGAAATAGATCTATGATATACCCAAATTTATGATATTCCAGTAAATGCAATGATTAGAGAAAATTTTGCTTTAAATATTTATATTAAAAAGGAAGAAAAATCTAAAATGAATTCTCTAATCTTCTACCTTAAAAGCTTAGTATCCTGTCTGTTGTTACCTGTAGGTTTGGTTGACTTTTTCTCTGAGCCAATGGCCAGCTGTGCCTACACACAGTTACGATCAGCATCTGTGAGCCTTTTGTATCCACTCTGAATTGTATGATCGTGACCAGACATCTTCACTTGTGTTTCTCATGTAATCCTCACATCCGCTCTTGACTTAGATATTTTTGCCCATTACTACAGAAAGGAGACTGAGGCACAGAGAGATCAATGATGTTTCCAAGATCACACAGCCAATGACAGACCCGGGATTCAAGTCCAAGTGCAAGGAACTTTGCTTTCCAAATTCATCCATTCCCTATCCTCTTGACCCTGGGAAAAGGAACTCAGTTATTATGAAATGAACTGGAATCACCATGAGCAGTAACTATCACTGACAGAACAATAGCAGATCTAAGAAGCAGAACTGTAATGTAACATTTACTTTCTTGCTCAAACCATTCTACATGTGTCTCTCAAAGGATGGAGTGACTGTACCTATTTGTTGTGGTTACCTATGCTTTACTTATTTGCATTTCAACTCAACAAATATTTTTCGGATGAGGCACTGTTAGGAGATGGGAGTTCAGAAATGAATGAGGCACAGTCCTTGCCTTCCAGAAACTCAAACACCAGTGTGAAACCCTGTTCGGATCCTGTGTGTGGCCCTACTACCAACTGTGACTTCCTACTAAAATCCCATCGGATCACTCCTGGTGACTCACGGAATGGTGCGCGGTAGAGGCACCTTGTCTAGATTTTCTGTTTTCTGAGAAGCACAGTGGTGTTTCCCGAAGTCAAACAGAGGCAGCTCTGACAAGCACAAGGGCAGTGGGGGTCACACTAGGAAAGAGTAATTTAAACCAGGCCCGGCCTTCAGAATCCAGAACACAGTGCTGTTCCTTACAGGGCCATAAATCTGGAGCTTGACATCCCCAAGCTACCTGAGAACTGGTCATGTTATTTTAGAGTTTGGGGTTGTTTCAATGTAACCACCAAATCTAATAAGTCAAGCGAGCACAGTACCCGGTCTCCTTCTGTCTTTCCTTACAGATTGTAAAAGCCTCTTTCACATGGTATCACAGGTACCTCAAATCACACACAGTTCTCTGGGAGAGGGAGTGGTGCATGGAGGGGCAGCTCTGTGATAAGCACCATGCCTTTCATCAGTTCCCGGCCCATGGAGGGTAGGGGAAGGAACCCAGAGGCTGGTATTCCTTTCTCAAGACGACAGGCTCATGCACCAAGAGGCAGGAACATCAGGGACAAAACGGACACCCCTTGGGTTTGAGGGTCTCAATCCCTTTTCAAGTTTGGACATACTCATGTGTCATTCTCTTACACACTCATGTGAACAATTAAAGTGAACTACATCCAAACTTTTTTCATGTCATAACATGTAAAATTGATACTGTCATTGTATTTTGTTTATGTGTGTTTGTGGAGCAGAAAGAGTGACACAAACCTGATTCTTCATGTCCTCAGATACATGAGGCTCCCTACAGGTGCACCCTGGCACACAGGGTAACCTTTGCCTGCCATCTCCCAATCAACTCAGCCAACACCAACGCCTAAAATGCTTTCTCTAGTTGTGTCAGCCAGCCTGACATGGGGTGCCCTCTGGTGGCAGAGATTTGCATAACTTTCAAATACCAAAATTGTTCGATTTTTAAAAAATTACTCTGTACTTGATGATGTCTTCCCCCACGGTGTAAGGTCCATGAAAGACGGGATCTTTATCTTCTTCGCTCTCTGCAGTACCCCTAGCAGTGAAAACAGCACCTGGCACACTTTAGGTGTCCAATAAACATTTGTTGGATGAATGACTGAAACGAGTAAGCTCCCCTGCTCCACAGCACTAATTATTAGGAAAATGCAAATCAAACTATGATGAGATACCCCCTCACACCCACTAGGATGTCTATCACAGATAAACAGAGAATAGCAAGTGTTGGAGAGGATGTAGAGAAATTGAAATTCGTGCATTGCTGGTAGGAATGTAAAATGGTATAGCTGCTATGGAAAACAGTATGGAGGTTCCTCAAAAAATTAAAAACAGGACTAACATGTGATCCAGAAATCCCACTTCTGTGTATATAGCTAGAAGAGTTGAAAGCAGGGACTCAGATATTTGTACACCTATGTTCACAGGAGTACTTTTTCCAATAGCCAAAAGGTAGAAGTAGCCCAAGTGGCCATTGAAGATATAGGATAAACAAAATGTGACTATATTCATTCATAGAAATGAATATAATTCAGCCTTAAAAAGGGGGATGAAATTCAGACATCAGCTACAACATCGATGAAACTTGAGGACACTATGCTAAGTGAAATAAGCCAGATGCAAAAAGACAAATGCTATGATTTCCCTTATGAGGTTCCTAGAGTAGTCAGAGTCATAGAGACATAATTAGAATGGTGGTTGCCAGGGGCTGGGAGGAGGGAGAAATGGGGAGTTAGTCTCTAGGGCTGGGGTTTCAGTCTTGCAAGATCAAAAAAAAATCTAGGAAATGGATGGTGGTAATGGCTTCACAAAAAATTGAATGTACCTAACAACCCTAAACTGTACACTTAAAATGGTTAAGATGATAAGTTTTATGTGTGCTTTACCAATTTTTTTAAATGGGGGGGGGGGGGGGCGGGATGGGATGGGCCGAGAAGCAAGGTGCAAACCAGTATGTACAATAGGGATTTGCTGGGATGTGCATTTTTAAAGCTCTAGAAAGAAGCATAAGAAACTAGGACTAAAGTTGGCTTGGGAAGGTGTGGGAACTGAGCAGATGGAGGGCACGGGCAGGTGTGACACTTGTCACATACCCTTTGAACATTCCAATTCTATATCAACAGGTCTCAGAAACTCCCAGCTGCTGATGGAAAAGCAGAAATGTCCTCATTCAAAGGTTACCTGCTGGCCATGTGACCTCCTCAGAATAATGACTTTCTGGCGGGGTGCACCTTGACCTGCCATTTGGGTCTTATCTCACTTGAAACCTAGCATGACCCCTCAGGCCAACCAGCAGAGCATTTGCCTCTGCAGACAGTCCCACTCCCGAGAGCAGCAGGGCCGGGGCACTGAGCGGGGCAGTCCTACCATCTGCATGGAGGGTCTTTCATTCCCAGACCCTGCACTGCCCAGATCCCAGACCTGCTTCCCAAGCTCTTTGACTAAGAGAAAGATTCAGAGGCACCTTCTCACAAGCCCCCCGGAGGACCACCCTGGCACTGTCCGGGAGAGGTGGGACGCAACCCTGATGAGGATGAACACCTTTTGGGTGTGTGCTCCCTCCTCCCTTCATAGTAACTGCTCTTTACCTCTCCCCTCATCCTCCCCTGCTCGGGAGAGTTAACCCCACTCCCTCCCTGCCCACCTCCTCCAGTGCCTGGCCCTTCAGTCCTGCCCTCCCCACACCGCCCAGCAGTCAGACATAAGTGGGTTTCATTCCTGCTCTGCTGCTCACACACTGTGTGGCCCTGGGGGAGGTGGTTACGCCTCCCGAGTCTCCTCGTCCTCCTAGGTAAAATAAGGTCACAAATAAAGTAACACCTGTATGTGCAACCTCCTGCAAGGGGGTCCGCACTGCACACCTGTGCTGGGTGCTGGCCTGGTTCTGCCTCTTCGGCTGCTTGGTGGCTGCACAGGACTCTGCATCACGATTATCTGTTCAACTAGAAATTTTTGTTTTATGCACGTCTCTATATGTATGCTGTATTATACAGTGGCCAAGAGGTTGCATTTTTTTTTTTTAAGTAAACCTATAGAAGAAAATGTAGGTGCTGAATAAATGCTAATTTAGTTACCATCCCCAGTAGGGTCTCAGTTCTGTCCTTTCTTAAAAATCCCTCTGATTTGCTACTCTGACAAATCTCTTTCCTTTCCCAGCCATGCTCCTGAAATGGCTACATTAAACCTGTTGCCTCCACCTCTCTCTCCCCTGTCCTTCTGATGAACCTTCATGGGTGTCGGACTGTACCTTCCAAGTCTGACCTCCCACCGTGCTGCTGAGGGGCTGGCCCATTGCTCACTGCCGTGAGGAGTTCACAGTTTTCCCACTACAGGGAGTTCATTTTCCAACACTCATCAACCTCAACCCAGGCACAAAGGTGCTCTCCATGCACAATTCCAGGTGTTAGGTTCTGTAAATGACGCAAAGTAGTGTCTCCTGCCCTTGCATTAGAATTGCCTGGGAGCTTTAAAGACACCCATTCCTCAGCCCCACCCTGATCAATCTCCCAGGAAGGAAGTTCCAGAAAAAGAATTCTCACCCACCACCAAGCACCTGCTGTGCACCAGGCACTCTCGTACATCAGCCTATTTAATTCTTTCTTGGTCTTATCATGTGGGCACTGTGATTGTCTTGTTTTGCAGGTGAGGAAACTGAGGCTCAGAGAAGGTGGGTCCTATGGGGGAAGTGACAGAGTCAAGATTTGAAACTACAATTGTGTGGCCTCCTTGGCCATGCTTTTCCTCCCGAGACCACGCTTTTGCGCACATCACTAACTTAGCACCTGGTAGAGCAGCGTTTCTAGAAAGCGGTCAAGTGCACACAGGTCAGCTGGGATCTCGTTAATTCTGACTCAGCACGTCCTGGGTGGGGCCTGAAAGTCTGCCTTCCTAACAAACTTCATCACATCACTTCTTCCTCTGAGCAAAATATCCGCAGCTCTTTGCAAAGGTGTTTTGTGTTTGTTTTTCATGTAAACGCTATTTCTGCAGGCCCGAGAAAGAGACCAATCACAGTATTTATTTGCCACTCCCCAGCTTCCTCCAACGAATGGTCCTTCTCCTAAGGGCTTGGGTGGGGTTCTTTTTGGGGGCGTGGCTCTGGCTCAGGCTGGTCTCAGGGTCTCCCCACCTTTTGCAGCTGTGGCCTAGGAAGGAGGTGATCAAATATGTGCCACCTGCTGGAGTGCAGGAGACGGCAGCTGACACTGAGGCAGTGCGTGTGCCCTGAGGTCCCCAGGGTGGAGGGCGTCAGTGTCGCTGCACACCTGTGTGACGTTCACAGCACCCCAGTGGAGAGTCTTACCATCCCTCCTTCAGGACATGTGTTTCCCACACGTTCTAGTGATGCCGTCTGTCCTTATGGCAGGGACAGATGGCATTAGTAGAAATCATCGGAATAGCCTGGGGATGCTATGAACAGACCAGTGTTACTGGAGGGAGTCCAGCATCATTAGGGGTTTAAGGTGACTTGGAGGTGGGTTTGAATTCTGAGCTGGGTTCCCAAGTCGACCCCATGTCACCAAGAGCGTGCCCTGCCTGCTTTTGCCCCCCTCTAGGGTTGTGGCCTCTGCCAGGGAATCGTGAGCTCGCTCTCGCTCTCGCTCCCTTTCTGCCTGACTGTGCATCACTCTGGCCGCTGTGTTCCCTGACTGGAGGCCCAGGAGAATGCTCTCTGTGTCCGTGCAACTTACCATGAGGTGTGACACAGCAACAGGTGAAGTGTCCGCTCAGAGTCCCTGCAGCCCGTTTCTAAATCCACCCCACGCGGACCAAGGCCTGCGAATGCCAGGCTGAGTCCCTGTCCACCTGTTCTGCTCACAGGCCCATGTGCAGCCAGACTCCTCAACCAAAGCAGCAGACTGGTTCAGGGTTCAGAGGTGGGGACCCACTGATCTCCGCTCCCTGGGACTCTACCTATTCCATCTGACCCCCGGGAAACTGAATCACATCCGTTGTACCTGCCCCCCTCCAGTGCAAACTGGTGCCACCCATGTCGACCAGATTATTCGGTCTCATTTGCCAAGAACAATCAGAGTGGCCTCCTTTTCTCCTCTTGTGAAATTAGTTTCACAGGGAATGAGAAGCCAGGGCCGCTCGGGTCTCTAAGGTCCTTGGTATGTTTTTGCCATAAATCTCTCCTGTGATAACTTGCCCATCACCTGATGTGCTTCCCAGAATGCATAGCCTACACATCGATCAGATGCCTTTCTAGCCTGAACCATACGCAGGCCTTGCTTCTCTCCTCCCACGGTGCATGGTAGGAACCCTGGCATGGAATCCTCACAGCTCTCCACCGTGTGACATGGAGCTTGCCCGGCTCCCGAGGCCTCCGTGGCCCTGACATCACACAGGATTCCTGAGCCTGCAAATGTTCAGCTGATTGCCATCTCGTCTCCGACCCTGTCACAGTCCAGGGACATTTGCCAACCATGGGTTCCTAGCTTCTTGCCCGGGTGCTGGTACTGCATTCCTGCACATGGCTCTGGTTTCTGGAGACACAAGATCCTGCAAGGGTTCCTGCTGGTGAGACCGAATGTCGGTGGTGCCCATGATGGATCTAACTCGACAACAGATCCCAGAGAGCCCTAGACAAGGAAGAGATGCTGCCCTTGGATCCACTGTCCCAAATGACCGCTGCAAGGCCCTGGAGGAGGGGTGAGGAGGAGAGGAGTGAAAGGGGCCTACGGAGATGAAGGCCCCAAACACCCCAAACACCCCAAACACCTGCTAAACACACGTGGCACTCAATCCCCCCTCCTCCCCCCACCCTCCAGGAGCTGCCGCCAGCTTCACAGCCCCTGGCAGTGTTGACTCTGGCAAGCGGGGAGGATGCTATCAGCGCACAAGGTCTGAGCCTCAAGGCAAGGGCAGAGGAGCTGATAAGCTAAGTGGGGCCTGGGCACTGCTCCAGGCACAGCACACCACCCGCCTGCTTCCCTGGCTGATCACAGCTGGGGCGATGGAGCACTGCCCAGCTCCGGGAGAAGCCAGCCTGTGCCCCCAAACGTGAGCTGTCTGCATTTTCTCTCAAATGTATAGGTGAGGGCCTCCTAACACCATGGTCCTCTGTCTTTGGGGGAAGAAGGGGACCCCTTTGAGAATCTGATAAAAGCCAGAACCTTTGCCCTGAAAAATGTAGCATCTAGTGGAGGCTTTGGGTTTATATCCACCCGAGACCTGGTTGATGCACAGACAGGATCAGAGGATGGAAAGCTCCTTGGAGGACTGGGCGAGAAGCCGGCATAAAAGTCTCTGGGACCCTTGAGGATGGGGAGTGGGGCAGGGAGAAGTGGTAACTAGGTTAAACCCTGAGATGAAAGGGAAGGTGGGAAGCACCCGCAGAGTTGGCCGATGGGATAAAGGAAGAATGGTGGTCAGGTGTCAGCTGAGCATTTTCAGGTGGTCCTGACCTCATCGCCTGGCCAGGGAAGAACCCAGCTGGGGATCTAGAGCATAATTCATGAAAGGCTTTGGGAGCAGCATGGACAGTCCTCCCTTTTACAGTTGGGGTCTTAGTAAATAATTTTAACACATCATGGTGAGTTCTGTGCTGGCAGAGAGTGCTGGACAACTGTCAGACCTGGCCATTGTGAGAGACAGACTCTAGGGTGGTCTCACAGTCCCTGCCTCCTGATCTTAATTTCTTTGGGGAAGCCCCTCCCCCTTGGATGTAAGCAAGACCTCACCTGTAACCAAGAGAATATGGCAAAGGGGATGAATGTCACTCTCTTGATTAGGTTACGTCCTGTAAGATTTCATCTTGCTTGAGATTGTCTTTACTGGCTGAATGGAATAGGTGGCCATGTTGGGAAACCTATATGGCAAAAAAATTCTAGAAGCCCTGAGGAGCTGGGAGTGGCTTCTAGGAGTGAGGGCTCTCAGTGATATGAATTCTGCAGGCAACCTGAGGGAGCTTAGAAGCAGACTGTTCCCCAGTCAAGCTTTGGGATGAGACCGCAGCCCTGGATAACACCTTGATTGCTGCCTGTGAGACTCTAAGCAGAGAACTGCTTAGGACCTCTTAGGAGCTCTACCTGAACTCCTAGTCCATAGAAGCTATGAGATAATGTACACTGTTTCAAGTCACTAAATCTGTTACACATCAGTGGATAACTAATATAGCCATGGACCACAACATAGCTAAAGGGCTGTCTGTACCTGTGTTGGAGTGGTTTGGGGTGTTCATATCGATCAATGAAAGTAGAGAGGAGCCAGGACATAGATAAATGCTCTCTCCATTGTGTCTCGGGAGTCACTGTGTTTCCTTTGAGTTGAGCATTTACAAAGTCCTGGACAAAGAGGAATTCTTGTATTCTGTGAATTCATTCTGTACCTGAACCTTGTCCCTGGAAACTATTACAGTGAGCCACCATCTAGATGTCAGGGGATTCAGATTTGCTTCATCCTCTAAAGAACCCAACATAGAGACAAGGGATGTGCAGTTATTACTGACAGTTGCAAATGCAGGCCTGGCAAAACCTGTCCAGGTACTTCAGTGCTGCTCAGGCTGAGTAACTACTCATTTGGAGAGCTTTTACATAATTTTGGATTACTGTGTCAATCTGATTTCTGATTACCAAATCTTTCTGTGATTTTGCAGGTTTCCCCTAACTTTTTATTGATTGGTTGATTTTTAGAGAGGAAGGAAGAGAGAAAGAAATATTGACTTGTTGTTCCACTTAGTTATGCATTTATTGGTTGCGTCTTGTATGTGCCCTGACCTGGGATTGAACCCACAACATTGGCAGATGCTATATTAGAAGATGCTCTAACCAATTAAGCTTCCTGGCCAGGGCTCCCCTTACTTTTGCTGTGTCTTATTGTTTCATAATGCTAGCACTTGTGTAATCCTCAATGATATATTTCTACTCTTACATTCAACTACCATTTGCTAGGTAGCAACTGTGGTGCCAGTGACCACGAGAGTTGATAGGTGATACAAAGCAGCTCAGGTTGCTTAAGTGACTTGCTCAGTTATGTAAGTCACAAGTGATGGGGCCAACGCAGCAATCCAGTCTTCTGGCTGCAGAATGCTTCGGGCCTTAACCTGATGCAGCCCAGGCTGTGCGCCATGCTGGATGCTATGGGAGCGGGGAGTGGGCTCCTCCACTTTTCTTAAGGAATCCTGGTGTCTTGATTCCTCCAGCATTGAGTACAAGTCAGCTGTTCCCAAACAGTGGAGGTGGATAGATTGTCAGCATGGGGCCAAGGATAAAGGCTCTCAGTGAATGAGTAACCGGATCGACTTGTTTCCAGGGAGCTGCACAGATAAGAGCACAGCAAAGGCAACCTGTCGCTGAGGTCAGGCAGAAACAAATGCCTCCAGTCTCTGCTGCCACTGGCCCCGACTCTGAGTCTGTCCTTCTCATCCTGGCCATATCAGGTTCCTTGAGAGGCAAAGGGAAATGCCACTTTTGGATCCAGGGAGGCTGGTGAGAGTCCAGACTTGAAAAGAAGGAACACTTACGTGCCTCTATTCTGCTCTGGGCACTGCGCTTCCATAATATTCTTTCACTTCTTTCTCGCAGCAATCCTCAAACAAATACCGTCCCACACAATTTTCATATGCTCACTTGTTTTCTTGGCACCTGGGTCAGCCATGGACACATGTGTTTGGGTGAACTGAGCACCCTCAGCCATCAGAGGGCTCCTGGTCCTGTGGGGGCGGGGGGGGGGGGGCAGATGTGGAGGACAATGGCAGTCCTTAGGAAGAAGGGCACATGGGAGTCTGTGTCCTTTGAGCATCAGACACCAAAAAGGGATCAGATAAGTATTTGGAGAAAGTTCCCGTGAAAATGGGGGGTTCCTGCTTTGTGGTCTGCAGAGGTCCCCCAAAAGACTGAGAATCACTGCTTTAGAGAGAAAATAGTCTTCCTTGAAAAATAACAAAAGCCCATGCCTGGCCGGCATGGCTCAGTGGTTGAGTGTAGACCTATGAACCAGGAGATCACCATTCGATTCCCGGTCAGGGCACATGCCCGGGTTGCAGGCTCGATCCCCAGTGTGGAGCATGCAGAAGGCAGCTGATCAATGATTCTCTCTCATCATTGATGTTTCTATCTCTCCCTCTCCCTTATATATATTTATATTTATATATTGTCAAGCAATTTTATTTATTTCTGTCACTGGTTCTCCTTGTATAGCTCCAAACATCGTATTAACTTTAAGACTTTGACCCAAGTGCTTTCTTTCTATTTTACAGAGAAAACCGGGGAAGTAGATAAGGGAGACTGTCTGTCTCACCCAAGCCTTTTAGCAGAACAACAAAACTCATGACCACACATAACATGATATTCCACATGCCTCCTTTTACTTCTTAAATTGGCAAAAATGAAGGCAGTCATTAATATGACCCTAAGATAGTGCCTCTCCAGAGCATACAAATAAGCAATAGTATAGAAACCTAAAATGACATTAGTAATCAACATTTTGGTATTTTACAGTGTTTAGACATTGTCTAGGCATCCAAAGATTATCCATTAACTAACTCAACACTATCAGACCAAGGTTTTAGATTACCTTAAAATATTGGAACTTACCTTCCAGCTACAAAAGCATAATTACCATTGAAAGAAAAAGTTTGTCAGAATAATGACTGAATTTAGTCGAATACAAATTTGCTCATTTAATAATACTAAATGTTATGTAACATTAAGTATTAGCTAATTTGATTTTTAAGCCTGTCTACATTTGGGAAAGATAAAGTAAGTAAAATAGAATGTATGCTTGTGTTATGCCCTGGGTGATGGAAAAGCTGGCAATCTGGAATTGCTAATGGGCACAGGAAAGAAAAAACTCAAACTCTGCTCTTTCTAGCTAAATAATCAGGAAAGAGGCAACCTAACAAGACAAAGTTTTTAGGAAATAACCACTCTACTGCAACCAAGCACTACAGAAGAAACTGAGAATACCCACACCAGCAAATGTCAAGTTGGGGGCTTAGACTTCCATCCTTGTCAGGCTGTAAGGAGGCGCTCCAACCACCTTGATAAGTGTTAAGTAAGACTGAACACTACAACCCAGCATATGCTATAAACCCTGGGTCTTTAATCAACAAAAATGCAAACTTATATTCACCAAAAGATGTGTAAAAGAAGGCTCATGGCACTCCGGTTCATAATAGCACCAAACTGGAAGCAACCCAAATGTTCACCAAAATTAAAATGGGTATTTTTACATGGTTTTGTCATTCACTGGGTTTCTATGCAGCAGGAAAATGAACAAACTATGGCTTCACACACCATGTGGATGAATCTCACAAATATAATGTTGAACAAAAGAAGCCAGGCACCCACAAAAGGACTCTGTTATTTTACTATATGTAACTTCAAAACAAACAAACTTATCTATAGTGTTAGAAGTGAGGGTGTTGGTTACCTGTAGGATAGGATGGGCAGTGACAAAGAGGAGGCATGGGGGTCATGGGAGCTGACACATTCTATATCTTCATACTAGGTGGTAGTTACACAAATGTACATATCTGTCAAAATGAATCCATCTATACACATAAATTTGTATACCAATTATGTAATACTTTAGTAAAAAGTGTTTAAGAATATTGGGATCTAGTAAAATATGCATTTATCCTCACTAGAGTCAATAACATCATCAGACACAAAAGTGAATAGAGTGAAGGAAACAAGATTACAAATATGTATGCATCTTTAAAATATATATATATACACACTCACACACACACACTGAGTGGCCAGGTTATTATGACTGGCCAAATTATTATGACCACCCCATCAGTACTTTATTGACACTTCCAAAAATACTGAATATTGAAAACTTCCTAGGCAAATACTCTCAAGGTTTTATTATTATTTGCATAACTAATTCACTTCATTGTACTGATGGGGTGGTCATAATAATCTGGTCCGTCATAATAATTTGGCCACTCAGTGTGTGTGTGTGTATTGATTTCAGAGAAGGAAGAGACATAAACATCAATAATGAAAGAGAATCATTGATCAACTGCTTCCTGCACTCCCCCTACTAGGGATCGAGCCCGTAATCTGGGCATGTGCCCTGACTGGGAATTGAACCGTGACCTCTTGGTTCATAGGTCAATGTTCAACCACTGAGCCACACAAGCCTAGCTGCATGCATCTTTTAAGTGAATAGGGGAGAAATACCAAAACCAATGTTTTGACATTTATCTTGGATATAAGAGAGGTGAAAGTGATACACTTCTTTAAATTATGAAGTAATTTTAGGATCCCTGATATTTGTTGTGAAATGATAGCAAAAATAGAAGCATTTACAAATTGAGTATAAAATAATGAACATTGTCTGTTAGTGCAAAGAAGTCTTTCCAGGGAATTGTAAATTGTCTTTACTGAACAGAAGTCTTGAAAACAGTTTCCGTACAATTATATGAACTACCACATGATCAAAACTCAATATTAACAGGAACAGATTGTGAATCTTTTATTAAAACAGAAATATTCTTTAAAAATTGTTCATTTCTCCCTTTCAAACAGAATCCCATCTGTTTCAAGACTAAATAAATGTCAACACAGCAGTTCATTTCCAGAATGTAGTAAACATTGCAAAAGTAGTTTCAAAGCATATGGCAAAAAATTTTCCCCAAACAACTCTGTCTTAAGGAGAAAACTAGGAATTTTCAAACTGTTGAATTGTATGTGTTCTACTTATTTCACTGAATGAAAATCCAACATTCAGCCATTATATATTCCTCAGCAAGACAATTTTGCTTTAATATGAATGTGCTGAATATTTTTACAAAAATATTCTTTAAATGAAAGTATTTAGACACTAGTTTATTTAAAGGAAAAGAAGGAATGGAAATATTGACTCATCTTCTATTAGAATCTTAATGTCTCACCAGGGAAGGGAGGAAATATGCTCAAATGTACATATACATAGATATTTATTCTATGTATCTCTTTTCACCAAAAAATTTGGGTAAATATAATAATACTGTTTTGAGTTCTTGATACCCATTAATCAATTATTATGGTAGTAAAAAGGAATATTTGCCCTTTTAAGAACTTAGTTATTTGTATATAAAAAATCTGCCCTTCAAAAATCCGAGAAAGGGCCTTAGCCAGTTGGCTCAGTGGATAGAGTGCCGGCCTGTGGACTGAAGGGTCCCGGGTTCGATTTTAGTCAAGGACACATGCTCACTTGCAGGCTCGATCCCTAGTAGAGGGTGTGCAGGAGGCAACCAATCAATGATTCTCTCTCATCATTGATGTTTCAATCTCTCTCTCCCCCTTCCTCTCTAAAATCAATAAAAATAAAAATAAAAATAAACTGAATTCTAAACTAAAAAAAAACAAACAAACCTGAGAAAGTGACTTTGGTTCTTTCAGCCAATAAAAGTTTACCATATTTGCAGTGATGTTCTTTGCAGCATTATTTGTAACAGTGAAAGACTAGAAAGAATCTAAATATCCATCATTAGGAAATCAGCTAAATATATTTTTGTAAACCATACAACGAAAAGTGATGCAACTTTTAAAATAAGTGAGGTAGATCCAAATTGAAAAGTCTTCTAAGTTACTAAGTGAAAAGGCATTATATATATATATATATATATATTGCTGAATATGAAAATATGCAACCAAGCATCATTGCCTCTAGCAATGGCAACTTAGAGACATACTTTACACTGTATTTACCCATTCATGTTGCTTGAATTTTACCACGAGCATGTTTTTTTAATTGAGGTACAAGTGACATATAACATTCATATTAGTTTCAGGTGTACAATGTAATGGTTCAATAGTTGTATGTTGTGAAATGATAGCCACAATAAGTCTAGTTAACATCTGAAGATTTTTAATTAATTAAAAACTTTCTAAAAAGTAGGTAGAAACCTAAAATGGAACCTCAACGTCTATGGTTAGCAGCTAACGTGAAAAAAAAAACTATGCAGTATATGTTTTTCTTTTATGAAAATGTATGGTATCTTGGGCATATATTAAAGTATTAGTGACAATACTTAATATATATGACTATTATACTGTGAACAAATTATTCTACAAATAATGAAAGTTTTTTCTCTTCTTATTCCAGACTCTTACTTTCCTAATTTGGAAGATGCTGGTATATTCAAGACACAGGGCTTGAAGGCTCACACTGCACCCTCCCACTCTACCCATGCCCTGTGAGCCATTCCCAGCCTTAATGGCAGCACGGCCACTCCAAATATTGCAACCTCATTAATGGAAAATTGAAATTTCACCTAAAATTTTATAGAACAAAGGGGATAAATCATATTAGGGACCATGACCCTACTGTGATTTAACCACCCTCTCCTTGGACAATCTGTTCTTTCACCAAAGCTCTCTCATGTCAGCTCAAATCAATCTTCTCTCCTCCTCTGTAGGTTTACACATCCTGACATTTTGCTACCATCCTTAGCAACTTTTCTAGTGCCCACCTTACCGGTTAGCCCATCCAGCGATGTAAAAGGCAGGTAGCGAGCCAGCTACGGTAAATGAGTGGCCAACTATTGCACAGCAAACTGCTTCATGTCTTCAGCCTTCAAATGGCAGCCTGGGCAGGGTAGATGCTGCCCTTGGACTCCAGTGAGTACAAATGCAACCATATCTAACTACCTATGCTAAGATCACATATCTTCCACACTTGAACATCTTTGAAATCAGGCTGTATCTTATCATCGCTGCTGACCAGATGGTGATCATAATGTTGGCACCCCCTACCCAGGCACCATCAAAACAACAGTACCTACACCTGTAGGATGGGTGTCAGCTTTTTATTTCCTAGGAACCAGAGTTGTAAGTTTGGGGTGAAGCCAATATACTTAGCCACATTCCTGAAGTAGGTGCTCCAACAAGTGAACCACACCAGCCAGGGCTAAATGCCTTTTAATCCTTGACACCTATTGTCTAATGTACCCAGGATTCTTTCTAGTGATTTCACATGTAGCACATCCTGAGGCAGCTGAAAAAAAAGTAAGTCTGCATATATTTATACAGTAACTAGAGACCTGGTGCATGAAATTTGTGCATGGGGGGAGGGTGGTAGGTGGCCCCTCAGCCCCGCCTGCATCCTCTCGAAATCTGGGACCCCTCAGGGGATGATGGGACATTCCTCTCGCAATCCGGGACGCTGCATGCACCAGTGACCATATTTTTCATACAGGTGAAAGGCATCTTGCTGTTGTATGGGCAGCTACATTTTTTTGCCCTGATTATAAAAAGTGGTACATAACATGATCCTTCTGAGGCAGAAGTACCATTTTCCCCATATTATGAGTGGAAAAACTAAAGCAGAAAGAAGTTAAGTAATTGCCTTTGTCACATAGTTATAAATGTCAGAATCAGGGATGACCACAAAATGCACAAGCCAGCCCTACCTGGTTTGGCTCAGTGGATAGAACATCAGCCTGTGGACTGAAGGGTCCCAGGTTTGATTTCGGTCAAGGGCATGTACCTTGGTTGCTGCAGGCACATCCCTAGTAGGGAGTGTGCAGGAGGCAGCTGATGGATGTTTCTCTCTCATTGATATCTATCCCTCTCCCTTCCTCTCTGTAAAAAATCAATAAAATATATATTTTTAAAAATGTACAAGCCACAGCATGCATGTCATTGCTGCATCATCTTGTTTTTTCCGTGTTAAAGTAGCCTTGACAGATTTTAACTTTTAAATCTAAGAGATTGTTCCCAATATATAGGGTAGGGTCCCTAGGCCTAGCCGGAGATCAGGGCCATCTGTGGGGTGATGGGGCAGGGGGGAGGCGTGCAGCTGGCACCCTTTTTGGCTGGCTGCCTGGCCCCGCCTGCTGGCCAGCCCCACCCCCTGATCAATGCTGCTGGTCACCTCTGGGCGGGGGTGGTGGGGGGGCACATGCTTAATGCCTGCATGCATCATAGTGACCAGTTGTTCCACCATTCAGTTGATTTGCATATTAGGTTTTTATTATATAGGATGGCTTCAGAGTAGCTCTTCTGAAGCCTCGATCTAAGAGTGCATAAAACAAAGGCTGTAACAAAAAGTTCTCAGAAAATAGTGTTTGAAATTGGTATAAACTAGTGGGCCTGAGCTGCAATAGGACAACTGGCAGCACTTAGATGCCCACCCCCATTTGAGCCAGTTGAAGAGGTGAGCCCAGAAACCTGAATATTTAGATAAGCTCCTCTGGGAGATAGACATTGCCAGGTAAGGGAATTATACTCCTGCTAATTACCACTTAGCTCACTAACAGGAAGGCAATCAAAATAAGAGAGGCACTACCCTTCACTGGTTACATCGTCTTTGCTATCCTTAATTTCCTACAGATATACCTTTTTAAAGAAATATATGAGAAGTGATAATTTTTGAAGAAGTGTTAAAATCTTTTGAACACTATAAACATGGGATTAATAAACATATCAAACATGTTTTATATTCTGATGGGATAGTAAAGAGTACTTTTAAATATGGGGATCATCTTTGATATAGTCTTTAAAATATAATTTTTGGTCTCTAGTCCAAAAGAGAATAGAGACTTAGAAGTGATATTTAAATTGAATTTAATTAAACACAAAGTGTCACATACTTCCACCTTCCCAGAAATAGTCATTTCATCTTATTTAAGGAAATGGAAATTATTATGACTTAAGTATTCATTCTGTGATATGAGTGTTTGGACACGTTTAGGTACACAGCAAAGATTTAGAAGTTCAACCACCAGAGCAATATTTTGAAAATGCTAAAGCCAACTCAATTCTCCATCCAGCAATTCAATATGAACTTAGTTTAATTAGGCCTCAGCTCTGGATACACTAGGTCCTTGGTTTTATGACCTTGGGGTCATTATGGTCTTCCCTGGAAAGCTGTCCAGGATACACAAGCTCTTCCTTCCGAGTCCTTCATTTAGCTTTGGCAACTCTACTATGGGAACCAATGAAGCTCAACATTGTCATCACCAGCTGTGGAAGGTCAAAATAATGTTTCCATCCCCAGTCCTTACGGGCATTGCTGTCATCGAAGTTCATCGGCCAACTATCCGCTAGGAAAAGGTACAGAAGAGTAGCTTAAGTTTTCAGGCTCTAGAATTTCAAAAAGGTCTAGAATCCTATATAATAATAGACAACCATGGTAATTGACCGTACCTTCACTACGCCTCCCATGGGCTAATCAGCATGATATGCAAATTAGCTGCCAACAAAGATGGTGGCTAATTTGCATACTGTGGGCAGATCCTGCTGCACCGCCCTGCCTGGGGCTGGCAGCAGTGCGATTCCCAGCCGATGGCCGCCCCAGCGGGAGATCCTGGCCTGCCGTGTGCAGGGTGGGCGGCAGCGCAATCCCAAGCCGCTGCCCACCCCAGCGCGGGATCCGGGCCTACCATGTGCGGCCCAGGGTGGGCAGCAGGGCGATCCCTGGCCTGCCATGTGTGGGGTGGGGTGGGCGGGGTAGGCAGGAGCACGATCTGACTGGCCACCTGACCCACTGCGGGATCTGGGCCTGCCATCTGCGACCGGGGGACACGGGGCAGACACTGCGGGATTGGGCGTGCCCTCTGCCACCAGGGGACCAGGCCTAAGCCAGCAAGTGGTTATCTCCTGAGGGGTCCCAGACTGTGAGAGGGCGCAGGTTGGGCTGAGGGACCCTCCCCTCCCCCTGCCAGTGCACAAATTATTGTGCACCGGGCTTCTAGTACTTTATATAATGGTCTATCATACAAGATACCATAAAATAAATTGCCTCTTTGAAATTCCCCCTTTGAGCAAACCAGAGCAGCTACTATGTGCATACACAGTCACCCTCTTAGATTAGAAGATTGTATTATACGTCTACAATCAGGCACTGTGAATTGTCACACTCTATTAAAATCTCATGCAAACTCATAAGGTAGGAATCTTACAGGCAAAGGTGCTCAGAGCTACAGAGTGGCACGGTCACAGGATTTGCTCCTTTCCTACTATGTCTGCTTGTTTTATGTTCAAACTGTAAAATGGTGAAATGCTGACAAGCTGTTTATTTGGAATGAAACTATTCCACCCACTTTAGATATAATTTCCCAAAATTGCAGCCTCTGTGGGCTATGGCTCAACAACTCCTTCTCCAAAAGGTGCCAAGCCCCTCAGGAAGGCTTCAAGCTCTACTTGTCCTCCACTGATTACTAGTATGTCGTCAAGGGACTCAGTGCAGAGTGAAGCATAGCCTTGGTTTGACGGGGTTTGCAATGATGTACCAACCTATGGCCTGTCGAACAGAATCCACGTTGTACGTGATCTGGAATTCTGGTATGTGCTTAAGAACCTCCTGGGCCAGCTCCTCGGGGCAGAAGCTCATGGCATTGATGTTGTAAGTCCGACTAGAGAGGGACTCTATCGGGGCCTCCATGAATTCCAGGGTGGCCCTGAGGCAGTCATCAATGTACATCATCGGGAGCCTCGTGCTGGGTTTCAGGTTGCACTCAAATTTGCCATTCTTGATTGCATTGTGGAAAATCTGGACTGCGTAGTCTGAAAGAAAATCCTGTCAGTGGGTCTTCTTAGAAAAAAATCATGAATGAGCTTCTTGGATTAAGGCAGTGGTTCTCAAACATCTTAGTCTCTGAACCTCTCTATGCTCTTTCTCTTTTTTTAATGTATTTTTATTGATTTCAAAGAGGAAGGGAGAGGGAGAGAGGGACAGAAACATCAATGATGAGAGAGACTCATTGGTCAGCTGCCTCCTGCACACCTCACACTAGGGATCGAGCCCACAACCCAGGCATGTACCAAACACTGAAGACCTCCAATGAGATATTTATCATGTGAATTATATTAATATTGACTGTATCAGGAATTAACTGAGAAAAAATGCTTAAATATTACATTTTAAAATGACAATAACAGACCATTATATATTCACATGTATGACATTTTAAATGAAAAAGGACATATTTTCCAAACAAAAGAAAATTTAGTGAGAAGAATGGCATGTTTTATGCTTTGAAAAATCTCTTTACTGTTTGGTTAAGAGAAGACTACTGTCCCCTATCTGCTTCTGCATTCGGTCTGCTGTGCTAGCATACATCACGCAGCCCCTGGAAAACTCCACAGTGCACTTGGAAAGGAGAGTGAAAAGGGCAAATAACAGCTTACGATTGATATGAAAATAGTTTCGACCTCTTGGACCCTTCGAAAAGGTCTCAGGGATACACAGGGGTTCCCATACTTGGAGAAGCACCACACTAAGGCAAAAGTGTTTTATTTTAATTATTAATTAATTAAAATTAGTAATTAATGTTAATATTGACTTGTTCCACCTAGCTATGCGTTCATTGGAATGTGCTTTGACTGGAGATTGAACCGCCAACCAACTGAGCTATCCCAGCCAGGACTAGGAAAAACTTTTAAAAAAAACCTTTTTAACAAAAACCAAAGCCTCTTTTTAAATCCCTCAGATTTTTCAAGTATCTTTTATAGTGTTTCTCAGGACCCTTCGTATGGGAAGGATTTCTAATGTAGGAGTTAGGAAATATAATGTGTGCTTGGGTCCAAATTAATAATAATAATGATAAATGCTTATGTTCCTTTTAAATATGTCTCCCTACACTGTGGGTAACAAATTTGTTCTTGACTATGAACTGTTTGATTCCAGCACTGTGCACCCAGTGGCCCATCCTGAGCTGGATTTCCAACACCGGCTTAGCTGCCCTCGGCAAGTGTGAGTCAATTGTGTTCGGTGAGCTTCTCAGATGCACTTCCTGGAGAGGACGCAGAAACTCCAGTCAGCATATGTCTGACTGCAGAACCATCACCCTATTCCCCATCTTACAAACAAAAGAAATAGGAACCCTGCCTGTGTGGCTCAGTTGGATGAGTATCATCGCATGCACCAAACGGTCTCTGATTCCCCATCAGGGCACATGCCTGGGTTGCAGGCTCAATCTTCAGTAGTGGGCATGCAGGAGGCAGCCGACCGACCTACGTTTCTCTTCTCACATTGATGTTCCTCTCTCACTCTTTCCCTTCCTCTCTCTTTCTAAAAATCGATACCCTCGCCTTTTTTTTTTTCTTAAAAAGAACGAAATAGGAAGCAACACTTACCAGTTGTTCCTCCTCCAGGTTCGGAGTCAGCCGAAATGATGCCAGGATATCTCAGGCATCGGAAATCTAACCCATACCGGTGATAGTAATACTACAAAAGAAAGGAAACTTAGTTTAAAAAGAATCTTTTAAATCAGATAGAGCAATACAAAGAAATAACAGCCTTTTTCTGAAATATCATCCTAATCAGTAATATTAAAATTCCCCTGAAGGAAAGGAAGACTCTAGAATTTCTAACAGACTCTCATTTTTCTTTGACCGTTTGAGTCCCAAGCAGCACGATTGCGCTGCTGAGATTTTATGTCGAGAAAACATACAATTTGTTTGAGTCCCAGGGGGTATTGAAAAAACACTGTCGAAGAATCCCAAACAGCGCAACCGCGCTTTCTCTAAATGAGTACGAAAAGACCCAAACAGCGTGATAGCGCTTGTTTTATTTTATGTCGAGAAATACCAAGCAGCGCGATCGGGCTGCTTGGGACTCACATTAATAAATAACTTCATCGCCGAAACCGGTTTGGCTCAGTGGATAGAGTGTCGGCCTGCAGACTGAAAGGTCCCAGGTTCGATTCCGGTCAAGGGCATGTACCTGGGTTGCGGGCACATCCCCAGTAGGAGATGTGCAGGAGGCAGCTGGTCGATGTTCCTCTCTCATCGATGTTTCTAACTCTCTATCTCTCTCTCCCTTCCTCTCTGTAAAAAATCAATAAAATATATTTTTAAAAAATAAATAAATAAATAAATAAATAACTTCATCTTGTATCTTCAAAGAATCATCATCCTGGGGTTACATCAACATAGTAAATAATAACTCAGCCCCCAGTAGGGATTTCCACCCTTTCTTTGGGAGGGAGTCTCTGCTCATTGTCCTGCACAGCAGCACTGGAAAGAGTACAGGGGAGGACAGTGGGTGACTGGAGAGCAACGACTGTGACATCAGCTGAAGGATCAGACACCAACTAAAATTTGCTATAGAGTACAAAAAAGACACAGAGTATGAAAGAATAAAACCAGCCCTGAGTTTGCTCAGCTGATTGGAGCATCATCCCATATATCAAAAGGTTATGGGTTTGATTGGTGATTAGGGCACATACCTAGGTTGTGGTTTCCATCCCCAGTTGGGCCCGGCCGGCATGGCTCAGTGGCTGAGCATCAACCTATGAACCAGGTCACGATTCGATTCCTGGCCAGGGCACATGCCCAGGTTGCAGGCTCCATCACTGAGGGTTGTGCATGAGGCAGCCAATCAATGATTCTCTCTCATCATTGATGTTTCTATCTTTCTCTCTTTCTCCCTTCCTCTCTGAAATCAATAATGTAATATTTTAAAAAAAAAATTCCCCAGTTGGGCCCCTGTAGGAGGCAAGAATCATTGTTTCTCTCTCCCTCTCTCTAAAAATGAATAAATAAATAAAATAAAAAACATATCCTCAGGTGAAGATTAAAAAAATTATTGGAAGTTACCAACAATAACTACCAATAATGGGAGAACAAACAAAAGGGCAGCAAATGCCACTTGAGGGGCCTCTAGGAAGTGTTGAGTGGTACCATATGGCTGAGGGCTGAGTTCTTCTGGAGCTATCTGAACATGCTGTTTTGCAATCATAACCAGTTTATGAGCATTTCTGGGGGCTGGGATGGGGGAAGGGGAAGCCCCCCAATGATAAACCAGCAGGCGTCTGAGGCAAAAGAACAAAAAAGAAAACACTGAGTCATCTTGCCAAACCATACGTACTTCTCCCATGAGCTCGGCGTGGACCTTGGACACCCCGTAGATCGTCCTGGGTCTCTGAATGCAGAGATCAGGGGTTGGGTCCCGGGGAGAAGTAGGTCCGAAAGCTCCGATCGTGCTGGGCACAAACAATCGCAAATTGTGTTCCAAGGCAACATCCAGAACATTATGCACTCCTGAAACCAACAGACAGTATCACAACTGAACAACCCCTTGCTGAGGAACTGGAAACATCGACAAATACTGGGCAAGATCCAGAGACTTACCTGTGATATTTACCGCTTTTGCCAAGGGTACGTTTGCTTCTCCGACAGCACTGAGCACAGCGCTATAGTGGATCAGCCAGGTGATACGGTGGTTTACCACTATCTCTCGAAGATGCTTGTAATCCAGAACGTCAGAATGAATAAATGGGCCTACAGGGAACATGGTGAAACCACAAAAGTGAGAAGTTGGAGGTTTGAAAAGCTAAATGGTCCTCCTCACCCCTTGAGCTGTGAATCCCATTAATACCAACCTGGTAACTGAACCACTTCGACACTATTGGGCATTTTACCATGGAGGAATCACCAACTACAACCACCTCACAGTTGACAACAGCTAATGCTTATAAGGACTTAGACTTGCAGGCACTGCTCTAAGGGCTTTCTGTATATGTAGCTCTCACACGGCCTCTGAGGTAGATACATTTTACTGATGAGGAAACTGAGGCACAGAGAGGTTAAGAACTTGCCAGAATCAAACAGAGTAAGTGGGAGAAATATGGTCACAACCAGGCAATTGGATCCACTCAGCATTGTTAACACCAACCCTACATGCAGAGTGATTGCACTCTGCTTAAAAGTTACGTATCTTTAAAGGAAGAGAGAAATGAGTTTAAAAACCCAAACAAAATACGTGGTACAGAATAGTGGTTTTCAACCAATATGCCACAAGAAATTTTAAAACATGCAACACCTGACTATTTAGTCTGGGGCACTGATCTCTTTTCCCTTAGATTGTCAAATAAAAAAAATGGCCCTATTCGGTTTGGCTCAATGGATAGAGTATCAGCCTGTAGACTGAAGGGTCCTGGGTTTGATTACAGTCAAGGGCACATACCAGGGTTATTTGGGGGCATGCAAGAGGCAGCCAATCAGTGATTCTCTCTCATCATTGATGTTTCTATCTCTCTCTCCCCTCTCCCTTCCTCGCTCTGAAATCAATAAAAATATATTTTTTAAAAAGGCAACAGCCAACACAATAGCCATCTAGTGTGAATGAATGAAAACTATACCTATTTTTTTTGTCAGATAGGCAAAAATATATATTTTGGAGTGTCACAGAATTTTAGTAATTAGTTTATGTGTACAATGAGATGTAAAAGGTTGAAAATCACTGGTATAGAAGAACCACAAATCATGAATTTATAATACCCGGTTAATTTGGAGGTAAAGCTGATTTTATTCAATGCCAATTTTCCCATTATAGCAAATTACCATTCTTCCCCACCATAAACAGCAAAAGGATGGTATTGAACCAGAAAGGACTAGAAGACATTATAAAAACATTTCTGATTTAGTGGAGTTAGAGGAGTTAGAGATTTGTATTTGTGTGTGTGCATGTGTGTGTGTACACAGTAGTTTAAGAGCAACTCTATGTTGAAATATGAGGATTAATTTCTCCAAATTTTTAAAGTTCCTCATTATAGGATTTTAGTTTTGTTCGCTAGCTCTCTGAGCCAATAAGTTTACTAAAAACTCAAAAAGACAGGAATTGCCCAGCCGGTGTGGCTCAGTGGTTGTGTGTAGATCTATGAACCAGAAGGTTGCAGTTAGATTCCCAGTTAGGGCACATGCCCGTGTTGCACGCTCGATCCCCAATAGGGGGTGTGCAGGAGGCAGCTGATCAATGATTCTCATCATTGATGTTTCTATCTCTCTCCCTCTCTCTTCCTCTCTAAAATCAATAAAATACATCTATTAAAAAGACAGTAATCAATGTTTTTATACCAAAGAGACTACGCCACATGATAGCCAAAGATGTTATTCCAAAACTTTACATTCAGAACTCTCCTATTCTTGTCACACTTGAATGAGCAGCAGCGTAACTATAGACATTTTACAGAACTACCAAGGACACATCTGTGCCTCAATACTTCTCCTTCTTTAATGCACACTCCTGGTTAAGAGCTGTGGCACACAGATTCCATGAGCTGCTTCTTTAACTGCATTTTGAAAAGTAAAGATAAAAACAAAAGCAATGATCTCTTACCACTATGGAACACCTGGTCGGAGGGTTTTTTTATGTCAGACAAAATCACATTGTCCTTCCCAAATTGTTTCCTAAAGGGAAAATCAATACACATGAGTTGGTACAGCGAGGATATAATTGGTTCTATGAAAACAGTCTTTCAGCCAAAACCGGTTTGGCTCAATGGATAGAGCGTCGGCCTGCGACTGAAAGGTCCCAGGTTCGATTCCGGTCAAGGGCATGTACCTGGGTTGCGGGCACATCCCCAGTAGGAGATGTGCAGGAGGCAGCTGATGGATGTTACTCTCTCATCAATGTTTCTAACTCTCTATCTCTCTCCCTTCCTCTCTGTAAAAAATCAATAAAATATATTTAAAAAAAAAAAAAAAGAAAACAGTCTTTCAAATAAGAACTGTAACTTGCGGTAAGCCTCTGAATCCCTTTTTTTTTCTTCATGCCTTTTATCCCTCTTCTTCCCAAACACACACACCCTCAGTTCTGACCACACTCAAGCCTCTATCTCCCTTTTCACACCCCCATCTTCTGTTCCTACTTTCACCCCTTATCATCCCTATATTTGCCATCAATTTCTTCCCTGTACCCATAAATTTTTACCTCTCCCTCCCCTTTCTTCTTTCCTTGCTCTTATTTTTTCATCCCACTCCCTCTAAATCCCACACTGTTCCTTGTCAGTTTCTACACATACTTCCCTCTGCCCCCAAACATCTAAAAATCAAGTGATTCATTTGGAGTTAGGTGTCTTACTCTGTCTAAGTGAGAAAAGAGAGGGCGCAAAGGACCAGTGTGGGAGATGTTGAGCCAGATGCCTATGATATTAAGAGGCCAAATGAAATGTATTCTAAACAGCCACTGTTGATATGGTATCTTCAAAACAGGAAGGGGAGGGAAACGATTAAATGGTTAAATGGTACCAAAGACAAACATCCTATACTGAAGAACTCAGATTTCAACTTTCAGCTTTTAAGGCTCTTACCTTAACAACTTAGCAAGCCCCACTCCAAGCTGGCCAAGACCCCCTAGATAAAGGGGAGAAAAAGTAAAACTTTAATCCAAATCTAACCAAAGCAATTATTCCCAGAATGGAATAATGGAATAGGCTATAGTTATAATCTTATCTAATTAGATAAAGTCCCAGGTTGGCCTGATAGAATTGAATTACCTCCTCCAAGTGAATATAGAAATCGATACAGCTAAGATTAGTTTCAGAGACAACCCTCTCTCCAGCACAAAGTCCCTAAAGGGAAGAAAGGGTGTAGGAAGAGAAAAGTCACAAGGAAGCCGGACAACCTCCCAGCTCCTCAGGCCAGAAATTTGTTCCCAGCTTTGCCTTTGTTTTTCAATGGCTCTGAAGCTTGTCTACTACAAGTGCCAAAATACTCAGACAAATATACAGTTTGTCTTGGCCTCTGGTGGGATTTCCCAGGACCCCATCCTCCATCAAAACTGGAGTGGGATGTGAAAGGAGGAAGAGGGGGGACAAACCAAGAAGTTATCTGAAAAAAAGGGGCAGATAACTGAATCAACAAAAAGGCATTAAAATCAATAAATGGCATTAAAATGTCCCTGATAGAAATGGGAGAGCTGGGGGGGGGGGGGGGGGGGCGGGGGCGGCGGGGGCGGTGCTGGGAGCACATTTGAAGGAACATACCATAAATTTCATTTGGGAGAAATGAATGAGGCAGGAAGATACAGAAAGTGGGATTTCTTGTAAGCACAGGTTAACATGGGACTGAAACCAGGCCCACTGATGCTCACATGGGCCCTGGAAGATGCTTTGTTAGTGAAAGTAGGAGGGAGTAAAACAGCAGACAAGCTGAGCAAATCAGAGAGGAAAGTGCAGAGGGGAACTCACAACACTTGAAACCCATTCACAGAAGAAGAAGAGAAAGCAGCAGTGAAAGAAACACACACACACACACACACACACACACAGTGAGGAATGTAAGCCAAGGGAAGAAAACCTGGCAAGAAGGAAATAAAACATGTCAATGAAATCAGATGGGCTTGGATTGGCTGGAAGTACGTGGGAGTGAAGTTTGCAGTGAGGCAGGTACAAAATCAGGCAAGGGATGAGGATCAGAGAGCAAGTCTGGTGACAATGAGATGGATGGTAACATGAGATGATGGGGGTGAGCTCCTCCAGGCAGGCCCTAACTTATCTTCTCTGTCTCCAGCACACAACATGTAGTAACTGCTTGGGATGAATGACACCGAGTTTAGGTTGAGGAATTTCAACAAGAAAAGATGCTCCTGGTTTCAGAATCCATGCTCTCATCCTGCACACTCCCATGAGCCTTTGCTCCCAAGACGATCCTAATAAGGCAGTGGAACTGAGATCCGCAACAGCTTTTGGACCCCCAGCTAAATAGTTCCTCCCTCAGATAATTAAAAATTATAGCAGGGAGCCCTGGCCAGTGAAGCTCAATGGTTAGAGTGTCAGCCCATGCAACGAAGGGTTTGATTCCAAGTCAAGGGCACATACCTGGGTTGCAAGCTCAATCCCTGGCCCCACTTAGGGCATGTGCAAGAGGCAACCAATTGATGTGCCTCTCTCACATTGATGTTTCTCTCTCTCTCTCCCTCTCTCTCCTCTCCCCTATCCCTTCCTCCCTTCCACTCTCTTTGAAAATTAATGGGCAAAAACATCCTTGGGTGAGGATTAACAACAACAACAAAAATTATGGCAGGGAAAACAAGAGCTGGCAACAGTGATGAAATAAAGATTAGAGATTTGCAATATTTGGGAGAAAGTCAAAAGCGGAAAAGGTAGTCTGTGATTAATAAATGTTAGCTGATAGCATGTCAAACATTCCAAAAACAAATACACAACCACACAGAAGCTGCACAGAAGATAAAATAATCAAGCCACAAACTCAACCTGTAATTAAGATCCGTGGCCGGTTTGTTTCAGATAGAGAAGCAGAGTGGCAGTTGGCATTTGCTGGAATTTGCCAAGGGGAGGTGGCCAGGACCCGGCCGGGCAGGGCAGCTGCCCTAGAGCCACAGGCGGGGCTCAGCATCTGGCCCATAACTCGCTGCAGCATCCTAAGGACCGGCATTTTCTCAAATACTCTGTAAGAAAAAAGGAGCAGAGTTCATTATGGAACCTATATGTCCCAAACCCTCATAACACAAAATCCTTAACCAGAATTAACATTAAGATTGTCAGCTCACTAGAAAGCGGGCGGAGAGAGGTCAATGGGGAGAAAAGGAGACATATGTAACACTTTCAAAAACAAAGAATTTTTAAAAAAAGATTCAGCTCACGAGCAAAGCCATGTTTTAGATCAGTGATGGCGAACCTATGACACACGTGTCAGCGGTGACACGCGAACTCATTTTTTTGGTTGATTTTTCTTTGTTAAATGGCATTTAAATATATAAAATAAATATCAAAAATATAAATCTTTGTTTTACTCTGGTTGCAAATATCAAAAAATTTCTATATGTGACACGGCACCAGAGTTAAGTTAGGGTTTTTCAAAATGCTGACATGCCGAGCTCAAAAGGTTCGCCATCACTGTTTTAGATTCATGAATTGAACTAATGAGACTGCTGAGAGTGCCAGTCAAGAGCCCACTGGAAGCAGGGCCCTGTGAAAAGGGGATAAACCACTCCTCATGCAAAGTGCAAACGAAGGCTGGGTGGAGATTTAGAACTGGAAGTGCACAATGCTGACATCAACTGGGCTCTCCTGTTACCGCGAACCTTAATACATAGAGTCATACACACCAGAAACACTAAGTCAGTGGATCCTGGAGAAGGCTTTAACACTGACAACTATTATCAACCTGTCTGTGCACCATCACAGAGCACAAATAGGTCCCAGGTTAAATAGTACAGTGCCACCTGGCCAGCACGGCTCAGTGGTGGAGCATCGATCTATGAATTAGGACGGTGATGGTGAACCTTTTGAGCTCGGCGTGTCAGCATTTTGAAAAACTCTAACTTAACCCTGGTGCCGTGTCACATATAGAAATGTTTTGATATTTGCAACCATAGTAAAACAAAGACTTATATTTTTGATATTTATTTTATACTAGAGGCCCGGTGCACAAAAATTTGTGCACTGGGCGGGGGGGGGGGGTCCCCCAGCCCGGCCTTTGCCCTCTCGCAGTCTGGGACCCCTCGGGAGATAATGACCTGCTGGCTTAGGCCTGCTCCCGGGTGGCAGAGGGCAGGCCCAATCCCTAGGTGCAGCCCCTGGTCAGGCTCAGAGCAGGGCCGATTGGGGAGTTGGGGCGCTGCCCCCTGTCACACTCAAGGCAGGGTTGATGGGGAGGTTGTGGCGCCATCCCCTGTCACGCACAGAGCAGGGCCGATCAGGGGGTTGGGGCGCTGCCCCCTGTCACTCACAGAGCAGGGTCAGTCAGGGGTTGGGGAGCTCCCCCCTGTCACTCACAGAGTAGGGCCGATAGGGGACTTGGGGCACCGCCCCCTGTCACACACAGAGCAGGGCGGATCAGGGGGTTGGGGCACTGCACCCTGTCACACTCAGTGCAGGGCCAATGGGGAGGTTATGGCTCTACCCTTTCACACACAGAGTAAGGCCCGTGGAGGGGGGTTGGGGCGCCACCCTCTATCACCCACAGAGCAGGGCCGATCAGGGGGTTGGGGCGCCGCCACTGTCACACTCAGGGCAGGGCCGATGGAGAGGTTATGGCTCTACCCTGTCACACACAGAGCAGGGCCCGTGGGGGGTGGGGGGGTGTTGGGGCGCCACATCCTGTCACACACAGAGCAGGGCCGATCAGGGGGTTGGTGCACTGCACCCTGTCAAACACAGAGCCGCAGGGCGATCAGGGGATTGGGGAGCTCCCCCCTATCAGGCACAGAGCAGGGCTGATCAGGGGGTTGGGGCGCCTTCCCCTGTCACGAACAGAGCGGGGCAGATAGGGAGGTTGTGGCCCCGCCCCCTGTCATACACAGAGCTGCAGGGCAATCAGGGGGTTGGGGAGCTCCCCCCTGTCACGCTGATCCCGGTGCCGGGAGCCTCGCTGCTCCGCTGATCCCGGTGCCAGGAGGCATATTACCCTTTTACTATATAGCATAGAGGCCTGGTGCATGGGTAGGAGCTGGCTGGTTTGCCCTGAAGGGCATCCTGGATCAGGGTGGGGGTCCCCACTGGGGTGCCTGGCCAGTCTGGGTGAGGGGCTGAGGGCTGTTTTCCGGAAGCGAGTGACTGAAGCTTCCAACTGCTCCTTGTTTTCTTTTTTCTTTTTTTTTTTTTTTTATTCTGGGCCAGCTTTAGCTCTGAGGCCTCGCTGCTGAAAACATCAATACAATGTTTTGGTCCGGGGCTGACTGAAAGCCAGTTTCTGGGGTTTTGTTTAGCTTCTTATTTGCAACATAGTACATAGTTGCTTAGAGTTGCAGCTGAGAGGCCAGCAAGTTAGGCGGGGAACGTTGGAGTCCGCAGTCACTGGAGCAAGCAAGCCTCCCTGCTCGCTTCAGTGCATGGCTGCCGGCCACCATCTTGGCTGACAGTTAATTTGCATAAGGATATGCTGATTAGCCAATGGGAAGGGTAGCGGTCGTACGCTAATTACCATGTTTCTCTTTTATTAGTTTAGATATTTAAATGCCCCTTAACAAAGAAAAATCAACCAAAAAAATGAGTTCGCGTGTCACCTCTGACACGTGTGTCATAGGTTCGCCATCACTGAACTAGGAAGTCAAGGTTCGATTCCCGGTCAGGGCACATGCTGGGGCATGCAGGAGGCAGCCGATCAATGATTCTCTCATCATTGATGTTTCTATTTCTCTCTTCTTCTCCCTTCCTCTCCGAAATCAATAAAAATATACTTTAAAAAATAACAATAACAGTGCTGTGTAACACTCCGATGTTATCTTTAGAATGAACCAGACTAGAAAAGCAGATGGTTAGGGTAAAATGGCCCTCAGCAATATCCAGTAATCTGTGACTAATTTCTGTTTCAATGCCATCACTTTAGAAAAAATCATTTAGAAAAGTCATTTTCTATTTTCTTCCCAGATCATGCATATTTGATTTCAGTCTGGCTCCTCCTCTTCCTCAGCTTTTGCACTGACTGACCATGAAATCAGTTCTAGCCTCAAAAGGTCAAGATGGTCGAATTAGCCCTGCTGGAGTGGCTCAGCTGTTGAGCACTGACCTATGAACCAGGAGGTCACAGTCCAATTCCCGGTCAGGGCACATGCCTGGGTTGTGGGCTCAGGCCTCAGTAGGGTGCATGTAGGAAGGAGGGGGTCAATGATTCTCTCTCATCATGGATGTTTCTATCTCTCTCCCTCTCCCTTCCTCTCTAAAATCAATAAAAAATATATTTTTTAAAAAAAGGTGGTCCAATCACGCATGGATTGAGACTGGACAATGAACGCAGGGCTTCCATTTTCCCCATTCCATCCCCAGCAACCAAGTAAGCATGTCACAAGAGTAAATCAGAGCCCCACAACTTGCAAACTTCCCGCCCTCTAGTGTCAGGCCTATTGCACTTTGCACACAGACCCGTGGCCTCCACCGCCCTCTGTTGTAAGACTTCCAGCAGAACTGGCAGATGAACCTTCAGAGCTGACTCTGGTGCCCTACCCCTCAAAAGAGATAACCCAGATCTCAACCATTGCACATTGTACACCATGAAAGGAGAGAAGGTAACCACAGTTGAAGACATTTGCAGTTTAGGATCTGAATTTAGCCTACTACCACACTCAACTCAGTGTCTTGAGTAGATAACAGTAATTCTAAATTAAAATGCCAGGGGTAGCAGCTTTCTTGTAATCCTTAAAGTCCAAATTATAGAGGGGGGGAAACCAATCTTCTGAAAACATATGTTTTAACACCCTTTTATGAGCCATACAAGGTTTAGTTCTTTAGGACAAAGAAATAAGGTGGGTGGAAGCATGAGGACTTCTGTCAGATCAGTGGCTTGATCGGACAGTTCCCCAGTATCAGATGGAGTCCTACATACAAAGTTCCCGAGGCCCTTCGTGCCAGCTAACTTTCCCAAACAAGCAGGAAAGAACCCTCACTGACACATCTCTGGCTCCATGCTCAGGGTCAGGATTGGAAGGGAGGCATCCAGGGTGTGCCATGTTACAGAAAAGGCCCGAGCTGCCTTCAAGCACCCCTCAGGAGACCTTTGGGAGACCATTTTGCAGCCAATCTTGACACCTGAGACCAGGTAAGAACTTTGATTCTCAAAGTCACCTATTTCAGCAAGTTCAAGGGGATCATGAGGAAGCCAAGAAATTAGATCTACCAGAACAGTTGAAACTCAAAGAGAGTTCTCAATTCCAAAAGCAAAATAATAAATGGCCACAATTTAAAAGGGTTTGTTTTTTGTTTGTTTTTAAAGGTTCAGGAGACTACAGTCAGGAAAAGGCAAACTCTGAAGATATGAAATAGGTACAGTTCTATTCATCTCTTCTTTCCCTTCTTTAAGGAGTTGAAGGCATAAAGGAGGTACAAATTTCTAATTGAATATAAAGCTTTTCAGTTTAATAATGTGGACAATTCATAACTGAGTTAATTCATCCTATTCCGCTACTATTAATAGCTAACATTTGATGCTCACAGGTGTGGAGAGCTTTACTGAATTATCGAATTTACCCAAGGCAGCCACCACCCCTTCAGGACCCAATTATTTATTTTTTTTTAAATATATTTTATTGATTTTCCACAGAGAGGAAGGGAGAGAGATAGAGAGTTAGAAACATCAATGAGAGAGAAACATCGATCAGCTGCCTCCTGCACATCTCCTACTGGGGATGTGCCCGCAACCCAGGTACATGCCCTTGACCGGAATCGAACCTGGGACCTTTCAGTCCGCAGGCTGACGCTCTATCCACTGAGCCAAACCGGCTTCGGCAGGACCCAATTATTAACCACCAAGCGGCACTACTGTCCCTGTTATGGGATTGCTTTAACAATGCATGGACTTTAAAAACAGAAGCAAAACAAAACACTTCTAACCACCTACAGCATATAGCTTTTCTAAGTCAAGATTATATTGCTCCTGCCAAGTTCAAGTTAATACGCATAAGGCAGCAATTCTCAAGTTTCCTGGTCTTAGGACTCGTTTATACTCCTAAAAATTTAGGGCTATAAAGACCTTTTGTTTATGTGGCTTATATCTAACAATATTCTTTGTTGTATTAGAAAGCAAAACTGAGAAATGTGTGTTTTTTTAATATAGTTTTATTGATTTCAGAGAGGAAAGGAGAGGGAGTGATAGAAACATCAATGATGAGAGAGAATCATCGATTGGTTGCCTCCTGCACACCCCACACTGGGGATCAAGCCTGCAACTTGAGCATGTGCCCTGACCAGGAATCAAACCGTGACCTCCTGGTTCATAGGTCAACGCTCAACCACTGAGCCACTCCAGCTGGATGAGAAATGTTTAACATCTTAATTCATTTAAAGCCAAATAACATGTTAACATCTGCTTTTGGACTTGATCTGCTTGTTGTTTTGATTGAAATATATGAAGAAAATAAAAACTCACACAGCAAAACAGTGGGAAAAGGGTTTGGTATTTTAAAAGCCTTTTCACCCCAGTTTGGCTCAGTGGATAAAGTGTTGGCCTGCGAACTGAAAGGTCCCAGGTTCGATTCCGGTCAAGGGCACATGCCTGGGCTGTGGGCTCGATCCCCAGTAGGGGACTTGCAGGGGGCAACCAATCCATGATTCTTTCTCATCGTGGATGTTTTTATCTCTCTCTCCCTCATCCTTCCTCTCTGAAATCAATAAAAATATATATTAAAAAAATAAAAGTCTTTTCAGATGATTCCAGATACTAGTTTTTAATGTCCAAAACTCAACACATAGTAGTTTCTTTCAGGTTAGTTCCCATGCAGAACTGAAGCCATATCGATGGCTTTCAGACCCTGTTACATTAAAACCCACTGGTCTATCTAATGCTTTGAATTGATTTTTTACCCCTGCATGGTTTGTAATTTCCTGCATTGATCTTTTGGAAAATATTGGTCCAGGGATTTATGCAGAGTTTCCCAATGTTAACACACTTCACTATACAGTATCAAAGTCCTACTGGCTATTCCTAAGTACTGAGAAGGTATCAGGCTCATGGTGGTGGATATAAGTTATTTGGCAACAAATACCATTAGTTTTTTCCTTGAAGTCACAGACTCACTTGTTGTTGTTGTTTTAGAAAATGTATTCCAATTCTCCAGATATGAATAACCATAGTGTGTCTGTCATTCTGTGAAGCAAAAATGGTTCTCTATTGGAGAAAAAAAGTAGTGTCCAGCCTTGGCCAAGTAGCTCAGTTGGTTAGAGCATCATCCCAATAGACAAGGTTGCGGGTTCAGTCCCAGTCAGGGCACATACAAGAATCAACCAATGGGTGCATAAATAAGTGAGCAACAAATCGGCATTTCCCTTCTCTCTCTCTCTCTCTCTCTCTCTCTCTCTCTCTCTCCCCAGTAAATAAAATTTTTAAAAATATTCTTTATTATTAATTTTTCAATTAATAACGGGAGTTTTCCAGTTCAACCCCATACCCCAACTTGAGATAAATAGAAACACTAGAGTCTTCTGGTTTTAGCCACAGTCCCAAGGTGCTATTACAGATAGATTTGTTGGAGGTCACTGCTGCTGGGTTAGAACAAGAATAAGAATGCTGCACGTACAGCTCTGGGTGTGGTTAAAACGTGAATCCTTATGCCTCCTGGCCTGCAGGCTTTGTTCTTTTCTTTCTTTCTGCTGGGGTTCTCTTATACACGTCAATAAAAATATATCTTCTATTCAGAATCTCACTGGAAAGCAGGTGGTTTGAATGAGCAGTCCTGTTACATAATAAGTTACTGAGTCTACAATGGAGAAACCTGAATTCTGGGGCTACAACTCAAAATAAGTATTATTTCAGGGTAAATAAACAAATTACTTGGCTGGCTATGAATTGCTTAATTCTTTTAACCATCATAATTACAACCTGGAATTTTTTTAAAACTATTTACTTTTTTCCAAATATTATTTCAAATATGTATTTTACAGACAAGTGTCAATATGGGCCATAAATATTCTATAGAAGAACACATTTTTATAGACATTGGAAATAATTTTAATAAGAGAAAACACTCATATTTATCTAGATGTAGCTATGTTACACAGGAAGATTTCAGCATCCAAAGTGCAAAGACAAAATGTGGCTTTTCTTGCCACACAAAATATTGACAATCCCCCCTGTGGCCTATTCTTAATTGTTAGTGGGATGGCAAATAGACAGCATACTGACCTCTATGGCTCCAAAGGACAGGCAGGACTCAAGCATCAGAATGAACTCAACTTATAAACAAACTGGCCTTGACCCCCACCAAAGCCCAGCCAGAGGCCCATTCAAGATAAATACAAAAAGTGTCACTTTTACAAGGTGTGCCACTTAACACTATTAAACCTAATCAATCCAACTTAAAGCTAAGTAGACACCCATCACCAGTCCTGTCCTCACCCTATCCCATTGTTATGAAGGCTCCATGTTATAGCTCCAGCTCATCATGGAGAAAGAGGAGCGTCCAAGTTCTCAGGAGCCATCCTAAATCCTCTGTCCAAAGCCATTTCTACCCTGGCCTCCCACCTCCCACTCTGAGATGAGTCAATTTTACTAAAGAGGTAGGGCTTCTGTCATTGCCTCGTGGAAATAAGTTCTAAATCACACCAGAGAAAGGTCATTCCATGGGCAGCATTTAGCTTTCAGCCAAAGGGATGAGGCCCTCCTCACCACAGCCCCTCCCAGTCACAATGAATTTCATACTGCCCTCTACCCCTATTAAGAGCTCCCATCTAAAAGCTCCCAACGACAGCACCAGGTGTTGATGTTACATTACTTGAAGAGAAAGAGAGGAAGATAGATATATAGATATAGATATAGATATAGATATAGATATAGATATAGATATAGATGATATAGATATAGATATGTATAGATAGATATAGATATAGATATATTTTTTTAATAAAACCCCCCATGCACAATTAAACTTGATTAAAAGCCTGGAGGATGCTAAAAGTAGTAACAAGTACAGGAGGCTGCAGAGCAGAGAGTTCAGGCGCGCCCTTCCTTTGCGCTCAGTAAATGCTGGAAGTAACAGGAGATGTGACTCCACTTGAGCACTGGGACAACATGGACTTTTGCTTTACGCTGTATTCCAAGACAATAACGCTGCTGCTGGTGAAGTAGAACACCATGGTCTCAGCAGCGGGCAGCGACTCCGTGTGGAGAAGCAGCAGCATCCCATTCTCCAAGCCCAGGATACCAGATGCCGAGGCCGCTTCCCTGGAGCTCCTCTGAGCACTTCCGGCGGATGTTGGGTGGCGTCATCTAAAAATTGTTTTGGAGTGGCCAGTTCAGTTCACGACCCAATCAAAATGCTTTACCTCAAGACAGCCGTTGTGCTCCACGTGGAACAAGTGCATCCATTTCACCACATGGCGTACTAAAAAGATATGTCAAGGGTCAAGATTTAATATAATTCATCATTTTTACTGTTTCACAAAGGACATTCTTAAGGGAAGCGGGCAATTTTTTTTTTACTTATTTATTGAAAGCACATGAAGAATGCCACGTCTACTGGCACAGTTGGATGCCACAGCCTTGATTTGTGCTAAGGCACCAGTAGTTTTAACCAGCACTGCTTTTGCACCAGAAGTGCCAACTCAACTTAGTTTATTCTAGAATAAACCAGGAAACTAAAAAGTTGTTCTACACTGACTACTTTGGCCTTTACTTGTGTTTGCTGCCAACCATACTCTAAAAAGCTATTCTTTGATGATTGGTTTGGCGCTGATACAAAATGGCCAACCCAGCCATAACTACAAATTCTTCCGTTTGTAAGGCAAAAATACTCTTCTGCTGTTAAGATACTAACTTGATCTTTACGCTTACGACTAGTATTTTTTTAACCTCACCTGAGGATATGTGAATTGATTAATCTAGAGAGAGAAAGAGAAACATTAACAGGAAAGAGAAACTTCAATCAGTTGCCTCCTGTACAGGCCTCGACCAGGGATCGAACCCACAACCTAGGTAAATGCCCCGACCAGGAATCGAACCTGCAACCTGAGTCACACTAGCCACAGCTGCCTTTATCTTTTCTCCCAGTCTCAGGAGTCTCCAGGAATAGTCAGCCGCTCCAAACTGCATTCCTTGCCCCCAAAAGTGAAGTTTCTGCTCTGCACTCAATAAAACAGATTTCACAAAAGGACAGCCATTGGATGATGACAACTTCCCGGCCCCAGTGCCCTCTGTCACTTCTAAAAGACACTGCTGCCCGCTGCCGTGGCTCAGTGGTTGAGCGCAGACCTATGAACCAGGAGGTCAGGGTTCGTTCCTGGTCAGGGCACATGCCCAGGTTGCAGGCTCCATCCCCAGTAGGGGGACTGCAGGAGGCACCGATGGATGATTCTCTCTCATGATTGAGGTTTCTATCTCTCTCTCTTCCTCTCCTTCTCCTTTCCTGTCTGAAATCAATAAAAATAACGGACACTGCTGACCAGGCTCACCTTCATTTCCCCTGGGTTCTCCCACATCTTATTCTGTTTTAAGGACCAATCATGCTTATAAAACACATCTGCAAGGCGGTCTCAGCTTTCAATCTTCTGGTTCATTAAATAACACGTGTTTTCTTAATAGTAAAAACCCAAGGCAAAATCAGGCACCTCATAACTACTGAGACTTGAAAAGCACCTGCCTTCCTGAACTCTTCCCTAACTTTCACCCAGAAGCTGGGATCTTTACTCCATTTCACAGGAGGAAGTGGCCGCCCTAAATCAGAAAGACACTAATTACCAAGAGAGGAGGGGAGGAAACCAGTTCCATAGAGTTTCAAACCCTCCTTCCACCCCCACCCCCTCCCTTCTCCTCCAGAGAATATGTGATCAAGTACTTAAGAGGACAAAGAGGAAATACTCTGTAGGTTGGCAGGGGACATCTTCCTCCCGGCTTCCCAGGAGGGGATCACCAGACCGGCCTACGCTGGGGTCGAGGGGGGGGGGGGGGGGAATTCTCAAGGCCAGGCACCGCACTCCCTTGCTTGTGAGAACCATCCAAACCTCAAGTTTCTCCATCCTTGGAAAAGGGGCAATGATAGGACCACCCAATTAGATGGCTGAAAGAATGCAACAGTTCTTCTCAGCTATTGTAAAGATTCCATTAGGAGCTGGTGAAGGATGGTCCGGAAGAATCCCGAGCGCTAAGAGTGAGCCAGTAGTCTCAGAAGGACGTCTGGCACACCTGCCCGGGAGAGGGACCTGAGAAGACTCGGAGACTAGAGCCGCACGCCCGTCTCCGGCCGGTTTCAGCCAGGTTCCCGGTGGAAAGATGGGACCCCACCCTCCGGGGAGATGACCGATAAACCGATTTTATGAGAACCGCCGCGCCCGCCCCTATTACCTGGAGGGGATCGGAGGACCAGAGAGATGGGGCGACCTTCCCTAAAGTGGAAGGGGCAGGGTGTCGCGCCCTTCGGACCCCTGCAGAGCCCAGGCGCTCCCCCCAAACCCAGCGCTGACTTCCTTCCCTCCCAGCTCCGCGGCGACGACTGAGGACCCGCGCTCACCCGGGGAGCGCATAGTCGGCTGCCCGGCGCCCGGGTCACACCATGCGGAGAGCCTGCCTAGGGGACCCCCGCGACGTCGGCCTTCGCTCCCCAGGATCGCCACAGGGGAACCTCGGGCCGCCTCCTCACTGACCTTCGGACGAAGAAGCCCAGACTTGCGGAGAACAGCACGTGGCCAGGAGCCCAAGCGCAGCCAGCAGAAACCCTAGCGGGAGCCAGGCGCACGGCACCTTTATTCTCTCGGCGCCCAAACCCGGCCCCCCTCCTCCCCCTACCCGCGGATTGGTGTCACCCTTTGTCAGCGCCAGGTTACCTGTGGGTGGGGCTCGGGGAAGGGGGAGCGCGCGGCTGGAGACCGCAACCCTCTCCCTACGGGTCCCCCACGGACTCCTGGCCGCGCGCACCCCTCACGCCGACTTCTGTCTGGGACCCACCTGGTGGAGGGAGAATTCGGGGACCGCGACGGGTGCGGCTGAGTCCCGCGCGCAGCGACTCCCGCAGCGGCGCTGCCAGCCTGCCCATCTCCGTGTGGGCACCGTCAGGGCGGGGCAGCTTCCAAAGGGCCTTTCCCCTCTGCAGCCCCCGGAGAACCGCTCGTGATGGCATTGGGGCTCCGCCGTGGACGTGGAAAGAATGAGACGCAGAAGAGAAAGCTGGAAAATTGAGGGGAAAGCCTGAGACAGGATTGGGGAGATAGGGCATGGAGAGACCTTGAGCGAGTCACTTCACCTTAGTTTCCCACGTAGGAGAAGCAGCTGTCAAACTGACCTCCAAAGCCGGGGACCAGCCGGGTCTGCATCACCTGGGAGCTTGTTAGAAATGCCAACATGAGGCCCCACCCCAGACCCGGGAGTCAGAATCTCGGGGCAAGGCTCAGCGCCGTGTTTGAACAAGACCTGCAGGCGATGCGGATCGATCGCTCTGAAGTTCAAGAAGCCTGAGCTGAGGCCCTGGTTCTCAGACCCACTTCATTTTAGTATTGCCAGGGAGTTTCTGAACCGCACAAGGCCCAGGCTGCACCCAGAACTAATAAATCAGAATCTCATTGAGGGGGTGGGGATGGGGAGGGAGTAGAAGTATAGGATGGATATATATATATATATATATATATATATATGTGTGTGTGTGTGTGTATATATGTGTATATATATATATATGTATATATGTGTGTGTGTATATATATATATACACACACACACACTGAGTGGCCAGATTATTATGACCACCTGACATTTGTAGGCAAATTAGCTATAATTTCTCGCTGAAGTTGCTAGAGGCTCAGATCATTATAAACGTCTGAATAGCACAACATTCCTAAGTATCGTTGCTGATCAAGTTCATCTTATTATGTTGATGGCATATCCCAATGGAGATGGCTTCTTCCAATAAGACAATGCGCCATGCCACGGTGCTCGTATTGTGCAGGGGTGGTTTCAAGAACATGAGGGAGACTTTACCTTGCTTAGGTGGCCCCCACAATCACCAGATCTCAATCCAATTGAGCATTTGCGGGATGAAGTTATAAGAGCCATCAGGCAGCTGGTTCCACAATCATCAAATCTCATAGAACTGGACAGTGCTATTTATCAGGCATGGTGTCAGATTCCTCGCATCACCTTTCAACATCTCGTGGAGTCAATGCCAAGAAGAATCGCCGCAGTATGGAAGGCAAAAGGTGGCCCAACGAAGTACTGATGGGGTGGTCATACTAATCTGGTCACTCAATGTATATATATATCCTATATACATATCATATGTGTATATATGTGTGTATAAATATACATATATATGTTAATTCTCACTGGAGGATTTTTTTTTTTTTTTTTTTTTTGGAGAGAGAGAGAGGGGAGAGAGGTGAGGGAGAAACATCGATGTGAGAGAGCCTCATCAATTGGTTGCCTCCCACGTGCCCCAACCTGGCAGGGAACCTGCAACCCATGTATATGCCCTTGGCCAGAATCGAACCTGAGACCCTTCGGTTCATAGGCCGACCCTCTAACCATTGAGCCAATTGGTATAGGTATATTTAAAAGCTTCTCAAGGGATTCCAACTTGCGGTCGAGGTTGAGAACCACCCCTCTTCCCTAGAGGCTTGGCACTCAAGTGTGGTCCCTGAACAAAGCAGCCCCCACTCAGATCTGAATCGTAATCTGTATTTTAACAAGACCCCCAAGTGATTCTCATCCACGTTAGGCTTTTGGAAAACAGCTCTAGGTTCTCCTTTAACATTAAGAATCTATAGTTTTATGAAATGGACCTAATGTTATGTTTTTCAGTTTCTTCAATTTTCTCATATGACATTGCCAGGGTTCTTGTTCCAGCATCAAGAAGGGTTCAGGAATCTGGAGAAGGCTGTGCGTAGATTAAATAGGAGTCCAGAGATGAAGCATAATTTTGAAAGGCATTTGGGGGTCAGAGGAGCTTAGCTAAAGGAGCTAAGTTCTAAGTTCTAAGGTCTTAAATCTCCTCTTCCCAGGACCCCATGCTTTTTATTAACACAATTTGTCCTGAGGAGAGGCAGAGATATACACTTCAAAGGGTATATACACAAGCATTGTCAGAATGGGGGAATTAGCCTACGGCTGTTCAGGTGTTTGGCCAGTAGGAGGCAATAACATGTAGATTAAGATGCCTTTTAGCTGTCTGGCAGCAAATAATCATCCCTTTCCAGGTTTGGGGAAATGCCCTCAGCCATTCCCAGATTCAGCCCTGCTGTCATGCTGGAATTGGTCTCCAACATGACATGATTTCCATTATGGGCTTTCCTTAGGTGCACTTGAATTTTGAAATCTTAATTACAGACTCGTAGCCTCATAGAGATTATTAAGGTCACGTAGACCCACTTCACAGTGGAACAGGCACCCCACCCAGAGCCTTGAAGATCTTTGGTCAAGGCCAGGGGGACCAGAATGCTGACCCAGGTACTGGTTGCCCTTTCTAATACACATCATATCATGGAGAGTACTTTTTTTTAAAATATATATTTTATTGATTTTTTTACAGAGAGGAAGGGAGAGGGATAGAGAGTTAGGAACATCGATGAGAGAGAAACACCGATCAGCTGCCTCCTGCACACCTCCCACTGGGGATGTGCCCGCAACCAAGGTACATGCCCTTGACCAGAATCGAACCTGGGACCTGTTGTGCCCAGATTACAAGATTCCCAAGAAACCACATCAGGGAGCCAATTCGATGTAAAAGCATAAGAATCTGTATTCAAGTTAACTTGAGCTCTCCATCCACCAGACTCACCGACACATCGGCTAGCCAAGTGGCCAAGAGAGAGAGCGAACCCCTCCCCGAGATCGGTTATATAGGGGGGGGTTGGAGTAAGGGAGGAGAAAGGACTGTGCTTTGCCGATTGGCCAGGCACAAGTCGATGTCCCGTTCCTGGGTGTGGCTAGCAGAGTCTTAGACTTCCGTGAAGAAGCTCCTTGCCCAACACGTGGCCAAGGTAAGATGGAGGACGTAGCCCTTACCCTGGGGGAAGGTGGAGGGCGTAACCTTCGCCCTTTCATTCCCCCCTTTGTCTTGGAACTTCCGGCTCAATCATGAGACGGACTGCACTTTTATTCCACCATTGCTAGAGGCCCGTACTGGGCATATTTTAACAAATGGTCTGGTGGAAGGGGAAGAAACCATTTTAGCTTTAACAACTTCTATTGAAATAGGATTTTTCTTCTTAAAATTCCTCCATGGCTATCAAAAAGCCAAATCAAGATTAATTTATCTACTGTCCTGATGTTTGCATAAACACAACAAGAATGGTGACTGACTACCTTTGCTGGAATCTCATGGTTGAATCTTAATGTGCCCCGTAGGGCCAGGAAGCCACGCCATCCAACTGCCATCAGGCCCGCCTGCAGTATCTGCTGAGTTAGGTGAATCCCTCACCTGCAGCAACTCCACCTGAGCCCACGCTCCAGGCTTTAAGCCCATCTCAGTAGCCCTCCTACTTGTTGCGGCCCAGAGCGTGTGGGGGCTCCGCAGGAATGCAGAGGCATCCCTACTGCTCCCCTTTTACTCTTACCAACCGCCAGTGATGGTAGGGCATCGGCCTGACACTCCAGCGCCAGCCATCTTCAGGGCTTCCAAGCAGAATACCAGGCTTTCTTCGTGGCATTTTTACTGGCTTCAAGTCTTTAGAGCTCAGACAGGGCTTTTTAAAACATGATACTCCAGTCAAAGTTTTCCGTTAATAAAACCACTATTAGGAACCGGTCTTATTGAATCTATGCAAAGAAATGTATTGCCATGTTAGCATTGCCAAATTTCGGAGGAATTACATAAGAAGAAAGACATACTGATTTACTCTAAGATTTTCTGACTTTCCTTGCCAATTCCTTTTAATTGTTGGCATTAAACTTTCTTTCTATGCATAACCATGCCTCAGACCTTCTACTCTAAACAGGCTTTTTTCAGACTACCCCTGACATGGGCATGGTCACAAAGGCCTGCAAGCAGTACACAGGCTGCCAACTGTTAGCTGTCTCTCAACAGAGACCAAAACCTGATGGGCACTGTTCCCTGCCCAGGTGGGCACCTGCCCTCTTGGCAGCTAGGCACCCTTTACTTTTTGGGGTTCACCCCACATAGTACCCTTCCAGGACAGCCAACATACATTCAAACCTGCAAGAGAATTAAAGGTCAATATAACACATCAATACAATGAAACATAATATAGGCATCATGGCCGCTTTAGGCAGCCACATCTTCTGCTACTACACATGTGATACTAAAGTCTATTCTTGACCTTCCTATGAATTGTCCTTGTCTTTTTGGAGCCATGTCCATGAAGACGCAGGCATTATCTAAGTCTATTCAATGTTACCAGCATCAGGCAGGTCGAGCACGCCGTAGCTTGAGCAGGTTGCATTGTTCTCGATCGATGACGAAGTTTTTCCGGATCTCGGATGGGTCTGCTGACCAGACGTGGATGTGATGGACCCAGGTCGCGACGCCGTCTATCTTGAGAGCGGTGGGGGTCGTCAGCATCACGGAGTTGGGTGTAGGGATCTTTCCATCGAGGCTCCAGGTGGTGCCTTTTGATGTAGACCCAATCTCCTGGTCTGTGCTGATGAGGAGTTGGGGTGGGCCAGTCTCCTGGGTGGCGCCGAGGCGCAGCCAAATGTCCTCGTGCGCCCTCTGGAGCCCTCTCAAGAAAAGAGACAATTCTTGCAGCAAGAAAGTCAGGAATGATAGGGGGTGGGGCCTGCCAAACATGATAGGAGAGCCACCCATTCCCCGCCTGTCTTTACAGATTCCAAGGCCCATTGTTTTTACCTTGAGGAACTGTGAGTTCCACTCTTAAATGTAAATACCTTTTAAGTTTACCCCAGAATTCCAAAATTCCAACCCAGCACAGAATATCACATAGAAAATCAAAGTTCCCAGTAAATAACAGAGATGCTTATAAACATCAAATAAACATTTACACTTACATCTTTTCAGTGAACAAGTATTTTTACAGCCTTGGGCTCTTGAGCAGATAACAGGAACATCATCCAAGTCCCCTGATGGGGGCCTGACAGGAACAGATGTGGGGGTCTTTCCCACATCCCAGGACAGGATTCTTGACCTATGTCTTGTTCAGATAGAAACGGTTTTTATCACAAACAAACAAACAAATCCAAAACCAAGAAAATCAAGGCCAGAAGTACCCTCTGATGTTTTAGGGGTACCAAGGAAGGAGAAGTTAGGCAGTGTCCAGCCCTTCTCACAATCCACCACCAGTGACCAGTTCCAGCTTTTTAATATTCATTTAACATTTCTTTCCTTCCATTACACCAAAGCCATGCTTTTTAGTTAGTTAGAACTTTTAGCCTTAATTTTTAGGTGACATGTAAATAATTAACATTCCTCAGATTAACAATATATTCAAATTTAACAACAAGGATACATATTTAAGCAATAAGGACAGATCAATTTACAGAAACCAGTTTCTACCTGAAATAATCGTACTTTAGAAATTAGATTTCTGCTATCAGACTCTCTTAAAGACTTTGACATAACCTTTGATTGTCCTTAGTTTAAGGAAAGCAGGGTTTTCTAGATTTAAGAGATTAGTTTAAAAATAAATCCTCGAAGCAAGCACGCTTGCAGCCCCATAAAACTCCGCCTTAAAGCTCCACCCCTGAGTAAATCAGAGGGCGGGGCCTTTGCTGTTTCAAGATGGCGGCCCCCAGGGGAGCAGCAAACCATGCGGCCAACGTGGCGGATGCCGAGGCTTGGAGCCCAAAATGGTGGCTGTACCAATAAGCAAAGGCATTTAGTTACCACAATAACACAATTTTTCCCAATTCAATCCGAACATTTCTTTGTCAGGTTCATCTCTGCCATTTTTAAGGCCAAAACAGTCTCGGGTTTTTATTCTGTACTTTCCCTTTACACGTGCACAGAAATCCCAGATGCATTCTAAAACTTTTACATTTCTAGCTGGGGCGATCTCCATGGGAAGAGGCCAGCTCGCATCCAGAGCCGCCGCCGCCCCCGGCCTCCTGGGTGTCCGGCCCTCAGGCTCCGCGGGGGACCTTCCCCCGACCCGATGCCGACTGGGGCCTCGCTGCTCCCGCCTCCCGTGAGCGATGCGCCGGCCCCGCCCCCCCGCGCTCCACCTGGCTCCACTCACTCGCCACAAGCCCGGGGCCAACGCAGGCCGCCGCCGCCAGGCTCCACGAATGAGCTTGTCCGCGCCCGGCCCAAGCCCCCAGGGCCACACCCCCGGAAGGCGCGCCGCCGATGGCGCCGAGCGCAGGTCCAAGCTGCGGGGCTCAGGCTGCCCGGGCAGCCGCCGCCTCTCCCGGCCTCCGGCCTCTTCCAGGCCGCGCCGCTCGAGCTCCGGCTCCGGCCCAGCGCCCACCGCCGACCGGGCCGGAGGCCGAGCCCCCAGGGCCGCGGCTTGGCCGGGCTCCGGGGCGAGGGCTGCGGTCACCTCGCTCCGCACTCCTGCACACCTGCCCCCGGGCGCCCGCCCCTACTGCGCAGCAAGCAGCCTTAGTGCGCTGGCCTCAGCCTCTGCGCGCCGGCTTCAGCCTCCGCATCCAGGCGCATCTTTCCTCTCCTGCGGCCCAAGGCCCAGTGATTCCCAGCTCACCTTCCCTGCCTTTACATTCACACACTTCCACCAGACATTCATTCAGAGTTCAACAACTTCCCAACTCCTGAGGGAGCTCCAAAGCCTCCCACAATCTCCCCGAACCGATCAATCACAATACCCAAAGGAGCAGTCTGAGTTCGTCCCATAACATCCGTCCAGTAAGTCCACATAAAACAGAGAAACAGGCACAAACAGGGCCCAAAACAGCCTTCCACTTCCATGGAAGAGACAGACGATGGCTTACGCCAAACCGGCGGGAACTACCCACCTCGTCTCAGATTGGGGTTTCTACAGACCTCCCGACTTTTCGGAAGCAAAATTACACCCCTACAGATACAGATGGAGGATCGAGGCGTCCCTCGACTCCTCCCACCCTTTGACCCCCTTGTGCGTCCACGGTCAATGTGGGCGAATACAGATTTCAGAAGTGAGCTCACACAGAACAGATAAAGCACACAGAACAGACAAACATAATACACAGACACTTACCGCGGCCATGCAGATTCTACGAATTGGGGGAGTCCCTACATGGTCTTGGGAACCCCGGGCGAGCCCCCAAATGTTGTGCCCAGATTACAAGATTCCCAAGAAACCACATCAGGGAGCCAATTCGATGTAAAAGCATAAGAATCTGTATTCAAGTTAACTTGAGCTCTCCATCCACCAGACTCACCGACACATCGGCTAGCTAAGTGGCCAAGAGAGAGAGCGAACCCCTCCCCGAGATCGGTTATATAGGGGGGGGGTTGGAGTAAGGGAGGAGAAAGGACTGTGCTTTGCCGATTGGCCAGGCACAAGTCGATGTCCCGTTCCTGGGTGTGGCTAGCAGAGTCTTAGACTTCCGTGAAGAAGCTCCTTGCCCAACACGTGGCCAAGGTAAGATGGAGGACGTAGCCCTTACCCTGGGGGAAGGTGGAGGGCGTAACCTTCGCCCTTTCAGGACCTTTCAGTCCGCAGGCCGACGCTCTATCCACTGAGCCAAACCAGTTAGGGCAGTACTTTTTGTTTTCTTCAAACTTTGTCATGGGGTTGGGGATGACACTGAACTTACTCTGAGTGGGGTTGCAGGCAGGGATTTTGCCAAGTAGAACAACCCACTGACATTGCTCCTGGTCTGGTTGGTTGGGGTGGGGGGAGGGGAGGAAACTGGGCTTCAACATTGATTCCTGAGGACAGGGCAAGAAGGACTGAAAGGTGGGTGGCTTCTAGCTACCTAGCATCTATTTCCTCTCTTCCCCGTGGAAATAGTCTGGCATGAATACCATTAGCCTTCTGCTTCCCCCAGCCAAGGGCAGACACTTCCTCCAGACTTGAGTGCTGATTGGAATGACAGAGAACCTAAAGATGGCAGGTGCTGTCTTACCAGCAGAGGCCCTCCAGAGTCAGTCCTGCCCTTGGCCTCTGCCTTGGGTTCCTGCCCCTTTCCAGGCTGGTTCTCCAGCCTTGTCAACCAGTGTGTCCCTTCCTCATATCCTTTGGCTTAAGTCAGCAAAGTAGGTTTCTGTTCAGTGATAATATTCACTTTCCCTCCATGGTCAGGATTGAGTACTGGCTCTGTGGGAGCACTGGTCCTTGATCCTGCTTGGCTACACCAACTGTGGGAGCACAGGTCTTCAGATGCCAGGTATTAGACGGAGCATACACGAGAAGTCATAGGCATATATAGGAGAGACTTTATTGTACACCAAGTAGCCATTGCTACTACAGGAACCATCAGACAAAGTAGTTCTTCAAAGTGGCCCTGCCCACCTGGCTGGTCAGTGGCAACTTATGTACCCGCTCAAACAAAAGAGACCTCATGCCAATTCCTGACACTTGTGCCACATTAACATAAATAGGTTACATCCTTGCCTGCACGCATGGGTATGGCAAATTGGCCTTGATCATCCAGCGTACTCTGATTAGGGTTCCCACAGGCTCTCAGATCACACACCCAAATAATAAATAAAATAAGTATCTTCCAGTCCATATTAATATAAATAAATAAGAGAAGGAAGGAAGGGAGGGAGGGAGGGAGGGAGGGAGGGAGGGAGGAGGGGTAAGGAACAACTATTTCTTTTTATTTTTAATCTTTACCCAAGGACATGGTTTTATTGATTTTTAGAGAGAAAGATAGAGATGTGAAACATTGATCTGTTGCCTCCCCTACATGCCCTGACTGGGGATCAAACCTTCAACCTTTTGGTGTACGGGATGAAGCTCCAACCAGCCAAACCACCCAGCCAGGGCACAAGTATTTCTTGCAGAAGAATTCCTACTAATAACTGTGGAAAGAAGTAGACATTCCCCATAAGCACACACAGCAATAATTGCTGCAGGCAAGATCCACAGAGAGGTGCTCAGATTAATGGGTGAAGACTTCAAAGAGAAGCAGGATATTTGCATAATCTCACGGTATTTCTCCCCAAAATAGATGTTTATCGATAACAAAGGGAAAAATAGTAACTTGATGGTGAAGAACTGCCGGAAGCCGGCAGGAAAGAATAAACAACCCAATCCGAGAGGTGGCTGCTGATTTACATGCGCTGTCATTTAAAAAATAAAAAAGGGGGAATTTGCTGGGAGCCAGTCCATCCTTGCTACTTGACACAGTCGCTGCAGGGAAGAAACATCTGCACAGCATATGTTTCAAGGGACTTGGCGTATATGGCATACTGTTCTTAATATGTTTGCTCACCTTCTTGGCGCTATGTGTTTTAACCAAGGTCACCTCTCCGAGAAAGGTTGTTTCCCCAGGTGGGGATTTTTCCCTGAAGTTAGGGAGGGGATAAAACCCCTTAACTAAGTGCCAGGTGGGTAGTTAATCACTTTAACTACGAACAATCACGCTTAAGCTACATAATCTTTACTACCTGGAATGGAAATAAGAAACGCCCTAACCTTTGGAATAGAAATTGACAGGATTAAAATCGACTGGTATAAATACAGGTGTAACAAGACAATAAACATCAGATCCTAACCAGAACTTGGCTGGAGATCCCGACCAGAACTTTGGCTAGAGATCCTGGCTAGAGGTCCTGACTAGGCTGCTGATCAACTGAAGGCTGTCTTCGTGTCATTCCTTCTTCGCCAACTCCGTCCACACCTTTGGGGACCCCTGGACCTGCTGGGGTTGGACTCCAGCAAAGAACACTGTCAGTCATTCCCTTAACCAAGTTACTAAGGTTAACATCATCAGAAATAAGACTTGCACCGAAACCGGTTTGGCTCAGTGGATAGAGCGTCGGCCTTTGGACTGAGGGGTCCCGGGTTCGATTCCGGTCGAGGGCATGTACCTGGGTTGCGGGCACATCCCCGGTGGGAGATGTGCAGGAGCAGGCTGATCGATGTTTCTCTCTCATCGATGTTTCTAACTCTCTCTCTCTCTCCCTTCCTCTCGGTAAAAAAAATCAATAAAATATATTTTTTAAAAAAATAGAACATAGGTGATCAATTTAAAAAAAAAAAGAAATAAGACTTGCTAACATCACATACATAATGATTTGATTCACTGGGAAGAGCATTTCACCTCTGTCATCTCTTTCCTAACGATGCATAATCCCAATTCGTTGTAGGCAGCGGGAAGGGCAACAGGTGTATGATTAGTGGGGTAGACCAAACCTGGGCTCAGCAACCTCCGTACGTGGGTTCTGGCTAAGAAAAGAATTCAGATCCAAGACCCAGACTGTAAGAGAACATTTATTTGGTAAATCACAGAGGTAGAAGAAGTAATTTCTACAAGAAATGGGCTTAGGAAATAAGTTACAGGGGTAAAGGAAGGAGCCTTGGAGTTGGGGAGTGAGGAAGCAAATGGTAACACGCAGGGGTTGGGGGGCGGGAGGGGGGAGGGAAAGGCATGGGCACACTTCCAGGAGGGAGAGCCCACTAGGTCCTCTGTTCTAAGGGTTTTAAGGATGGACATTTTAGGGGAGTTCCCAAGGAAGAGCTCAATAGAATACTCAGTAGCTTTCCAGGTGTGGCTATTCAGGGTTGTAGTCTCCACTGATTGGCTGGCACCAGGAAGGGGGTCATTATTCCAGGCAGCTGGTGCTGAGGTCAGTTGTGGCTGGTTTTGTTGCTTATCTGGGCCTGGAGCTGAAATACAACTGAGGCCTAGATGTTATCTAGGGAGGAAAGGTCAGGGGATCCAAACTTCAAGACCAGTGACAGGCTGGGGGAGGAAAAATCACCCTGGAGGCAAGGTCTTACCCTACAATTGATTGTCCATTGCTAGGCACCTGGGGCTTTCCATCCTGGTGACCTTCTGTACCTGGCCATAGTCCCTGCTCTGTTCATGTCTGTCTAACTGCCTACAATAATCTAATTATGAGAAAACATCAGACAATACAAATAAAGGCACATTCTACAAAGTAACTGACCAGTGCTCTTCAAAAGTCTCACGGTCAGGTAAGATAGGAACTGTCCTAGATTAAAGAACAGTGTGTGTTACATGCGACTGAGTCAGCTATGACTCCTAGTGACACTGTGAACTAGTGATGTCCACAATGTCCTCTCCTCATTAGCCCTGCTCAGCAATTGTAGACTCATGCCCATAGCTTCATCTACAGAGTCAGTCCACCCCATACTTCGGCTTCCTCTTTTGACTAAGTGTAAGGTGGGATCCTAGATTGGATCCTGGAACAGAAAAAAAAAAATTAGTTGAAAAAACGTTGAAACCCGAATAAAATTTGTAGTTTAGTTTGTTTTTTGTTTGTTTGTTTGTTAATCCTTGCCCGAGGATATTTTTCCATTGATTTTTAGGGAGAATGAAAGAGAGGGAAAGACAGAAAAATCAATGTGAGAGAAATATAACACATTAATTGGTTGCCTCCCGCACAAACCTTGACCAGGACCTGGGCCAGGGAGGAGCCTGCAACCAAGGTACATTGAACCCAGGACCCTTTGGTCCATAGGCCAATGCTCTATCCACTGAGTCAAACTGGCTAGGGCAAAACCCTCAGGACAGAGGACCCAGTGCATTCTCCCTCAGTAAGCATTCCCATGCCTTTAGCTTTTCCCCCCAGGCATGTTACATTAGCTTCCTCACTCCCAAGCTCCAAGGGCCTCCCTTTACCTCTATATCTTATTTTTTTAAGCCCATTTCTTCTAGGAATTACTTTTTCTACCTCTGTAATTTACCCAATAAATGTTCTCTTACAGTTTGGGTCTTGGCTCTCAATTCTTTCCTAGCCAGAACCCAAGTACCACAGTTGCTAAACCCAGGTTTGGTCTGACCCCACCAGTCTAACACCTGGTGCCCTTCCGCTGCCTACAACACTTCTAAGAACCGATCCCTGTCTTGCTTTCTCTCACCTTCATGTAATTTTCCTTACACTCTCTCCTTAATCTCAAATGCATAAAAGAAACTGCAAACTGTTATTCTCAGAAGCATTTTTATGTCTGTTGATATCTTGCTTCCAGGCATATCTTCAGTTTGACTCAGATAAATTTTTATAAAACTTCTCTATAGGCTTCGACATTCTTAGGTCAACAGATGAAAGCAGTGCTGGTAACATAAAAATAATCATCCAACACATATTCTGTAATTCATAACCTCTTGCTAGAAAGAGATTAATATTTCTGAAATAAATGCTTAAGGAATTCTTTAAGATTTGCTCTAACAAGCTAGCTACCCACCTCCCCACTCACTGTCTGCTGACAGTCAGGAGGGTAGTGACATTGAACCAGACTTTTTCTTTTTTTTTTTAAATATACTTTATTGATTTTTTACAGAGAGGAAGGGAGAGATAGATAGAGAGTTAGAAACATTGATGAGAGAGAAACATCAACCAGCTGCCTCCTGCACATCTCCCACTGGGGATGTGCCTGCAACCCAGGTACATGCCCTTGACCGGAATCGAACCTGGGACCTTTCAGCCCGCAGGCGGACGCTCTATCCACTGAGCCAAACCGGTTTTGGCCAGACTTTTTCTTTAAGCATCTCTAGCCTAACAATTATTATCAAAGCCAGTGGTTCTCAAAAGTTAGCATGTGAGAGAATCACCTGGGAGCCTGTTAAATCACATAATTCTGGTCCCCACCCCAGAGTGCCTGATTCAGTAGATACAGAGCTGGTTCTGAGAAGGTATTTCTAGCAAGCACCCAGAGGAGGTTCCTGCTACTCGCCCAGGGACCACACTGTGAGGGCTGCTGCTCTAAAAATTAATTCACTTTTCCAGTTTCTTATTTGACAATGTTTCCCCTGTAATGTTAGCATATCAAATAGGCCTAATTAGCTTAATTCCCTTCTTTTCTAAAGAGAGAGTTCCTTTGAAATGTTTCAGGGATCCTTCTGAAAATGTCAGAGTTATTTTCAAGTTAAGAAGAAGAAAATTTAATTTTGAATTTTGGGAAAATTTATCAAACATACCAAAAGTTTTAAAACACTTGGTCAAATAAATACAGTCCTAGGTCACTATGAACTAATATTTATTTAATCATGGTGACAAAGACGTTGCAGGCAAATACAGAAAGTTAAATGGTTGTAAGCAAAATTTAGCTCTTTTAATATTAAGAAGACTTGAAACCTAAACAGTCAAAGACCTGATGTCACAGGATAGGAAATAATTTTAATAAAACACAGAATCTTTGCTTTCCCTTCAGAATTCCTTAAGAGCATACCAATAGTCCAGGAAAACTTGGCCCTTTTGACAGTAAAAGAACCAAACTTCAATTTTGCACCAGCTTACTTTTGATATTTAATTTACTTAATTAAGTTCTTTTTAATGATATTTAGCTTGACCACACAAAATTTCTTTCTCAAGACTCCTTTCCCACAAACTTCTACAACATTGCTTGCCCCTTTTAGTCTGTCTCTTTTTATTTATTCAGAAATAACCACCTTGTTTTATGAGAAACTATTTTCTTTTAATTCCCTCAAAAATACATTTCCATACCTTGTACCTTTTTTTGGTTGTTTGGTTTGTTTTGTTAATCCTCAGCCAAGCATATTTTTCCATTGAATTTTAGAGAGAATGGAAGAGAGGGAAAGAGATAGAGAGAGAAACATCCATGTGAGAGAGACATATCAATTGGGCATTAACTAGAATTCTTAAGCCTTAGAAACCTTAATTTCTAATGACAACTAAAGAGTAAGCAATTAGCATTCTTTAGAGTAACAAATTTATGAATACTTTCCTAACTTCTAGAAACATAGGTGTTTTGTTTTGTTTTGTTTTACTGGAAAATTTATTTCATAATTTTTAGAAATATATGCTTTTCAACAAAGCTCAAAACATATTCATGCCTGGCCAGTGTGGCTCAGAGGTTGAACATCGACTTATGAACCAGGAGGTCACGGGTTGGATTCCAAGTCAGGGAACATGCCCAGATTTGGGGCTCAATCCCAGTGGGGGTCAGTCATGCAGGAAGCAACCAAATAATGATTCTCTGTCATCACTGCTGTTTCTCTCTCTCCTTCTCTGAAATCAATCAAAATATATTTTTAAAAAACCATATTCATTACTAGATCCAAATTTATTTTTCAGTTTCTCTGCAATAAGAAGTCAACATTAGATAGACTTAGTTTTATTTAACAATTAATGTCTCAGTATTGTGGATGAGAAGGGGCCACATGCTAACTTGACTAGCTCAGGGAAGGCCTGCGTGGCAGCCTTGCACATTCAGAGACCTAAAGTAACCAAAGGATAGTCTGAAATTAAAAATTTTTAAATTAAAAAGCAGTCTGTGGTGGGTAGTCATGTCCTAGGCTGGTATCTTCCCTGACAAAGATCAACTTTGACCTTACCCGAGTCTATTGTCGTTTTGCATCTATGATAACAGACCTTTGAAATGTCAGGATAACTTCCCTTTTTTCAGATTCCTCAGGGCACAACCTATGTACCAGGGCAGAGACTGCAAATTCCCGCATTGGAATTGTTATCCTGTTCATTGTTGACTGCTAACTATCCTATACCCACCCTTGTAAAAGAAGCTTGTGACTAACATTTTACTTTTTATCCAATCCCAGAGCTTCCCTCCCCCCTTTGCTTCCTCCCGCCTCCCTAATCTATCACCAATGGATTTCATGTAACCCATTTATGTCTCCTCTTTTGATTGTATGTATAAAACAAGATGAAAAATTCCCATCCTCCAGAGCATTATCTCAATCTGTCAAGATTCTGCTACTTGGCAATTGTTGACAGTTTGGCCCAAATAAACTCACAACAATTCTTTACAGGTTTGAATGTTTCTTACATTAACCATATTTTATCTTATTTGTATATTATATATTCAATAAATTTAACTTGACTCACTACATAACTTGACAAAACTCTTACGGTTTTTAGTGACCAGAAATGTTTGGGAAACTATTTTTTTGTGTGTTTTTTTAAAAATTATATTATATTTTTGGGAGCTATATTTAAGTACACACGTCACATAATTACTGCTATTAAGTTTTACCTAAAAAAAAAAACCCCACTCTTATTCTATTTACATCTATTTAATTGTTTTCAATAATTATATTTAGGTTATTTATGAACATTTTATCACATCAAATTATTTTTCTTGTTCACAAATTTTGCAACAGAGATAACATGAGCTTCTTTGGCTAAAAAACCCAGGTAGGATAAAAGTGTTATACTTAATGTTTATAATTCTAAATCCACATCTATTTAACCAACCAAAACTTAAACCAGCTTTAATATAAAGTATTTTCTTAGCTGATGTCATCCTGAAAAGCATTTGGGTTAGTTTCTATTATTTGAGAATTTTTAATATAATCACTTAACTCCTTTAAGCCAATTAAACAGAACTCTTTACAAACCAATTCTAATAATATCCTCTGCAAGTAGACATATATTCACATATAAGGACAGGTGCAACCAGAGATAGTTTTGTGGGTTTTTAAAAAATTTATTATTTAATTAAATCTTTATTGTTGAAAATATTACTTATGTCCCCTTTTTTTCTCTTCTACCCCTTCACCCCATGCCCCAGGCTGTCACCATATACTGGTACGTGGGGGTTTATTTCTGGGCTCTCTAATCTGTTCCATTGGTTTTATGTCTGTGTTTATGCGAGTGAGTACCACATTGTTTTGATTACTGTAGCTTTGTAATATATTGAACCCTGACTGGTACTGGCACATCATTCTTGTTTATTAACTTTTCTGAGTCACTTTGTTTTCATTTTTATATACAGCAGAGAGTTTGGTTTTGCTTTGGTATAAGACAATTTGAAGATCTTTTCTTTAAATAAATGAATCAAGCCCATTAACATTTTTATACGTCTGATGTTTGGTTTTAATTATCACATTGTTTTGTTATATTTACCATGTTTTATATTATATTTACTATACTTTTTAAAAAAATATTATTTATTTCAGAGAGGAAAGAGAGGGAGATAGGAGCATCAATGATGAGGGAATCATTGATCCGCTGCCTCCTGTACTCCCCCTACTGGGGATTGAGCCAGCAACCCAGGCATGTGCCCCTGACCGGAATCGAACCCAGGACCCTTCAGTCCACAGGCCAATGCTCTATCCACTGATCCAAACCGGCTAGGGCTACTATACTTCTTTATGCTATTCCTTTGGAGTTTTTATTGTCCTGGATATAAAATGATTTGAATTTTTTCTGGAGATAACTTTATAATACTGTATTTGAAGGTTGCTATAGGCACCTTTGTCCTAACTCAATGTTCTATAATTTGATTTGTTTTACTTAAATGATATCTGACTTTTATTAAATGACAGTCAATAAACTTATTCTATTTTCTCCCTCTTTTCTCTTATTAAAAAATGCATTGTCTCAACTTTGTCTTAGTTTTGGATCTGTAGTTACAATATATTTTAGGCCCTAAGCTATAGTTTTTCCAGTCATCTCCAAATTGGATGAAACTCATCCTTTCACAGATGTCTCAGGAAGCACTCTTTTTTTTTTTTTTTTAATATGGAATGCTTCACAAATTTGCATGTCATCCTTGTGCAGGGGCCATGCTAATCTTCTCTGTATCTTTCCAATTTTAGTATATGTGCTGCCGAAGCGAGCACAGAAAGCACTCTTGACTGTACCATTACCCAGTTCTTGTATGCTTAAAAACTTTCACAACAGCTTTGATTCTTTATTTTTATATATTTTATTGATTTTTTACAGAGAGGGAGGGAGAGGGATAGAGTTAGAAACATCAATGAGAGAGAAACACCGATCAGCTGCCTCCTGCACACTCCCTACTGGAGATGTGCCCGCAACCAAGGTACATGCCCTTGACCGGAATTGAACTTGGGACACTTGAGTCCACAGGCTGACACTCTATCCACTGAGCCAAACTGGTTAGGGCAACAGCTTTGATTCTTAAAGTACAGATTGGCTGAATATAAAATCCTTGGCTAACAGTTTTTCTTTGTATTTCTCAAAAATACTGTTCTCTTTATTGTCTTTCTTTATATGTTGTTGTTGAGAATCTTAATAGCAACCTCACTTTTTTTTTTATCCTTACCCGAGGACATGCTTAGAGAGAGGAATGGAGAGAGGCCTAGAGAGAGGAAGAGAGGGGCTGGAGAGAGAGAGAGAGAGAGAGAGAGAGAGAGAGACGATGGCTTTCCCCCATGCATACCAAACAGGGATCCGGCCTGCAGCCCAGGTATGTGTCCTGATCAGGAATCCAACTGGCAACCTTTCGGTGCACTGGATGACGCTCAACAATTGAGCCACTATGGCCACGCCCAACCTCACTTTAAGTGACTCTTTTTGCCTAGAGGATGCTTTGGAATTTTTTTTCTTCATATTTAAAGTCCAAGATATGTCTTGCAATTGACTAATCTGTATCCAATTCCACTCAGACCTTTTATTTCTGGAAACTTTTCTTGGATTATATGTTTAACTGTTCATATTTCACTTTTCTTCTTCAGGGATTCCAATTATTCATACACTAGAGGCCAGGTGCATGAAATTCATGCACGGGTATGGTCCCTAGGCTTGGCCGGTGATCAGGGCCAATTTGGGCCTTCCTTTCCTCCACACCATTCCCTGGTGGTCAGTGCACATCATAGTGAGCAATTGAACTCCCAATCTCCTGGGCAAACTCCCAAGGGACAATTTGTATATTAGGCCTTTTTTTTTTATGGTTGTGATTTCTTTATTACACAAACAATCCAGCCATTAGGAACACGTTGTGTTGCTATGCAGCGCTGCTGATCGCCACCAGGAAGCTGTCATTTCTGCACCCGGCTGTTTTGTAGACAAGTCTTCCCCATGGGGCTGGGCTGGCCCCTCAGCGCGCCGATTCCGCTGGCACCTGGGAAGTGTGAAGCCCGTGCCTGCGGCGTGGGGCGCTGGATGTGGTGCCCTCGCCTCTCCTCAGGAAGAAACAGGCCAGCCCAGCTCCTCACCGGGTCCGGCTGGGGACTAGGAATTGTTCTCAGAGCCAGAGGTCAGAGCCAGGGCAGCCCCAGACAGGGCTGGCCTTGAGTCCCGACCAGTCCCAGGAGTAAGTCCCTGCTGGAGCGACACTTCCTGCCCCTGGGTGGTCCGGGAGGAGGCAGGTCTCGTGGCCAGGCAGGCCAGGAAGAAAACCTGCACTTTCGCACTTTCTGCAGTATCGGGCTCTTCCCAAGGCCAGTTCGGACCCAGCTGGGCCCCTGCAGGGCTGAAGGCAGAGAGGCCGGGCCAGAGTTTGTGCTGCACTTGGAACTCTCCCAGCTCTGGTCATTCTCTTCACGGGCCCATATTAGTCTTTTATATATAGAGAAGATTGGCTCCTATGTGTGTGTCCTCTATGTTGACCACTTTCTCTCTGACCTTTGTGCTTATTATTTTCACTCTTGGCCTTTCATACTTTTGTTTAATAATTTTTCATTTGAATCTAGCTTTCCTTGAGTACCTTAGAATTCATCATTAAGATGACTTTGTGGCCAAAACCGGTTTGGCTCAGTGGATAGAGCGTCGGCCTGCGGACTGAAAGGTCCCAGGTTCGATTCCGGTCAAGGGCATGTACCTGGGTTGCGGGCACATCCCCAGTGGGAGATGTGCAGGAGGCAGCTGATCGATGTTTCTCTCTCATCGATGTTTCTAACTCTCTATCTCTCTCCCTTCCTCTCTGTAAAAAATCAATAAAATATATATTAAAAAAAAAAAAAAAAAAGATGACTTTGTGGAGGTTAATGGGGGGATGAGGACACATTTGTAATACCTTAACCAATAAAGAAATTAAAAAAAAAAAGATGACTTTGCTTTGTCTGTACTCTTCAAATTCTTTTCTGAGTTCATTTCCCAAGTATCTTCCTGTTTTGTTTTGATCCTGTTTCTGTTCTGAGTTTTGTAATTTCTCATTTGAGGTGTTTTTTCATATCATGTCTGGAAGTTGTGTTTTTGTTTTTTTTTAATCCTCACCTGAGGATATTTTTCCATTTATTTTTTTTTAGAGAGAGTGGAAGAGAGAGGGAAAGACAGAGACAGATATTGATACGATGAAAGACATTGATTGCTTGCCTCCTGCACATGCCCTGACCAGGTCCTGGGCCGGGGAGGAGCCTGCAACTGAGGTACATGCCCTTGATTGGAATCGAACCCGAGACCCTTTGGTCCGCAGGCCAGCTAGGACTGGAAGTTTTGTTGAAAGGCAAATATTCCTTTTGGAATGTGATAGGTTTTTTTTTTCTTTAATATTTTTATTGATTTCAGAGAGAGGGAGAAGATATAGAATCAATGATGAGAGAGAATCATTGATCAGCTGTCCCTTGCATGACCCCTACTGGGGATCGAGCCCGCAACCTGGGCATGTGCCCTTGACTGTAATTGAACCTGAGACCCTTCAGTCTGCAGGATGCTCTCTCCATTGAGCCAAACCAGCTAGGGCGGTGGGGTTTTTTTTATTTTTATTTTTTTATGTTTCATTTATTGGGGGATAATTTTTATCAGCTGAAATATTTTCTCCTTTTAATTTTATAGTTTTGTCTGATGCCACCTGTTTTCTGTTCACTTTGTGCTTTTAAAAATGTTTGAAATAATTTCAAATTTATAAAAAGGTTTTCCTTCTATAAGTTTCATAAGTTCTTTAAAGAATACAGACAAGGTATTTTATAGAATGTCCCTCAATTTAAGTTTGCCTGATCTGTCTTCATAATTAGATTCAGATTGGGCTTTTTATTTTTTTGTCTTTGCAAAAATGCGATGCTGTGTTCTCTGTGAATATCAGAAGGCACATGATATTGATTTGTCCCATTACTAGTGGTGCTAATTGTGCTTGGACAAGGTGGTATCTACAAGGTTCCTTCACATAAAGTTATTCTTTCCCCTTTGTAATTAATAAGTATTTTATGGAAAAATACTTTGAGACTAGATTCTTTTCCTCACAAGCTTTATCCTACTAGTTTTAACATCCACTGATGGTGACTGCCTAGGTCAATTATTACTGTGATGATTGCCAAATAGTGACTTTCTAATTTTATCATTCTACATTTCATAGTTGACAACCTACTTTGAGTAGCTTTCCTTTACTCTCAATTATTTATTCATAAAAATACATACCGAGTAAACAGTATGTAAATACATACTCCTAATACCTGTGAAGTTCTTAGGTGGAAAGATCATCAAGTCTGCAGCTTGCCCTCAAATGTTTCAGCAAAATAACATACACACACGTATACACATACACACGTTAACTCAAAGGTGAAAAAATGTAAGTTATTCAATTTAGGTGAACAGAATATGGGAGACCACTGTACTACTTTGCAACTTTTTTGATGGATCTGAATTTTTTAAATAGCAATTTTAATTGAAAACTGCCACAACCTTCACAAATATTTGAAAAAAATTAAAGTCAGCCTACAGATTTAATTTACCAGTTTTTGAATATATTCAAATTTTATTCCCATTGTCTATAGAAATTTAAACAGTAGCATCTGTGCAACACTCCTCTGAGGCAGAACACCACACACAGATCTTACACACTAAGATAACAGTACCACGTTTGACAACACTGTTTCTGGGTTCAGTAAACCAAGCTTGACAAAGCAGCCAACTCAAAATGAATGATTCCAGTTGTAGGACTTAATGAATTTATCACTTAGGGAACATTCTAAATATTAAAGTGTTACACAGACTTATGAAGGTTCAGTATTTTTCCCAAAGACTATATAAACAGGTTCATAATACAGAAACCTGTACATTACAGCACTCTGAGGTTGAGCAAAGCATATGTTATAGACACATTTACCATACAGTGCAATTTTATTGTATGAGACATGAATAATAGTGCAGTTAATTCCAAGAGTCACATTCAAATATATCAAGAGTACATTCAAATACCCGCTATTGAAGAAATACATATTCTTTTTTAATAACTAAGTTGTGCAAGTACAACATTTTTAGTGTAGATGGTGATAGAGCTATAAGGATCCTAAACAACAGAACTTGGAGTGTTTGTGAAGAATAATCCACCTCTCCAAAGATATATGTGCATTTTAAAAGTGAAATAAATGTTTTGGGCAGACAGACAGACACAGGCAGTGTTGTACAACTTGTTTTTATTACAAACCACAAATGTAGTTAATCGATATACTCACAGATGATCAACCAGGATGACTCTAAAAGTCAGTAAGTTCTCATCAGGAATTATTTTTCAGGACAAAGTAGTGTCTACAGTGAGCCCCACTATCTTTAACTAAATTAAGCACAAGCTAGAGTTCCACAGTGCCATTCAAAAATAGGACCTTGGGTTTCGTGGAGGGAATATAGATAAGAAGTCCAGATTTTCTACAACCTAATCATAGAGTTTCAGAGGGTCTTTTTTGGGCTGTTGGTTTAAAGGAAGCTGATGCTATGGGCACTACATTATAAAGACTGAGTGAAGGTAAAAGCAGTTTTATTCATTAAAACAAAATTTAGAAAACTGATATGGTCAGAAAATCAGCATTTCATATCATCTGAGAATAAATAATAATGGTGAAATCAGTCTTAATTTTTTTCAGTTAGGATGGTGAATTAACATAAAAACACTATTTGGTAATAACTTAGGATATCAGCTCTGGGAAGGGAGGGAAGACCTGACATACTAAGGAATAATAAATAACTCATCTATATTGCCTTGAGGTATAACATAAACCCGGATCAGATGTACTGAATGACTTCATTTTCTGGTAAATTTCATAGCTGCCAGAACAGAGGATCAACTATTAAAAAATTGCTCAGTTTTGGTCCAAGAAATAACTTTCTGATAAAGAGTGCTCATAATACCCTCATACACTTTTCACCCATTAAATCTGGATATGGATAAATACCAAAACTTTTGTCTCAGGTTAAGATCTTACAATAAGTGAACCTGATAACCCAGTTAATACTGACAATTAAAATAGCTAATCCTGAAACCAGATTAACTAAAAGACATATCTTTAAGCAGATTTTTAAAATGCAGCAAAATGTCCCTAGTTTTCACTTCAGGAGACAATCACTGGTTAAATCTTTTCCATGATATTGATTTTTTATTTCATATAAATACTAACTGAATCAAAGGCTATAATCTCACTAAATTTCATCCTTTACAATGAAAAGCAATGACACATCACCTCTTAAATCAGCGTTCAGAGTCAAAGAAAAGTTTTTTAAATTCCCCAACAGAATCTGAATGACTGTTTACTGTCTTCTAAAACTTCCCTAAAAATCACTTTAAAATCTTGTTTCAATGGCTTAATTTTTCTTAGAAATTAAACACATTTATAAGTTGTTTAAACCTGTTAGATTTAATTTCTGCTTGTTTTCTTCCCATTAAATAAAATCAAAATGAAAAATTTTGACCAATTAATTGCCAAAAAGTCTAATCAGTGAAAGTTTCAGCATTTTTATATTATCAACCATGTTTTTCTGATTTAAAAAAATAATTTAAATATAAAGATCTTTGTATGCTAACAGGAATGATAGCAATCCTTTATATTTTTAAGATCTTTGTGGGGAGTACTTTTTGCATCCCAAAAATGTAAACCAGCAGCCTTCACTACAAATGAATACGGAAGATGCCTAATATATAAGAACTCATTTATCTCACTGGATTTTTATTGACTCGTATGGGCCAATTTGCTTGCTCACTATTTCTGCCATCATTCTCTTCATTAAAGATTTTAAAGCCACATTTGTCAAAGACAATTGTCCAAACATAATGTTTTACAAGTATCTTCTCAAAAGCATATCTATTGTATGGTATTCTTCTTATCCAACGGATGGGTGACTTAATAGTATTACTAACAACCCTCTTTGCTATATTTTTAATGCACTTGTTTTTGACAGAATTCTTGAGTTTGGGAAAACCTTAATCTTCACATAATTAGATGACTCCTTTGAAAGTGCACTCCTTTACACCAAAGTTTGTTTTTATAAGCTATAATCAGAACTGTGATTTGGGCAGTCTATATATACAAAAGCCTAAGCGACTGTCTTAACGTTCGACTGTCCGACCAGTAGCTATGACCGCAATGACCACTAGGGGGCAGACGCTCAACACAGGAGCTGCTGAGCTGCGGTGACTTGGCAGCTGCAGTTCTTGGGTGACACACCTGGAACCAGAGAGGAGGGAGACCGATTCTGGGGCGCATCACTCAAGAACTGCCCTCTTGCAATCCGGGACCCCTTCGGGGATATTGGAGAGCCAGTTTTGGCCCAATCCCCGCAGGCCAGCCAAGGGACCCCACCTGTGCATTAATCCATGCACCGGGTCTCTAGTCTCTAATTATAAATTAATACTAAAATGCAAACTTGTCCAAACAGCTTAAGACTGCTGTCTCAATAAAAGAAATAAAACGAAATTAAAACACTATGCTATTGTACTCTGGCTCACACATAAAATGTGCATCAGGAAGGTGGGTGTAAATTAATGGCATACAATTTCTCCATGACCAAACCTAATGAAAACTCCATCTAAAAGTTAAAACCCATAGAAGCCCTATGGCCAATCAATAACACTAGTGGGGGGCCACTTTTTAAAAAATTACTAAAAAAAGAGAAATGTCTAGGTTTTCCTATGGGTCCATTAACAGAGAAGGGGCACCTTCTTCATATGTAATCTTGGGACAAAATTAGGAGAAAACAAAAAAGTCAGCTGCCTGAATAAAGCAGCAAGCAATTTTGAGGGGCCATAAAAAAGCTAGGGTGTTTCCTCTTTTAAAAAAGATAGACATTTCACACAATACAGAGGTATATATAACAGGATAGTACACCTCCTTTGTTCCTTGCCTTAGCCTTTTGGTGAGGGCTTTAATGCCCGAGATTCACAACTATAGCCAAGAAAATAAGTCGAGAACAAAACGGAGTTGATAGGAGAAGGTAGGCACATTTACCAAAAGAGAGTTCTGACTGTGAATTGTTGTCCAGCCTTTTGCTGCAAGTCTGAGGAGACAGAAAAAAGATAAAACTTGGGCAACTGGGGATACAAAGAATTTGTCACTTTCTAAAGCTTCTGAATGTGGCCAGAGATTCTGATAGAGTCAATTTATAAAAATTGTATTTTTAGCTCAATACATAGCTCTAAAGCAGGGTTCAGACTTGGTATGTTTTACACTGAAATGGTTATATGTAGATGGGGTAGAAATGGTATTAATGATTATTTTTCAACTATCTTTTTAAAGAATAACGGAAATTGACAGTATTTGTTAAAATGGGCAATTCCACAAAACAGAAACGTACATGGAAAGCACTGAATTGCAAACTTTGAGTTTCAGGCATGAACTAGCACAGCATAAGTATTGTCATCACTTTTCCTCTAACATTGAAACATTTCAATCTGAAGTTTAAAACATAGCTGCATCATGTTCATAATCTTTCACCTCCACTTAAATTACATTTGCCTAACATATAATGGACAAATCAGCAGAGCCCAGATACATTTTCAAAGGCTCACACCACCATGAAAGTTGTAATTTTAGTATTCGTAAACACTTAGAATACTTAAAAATAAAACAAAACAAATAAAACATACACATATATACATAAACCAGTACAATAAGAATGTCAGACAAGGGCAGTGTATCTCTGGTTTAAGGAAACCATATTTGTAGCTTAATTATAACAAATTAACATCTATTATAAATGATGGTTCAATGTTACATCCAGCATCTGATACATATTTAATATGTATGATAAAAACCTGAAAAACCAATTCAACAGTAACAATACCATATCAGTAACAAATTCCTACTTTATTTCTATATTGCACATACTTTTACTGTCTACTGTTAAATTTACTTCTTAAGGTAAATAGCAGAGGACTATACCTGTTGCCCTTGTAAAAATAATTTACCTTGAATAAATATTCAGAATTTCCTCTCCTGACAAACCAGAGTGAGACTGAGTTCATCTTTGTTATTCCAAAACTATTTTAAAGAGAATGGCAAAGGTATTGGAAATGGCATGTTAAACATAACATTCTTGGTTTATCTACCATTTCAATTTTGAAAAATATTTATATTTTCAAAATGTTTAAGCGTCTAATCTTTTTTTAAAAATTAACATATCCCCTAAAGAGATTAGCCATAACCTTGACTGGTCTGAAGCACTGTTTGGAAAGTAGACACAGAAAGCTTATGATGAAATGGTGCATAACACTAATGGTATTACATAGGTCACCTGGTTCGCATAAAATAAAATAAAATAAAATAACTAGCACCTCCTTCCTGCTCCCAAAGTAAAAAGGCCTAAGAGGCCACATGAAACATGTGTAATTATAGTAAATTGCATTCATAAAGTATTGAGAAATCCATTAGATTAGAGGGTTCTCATATCTAAAGCCTTAAGTTCAAGACTACTATGTAAAAGTGAGCTAAAGATCAAAAGGAGAAGTGGGATACGGGTGTGGGAAGGTTCTACACAGGTGTGGGGACACCTTTCAGGGACTCTCCTGCATCCCATCCTTAGTCTCCAGTTCTGCCAACTGCCTCCTAAGGAGATTTACTTTTGCTTGTAATTCCTTATTATATTCAATGATGTTAACCATTTCTTCATATGCTTCATCCAAATACTTGGAGGATCTGTTCCAACGCAGGAAAATACCTATTGAGTCCAGGAAAGGAAAACAGAAGGGAGAAAGATACATACAATGGATTAACACTAAAGGTGTGGATAATATATAATTCCATGTATTAATTTTTTTCTTTTTTTCACAGTTCACATCTATGTTTTATTATACTCTAAAATACACAGGAACTCAAGCTACTAAAATAACATAATTGAATAGAGTATTCAAGAAATCACTATTTCTATGTACATGCTCAATTCTTAACCCCGCCCCACACACAAAATTATGAAATAGATCAAAGTACTGTTCTCTAATATATTCAGGAAAACAAGCTGATAATTTAAAATGGCATAAACTTTCCATTTTTTAAAAAAAATATATTTTATTGATTTTTTTACAGAGAGGAAGGGAGAGAGATAGAGAGTTAGAAACATCGATGAGAGAGAAACATCGATCAGCTACCTCCTGCACATCTCCTACTGGGGAGGTGCCCGCAACCCAGGTACATGCCCTTGACTGAAATCGAACCTGGGACCTTTCAGTCCGAAGGCCGACGCTCTATCCACTGAGCCAAACCGGTTTCGGCTAAACTTTCCATTTTCATAATGGAAATCTTTCCCCCCACAATTACAGAACTTTATTCAGACCTGTGAGACCTTCTATATGTGTGAAATCACTTTTGCTGGAAATGTAAGTTACAGAAAAGCAGAACCACACAAATTTGTTATTTAAATCCTAAATTTCATCTCTCTCTCTCTCTCTCTCTCTCTCACTAAACAGGCAGTCTTTCAATTATGCAGGCAATTGATTCTTTCCCCAAATAAAAATTATCATTTTATTGTTGACTAAAGGAGACATTTCTCTCCTCTACATAGACCTATGTTAACTATATCATCTCAAATTAATGGCTTAAAGATATCAAAGTAAGGACGAACAAAAACTTTCCAAGTTGGCAACACGGCAGTGGCTGACAGGTTTACAAATGTTTTATGGTTCGTTAAAATATACTCCATAAACGAAACTCCAAACTGCCACGGACCCTAAAGAGTCTTTCTTTTAAAAAAAGAAAAGTTTTTTATTATTTTCAGGAAGGGAGAGGGAGAGAGGGATACAAGCATCAATGATGAGAGAGAATCATTGATTAACTGCCTCCTGCATGTCCCCTACTGGGGACTGAGCCCACAACCCGGGCATTTGCCCTGATCAGAAATTGATATGTGATCTCCTGGTTCATGGGTTGATGCTCAACCACTGAGCCATACTGGCCAGGCAAGAGTCTTTCTATATATGTCCAAACGCTACTCTCTATCAGAAAGGTAGAGAAACATAGCTTAAAGATTGACTGACCTGCGTTGATTTTTCCACATATATGAGCCTATTTTTAAAATCCTGTTCTTCAATACAAGAATTACTTAATATTAATGGTTAACTATGATGTAAATGTAAACAGCAGAGAGAGATAATAAGAGCAGTCTCATTATACACTCCATATACCTACTACGAGAAGATTTTATGTAACACAGAAAAACTAGTTTAGGTCATCCAACTCCCAAATCTGGTTTTTCTCCCAAGTAAGCTAGTCTCTCATTTCAGTTATTAAGCATGACAGTGGCTTTAGGTAAACTGTCCCAGACGTCTTAAACAAGAAGTACAGCTGAAATCTCCCATTGGAGAGATCACTTCTCCTGCACCGGTGACCACCTACAACAATCAGGAGAGTAAGCAAAGAGAAGTTCTGAGCAGCCTCAAGTTCCCAAAGCACTAACACTCAGGCTTAGAGAACCCCGAGACAGAGGCCATTTCCCCATAATTCTGACGAGGAGACACCCCCACAGATAAGATTAGAAGCACAAAGTAAGGAGGAAGAAGGCAGCTCTTGAAGATGTGCTAAAGAACAACCAAGATGTGAGAGCGGATGTCCAGAGAAGTAACAGAAACAGATTTGATCTCAAGCTGAGAGAGCCAAGCAATCTTTGACACATATAGAGGGCAAACCGCTCTCCACACATGAATTGTCCTTGAGAGCATATCAGAACACGGTAGAACAACTAACATTCATGAAAATTCAGTTCAATTTACCAAACAGCTGCCATCCTTGTGTATATGCCTGATGCTGTTTTACTACAAAGATGAATAAAGATAACCTTCAAAAAATGATTAAAAATAAATTAAATGGTATATTTCAGTCTTTCTTTAATGAATGGCTAATATATATATTTTTAAATATATTTTATTGATTTTTTACGGGGAGGAAGGGAGAGGAATAGATTTAGAAACATCGATGAGAGAGAAACATCGATCAGCTGCCTCCTGCACACCCCGAACTGGGGACGTGCCCGCAACCCAGGTACATGCCCTTGATCGGAATCGAACCTGGGACCTTTCAGTCCGCAGGCCGATGCTCTATCCACTGAGCCAAACCAGTCAGGGCGAATGGCTAATATATTTTAGATAAATTTTGGCTATTAAAAAAAAACAAACAGGCTTTGGTATTTAAGAAGATAAGCTTTAGGAGTCTGAAAAATTAATGTAGGTGAAACGCCTCCTTTAGAATAGATTTGAAAATTAAGCACGGATTATTGTTCGACATGAGCAATGCATTGATGGATGGCACTGGTATGTGTACAGTGTAAACCCTAACTAGAATGGCTAGCTCATTCACTCTTCAGTAGCATTTAACAGAAGAGCCTACCCTAATGACTGCTTAATAAAGGAAACCGAAACCATCTCCTAGGAGCTTACAATTTATTCCTGTCCTAACTGTCTACCAACTTTTCTTATACAAAAAGTTACTTTCCCTCATTTCCATTAGGATGGATTCTACTGGGGCGTGAGGGTGTGGGGTGTGGAACCCAAAAGGAAAGTATCAAATCTTGGCAAGGATGTGAAAAAATTGAAACCCCTGTGCACTGTTGGAGGGATTTTAAAAAGGTGCAACAGTTATGGAAAACAGTATGAAGGCTCTTCAAAAAATATTGAGAAAAAAATACACACAGGACTGAGAGTGAGGTCCACCTTACCATCTTCAAATATCAACAACCACATGTCCTCACAGGCAGCTAAAAGCTCATCCTTGACTAATGATAGAAAGTTTGCAAAGGATGCATGGCTTACCCTCCCAGAGCTGAAGACTCTGTGGAGCAACCGAAGGCCAGATGACAAGGTTGTTGGCTTCAAAGAGAGGATTGGTGAATTTACTCAGTTCACTGGGCCGATTGACCCAAGACCACAGAGACATCGTTTTCTGCTGTAGCTTCAACTTACATCTGATCAAGAAAAAAAATTGCCATTAGAGCGGTTAATTTATAACAATCATCAAATGCTTCTCCTAATAGGACAATTTCTTTTCTGTATATTAGAAGGTGGAATGCAAGATTTTTAGTAGCGGAATAAAATGTTGTAAAATAAAAATATCTGTCAGAAAATTCACCACTGTAATTCTCAATAACAACAAAACCAGAAGAAGGAAAAAATGAGAATCTGGTCATGTCATACACAACATTGTATCTGAAATTGTATTTTAACTCAAAACATCTAAATAGATTAAATTAAATATGTATCTTGATATAAATATAGATTTAATCTCTATTCATTTACAATGAACAGTCTTCACAATAATCCTGAAATTCTGTAATGCTCTTTATCGTGGAATAAATTGCTAGGGATGAAAAATAAATGGGCACATTTTAGAAATTATGCTAGTAATAATCCACATAGTCACAAACCCCATGTAATACTAGCATTTAATTGCTAGGACAGCAAGTCCCATACTATGTCCCCAGGAACCAGGCATGATGAGGATAAGGAACCATTGCACCACTGCTCCCTCCAGCCCCTGGCCCCAAACCCATGACTAGCCAATCACTGAACTTTTTCAGGCTAAGCCCACCCTACACAGCTTCAGAATCCTCCTCAATTAAAGGGGAATCAGAATGTGAGATAATATCTATTTGTGAACCCTATTTGAATGTATGTCTGAGAGATATTAATAGGTACAACACCAAAAAGAATCCATAGTCAAACACATTATTTAAATGCCGAATTAAAGTTATACCCACTGGTTTAACAGAGAAAGGCTAGAGCAGGAATAGGAAGACCTGTACTCTAGCCCGACTTTTACTGACCAGCTGGCTATGTGTCCCTGGACAAGTCATTTAACTAATGTGCACATTACCTTCCTAAATCTATAAAACCGGATGGAGAGTGCAGTTATATGTTAAGGCTTCTTGCAGATGTAAAATACTATAATTCTATGTGAAGAAATTATAATTTAAAATAGTTACCCAATTTATTCAAAGCTTTTTAATCAGTATATGGACTAATTTTAATCTAACGAAACAAAGTCGTAGAATAGGCTCATAATAAGAATACATACACTTCGCATAATTTATACTAACTGTAATCTCTACCATCTTATAAATAACATTAATGCAGAAACAACTCTTTTAGGGAGTGGCCAAAACAACATAAAATGAAATGGCCCCCATGTGAGCAGTGTACCCACCTTTCACTTTCATTGTTGCCCAGAAACGTTCCAAATTGTGAGGCATAAGCGTGCTCAAAGAGCATGATGAGGAAATTCTCATTAAATTCAAAAGAACAAGGGAACTGACGAAGTATCTGCCACACGCAATCCAAGAAGAGAAGAAATACAGGCGACTCCCATTTCTGCTTACTATTACAATAGGCCGACTGTGCACAGCGCTGTTGGAACGGGTGACCAGCCTATAAGAAAAGAGGGAAATGATAAGGAAAGAGGGAAAAGACAGTCAGACCCTAGTGAAAGTCCACATTCTATTAAAATTATTTCACACAGGTGCAATGCAACTCCTATTAAATGGAACATCATATAGTTTTGGTGACTGCTATTTAGATTAATGATTTCTTGGTTTAAAACAATTTCCAACTACTTAACCATAAGAACCCAAACTGTCCTTGGAATGCCAAATGGAATAATGAACTTCAGTAATGATAAACTTATAAATTTTTTGTCTGTGTAATTTGGAACATAGTCAAAGAACATAAGCTTTTCAGGTACAAAACAAAGGGCAGTTAACACCTTCTATCTATCCAAAGCATTGCAGACTATTGTCAACTACATAAGCCACACCACTAAATGGAGATAAATATGGGGCTCTGTAGACACACTCTATAAGTCACTCCTGATATTGTTGTTAGTTACATATGGAAAAAAAGTTAGTTATTGTCATGAAGAGATCTTTATGAATATCTTTATATTAGAGATAAAGCCCTCCTTAATGTCCCTCTTTTCCCCCAAAGAACTAGAAGAGTCTGGTATCTACTGACCAAAGGAAATTCAAGAATCACTGGCTCTGGCCCACACAGAACCTGAGTACCACCCTTATCCCAAATCACACCCTTCTAGGAATTTCTTATCTTTGGGTCCTTAAGTGTGACTAAGATAATGCCATGACCATTTTCCAGTAGCTAATGGGATTTTATGCTCATTAAAATGCCAATATATAAGTATATCATACTCATTTGTTTATTTGCTCTGTAACATAAGGAATGTAGTCCAATAGATTTCTACCAAATATTTAAGATGGTCTGGGTTAAACAGAGATAGTCAGTTATCAGGCAGGGTAGACAGAGTACATGTAACAGTATTAACGCATAATAAATCCAAATTGTAACTAGAAAAGCCAGAAATTATTTTCTCCAGAGATACTTCCATTCCAAGATATATTTAAACAGATATTTTTAGTTACAATTGTTTACTACGTTACACAGTGTATGTACATTCACGAATTAACCTCTGCTTTGGAGGATTTCCTCCTGTTTATGAGGCCTTTATTTCAGTTTTCATCCACAGCCTTATGTGACAGCAGTGCTTTGTACTAAGGATAAACAGATGAACTGGGCAAGGTCCCTGACCTCAAAGAAGTCACTTTGTTTTGGTCTAGTTCAGGAAACAAGACACAAAGAAAATGGCCCTAACCATCAAAATGTCATACATTATATCCGCTCCCACACACCAGGATCACGACATCAATTATCAGCTGTTCCACTGCACACAAAACAGCTTTTCTCACCTGCAGCCACTCTCTTTCTATCAGGGCCTCAAAACCACGGATGGTCCTGCTTCTTGGTTCCAAGATGATCTGGGCCAGGGAGGTCACCTGAAGTGTGGAATCAGTGCCTTCTGTTCCATGAATCAATATGGATGCTCCTTCCCTGATAGGAAAATTCAGGGTACAAATGGGATACTCCCAACATGGTATGAGTCCCAAATTTCACACGGCAAGAACCCCTTCAAGCTATAACAAATTTTACAGATTTTTTTTTTTTTTAGCTAAAAGTTTTCTATCTTTACAAAAACAAAAGCAGTCCTTAACACACACAGTAAGCACTTACCTCGTCTGCTTTAATAGTCGATTAAAGGCTTTTCTCATTGAACCTAGAAACATACTTAAAATTATTTTTCTGTATCTCTCTGACCTTGATTCTGCCTTCTCACTATCAGCTAGCTGACTGTAAGGACGCCTTCATCAATTATAATGGAAACAAGTCTTGAACTATACTTTGAGAAACATGAAACAGGAAGAAACAATAATAAAACATTTAAAAAAATAAAATTGTCAATCAATCTAGAAAGGAAGTGGCAATGATACCACAACACTTAGGATGTCTCTGGGACCTCAATATTCTAAAGAGTGTGGGACGAAGCATCAAAAACTAAATTAACTACTTCTCCCCTCTCCTTCTTCCATGTTTTATATTGAAATGACAGTGAAGAAAATTTTAGGCAAAAAAAGAAAAGAAATTCACCACTTTCTCATAAAAGTTTCATGTTTGATTATTACTGTTAATTGTCTTCCCATGTACATATATACTTTGTATAGCTGCAAGGAAAAGTAATTTATTATTATTTCCACTTTTATTATAAACATTTTCCCATGCATCTATGCCATCTTTAGAAGTATTGTATTAATGGTTATTAAATATTGTATTAAGTGAACAACTATAATTTATTTAATCCTATGGTTGGATATTAAGGTTACTGCCAATTTTTGTTACACGGCAGATAATGCACTTAGCTTTTTGCCTTTTGCTGAATTGAGTTAATTTGAAAATAAGCTCCCTGATGTTCACTTATGGCTAGGCTAACAACTCATTTGTAGCATTAAATCTAATGAGTAGCCTGAAAAAGATATGAGCAAATATTTTAAGGCTTCTGATATATACTGAATATATATCTTGTTATCTGTGGTATATTCTGAATTTAATTTATTTAACTTAAGGTCAATTTTTACATTTTTAGTAATTAAATATAAGGGCAGATTTTTATGTAGGTACAAGTAACAAGCTAATATATATCAGAAAAGGGAAACAAAACATTGCAAAATAACCAAAATCTTCAACTTTCCTAGGAGTGTGGAGGTTCTTGTTTGTTTAAGGCAGCAGCTCAAACTAAACGAAGGTGGAGATAACAAATATTGTTCTGCACCTAGACCTGCATCATCTCATTATTATGGCTGAAAACTTGGACAACATGGTGATAAGTGTCTATTACAATTCGTGTTTCATAAGAAAACAGGAGCCTCTGTATTTATCTTGTAAGGGGAAATCTTTTAAACTTAGGCTAAAAAGAAACAAAACCCTTAATAGTAGCACCTCATCATTCTGTATTATTCACTTCCCATATTTTATTAGATAAATGAGCTTCGTCTAAAATAAAAGAACAGTGACAGCCTGGGAATCCTGACTGCAAGCCCATTCTTGGTTCTGTCACTAACTTACCACGTGATTTTAAGCAATCCATTCTATAATCAATTTCTCACTAACCATAAAAAATTACATATATCATTCCCTAATTTGGAAGCATCAATAAAACAAATTAGATTCTCAAAGAAAAGTGCCATCCAACTATGTGGTGGCAATACTTATACCTACCTATTGTTTCAGTGGGAATCCCCTTCTTAAAAAGGGCATGCTAAGCTTCTGCCACAACTTATACCATGCTTCTGCCTCTGTTCAAGTCTTCTGCCTCAAGTCTCAAGGATTAGCAACCTTCAACTGAGTGAATAAACTAAAATCACTTCATATACTTCACATCACTACCATCAGGTTTTCTCAACTTTGAGATCCTGATATAACTGCACACATCGAATAGTTTGTAATAAGATATCTGAGATTAGAAAGGATTATTTTACTGTGTAACAAAATCATATGCTTCCTTTCATTGTAAAAAGGCAAGCTTGGCCCTCAGAGAAGACATAGAAAAACTTCTCACAGTTTCAGAAAAGGAAAATTGGTTGATTAGTAATTTAAGGACTGTATAGAAAAAAATTAGGTCTTTGGTACTTAAAAAAAACTTGTGTCATCAAAGACATATATGTACATGGTTCACAATTCATTCAACAAACATTAATTATCAATTAAGTGACAAACTCTATGCACATACATCATCGATAACTGAATGCCATTGACTATCTTATAGTAATTTATAAAATGATCTGAACATAAGCTATAGAATAGGCCCAAACTTTATTGAGCTTCACTTTATTGCACTTTGCAGATATTGCATTTTTTACAAATTGAAGGTAAGACCCTCTACCAGCATAAAGATTACAACTCACTGAAGGCTCAGATGATGGTTAGTTTTTTTAGAATAAAGTATTTTCTAATTAAGGTAGACACTTTTTTTTTAAGAATACTATTACACACTTAAAAGACTACAGTATAGTTAAACATAACTTTTAAACGCATCGGGACACCAAAAATTCGTGTGACTTGCTTTATTGAGATAGTATTCGATTTATTGCAGTGGTCTGGAACCAAACCCACAATATCTCCGAGGCATATGTTAATATATAAACATATGTCTGGATAAAAGCAAGTCTAGTTAGCAGTGCATGTCCCATTCTGGAGCACTAAAATGTACTTTACCTGTCGATACACTGAGCCACTAGACAGGCAGTTGTCAGAATCTCTTTGATGTGAGTCAGCCAGTTGGAAGACTCCAATTTACTAAGCCATCGGTCCATGTTATGTGTTTGGTCATTACAAGCTTCCACAAGTTTGACTAAGCTCTCCTGAAGAATGTGATACCTTTCAAATATGAGGAAAAGAAAAACAAAACAAAACAAAAACAATGAAGGAAGAAACCAAACCAAAACTCAGCCTCCAATCAATCCAAGAGCAAAAGTAGCTCAAAATACTATAAAATGTTTACCTTGCTATACAATAACCTAAGGATTAAATAATGAAAAGTTAATATTTCAACATGATTGCAAAGATGCTTAAAATGTCTGTCAAGGTAATTGTTCCTCATCCTAATAGATTAAACACCAGTCGAAGAGCTGAATTATCTGATTGGGGAGAGAGCCAGAACACTGCATTTTGACAGGTCAGAGATAGCACCACTGACATCTGCAATCCTACTCCAAAGGGTCTACCTGGTACTATCAGCAGGGGTGCCCAAAGCCAGCTCCGACTCCCACCCACCTACCCAAAGTACCTACTATAAACCACTAATTGCAAGCATAAACAAGAGAGGTAGAGGAAACAGGGTGTGAAAATAGGTGGGTATGGGGGAAATTAAATGTCTAAAGTCTTTGACTAGGAAAATATAGTTATCCATAGCCTATCTGGATAAGTTTGGTGACCACTGATCTCTAAGTAGAGGAGCAGACCTTGTGGGGATGAAATTTCAGAGCGGACTTGAAGAAACAGTGCTATCTGACTAAAACTCACCTGTGAGCATCCAAGGTAAGTTTTCTGTTCATCTTACAAAACACGACGACAGGATAGCCAATTTTGGACTCTAAGTTAATGTTTAGATTCATTTGAAAACTTGTGATTTTTGAACAGCTAAAGGTTCACCCACTCTAATTAGCTTCAAATAAGAGCCCATCACTGTCTCCAGAATCTTTTACCTCTCAATGGACTTATGAATCCGCCTCCACTGGGGATAATGAGCTTCTTGCTCAAAGCCACCTCCTTTGGCTCTAGCTTGCTGAGCTACATTTAGAGATCGAGTATCAATGATGTAGCCACGCTTTCCTGCTCTGAGGGTAGCATTGATCAGCTTCTCATCTTCTTTGCACCGTCTCCCATTTGTGCCAGTCAGTGGCTGACCACTTCGCATAATTACCTAGAATCACAATAAAATTTAAAACTTAAGCTTTAGCTGGGTAGTTAAGTTGGTTAGAGCATCATCCTACTACAACAAGGTCACAGGTTCCATCCCCAGTCAGGGCACATACAAGAATCAACCAATGAATGCATAAATAAGCAGACAAGAAGTCAATGTTATTTCTCTCTCTTTCTCTCTCCCCTTTTCTCTCTCAAACACAAAAAACTTGATAGTAGCTGCATTTAAAGTTTTTGAAAACAGAAGTAAATTAGCTAGATTAAGGGTACTTCAAAAATAAGTGGGATGGATCTGATCCTAAAACAAAGATACATTTCTATTTATTGACAAAGTTAATAACTGTAAAACAAAAATAAGCCTTGCACTTTCAAATGATTTTTCTTCCCACTATCTCAAAATACTTTCACATAATATTTTAGTTCCTTTTAAAGATGAGCTATTATAATACATTTAGTCAGTGAGTAATTATCCAGTTGATCTAGCCCTGTAATGAAGATAATAATAATGGCCTATGCACCAGTAAACTTTTGCTTCAACTACCTAAACTTAGGGTTGGCAAGAATTATAAAGAAAAAGGCACCAATGGCAAAATAAAAAAAGTTTACTCATTATTCTTGTTTTGGGAATCATCTTCAATATCTTGAAAGCTGCTTGGTATTACTTATCCTCCAGTAGCCCTCTTCCATCCTTTTCAGTATTCCAGGACTTAACCACTTGTCTCCAGATATTATGAACTATATATTTTGAAGGTTTGCTTTTGAAACTTTTCTCAAGAAATCAGTAACTGTTACACTGATCTCTTCCTGGTGAATGGCTTGGAGTTATTTCAACTTCACCCCATTATATACATTGTTATCTTAACTACCCTGAAATTTAACATGATCAAGAAAGGTCATTCACAGGATGACAATAGCTAACTCTCAGATGGCATTCACCATGTAAATGGATACTCAATATTTAACATCAATTATTAAAATACTTTGTAATGAACCCTAGTAAAAACAGATACACTATTAAGCAAGCAGAATAGACGGCCTGATGCAAAAATAGCAGATTTTTAGAAATCTTTTTATCTTAAATATCCATGTTTGACTTAATACCAGGGGAAAAGAAAAATAGGTGATAATAATTTATCCACCAATTTACTATTGGTCTCAAAATGAAGCAGTTCATTGACTGAGAAAAAGTAGAGGACAGAAACAGATTTAGAAAATATCTAGGAAACAAATACACCGCAAGCACTTGCCTATTCAATTCCTGATGCCCATGTTTACTTACTGTGACTAATGACATGTGCCACTCTTCTCCCTTTTGAAAATAAAAACTTCTGCTCAATTTACCAGTATCTTACCATTATTCTGATCAGAGAAATTTACTTTTCTGCCTGAGAACATTAATTTAAATAGCACATGAACATTATTAGTTCGCTTTGTATTGAGTCCTGAGGATAAACCTAGCTGGGCTTTTCTAAGGTTGAGCAGCATCACAGAAAGAATTCAAAGTCATAAACTGATCACAGAAAACACTCTACTCCCAATTCCCTGAATTTTAAATGAAGGAAGTCCTAGCAGGAGTGACTAACCACTTCAATGGACAGGTACATAGAGAAGGGAACCATTTCTAAGAAAAAATCCTCAAACCAAGTCTTTCAGTAGACTAAGCAGCAGTACTGTACACTTACCATTCCATTTTTTTTATGATAATAGCTGAGTACTGGGAAGCGTCCTCCATGTCGAAATGTAGCCACCTTCCGAAGAGCTTCATCATCAATGGATTTGGGTACTATGACAATTGGCGGGTAAGAGGGGCAGACCGCAAATTCCTTATTAACATAGCTTAACCTCCAGTCACTGGTCTGAAAAACACATAATATTTCAGAGCTAGTATCTCAGTGTCACAAAATAATCTGAAAAAATTTAAAGGACCTTAGAGATCAATTTTCATACAATGAAGAAGCCATCTCAGAAATTTAATAGAAGGATATCTATCAATACTTAGATACTTCCAGAGAAAACAAGCTCCATTCTTTAGTCAGCTTTCTGCAATGCTATATATCCCCAGTTCCTAGAAAGTTCTTCCTCATATTTAGCAACATTTGTTGCTCTACAACTTCCTCTATTGGTTTTTACCATGATTTCAGTACAAGTTCCCTATCTTACATGACATCCCATCAAATGTGTGAGAGACAGTTGTTTCTCCCTTCGTCTTCTATTCTCCAAGTTAAATATATTAAGTATATCCATGACTATCAGGGCCAACATCATCTCATTCATCCTCTTAAAGTATAGCAACAGAAAGACCGTAATACTTCATATAATGCTGAACCAGAACAGAAGAGAATAGAGCTACTACTTACTTCAAATCCCTTGTTCCTTTTCTATTATTTAAAAAAGAAGAGCCCTAGCTGGTTTGGCTCGGTGGATAGAGCATCAGCCTGTGGACTGAAGGGTCCCAACTTCAATTCCAGTCAAGGGCACATGCCCGGGTTGTGGGCTCGATCCCCCGTGCGGGGCATGCAGGAGGCAGCCAATCGATGATTCTCTCACATCATTGATGTTTCTATCTCTCTCTTCTTGTCCCTTCCTCTCTGAAATCAATAAAAATATATTTAAAAAATAAAAAAGGAGAAAGCTCTGGTTGGTGTTACTCAGTTGGTTGAGTGTTGTCCCATGCACCAAAAAGTTCTATTCCTGGTCAGGGCACATGTAGGCTCTATCCCCAGTAGGGGCATGCAGGAGGCAGCCGATCGATGGTTCTCTCTCATAGATGTTTCTCTTTCCCTCTCCCTTCCTCTCTCTCTCTAAAAAAATCAATAAAAACATATTTTTAAAGAAATTAAAAAAGAGAAACCAGTACAAGGTGTGATGCTGAGTTCAGTGCTATGAGAAAAGGCATGAGTAAGTCAAATGCACCTTATCATTCATCAAAAGGAAGTAAAGTAAGGTGTTGTGTTATTTCTCAACTATTATCCATAGTTTTCTCAAAAGTTACTCACAGCTGAAGAGTAGAGCTCAAATTCTTGCTCAGGAAGGAAAGAATGCCAGCCATCTTCTATCACTTCAAACATGGGCCGGTAAAAGAAAGGGTACATCAGAGTGATGGAGTCCAGGGTAGATAATGCCTAGGGGGTAAAAAGGAAATAAAGAAAGGAAAAAGGAACATACCACAATTTGAAACACTTTCTGACTGCCAAATTGGTATTAAACAAATATGACCTACTAATGATGGGCATATTTGTCTAACATTATATTTATCACTAGATACAATTTTAGCTTACTGAAGCTAATTTCCATGTTTCTGGAATCTAATAAGGTATCTGACAAATAACATATACTCAATTAGCATTTGCTGAATGAACAGAATTTTAAAATGTGCATGCCTATTCTAGAAGAAAAATGAGATAACTTTGACATCATTTAATAAAGCCTAATAAAACAGTTTAAATACTTTTTGGGGATCAGAGAACAAACAGGTTTTGGTAGTAAAGCCTTGGCTCAAAATCTAGTTTATCAACTATATAAACATTTTAAAATAATTTAAAATCAGCATCTGTGCCCAGCGGGCATGTTTCAGTGGTTGAGCATAGATCTATGAACCAGAAGGTCACGGTTCGATTCCCAGTCGGGTTTCGGGCTCCATCCCCAGTGAGGGACGTACAGGAGGCAGCCAATCAATGATTCTCTCTCATCATTGAAGTTTCTATCTCTCTCCCTCTCCCTTCTTCTCTGAAATAAAAATATCTTTTACAAAAATAAAAAATAAAATAAAATCAACATCAGTGATAACTGTAAAATAGGGTGTTAGAGCAGACTGGAGTCAGACTGCTGGACTCAATTTCCAAACCCCAGTGCAATAGTAATTAAGTTATGTAACTGCTCCATGCCTCAATTTCCTCAGCTGTAAAATTGGGGAAATAATAGTATCTACCTCATAAGGCTGTTACAGGCATTCAGAGAGAGAGAGTGTGTGGGCCTAGAGCAGTGCCTGGCACATAATAAACTCTAAAATAATCTTAGCTATTACATGGTCCACATATTATATACTCCACATATGCCCTATCAATGTTCATTCCCTACCTAGAGTGATATGCCATTTGGTCAGGTATCAGCATATCTTTATGCTACACTGACCCATTTTCAAGCCAGGACAATAACTCCACGTTCCCACAATGAGCCTATAATCATCTGCAGCACTTGAATTCTGGGTGGCAACCCCAGAAAGCTTGACTGGACAGAAACAATGGACAGACAGAACATCCTCCATTGAGTGGCAGTTTCATCCTTCAGAGAGGGTAATTATGGAAAGAATTTCTATGGTGGAACAAAAAAGCACCAAAATCAATTAACATAATTCAAACTGCAGTAATTATAGAGACCCACACCTGGAGGTTAGAGGGCCTAACATCATGCTAATACCCCAAAATTCTCAGAATGAAGCTACCTCTTTCTAGGTCATAGAAAGACCAAACACAAAAGGATGGGCACATGACTTATTAAAAACATAGACTGAACATGTCATTCAGCAAAAACATCCCCATCCAAAGTTATTCTTCTTTCTGTCCATAAATCATGAAGCCTTCCTCCAAAGCTCATAAAACAGAAACTATGGAGAAGCATGGCTCACTAATCCATTATCTACTTCTACATGTCTTTGGCTGCCAGTCACACTAAACAGAAGCGGAAAAGCCAGTATCCATATCTGATATAGGCCAGGGCTATTATTAGTCAGTTCAAACATTATTTTATTCATTTGTTTATTTTTAAGATATTCTTTGCAACATTTAGAAAAAATTTCATCTTTACTGAAATACAATTGATAAATAAAACTGTAAAATATTTAAAGTGTACTATATAATACATGCACATAGTGAAGGGATTCCTCCCCCACACTGAGTTGACACACTATCACCTCACATCACCTTTTGCTGTTGTTTTTGAGAACACTTAAGTTTGACTCTTTCAGCAAATTTCATTCAAACAATATAGTGTTTTGAAAAATAGTCACCATGTTATGCACTAGACCCACAAGCTTTATTCATCTTATAGCTGAAACTACTTTCTATTCTCTATTTCTATGATTTTGGCTTTACTTTTTAAGATCCCATATATAAGTGATACAATGCAGTACTTGTCTTTGTCGGTCTGGCTTATTTCACTCAGCATAATACCCTCTAGTTTCATCCATGCTGTCGAAAATGGCAGGATTACTTTCTTTTTTTAGGCTGAATAATTTCTCTAATATTTTCTCTCTCTCTCTCTCTCTCTCTCTCTCTCTCTCTCTCTCTTTTCTTTATTCATCCACATCCATCAACACTTAGGTTGTTTCCATACCTTGGCTATTATGAATAATGCTGCTATGAACACGGGAGTACAGGTATCTCTCCAAGATAATGATTTTGTTTCCTTAGGTACATACCCAGGAGTGGAACTGCTGGATCATATGATAGTTCTATTTTTAATTTCTTGAGGAGCCTCCATATTGTTTTCCATTATGGCTGGTACAATCATTATTTTAAATGCAAGTAAGACAGCACCACTCTGGCAGGCAATAAGCACTTGTGATTGTATTTTATGTCACTAGAGATAGGACTTTTCCTTTAAACACATTAATGCTGAAAGAACTAAAAACATTTCAACCCCCAAAGGAGTTGAAAGTACACAGAAAACAGCTTCATCAGACTTCCTGCTATAATTTAGAAAACTAAGCATTTGCCAGTTATCCTTCCAATGGGATTCTATTTGTGACAACAGAATATATTTGAGCATATGGACTCCTGATCACAAAGAATAGCTCAACTATGCTATATAAGAATTTCACTTATTACTCCCAAATTATGTCAAAATGTATTTGGGGGAGGGAACTGGAAGACAGTAGAAGGCTAGAGGCCACGTTCACTATGTGTATTTACTAAACTGTAAAAAAAGAAAGAGAAGAGGATTCTCATTCTGACGTCAAATTATGAGAATGGCTCATAATGTATGGCTTCTTTTCAGCCATAACGACTTCCATATAATTAGTCATTTTCTACAGAGCATTCGGTAACATCTACAGCTAACTAAAAAACTGGTTAGCATTACTTAGCTAAATAAATGCAATCAGAAAGAGGAATAATAAGCCTTGCCCTATTTCTCCATCACTACGCTTCACCATGGGCCACTTCACTAACACACACCAATCAGCTATCTTACAAGTTAGAAAAGGGATAAGAAAAATGTAGATAGGTCAATGAAAACCCAACCCCACAACTGAAAAAACAAACAAACAAAAAAAACACAACCCAAAAACCACATGCTTAACTGCAGTGGGTCAGCAGCATTCTCCTGCTCAAATAACAGGACTGTATTTCAATTTAACAGCCTAGAAGCCTTTGGCATTTCTTACTCATGTTAGTGAATTCAGCCAAATCAACATTACTGTGTTACTTCCAAATGACAGCTATGTAAGACAGTTTGGCTCATCTTCTCATTTCCTTAAGTAAAATTTAGCAAACTCAGAAAAATGTTGCCTACCAATTTTTGCAGTACCACAACAGTTGTTCCTTTATTTTTTTCTTCATGTTTAAAAAAACAAAATCCTAGTTACAGATTTTTAAGCCTTTCTGCCCCCTTGTAATAGTTAAAGCAATAACATTTGTTTCGGACACAAAGCTCAGATTAGTCACTTAAAGACAGAACAAAAATCAGCATGTCTCTATAGTTATCAAGAAAATATTATAAACATAAAGTTAATTGCTACAATTTAGCAGCAGTGATTTAAAATAAGGCAATTTAAAATTTAAGTGCATATCAATATAGTTGGTCAGAATGGGGAAGGATATAGTGTGAGCTCTTCAATTTAAATATTAAATTATCGAAGTAAAATTTCTATTATTTATAATCTGAACAGATATTCAATATTATTTAAACAAATAGAAAACAAACACATCCTATCTTAAGCAAATCTGATATATAGAAATTCAGATTTACTAAAAACAAACAAGAGATAATAATCATCAGTGATAATTACTTCCTTTATAAAAGAAATAACTTTTTTTTAAAGTCTCACCATATACATATACATATATGTATACATATACATACAATGGAATATTACTCAGCCTTAAAAGGTAAGGAAATTGTCACATGCTAAATATGGATGAACCTGGAAGAATAAGTAACCCTAAAATCCTATTACATTCCTATAACAATGAATCAGGGTGACGCTTTTCCTATCAGTTTTTAATATTTGAGTTATAGAACATGAGCAAATATTTAATGAAGAAACATAAGAGCTACAATGAGTCAGAATATAAGGCTTTTTAAATTACTTTTTAGTTTCAACACATTTTGCTTCCAAAATGCTTACCTCAATGGAACTGGCTATATTCAAACATTCCTCCATTCCAGGAATATCCAACTGAATTATTCGAAAATCTTTACACTTTATGATGATGGTACCCAGTGGCCCCACAAATCTGTAAAAAAATTATAAATTATGGTTAAGAACATATAGGTTTCTAACTTTAAGCATATGATTATTTCTGTGAAAAGAGAATGTAGTTATAATCATCATCTATATTAAACTATACAACTTTCTTCTCCCTAATTAATCTAAGGAAAAGTCAAGCCTGCATCATAAAAATGTGAGCCACAAGTTATTTAAAATCTATATTGAAAAAAATTTCAAACATAAAGTAATTTATACTAGGCCAAATCATCTAACAAAGATTATTTGGGGCCTGGCCAGTGTGGCTCAGTGATTGAGCATCAGTCCAGGAACCAGGAGTTCAAGGTTCAATTCCCAGTCAGAATAAACCTGGGTTGCAGGCTTGATCCCCAGTAGGGGGCATGCAGAAGGCAGTCAATCAGTGATTTTCTCTTATCACTGATGTTTCTATCTCTCTCTCCCTTTCCCTTCCTCTCTCTGAAATCAATAAAAATATATTTTTTAAAAGCAAGTATTACTGTAACAGTGGTTTGTAACTACACTTTTTGTTTTCTACCTAATTTAAGAGACTAATGCACTACATGAATTATTAGTTTATGTACTGGGGCACACAACACATAAAGATGTAATTCTGTAACATTAGCAATGAAAAGGGGGTGAGGACAGAACTGTAAAAGGGGTAGAGTTCTGCATATTACAGAAGTTAAGCTGGTATAATTTCATATTAGAATATTATAACATTAGGATGTTAAATGTAATCCTCAGTGTAGCCACAAAGACAATAGCTACAGAATATACTCAAAGGTAAATGAGAAAGGAATTTAAACATTTCACCACAAAAAAATCAACTATATACAAGACAGTAATTCAGGCAATGAGGGACAAAAAAAGCTATAAAGCATATAAAAAACAAATAACACATTAACAGAAGTACCTCCTTATCAATACAGTAAGTTCTCACTTAATGTCATCAATAGGTTCTGTGACTTTAAGTGAAACAATGTGTAATAAAACCAATTTTACCATAGGCTAATTAATATAAACAAGAGTTAAGTTCCTATGGCATCTCATCAATGTTATAACAAAACGACACTGAACACAATTATGTCATTCAAGGACTTGCTATAGGTACTTTAAATGTAAATGGGTTAAACTCTACAATTAAAATACAGAGATTGGTAGAATGGTTAAACACACATGATCCAACTATATGCTGTCTTACAAGAGACTCAGTTGGGATACAAAGACAAACAGGTTGAAAGTGAAAGGATAGAAAAAGATATTACATGTAAATAGTAACCAAAAGACAGCAGGCTATACTAATATCAGACAAAATAAGCTTTAAATGAAAAATGGTTCAAAGAGACAACAAAGGACATTATCTATAATAATAAAAGTATAATATGCTAATTAGACCAGACAGCCGAACGACCTTCCAGATGACCTTCCGGATGAAGCTGGGACTGTGAGGGCAGAGGCAAGCTGCTGCGAGTGTGAGGACTGAGCCCCTTGCATGAATTTCGTGCATCAGGCCTCTAGTATATTAATAAAAGGTTCAACACAGTAAGAAGATATAACACTTATACACACTTATACAACTAACGACAATCAAAATATATGAAGCAAAAACTGACAGAGTTGAAGGGAGAATAGAGAGTTCTATAATAATAGTTGGAAACTCTAATACCCTACTCACAATAATGTACTGAACAACCACAGAGAAGATAAGTAAGGAAATAGAGGATTTAAACAACACTACTACCCAACAACAACAGTACACATATTATTCTCAAGCGTACATGGAACATTTTTCAGGATATGGAGTACATGTTAGGCTTCTAATCAAGTCTTAATAGATTAAAAAAGACAGACATCATACTAGGTATAGGCATACCTCAGAGATATTGAGGGTTCAGTTCCAAACCACCATAATAAAGCAAGTACTGCATTACCAGTATAGTAAGTTGTAATCCAATGTGAAGCATAATAAAACGATGTTTGTCTGGTATCTTTGTGACCACAATAGGATACAGTTAGAAATCAATAACAAATGGAAGGCTGAGAAATTCACCATATTGTGAAAATTAACACACTTTTAAACAACCAATGGATCAAAGAAGAAGTCACAAAGGCAATTAGAAAATACTTAGAGACAAATGAAAACAAAAACACAACATTACAAAACTTATGGGACACAGTGAAAGCCGTATATATTATATATACATGGTTTAAGGAAGTACTTCTTAAGTAAGACTTAAAAAAACACCAACCGTAAAGTAAGAATTGACAACTTTTTCATTAAAATTAAGGACTTCTGTTCAACAAAGACCACCACAGAAAAGTTAACAAATAGGTGAGAGTCTAGGAAAAGACATTTGCAATATCTAAGTGAAGAATTAATATCTAGAGAGTATACAAGGAACTGGCGCAAATCAACACAAGGCAACAAACCCAGTTCTTCACATAAAGGAAAACATTTTTTAATTGAATTGCTAACAAATATACAAAGAAATACTTAAACTCACCAGCAATTAGAGAAATACAAATTAAAACAAAGAGATATATTTCACAATCATTAGACTGGCAAAAATTAGGAAGACAATAATACCTAATATTGGTTAAGAATGTAAGAGAGCAAAGTAGAATAGTCATTTTGGAGAGCTGTCTAGCATTACTTTGTGAAATGAATTATGCATCTACTTTCTGGCTTCCTCCCATCCTAAGCACAATCTCAGGCATATGGACTATAATGGGACCCAAGTATGTTTATCCGAGTTGTTTGTGATAACAGGGAACTGGAGGTTACCTAAAGGGTCAGATAAATGTTGTAGACTCTTTGGAATTCTATACTTCAGCCAGGAGCAGTGAAATGAATATATACACAGCAATATGAAGAGATTTTGAAAAAGAGTACTGAGTTAAAATGTTGAGAAATAGAAGATCTACAACATGATCTTACTTTGGTAAATTAAACTCACAAATGCATGTGTGCACATACCCACACACAAGAGTGCTATATACTTACAGAGATATACATATAACCAAGGACAAACAGCAACACTTAACATAGTTACCTAAAGGGATTGAGGATGACACAGAAAATTCTAGTGAAAATTAGCACTAAAGAAGAATAAAACAAAACACTGAGAAAACCTTATAATGAATCAATGATGGAAATGATGAGTCATCAACTGAGTAGGAGTAACTCAAGTGTCTATATCTAAGGTCCATAAAAAAGAAAAAAAGTACAATTGAAAAACTTGTTTACAGCCTTCTCTTCTGAAAGGATCAAATAAAATCATATATGCAGTGTACAGGAATGTATTTTATAAGCTTTAAAGCATTATTCAATATGAATTTCTACTAGATATGAGAGGGGTTGTCTTTCTCTTATGTGATAAACTGAGATTCATAGAGGTTAAGTAGCTTGTCCAAGGGCACCTATCTAACAAGAGACAAACTGAAAGAGTCATCCTTAATACTACTCTCCCTCTCACACCCCATTTACAATGATCAGCATGGCATGGCAGCTAAGCCTCGGAAATACATCCCAAATCTGTCTGCTTCTCCACTAATTCCACTCTAAGTCACCATCAACTTTAAAATATATATATTTTTACATTTTTTTCTTGATTTCAGAGAGGAAGAGAGAGGGAGAGAGAAACATCAATGCAATGATGAGAATCATTGATCGGTTGCCTTCTGCATTGAGCCCCAAGCCCAGGCATATGCCCTGACAGGGAATGGAACCGTGACCTCCTGATTCATAGGTTGATCCTCAACCACTGAGCCACGCCAGCCAGGCAGTCACCATCACCTTTTACCTGAACTACTCAACAGTCTCCTAACTGGGCCTGCTGCTTCCACTCCTGCTTCTCTAGAATCCATTTTCCGCCAGAGGCCAGGATCATCTTCTAAAAAGTCTATCAACTGCTACTTCCTTATTTCAACTCTTCAAGGGCTTCCCATGAAAACCATCACAATGGCATATAAGGCCCTGCTCATCCCTCTAACCATAGTTTCTGCTGTCCCAGTAGCCTCTACATCTTGCTCACTGCCCTCCAGCCACACTGGCCTCTTTGTTTTTCCTAGTTCATGCCAGCATGTTCCTGTCTCAGGTTTTTGTATCTACAGTTCCCTGACTGAAATGCTCTTTCCTCTGATATTCACATTGCTAGCTTCCTCCATTCAGATGTCATTCATTCAAATGCCATTTGTCTTCCTGACATTCTCTATCCTCCATCTTCCTTCCTGGCACCTATTGCCTGACATTGTCATATATTTACTAGAGGACCAGTGCACAAATTCGTGCACAGGTGGGGTCCCTCAGCCTGGCCGGTGATCCGGGTCCATTGGGGCTGGCCGGCCAGGGGGAGGGACCGCAAGAGGTTGGCTGGCCTGCCCCAGGAGGTTGGCTGTGGGAGCACACTGACCACCAGAGGGCAGCTCCTGCACTGAGCGTCTGCATCATAGTGACCGGTCAACTGGTCATTTGGTCGACTGGTTGCAACAGTTGCTTAGGCTTATACAGAGAGAGATTTGTTGATTTATCTGATGTCCATCTCTTCCACAGTACATAAGCTCCTCACCTGTCTTAGTTACCACTGCATTTGCTCAGTACATAGAAGACACGTCGAAGTGAATATTTCTGAAAGCAATAAACAACCTCTGACCTGACCACCTAGCTCATACTTTCTATTACATCATGCTGCTCCCCAGGAAAAAAAGACAAATGTGTGTACAGCTTATCATTTATCCCCTAAAAGATTAAAAGGCCCATGTCTTATATACTACCTTAAGCCTACCAGACCCAGCATGTAGTAATGCTAGGTAAATATGATGAAGTGAAAGAGTGAAAAGCAACCATAAAAAGAGGTAAGTCATGGAGAGAAACCAAGATGGCGGCATAGGAAAACACCTGAAATTGCTGCCTCGCACAAACACTGGCTGAGTGGAAATTCTACAACTAGAAGGAAAGAGAAAAGAACACTGAGACTCAGAGGAGGTGCAGAAGTAAAGTACAGAGGTACGGAAGTGTGCACAGAAAGGACTGTCAACTGAGGGAGGGAGACACAAGCTCCCGACTGCTCTGAACTCCAGTTCTGGACTCATACGGAGAGAAACTGGACTGTCTGGCATCGGGCAGAACTCGAGGGCGGCTTTCTCTCAGAGGTGCCTGCAGCAATTACCGCGGGACACTGAGACCCGGGACCTCTTAGGGCAGGGCTGAGGATCAGCCATATCTGTTTGCTCTGCCCTGTTGATTCCCTGAGACCCCGCCCCACCCAAGCTGTGCGCAGAGGCTTTTGCATATGAATGGCCTGGCCCTTTGCAATCTAAAATTAACCTAACAAACTGCAGCTGGGTCAGAGAGACCCAGAACATCCAAAAGAAGGCCCAAGGCCCCACAGCAGCTTGCATTGCTTCACAGCTGGGCCTCATCTGGGCACCTCCAAACCCCAAACAAGGAAGAGTAATCTGCAGATCTCTCCATAGCTCCTGCTGGGTAGCCTCAGGAAGAGGCTAAATTAGCACTTTCTTATAGATCCAAGAGCCAGTGTACCCACTGGTTAGAGTGGAACCATCCAGATTACAACTCCTCAGATCCATAAGGGACATACTCAGGGGGCAGACTCAGTGAGCACCAAAGTCCCACTGAAGCAAGTCTTGCCCCATAAGGGTGTCTCCAGCACAGAAGTTCTCTCACCATAGACACAGCTGATTCTCACAGCCAATTGTCCTGGAGGTCAATTCCTCCCAGTGATACCTACAACAATCAAGGCTGAACTACAAGACTGTGCACAAAGCCCACAAAGGGGTGCACCAAGAGTGTCCACCTCAGGTAATTGGGGAGGCTGAGCCACTGGGCCCTATAGGACACCTAGCACACAAAGCCACTCTATCAACACAGGGAAGCATAAAAAATGAGGAGACAAACAGGTCACAAATGACAGAAATGGAGGAAAGCAAACTACTGGATATAGAGTTCAAAACCATGGTTATAAGGTTACTCAAGAATCTTCTAGAAACCGCCAATAAATTTAGTGAGACCCTCAAAGATATGAAAAAGGACCAACTAGAAATTAAGCATACACTGACTGAAATAAAGAATAATATACAGAGATCCAACAGCAGTCTAGAGGATCACAAGAATCAAGTCAAAAATTTGAAATACAAAGAAGCAAACACCCAACCAAAAAAGCAAAAAGAAAAAAGAATCCAAAAATATGAAGATAGTGTAAGGAGCCTCTGGGACAACTTCAAGCGTACCAACATCCAAATTATAGGGGTGCCAGAAGAAGAGAGAGAGCAAGATATTGAAAACCTATTTGAAGAAATAATGACAGAAAACTTCCCCTACCTGGTGAAAGAAATAGACTTATAAGTTCAGGAAGCGCAGAGAACCCCAAACAAAAGGAATCCAAAGAGGACCACACCAAGACACATCATAATTAAAATGCCAAGGGCAAAAAACAAAGAGAGAATCTTACAAGCAGCAAGAGAAAGAAACTCAGTTACCTACAAGGGAGTACCCATATGACTGTCAGCTGATTTCTCAACAGAAACTATGCAGGCCAGAAGGGAGTGGCAAGAAATATTCAAAGTGATAAATAGCAAGAACCTACAACCAAGATTACTTTACTCAGCAAAGCTATCATTCAGAATTGAAGGTCACATAAAGAGCTTCACAGATAAGAAACAGCTTAAGGAGTTTATCACCACCAAACCAGTATTATATGAAATGCTAAAAGATATTCTTCTTTAAGAAGAGGAAGAAGAAAAAGGCAAAGATAAAAATTATGAATAACAAATACATATCTATCAACAAGTGAATCTAAAAATCAAGTGAATAAAAAATCTGATGAACAGAATAAACTGGTGAATATAATAGAATCAGGGGCATAGAAAGGGAGTGGACTGACAGTTCTGAGTGGGGGGAAGGGAGAGGGGGTGCGGGAAGAGACTGGACAAAAATCATACACCTATGGATGAGGACAGTGGGGGAGGGGGGGTAAGGGCAGAGGGTGGGAACCGGGTGGAGGGGAGCTATGGGGGGAAAAAAGAGGAACAACTGTAATAATCTGAACAATAAAGATTTATTTTAAAAAAAAAGAGGTAAGTCAGAAAGAAAAATGTGAGTCCTGGCTTTAAGGGACTAATATATGTAACTATCCAAATACAAATTTTAACATAAATTTATGAAAGAGCTATAATTAAAGAGCTATAGGATTTCAAAGTTAGTTGTGTGACTAACAGAAGAATCTATGAAAGAGATGGCAGTTAAAATGGTTAAAATGAATACTGATCGATGGGTAACAATTGGATGATAGCCTATAAACTCCTGAAAGAACTATATTTTATTCACGTTGGTGTCCTTACTACCTCACAAAATATCTGCAATATGACATTCAATAAACGTTTAAGAAACTTGGGAGGAGCAAGGCACGCCCTCTATTTTCTTCAGTGTCAGTATAATATAGACATGAGCCCTGGCAGGTGTGGCTCAGTTGGTTGGAGTATCATCTTGTACATCGAAAGGTTGTGGGCTCGATTCCTGTGAGGTGGATGAGCAAAAATAGCGAAGACTGGCTAGTAAAAAAAAAGTTCATGAAAGGGGATGGCAAGAACTAAGGTGAGAAAATTAGGTGACAACAACATGGAGTGCCATGAGTGACAATCTTTATTATGCAGGCAAGGAGAGAACACTGTAAACTCTTACCAGGAGGTGATGATATGGGGAGTCTAATAGGAGACCTCTGTTTGAAAAAATAAATTTATTACCACTTCACCCATACTGTTTAAAATTCTACCACTAGGAATTATTTTCTCTTAAGGCATAACCTTGTTAGGAATCTTCTTTTTTTTTTTTTTTTTTAAATATATTTCATTGATTTTTTACAGAGAGGAAGGGAGAGAGATAGAGAGTTAGAAACATCGATCAGCTGCCTCCTGCACATCTCCCACTGGGGATGTGCCCGCAACCCAGGCACATGCCCTTGACCGGAATTGAACCTGGGACCCCTCAGTCCGAAAGCCGACTACGCTCTATCCACTGAGCCAAACCGGTTTTGGCAGGAATCTTCTTAATATGCAAATCCTCTTGAGAGGTCATAGAAAAAGCCATTGTCATTCGCTTATATGTTAGTATTAAGTTGGATAATCAATTTATCTTCTCCTGACTAGAGTGAGTACACAGCCATTGGGGAAATGGGAATTTTGACTTCACTCTGAGACACTACTTTGGAAAGACAGGGTGCAAAAACAGAGGTTAATTAATACCGTTGCTTAAATGCCAACTCTGTTCTTTCCAAAAGCAGAACTGAGTAAAGAGAAATAAAAGACATTATAATCTCCCAATGTGTGAAATATTAAATGGGTGGCACAAAAGGTAATAAATAAGGAAAAATGTACATAATCAACTGAACATTTTTGGGGGTGGGGTGGGGTAGGGTTTTGTGGAATTTAGACACTACATACTGAGTTGAGTTTTCCTCAAAAGTGGCAAATAATGACTTTACCTAAATCACATTGAATCACAACTTCATGAATAATTGTGATGCACAATTATTATTCAAAGAATATGATGGTGCTAGGAGAAGAAATTTAAAAAGAAAGTCACAGAAATAGTGTTATCTACCAAAAAATAATATCAGGATAACAGCCATGTGATAACCCTGGGGCTTCCATCCAGATTTAAGAGAAGCCAGGGATCTCATGTAGATGGTTTTCTGCTTTCTACAAGTCAAATCCTCAATCTAGGCCGGACAGGGCTTACTTTGCTGGCTGGTTTGCACGCAAGGAAAACACTGGGGCGCGTTTCCTCTGGGGTCCACCAAGGGACCCCAGGTTCCCAGCGGAATGGGGGGTGGGATGAGCACTCACCGCTTGTCGATGGCATCGATGTTTGAATGGAGGAGCCATAACTCCTCCGTGTTGTCCTGCCGGGAGGACAGGATCAGGTGGTGGCCAGTTAGACACAAGGTCCCCTCAACGGCGGGATAGAATGGTCGGTGGAGCACCACATTGTCCACCCGCGGGGTCTTAATCAGCTCCGCGAACTCCATGGTCCCCGGCGGCCCGAGCCAGGGGACCGCCGCGTCCCGGGGATGGAAGGCGGTTACACCGCCGCAGGGCTCAAGAGAATGACCCGGCGCGGGGCTGGCCGGAGGGGCGGGGTCCTGGGCGGGAAGGCCGGGCCCCGCCCCAGGCCAGGGTGGGCTCGGCGAGGCCTGCGGCCACTGTCACTGGCTGCCGGGGTGTTCCTGCCGCACCTCCCGGTCCTCCGCGGACCAAGGACTAGGCCCGAGAGAACGTCCCCGCGACAGGCCCAGCAGCCGCCGCCCAACCTGGGGACCTGGCCTGGATGGGCGGGCCGAGAGGAGAAGGAGGAAGCTGTTTTAGGGCCAGTTTCCGAGCCCCAGCCACTAGGGACTCCTGGCGGAAGTAGCTGCTCCCAGCCGGACCTAGAGCAACTCTGGGCGGAAGCGGCGGAGCTCGAAACTCGGAAGACAGGAAGTCAGATCCGGAAGTCGCTCCCCGCCTGGGTCCGTAGAGAATGCCTCCGGAAACATAGTCCAAGTCGAAGATTTGTGTTCCTACTAGGAGAAGGCTCTTCTTTGCCTTCATGGCTACAGCTGTACCCCTTACACCCTTCAAATATTCCGTATCTGAAAAGGCCGGGGAAGATGGGACGACGAGAAGAGGTCCCTGACCTCCCTCCCTCCCTCAACTTGAGTAGTAAGCCCTCCAATGGCTCTTCAGAGCTCGGGCTGCCATCAGTTGTGGCGATTTCCATCCATTCGCGGTGAAGAGATTGCAAGTGTGGGATGGAATCGGTGATTGTGACCCCAGAGAAGACGCCAAGTGTGAGGGTCGGACGCTGCAGTCTCCCAGAGAGCGCCGCGCTAAGGCGCTGTGACCTTGAACAAGAAAAGAAAAGCATCCAAAGACCTATGAGAGGCCCTAGGTATAAATACATGCAATGCACAGAAGAGGAGGTGCTCCTATCTTGCGAGGAAGTTCAAGTGACTTGCTAAAACACAATTAATTTGTATCACGGACTGGACTTCAATTTAGATCTATGAAATACAAGGCATTGGGGCGTTGGTCACCACTGCCCAGCCTCCCCATTAAATACAGTACAACCAAACTACTCCCAGGCACCTAAATTATGCCAGGAAGTTAATTTTTCTTTCCTGGGTGCTTCCCTCCCCTTTTAAACTGGCGTTTTTCATTCTAAAATAGGGAATTAGTGATGAATGTGCAAGGATTTGAGTCCTGGTCTACTGTCATTTTATTGACTTTTGAAATCCTCACTATGTAGTACAGCAAGTTGGCTAAAGTCTCACAGCAAAGACAAATTGCCTCAAATCTCACCCGATTATTCAACACATGTTTCTGCTTCTGTCCCTGCCCTTCCAAAAAGGTGCCGTTCTTAGAACCTCTTATATGATTGTTACAGCTGACAGTCCAGTTTCATCTGCAAAAGAATAAACTGTAACCAATAGAGAAGGGGGAATAAAGGGAAATGACTTGTAAAGTTATTTTTTATTGGAATTTTTGTTGTCCTTCCATTATGCGGTTCATTATAACAATGACCAATTGTGGAAAGAAGAATTTATTCCAGGATGAAGAGTGAGGGAAAGTTTTATGGAGAAGGTATCATTTGAAAGGAGGAACTTGAAGGATGAGTAAGATTTATACCCTAAATGAAGTATAACCAGTTTAATGATGTCTACTAGAGGTAAGGAAAAATTATTCATAAATTTCATTACCTTTTTTTAGTTTTTTTGGTGGGTGGAGGGGGGCTATGAAAAGATCATTGTGTCATTAAATTTTAAAATGTTTAATATTCCGTAAGGGTTTAAACTCTTTTGGGCCATGAGAGAAAACCATCAATATCATGCTGAATTGTTATTTTAAAAAAATCAGAAACTATTAGACAATTACATCTATTTTGGGTTGAAGCTTAAAGCACAGAAAGCCCTTGAAGTCTGAAGAAAACACACATTGAGTAGTAAATAGAGGTGGTGGAGCGCACAACCTGTTAACTTATTGCATGAACAGTAGATGGCAGTAGAGTTTGACAGTGATGAAATAGGCTTCCATTCTATTAAAAATTATTCAACATAACTATAGTCAAACAAGTTATTATACAAATTGCCTGGATATAAGGGTCTCAGAGGAACCAAAGAAGATGATGGCATTTATAATGCATGTAAAACACTCAACACCTTACAGATGTTATTCTTTTTATCATCTTATGAGATAAGTGACATTGGTAGATGTCATTCTATCAAATAATCAACTAGCATGCATTAAGTGCCTAGTTGGTCATCAGCATTGTGGGAATTAATTCAATAGATTTTACATGGCCCTTGTCCTCAAAGTAATAGCTAATTTGGGAAAATCAACACACCCCACACGATTTACGAAAAAAAAAACAGAGAGTGCTAAACTTTGAAGTACTGATTTACCTTACTGGTTTTGTGTTTCTTTACTAGGCCTTGAGTAGTGAGTAGAAATTGAGGCAGTTTGAAGGTAGTTTGAAGAAAATAGGTCAACAATTGCCAAAAGTAGCAGGAGCATCTCTGATGGAGAAGACCCTACCTATCTGTTCCATTGATGAGCAGTTCTTCTCCATGTGCTTTGTTATCATGTGTGAACTGTGGGCAACTGAAATGAACCTGATAACCTCATGCCCTGTCTTTCTTGTGTTCTCCAGCCCCTTTATCTCCCACGCAAATCCACCACCAAATAAATTGTTGATTGTATTTTCTAATAGCTTTTGAATTCCCCCACTTCTCTCAGTCTTTAAGGCCACCTAGTTCAGGCCACCATCATTTCTCACCTACTGTCATATAACAGAAAAAGCCTCTTAGTTGGTCTCCTTTCTTCGAGTGGGGTTCCCCTTCTTCTGATTTTTCCACTTGCCAGCTAAAGCCCTCTTTGCTGTTCTAAATTCATTTTTCTTTTCTGCACTTGTAAGTCCCTTTGTGATTTATCACCTTAGGCAGTTATCAGCATCACAGATCTCATCTCTCCTACTCTCTATCCAGTACAACAGCCCCCAACCCCTATTCTCTACAATTTTCATGCCATCTATTCTTTATTTTTTATTTTTTATTTTTTTCGCTAAAAGTATTACAAAGGGTATTACATAAGTGTCCTTTTTTCCCCCCCACCCTTGACAAGCCCCTGCCCTCCCTTACCCCCCAGTGTCTTATGTCCATTAGTTATGGTTATATGGATGCATACAAGTCCTTCGGTTGATCTCTTACTCCCCTCCCTCCTGTCCCCCAACCCTCCCTGGCCTTCCCACTGCAGTCCGACAATCGGTTTGAGTCATGCCATCTATTCTTAAATAGCTTGCCGTTTCTTCTTGAAAATTTTGCATCCAGTTAAAACCTTGCTACTGAGTGGAAGTGTAGAACAGATACCAGCATCATCAGCTTTCTCTGGAAACATTGTTAGAAATGTTCTATTACAGGGCTACTGATTCAGAATCTGCACTTTACAAGATTCCTAGATGATTTTTATGCACATGAAAGTTTGAGAAATCACTGTTTGAAGAATCTGGATGTTCTGCCTGGTGTATACTCATCTCACAATACCTTGTCCCTTGACTTGTTAATTCCTATCATCCTTCAGATCTCATATCAGATGTCACTGCTTCTGGGAAGCCTTCCCTGATTTCTCCCTCCAAAACTAGTTCATACTTTTGAGTGTTTACTCAGTGTTCCAGATATTGCGATACATGCTTTACATATATTGTCTCATGTAGTCTCTTCACAATTTTTTGAAGTTGGTTATTATTCTCCTTTTACTTATGAGAAAACTGAGGCACAGTGATCTTAATAACTTCCACAAGGTCAGACAGAATAAGTGGTGTAACCAGGATTCAGACCCAAGCAGTTGGGTACAGAGTCTGTGCTTCTCACCACCCTGCTACATCACCACCCATGAGACCTGAATCCACCTTGGTTACTCTCTCTGATTTTACCTCTTAATAAACTGTATTGAAATAGACTTTATATATGTCTATAACATTCCACTACATCAGCAGTTCTCAACCTGTGGGTCGCGACCCCTTTGGGGGTCGAATAACCCTTTCACAGGGGTCGCCTAAGACCATCGGAAAACACATATATAATTACATATTGTTTTGTGATTAATCACTATGCTTTAATTATGTTCAATTTGTAACAATGAAAATACATCCTGCATATCAGTTATTTACATTACGATTCATAACAGTAGCAAAATTACAGTTATGAAATAGCAACAAAAATAATTTTATGGTTGGGGGTCACCACAACATGAGGAACTGTATTGAAGGGTCGAGGCATTAGGAAGGTTGAGAACCACTGCACTAGATAGTAATCTCCTTGAGAACAAGGACCATTTCGTGATTGCGGTATGCCCAGAATCTTAGTGCCTATACATAGTAGCCACTCAATGTATATTTGTTGACTAGAAACCCTGTATTTTACTTAATATATTCCACTCTGATCTCTCCTCTCCCACACCCCCATTCCTACTCTGGCTGATGTGGCCCAGTCACTGCTTTACAATTCGCAAAGTATTTTCAATTATGCTATCACATATGGGCCTCTCAGTGGCTGGTGAAGTCGGTATGAGCGGTATTGTTTCCAGCTCAGAGAAGAAGGAAGAACTGCGGCCCAATGACAGAACCAAGCAGTGAGGCACAAAGGTAAAGACAACTCTTTTGCATCTAAAACCCAGGCCCTTGCCATCACACTAATTTAAATTAGACTTATTTTTCACAGCTTTTGTCTGCTAAGATTCTGAACTGTGAATGTTGGGAGAAGACAGCCCTTCTTCTTTTAAACAAATATTTTTATTGATTTCAGAGAGGAAGGAGAGGGAAAGAGCGATAGAAACATCAATGATGAGAGAGAATCATTGATCAGCTGCTTCCTGCATGCTCCACACTGGGGATCGATCCCGCAACCCAGGCATGTGCCCTGCCCAGAAATTGAATCGTGACCTCCTGGTTCACAGGTTGATGCTCAGTCACCGAGCCATGCCAGCTGGGCAGAAGACAGCCATTCTTAAGCAAAGGAAGGCTAAAGTTTCATCAGGACACAGCAACAAAGGGGAAGCTCTGGGGACAGTGATATGATCAAAGAGTCTATATTCAGATACTTCATTCTAATAGCCACATTCCCTGTGCTGTTTCCTGTGTCTCAATCACTGAGCCACTTCATTTTTTGAGACCAATCAGAAGAACAGGAACCTAGCACTTCAGAAGAAAGTGGCAAACTGGAAGGAAGAGGGATTATTGCTGTTGTGCATAAAATAAGTCAGCCGAAGCATAATTGCTTAAAACAACATCCAGCAGTTGGTAGCTAGAGCTGGAATACAGGGAGGAGGAAAGGCTGAAGCAGCTAGGGACTGCTCAGGCACCTCTTTCTGCTGTTCCCCATCATTTCCTTGGGACTTAATTTGGTATTCCTTTAGTACCCTGGCCTCAGGGCAGGTGGGCTGCATATATGGCAGCTGAGGGTGTCAAGAATGAGTATTCCTACTCTGGATGGTGTGGCTCAGATAGTTGAGCATCGTTCTGTGCACTGAAGGGTTTGCCAGTTCGATTCCCAGTCAGGGCACATGCCCAGGTTTCTGGTTCGGTCCTAGTTGGGGTGTGTGCGGAGACAACTGATCGATGTTTCTCTGTCACATCAATGTTTTTCTCTCTTTCTCTCCCTCTCTCGCTAAGAAAATAACATATATATATATATATGAGTATTCCCAAGAGCATAGCAAAAGCTGCATCAACTTTTTTTTTTATGGTGCCAATTTTAAATAGTTTTATTTAAGACGCCGCATTTTCCACTTTACAATACAGTTATAAAGTGCATTATATTTCCTTCCCCTGTGCACAGTCCATATTCAAGTATTAAGAATGCCCAGTTATTTACTATACAGAAGCTCAACTTTTAAAACTGCCATAGAATTTTGCTACAAATTTGGGTCCTTCAATATTTTGTGTGGAACAATGCTAGATCTATGCTCAAAGCTGGCTTTTATGACCTATGTTCAGATGACACATAATATCACTGCCACTGCAGTTTATTGATCTTAAACAGTTAAATAACCCATTAAATTTCAAGAAGAGAGGACATAGACCCCCATCTCCCAATAGGACCAGTGTTAAAGAATGTATGCCTCAGGGATGAAGGTGGCAGTGGGAAACACATATGAATGAACTCGACTTCCCTTGTGCACACTGGCAGCTGGAAAGAGGAATAAAGAAAATACCCCAAAAGCACATCTTTTTGTCAAAATGCTTTCCTGCTCATAGCCATGATAAAGTGAACTAAGAATATGAAACTACATTTAATTAGATATAATTAAAATAAAGAGGCACATCTAAAAAAGGCATAATTAAGAAGTAGAAAAATTTACTAGGTGGGAATGCTAATCCAGTGATTACTGTTGGAGTTTATTTTATTGTCACTGAACCTAAATCAGGTTCCATATCCAATACTGTCAGGAAGCAACCTCCGTCTGCTCTCCACACGTTTAGTCACACCTTCCTAGCTTTCCATTTCTTCTTTCCCCACATTATTGAGGGGAAGCTCTCTATATAATTTTCAGTGTGACATATAGTTTTGTTTTCAATTCTTGAGTCTGTTTCATAGACTATGACACCAGTTCCAATTTCCCCTCCTATGCCTTTCTTTACTTTTCTTCCTGTGACTTTCCTCCATTATCCTTTTTCTTTTCATCCTATTTTGTCTTTCTCCCAGCTTTTTTTCTCAGAGACGACTACCTCAAGGGGAATGCTACACAATAATCACCCCCCACAAAAATGAGGAAATAGGGAGGAACAGCCAGGGACTTGCCCCAAGTCAGGGAAGTGAAAAATTACAAAACCTTGGTCATTGTAAATGTCATTAGGCCAGCTGTGTCTGTGAGCTGGCAGTTACTGAAATCAGGATTCTATCTTTCCGCAGACTGGGAGACAAGGACCCTATCCTTCCTGAGGGCTGCCTTTCAAGGAATGGCTTTGAGGTCTTTGAGGAAGACATGCCTGAGTTGTAGGAGGTATGCATACATCTCAAAGGACAGAGGAAGGATCGACAATTCACAGTAGACTCCCCAACCCCTTATCTATGAGGGATACATTCTAAGACCCCTAGTGGTTGCCTAAAAACATGGACAGTACAGAGCCCTATATACACTGTTTTTTTTCCTATACATTCATACCTATGATGAAATTTAATTTATAAATTAGGCACAGGTAGAGATTAACAATCTATATTTATAAAAAGCCAGTGACCAGAACACCATAACGACTGGAAAGACCAGTTGCTATGATGCCCACTTTGGCCAGTGAACCAGCCTGATTGGGGGTGGGGCTGGCCAGCCAACCTCCTGTGGCCCCTCCCACTGGCCAGCCCTGCCCCTGATCGACCTCTCCCACTCTGATTGGCCCCCAGCCCCTCCCCCCCAGCCAGGTCCACCCTCAATTGCCCCCCTTCCACTCCGATCAGGGGCAGGACTGGCCAGCCAACTACCCATGGCCCCTCCCCCAGGCTGGCCCCGATCGGCACCCCCCAACCCCATTCGGGGGTGGGTTGGCCAGCCAACCTCCCACTGTCTCCTCCTCCCAACAGGCCCAGCCCCAATCCGCCGATTGGGGCTGAGCCGGCCGGACCCCACCCGTGCACGAATTCATGCACTGGGCCTCTAGTAATTATAATAAAATAGAACAATTATAAAAAACAATACAACAATTATAACATATACTGTAATAAAATTTATGTGAATGTGGCCTCTCTCAAAAAACCTATTTGTACTATACTCACCTTTTTTTTGTGAACATGTGCGATGATACCATGCCCGCACGATGAGATGATATACTCAGAATGGTGCACAACTTAAAACTTATGAATTGTTTATTTCTGGAATGTTTTATTTAATATTTTTGGACAGTGGTTGACCATAAGTAACTGAAACCACAGAAAGCAAAACCACTGACAAGGGGAAGCTACCGTAAGTCATTTTTAGTAAATTCTCAGTAAAGGCAGGTAAAGGGCCTATTATCACGTGTTGACTGGGACAAGCAGTAAATTCTTTGGTAGCCTTAGTTTTGTGGGGTTTTTTTCAGGCAGGTGCTTTAAGGTGGCTAGGCTCATCCTAAGGATGAAACCTTAAGCTGTTAGAAATCATGTTAGGGTTTATCCAAGGCTTTAATGTGTGTGTGAATGTGTGGTGATGGTGGATGAAATCATTTGTGCTGAGAGTCTGCAGTTTTTATAGGCCAGGGTTGAGGCCCAAAAGATAAGAAAGCTCAGAGGGTCTGACTAGAGGTCAAAGAGAGAATCTTTGTCATCACTACCAAGGAAACATAATTTTTTTAAAAATCCTCACACTAGGATATGTTTTTATTATTTTTAGAGGGAGAGGAAGGAAGGAAGCGAGAGAGAGAGAAAGAAACATCAATCTGTTGCCTCCCATACACCCGCATCCTGGGTGTGTGCTCTGACTGGGAATTGAATCCGAGACCCTTCAGTGCATAGGATACATGGGATGACACTCTAACCAACTGAACCACACTGGCCAGGACAGGAAACATATTTTTTGTTTGTTTGCTTTTTTTGGGGTCTCATCAGGGAACATAATTTTGTAATTGGCCTCATCCACTGTATCATCAAATTTTAATCTGAAAATTAAATATGGTCACATAATTACTTAGTTCACACTTGACATTCCTTTCCTCATTCCCATCTTTCTCTCCTTTATAATATTCCTGATCATATTAGTTTCTCACTAGACTTTATGCTCCTTAGAACAAAGGTCTAAATCCCATTTACCTTGGGGCTTCTTCCCCTCTCAGAGCTCCTCACTGTGCTAGGTAGGCAAATAGACAGTACTCAACAGATGTCTGTTAGTTAAATAAAGAAACAATAAAAAGGGGGGAACCATGTCTGTCATTAATTCTATAAGGCCAGAAAGTAAAGTTAGGGAAGCAATGTGAGAGAAGTTCTTACAGTTCTAATTGGAAAGGGTTTATTCTAAATTTAAAGTTAACTTGTGGGTCCTTATCCCCAATATATTTATTTGCCTTTGTTGTCTAAAGCATTCATTCTTACTTAGAGATTAAAAAATGTTATTACCCATCCTGGCCACTGGTAGGTTAATTGATTGTCTTTGGAGTAAGACCAACATTTTCTCCCATACGTGTACTTAATCCTAATGTCCTTAAGCTAACATCAAGCTATGGAGGAGGCCTCTGCAGATCCTATTAACACATACTACTAGTTATATAGTCTTGAGATGGTCACTTCTACTCTCACTTTCTACTCTTGTCTCACCTGCAAGATGAGGATAGCCATACCTACCTAACAAAGTTACAGTAAACATCAAGTTCATTATGAAATAAAACTATAAACTGTAAAGCGCCATGGAAATATAAGATCACTGTGATGTTTAGGTTTCTATTATAACAGTGTGTTATTGTAATGATGGTACTTTCAACTGATGTGACATTTTCTACGTTGTTATAATCATGCAGAAAAAGAATTTGAGGCACACATGAGAGAAGGTAGCAGGTCATCATCATGCAGAGGAAAATGGTGGAGGAGGATCTGTGTTTAACCACTATTTTCTTTTTTTTTTTTTGCGGGGGTGGGGGGTGGGGGGCGGGATTTGGGGGAAGCCCAAATAGGACTAAAGACAGGTATGGGTTGAATTGTGTCCTCCCAAAATTTATATGTTGAAGTTCTAACTCCCAGTACACCTCAGAATGTGACTGTATTTGGAGATGGGGCCTTTAAAAAGGCAATTAAAGCCCTGGCCTGGTAGTTCAGTTGGTTAGAACATTGTCCCAATACACAAAGGTTGCAGGTTTGAGCCCCAGTCAGGGTACATACAAGAATCAACCAATGGCCCTAACCGGTTTGGCTCAGTGAATAGAGTGTCGGCCTGCGGACTGAAGGGTCCCAGGTTTGATTCTGGTCAAGGGCATGTACCTTGGTTGCAGGTATATCCCCAGTGGGGGATGTACAGGAGGCGGCTGATCGATGTTTCTCTCTCATCGATGTTTCTAACTCTCTATCCCTCTCCCTTCCTCTCTGTAAAATCAATCAATCAATCAATCAATCAATATTTTTTTTAAAAAAGAATCAACCAATGAATGCATAAATAAGTGGATCAACAGATCAATGTTTCTGTCTTTCCCTTTCCCTCTCTCTCTCAAATTAATCAATATAAAAAGGTTATTAAAATTAAGTGAGGTCATTAGGGTGGGGTCCTGATCCAGTATGACTAATCTAATATAGATTATATAAAAGGCTAATATGCAAAGTGTCCCCTCAGAAGTTCGACTGGGAGACCAGGAGTTTGATCGCTCACTATGACATGTGCTGACCATCAGGGGGTGGCATGGAACGAAGGAAGGCCCGGCTGGCAGATGGAAGGCCCTGCTTGACCCTGATTGCCAGCCAGGCCTAGGGACCCTACCAGTGCATCAATTTCATGCACTGGGCCTCTAGTACCTTTATAAAAAGAGGAGATTAGGACACAGATACACACAGAAGAAAAGCCATGTTAAAACACAGGGAGAAGACAGCCATCTATGAACCAGGGAGAAAGGCCTCAGAAGAAACCAACCCTGCTAACACCTTGATCTTGGACTTCTAGTCTCCAGAACTATGAAAAAATAAACCTCTGCTGTTTAAATCTCTCAGTATATGGTAGTTTCTTATGGAACTCAAGTAAATTAATGCAATTGCATATATACTAATATATATATATATTAGAGGCCCGGTGCACAAAAACTTGTGCACTGGGGGGGGGGGGGGGGGGGGGTCCTTCAGCCCGGCCTGTGCCCTCTCACAGTCTGGGACCCCTCGGGGGATGACCATCTGCTGGCTTAGGCCCGCTTCCCAGGGGATTGGGCCTAAGCTAGCAATCAGACATCCCTCTGGCAGCCCGGCAGCCATCGGGGGATGTCCACTTGCCAGCAGAGAGCAGGCCTAAGCTGCAGTCGGACATCCTTAGTGCTGCTGAGGAGGCAGGAGAGGCTCCCACCACCACCGTTGTACTGGCAGCCGTCAGCCTGGCTTGTGGCTGAGCAGAGCTCCCCCTGTGGGAGCGCACTGACCACCAGTGGGCAGCTCCTGCATTGAGCGTCTGCCCCCTGGTGGTCAGTGTGTGTCATAGTGACCAGTCATTCCCAGTCGTTCTGCTGTTAGGGTCAGTTTGCATATTACCCTTTTATTATATAGGATAGAGGCTTAGTGCATGGGTTGGGGCTGGCTGGTTTGCCCTGAAGGGTGTCCTGGATCAGGGTTGGGGTCCCCACTGGGGTGCCTGACCAGCCTGGGTGAGGGGCTGATGGCTGTTTGCAGGCTGGTCAAGCCCCCCCCAGTGGGGACCCTCACCCCATGGAGGTTTGGCCAGCCTGGGTGAGGGGCTGATGGCTGTTTTCAGGCTGGCCACATCCCCTTTAGGGTGGGGGGTCCCCACTGGGGTGCCTGGCCAGTCTGGGTGAGGGGCTGAGGGCTGTTTTCAGGCTGGCCAAGCCCACTGGCGGCGGAAGCACGCAGCCTCTCCTTTTTTTCTATTTTTTTCCTTGGATTTATTTACCTTCTGTAATTGAAACTTTGTAGCCTTGAGAGGAAATCAGAGCTGGCCAGGGTGAGCGGGAGGGAAGCTTGACTTCCTCCATCGCCAGGGGCAACTCAGCCTCCTGCTCGCTCCAGCTCTGTGGCCACGGCTGGTTGAAAGCAGGTATCTGGGGCTTATTTATCTTCTATAATTGAAACTTTGTTGCTTTGAGTGGAGTTCAGAGCTGGCCGCAGCAGGGGCGAAGCTTGGCTTCCTCCATCATTGGGGCAACTAAGCCTCCTGCTTGCTCCAGCTCTGTGGCTTCCGGCCGCCATCTTGGTTGGGTTAATTTGCATATAGTCACTCTGATTGGCTGGTGGGTGTGGCTTAAGGCATAGCGAAGGTACGGTCAATTTGCATGTTTGTCTTTTATTAGTGTAGATACACACACACACACACACACACACACACACACACACTAGAGGCCCGATGCAGGAAATTCATGCAAGAGTAGATCTTTGCAGTCCTGGCTGCCTTGGCCCTCGCAGCCCCGGCTTTGTCTGGAAGGTTGTTCTGCTGTTTGGCCTAATTAGCATATTAGCTCTTTATTATATAGGATATAATAAATAAATATTATATAGGATATACATATATCCTATATAATACGGATTATGAAATAACAAGAACAGCCCAGACAACTCTGGTCTCCTTCACTCCTTCATCATGGTTCTCTGTGTGACATTATTCTTATCTCTGTCTCATATTTGGGTCACAGCTCATCAGCTTGTCCTCACAACTTCCTCACAGCTTCCTGCAGTGGCCATCATCCTGCACACAGGCTTTTGTATTTGTCCACTGTGGGAGAAGTTAATCAATGAGGGAACCTGGGAATGCTGTGGACTAAGCAGAGGCTGGATCCCCAGGTCCATGCTGCTTTTCCAGGGGGCATTCCCTGGGGACAGCAGTCGCCAGTGGCAGAGAAAGCCTACTGTGTGGGTCAGGTGGTGCCTTGTGGCAGCCCAGCATTCTCCCACAGGCCGTCAACTCATTGAAAGATTGTGGAGCCCTGACTCAGCATTACCCAACTGTGTGGCCTCCACAATTCACAAAACTCTCAGAGCTTCAGTTTCCCCATCTATAAAATGAAGATTGACAGACTTCCCAGGGTTGTTGAGAGGATTAAATTAAATCCAGTAAAAATTAGTTACAATGCATAAAGTGTCCCATACAGGTTATGTTCCTAACACACAGCCTGCTGCTTCTCAACTATTCATACAATGGAAAGCAGTGCACTACTGTTTGCTGTTTGGCTAGGCACCTTCCGTTTGACTCCTAGGACTGTTCTGGTAAACTTTATATTTGTGATTGTGAGAAATGGAGAGACTGTTCCTAGGAGGATTTGCCAAAGCCTTTCCTGTGACCACTTTAATGGATTCCAGGAAGGGGCATTTTGATAGTCAGCCTCATTGAGGAGTGACCTGCACAGATCCTCAGAATATCAGGTCTGCAAGACAGGAGGATGGCCCTGCAGATTCGGAGACTGCTTTCTACAACTGCTCTTACCCTGCTTTTGCTTGAGAGCCTCCTCCTGTCTGTCTTCATCCTATAGGGGTTACCTTGGCAGTGATAGCAGATCATTATTGGCTATAGGCAGTGTTTCTTGAACTGTGGAGTGCAAAATATTTATATCATTAAACCTGGGGTGGGGGTGGAGCTTGGGGGAACAAGTAGATTCTTGGGCTCCTCCCCAGGCCTAAGGAATCAGAACCTCTGGGAGCCTAAGCTTGTTTCACAAGTTCCCCCAGGTGACTCTGAAGCTGCAGGAACCATCACACCTTGATCATCACACATTGATACAGTGAGTGTTCAAAATGATGGCTAGCATATGTGAATGATGGGGAAGGTGGGGCAGCCAGCTTGATATTTGTTTTTGTGTATCATTTTGCTTCTAAAGCTGAACTCACCAGAGTTCCTAACACACATTCCTTCAGTCAGAGCCCATTGTCCACTGTACCTTTCCTTTTATACCGTTTGAGTCTACATAATTGAAATTTAGCCCTACTTAGAACTAATCACAAAAATACATTCTAGTTAGAAATAAAGCTTTAACTATAAAAATACCAAAACTATTGCCTTCTTTTTTTTAGCAATAACCACCATATATAGGTGTAAACACCTATAAATGTCTTTTTAAAACAAATATTTTAAATATTTTAAAAATGACAAATTATTAAAGGCATATAGTTGGCCTGGAAAAAAATAAAAGAAAATCCTAAAACCCAAAAATAATGGAAATCATGAATTCATAGAAGAAAACAAGGATACTGAAGCAGTTATTGCTTATAGAACATCTAAGGGCCTGGATTTTCCACTTAAATAATTTGGTTGAGGGGGAGAGAAGACAAAGTCTAGTACCTACACAAGTGCAAAGTCTATCTGGAAACCTTCCTTCATAAGGCTGGAAACCTGGAAACCATGCCTCATTGGGTAATCCAGGAGAAAAAAAAATTCACCTTTTTTAAGGAGATAGAAAAAACGAAACAGAACTTGTCTATCTTGACTTTACCTCTGAGTCAAGGGCACACAAATATGTTTAAGAATTTCACCCCGAGAAGTTTACATTTCACTCTCACATAGGTTTAGGGTCAGAATGTATACCATCTGAGAATTCTGTAAACACTTAACTGATAATCTAGTTTAAAGATATTCTGGCTTGCTAGTCTATCAGGTGCCTGCAAAAGCAAATGCAAAAATTCACTCGAGGAATGCACTTCAAGCTCAAGTCAAAGAATGAATAGGTTCCATGGAAGAATATCACAGTGTATCAAATTAAAGCTTACATTTATATTATTAAAATGCAGTCATACCTACTGAAATTTTTACAACTTTGAACAGCAAAAGATTTTTCTGTGGAGTATTTTATCACTGATGTTATCCAGAATTGCTGGCACATGGCAACCTAAAAAAACACAACAAACTGACTTTCAGTCAGTTTTATTCTTGCGTTTAAATTCTCTACAAGCATTGCATCCGTTACTGCCTGCACCTGGGGAAGGCTGCTTCCACAACTCTGTCCTTCATCTGTTGCTATTCTAAAGTGGTGGCCTCAACACTACAAGGTTATGCATCTATCTTTATTTAAACTGACAGTCTTGAAGTTGAGCATTTTTATTTTAGGTATAAGACCTCTCAACAGTGAAGGGACAAACAAATGTAAAGTCTGCTAAATCCCTTTTCTCAGGCCCCAATGCTTAGGATTTTTAGAGCATGTTTTACAAATTGGAGAAAAAACTGAATAGCCTTTCAAGTTCCAGGACAGTGTCTGGCGCCCTCTGGGGGACAGTTTGAAAATAGGAAGATCAGATACTGTAGAAAATAATAGCATACACTGTTTTCTAAGTGCCATGCATTGGGCTAAGTTTTATATGCATTAGCTCATTCTTGCAACTGTTTACAAATTAGGCATCTGATTTTAATTTAACAAGTATAGAACTAACTCCCGGAGGTCAGGTAAATTAGCCACAGCTACACAGCTAGAGAGTGGCAGAGCTGGGATTTGAACCTAGTTTTATCTTATTCCAGAGCACAAGCTCTTAACCCCCAACAACACACTACCAGATCCATATCTCAGAACCTGGAGGCTTGAGGAGTGCAGACCCTAAACTGTGCTTCCAGAACTATAGTTACTTGCACAACTGTTCTGGTAAGATCTAAAAGTAATTTTCTGATGTTCACTAGAGGTTGTAATTTTCTCTCAAAAGTAAGCCACTGTGGCTTGATTTGTCATTATTTTCTTGCTATATTTTTGTTTCTTTTGTGTCTTAACATGTTATGGCCAGTGCATAGTAATGACATTTGGCGACTAGCAACAGTAACTCTCAAATTTTAAAGAACATTAATAATATACTTCATCTGTGAAGCCTCAGCAATCTTAGGGCCATGGAATTGAAGTGAGCCAGTTTTGGGAGAAGCTTGGGAGTTGTCGATTTAGTGGTTTTTGCAATGTGGGCATCTTGAAGAACCCATGGAGGAGGTTTTGGTACTCACAATGATTGGAAGGTGCTACCATGTTTAGTGGGAGGGACACTGGATGTCCTGCAACGCCCAGGCTGGCACCCACCCTGGACAGGACACCCTTCCATCTCAGGGCTGCTGGGACCCACCCACACTCACTCAGACAGGGGCACAGCAATCACCTGATGTGCACATCTTTGGGGAAGTGGGAGGAAACAAGGGTCCCCAGAGAAAACCCATGCAAGCAGGCGGAGAACCTGCAAACTCCACTCAGTAGCCCTGGCCGGGAATTACTTTTTTCCTCTCATCAATGTTACACCGAAATGACTGAATGAAATGGCGTTATTCGAGGACCTGCTGTAGATGGAGTCTGATAAGACCTTTCCAGATGCCAGGGAGCTGAGGACTCTGAGTAGCCACCAACACGGGATCCATATCCTGCAGAATAGTCAGGAGGGAAAGGCAGAGCCCCTTGACACATGTCTGGTATCTTTTCTCCAGGACAGTAGCAGGAAACTGGAGCACACGTGCTTTTCAATGTACACGTGTGACTTTTGGTGCATCAGACAGACATCTGTTCAGTGCTCTTAAGCATCTGCCCACTAAGGAGTTTCAGATGCACTCCTTAGATAAGCGGGTTTTTGTGTTTTTTTCTTTTCCATTGCAAATCACTGAATGACAAAAGCACAGATCCTTGCCGGGGCTGCGGAATGCTGGCAGTGTTACCCTGAGGCTGCTATGTAAGGAAAACATTCTGCTGAGGCCTTTTGGACAACATGGCTTCATGCGCTCATTTATTTCACACCCATGTTTTAAAATAATTCTTTTCGGCTGAAAATGTATTTTCACTTAAGATAATAGATGGACGTTGTGGGCTGGTTATATTTTCCAAGGGACATTAGCATATGTGCTGCATTTCCTCCTGAATCCCACCCCCTCTCTCCTTCCCGATTTTCTGTCTTTTCCTGGTTCTGAGGAGGAAAATTTGGAAAGAAAATGATACCTGTATAATATACCTCTTACTTACCTCCCTTCCCCCAACCTTTTTACAGGGGAAGGTGGGTAATCTTCTGGCCCCAGTTCTACTTTATTAACCAGTAAGGGGCCTGTCCTTCACACCAGTCCCACATTTCCAACCCTCAAACCTTGCCTCCTCCCATCTGGATCATTACAGTACCTCTGATACCAAATTTTTGGACTGGAACCTGGATTCTTTGTCCACCGGAATAGAAGAGTGAGTCCACAGACAGAAAGTGGTATAGCAAAGATGGAGATTTATTGAAGAACAAGTACAGACTCCCACGTAGGGAGGGGGAAAGGGTCCCACTGAGTTCTCTTTCCTCATGGCTTATAAAGGCTGCAGTTCCTGTGTCCTGATATCCCCTCTGATTGGTCAATATTTCCCTTCGAATTGCTTACTATAGTGATTCCTGAGCCCTCTTTCCCTCATAGTCCTTCCATTTCTCTGGGCTTTCTTCTTTTCCATCTGAATGAAGGGTTTCCTTCTCTTTATTTTGTAAATATAGACCTTACCTGGCTACTTACAGTTCCCTTGTCTTATGTAAATGCAACTGTTGCTGCTCCCTAGTCTTCTGGAGATATAACTGCACCTGGCTTCCTTGTGTTATGGAAATGTACCTTCTCCCAGTCTGCAGCCCCGCGCTTTTCCAGGGACCCCAATTCGAAAAAACCCTAAGCCTGCCTATGTTACCCCCAAATTCCTGCTTCCCCTCCATCTTCTCCATGTGATCCTGAGATCTTTAGTTTTGCCTTATAACCCACTGTTTATGCTGCAAGCAGGGTGATCTCTCTAAAATCACAAGTTGGGGGTTCTGCTACTCTCCTGCTTCACCCTTTTGTGCTTCCCATTAGTTGTGAGGTAAATTCAACCACCCTACTAGCCATTCATCTCTCACCCTTCTGCCCTTTGCCAACACTCTACATGGTTTTAAGTGGTTTTCCTTCATTGTTCCCTGGCAAACTCCTAGTTGCCCTATGGCATGTGGCTCATCCATCACTTACTCTTGGAAACATTTCAGATCTGAACTGACCACTTCACCTGAGTCTCCTTTGCCTTGCATAGCCCCTGGGGGGCTCCGATATTGGCACTGCTTGACTGAGCACCTGGCTATAAGGACTGACCTTCCTCTTCTTTGCACCTCCAACACCAGTCCATTGTTTGATTCGAAGTAGACTCTTTAGCCTGACAAGAGTGGCTCAGTGGTTGAGTGTCGACCTATGAACCAGGAGGTCATGGTTCGATTCCCAGTCAGCACACATGCCCGGGTTGTGGGCTCGATCCCCAGAAGGGAGCATGCAGGAAATAGCTGATCAGTGATTCTCTCTCATCATTGATGCTTCTATCTCTCCTTCTCCCTTTCTCTTTGAAATCAATAAAAACATATTAAAACAAAAACAAAACAAAACAAAGTAGACTTTTTAAAAATACATGTTGAATTAAAAAGCTACATTAAAGAGGTTTGCTGGCTGGTAGCAATGGGAGGTCCCACCCTCTATGGTTATTGGCAGGGTGAAGTATGGTAGCAATCATCTCAGGTAGAAACTGTAGTTTAACTCTAACCCTGCTGCTTGGCTTAACAATAGAAAAGTTATTTTGATTTTCTGAATTATATAAATCATCCCATTTGATTGAATGCCTTATTGATTGTAATGTGAATACCCCATTGGTTGTGGTCATACTGATTTTAGAAAGCACATTCCTCTGTACCTGGGAACCGGGGCAGCACAATTATCCCAAGACCTGAGGGTTCCAGATAATGTTTCCCTGTCAACTCAGTGGTCCCAAGACCAGGACAGCACAATTACTCTATATTGCCTCGATGGCTCTAGATAATGTGTTCCTGGCAACTCAGTGGTCTCAAGACCCGAGGGCTTAGATAATGTGTTCCTGTCAACCCAGCGGTCCCAGATAATGTGTTTCTGTCAACTCAGTGATCCGGAGACCCAAAACTATAATTAACATGCTTAATTCTGCTTCTGTAAACTGCTTTTTTTTGCGAACCAGGTTCCTCATTCCAAACCCTGGAATGTAATCAATACCTTTGTGATTCTTGCCTATATAAATCTGGTTTTGCAGCCATCTTAGCACTTCGAGATTTGGGAGAGCGAAATGCCCCCTCGGAGTCCCGGATTGCAATAAATGTGACTCTTTACTTTGACTTCTTGAGGCGTCTTTCTGTGATTCGCAGGGTACATTACAACAGGGTCACTCCAATTTAACAAATATCTGTGGATAGTTCACTCTGCCATGTGCTCTTTTAGGTTCATTGTGTCCAAATGAACAAACAACATTACTTTAATTAATGAGCTCACAGTTGATCAGTGAAAACCAGCAAGAAACGTTACTAATAAAAAATGATAGGTACTAAACTAAGGGTAAAAGCAAAATATGTCAAAGGTTTTTAATCATGGCTGTACATCCAAATCTAGGAATTTTAAAAAAGTATATGCATGATTCCACTTGTATGAATTATCTAAAATGGTCAAAGTCATAGAAGCAAATAATAGAAAGATGGTTTAAGGCACCGGAGGGAGGGGAAAATGGGGAGTTGCTAATCAATGTGTATAAAATGTCAGTTTTGCAAGATAAATTAGTTCTAGAGATCTGATGTACAACATTGTATTGCACACTTAAAAGGCTCTTAAGAGGATAGATCTCATGTTAAGTGTTCTTATGGAAAAGAGGAAAGAAAAAAAACAAAAGAGTCAGTGCTGCCAAACAAGATAGAAAAATATTATTTAAGTTAATTTGTAAATAGGTATATTATTTCTCTGGAGATATATATATATATATATATATATATATATATATATATATATATATTTGGCCTGTATTACGTGGCAGCTTCAAACAACAATAAACCTTTATTAAATCACACCACTTTGGAGGGTATAGAATTTGGGAGAAGCTTACCTAGGTTGTCTTGGAAGGATATACCATAATCTTGGATAGAAAGAGTTAATATTTAATGCAGTTCCAATTAAAATTCTAGCAAGGTGTGTGTGTGTGTGTGTGTGTGTTTGAGCAATCAGAGCATGTATAGGAGCTCTGCAAGCAGTGGATAGAAAAATGGAAGAGCCTGAAGAAGGGCCATGCCAACCGAAGATGGCCAGAACCACAGCACGAGTGTCAGGGATAGCTCCTGCCAGAGCTGGGAGTGCTGGGATTGGAGAGAGAGGAGTTAATGTACAAATCCATCTACCTTCCCAAGACTTCTCTTTCTCTTCCTTCTTGTATTCTTCCTTCCTGACCCCACCCTGCCTCTTTCCATTTTATCTCTTTTCTTCCTTCTTCAGCCCTCCCCACCCCCTTCCCTTTCCCACTTTTCCTTGAACTTCTCTGCCTTGCTTGCTACTTATCCTTCAATTCTGGGTTGCTGTGAACATAGCTGCTTCTCCCTGTAGCCTTCCCTTCCCTGAGAAGACTCAATAGTCTTTCATGGGTTCAATCTCACCCCTAGGGCCCAGGACCAGCCGTGACAGGAGACAATGCAATATTGCTTGGCCAACACTCACCTGAGCTCCACTTGTCTTCCAGGGACCATACAGGGGGCTACAAGAGCCCAGCGGAAAAATGAGGTCTCTGTCCCCAAGGCACCAGGGGCACAAAACACAGAGGGAAGGGGTGAGACATAGTAGAAAGTGAGAAAATGTTATGAGACGGGTACAACGGGATTTCACCAAAAATCTACACAATGTGTTGCCTTTTCTACTTCCTTTCTATAATTGCCTTTGTCCATTGCTCACCTGGATCCTTGTTTATCTGGTTTACTGCTGTGGCCTCTTCAGACCTTGAGCATGCCTCAGCATTACCTGGAGGGCTTGCTAAAACACAGAGGACTAGACTTTCTCATTCACCAGGTCTGGGGTGGGCCTGAGAAGTGGTATTTCTAACAAGTGCCAGGTAACCCTGTTGCTGCTGGCACAAGCACCACACTTAGGAATTACTGTTTTCATTGATCTTGGCTCTTATACTCCAAGCCATTCAATTACAACCAGTAATGAGTTGTGGTTTTTTGTTTTTTTTAAAAATATATTTCATTGAATTTTTACAGAGAGGAAGGGAGAGAGACAGAGAGTTAGAAACATCGATGAGAGAGAAACATCGATCAGCTGCCTCCTGCACATCTCCTACTGGGGATGTGCCCGCAACCCAGGTACATGCCCTTGACCGGAATCGAACCTGGGACCTTTCAGTCCGCAGGCAGACGCTCTATCCACTGAGCCAAACCGGTTTTGGCGAGTTGTGGTTTTTAATAGAAATCTGCTCATGTTTTTCTTCTACTTAAAACCAGCATTTTTGCCTTTGTTTTAGGGGCCACGTAAGGACTCACACCCAGCAGAACTACTCACTGATCTGCTCTCTTCTGCTTCTGAGGCTCTGCTTATGCTGTGTCTTCTCCCTGGGAGTCCTTCCCCTCTGTAATGCTTAACGCCTAGTAGTCTTCAAGAACCCTTAGTTCCCCAGCCATGGAAACCCTTCCCACTCTACCACTCACCCATACACTCTAGCACCCTCTGCCTACAGGCATTCATCGCTTACCACACTGGCATATCTTCCTGGCCTTTCTATTCTGCCTTACCCACTAGATTTTGAGCTCTCTAAGGACAGGGACAGGCCCAGACAGTGTCTTGGTTTGGGCACTTCATACATGTGCCTGGATTATCCCTTTTCTGTCCCATCTTTCTCTCTAGGCTCCCATGGTGCATATATACTTGTGTTTATATGTTTATTCATGGCACCAGATATTGGTAACTCACATAGTTGTATACCACTCTCCTGCAGTAACAGCCTCGAGCCATTTTTGATCAAGTCTCACTAAGACACGGGCCCAGCTTCTGAGAGTCTGCCTTTACACACCTGCCTGGGACTTTAGGCCCTTCAAGAAGGTGCCACAGCAGGTGTTTTAAAATGTGCCTTTATGCTTCTGATATGGTGACGTTTCTAAAAGCAAAGTGTTGCAGCGTAGTGAGCCTTTTTAAGCAGTCCAGCTAAACCCAACTGTCCTCTGGCCTCTTCCGAGAATAAGAGTTGCAGAGAAAATGGGGGCGAGGTGAGCTGTAAATGTTAAAAAAAAAAAAAAAAGGCGCATATTTATTCCTTAGGATCGTCAGCAGCAGGCACTATTTAAAACTCTTGGATAATTCGATCTTAATTATATGGTACGCAGAGGCACTAATAAGTTTACAAATCTGCCAGCAACACTAAACACATATGTCTTAGAAAATGCTACCCTTTTCCTTGCTTATTGTAGGACCAGGAACTTGGGTAATTGTGAGCAATTAAGAGGGAGTGACCGAGCGGTGATTCAGAGGACTCCTCCAGCAACAAAGATGCGGGGGAAGCAGTCTGCTGGGTGGGCAGGGGATCTAGGGGCTGGGGAAGCAGCCTGGAGCCCAGAACTTTGGGGTTGATTCATCACAGCTGAATGTGTTCCGGAAAAGTATGCCAGGAGAGCCATGTAATGTCTCTTTCTTACCTCACATGGATACCAAGAGGCACAGTGATGCTCTGAGAAGAAAAACGCCATGTGGCAAACATAAGCTTTCACTCCCAGCGGCTCATGCTGTGGTGGAGTAGAAATGGCGTGGGCCTTGGGACCCAATAGTGTGCAGGACTCCAAACTTGGGTCTGTCACTCAGCAGCCAAATGCCACTGTGCAATTGACCATGGGTGTCCTCAGCTACTTCATTGTAGAAAGGGGAAATAACTCATGGGAGTCATGTCATAAGTAATGGGCACAGCACATGTACAACCTCAAGGAGATGTGCTGGCACATAGTAGGTGTGTAATTAATATTTATTCATCTCCTTCCCTGCCTCCTTTCTTCAATACAGGCCATAGTAAGGTCATCTATGATCTCCACATTTCCTGGCCCGTAGTAGGTGCTTCATCAATATTGGCTCAAAGAAGGAACAAATTATTAGTCGATACTCTTTCCTGCTAAATCAAGAAACTAAAGTACAGAGAGGCTAAGTAACTTGGCAAAAACACATGGCTAGTAGCTGGTAAACTGGCCTTTAGTCACAACAGGGGGGTCCAAACTCAGCAGAGCCAAATTCAATATGATGGAACCAAACTATAGTATGGGGCTCTGTCCCTTGATCTTTATTCTGAAGTTGCAATATTTTACAAGAATGTTTATTTCAAAGAGGATAAGAAGAAATACCCCAAATGCTAAAGGAGTGTGAATGCCTCAATGGCTTCTTTGGATAAAAGAAACTTTGATTCTGTGGTATACGTGTTTATGCAGATTAAGTTGATGTTTGATTACAAACTCCAAGGTAGAAGGAAAATAAATATGTTCATGAAGACTAGAAATTCCAAAAGGGAAGAAGAGAAAAAAATTAGTAATGAATACTCTAATGGTTGCTGTCTAGGAGAGTCTAGATTGAGCATGCAAACTCAAGGCTCGCCGGCTGCATGCTTGGTTTCGATAGATTTCACTATGGCATCTCTGTGCTCAGAGGCTGGCAGTGGGGACCTCCCCATTTCCCCAGATCACACCCACAAACACAGCACACTCTACTCTCCTGTTCTGTCTGAATTCACCATGTTTGCTGGCCTTATTTCTCCTGCCTTCCCTGCCTGCTTCCTCGCCTAAGCCACATAGCAGGTTACTGTGGCCTGAACACCTTCTGAGCTCTCTTGCCTGAGAACTCTGCACCCTCCCCTTCTTTACACGTTCAGGAATAATAATCGATCTTGAAAGGCCAATTGAAATGGATAAATCCCCTCTAAGTCCTTTCCTAGCACCTTGGCAGGAAATGATTGCTTCCTTGGCAGTCCCAAAGGACTTGGTAGTTTTCTTGTTCCATTCATCAAAACCTGCCTTTTATTAAAATGACATTTATTTGTAAATGTGTCTGACTTTTCCTCTGAAACTATAAACACCCTCTTGGTCCCTTACCTACTGCACCCTGCACATAGTAAGCACTCAAAGAATGCTAATTGAGGGAAAACAATTTAAATGTCCTCAAGTAGAGGCCCCAATGAGTTGGGTATGGTCCAGGCATGCAGTGGGTTTTATGCAACCATTACAAATGTGATATGTGTATTTAAAGATACAGAAGCATAGCTATTGACATTTACATTTCTACTGCCTTGGCATGACCACCGCTACTCATGGAACATTCCACCTGCTTTCAGGCATCTCTCTGTCCCCTTGCAGTGAGTTAGGTGGAGGCAGGTGTGTGCGTATATAGCCAATGGAATGTGAGCACGAGTGTCCATTAGTAAATATATTTATTCTACTAAAGCAATGAAAAGTCCATGCATGATCCTCCAGGCTTTCTTCTTCCACCCTGGAGACCAAGATGGCCATGGAGTCCAGATGGTGTAGCTATCAAATGGCGGTGCCTCCAACTGGGTGCCCAAGTGACCACATGGAGCAGAGTTATAATACATATGTTTGCAAAGTGAGAACTAAACCTTTGTGATGTTAAGCCACTGGGGTTTTGGTGAGTGACACACAAAACAGGGATGTTAATACTTCTTTTACAGGTCATTGTGACAATGACATGACATTATAGTAACTAGCATGGTGCTTGGCATATCTAGGCACTTGCTAAATGATAGTTCCTGTCTCCCTGTCTATTCTCCCATGTGGTGAACTTCAAACTGTCCATTAGTAAATATAGTTATTTAGCAGAGTAGATGTTGTGATGGAGGATTTAGAAAAATCCCAGACCGTGTCCTGTTGCACTTGCTTAAAGTCCCAGATGAGTTGTCATGGAGGAAACTGAGAGGACCAGCAGGAAGGCTCTGGGCCTCCAGCAGGGATGCAGGAATGGGCGCCTAAGGGTGCCCCAAGTTTAATGGCTTGCCTTCTGTTTTATTTGCCCTTTCTTATCTAATGGAAACAATTAATTCTTGCCTGAGTGGGGCAAGAGGTCGAGGGAGACAGAGGAATTCCTGGACGATCACCGTGGTGCCTAGGGCAGAGAGCTAGAGAGCTGTGTGTGGGGATGAAGGTTGTGAAAAGGGGTGAGTCGTGGGAGGCTCACCAGAGAAAGAGAAGTGTCACGTTTAATCCCATTTGTCCTATGGGAGTTTTCCAAAGCCAGACAAAGGACATCGTATCTAATGCCCGGTCTCACACACAGGCGTCCAGGACAGTTTTTGTGTTCTTTTTAAACTCTGCACACACTTGGCTGCACAGATTTGAAGAAGGACAAAGGTTGTTTTAATGGTGTTAATGGGGGGTGATGGGCGAATCATAATCTTTTAACCAAAATGGTTCAGTCATTTGTGTCAGCTATTGAAAGCAAAGACTCTTCGGTAGGTATAGAAAGAAAGGAGAAAAGGATTTGAAATTGCTTGCCACCCACCTCCTCCACAGGAGTGTTGAGTGCATTAATGAGGAATGTCTCAGCGCTGTGAACGCCCTGGAAAGAAGTTGCTTTGCCAGTTCCAAATATTATTGTGACTTGCTTAGGCAGAGCTGAGGGAAAGATGGGGGTGGGAGGCTGGCTACTGCATGCCGTGTTTTTCTTTTGGGGCTCCCAGGTTGTTCCAGAAGCAGAACTACTGCTGAGAACGACCCCAAAGAGAAAGGAGCACATATTCTGGGTTCTTATTCCCACAATGTGCTTGCCTTTCTGGGAGACCCTGGTCTACGTTTGGTGCCTTGCTGTGGCTTCAAGTGGTTTCTGCTGCTGACTCTTAAACTTAGTTTTGAAAGGACACATAGAGAACTGCAAATAACTTGAAGCTTGTTGGAAACATGGAGCTAAATAAATACCATTAGAATAATAATGTAATGAAGGTAGAATGTAAACATTTTGTATCATCTTCTTTGCAAAATAGCTTAACATGCTTCCAAGAAAGGCTTTTGTTGGCATAGAGATGTGTGTTGAACTACTGAAATGAATTTGGGTGGCAGATAATAGTGACAGTGATAGTGACTGTCTTGTATTTGTAAAGGTTAGAACTTACAAAGCACATTCCATGTGCTCTATCTTCTGTGATCCTACAGCACTGAATTCAGGTAAGCAGGTGAATGTTGCTGTGATTATCTCCATTTCATAGATAGAAACATTGAGCCTCCCCAAAGGGAAAACTCTGAGAAAAATAGCTAGTAATTGTTCCAACAAACACACACACAAAGAAACATACCCCCCTTAAAACAAAATAACCAAGAAAAATAACAAAGATGCCTACTCAATAATTTTTTTTAAATGTTAGAAGTGGTGAAGAAAAGCTTTACAGAGATTTCAGCAGTGATTTTTAAACAAATTTTGCTTTTTGCTTAAGGAAACTGTGGTATAATTTGGTGGAAGAGAGGGGGAACCAGCCTGGAAGAACAGAATATGGAGAGTTGTAGAGGCTGGAGGGAACATAGTATTTTGCTCATCTGAAGATACAATGAACGCAAGAGAAGGCTCTTATATAAATTAGTAGAAAACCTCAGAGCCAATGATTAAATTTGACTCAAGAAGCAATTAGAAGCCTGCACAAGTTTAAGAAGGTGTGTGACAGAAGCAAAACACTTGAGAGAGATATACCAAATATACCAAGCCATGAAAAAGGGGGAAGTGGGCATACAATTGGGAGGCATTTTGGAGGAGAATGAAATCCAAGACAGAAAGGAGCCACAGTTGTTTTCAGATCAGTAGCTGCGTGGGAGGAGGTATGTTGGGTGCTGACAATCAGAGTTACCTAAGAACTTATAAAGACAAAAAAATCTCATCCTCCACACCTATCCTGCTCTCACACTCACCTCTCAAGATTCCAGATAGACTTTCTAAGGGTTTGGTGTCGATGGTAAAAGCTCTCCAGGTGATTCTGACATGGGATACAAAGAAGGATGAAAAGTAAGATTCCCATCCCAGGAGATCTTAGGTCTGACCCATGAATAGATTGAGATGAATGAGAACTCCAATACTCTGTGCTGCATGGTATGATGAAAGTATGTAGAGAAAGCCCTGAAAGTCATGTGAAGGAATGATTCAGCCTACATAGAGGAGAAAAGGGTCACAAGATGAGTTGTTCTCAACCCCAACAGCACATTTCAAACAACCAATTAAATCAGGCTCTCTGCGGGGATGGGGCCTGGGTAGTAAGTATTTTTAAAAAGCTCCTCAGATGATTCTAGTGCACCTAGGATTGGCGATAGATGTTAGAGATCAAAGTTACCCCACCCTTTCAAGAAGGAGTAGATGTTTTTCTAGGCAAAAAGAGTAATGGAACTGACACAGGCACAGAGACATGAAAGTAGCATGCTTGGAGAACAGGGAAGAGTCTAGTGTGGCTAGGACTTTGGTAATGAGGAGGAGATACTGAAAAGGTAAACTGAGGAAGCAATGTGAAGATGATGGTGGTGGTAGTGGTGGTGGTTGAGGAAGAGGAGGAAGAGGAGGAAGAAGAGGACAAGGAGGAGGAAGAGGAAGAAGAGTAGGGGAGGAGGAGGAGGACGAGGAGGAAGAGGTCATCCTGAAAGCATTATGACATGTTTTTTTTCGAAAGAGTGAGAGGAGAGACCTATGTTTTGTAACAATTCTGGAGGGTGAAGTTGGATTAAAAGAGACATAAGGATGCCCAACTTTTGGCTTAATTTCTTTGGACCATTGGGCCCATTTTTGCCTATAGTTGTGGTAAAGCAATGGCTAGTGAGTCTTTGAAATTACTATGCATGGTAGCCACAAAGATGATTGTCTTAATTCTCTCTCTCTTTCTTTCTCCTTCCTTCCTTTCTCCTTTCTTCCTTCCTTTCTTTCTTCCTTTCTTTCTTTCTTTCTTTCTTTCTTTCTTTCTTTCTTTCTTTCTTTCTTTCTTTCTTTCTTTCGTTAATCCTCACCTGAGAATATTTTTCCATTTATTTTTAAAGAGAATGGAAGGAAAGGAGGGGATGTGTGAGATAGAGAAACATTGATGTGAGAGACACATCAATTGGTTGCCTCCTGCGCACACCCAGACTAGTTAGGATGGAACCTGCAACCCAGGTATGTGCCCTTGACAGGGAACCTAAGACTCCTCATTGAGTGGGCTGACACTCTAACCACTAAGAAACACCAGTCAGGGCTGTCTTAATTCTTCATGAGTTTTTTTTTTTTAATAAAATGAAAAGTATCAGGGCCCACTGTCTTTCCAAATTACCAAAGTGTGAGCCTATCTCCCTTTCCCCCATCGAAGATTAGAAGTGATTTCAAGATTGTCTATCCTTCCAAAGTAGGAATTTAAACCCCTCCTCTGGCTTTTTGTAACAATTTCAGCCAGTACATACAAATATTACAAACATTTAAAGGCAGGCATTTTTAAAGCAGTTTCAGATAATGAGGTAAATCTTGCCCCTTGGGGTAAAGGGAACACTACCAGTGGGCTTTGTCCTTCCTCCCCCACCCCCCATTCCTTTGTTTCCCTGTCTTCTTTAAGGGCCTTAATATTAAACTGAAGTTTATTCATAGCTTTTACTCAATTTTATTTCTATTTTGAAATTGAAAAGTGGATGAATAAAAATTAACATTTAAACCTTTTAAAGTCTTTAAGTTGATTTTTATATGTATGTTCTTAGATTATACATTTCTTTTCTTCTACTGTGAACCCATAGCTCTTGATGTGAAGTACACAAACACATGCACTGTTTCCAGATGGTAGTAAAAGATTAATGGTGGGCAGGAATGTTGAGGCCCTGAGGTTTACAGATGCTTGATTTTATTTTTAGACTCCTCAGAGAGATTTCCTTCTTCACTACACCCTTCAAACATTTAATGAATACCCACTGTAGACCAGGCTCCCTGAGGGTGGGCGTAGAGATGAATAAGGCAGTCCTTGATTGCACCTCACCTTCCTAATAACTTTAAGATGAAATAGGGGATAAGATTAATTTTTACATAATGAAACTGGGGCCCAGAAGGGTTAAGGACATGGATCAAGGCTAAACAGGAGTGGATCCAAGATCACTCTATCTTTGGAGTGGTGCTCAAATCAAATCCTTACATTGTGTGACATGTTTCAATAGTACTTGGATTACTGAGGAGGTGGTGGCAACTGATAATTTATGTTACTATAGTGGGAAAAATTGACATTTCCATGATTTGAGATTGTTTTGAGATTTTAAAACATGAACTGAAAAAAAAAATGATAGAATAACTGGTGAAGCAGTTATTTAACGTAGGAAATTAAATACTTCATCCTTAACTATTACTTGTTAGAGAAGAACAAAATGTTAACATTTAACAAATGTTAAAATTATTTTTTAATTTTTAATGAAACATTTTCCTTAAAATCCTTTTATAATTACAAACCCATAAAAAGTATTAATTGAGCAAGGGACTGTTAAATTCCATATGGTTTTCACATATATTTTTAAAATTTTAAGTAAGAGCATTGATAACAATGATGATTTTATTTTTTCATATAACTACCCTAAAACTTTGAAGTACTTTGAAAATATTAAACAGCAAAATATTAAAATCCTAGATGATGAGGAATCTTTCTGGCCTAACCCAAACCTGTGTTTACACCTTGAAAAATTCTTACCCTATTCTTAAGGGATCCTATAATTCTTCATATTTTAACTCACTCCTGAGTTTCATTTAAAAAAGAAAAGTAACATGCCTGGCCAGTGTGGCTCAGTGGTTGAACATTGACCCCAGAACTAAGAGGTTGCCAGTTCATTTCCCGGTGAGGGCACATGCCTGGGTTGCAGGCATGGTCCCCAGTAGGGGGCGTGCAGGAGGCAGTGATCAATGATCCTCTCATCAATGTTTCTATCTCTTTAGCCCTTTCCTTTCCTCTCTCTAAAAATCAATAAAAACATATTTTAAAAAAATAAATAAAACAGAAAAGTAACAGAAAAATTTCTGAGCTATCGAACAGATGCATAAATTGTTATACTTTCCCTTTTTACTCACTCCTAAGTTCTTTTCTTCTATGCAATGTCTTCCTTTTCCCATTCAATAGTAGAGACAATTCCGATAACTTCCTTAAATTAATCTAAGTAGATAAAGTGTAGTTCATTAACTTCACATTTTATGTTTCCAAAGTTGAAAACTTACCTGCAGTTGTACTAAGGACTCCATCCCATTCCCTGCCCATTTCTGACCACTTCTCTCATTGTTCTATTTTGTCTGCTGGGTACACATACTGTAGGGAGCACCAATCCTTGCAGCCAACTTGCAGATGAACCTGAATTAAAATCTCAGTTTCACCCCCTGTTGGCTCTTAACTTGGGAAAATCACTTAAATTCACTGCATTCTGGTTTTCTCCTGGGCAAAATGGGGATTTTTTTATTTTTTGTCTTCAGGGGGGTGAGTAAAAATTAAATAATAATGCATGTAAACTCCTGGCCCAATGCCTGCCTAGTACAGAGTAAGTTCCTGTCTCTGCTTCTAGTAAGCAAATAAATAAACAAGCAAAACCTTCTTACCCTGGACACTCCTCTCTGGCTTCTCTTTGTTGTAAGCCACAAATCACATTCATAGACTCTTTATTCCTCATCAGACATTTTCTTTTTCTTTTTTAAAAATATATTTTTATTGATTTGGGAGAGGGAGAGAGAGATAGAAACATCAATGATGAGAGAGAATCATCGATTGGCTGCCTCCTGCACGCCCCCTATGGGGGGTCAAGCCTGCAACCTGGGCATGTGCCCTTGACCAGAATCGAACCTGGGACCCTTCAGTCCACAGGCCAATGCTCTATTCACTGAGCCAAACTAGCTAAGGCCAGGCATTTTCTGATGTACATGTTGTGAGTGCTGGTTCTTATTTATATTCTCTAGAAAAAGAGCATTTATATTAGTTCTTCTCTCCTTTGGGAAATGCTAGCTTTCACTCCAGGAATGTGAACCTTTGGAGTTTGAAATAAATAGTTTAAAAGTCAGCTGGTTTGCAATTTTAGGCACATTTAAGTAAGCTAAGAGTATATTTCATTATTTTTTTTTTTATAATAGTGAAATGATGGATGCTTTTATCAGTTAGGTAACCACCCATGGGTATAAATGATATATTTGTTGGTTCTGGACTTTTATAGGATTTTCTGCCCAGCCTCCCTTTTCTCTGAGAAACCCAACCTTCCTGGGGCCTACCCTGCCATGTTCTTGCCTGAGTTGCTCTGCCCTCCGCCCCAACCGTAATTGATTGGCCCAGGAGAGGGCACCTAGGAAGCAGAGCCCATGAGCTCTTGCTCTAGGATTTTTGGCCTCAGAGCAAAAGAGGTCAATTGATATTTCTCTGTTGGTGCAAACGATAAGATGTGAAATTTGAGAACAACTGTGCACATATTTCCTACCACATGGAGAAATCTGGTGAAACAAGTAGAGATGAATCTTGGAAGTCTAGGGTGCCAGCCACTACACCTGTTCCCAAGTGAACTTGTAATTCTCCAGCAGTTAGCAGACCTTAGGGGCTGCTTTTCTTTATTCCCGACATAAAGCATTTTGAGTGTGGAGGTGGGAGAAGAAAAAAGGAGGAAAGGAAATAAGTCTCCCTTCTTTGAGAAAATGCTCTCTGGAGGTAGTTGATTTTTTAAAATATGTTTTTATTGATTTCAGAGAGAGGAAGGGAGAGGGAAAGAGAGATAGAAACATCAATGATAAGAGAGAATCATGGATTGGCTCTCCCCTGCCCTACTTCTGTGGTTCAAGCCCACAACCGAGGCATGTGCCCTGACTAGTAGTTGAACCGTAACCTCCAGGTTCATGATGGACACTCAACCACTGAGCCACACTAGCCAGGCAGACATTACCATTTTTGATAGAAAAAAATATAATTACAAAATAGGAAATAAAACTTTTAGGACACTGGGATAGGAAAAAACATAAACACTCATGGACACATGTATTTGTCATATGTAACCAAAGAGTAGTGTGAGATCCTAATTAATTTTTGCACATTTTTGATTCTCTCAATTTAAGCAGATACTTCATCATCTTAGGAAAGGCAGCAGCAGACAGGAAATAGAGCCTAGCAGGGTTTCCCAAAACCAAAAAGGAAAGTTTCCCATTTGGATGACAGAAGGGAGGACTGGGGTGTTGGAATAGCAGAGGTCACTCTGTCATTTCTCTGGGGTGCAGGTGCTGGTGGTGCTGGTGGTGCTGGTGGTCTCAAATGGTGCAAGATGTGCCCAGGACATGGGACTATGGTGGATCATAGCTTTATGGAGCCATCCTGATACGCCAGCATTGCTTAAAAGCAACAGAAAGCAGTTGGCCTGAATGGACAGGGACCTCATGGCCAGTGATAATGTTCTTATCTCTGTGTGGAACACTGGCTGATGGCCACAAGCTCATCATCCTAGGCCAGTGGTCGGCAAACCACGGCTCTCGAGCCACATGCGGCTCTTTGGCCCCTTGAGTGTGGCTCTTCCACAAAATACCACATGCGGGCGCGAACGTACAGTGCGATTGAAACTTTGTGGCCCCTGCGCAGAAGTCCGTTTTCGGCCTGGGCGAGTCTATTTTGAAGAAGTGGCATTAGAAGAAGTGGGGGTGTCGGTCGGTCGGTTGGGAAATGGGAGACGCTGCGCTGGTGGGCCGGAGGATATGCAGCACGGGGGAGGCGCCAAATATCAACAGTACTTAAACTATATAGGTAGGTTAATAACAATGTACCTACTTATATAGTTTAAGTTTAAAAAATTTGGCTCTCAAAAGAAATTTCAATTGTTGAACTGTTGATATTTGGCTCTGTTGACTAATGAGTTTGCCGACCACTGTTCTAGGCTGTTATGGGCTGAGTTGAGCTCCCCATTGCTCAATTCATATGTTGGAACCTAATCCCCAGTATCTCAGAATGTGTCTGTATTTGGAGACAAGGTCTTTAAAGAGGTAATTAAGTTAAAATGAGATCATATGATAGGTCTTAATCTAGTTTTACTGGCATTCCTGTAAGAGGAGATTAGGACACAGACACACACAGAGGGAGGACCTGTGAAGATACAAGGGAAAGACAAGCCAAGGAGAGTGGCCTCAGGGAAAACCAACTCTGCTGCCATCTTGATCTTGAACTTTTAGCCTCCAGAACTGTGAGAAAAATTCTGTTGTTTAAGCCACACAGTCTGTGGCATTTTGTTATGGCAGCCTGAGCAAACTAATACACAGGCATTGACCTGATGTGAGACCTTAGAACCTTATCACATCCTGGGGGATCACTCCAGGATGGCTGAAGTGGAAAGCTTGCCAATCTTTTAAGATTAGGACTTGAGCCGAAACCGGTTTGGCTCAGTGGATAGAGCATCGGCCTGCAGACTTAAGGGTCCCAGGTTCGATTCCGGTCAAGGGCATGTGCCTGGGTTGCGGGCACATCCCCAGTAGGGGGTGTGCAGGAGGCAGCTGATCAATGTTTCTCTCTCATCAACGTTTCTAACTCTCTATCTCTCTCCCTTCCTCTCTGTAAAAAATCAATAAAATACATTAAAAAAAAAGATTAGGACTTGAAATATAAATTCAGTTGTTAATGGAAAATAACATCTTATTTCTTGCACACCTAAATCTGAGCTCTGTGAGTTAAACTTACTACCAATGCTATTCTGTTTCATGTTGATTTTTCTACATTATATTTTGAGGGATCTCCTTTCATTTCTGCTATTTACTATTCATCCTTGTTTTATGCATCTCTCTTTTAGAAGTCATTATTTTATGACCCATTGTGAAGTTGTTCAAAATCACCTAGTACATTTCTTACTTCTTTATGCTTTCCAGGAAGCTTGGCTGTACTGATTTTTGTGTTAAGTGTTCAAAACCATATGTATATAAAATATATGCATAGAAAATTTTTACCCTTCGGAAATTTTTCACAAAGAAATTCTACTATAGAGAAGAGACTTGGGAGAAGGAATTAGTAACCAAACCTCCCAGTTTGCAGCTGATTCAACTGCTAGGAGGCAAAACGACCCAGCAATAAAGAGTGAAAGCAATGGAAAAGGCTTGAGGAGTTTTGTGATTTTATCAGCAGATGGCAAGTATAATTTAATGTAGACAAACTAATAATTAATTGGGGAGCAAGAAGGCCAGTCCAGTGATGCGTCTAGGCAGAAAATAATCCTCTAACACACAGATCAAGAAAAGGATTTAGGGATTATTCTTGAAAAATCATTAAAACTATCAGTCTAATGTATAGTTCTGGGAACAAAGGCAAACACCGTGTTAGCCAAGAGCAAGCACAGAAACTGGAGGTGGTACCTGTTAGTTTAAAAAGAACTTGTTTGATCTAGTCAGGAATATCATCATGTTAGCCATTATTATGTAAGAAGCTGACAGAAGAATGATAAAAACCCAACAATCAAATTTATCCACTTATACAAAAGGGTTGCAAACTCAACGGCCTTCAAGAACCAAGCAGCTGGATAATGTGTGAGTTGTCATGGTAAAACTTTGGGGAATGGTGGGAACTAGGTCAGAATGGAGGGTGCTTAAAGACTTTCAGATTCACACACATAGGCATGCAAACAGGCACACACACACACACACACACACGCACACACACACACACAGTAGTGGCCCAATAAAACATGTATGGCTGCCCAATTCAGCTCTGAGGCCACCAGTATGAGTTCCTGCCTTAGAAAGTCTAAGTGCCTCTCTTCTGATCCCCCACTCTAATCTGAGGGTCCCTGGACAATAAGACTGTATTTTATTCAATCTTGTATCTAGCATGGCACTGAGCATATTGCTTTGCCCCATGAAGACTGGTTGGAAATGTTGCAATGATGAAGAAGCTCTAGGCTGTATATAGCAGAAAACGCTACTGACAGTTGCTGTGACTGTTACTTTGTGGCTGGTGTGTCTGAAGCGGAATGTCTAAAAGAGCTCATGAGTGGGCCCCTAAGCCCACTCTGTGCTTGACTCAGCCTCACAGGACCTAATTTGCATGCAGTGTAAATTACGTATGTCTCTGTTATATATAATACTGTGTTTTCTCTCCTACCTGCTCCTCCCATCAAGCTTGGCCTTTCTTCATCCCAGACCTTTCTCTCCCCCTTTTCAGCAATATAAGAAATTTCTCAGTTGGTTTTTCCTTTTCTATCCCCTCATTCTGGCTATTTTCTTTCCTGCTCATTCTCATTGTACCTATTCCACAAAAGATGGGTGGCAAGAACAATCTCAGTGATGTATGTCTTCAGGGGGTGTGATATTCTGGTTAGCAGAGTTTGTGTTAAACTGACATTTTACTACTCCTTTGAAATGCACAATCCTTTTCTGGTAGGTAATAGAAATCGATAAGCAATCAAGAAGTGCGTTAGGCTGATCTTAATGTTTATTTATGTTTAAATTGTGCACTGATATTACAAAAAAACCCACCCTATATAACAAAGCATAATAATGAAATGAATACTTGTGCACTCTATTTAGAGTCTCTTCCCAGTTTCTACTGCTGCTCCAGCCCAAAGAGGGCACGTCAAAGGAAGAGGAAAGGTGGGGCACTGATGGGCATGCAGGGTCAGAAGCAGCAGGCTGGGTGAGCTCAAATAAGCCCCCGTCGTCTTTTGTAGTCTTCCAAGTTCAGAGATCTCTTTGGAGCCCCATCCTTGGCTGGTGGAGCCTTGGAGGTGATGGCCAAAGCCTTTGACTCTGAACTGGGAACTTGTAAATCAATCTTCACATCGAAATCATGTACTTTGAACAAGTCTTCTGAGAGGTCACTGGCTGACTTAGAATTCAAATCTTTATCCTTTCCCTGACCCTTGCTCATTTCCTTTGGGGCATCCAGTAACACTCCAGAACCATACTTTGCATTCAGCTGGGCCAAGATGGCAGCTTGAACAGCTGGGCTTCTGGAATTAGAAACGATGATAGGTGTGCATTTCCGTCTGGTAAAGGGATCCATCTGCTGGTTTTTCATGTTGTGACTTTCAGCCAGAAGGGCCTTCTCAGACTTCACAATATTCCATTTCCTGTTCCGCTGGTTGATGTAACTAATAGCAGATATGTTCTTGGTCCACTGGTGGTGCAGGGCCTCTGCCCGCTCCTCCAGCTCATTCAGCTGGTCTTGGATTTGTTTGGCCTTGTCCTGATCCCCCAGGTCCTCCGCCATGGCCTTTTCCTTTAGCAGCTGAGTCTTTTTCTTGGCATAGTTAAGCGGAGCCTGCCTGAACCTTTCTTTCTCTTTTACAATCTCTTCAATGTCTTGATCATTGAATTTATAATTAAGAGCTTCTTTAATAGATAATTCCTTCTTACTGATTTCATCTAGAGTGGGCAACTGCATGCCAGCAGAAAACATCGCTTCTTTCCACTTCATGAATTCGCTTTCAGTGAATGCTTGGTTTGAGACAAACTCTAAGCGGAATACCCGTTGGGCATCGCCATGCTGTAGCTGTAGCCCTTTGTTTGTTCTGGTGCCACCAAGCTGGTAAACCTTGGCGGTTTCCACAACACCCTTGATCTCAGCAACCCGGTAAACTGGTTTGCTGTTGTGGTTTCCAATGCCAATCCGTACAAAACATCCTGTGACAGTTTTAGCAAAGAAGGGCATATGACACCAACATTCCAGCTTATGCCGTGATAATCGAACCCGGTTCAGTTCTTCGGGTAAGGACACGGGTTGTGATTTCGGAGGGATCTCTTCTTCTTCATCAGAGGATGGTGTTTGGGATGAGCGGTCTGTCTTTTCACTGGATTTGTCATCTTCTTCCTCCTCCTCATCGTCAGAGTATACCTCACTGGTTTTTAATGGCTGTTTTTTGGCGAGGAGCTCAGCTGTTCTGTTCTTCCATTTCTCTCTCTCTGCTTTTAGCTCCTCCATGGCTTGAGATTTTTTATCTAATTTCTCATCCCGTTTGGAACACCGTTCCTTGTTGTGGGATGTTACCTGGGATTCTTGAATCTGTGTCAGCCTTTTCTTTTCTTGCTCTTCTTGCTTTTTCTTTTTTTCTTTCTTTTCGGCTGTTTTTAGTTTTTTCTTAATTTCAAATCTTCTTTTCAACACCTCCCTCTTCTCAATGCGGTTGAAGAGTTCTTGCTCTCTTTCCTTCTCTGTCATCTGCTCCAGACGAGCCCTGTCCTCCTCATCCCCCATGAGGTCTTCCCCATAGCCATCATGGAACTCTTCATCTTCAGAAGAGGAGTCAGAGTCTGAACTGGAGGAGGAGCTGTTGCTGTCAGAATCCGACGCTTCACCTTCCTCAGGGGCTGAGCTCTCAGCTGAACTGTCTTTATCTGAACTGCCTGATGAAGTGGTTTTATTGTCCTGTTTCTTCATGGTTCCTTTCTTCTCTATTTTTCTGGCCTTTCCTTTCTTCTTATTTTTATTGCTCCCGAACGTCCACTCATCATCACTGTCCGACGTCTCAGAGTCTGAGGAGGCTGCAGGCTGACTCACAGGTGGCTCCTTCTCCTCAGAGTCACTGCGCTTCCGCTTTGCCAGGGACAAGAGCTCCTGACCCAGGTTCTCGTCACTGCCGCTGTCCTCCATGTCCGAGTTGATTTCCACGCAGCCTTTCCGCTTCTTTGCCATGGTGATCCCCCGGCTCCCACGCCGGACACCGCCCGGACTCCCCTCTAGCCCGTCTGCCAGTGGGACAGTCACTGCCACTGCCACTGCCGTGATGTTGGGGTCCAACCCCAGCAGCTCCAGGGGTTCCCAAAGGTATGGACGGAGTTGGCGAAGAAGGAATGATACGGACACAGCGTTCAGTTGATCAGCAGCCTAACCAGGTTCTCTAGCCAGGATTTAGCCAGGATCTCCAGCCAGGTTCTGTCTCTACTTCTCCTGCTACATCTGTATTTATACCAGTTGGTCTTAATCCTATCCATTCTATTTCAATGGTTAGGGCGTTTGTTATCTCCATTCCAGGGAGTAAAGATTAAGTAGCTTAAGCGTGATTGTTCGTAGTTAAAGTGATTAACTACCTGCCTGGCACTTAGTTAAGGGGTTTTACTGATAAAAATCCCCACCTGGGGAAACAAACTTTTTTGAGAGGTAACCTTGGTTAAAACACATAGCACTAGGGGAGCAAACATATTAAGAACAGTATGCCATATACGCCAGGTCCCTTGAAACATAAGCTGTGCAGTTGTTTCTTCCCTGCAGCGACTGTGTCAAGCAGCAACGATGGCCCGGCTTCCAGCAAATTCCCCCTTTTTTATTTTTTAAATGATAGCGCATGTAAATCAGAGGCCTGAACCCTCACTCCTTCTGAGGGAGGTCTCCTGCCCCCATGGCTGCTTCGCTTCCCATGCCCAGCTCAGATCAGGACCCAGGTAAAGACAGAGACTGGCTGACAGCAGCTGTCCTCTCACTGCAACAGGACTTGTTTCCCATTTCTACCTTGGACCACAGGGAAAGGGGCAGCTGAAGGAAAGGGCTGTGTCAGGGTGCTGTCTTCTTCCCTTTCTTCTCCCTCTTTTTTCTAAACACTTCCATGCCTTGTAGTTCATTTGCTTTCTCTTCTTTTTCTCTCTACTACCCTCCATCTCTGCCTCCTCCTCCTCCTCCCCAGCATCATCCATATCAGCTGACCCAGAGGGCACAGCTGACTCCTCCCCAGACATTGACACCACCATCAAGCAGGGCCCTGATGGACCTATGATCCAGCCCTTCAATGCGCTGACACTTCGGGAAGCCCATCACCAGTGACGCCGCCCGCTAGCCAGATCAACAAGGACAACCAAACCACCAACTTGAGGACAGCTGAAATCCTTGACTGAAGAGGCCAGCAACCTTCTACAAGGCTCTGTGTGCACTCCATCCACTATGTTTATTGCTATGCTTGCTATCATTGCTTGTCAGTCTTCTTCCAAGTCTTAAACAACCCAATCCGAGAAGTGGCCGCTGATTTACACTCACTGTCATTTAAAAAATAAAAATGGGGGAATTTGCCAGAAGCCAGTCCACCCTTGCTGCTTGACACAGTTGCTGCAGGGAAGAAACATCTGCACAGCATATGTTTCAAGGGACCTGGTGTATATGGCATACTGTTCTTTTTTTGTTGTTTTTAAATATATTTTTTACTGATTTTTTACAGAGAGAAAGGGAGAGGGATAGAGAGTTAGAAACATCGATGAGCGAGAAACATCGATCAGCTGCCTCCTGCACACCTCCCACTGGGGATGTGCCCGCAACCAAGGTACATGCCCTTGATCGGAATCGAACCAGGGACCCCTTGGTCCGAAGGCCAACGCTCTATCCACTGAGCCAAACCGGTCAGGACATGGCATACTGTTCTTAATATGTTTGCTCCCCTTCTTAGCGCTATACCAAGGTCACCTCTCTGAGAAAGGTTGTTTCCCCAAGTGAGGATTTTTCCCTGAGTTAGGGAGGGAATAAAACCCCTTAACTAAGTGCCAGGTGGGTAATTAATCACTTTACGAACAATCATGCTTAAGCTACATAATCTTTACTTAGGATAATCTCCTTGTAGCTTAATAGAACAATAGAGTAACGTTGGAATGGAGATAAGAAACGCCCTAACCTTTGGAATAGAATTGATAGGATTAAAATCAACTGGTATAAATACAGATGTAACAAGACAATAAACACAGAACCTGGCTGGAGAACCTGGCTACGAAACCTGGCTATGATGATGATCTGAACGCTGCCTCCATGTCCTTCCTTCTTTGCCGACTCCGTCCACACCTTTGGGAACCCCTGGACCTGCTGAGGCACGACCCCAACATTTCTCCAATATCAGACAATCCAGTTCCTTCCCATATGTCCCTAAATCTCACCTGAGCTGTGGTCCCAGCATTGGAGCCCAGAGGGATCAAGTCCAAGTAAGTGCATGTGCCAGCCTTTTAAGAGGGACTGCCTGGGTCTCCAGCAGCCTCTGTGAAGCCCCGCTGGTTTTTACAACCTGAAGTTACCGGGACTTCTCTTCCCAGCTCTGGAACCCTGGGCTGGGGGTCTTGTATAGGGCTGGAACCATTTACTTCTCATGGGAGGCCTCAGCAGTGGAGTTTTCCCTTCTGATTAAAAATACACTACACATGGGTGTTGGACCAGCCCTTTCTGTGCCTCTACCCCTCTCACCAGTCTTGATATACTTTCTTCTCTCCTTTTCTAGTTGTAGGAATTCCATTCAGCCAGACTTCAGACAGGTTTGAATGATGGTTGTTCTGTATCTTAGTTGTAATTTTGATGTGGTTGTGAAGCGGTGAGTATGGCATTTACCTACGCTGCCATCTTGGTTCTCCTCACAAGGAAACTTTACCCTCCCCCTTTCTTATAGAAAGTGCTCTATTGCTTTGCACCTTGCTCTTTTTAAAAAGTGGATTTTTTTTTTTTTTCAGAAAGGGAAAGGGAGAGAGAAAAACATTGGTGTGACAGCAAAACATCAGTTGGCTACCTCTTGCACCCGCCCGAACACCGGGGATCGAGGCCAAAACCAGAGCATGTGCCCTGACTGGGAATCAAAGCAGCAATCTTTTGGTGCATGGGATCACGCCCAACCAACTGAGCCACACTGGTCAGGGCAAACCTTGCTCTTTTTTTGTATAATAAAGTATCCTGCCAACTCTTATATCACTAAAAAGAAAACTATAAAATTTCAATATCACTGCATAGTATTCTGTCAACTAGTTTCCCTTTGGATTGACACTTGGTTTTCTTTTCTCGTCCTCCCCCTCCCCCCGCCCCCCCCACTTTTTATTGTAAACAATGCTACATGAATAACCTTGACCACAGGTAACTTTGGACATGTGCACATTTATAAACTCCCATAAGAGGCACTGCTATTTTAGAGGCTGATTGCATTTTTAATTTTAACAGATAATGTGAAATTTCCTTCAATAGAAATTGTACCATTTTGTGAAACCAGCAGGAATGTATGAGAGTGCTTGCTGAAATTTCATTTTTTGTGTGTGTGTGTGCCCCTGCAGCCACACGGTGGCAGTGTTGGCACCAACTGGGCTCCGGAGGAGCAGAAGCCTCATCCTGGCTCCTGCAAGATGCCCTCAGAGGCCTTCGCTGCTGCATGTGCCCACTGTGTGCACAAAGCGGGGGTGTGCGGGATGGGCTGCGAGCGTGCACTTGTGTCCACATGTGTGGGCATGTGTGTGTGGGAGGAAATGCCTCCATGGATAAGTACCAGGGTGTATTAGCATTTCTGTGTTTGGGTGTGTTTGTGTGTCCCTGTTTATCCATGCATCTGTGTGTCTCTGATTGTGTGTGTGTGTGTGTGTGTGTGTCTTTGTGCTTAGCAGGGCATGTATCTGACTTTGTGTGATCTTTTTCTCCCTCTCTGCACTTCTGTTTTTTAGTGTCTCTGCCTTCGCTTTGTGACTGTGTTGATCTAAGCATGTGTTTCCCACTGGGCCTCTGGTGCAGTTAGGAGAGACCCAGTAGTTGAGGGGTGTGTGTCTGGGTGCTGGATATCTCAAGGTTAGGGACCTCTGAGACTCAGTCTCCCCTCCACTGGCCTCTACCCCGCCCCTCCCTCCATCACCTGCATAGACAGCTGCTTTGATTCCAATACCTCGGCCATTGGTTCCACTAGTCTGGGCACCCCTGTCACTCCCCTGCCATGAGAGCTTTCTCTCTGATGCCCCTCCCCTAGGGCTCAGGTATTTATCCAGATGTACCCGCAGGGCTCAAGTACCCGCTAACCCCATTACCCTGATGGAACCCACCCCCTCCCCAGCACCCTGCCTCTAGCAGCCTCCTGTGTGCCTGCAGCCAGAGGTCCTGCAGAGTGAGGTCCTGCCACAGCTCCCCTCCCTGGGAGGCTGCACCTCTTCTCGGGGCCCGGGTAGGTCCTGAACAAGCAGAATTCAGGGCACGACGTGTCTCCGCTCTCAGACTGGAGGCGCTTGAAGATGGGGCTCTGCCTCTCGCCCTCTGACCTCAGGGTGAAACCATGTCTGTGCTTCTATTGCCCAGCCCTGGAGAGAATGTGGGCACCTTGGTAGCCACCTCGTGCCCTGCACAGGTATTTCACAACAGGGGTGCCAGCTCCCACCCAGCCCTACCCCCCTCCCGGTGCTGGCTACTTCCTGAGCAGCTCCAGCCAGCCAGGCCTCCAAGGGCGGAACCAGGGACCTGCTTCGTGCTGAGCAGGGTGGACAGGCTAGAGTTTAGATCAGTGATGGCGAACCTATGACACGCGTGTCCGTGGTGACATGAGAACTCATTTTTTTGGTTGATTTTTCTTTGTTAAATGGCATTTAAATATATAAAATAAATATCAAAAATATAAATCTTTGTTTTACTATGGTTGCAAATATCAAAAAATTTCTATATGTGACACGGCACCAGAGTTAAGTTAGGGTTTTTCAAAATGCTGACACGCTGAGCTCAAAAGGTTCGCCACCACTGGTCTAGATTCTAGATGAGTCTCAACTGGGCTGACTGGGCACTTCAAGTCTCTGCCACGTATCTGTTCCATGCCAGTAGGCTACCTCAGGGATGTCCTCATGGAGATGACAGAAACACAAAAAAGAGCAAGGCCTCTCGAGTTGTAGACTTAGAAGCACCATTCTTGCACTTCTGCTTCAACTATTACCCAAAGCCAGGCACATGGTCAAGTCCACAGGCAGAGGCAAAGGACACTTCAAAGTTAAATGCTCAAGGGGGTGGATGCAGAGAGGATAAAAGATCATTCAACCCATCAGCAAGACCTATCAATTCTACCTTAGAAATACTTTCCACACCTGTCCAATACTCCTTCTATCTTATTGCTACCACCACTTCAGTTCACCATGATCTTTCTTACCTATCACCACCTGACTGCTCTGTCCAAATCTTTCCTGTCCATTCCTTCTCAGACCATTCTCAATGCAGCAACGAGAATAAACTTAAAAAGAAAGCCTTCTCCGACCACTCATTTAATTAAGTCTGCCAAATGGTTTCCTATTGTTCTCAGGATAAAGGTGAAAATCCTGATGAAGGCCTGAATTGTTTTTAATTTTCTTTTTTTTGTTTTTTGTTTTGTTTTGGTTTTGTTTTATTGCTTAAAGTATTACAAAGAGTATTACATATGTCTCCTTCCCTGCCCCCTTGACATTCCCCTGGCCTCCCCTATCCCCCAGTGTCTTGTGTCCATTGGTTATTCTTTTTTTAAAATTGTTTTATTGCTTACAGTATTACAAAGAGTATTATATATGTCTCTTTTTTTTTCTCCCCTTGACCCTCCCCTAGCCTCCCATGCCCCCCGTGTCTTGTGTCCATTGGTTATTCTTTTATGCATGCATACAAGTCCTTCGGTTGATCTCTTACCCCCACCCCTTACCCTCCCCAGGCTTCCCACTGTAGTTTGACAGTCTGTTCAATGCTGCTCTGCCTCTGTATCTATTTTTGTTCATCAGTTTATAATGGTCTTTATTATCCATATATGAGTGAAATCATGTGGTATTTTTCTTTCATTGACTCGCTTATTTCACTTAGCATAATGCTCTCCAGTTCCATCCATGCTGTTGCAAGTGGTAAGAATTCCTTCTTTTTTACAGCAGCATAGTATTCCATCATGTAGATGTACCACAGTTTTCTAATCCATTCATCTGCTGATGGGCACTTAGGCTGTTTCCAGATCTTAGCTATGGTGAATTGTGCTGCTATGAACATAGGGATGCATATATCCTTTCTGATTGGTGTTTCTGGTTTCTTGGGATATATTCCTAGAAGTGGGATCACTGGGTCAAATGGGAGTTCCATTTGTAACTTTTTGAGGAAACTCCATACTGTCTTCCATAGTGTTTGCACCAGTCTGCATTCCCACCAGCAGTGCACGAGTGTTCCCTTTTCTCCTCATCCTCTCCAGCACTTGTCGTTTGTTGATTTGTTGATGATAGCCATTCTGACAGGTGTGAGATGATACCTCATTGTTGTTTTGATTTGCATCTCTCATGTAATTAGTGACTTTGAGCATGTTTTCATATGTCTCTTGGCTTTCTGAATGTCCTCTTTTGAAAAGTGTCTATTTAGGTCCTTTGCCCATTTTTTGATTGGATTGTTTATCTTCCTTTTGTTAAGTTGTAGGAGTTCCCTATAAATGTTGGAGATTAAACCCTTATTGGTGATAACATTGGCAAATATGTTCTCCCATGCAGTGGGTTTTCAATTTTCAATTGAGGGGTTATTTTAAAGCAAATAGATGAACCTGGTGAAAGGGAGAAAGAGAGTGAAGATGGAGTGTGGGAAAGAGAGGCTTTGTAATGACTTCCATGTGAGGACAGCCTAGGACCCCTTTCTCCAATCTCATCTCCTTCCATCCTTTCTTTCACTTTATGGTTAGAACACATCATAATTCCCCAACTTGTACATTATTTCAAGCCTCTAGGGTCTTATTTGGACTGCTCTGGAAGAACTGCAATAATAAATTAGAGATTAGGATGAGATAATAAGTAGTCAATATACCCATAGCTCTCCCAATATTCTCTCTTGATGTTCTCACCATCTTTTAATGTAGATAAACATGTACACATGGTTATGTTAGGGTGAGGTAAGAGTAGTATACAGGTATGACAACTCATCCAAGAGGTTTTTGAGCCCGAGTCTGAGATACAACTGTTAAATTGGCTTTGTGGAGAAGAAATCTAAGAGGATGAGGTCAGAGGAATGGGATGGAAAACATACACATGGTGCAACTTCTTCACTAAGTTAGGCAACCTGCTCTCTGGAAAAGGACTATTAAGCCAAGACATTCTTGAAGACTGAGGCTGACCAGAGAAGCCTTTTAGTGCACAGGGAGTTATCCTGTTATTCTTTCAGAGTTTGAGAAGGCTTGTCAGGAGCTAGGCACACATAACCTTATTCTCTGTCTCTTGTCCCCAGTTTTCTCTGGGGACTATTTATGAATATTGAAAAAATGACATATTCTTCTTTTCTCTCTCCTCATGTAGGGATTTCACAATTTAACTACAGGGGCCCTGTCGAATTCTTTCTCTCTCAGTGGTCAACAAGAGGCAAATGTGAGTGCTTTAACTTCAACAAGTGGTCTTAGTTGAATCTACCAGAAAAAAAAAGGGTGATTGAAACCCTCTGCTTTAGGCCCTAAAAGAAAAGAGAGGAGAGGAGTGCAGATTGGTTTGGCTCAGTGGATAGAGCATCAAGCTGGGGATTGAAGGACCTGAGTTTCAAATCTAGTCAAGGATGAGAGAGAGAGAGAGAGAGAGAACAGGAGGGAAGGAGGTGCCGCCTCTTTTCCTCCCTCCCGCCTCCCCAGAGCACCTCTGGGGAGGAGGGAGGGAAGGAGGCGCCAAATACAGACATGGAAGGAAGCTCCATGTCTGTATTTGATGTTAAGAAATTCATTTCTTAACATCAAATACAGACATGGAGCTTCAAGGGATAATGGGTTCTATGAGCTTACTCTGCAGTGCTCAAAAGAAGCCCTATTTCTATAGAAGACAGTAAGATACAAGGAATAAAATTGAGAAGGATGACATCCCCCTGATGGTTTTGAGGTTTTACTCAGGCTCAAATTAGGAAAATCATGTGAAGAACGTATGAGGGAGCCCCTTTGTAATGCCTTTGCTAGGGAAAATTTTCGTGTTGGAATGCCAGTTTTCTGTCTCCTAGATGTGTTATCAGCCATCATAATTGGGTCTCTCCAGTACTAATACAGTAACACTGACTTCATTTCCAGGGGAGAGTAACTTCTTGGCCCAGGGCAATGGTTTAGGCTTTGGCATTAAACCTTCCATGGATGTGACTCTGCCTAAGTTATTTGGTAGACTCAAGGCTGTTTTCTAAACCATTGATATGGGGATAATAATCTCCATGCATTTTGGAATAATTTTTGGGACAGTGTATCCTATATAATAAAGAGCTAATATACAAATGGTCGTCACACCCTCATGCTGTGAGGGCTCAGACACTCAACACTGGCGAGAGAGAAATGGACATCAGCCAGGCACAAATGAGCTCACGAGAGAGGAATGGGGACCAGCCAGGCACAAATGAGCTCAGGAGAGAGGAATGGGGATCAGCCAGGCTGCGGCCTGGGAGAGGGACAAGTTGCCCACCCCATAGTCCTGAGTGCCTGCGGCTGCGGCCCAGGTGAAGCCGCCCGCCCACAGTCCCCTGCAGCTGTGGCCGGCCCAGGTGCTGGGTGCCTGTGGCCGGCAGAGGGAGGGAAGCCTGGGTCCTGGGTGCGGGGTGAGGCAGAGGCAGTTAGGGGTGATCAGGCCAGAAGGGGAGCACTTAGGGGCAATCAGGCAGGCAGGCAGAGGGGTTAGGGGCGATCAGGCTGCAGGCAGGTGAGTGGTTGGAGCTAGTGGTCCCAGATTTCGAGAGGCAGTCAGACATCCCCTGAAGGATCCCAGATTGGAGAGGGTGCAGGCCAGGCTGAGGGACCCAGCCCTATGTATGAATTTTGTGCACCAGGCCTCTAGTAATATATAATAGCATTCAACACTAATTTCCCCCTCTTTGCTGTTCTGAAAATAGCAGAGAATCAGAAAGAAAAACCCTAAAGGTTTCTCTAAAAAACCAAAAGGTATGCCACAATTTCCATATATTGTATCTGTCTTATTTTACTCATGGAATAGGCTCTAAAAATGGACTCACTATTACTTTACATGTTTATAGTTTGGCTTCCCAGCCTATATCTGAGTGGAAGTAACAGGGGCCAAAGTTGTTAACTGACTGAATTATGAAAAGCAAAGATTAAAAAAAAAAAATTGTAAACAACAACAAAAGTGTCTTGTAGGCCTGGGGCGGCTCCTTAGCAGGCCCATAGAGTTAGAGCTTCTTAGCATAAAACCACCTTAAAGTCGCCCTAGCTGGTTTGGCTCACTGGATAGAGCGTCGGCCTGGGGACTGAAGAGTCCCGGGTTCGATTCCAGTCAACGGCATGTACTTTGGTTGTAGGCACATCCCCAGTAGGGCGTGTGTAGGAGGCAGCTGATCGATGCTTCTCTCTCATCGATGTTTCTAACTCTCTATCCCTCTCCCTTCCTCTCTGTAAAAAATCAATAAAATATATTAAAAAAACAGCAACAAACAAACAAACAAAAAAAAACCACCTTAAAGTCAAGTCATCAGGAAGGGGTTAACTGGTGTGCTGTTAAGAAAGCAGACCTTTGGGCAGTGCATTTCTTTTTATTAATTCACCACACCCCATTGTGCTAAGTGATGAACTTACTTGGAACACTTAATTGCTCCAAAAGTCCAGGTAAAAGAAAAAGTACCATTCATCCATGACACAGTCCAAATTTATGTTAACCTTTCAGTGAGTCTCATGATAGCTGTATTATCATTGTAAGATATTTTAATTTTAGAACCTCCTGGGTTCTACAGTGCATCACTTCCAAATAATGCAGAATGATAAAATTGTTGAAACAGCAAATGTAAAGTTGAAATCACTTGATAGTTTGTGATTCCTATAAATCTACTTGAAACTTCAATTGCGAAAGCACTTTTGACTCAATCTCATTTGTCAGCCTTATAGAGTGAGTGAACCTACTTAGCTAACTGTGCTAGTAGTTTATGTTCTTTTAGGGCAGGGAGAAATATGAATCACAAATATGCCATTGCTGCTTGCTTTTGAACCTCATTTTATAGCCTCACAGGCTTAAATGGAGGAAATATATTTTAAAACACAAATTAATGATATCTATTTCCTAGATGTACTTAAAAATATTTTCATTTATTAGAGATACCAAATTTGAATGATACGATTTAAGCAACTATATGTTGGCACTATGCTAATATAGCAACAACAATAGTGATAATAATAACAATCATGATAATAATGGCAGTTACCATTTATTTAGTGTTTACTCTATTACTATTTATCAAGTATCATGGTGAGCTTTGAATGGATTACCACCTTTAATTTGCCCAACAACTTTTCAAAGAAAGCCTATTATTATTTCCACTACATAATGTAGGATATTGAGGTTTAAAGACCTCAACTTTTTTTTTTTTTAAATATATTTTATTGATTTTTTACAGAGAGGAAGGAACAGAGATAGAGAGTTAGAAACATCGATGAGAGAGAAACATCGATCAGCTGCCTCCTGCACATCTCCCACTGGGGATGTGCCCGCAACCCAGGTACATGCCCTTGACCGGAATCGAACCTGGGACCTTTCAGTCCGCAGGCCAATGCTCTATCCACTGAGCCAAACCGGTTTCGGCAAGACCTCAACTTTTTTGCTTATATCATTCACATTATTTTAGTGGAACTGGGATCCAACCCTGGACAATCCTACTGTATGTTTATGCCATCTTTCTCAGGTGTTATTAATTCAAATTCAGCAAAGAAAGAAATAGAACCCCATCTATATGCAGAAATAACCCTTACTAGCTGGCTAGAAGTATTACTGCCATAGCAACAAGAGGCTTAAATCATAGTATGAAATAAAAGGCTACAGCTATATGACTTGTTTCCAAAAAAATTTGGAATTATTTCTCTGCCCCCCTCTCCCCCCAAACAAATGACTGGTGTAAAAATTCTCAATGGGTACTTTCTGTAAAGTTTTTACAGGTTTTATTTAGCTTGGCATAAATACTCAGGAAAAGTTATGTCCTGAAATGTGGAATCCTTGCCTTTCCCTGCCACTCCCAAAACTTAACTAAGTGCTATAGAGTTAAATATCAGACATCAAAATAGCATTACTGAAAATTTCAAAGGCACTTTTCTTCCACAGAAACTCATTGTCAACCATACAAATATCACCTACTTTGTCCTCAGCATTCCAAAGAAAGTTACTGGCATTATTAGGTTTTACTGAAGGAGGAAGTAGACAGAGTCAGAAAAATGAGTACAAAAATTCAGAGAGGTCAATGAGAAAAATGTAGTGTTTAATTTTGTTCTATTTTTAACTTCAAAATGTTCCTTTCACCTGATCAGTAACAACTATAACCATGTAGCTTGCTCAATATGGTTTCAAATATACTTTCACTGGAAGATTATTGTAATTCAAATCCATTCAGTGCTGCTTCACTTTTGTAATTTGTTAGTTAAGATTAAATAGTGTACCCTGCACCTATTTTAATGACATAGCACATTGATAATATTTTCACTCATTTAAAGCTATGTTTACTGACAGAGCCTTAGCACCAAAAATTCTAAAAGGCAATCTTCACACATTCAAATAGCCTGAGAAGTAATTGATACAGCTTAACCCCTTGCTAGTTCTGAATTTTCCAAATTAAGGTCACAGAATTTTAAAATCTCATACTTTTAAAAAAAAGTTGATAGAAATACATCAATGGGGGAAGATGATACACTCAAGGTCACAATGTGCCAATTCAATCTTTGCTCCAACATTCAAGATGCAATCAGGCTGATTTTTAACTGGATTTCCCCTGGAGTTTTCTTAAGGGATCTGTGGAAACTTTATTACAAAACATGGTAAAGTTGTCAGTGACAGAAAAATCAGGGGATCAACAGAGGTAAAAGGGCAAGGAGGTATTTAAATAGAAGTGGGAATCAGTATGTTGTGAGTAGGAATCTAAACTGACTTATGTGATTTCTAAAGACCCCAAAACAAGAAAAGAATAAAAGGTACTTTTGAAAGAAAAACACACACACACACACACACACACACACACACAGAGCAGCCAAAGAGGTGAGACACAGCCATTTTGATGGGGGGGGGGGGGGTGTCTAACTATACAATGAGGTCATCCTATCTCCCGGAAGTGACACGTAATCACCTGCTTTGCACTAGCTCCGCCCCTTCCCCCAGAGGTCCCGCCCCTCCGCCAGCAGCCGGGAGGGTGTTAGGGGGCGTTTCTCCAGGAGGAAAGCTGTGAGCTGCGACGCTGAGGAAGGGGACCCCAAAACGTCTGGCACTGCCCCCTCCAGGGATCACTTTGGACCGCCTCACTCGGCCCAGCAGGGTTCAGAAACGCCGAGGGGTCAACCTGATGGCTTTCGGGGTCAACGGAAGAGGGGAAGGGGAGCCCTGGCGGGGAGAACCCCCCGGCCCCCCGCCCAGCAGCTGAGGCATAGGAGGGCGGCCATCTTGGCCGGGTGGGTAGGGCTGGGGAGCTACGGGCGCCGTGCGATTGGGGGGCTCGCCCGGAAGTGACGCCAACTACCCGGAAGCGGAGGGGGTTCCCCGGCCCACTCCCCCCTCGTTCGTTTGCTCCCCCGCTTCCTCCCCGCCCCCCTTCCTCTCCATTCGTTTCCCCCCCTCCCCGTTCCCTGCCTTCTTTACCCCCCACCCGTCCCTCCCCCCCCCAACCTCCGGAGCTGGGAAGAGAGTCAAGATGGCGGCGAAATCCGATGGCGGTGGCGTGGGGGTGGGCTTCGCCCAGCTGCACAACCTGGACGAGGCGGTGGGCAGCGGCGGCGAGGAGGACGGGGAGCCCGGGGGAGGCGGCTGCGGCGGCGGCGGCGGCGACGAGCCCGGCGAGAGCAGCTCGCTGCACATCTGCCACTGCTGCAACACCTCCTCGTGCTACTGGGGCTGCCGCTCCGCCTGCCTGCGCTCCCTCCTGGGCAAGAAGCCGCGCCGCAACGCCGCCGCCGCCGACGGGGGGGACCAGCCGCTGCAGCCGCCCGGGGCCGCCGGCGCCGACCGCCACCCCCCGACGCCCTCGGCCGTGCGGCCGCAGCCGCCGCAGGTGGAGCGGCCGTGGCTCGACTGCCTGTGGATCGTGCTGGCGCTGCTGGTCTTCTTCGGGGACGTGGGCACCGACCTGTGGCTGGCCCTCGACTACTACCGCAAGGGGGACTACGGCTACTTCGGGCTGACCCTCTTCTTCGTGCTGGTGCCGTCGCTGCTGGTGCAGAGCCTGAGCTTCCGCTGGTTCGTGCAGGACTACACGGGCGGCGGGCTGGGCGCCGTGGAGGGGCTCAGCAGCCGGGGTCCCCCCATGATGGGGGCCGGCTACGGCCACGGCGCGGCCCGCGGCGGCCCGGGCGCGGGGGGCTCGGCCACGCCGGGGGCGCAGCGCCTGTGCCGCCTCTCCGTGTGGATCTGGCAGTCGGTCATCCACCTGCTGCAGATGGGGCAGGTGTGGAGGTAAGAGCACTGCGGGGATGGGGGTGGGGGCTGGGCCGGCGGTCCTGCGGAGGGCCCCGCGGGCGAGGCCGGGACCCTGCGGGGCGCGTTCCGCCCTCGAGGTGCCTCGCAGGTGGGCCCCTCGGACGGGCCCGGCCCCGGGGTCTTGAAGGAGGGGTTGGACGCGCACTTCCCCCGGCGTCTCAAAAAGACCATCTTTTTTGATCTGGAACCTTGGCCACGCCTTTTGGCCCAGGGAGGCCCAAGTCCCGCTGTTTGTCTTCATCCTTGGTTCGCACTTACCGGAGACCCTGCCTCATCCTTCCCCTCCCCCCATCTCTGGAGACCTCCGTATCCCCGTTGCCCTGTCCCCGGTATCTTAAGGTAACCGGACGCTAGAGCTTTTTATCTGCACCCCAGCTCTTCTCCAGGGGCGGGGTGGTGGTGGTGGGGGAACCTTCCTTCTCCCAGCCGGTGTGCACTCGGTTTTGTCCCCCGGTGAGACATCTTCCCCTCTTCCCCCGTCTTCTCTCCGCAGTGGCCTGTGTGGGGCCCTGTGCAAACCCCCTCGCTGCCTCTCTATTTAGCACTCCTTTCTTCCACGCCCCCTCCCCTCCCCCCTTCCTGCAATCCCGTCCCCAGCAAACGATTCCAAACCGCTGCCCTCCTTGAAGGAAAAAATGACTTTTTTTTTTTTCTGGATTAGACGTGCCCTTTTCTTAGTGACAGGTAAAATTGTGTATGTGCGATGAGTGTAAGCGTTTGTTTTCAATTCTCACCTCCAGAAAATCAATTAGCCACCCAGACGCCTATTCTGATGGAACCTTGGTTTTGGTAGCCAGGCCAGGGTGTAGATGATTCACATCTACACCAGCCCCGAGCTTGGCCCTGCAGCACTTTCCCCTTTTGTAAATTTCCCGTGTGCCAGGTGAATCTCTCCAACACCATTTGCAGATGTTCTTTCTGCCAGCAGCCTTCAATGGCTAAACTAAGGAAATGATCCTATTAAAACCTTGGTAAATCTGTGCTCTCAAACTTAAATCAGCTTGAGTGTATTTTGGGAACAGTGAGTTGTAGGTAAGAGCATTTTCAAGAGAAAAAAATCGTGTTGAAGATGAATTACACAGAGCTCTTGAGGTGCATTGCTTCTGTGAGAAGACATTTTGCCTTGATTGTTCTGACTCCTCCACCTAGTAGGAGATTTTAGGTGCTCAGTATTTTAGTTAACTGAGATAAAGTTCGTGTCTTTTGAATGTTTGTGCCGATCTCTGTTCAGAATTTCAAATTAAAATGTTTCAGAAAGCATGGGATTGAGTTAATGAAATCTTGAAAGTGACTGTAAGAACTTTGTCCTACAAAATTTACATGCAAATTCTGAATAGGGAACATGTGAGTGGTTTTCTGGTCCACCTAGGGTTGCTTACTGGTGTTCCTGAATTGAACCAAGCAACATTTTTTTTTAAGCTGTATTTGTCTGTAGATAATTTGCTTTCTGCAGATAACTTTATAAGAAGAGGGGGGAATGAAATAGAAAAAAAGTAGTTGACTTTTAGCTATGTTGAGCATAGCTTGTGGTGAAGTAAAATTTTGAAATATATTTTGAATTTGAAATCTAAACTTAAAACACCCATAAACCCAATATTGAATCTAAGGTAGTGTGTTTGATATTGGGGATACCTATTTTGATTACTTGCAGCTTGATGAGGTATAAAGGAATACAGGGAGAGAGGGACAAAAACTGTGGAGAAGAGAAAGATTTTGAAATAGTAGCAAACTTTAACAGCATGTATTTAATAACAAGCCGAAGTCACTTATTTATCTCTCTCCGTGTCTTAGACTCCTAAGTGTGGGCAATCAAAACCTTGGTATCAGGTTAAAATTCCTGAGAGAATTGTTTCTAATGTAATCCATCCTAGGTATTTATTAGTAGTAAGCTTTTGAGACAATGAAATTGGAGTTCAGTTTCACAAAATTTTTAGGTAGGATAATTTTCCCTCAACCAACCTAAATCTTAATTGTATTTGGGTAGAGTGGAAGTCCAGATTTTGGAACAAACTGACAAGTACATTTTAAGTATAAATTTAGCTTTTATGGTTGTTTAAAAGAGGGCAGTGCATTATTTTCCCAGACTTTCATTGATATTTTAAGGTCTACAGACTATATATATATTTTTTTTTGTTTGTTTTTTAAGTATATTTTTATTGATTTCAGAGGGGAAGGGAGAGGGAGAGAGAGAAACATCAATGATGAGAGAGACTCATTGATCAGCTGCTTCCTGCACACCCCCCACTGGGGATCGATCCACAACCCGGGCATGTGCCCCCACTGGGAACAGTGACCTCCTGGTTCATAGGTCAACGCTCAACCACTGAGCCATGTCTGCTGGGCTACTTGGTTTGTTTTAAAAAATGCATGTGATTTTATTGTCTGAATTGTTTTAGTCTTTTTTTCAAGATTAGAATATAGGTCTAAATATTTCATTAAGTTTTAAAAGTATAGTGTACTAAAAGAGCTGCTAATTCAGTGAAGTTATTTATTCTAACATAGCAATACTTCAGAGGAAATACTTTCTGAGGAAGGATTTTATTTTTATTTTTTTTAGTAAGCTGGTTGTGCTTGAAAAACTCCAGGAGCAGAGTCTGCTCTTTAATACCTGCTAGGCATGTGGCTTGCCTAGAAATCACTCATGTGGAAAACTTTGGAGAAAGGATTTTATTCTTGTTTTAATCTCTTGGCAAATTACTTGTCAGTGTGTATAAACATACATCATCTCAGTTTTTACTGTAGATCTTTTGGGGTTACAGTTCTCATTCATATTTAGTTGAATTTTGCTATTTTATGTGGTCATCTGATATAAAGGTTAAGCTCTAGGAATTATATCATTGATTGGGGCCACATAAGAAAAGATGTTGGTGAAGTTGTACATTGTCAAAACTGATTCCATTAAACCATGCGTACTTATCTCTTCACATGCTTTTGTTTTTTAAATGTAAAATTATTTGACTGTTGCTTGGACAAAGCACAGTGCTTAAGAAAATTTAGTTTTCCTTTATAGTAAGGTGGTAAACTTCTATGCATGTTGACTTTCTTTTCAAGATGGAAAATCTGGACATCTCTTTCACCAAAAAACTTTGCAGAATGTGAGAAAGTATTTTTGGCTGGGCCAAAATTGGAGTATGGAAGGGTAGTCTGTAAGATGACTTGTCATGAACCTTCTTTGCATAGCACTACTGTGATTATTTAGTGCATCCTTTACCCTCACTAATTACCTAACATATAGCTTCCTTTGTAGCTGTATGTGCTCTATTTTTCAGGTGCTTTTCCCAGGGGTAACAGGTATATGAGTCACTCATACTGGGAATATGAGTAACACTGGGCCTCAATTCAGTACAATGTGTTATTAGAAAGTGAGATCATTTTCTTGGAGGGTTAGACTTTAGGGACATTTTGATTTAGTTTGCATATTGCATTGTTGTATATAAGTTTTTCCTTCAGCATATCAGCCTTTCTTTGCTTTTGTGCTACATTTCGAGGGTGCTTAAGTGTGTTGGCAGTTCTCTGTAGTCTAGAAGCAACAGTTTTTTGAAATTTCACCTAATGTCATGATGTCACAGCCAAATCATTAATCTCCCTTCATATTTCTTATGAGTGTGCTTTCACCCTTCTATTTTACAAAGTAAAAGAGGAATTTGCTTAAGATCTTAATGGTATTTGCGATTTTTAAAGTGAATAATAACAGCTTCCCTTTCTTTTGGGGGATGGATGGGGTAGAGGGTTGCCTTCAAGGAAGAAAAAAGAAAAAAGACTTTCAAATATTACAATGGCATCACATATCTGTGAACAGTAAAGCGTTGTTTTAGTATTTTTTGTTTGTTTGTTTTAAGACTTTGGTATAATACAGGGACATAGCTCTTTAGATCATCAGCAGTAAATGTTGCTGGGCTGGTGAAGAGGTAAATATACTTTTTAAATGTGTAGGGATACTTGGTATGCTATGGGGCTTTGTTCTTATTAAATATTTTAGAATAGTGGTTTTTAACTCTGGCTGAGAATAGATACTACTACAGCTTAAAAAAATACAGAAAGAAAGAAATGCTCTAGCATTGCTGGGCCTGCTGAAGAAGAATCCCAAGGTGGGACCTAAGCAATCTTATCTTTAGAAGCTCCACAGGTGGTCAGATGTGCAGCCAGGTTTGAGAAACACATTTAAAATTGGGTTTCAGGCTTGTTTCATTTGGAGATTATTATTGGATTTGTTCTTAATAAATATGAACAATAAATATGATGGAACAATTGGGAATGGAATGATTTGGTACTCTGAAGTTTGGTTCCTGGACATCACCATAACAAAATGACTTTACCTTGGAAACATGAGTGTCTAAAAGCACTTGGGGCTGTCTCCAGTGTGTGCACTTACGGTACTCAGTGTTTTTTTCCTTTGAGCCCAAGTATGCATCTTATCTTTTTAAAGGATTCCTAAATTCAAAGCAGTTTTCAATCAGCGTAGCCCACTTCTCTGCCTTTTATGTGATTCAAATAGTGCTTTTATGATTATGTTGAATGTAAAAGGTATATTTTAATTTTAAAATGATTCTCTTAAGTAGGCTTGAGGTAAACATAACTGGGATTATAAGAGGCAATGGACTAAGTGATCTGTAATATCCCTCTATCTCTAAGATCTTGTGATTTAAGAAGTTCATTCTTGTGGGGCCGGGGGACTAGTTATAATCACGTTAAAAGATTATATTCATGTATTTGTGTGTGTGTGTGTGTGTATGTATGTATGTTTAAAGGGGGCTTTATATGTCTGCCTGTTACTGGGCAGGAGTTTCAATATTGTAAAAATATAATTGTTTTTCAGTGTATCCATAAATTTAATGGAATTCTGGTTCAAAATTCAATGGAATTTTTTGAGGAGAACCTTGAGAAAAATTGATCTGAGAAAAGTAAATGTGTTTTGAGTAGTCAAAAAACCCTTGAAAAAAATGTTGAGATTTACCTTATTCGAAAGTGGATGTGCTTTAAAGTATTAATAATTTGGACAATGTGATGCTGGCAGAGGAATTAAACATATAGGTAGTGAAGCAGAAAAAGTGAAATTGACAGGTTCATGGGAATTTAGACAGTAAAAGTGGCACTTCTAATCAGTGAATGGGAACAAGATCATTTAACAAATGATATTGAGGCAATTGACTACTCAGTTAGGGGGGAAAAGTTGATCTCTACATAAACAAAAATTCTAAAAGGATGAAAGATGCAATAAAATATTAAACTGTAAAAACTCTAGAAGAAAGTGTAGGATAATAATTTTATATGATCTTGCAATGGGCAAGGCATTTTGATACCATCAAGGAAAAAAGGGACAAATTTAACAACATAAAGTCTCATCTAGTTATCCTCACTTGAAAAATTATAGAAAAACATGATTAGCTGTGAATTAAATTTAGACAAGGAGCCAGTACTTCCTAAAGGAGAGTGATTATGAAGAGAACAACTCTGAAGATTATTTTTGAGTGAACAGAAACAGTAAAAACTTGACATTTCTGGTGAATTTTTAAGGGAAGGTTATGAAAAAATGCCATACTTTGAGTAAAATTGCAACTAGTGACAAAAGATAATTATTTCCAGGATGACCTAGGAACAAAACCTCAAATTCTGTATTACAGAAGTCTAGCAGTCCAGAAATATAATAGGCACATACCAGAATTCACAAGCAGTTCATTTCTGTCTTTTACATCAGTTGTTTGATTTTTCAAACTTTATCCATAAGGTCAATTAGTTAGGCTTATGTAATGGATAATTTCTGGACTGTTGAAAAGATCCTGTGGAATGCAAAAAGAAATAAACCGTGTAGTAAATTTTGCTATTTTCACCATGAATTGGTTTGTTTTTATAGTATGCTCTCTGCAAATAATTTTGTGGCTAAAACTTTAGTTTACTTCCCAGGATATTCTGTTTACTTACGTTCTTTTATTCAGAAATTCTGGATTTCTTATTTAGCTCTGAATGAGTTAAGTTTTAAAAAAATTATGAAAATATATCCTCGTTTAAAAAGTTCAGTGAATTGTCTGTTGCCTGAAGACATTCCACTATTCACCACTATTAGAGATATTTTAACAAATTAAAAAGCACAGGACATTTCATGGTATCACAGGGCATCATTCTCCAGCCATACAAAATTATCAGCTTAAAAATTAGCCTGCTATAATTGGTCAAACATTTAATTAACTCACCCCTACTGCCTTGGCAGGGCCAAACCAAATGGTTTCGGCCTGTGGGCCGGACGTTCCCCACCCCTGAATAAAGGGAACATTGGAGTTGAGAAATCAGATTTATCATTCTACAAGTTACCAAAAACTCTGATAGTAGTTTCTTCATATTGGATTTAGCAAATAAGGTGTTAAATTGGTTGATCTTTAAGGTCCCTTCAATTTTGAAAAGTCTATTATGGTATTGGTATTATTAGTGCTCTGAAGTTTTGAAGAAGGAATTTCAGACTAGTTTGAACAATTAAAATATTAAACAATGTATAGGTTCCCCAGGAACTGTTTGAAGTCCTATCATATGTTATTTTGACTTATTGTTAAATAAGTTCTCATTATTTTTAGTCACTTTGCTACCTATAAAGGCAGACGTATCTCTCCTGTTAATGTTAAAATTTATTGTGGATTAGACTTCATGAGAAACTTGTTATGCTGGTTTATTAGCTAATTTTGTGAATTTGCAATTTTAGGTAAAATGAAAGTATTTTACATTGCTTATTTTTTATAGTTTTCTGTTTAAAAAATTTCTTTTTTTAGAAGAGCAAGCAAGAATTAATTGACTGCATAAAAACACATTTAGGACAGTGAAACAAGGAAGGGCACAACAGGAGAGCCCAGGCTGGGCTGCTTTGGCTCACTGGGAAGTCAGAGAAAAGGGGGCCTTGGAGACAGGTTCAGGGGGTAACCCCTGGATGAGCTGCCTCTACCCATTGCTCCCCTGGTTGCAAGTCTCGTGGGGTCCCTTGGAGTTTAAGAGATAGGTGCGTATGGGGTAAAGAGAGAGGAAAGGGTGGAGGGAATGGTCCGGGCGTGCTCCTTGGAGGGAAGTGAGTTTGTTGTAAATTTTTTACTGTTAGATTAAGCTAAAACAATGCATATATTCAAGTTATACATTTTGGAGGTTTGTATGAATTGTTTACCAAGATTTCTTTCTTTATTGGAGAAGAACCTCAAAATCACCTACTGCAATTTGTTTGATATGTATTTTCTAACTTTGAAAAGTTAGTGTTAGTGAGTTAAAAAAAAGATAGCTTCAATGTCAATTGTGATCTGTTTTAGAAAGAATTCTAAGTGAATTTTTTTTTCTCTTAGATTAAGGTATAGGTATGTTTTTGGTTCAAGTTGAATTTTTGGGAAAGATGGGATTTGCCTGGCGGATTCAGTGAATATAGTTAGAATGACATTAGTACATTTCTATATAAAATTCAACCTTAGATTTTTCTTTTCTGTATATTTAATGTGGGTAGGTCCGGTATATCATATTATATACCTTAAAACAAACCACAATTGTCCTAAGGTATTTTGCATATTGCTAACAAAAAGTTTCTTCTTGTACAGGTATACTAGTATATATCACTTTTATCCTGAAATATCAAACAAGTAGTTTTTAAAATTACTTATTTTGAGTGTAACATTTTTGCCTTTTTTTAATTTGAGGAAGCTATTTCTGATAAAATCTATTTTATCTTGGTCGTCAATTTGTAGAGCATGGATTGTATACTCATCGTTCATTTCTAGGAATAAATTTGAGTATTCAGTTCACAGAAAGGTAAACACAACAGTTTTCTTCACAGTACTTTTGGAAGGGAGGTAGAGTAATTATTGATAACCCTGGCGGGATGCTCATAGGTACGTGAAAGGGAAACTTTCTTTTTCACCATTATGCCCCCTTTTCATTCCATCTTAAATATACTGGAAACATGAAGAAAGATGACAAAGGTGAGGAGGACACCAAGTCCATGGCTTGGGAAGCCTGCCAATAAAAGAGCGCTGGCTGGGAATTAAGAACCCAGGCTCTTCCAGACAGCAGACACACTCCACCTTCCCTCTTCAGCCATGTTTCTTAGAGTGGTCAGAGAACCCTCTGTTTTGGAATAGGCCCAGAGCTTGTTAAAATGTGGATTTATGGGTCTACCGCAGGCTTTAGGAATCAGAGCCTTGGGGTTTGGGGCCAGGGAATGTGTATTTTTTGCTCAGTTTTTATTATTGAAACTTTATGTATATGTATATAGTATTGGTGTTTTTTTTTGTTTTTGTTTTTGTTTTTTTTTACAGAGAGGAAGAGAGATGGATAGAGAGTTAGAAACATTGATGAGAGAGAAACATCTATCAGCTGCCTCCTGCACACCCCCTACTGGGGATGTGCCCGCAACCAAGGTATATGCCCTTGACCAGATTGAACCTGGGACCCTTCAGTCCACAGGATGACACTGTATCCACTGAACCAAACGGGTTAGGGCTATTGAAACTTTTAAGCATACAGAAAGAGTAGTATTTTGAACACCTGGATTCAGTAATTAACATAGATAGGTTTATCTGTGTGTGTTTAACATGTATCACGCAGTTGTATCTCTCCATACTTCACTTCAAATAGTAAATAGAGTAATTCTACATAACTACAATATCATTACCCTATCTAAGAAAATTAACAATAATCTCATAATTATTCCATAATTCTATAAAATCATCTGGTAGCTGCTTCACATTCAAATTTGCCCAGTTGTCCTGAACAATGTCTTTTATAGTTTTTCCCACCTGCAAACAGAGAGCTAATCAAAATTCATGCATTGCCTTTATGTTTCTTTAACTCCAGAACAATCCTCATACATTTTTTTCCTTCATGACATGGACCTTTGCTGATTCTAGGCCAGCTTTTTTGTATCGCCTAATTGTTTCCTACATGTGTTGTCTATCTTCTGTATTATAGGTAAACTGTAAGTTGCATATAGGGCAGTGGTTCTCAACCTTGGCTGCACGTTAGGGGGTGGGGCCACAACATTAGTAACAAAGAAACAATTTCCGGAGGATGAGGCCCAGAAATCAGGATTTTAAAAAGATTCCCAGGTGATTCTAATGTGCAGCCAAGGTTGAGAACCACTGACCTAGGGTCTTGATTATATTCAGGCTACATTTTTTAGTCAAAAGTACTACTTATACTTCATATATACATTGTATCAGTAGGCACATAATACCTCATTTATCCTACTATTAGCAATGCTAAGTTTACCTCTTGATTAAGGTTCTGACTGCCAGATAAAGGTGCATTTTCCTGATTGCAATCAGTAAGTAACTCATGGGGTAATATTTTGACAAGGTGTCAGTCACTATGCTGTTTTCTAATAACCTTTTACCTAGTAGTTTTAGTGGCCATTGAGAATCCTTGCTTGAATCAGTTATGGAATTGTTGGTGGGAAATGAGATTATATTTTAAACAAGATCTCTAGTAATTCTTACCTTCTCTAAAGTTTGAGAGCCATTTGCTCTACTGGAATCAGGACCTGAGAGGAAAAAAATCTGTCCTGAAGAAGTTACTATATGAATCTAGCAGGGGTGGGCAAACTTTTTGACTCGAGGGCCACAATGGGTTCTTAAACTGGACCGGAGGGCCGGAACAAAAGCATGGATGGAGTGTTTGTGTGAACTAATATAAATTCAAAGTAAACATCATTACATAAAAGGGTACGGTCTTTTTTTTTTTTTAGTTTTATTCATTTCAAACGGGCCGTAGTTTGCCCACGGCTGATCTAGTCACTGGTGTATTTTCAATGGGTTGTCAGAGTTTAAGCTTCATGTTAGGTTTGGAGGAAAAGAATCAAAGTTTATGCCTCATGTGTTCCCTGTATTAATAGCAATAAATTGAGTAAGGGCTAATAGAAGTATTAGGGAGAGTGGAAGAGACATGTAGAAATTACTAAGGAGGAAGGGAAACTATAGTATGTTGAAAATTCTGTTTTTACAAATATTGTCTCATTTAAATTTGCATGTTTTTCAGGCCTATTTTACAGGTGATGGTATGAATTTAGAGAGGTTAAGTAATCTAAGTCACTGGTAACTGGTGGAGGAAGGCTTTGAAGCCAGATCTCACTGATGGCAAAATATGTGCAGTTTTTCTACATCAGACTTCTCTTACAATGATCACGAGGCTTTTCTCACTAATTACTTGGCTTTACTTTGGGACTTTGCTGCTCTGGCTTATTGAAAGTGGAGGAATGATATTCTTGACCACCGGGACTTCTCGAGGAGCAAGTTCTTTGAGACCTCCGATTTCTAGTCTAATGTATGAAACTCTGCAGAGACTAGGGTAGGCTTATGACTCTTTTAATTGATTATAACCACTAATGTGATTCAAATTATTTTCAGTACTTTACCCCAGTCTCTTTCCTAGGGTAGACACACTTTTTAATCCTGTGATTTCCACATTAGAAGGAATTTTTAGGGTTGACAATACCCTCTTGGCTACTCTTCATTCCTGTAGGTCTCACCTAAATGCTGTACCCATATGTAGGTTGGTTCTCTGTTGACCTGTTGGAAGCACCAACAACAGCAACAGCTCTTTCCTTAAGGGTTTAAAGCATTTGTTTTCAAACCTTGGCTGTGCATTGGAGTTACTTGGGGGAGTCAGATACATGGGTTCAGTCATAAGACATTATGGTCCAGTGTGTTTAGGATTGGCCTTAGGTCCTATATGTTTTATTAATCCTCACCCGAGGATATTTTTCCATTGATTTTTAGAGAGGGTGGAAGGGAGGGGGAGAGATGAGAGAAAATTGGTGTGAGGGAGACACATAGATTGGTTACCTCCCACACATGCTCCAACCCAGGGCCTAGGATTTTTTTTTTAATAATTTCTATTTCTTAAAGTATTACAAAGAGTATTACATATGTCTCCTTTTTTTCCCCCTCTTGACATTCCCCCGGCTCCTACCGCCCCCCCCCCCGTAATCCCCCCCCAAACACTCCCCAGGCTTCCCACTGTAGTTTGACAGTCTGTTCAATGTTGCTCTGCCTCTGCATCTACCCCTGTTCATCAGTCTATACTGGTCCCCATTATCTGTCCCAACCTCACTGGAGCAGTCCCAACCTCACCGGGGCCGTCTCAGCCTCACCGGGCCGTTTCAACCTCACCGGGGAAGGGCCTAGGATTGAGCCTGCAACCGAGATACATGTCATTGACCAAAATTGAACCTGTGACCCTTCATTTCGTGTTCAGACACTCTACCCACTGAGCCAAACTGGCTAGGGCAGAACCTATATATTTTAAAAGACTGTGTTTTCAGTAAGTTTCCCAAGCAGTATACAGACAGGGATGAGAACCATAGTTGCATAGGCTGATTTCTACCAGAATTTACAGTGTTAGCTCTCAAGGAGAAGGAGTTTATATTAGACTTACTTGGGAATATTTTTAAAACTTAAGGGCATGTCAGATTAAGAGGGGTGGAATGTATAAAAGAAGCTCTGACAATGATTTTATTGGAACACCAGTACAGTCTCTGATTGGACCTTACCCTTAGCTGGAATGGGTTGATGAAAGTGTATATTAATAAAATAGTAGCTATATTTGCTGTATACTATGGCATATGGGTTGTCATATACTATAGTTAAGATTTAGAATACTGTAAAGAAAAGACATTTAACATTAAACCTGTATGGTATATAACTGAATATTCCTTTGACTCAGAAGCTTCTTTGGAAGTTTAAAGAACTTCAAGGTCATTATTAACACAAATGATCACTGTTGGTATTTCAAAAGTGCCAGGTTAGAGGTATTTTACTATGTTGGGAAAATTGATATTCAATGAGAGTTAATTTCATGTCTCAAATTTTCAGAAATGTTATATTTGTTGAAATTGGTGCCAAGGATAGGATTTGTAAAAAGAAACTGGTGAATGACAGGGGAGAATTGACCTAATAGGTATTAAATGAATATCAGTAGAGACAGAAATGAAGGAAGCAGAGAAAAATGACTTACCTACATTTTGCTTGATAGATGCATAGTGTTGAATAGCTAGGGGAGTGGATTGGAAGGGGTCATATAGTGGTTTTTTTTACTACTTCATGCTGGTAAGGACACCTAAAATCTACACACACCAAAATAATATCCTTTTGAGCTCCATCTAGGAATGTACCGTGGCAGTGGTGAGAAAACCCAAGCTCTTGGGGGAAGCTCATCAGAAATCCTAGGAGAGGCAATGGCTGGCAGAGATGGGACACAGGATATATAAGCAAGCACAGTGTAGAGCAGGTTGGAGCCTCTGTGATTCTGGATCAAAATGAGCAAAACTCCAAAGCTGTCAGTTTGCTTGGTCATAAGAAATACAGTTTTGGAGATGTCAACTAAATAGTAGTTATAAATAGCCCTGTATATTTAGGATGCTTCCATTTTGCCTTCTGTAAAGCAGTTTTCATTAAAGCTGACTCTGAAGGAACAGATTATGCCTTGCAATAAAGAATTTATGTATTCAAAATTTAAGCAAAATGGTTTTGCTGAGACCTAGTGGGTAATGGTGGGCCTTTGGGTTGGAAGAGAAGAGAAACCACAGAAAGGATCTGTTACTCCATTTGCAGATTAAGCAAAAATTGTCAAAACAAAGCTGAAGTTAAAAGCAATTACACGTGTTTGTAGCATTTTTGGACTGTATTTGAGGTTTCCATTATTTGATAGTACCACATCAATTTTAGGTAGTTTTCAAGGTGTAGTAATCTAGGATTAAAGGAGATGGTATTTGTCAGGTACATTACAGGATTTTGAATGGGGTGTTATGAGATCAGAGTTTGTCATTTTGCCTATTTGCTTCCATTTGCAGTTCATCATTTCAGTTTGTGGTATGCTCATATCTACTGTAATGTGATATATGCATTCATGAAAAATCTCTCATTCTGCAAAATCACACTAAAAATAATAGGACTGTAGAAACATAGGATTAAGGTGAGACTACTTAAAGAAATGTAACCTTGTAACCAGAGCACTAACAAACACATGACAATCCAAATAAAAAAATGCTAGCACAGTAGATGGTGACATATGCACTCAGTATCATATCTAGGTGATTCTAGGCTTTATTTTATCCTGGAACATGCTTTTTCTTTGATATGTAGATTCTTGTAGGGATTAGCTTCTCCTGGAGGCCATTGTCATCAAAATTAAAGCTCTGATCCATGGTGTAGCTTCTTGTGTGCCCACAGCATCATCAGGTAATAAAACAACAGATATTGAAGCCACTAAGTCAGATGTCACTACTTATACCAAAGGGAGGCACTTTGGTAAGATTCTCACCGTTTTTCTTAAAGTCTTCATTATTTCTCATTATTTGTGAAAAATCTTGCCCTTGATAGCTTCAAACATTAACATGCTGGGAAGATTCACTCGTGAACCAACAGTCTTTCCTCATCACACTGTTGTCATTCGCATTTTGCCAGTCATGTGTGAAGGCATCCATGTTACAGAAGCATGCATTGTGGCATGACTGACATATTTTTGAATCTGTGATGGTGTCAAGATGCAGCTCTTGAAAATGTCAAGGTTCTATTGTTTGGAAAAGTTCTAGTTTTGGAGATACTGCAGTGTTTCAAGGTTAAGTGAAATGTATAGCTCTTCTTATGCTTTGTTGGCCCTTATATACAATAAAGAAGTGAAGAGGGGCTGTTTCAATCCACTTTTAAATTTCTGCTTTTTTTTTTTTAACATAGTCATTAGATGGAATGTGATAATGTCTCAATGCCATATCAGCACTTGAACTACATATATGGAGCAGGAATGGTTTTAAATTTTAGTTCATTTGAAAGGGGGTTATAGTGAGGCTTTAAATTAAAATTCATCTGAGCATACAGTAAACAGAAAAAAATGCAACAGTAGCCAGTTGTCAAGGATAAGACTGATGGGTAGAATAAGCAGACAGCTTACAGCAATATAAACAATCTGTTTTCAAAGTGTTTTTTTCTTTTTTAAGGATGCTTGGGAGAACTTCCAAATTAAGTAGAAGTTACTTAAATATGAAAGGCAGTGAATATACAACATGTTTGTTAGTGACTATTACAGTGTTTCCTCAACTAGAATAACACAAATTCCTTTGGCTTACCACAATAGAAATGTGTTGACTACTGTGGGTGTCCTAGCAGATGATGGCTTTGACATCCTTTAGGGACTCAACACCCTCAGCATTCAGCCAGTGAAAGGAAAGAAAATGTAGAAAAAGAATAATTGCTTCTTAAAATCTCTAACTTGAAGTGATACACATCACTTGTGCTGACATTCTGTGGTAGAGAAGTAACCCTGTGACTAGGTTAAAGGACCCTGGGAAATATAGTTCTGCTGAGGCAACAGTTTTTGTATAATTCTGTGCTTAGCCCAGGTACCCTTCAGATTAAAAGAGGTATACTGTGTGTGTGTGTGTGTGTGTGTACTATTGATTAAAGGGTAAAAGAGACAATTTCTTTTTAAAAACTTTGATTATGTTTTAATTTGTGAGCCATGTCAGGCCCCTCTCTCATTGGATCCTTTAAAGAAATACAAAAACTATTTTTAGCCTGAGGATCATACAGAAACAGGCCATCCTCTATTTTAATTGGTCAGATAAAACAAATATTTAAATTAGATTTAAAAATTATAACTAAATTTAATCATTTTAAGTGTGATCCATATTAAACTAAAATATAATGAAATAATACTAGAGTTTTAAATAAATTTTCTTCAGATGAAATTACACTAAGGTAAAATGGCTTTCATAGACGAAATAAAAGGCATTATGGCTCTTATGCTTGAGGCCTGTCAGTGTTTCAAGTTTTAAAAAATATTTCATTGGGTTTAGAACAGTTTGGGATATGTGACCACAGCTGATGTAACTTTAACAAACCATGTCCTGTACATGAGACCTTGTTCTGCACTAACAGTAACTACTATTCCCCAGTAACTACTTTTAGAAGTCACTCTTGGTTAATTGTATAGGCCACCAAACACATAACCTAAAATTTGTGCAAAATGTATACCTAAATTTGGAAATTTATATGACTAAAGCTTAATGAATTTTGTTTGGTTTGTTTAATAACCACATGACTTTAAATCATCTAAAAATTCCTTGAAAAGGTGTTAAAGCATCTAAATGTAATGTTAAATTGAAACCAAAATGTTTTCATCAAAACATGTCAGAATATCTTATATGTTCTTATAGAAATCCATACAATATTTAAAAAATAGAGACCTGCTACTCTAGTATTGAAGGTTTAACAGTTAATGGTTTTAAGATATTCTTTTAATTTCAAACATTATTTAAGTTACATTTTCTGATATTCTTAATTGGCCTTTTAAAATTAGGTTACTAAAACAATAAATATATATGTATGTTTATTTAGAGCAGTGATTCTCAACCTTGGCTGCACATTAGAATCACCTGGGAATCTTTTTAAAATCCTGATTTCTGGGCCTCATCCTCCGGAAATTCTGTTTATTTGTTACTAATGTTGTGGCTCTGCCCCATAACAAAGAAACAAAATTTCCGGAGGATGAGGCCCAGAAATCAGGATTTTGAAAAGATTCCCAGGTGATTCTAATGTGCAGCCAAGGTTGAGAATCACTGATTTAGAGGCTATTATTTAATAATAATTAAGTTCCTCTACATAATCTTACCACTAGTTGAAACTGTACTAGGAGTCTAGATAAGGATCCTTGATTTTTTTCTTGCAAACTAAAATCTATGACCTGTATGGCTAATAAGTAATTAATATTTTCTTAAACTATTGTACTTGAGAGATAAAACTGAAAATTATAGTAGAATAAAAGTTATACCCTTAAACCTTAACAGAAACCATATGATGCTATAGGTAAAATACATACTACTTGAGATTTTTTTGTCTATATGATTTTATTAATTTTAATACTTTTAATATATTTACTTAAATTATCTGGTGCTTGCTCAGTTTTTCCCTCCCATTATTCCATCTGTTGTCACTAGAGTATATTGACCAGACTACAAACAGACCTGACTCCCAGTATTGTGTAAAGTCACTGAGTGACTCTGTCTGAACCTGACCAAAATAAGTACTGTTACACCCATGGATTCCAGAACATAATGCTGCTGTAGATGTTACAATGCTTATACTGTGTTTAAAACCTCATTATTGGGCGGTGGGCACATGGTGCAATGTACAGAACTTGTGATATGGAAACCCACACCTGAAACCTTTATGTTCATGTTGACCAATGTCACCCCAATCAATTTAATGAATAAATATTTTTTAAAAACCCTCATTTTAAAAAAAATTTCATTTATTGATTGTAGAAAGAGAGAAAGGAGAGAAAGAGGGAGAGAGAGAGAGAGAGAGAGAGAGAGAGAGAGAGAGAGAGAAACATTGATTTGTTGTTCCATCCATGCATTCATTGGTTGCCTTTTTTATGTGCCCTCACTGGAGATCAAACCTGCAACCTTGGCATATCAGGACAGTGCTCTAAGCAACTGAGCTACCCTGCCAGGACCATAAACCTTTTCAATTTTCAATTCTTAAAATTCACTTGGGTGGACTCTCCAAAAATCTTATTTAGTGGCATTATAGTAATATTAATAACACAGACCCTAGGATATTTTCTTAAGACCAAGTAAAAAATGAATTATTTAACTTCAAATAATAGTTACTCTTGATTGACATGGATATAAACTCAAATAACAATTTTTAAATCCAAAAAATAACACCTCACACCTATTAGGATAGCATCTATAAAAAAGATTAGAAAATAACAAGTATTGATGAGAATATGGAGAAATTGGGACTTTGTACACTGTTGTTGGGGATAAATAGTGTAGCCATTATGGAAAACTGTATGGTGGTTCTTCAAAAAATTAAATATGGAATTACATGTGATCCAGCAATTCAGTATATATACCCAGAAGAAACCATGTTCTTGAAGAGATATTTATACACCTGTATTCATAACAGGATTATTCATAATAGCCAAAAGGTGGAAGTAGTCCCAGTGTCCAAGACAGAAAGTATAATGGATAAACAAAATGAAGCACATACAAATAATAGAACAGTATTCAGCCTTAAAAAGGAAGACAATTCTGACACATGCTACAACATGGATGCACCTTGAGGACATGCTAAGTAACATAAGCCAATAGCAAAAAGACAAATACTGGGTGATTCCACTTTTATGAGGTACCTAGAGTAGAGTAGTCAGATTAATAGGGACAGAAACTAGAATGGTGGTTGCCGCGGTGGGGGAAGGGAGGAATGGAAAGTTTGCGATGATGAAATGAGTTCTGTGGGTGGATGCTGGTGGTAGTTGCACAACAATGTGAGTGTACTTCATGCCACTGAACTATACCCTTAAAAATGGTTAAGACAGTAATTTCATGTTATATGTATTTTACCACAACTAAATGAACAAACCCATCAGATAATTTCATTTCTTTCTAGCCCTACTCACAACTTAAATGAACAAACAAAATCTATCTCTCATCTTCGATCAGGACTGTAAAGGGGAGTCTGAACATGGAACTTGAATTGGGCTTTAATGACGGGTAGGAATTCAACACCAGAGTTTTGAGAGGGGAGAGATGAGGCTCTATGATGCAAATATCTCTCTCTCTCTCTCTCTCTCTCTCTCTCTCTCTCTCTCTCTATATATATATATATATATATATATAAAGCCCATTGGCCCGAACGCCCTAACGACCAAAGAAGGGTGTGCAGGTGGGCGGGGCTGCGAGCATAGCAAGGCTGCGTGGGTAGGCGGGGCCACGATTTCATGTGCTGGGCTTCTAGTATAAGTATAAATACACACACAACACTCACTACCCACCCTCAAGCCTTCAAGGAAGTATTTTATTGTAATGTTACTTTGGAAACAGCTTCTCTATGATGCAAATATAAGTATCTCACACACACACGTACACAAATAAGTATTTCATTGTAATACTACCTTGAAAACAGCTGCAGCCAACTTGGGTGGCTTGCTTTGACAGTTCTCCAAGGTCTGGTTGGCTCAGGTGGTGGTTTCAATCTCTTGCCTTTGAAATGTTACAAGAAATAAAAATAATGTAGAGGCTTATTTTAATCTGTTTTTTGTGTAGATAAAGTCTAGGTATCTAGTGGGAATTCGTACATTAATAATCAGTTATTTGCTTTTTATAAAGAAAGCATCTGTCAACTTGTAGTCCAGCTGTCAACCTTCAATGGCTCTTTTCTAGCTAGATGCCTGCTCTTTGGGCAACTGAACTCCTGTAAGCTCAGACAGAACCATTACACAGGAAGAGCTCAGTTGATACTTGAGCAACTGTCTTTAAGAGCTTTGGCTCAGTTGTATTTACAGTCAAAGTTACAGTAAAACTAGAAGTTTTCTGTTTGATCCAAGCTCCTTTCCCATTTTTTTTTTTAACCTCTCAGATGTTTGTGCTTAATTTTTTTCTTTTATGATTTTTCCATGGTTGGGATATGTTGTATCCTTTTTGTTTTCAACTTAAATGTGTCTATACAAAAGTTCTTTTTTGAAAGACAGAAAGTATAATGAAGGTTCCCAGGGACTGGGGAAGTAGGAGGAGGAGTTGGTGTTTAATGGGTACAGAGTGTCAGTTTTATAAGATGAAAAGAGTTCTGGGGATGTATGCTGGTGATGGTTCAACAACAATGTGGATGTATTTAATACCACTGAACTGTTCACTCAGAAATGGTTAAGATGGTAAATTTTATGTAAAATATATTTACCACAATAAAAGATAAAATTTTAATAAACATTCAAGCAAAGCAAAAAAAAAAAGTTCTTTTTTGGTTGAGAATCAAGTTGTACTCTTTTATAACTGCCTGATGACTACCTGAAGTCAAAGAAGTAAGACTTTTAATGAGGTAATCTACTTTTAATACATTTATTTTCTTGGGCCACTTGTAATTTTCAAAGTTTCAAAATATTAATTCTTGAGGTTGCTATAGGTTGACCCCAGATCTGATAAACTTTAAAAAGATTGTACTAGAGCAGACTAATTCCTTGCTGTGCATGTGAAATTACTGATTTGACTGGAATACATATTTATGGTCTGTTAGTAATTTTGCCCTTAATAGTATTCTTTAGGATAACCTCTTCTCCCTCCATAGGACAGTTTCCTACTATTTCTGCCTGTTGATTGGAAAACCTGACTCCTACCCAGTCTCTATGGCTCAGTACCCCGCTCCCTGTGCTGTAATGATTTCTTATCTCTGTTATAAAACCAAGTACATGGGATTGGTTCCATGTGGTTTGCAGTTAAGAAGGACCTCCAATTTTATGCCAGTTTCTATGTCAGAGAGGCCTTAGTTTGGCTGGTGGAGGGGCTTACCTTGGTGTGTACATTAGCCCATTGTAGTCTCCTCCTGAGACTGCTGCAAAATATCACTCACTGAGTGGCTTAAAACAACAGAAATTTATTCTCTCACAGTTTGGGAGACCAGAAGTCTGAAACCACATTGTCAGGAAGACCATGATCCCTCTAAAACTCTGGGTAGAATCCTTCCTGGCCCCTTCTTAGTTTCTGCTTGCATTGTCAAATGGCATTCTTCCCTTTGTATTTGTGTCCAAATTTTTCTTTTCTTATAAAACACCAGTCATATTGGATTAAGGCTCAGCCTACTCTTGTATGACTCCATCTTAATTTATTATTACACTAGAACAGTGGTCGGCAAACTCATTAGTCAACAGAGCCAAATATCAACAGTACAACGATTGAAATTTCTTTTGAGAGCCAAATTTTTTAAACTTAAACTATATAGGTAGGTACATTGTTATTAACTTAATTAGGGTACTCCTAAGGCTTAGGAAGAGCCACACTCAAGGGGCCAAAGAGCTGCAGCCCTGCCCACCTGCGCCGGTCTTTGGTCGTTACGGCGTTAGGGCCACAGGCCTTTTATAATATAGAAGAAGATTTGCAACTACCCTGTTTCCAATAAGGTCACATTCTGAGACACTGGGGGTTAGGACTTTCACATATCTTTTTGGAAGACACAGTTCAACCTATAACACTTGTGATTTTTCTTTAGCATAGCAGGTTTTAAAATTCTCTTTTTATAGTTGGCTTAGTGTCAGTCTGACAAAAAAATGAAGGCGGTTTGGGTATGGATAAATCTTCAAATAGGGAAATTAGGTGTTTATGAAAGTAGCTGTAATGAAGGTTACAAACAGCTAAATCTCTGGTTTTGCTGTAGGTTAAACAGAGTCTTTGTAGCTGGACTATAATGTATAACGTAGCCTGTTTCACCTAACTTCATATTGTAACAAGTGGAAATACAGTGGGCTTCCTTATCCATCACTTTAGCCCTGCAGATAATGAATTTTTCTCAGTTTTCATAATGTCATAGGCTTAGGCTTTGTAACTAATTGCTGAGTTCTCAGAGTCTTAGTTTGTCCATTGGTAGAATGAGAATTCTACCTACCTGGTAGGGTTGTTCAAGGTTTGGATGAGATGATGTTGGCCTAGCGTCTGGCACACATGGTGTGTTTTACTCTGTGGGAGTTGCCCTCTCCTCCTCTCCATCTTCTCTTAGCCTTGGCCATGCTCAAAGTGGCTGTCAGCGGAGCAGCTGGAGACCGTCGCGCTGCCAGCAGTAACATCTTGCTGCCAGTGGTGCCAGACTGTGCCCAGAGTTGAACTGCCTAAAAATAGCAACCAGGAAGATGGCCAGAGGAGGTCTCTTGCTCTGATCTGGAGGCTTTGGGTGTGTGTGTGTGTGTGTGTGTGTGTGTGTGGGTTGGGGGGTTCTTTGAGAAAGGTATTCATGCTTTATTAAGATGCACTAATTGCCTGTGGGTCTCAGTCCCACCTGGTGAGGTGCTGTGGGTGCCGTTACACCCTGTGTGCCTGGGAGTGGACCTCATCTGCTTTCTACCCAGGTTTTAAATAGCCTTTGGAATTTGCACTCAACCCCAGGTGAAAGCTTAAGATTTTCTCTGAGCATGCATCTCGTCTTGGGCATGCTTGTTGCTTTCTAAATTCCCCATACACATGGGTACTTTTGACTGCCCTAATTTCACAAAGAAACTCTTCTTGACATTTCCTCCTAGATCTCAAGTGGTATAGTGGATGTCTCAACTGCGATCTTCTACCCCCAGTGTCTACAAATTGTTCCTCTACTTTAAAATGTTTACAAGCAATGCCAGTTACTTCTCCAGCATGGGAGGGTTTGAGTGAGGCAAAACAGACGGCACCTGTGTCGTCCTTCACGTGGCTCCCAGACAGGTTAGAACAGAGTTACATAATATTTTGCAAATCAGGTTGACTGTTTTTTCTGGAACCAAGGAGCAAGGCCTCATTCTGGGAACATAGTCTGCTGCTGCACCAGAGATGGGGTTGGGCAAGGACAGTTAAAAATGCCACAAAACTTGCCTACCATTTTAAGTTAATGCTCCCTTGATTCCGTGTAGAGTTGATTGCTTTGACAAACTTGGGTCTGGCAGTTGGTGCTCTTCTTTGATGTCATGGTATGGTGGGGGGAGCTTGGAGCTGCTTATTCCAACATTCTGACATTATCTTATCAAACTTTGTTCTCTTATGGTAGTCAACTTTAACACCCATGGAAGTCATTTCATTCTACCACCTCTACAAATGCTGCAGATAGGAGATGCCTCAATTCTTTGCAGGCCCCCTTTCTATATCTCCCTGGAAATCATCATAGTTCCTGTTAAGCTATTTCAATATTGTAGTTGACTGAGTAGTTGTGTTAATATTTGTTCCTATTAAATATTAGACTAAATAAATATTAAATACTAAATATAAGATTTAAAGACAGTTTGGTGCCTTGTGATCTTTATATTTTAAGGCCATATTTTTTGGAGTTCTCCTCCTGTACAAATGCAATTCTGAAATAACCCAAGGCAGTGCTAAATATGATTTGATTTATATACAATTTTATAGTTATGCATTTACTGGAAAAACTAAAGTACAGCTAAAATGGTCTTGTATCTATTGGTGGATGGTATGCATTTATAACCGGTTCACGAATATCCAGTCAGCATCACTTAGTAGAACATTGGACAGCGATCACTGCATGTGGCTTTTTAAGACTTTATTGCCCTCTTATGTAGCACGAGATAGCATAACAGTGTATTCAGAAGACAAATTCTAGCATTATATATGAACTAGAAGTGACCATTTGGATAAGACTTTGAGATCCTTAAATGCAAGAATGTATATCTTTCTGGTGTTCTTTGCCTGCTTTTGTTCTTGATCAATCATTTTGACACTTCATTGGGAGTCACTGTTAATTTTTCAGGAGTAAGACCTAGGAGTTAACATGTTGCATTTATTTTTAAGACTGAGTTGGGGAAAAAATAGAAAACAGTTGGTAATAAATTATGGTTTGTACTAAGTGAACCTGAGGCTGCTGTGACCCTAGACCAGCCGTGGGCAAACTACGGCCCTCGGGCCGGATCCGCCCGTTTGAAATGAATAAAACTAAAAAAAAAAAAAAAAAAAAGACTGTACCCTTTTATGTAATGATGTTTACTTTGAATTTATATTAGTTCACACAAACACTCCATCCATGCTTTTGTTCCGGCCCTCCGGTCCAGTTTAAGAACCCATTGTGGCCCTCGAGTCAAAAAGTTTGCCCACCCCTGCCCTAGACTGCATGCCATCTTACCACCTTTTCCTTATTGCCCCTCACCTTGTTTGTCTAGGCATCAATTTGAAACACAATTTGGTTAAAATTCTTCATAAAAGCGTAAGAGTTAGTTGATCTTTACTCCTCTGCTTAAAATAGTTATTGCCAAGGGAAAGCTTGGATAACATGTTGCTTCAGGGGATTTTCTTGGATTGAAGGTATATCTTAACTCCATTAGTATATCTAGTTCTTTGGTATACTCACACATGCACACAATATCATTTCTGAACTCCTCATTGTGGAGGTGAGGTTACCTTTGTTTTGCAAATTAGTAAACAAAACTTCAGTGTCATTGTTTCTTGAGTGAGGGTGGTCTAGTAGCCAACATAGATGGCTTCTTTAAAAAATATATATATATTTTTTAAATTATTGATTTCAGGGAGGAAGGGAAGGGAAGAGAGAGATAGGAAAATCAATGATGAGAGAGAATCAACGGTCGGCTGCCTCCTCATGCCCCACACTGGGGATTGAGCCCGCAACCCGGGCATATGCCGTGCAACCTCCTGGTTCATAGGTCGACACTCAACCACTGAGCCACACTGACCCGGCTTTCTTTTTTAAATTTATCTTTTTTATTGAAAGTATTACGGATGTTCCTGTTCCCCCGCCCCCCATTGGCCATCTCCCCTCACCTTACTCCTCCCTCCCCATCCCCACCACACTATTGTCCATGTCCATGGGTTATGCATATATCCTTTGAGACAGCATGCAGGGACCTAGAGAGTATTATGCTAATGGAAATAAGCCAGTCAGAGAAGACAAGTATCACATGATCTCACTTATATGTAGAATCTAATGAATAACATAAACTGATGAACAAAATAGATCCAGAGACATGGAAGCATGAAACAGACTGATGAATCTCAGAGGGAAGCGGGCAAGGGGACAGGTAGGAAGAGATTAACCAAAGAATTTATATGCAAATATGCATAATCCAAGGCTAGTTTCCTTATAATATTTCATATCTCAGAAATGGATTTTGAGAAACAGTTTATTACGTGGTTAGAAGAGAAGAACAGTGGGTGTAGTTAGAAATTAGTGGATAGAAAAGGGGGTTTCTAAGAATGAAAGACCTTCACTGTTATGGTGTGTGTGTGTGTGTGTGTGTGTGTGTGTGTGTGTGTTTATTTATTTATTTTTAGGCCATATTCCTAATGTTTTAATGTTTGGTTCTTTTGAAAGGAACCTGTTAAAACAGCAACTTAAAACAAGAACCACCTGAATTTTCACTTCATTTGATTTCATTTTCTTTTTTCCTTTCAGACCTTTCATTTTCCCCAGAGGAATCTATAGGGGAGAAAACTTAGAATAACATAAATGTAGGGGCAGCACAACCAAGGGGAAAAGGCTAACGATAGCACTGAGTAAGTGCTGGGAAAAGAGCCTGAACACCAGTGGGGGAGAGAAGAGAAAAGTAGCAAATGCCTAGAGTAATTGACCTCATTCTAGCATGGCTGCTATGACACACAATTGCAGAGTTTGATATTGTAAAAGATCAGAGAACTGTTGGCTCTGCTTGAGGCACTTTCAAACCTCACTACTGTACCTGAATTGAAGCAGAAGCCTGTGGGACCATTGGCTTTCTGGCTGTGAATAGGCCGACTCACTGGGGAAGCAAGCAGGAAGTAGTGCTGGCCTGTTCTCATTCATTCTTCCCCATTGTAGACAGGGGAGATTGTAAGGGTGAAACTAAGATGAGAGTGACTCCTCCAAAAATTTATTTTTACCTTACCAGTCAGAATCATATGTCTCTAACTTGCTGAGGTAACTGGGTTGTTGACTAGCTGTCTTTTTTATGGCTGTTTATCCTGTTGTTTTGCGTGTATTTTTCAATAAGGGCTGGGCCAGGCACAGCAGAGATTTAGAGTGAAGTACAATTTAAACTCTTCATTTAATTCTGTGACTGTAGATATCTTGGACAGGTCAGTGAACTATGCCTCAGTTCCTGAACTGTCAAGTGAGGTAACAATAGTATACCTAACTCAGGGAGAATAAATGAGTTTATGAATCTAACATCCTGAGACAGTGTCTAGCACAAAATAAGGGTTATATTAAGTGTTGTTGTCAGAAACTGAAAAAGATGAGTAAGAGACTATACAAACAAAATGGATATGTATCCCATCCCACCTGAATTAGTGGTTCTACTAAAATCAGTATGTATTTTGTTACTAATTATTCATTTTTAAAATTTTTGCCCTTTGATTTTATTATGGGGCTTAATTTTATCATGGATGTCTATCTCCAGGAGATACAGAACATACTTAATTATGTGAACAAGGAAAGACATGGTACATGCAGATTTTTTTAATACTAAGTCAGAACCTGAAAAATGACAATGGCAACAAAAGAGACAAAGTCTCTGATATACCAAGTCACATTTTTCCTGCAACTGTAATTATTTCTTAGAATTAAGTGCATATAGAAATAGAGTGGGCAATAAATGCTACATGTGTAATGCTTATACTTTATACAAAACAGTATTTTACAAACCATCTCATGCTTGAAAGACTGATAATTATTAGGACTGAATAGGTTTAATATCTTCTAACAATTTTTTTTATTAAATTTTTTGACTTTTTGATAATTTTAAATGGCTTTATTTTATTAGAAAGTAATTTTAGGTTATGATCACTGTTTTTGCTATCTTCTATAATAATAAAAGCATAATATGCTAATTATACTGGACGTCCTTCCGCACCACCTTCCGGACGAAGCTAGGGCTGCGAGGGTAGCCTGGGTCCCAGGTGCCAGAGGGAAGCCAGTTCCAGCAGCTGAGGGAAGAAAGGCCTACTCTTGCACAAATTTCGTGTACCGGGCCTCTAGTAGTAGTATATTAGTAAAGGGTTCTATTTTCCCTGTTTTCATGTACAGGGGAAACAAGTTGGATATAATAAACCATTTATCCTTAAGAAAAGCTGTTTTCTTTTTCCTAAAGTGATCTTTTTGGAGGCCTGTGTCCAAAAAGATTGGCTATAATGAGAATAAGTGATGAATGCATAAAAGTGTCTGTGAGGTCTTAAACGCCTATACGATGTAGTTCTGCTAGGACTCAGCCATTGCATGTGACATTGCTGTTAATGGATAATGGTTTAAAGAGCTACTGAAAACATTGTGGCTCATTACCGAGTTCTTTTTCTGGCTCTCAAGTGTCAGCCAGACAGACCAATTTAATTAAAACTCTGGAGGTTAAATGGCTCACTGGGTTAACCAATAGGCCTTTTGTAATAATGTCTTAAAATTTTTAGAAAATTAAAAGGCACAGATTTATATAAGCCAAAACAAACCAAAAAAAGTGGTTTCTCTTTTGTAATTTATAGAGGAGAAAGTGTATTCTATAATGTTTTAAGTTCCGATTTAGCTGCCTTTCTGTGAAATTTGAAATGAAACTATTTAATACCTTATTATAATAAAAAATTAGAATTTTTTCTGTATTTCCACAATTGATCAGAACCACTCCTTAAGTTGTAACCTTGGTAAATCTTAAAACATCATTTGGAAAATTCAGGCCCGTGAGTTCAGGATGTCAGAGCGTAGCTCTTGTGGGCTAAGAGAAGGAAAAGGAGACACTTTTCAGGGTTTACTCTATGGTAGGTGTATACTATATTTCTATTTAATATAGCTCATGTACATTATCTACTTCTCCCTCCTTCCTCTTAACTTTTTTGTATCCTTAACTCTTAGATTTGTTTCTCTGTTAATTTTTTGAAAGCGTTCTAGAGGTTTTCATTGTTAGCTTCCTTTTATTATTAGATAAGTTCCTGTCTTGGAAAATAAAAAGGGAGGTTTTTTTTGTTTGTTTTTATCTTGGACATGTCACTTAATTTTTCTGGCTCACTGTGTTTTATTTAATATATGATGGAGTTGGGGTGGGGAGGGAAGGAGGGGGTCAATGGGGGAAAAAAGGGGACATATGCAATATTTTCAACAATAAAGATTTAAAATAAATATAAATATATATATATATATATATATATATATATATATATATATATATATGATGGAGTTGGATAACTTTTCAGATTGACATCCTGTGAAGTAGGATAAAATAAGATTGATCCTTCTGTAGATCTTTCTCTTATTTTCTTTTTTATTTTACTCAACTCCATGTATTTGCCATGGCCTGAGTAACTAAGTGACAATTCCTTTAGGCAGGCTAAACCTTTATTCTTTACTTTCCTTTTTTCTAAGCTAAGCCAACCAGAATTTTGAGTTCCAGGTACTTGATAATCTCTCTCTCTCTCTCTCTCTCTCTCTCTCTATATATATATATATATATATATAAAAAGAAGTAATATGCAAATGAGGTCAAGACTCCATCACGGTCCCGGACCGGCTCAGGAGGAGGGGCCAGGCTCCACCCGATACTGAGAGATCAACACAGAGGGGCGCCTGCTCCTAGCCTCTGTGGTGTGGCTAGGGGCAGGCCCCCAGCGGATACACACACACACACACACACACACACACACGGGGTGCCTGCTCCCAGCCTCCGACGTGGCTAGGGTCAGGCCCCCAGTGGACACATACAAACACACACACAGGGCGCCTGCTCTGAGCCTCCGCAGCGGCTGAGGGCAACACATACACACGCGCACACACACACACACACACACACACACACACACGGGGCGCCTGCTCTGAGCCTCCAAGGCGTGGCTGGGGGCAGGCCCCCAGTGGACACACACACACACACACACACACACACACACACACGGCTCCTGCTCCAAGCCTCCGTGGCCAGACTGTGACTTAAGCCCACTCCCCACGGGGAGCAGGCCTAAGCTGTCAGTAGGACATCCCCTGAGGGCTCCCAGACTGTGAGAGGGGGCAGGCTGGGCTGAGGGACCCCCATCCCCCAGGGCACGAATTTTGTGCACCGGACCTCTAGTAGTTTAATAAATATTTTACCATTATATAAATATATTAAATATTAAACTCCTACTGAGAAAGACTTGTAATAGCTTCTAAAGTAAATTAGTAAGATTTATTAAGGGGCTGAAAATGCTCCCAATATTGTAAAGAAGTGTAAAGGTCCTGGAACTTGTTTACATTATGTAAAATTGGATCCAGCCTAACCATGGGACCAAGTATTTTGATTGCAGTTTGTGAGATTTGCAAATTTCAGTTGGGCAAATAGGGTTACTGATGTCCTAAGTTTATAATGACATTATGAGTAAAGACACTAGACAGGAATTAGGCTGGGAGATGGGGTAGGATGGGAGGGTTATGGATAACTTTGGGATGTGGACACTGAGTAGATTTCTTGAGGAGTGGAAAATGTCTCAAGGTAGGTAGTGGTGGTGGAGAGATAACTTTAAAATCCCAGCCAGAGGAGTTTAGATTGTGGGTAGGTAGATATTTGGAAATCTTTGTTTATTCTTAAAAATGAACATATAGAAGGGACCTTGTCTCTTCTAGTCTTTAAATGTTGTTAATTCGATTCTTAGAGCTTCTGCAGCCATCTTATCACCCTGTGAGGATTGTAAATTCCATTCCATATCCTTGAATTTAATTTCTCCTAGGTACTCTGCTTAGATCAGGTCCTATTGGCAGTTTTAATATGATTGTTTGTTTTAGTGAGTCTTAACCTTTGCTATGTTCTAATGTGGTCATAATATTTTAGGATCTTACAGTTGGAAGAGTCCTTGGAGGTAGTCTGCACTATCTTCCTAACCAGCACAGGAACCATTCTCTTAGTTTTTGAAGTGATAGTTCTATTTTTGTTGGAATGCATGAACTATTTTTAAAGACAGCTCTTTCCATTGGTAGATTTCATTTCTTCGGTTAAAAGCTGCTTTTCTGAGCTTTATGTCAGATCCATTTTCAGGATTCCAGCCCATTAGAAGCACAGTTATGATGCCCTTTTCTAAGCTTTCTTTTCTCAGTCTAAATATTTTACTTTCTCTTACTTTATATTTCAAGGTTCCCCACATTATTCTTCTCTATCTCTTTAAAAAAATATATATTTTATTGATTTTTTACAGAGAGGAAGGGAGAGGGATAGAGAGTTAGAAACATCGATGAGAGAGAAACATATATCAGCTGCCTCCTGCACACCCCCTACTGGGGATGTGCCCGCAACCAAGGTATATGCCCTTGACTGGAATCGAACCTGGGACCCTTCAGTCCACAGGCTGATGCTCTATCTGCTGAGCCAAACCGGTTAGGGCTTCCCTATCTTTTGTTTATTCTACATCTTAAGACCCAGAATTGAACATAATAATATCCTTTTTAAAACTCAATTATGTTGTTTTTAGCAGCAAGCAACAGAAAACCACTTCTTACCTGGCTTAAACAATATGGAATTTACTGTTTTCCATTTAGAGCTGGACATTTTCTTCATATTTGAGTATTCCAGAAAGTGATTCATTTTGAATATTTAAATGAATAGCATATCAATTTAGTTGATAGTATTGCCCTCCCTTGATGATTCATAAAATAATGAAGTGTTCTACCATTGGTATGTTTTACATTTGATGAAACATGACATTTTATTTTTAAAAATATATATATTTTTATTGATTTCAGAGAGAAGAAGGGAGAGGGAGAGAGATGGAAATATCAATGATGAGAGAAAATTATTGGTTACCTGCCTCCCGCACACCCTGCGGTGTGCACTTGTTGTCATTACCTAAAAGGATTGAGCCCGAAACTCGGGAATGTGTCCTGACCGGGAATCGTACCTTGACCTCCTGGTTCATAGGTCGATGCTCAACCACTGAGCCACACTCCCGGACAACACATTATTTAAAGTATCAGGAGGTCTCATGGATAGAGTGGATCCACGATTAGCAATCTCCTTTTTTTGGCTTTGATTGTATCAATACCCAGCCTGGCAGATGGGCTTGCCCTCACAGGGTTACAAGATGGCTACATCAGCTCTGAGCATTGCATCATTAATCAACAATATCTTAAGGCCAGGAGAGAGAAAGTTATCCCCTTCTTTCTGTTCATTTTTAAGAATAAAAATTTTCCAAAGCACCCCTCCATGATCAGAATTGTCACAAACCCATTCCTCAACCAGTCATTGACAAGAGATAAGTGGTTCTCGATCAGTGGTTCTCAAACTTATTGATCCAGAATGACTTGGAGAACTTCTTAAAACACAGTTTGCAGGGATCTACTCCCAGTTTTAGTATCTTTTTGCAATGTGGACTGAGAATTTACCTTTCTCACAAGTTTCTGGGTGATGTTGATGCCGCTGGTCTAGGGAATGGAGAGGTAGGCCTGGTCTCCCTTAAAGTGCATGGCCAACTGATATCCATATAAAATCAAAGCAAGAAGTGAGGTAGGCAATTGTCTATTTCTGTCACAGACTACATCAGTGATATTCCTAGTTGGTGTAACACACTAAAGTTGTGGTCATTACTGTGGGTTTATACAGTATATATTATTAGCAGTAAACTAAGTTTCAGGAATGATTTACTTAAATCATGTAGAGAAGCTTAAGTAGATTCAAAATAAAGTTTGTTACTCTCTGATATGCTTTCTTGAGAAGGAGAGAAAAGGGTGACTATTTGTGACAGCACGAAGAGTGTACCCCTTTGGTAGTAAATAGTGTATATTAATAATAGCTGATGTATATTAACTCATTTAAACATTGAGGTGAATTCATCACATAGGTACTGGTAATATCCACATTTCACAAAGGAGGAAACTTAGGCCCAAAGAGGTTAAGTAATTTTCCCAGTGTCATACAGCTAGTAAATGTTTTAGCCATATGTTCTACTGAATTCTGTCAGATGGGTCCTCTGTTGCAGAAAGGGTAAGATGGAGAGGTTTACTGTATATTTTTGGCTTATGCCAGTACAGTGGGATTAGTGTTCTGATAATACTACCTCCCTCTCTCCTTCCCTTCCTCCCTAGCTTCCTCCCTTCTTCCCTTCTCTGGTTCATTTCTCCCTGTATTTGTGTAATAGATAAATTTGGACTTGTGTAGAACTTACATTAAGTTAGCAATGTCTGCCAGCTTTTTGCCTTCTATGGAATTTATAAACCTGTTTCCTTAGTCTTTTTGTTGCACATACTTAGGGAGAGAAAATTGTGTAGATCAGATTGTGCAGAGACCTATGGTTAAATACTTATTTTTGTTGTTGAATGTTATTTGTGGAGGCTAATTATCTTTGTAAGGGAAATTGTGTTGGTCAGAGCCTTTATGGCCAATAATGAACCAAATACAAAAGTTTTTAGTTGCTTCAGAACTGTTAAGAAAGCTAAAAAAAAACTCTAGGCCAACCTTCTAGACATGACTCCCAAAAGCCGACTGAAAAACCAGACTGCCTCACTTCTTGACATGCCCAGCTTAGCACTCTAAGCTGTAGCCATTGTGAACAACTGGCCATGTTCTCTCACTTGGAGGTCTTTGTGTAAGCTGTTCCTTTTGCAATCCTCTTTTCTTGGCTAACGCTTCTTATCCTTCAGGTCTCATTCTAAATTTTACCTAAAAATTTTTACTGATCCTTCCATCTTAATCTCTTTCAGACTATTCAGATGCTCCTGCTTTCTGCTCCCATTGCACACTGTATCCCCCTATCGTGGTATTTAACCATTTATTATTGCTCATTGGTCTCTCTTTTCCCCACTCATTGTGTCCTAGCGTCTAGCGCAACATGATACTTGAATATAGGAAGTTAAGTGATTTAGATTTTAAAAGCCACTGATTGCACATTTGAAGCTTCATTATCAAGAAATAGATGCCAATCACTAACTTTTAAGTTGTAATTTATAATTTTCATAATTGTAATTGACTTGAGATATTTTTGCTTTGGTTTGAGTGTAATACCTTTTGTAGTCTGTCTAATGTAACTTAATGGAGAAGGGACAACTGAGCTGTTTGCTAATAATTTTATGAAGTTAGGAACTGGAAATCTCAGAAGTTTGTAATACAGATAGGCTCTTTAAAAAAACACTTGTCTTTGAATAATTTTAGGTTTACAGAAAAATTATAAAGACAGAACAGAGATTCTGTGTCCTCCTCACCTGGTTTCCCTTATTGTCAGTGTCTTCTTTTGTGATGGTTCATTTGTCCAAAGTGAGAAACCAATTTTGGTATGGCTACATTACTATTAACTTAACTCCAGATTTTATTTGGACTTCACCAGTTCTTCTATTTGTGTCTTCTTTCTGTTCCAGGACCCAGTCCAGGACACCGAATTGCATTTTGTTGTCACATCTCCTTAGTCTCCTTACCTTAGTGACAGTCTTGTTTTTCATGACCCTGACAGTTTTAGGCATCTTGTAGAATGTCCCTCAGTTTGGGTTGGTTTGATCATCTTTTCAGGATTAGACTGAGGTTGTAGAATTTTGGAAAGTATACCTACAGGGGTACAGTGCACTCTTTGTCATTTATATCAAATGGCTTATGTCACTCATATCAAGGGGTGCATTATACTTACAAGACATCATTACTTAACCTTTATCACTTGATGTTTGCCAGGTTTCTTCACTGTAAAGTTCTTTTTCCCACTCTCTTCTTTGAAACCAAGTCACTAAATAGCTCACCCTCAAGGACTAGGGTGGGAGGGGGATATGGTGGGTGGAGACTTAAACTCCACCTCCTGGAGAGGGTGATATCTCCTTGTTATTTAGAATTCTCTAAGCAAGATTTGTTTCTTCTCTCCTCTAAAATAAATATTTAGATTTATCACTGTGAAGTCACTTTGTGAATATATGACATATCTCATTTAAAAAGGAATCAGCTAGTTCTACACTTGGTAAATACTTGCTGGACATTTTCCCTCTTAGATCTATTAAACTATAGGCCACTAAGAGGACTCATTTTTATGGTGACCTCTTTTCTTTCTTTTTTTAAAATCAGGCTTCAGTGTTATTTGTCAGTTCCTAATCTGATAGATACTATTTATAAAGGAATAGAACCTTTTATGAGGGAATAAAGCATTAAAATGTAGCACATGTTTGAACATAGATTTGACCCTATGCTTAACAAAAGGAGATTTTGGTCACAGTTATAATGCCCTTTGGGCATGGTATTAATTGACTTTGGAAATTAATTTAAAATGAAACTTCATTAGACAGCCATTACTCTTGCATTTTTATTTTTTCTGCTCTAAATCTTTAGTGAAAGCATATGCTCTTTAGTAAAAAACTGTATACTGAAGTTTTATTGTTGAAATATTGCCTAGTATTATAATGATAAATAACTTCCATTTTAAAGAAGCATTCTTTTCTTTGGTGATGGATTTTTGAAAAGATATATTACTTAAATTGCAAAATTTGTACTAATAATTGACTTTGAAACCTTTGAAGTCAGTATATTTTATGCTTTCGGATTCATTTACTCAGCAAATATGTGCTGAGCACTGTGAATGTATAGCAGTGGATAAGAAAGACTTGGATCCTGTTCTCAAGCTAGTGCAGACAAATTGAACAAGAGTGGTTAATGCTGCAAAAGGTGGAGTGAATATGGGAGCTTACCTTGTTGGTGGGAAAGCATCAAAAAGATCTGTTTAGCAATGTGAAATCTGCAACCTGAGGGATGAATTGAATCTGAGAGAAGAGTGGGGGAAGGATGGATGAGGCAGGGGGAACAGTTATGAAGGAAGGAGTGTGCCTGGGGAGTGTGGGGTTCTGTACAAGCAGACCCAGAGGACTGAAGTGTGCATATGCATGGGGAGAGCAGGACAGTGGTGAGTAGGGCCACATGATGAGGGTCTTTGTAAGGCTTTTGACTTTATCCGAAAGGCTCTCCAGAAAGCCATTGATGGTAGAAGATCAGATTTGCATTTTGAGTACAATCACTGCAGTGGAGTGGAGTGGGGAAATATATTGATGGAAGGTTTGATCTAGTGTGGGAGACCAGTTAGCCTTCTGTAGTAGTCTCTGCAAGGGATGACAGTCGGTGCTTTGTGAGAATTTGGTGTTAAGCTCTACCTTCTGAGAGACCACTGAAATAAGTGAAAATTGCATATGTGTATGAAAACAAACAACTTATGTCTCCTTTAAGAAGTATAAAGGTTTGCCCGGCCGATGTGGCTCAGTGGTTGAGCATTAACCCTTGAACCAAGAGGTTGCGGTTTGATTCCCCATCAGGGTACATGCCCAGGTTGCAGGGTCCATTCCTAGTAGGGGGCATGCAGGAGGCAGCTGATCAATGATTCCATCTCATCATTAATGTTTCTATCTCTCTCCTCCTCTCCTTTCCACTCTCTGAAATCAATAAACATATTTATAAAAACAGAAATATAAAGGTTTATAGTGTATGTATAGTTCTCGAATGTCATTTAAGGATCCTGAATTTCATTAAGAATCCGTATCCTAAAGATACACAACTATTGTGAAATCTTTATTAATTTTTTTCTTTTTTGGGGGGTGGTTCCCCTTGTTTATTTTATAAAATGAAACTAATAACTTGTAAGAAATGTGCATTCCAGTTCCTGGTAGCCATTTGCACCCCCTCCCTTGTGTGCTTGTATTTAAAGCCAGTTATATTCATTTGTTTGTATTATATCCTTCAGTTTAGTATTTCCCTTCACTATAACATTAGATGTCAAATGAATTTCTTTTCCTCATTTTCCTCACAGAGGTTTTTTTATCTTAAAAATGTGTAAATTTACTTCTGACCCTTCTTTTTAACTTAAATCTTTTTAGTCTGACTTGAGCAGATTTTTGTCCTTGGGTTATTTATTTTTGGCTTTTCCAATTGAAAGATGTTTTCTTTGCATTATCACTTTACAGGTGGAGAAAGTGTAAGTGACAGAAACTAATAATAAGTCTACCAAGAGTATATATAGGAAGGGGAAAAAAATGTAGAAAGTAGAAGTTAAAGATGATGCCATTAACAGTATGACAGAGGTTTGAATAAGAGATTTAGTTTAGAGGAATTACTTCAGACTAGAATAGAGTTGCTTATACAGTAGCTCTGGCTAGTAGATTATTTGATTGTATTAGATTAGTGCTTTTCAAAGTGTGGTCCTGGCACAATAGCATTTTGTTAGAAATGCAAATTCTTGGGCCCCACCCCAGACCTACTGAACCTGAATCTCTGTGGGTGGGGCCCAGCAATGCTGAAGTTTAAGATCCACTGTATTAGAGCTTAGAATGTAGAGAAAACATGGCTCTTTGGGTCAACAGTGCTAGGGAATAGCGACTTCTCTTTTGTTGGTCGTGATCCATGTCCATAGCTATAATTCCAATGGGGGGAAAATTCCAAGGATTTGACATTGTAATTGAATTGAGATTTATGTGTTCTGGTTCCACTCAGTGAGCATCTTGCGTTTTCTATAGCTTTACAAATCTCAGCCTTTCTCTGTGTTTGTTACACAGACAGTACAACTATATACTCTCTTTCTGTTTCTTGTAGGATCTTAATCCAGATTATGTCTCTTTAGATTTCTATGTGGAAATGTGAGTGTGGATTCAGGAATTGAAATTTACTTGAAAGATGTCAGATACAAGGAAAAGATTCATAATTAAAATAAAAGGCATGATATAAAACATTGAATTTTTCTTTTACATTTATGCTATGGAAAGGAAAAATCCTTAGAAACATTGTTAAATCTCATGATCTCAGTAAGAGCTAATATAAAATTTATATTAGTTTAGCAGTATAAAATTGAAAAGGTAAACAAGGATATATAGTAAAAAGTCTTTCATCTTTACCCTTTAGCCTCTGATTCTCTTCCTCTCAAAGTAGCCAATGTTGTTTGCCTGTCCTTTTATATATGTATGTACACAAACATACACACACTATTTGTGTGTGTGTGTGTGTGTGTGTATAAATATATATATGTATATGTATATATATATTACTGTATATATAAACATACATATATTTATTTTTTGCCATAAATAGTAACATGCTATACCTTTTATGGACAAATACATTTTTTAAACTTTTTTTAAATATATATTTTATTGATTTTTTACAAAGAAGAAGGGAGAGGGATAGAGAGTTAGAAACATCAATGAGAGAGAAACATTTATTAGCCACCTCCTGCACACCTTCTATTGGGGATGTGCCAGCAACCAAGGTACATGCCCTTGACCGGAATCAAACCTGGGACCTTTCAGTCCACAGGCCGACGCTCTATCCACTGAGCCAAACCAGTTAGGGCTGGACAAATACATTTTTTGAAATCTTTTGCTATCATTGCTATTAGTAATATTATATGTGTATATGTGTGCCGCGCCTGCATACACATATGCACACACATCTAAGCTTCACACGTTAGTATATATGTAGAATAAATTTCTAGAAGTTCACTGGTTGTGTCAAAAATTACGTGAATGTGTAATTTTGATATATTGTCAAAATGCCTTTCATAATGGCTGTATTAATTTGAATTACTACCAGCAATGTAAGAAGGTGCTTATTTCTCCACACCTTCACCAACAAAAAGTTTTGAATTTTTGCCAGTCTGGTTGGTGAAAAATAATTTCTCAGTATTTTTTTAATGATATTTTTTCATTAATTCTTTTTTTTAGAGAGAGTAGAAAGAAAGGTGGGGGGAAAGAGAGAGAGAGAGAGAGAGAGAGAGAGAGAGAGAGAAAGAGAGAAAGAGAAACATCGATGGAGAAAGACACATTGATTGGTTGCCTTCCCTATCCCCCGCAACCGGGGCTGGGGATTGAACTTGCAACCCAGGTATGTGCCCTTGATTCAGGAATCGAACCCACGACCCCTTTGGTCTGTGGGTCGATGCTCTAATCCTGAGCCAAACTGGCCAGGGCTGAGAGTGAACAGTTTAACAGCACCACCCTCCTCCAATAAATAAAATGAAACCAGCCACTAAGTAGTTTTACTTTACCTTAAATGCTAAATGCTAGTCTAGTTATAGAACTGAAAAGGACTTGTCTTTCTAGAAGTATATATTTTGAATATATAATGAGATTTTTTTTTCTGTGGCTTTGAGTAATTAATTTTACTTTATTGTCACGATTTTTTTTTTTTTTTAAGAAATGTGGTCAGGTATTTCCCACACAATGTGGAACTAAGAATTTAGATTTGACATTTGAGCTTTGTAACTTGAGTATTCCTTTTTCTTACCTCCTGTTATATATCAAATAGATGAGATTTTTAACAGTGAAGATTGACGGCTTTGGCCGAGTTGGTTAGAACATCGTCCCAATATGCCAAGGTTATGGGATCCTTCTCTGGTCAAGGCATATATAGGAAGCAAAAATAAAATAAAATAAAATAAAACAAAATAAGATAAGATAAGATAAGATAATAAAATAAAATAAATAAAATAAAATAAAATAAAAAATAAAATAAATAAAAAAATAAAATAAAATAAAGTAAAATAAAAATAAAATAATAAAATAAAATAAAAAATAAAATAAAATAATAAAATGAAATAAAATAAAATGAAATAAAATAAAATGAAATGAAATGAAATAAATAAATAAATAAATAAATAAAAGTGAAGATTGAATTGTTTTCTCACATTTATTGTGAACAGACAGAAAAGTGGAAGGATCCTTCTTTGAGACAGTTGTTGACTTAGCTGGGTAGAAAATATTCATTTTTGTCCTGTTTCCCTGTCTACCTTTTCACCTTTATTTAAAGAATTAGACACAAATGCAAGATCCAAAAATAGTAGACTTAGGATGAATTAAAATTCAGGTAGAATTAAGCTATTATAGTTTATATAGCATTTGATACTAAACGTATGTAATCTTTAAAAAAATTTTGAATTGATTTAAGAGAGAGAGGGAGGGAAAGAGAGAAGACACATATTTGTTTGTTCCACTTATACATTCATTGGTTGATTCTTGTATATGCCTGACGGGGGATCAAATCTGAAACCTTGGCATAGCCTCTTAACGTTCTAACCAACTAAACTACCTGGCTAGGACCAATGTATGTAATCTTTTTAAAAAATGGTATTTTATAATTTTCCATGCCCTATGAATATTCTCATTCAATTTTAGTCAGTTATTGACTCTTAAATGAGATGGTTTGAGCATCTAGTAGTCTACCTGTGGAAGTAGAAAGCAGATTTATACCTTTGATAACATTTAAAACCAAGGATGAACCACTCAAGAAATATTTGATGATAAGATTTTTTTGAAAGTCCCATCAGTGGAACAGTGTAAAAAATTACTTAAATATCTGATTTTATCAACATGACTGCCGTGATAAACTTCAGTTTTTAATGCCAGGAGTCTTTTTTACAAAAAGAAGGTAGTCCCATCTCCCCTAATAATCTGTCTTACTAAATTGGGAAAATCACTTGGCAAATGAAAAGGAAGTATTCTTTGAAGGCAGCAATTTATCTTATCCTCACTTTTGAAATGTATCTGTTTTAGAATACATGGTACAATAGGAAATATTCATTAGAGTGATTGTCTTTATGAAAAGGTTAGTGTGTAGTGGGATGGGGAAATGTGCAATACACAAACGCTTGCTTTCAATATGGTGAGCATGAAGTTTCTGTGCATAGAATGGTTTAATTGAAGTTAGAAGAGCCCTCAGTGATAATCTAATTTATCCCATCCTCCTAATTTTATAGCCACAGAAACTTAGACTCATTTAAATAGCCGATGCAGGGCTCAGAGCTAGTTAGTGTGACAAAGCTGGCACTGGAGCTGCAGCTGCTCACTTGTGGGTGATCCTCACTGTCCAGTGCTTGTGAAGTAACATGAAGTCCCTTGAAAAATTTACCTATGTGCAATTCACTGATTACTGCACGACTACTTCATAAATCAAAGCAGTGCTGGAAAGACTAGAAATTTTAGGTAATAGCAATCTTTTTGTTGAACCACTTGATGTGTTCACTGGAGACTGAACTCTTAAAAGATACCTGCATTGTGGCTTTGACTCCATTCCACAGTAATTTTGTCCTGTAGTCTTCTTTGCTCTGTTCATTTCCAATTAGTTAAAAATACCATTTTTATATTTTGAATTCAAAAAGGGTGTTTCACATTTCCAAGTAAATAGCTGTCTTTGACTAACCTTTTGTTAATTTTCAATTAATTCTTAGTTCCCTTGCCGTTTGGCTAGCTGATTTGGCTTGTGTTGATTTTTCTTTGGAATATGTTAAGATTTTTTTCATTGCCTTAATACATAATGTTTGTGAATATGCAAATGTATATTTGGAAAGAAGGTGAATTCTTACTGGGTACAAATATATATAATGTAGTTTATGGATCGTTCAAATCCTTTATATCCTTGCTTATTTTTTACCTGCTTGATATATTGATTTCTGAGAAAGGTTTTGCTATGGTCTGAATGTGTGTGTCCCCACCAAATTCATATGTTGAAACCTAACCCCTAAGGTGATAGATTAGGAGGAGGTGTCTTTGAGAGATGATTAGAGGTCAGAGCAGGAAGCTCCATTTCTTTGCCTAACAGGATTAAAAAAAAACAAAACAAACCATGGTTAACCCTGAGCAATTAGCCAATAGGTGAAAATGGATTTTTGACCTTTTATGTCCCTCTTTATGCTACATATTTCAGATATAATTTGTAGGTTTCTTGTTTTCAGGTAGCCATATTGATCTTTCTTGGGTAGTGATAGACTCCAGATCTCCTTTATTATACTCCTTCACTAAAAAGTATCAATTCTGTATGTTTCCTGCCTGTCAAGCTCCTGTCTATTCCGTGATGATTAATTTCATATTCATCTCTGGAATTGTGTTCACAGATGTTTATATGCCCTCCCCTGGTCTCCCTCACATTTATTTAAAAAACAAATTTGGGAATGCCTGAAGACAGATTTTGGCCCTGTCAGTTGTACCATGGTTAGCAGTGGCCTCTGTGAGTGCCTACTGTATTTAGAGGTGAGGGGTACACTTTTGCCTTTCCCCAGCTTTTGCTCCTTGGAGTGTTAGTACTTGTCATGCCTCTGGTCTTCGACTCAATATGCAGGGCCAGCTTCATGGGCAGGCAGCTTGTGTAGTTGCACAGGGCCCCACACTTGATTTAATGTTTTCTCATTGCCATCTTGATATTCTTTTTTTAAAAAAATATATTTTATTGATTTTTTACAGAGGGAGGGGGATAGAGAGCTAGAAACATCGATGAGAGAGAAACATTGATCAGCTGCCTCCTGCACACCTCCCACAGGGCATGTGCCCGCAACCAAGGCACATGCCCTTGACCGGAATCGAACCTGGGACCTGGGACCTTTCAGTCCGCAGGCCAACGCTCTATCCACTGAGCCAAACTGGTTAGGGCGCCATCTTGATATTCTTTTTTTTTTTTTTAAATATATTTTATTGATTTTTTACAGAGAGGAAGGGAGAGAGATAGATAGTTAGAAACATCGATGGGAGAGAAACATCGATCAGCTGCCTCCTGCACATCTCCCACTGGGGATGTGCCCACAACCCAGGTACATGCCCTTGACCGGAATCGAACCTGGGACCTTTCAGTCCACAGGCCGATGCTCTATCCACTGAGCCAAACCGGTTTCAGCCATCTTGATATTCTTAATTTTTTTACAAGGGCCCTACATTTTCATTATGTACTAACTAGGCCCTGGAAATTATGTAGCCGTCCCATTAATAAGCTTTTTTATTCGTTGCCTTCTTTCTCTCCTCCATTTGCTTCTAGTTTTCCCTAGGGCCGTGGTCGGCAACCTGCGGCTCTCGAGCCACATGCAGCTCTTTGGCCCCTTGAGTGTGGCTCTTCCTAAGCCTTAGGAGTACCCTAATTAAGTTAATAACAATGTACCTACCTATATAGTTTAAGTTAAAAAAATTTGGCTCTCAAAAGAAATTTCAATCGTTGTACTGTTGACATTTGGCTCTGTTGACTGATGAGTTTGCCGACCACTGCCCTAGGGGCTTTTTGTGCTGCCTCATAGCTCGCTATCTTCTGCTCACCCTACTTACTTTACCCACTCCTATATCCCCTCATATATGACTACCTCCTATCAGTGAAATTAAGAGAAAACCGCAAATTTGAGTTACTTAACTATCTAGCTGGTGCCTGTGAAGTTTACCTGTTAAGATACTCGCAGTGTTTTAAAATTAGTCTTCCCTTGGGAGCCACAAATATCATTCCTTTGTTTACATTTTCATTTGGGTCCTGTAAGTCTTAGACTATTAATATTTTTAGCATTTAGCTAGCTACATATCTAATATTGTGTGATATAGTCTGCTTAAGCCAGTGTGATGGCTTTAATCCTTTGTGATGGGAAAGAATCATTTATTTGAAACTATGGAAAGACTCATGATAGATTGTTAACGATCTTGAATACTTGTCAATAGATCAGGACTCCCAGCTAGTCAATTGTGTTTGAAGCATTATGTAACACAATGTATGTGAAATTACTTTGTAAACTCCAAATTTTTGCCAAGTGCCAGTTGTCTTAAAAATAATTGTTTATCATCTTTGTGTACTTTTGGTAAGAATGTAAACTAGTATAGCCACTATGAAAAACAGCGTGTTGGTTCATCAGAAAATGAAAAATAGAATAACTGTATGATCCAGCAATTCCACTTCTGGGTATATACCCAAAAGAATTAAAAAGCAAGCAAGGTCTTGAAAAAGTATTTGTTTTTTTTTTTGTTTGTTTGTTTTTTTTTAATATTTTATTGGTTTTTTACAGAGAGGAAGGGAGAGGGATAGAGAGTTAGAAACATCAATGAGAGAGAAACATTGATTAGCTGCCTCCTACACACCCCCTACTGGGGACGTGCCCGCAACCAAGGTACATGCCCTTGACCGGAATCGAACCTGGGACCCTTGAGTCCGCAGGCCGATGCTCTATCCACTGAGCCAAACCGGTCAGGGCTTGAAAAAGTATTTGTAGTGTGTTATTCACAGTAGCCAAAAGGTGGAACCAACCTAAGTGTCTATTGATGGGTAAGTGAATAAACAAAATGTGGTATATAGGTACAAATGAATATTGTTCAGCCTTAAAAAGGAAGGGCACTTTAAAAAAAAACATAAATATGGAAGACATTATGCTAAGGGAAAGAAACCAGACACAAAAGAGCAAATATTGTAGATTCCACTTATATGAGACCTAGAGTAGCCAAATTCATAGACACAGAAAGTAGAATGGGGGGGAAGGGGGAATGGGCAATTATTGTTTAATGGTAGCAGTTTCAGTTTTGCAAGATGAAAGGAATTCTAGAGATGAATGGTAGTTGTAGCACAACAATGTAATATACTTAATACCACTGAACTGTACACTTTTTAAAAATGATTAAGGTGGTAAAAAAAAAAGGTTCTTAGTTGTATATTTTACCTCAGGAAAAAATAAGGAAAATAATAATCCTCATCATGTTGGGGAGAGACAAGTGGGTGAAGATATAAGTGAAACAAAAATGGCAGAATGTTGATAGTTGCTGAAACTGAGTCAGAGTACATGAGGGTTCATTGGACTAGTCTGTTTTGTATACATTTGAAATTTTCCATAATAAAAATTTTTTGAAAATGATTATTTGTTATTCAGTTTAGAAGTCTATATATTTTTTTCTTTTGTACTGTCTCCCCTCCCCCCCCCCCCCGCATTTTGTGTCTGAAGTCTATATTTGTTCCCTTCGTGAGCAGAGTGCCCACCCAGTTATGACATGTTTTAATTATAAACCTGATCATCTTTAGACAGCAGTCTCTTTCTGTTAGCAGGACTGATACATCAAAGGCCTAGAATATCCAAATCTGCTAAGAAAATTAGACACTGGAAAGCACAAACATTCTGATGTGTATACACATGAAACTTCAAAATGTACAAAATCTAGTCTTTAAGCCATTTAAATATGGAGGATGAAGCAAATTAGAATTTTTTAAAAATCAGTATCTTTAAATTTTATAGAGTTCTTTCTCTTGGTTATAGAATACATATATGGGGATTTAGTACAACATTGACGAAAGTACACTTTTATTTGTATAGAAAATATCTAATTAAGTTTAATTATATGATGGGTTGATTCTGAGCAAAACTCAGACCATCCTGTGGTCATAAAAGAACTGAAATATCTACAGCTCATGTTAGAGGATGTATATTTGTTTTTATTTTATTTTTTGGACTTTTTTTATTGAAGTATAGTTAAAAAGTATATTGTAGTATACTTTTTAAAATAAACAAATACTACATTCCTTTCTAAGTCTGTATCAATAATTCTAAAGGAATATGGGCAGAGGCCTTAAATGTTGAACCTAGCAAATTGATATCTTGCCCTACTTAGCAGAATAAAGTAAAAATACGTGGTGCCATACACCTAGGTACTGTGCTAATAAGCACAAAGATGGCCAGCCCCAGGATCTGAATGTTGTGTCCATGAACTAATCAAATTATACTAGGACATTTATTTTAAAAAATTTCTTTTTTTTTTTCCACTTTTTTTAAAATTTTTTTTTAAATTTTTCGCTAAAAGTATTACAAAGGGTATTACATAAGTGTCCTTCCCCCGCCCCCCCCCCCCCCCCCCCCCCGCCCTTGACAATCCCCTGCCCTCCCTTACCCCCCAGTGTCTTATGTCCATTAGTTATGCTTATAAGGATGCATACAAGTCCTTCGGTTGATCTCTTACTCCCCCCCTCCCTCCTGTCCCCCAACCCTCCCTGGCCTTCCCACTGCAGTTTGACAATCAGTTTGAGGCAGCTCTGCCTCTGTATCTATTTTTGTTCAAAAGTTTGTAATGGTCTTTATTATCCATGAATGGGTGAGATCATGTGGTATTTTTCCTTCATTGACTGGTTTGTTTTTAAAAAATTTCTTGTTTGAGTTCATAAATATTTCATCACTAAGAGAAAAAATGAGACAAATCCATAAATTAAGGCCATTTCAAATATGCTTCTAATAGAGAATCTTATTAAATATGGTTGCATTCTTGTTCTGTTGTAATTAACTTTTTAGCAGCCTATTTTCTGCCAGGATGTGTAAATTTTGAACACCTATTATGTACAAAATATTAAGTAAAATACTGAGAAGTGGAAGGTTAAAAATCAGTGACAGCTAGTGCTTTCAAGCTCAGGATAGAAGTCATTTCAGAAGCTGAGTAATTGGTTAATGAGAATTGAGAAGATTCAGTGTAGTATTAGGAGTACACAGCTGGCTTTAAGACCTATAAACTTCTGAGTGAAGGCACTTTGTAACATTTGTCTAGATTAAATTTAGTTGGACTTAACGTGAAAAATTGTGGAAGGTAAGCTAACTGAGAAATGTATTTATTTTGATTTAAGATGAACACAGAGCTTAAATTGAATCAGATGCCTATATATATTTTTGTGTAATATACCATATCCCCACAAAATTAAAGAATTTAATTGGTATACTTAGCACCAGGGGAGAAATGCAAAACATTAATCAATGGTATTGACTCTAGTGATAATGTATTCTATTTAATTTAATGGATATATATGAATGGTATAAAAAATTCATAAATATTTGTCTTTATTACATTATAGTTAGGGGCCAGTTCTTTAAGTATAACTTGCAGCAGACTTTCTGAATTTTAAATTATGGCTTCAGTTGAATTAAGTACTTTTACATTAAGTGATTTTTTTGAAGGTCCTTGGCTGATTTAACCTTACAAAATAGTCTGAGATTTATATTTGGGATTGAAACTATCAGTGCTCTCCAAATGAAGAAGAATTAATTATCAGGATTAATACAGGATTTTGAAAACATAAGCTTCACACTAAAGAGACCAAATGATGCCTGGAGGTCACACCCTCTTCCTGTCAGGGAGATATAGAAATCAAACTTATATTCTGTTTCTTTAGCATGAAAGACCAAATTTGAGACCAAAATATGGAAATAGAGACTAGGACTCACTCCACTTGTGAGGTTCAGAAACACATCTTTCATATTTGGCATTTGACTTGCAGAGCTTAGAAACATTAAATATTTGTTGAATGAGTGAATACCTTACTTCGATTGTAGAAACGGATTAGTTTGTCCTGTACTACTAACTACCACTGCTGTTGGAACTAGGAGTTCCAAACAGTCAAAAATATATTTCTCAGGGCCAGACCATTGTTCTGGTTCAATATTACACTTTCTGTTAGCGGTGAAACGGCACCAGGTCACCAGGTGGTGTCAGACTGGACCTTGATTAGCAACCTCGGTACTTGAGTTCTGGCTAAGAAATAATTCAGAGCCAAGATTCAAACTGTAAGAGAAAGTTTATTTAGAAAGTTACAGAGGTAGAAAAAGTGAGCTGCAGAAGAAATGAGCTAAAGAAACAAATTACAGAGGCAAAAGAGTTTAGGAGAGAGAGGCAAGGAAAATGAACCTTGGGGAAGAGGTTAGGGAAAGGATAGAGAGAGAGAGAGAGAGAGAGAGAGAGAGAGAGAGAGAGAGAGAGAATGAGAGAGAGAACGAATATGTGCCTTCAAATATTCATCAGCCATCAGTTTTTCAGGTGTGTCCCTTCAGAGTTGTGGTCTTCACTGATTGGCCAGTGCTAGGGCAAGGGTCCTGATGTCAGCCATGGCATCGCTTGTCTGGTTTTGTTGCTTTTCTGAGCCTGGAGCTGAAACACAATGAGGCCTAGATGTTATTCCTAGGGGTTAATGCTTATAAGCCCACTTGGGAGTCTGGTGAGGCTAGTCTTTAGCCCCTTGTTCCTCTTCCAAGTGGTCTGCTGCATGACTAGCAACATGCCAGGGGAGGAAAGGTCAGGGGAGAGTCCGGCCTGCTTGACAGATATGAAAGGTCACGAATTTAAACCTCATGTCCAGCCATATGCTAGGGGAGGAAAGGTTACCCTTGGGGAGAGGTCCTTGTTTTTCCAGTTTTGCCCTTTGCTGGGCACCCAGGTGACCTTCTCAGTAGTACCTGGCGCATCATCTTTGCTCTGCTCATGTCTTTCTAACTGCCTAACCACATTTTTTCCTTGCCTTGATTTATATGCTTAAAGAAGAGCTAAGTTGCTGTCTAAAGTCATTAGCTTCATTAATGATATTGTTATATTTAACTCTGTAAAAAAAATGAATGTTCTATAGTCTCAGGAGATGAATAAAATATTACTCTAGCTTTGTACTATCACCTTGGAATTAAATTGTTATTATACTCAGCAGCTGATGGGATGGGGAGAGCACCCTTCCATTCTAAATAGGATTGTGATGCTCTGGATAGAAATGCGTACATTTTCATCTTTCTGCGATAAAAAGTGGCTTTTAATGTTTTGTATTATAGTATCATGTTGGCAATTTCATTCCATGATTATTCATTCACTCACATGTATTTTTATTTTTAGCTCTAAGCGAAAGACATGAGGCCTAAGACTGACAATGAGGTTGTTTTGAGGCCATCTGATTTCTGACTAGAAGGTGTGTGCGATCGCCTCGTCCTGAAACCACTTCAAACAGAATGGTAATGGCAAAACCTAAGAGAAAGAGAGGCCTTCATGTTTTTCCATGCCTGTTCTCCTACCCAATTCCTTCCTTTTTAAAATTAAAAAAATGTTTTAAAGTTGTGAACAAAAGGTATTAACATGCTGACAAGTCCTAACTGAACTGGTTCAAATGCATAACAAAAGGATTAATTAAATCTTTTAGAGTTGTTAAAACACACTTTTTAAAAAGTGAGCTCTACTTAGTTATTTAGCAACAAAATACTTATTACGTGGAAACACCTGAGCCATTATAAATTTGCAGACTGAAATAATTTCCTCCTTTAAAAACAAGTAGGGTTTGCTCTTAACTGGCACTCTAGATTTCATAAGTTTTTCCAGCTAGAAAGTAAGGATTCTTGCCACAATTTTCTCTTCTTTTCATAAAGAATTTTGATGTTTTATGTATGTGTGTGTGTTTTTTTTCTTTTTAAAATGTAAAGTGCCTATTAAGAATGTTAGTTGTATCAGTTAACTTTGCTTTAATTATTATTTTTTAAATATTTTTTTAATTGATATTTTACAGAGAGGAAGGGAGAGGGATAGAAAGCTAGAAACATGGATGAGAGAGAAACATCGATCAGCCACCTCCTGCACGCCCCCCACTGGGGATGTGCCCGCAACCAAGGTACATGCCCTTGACCGGAATCGAACCTGGGACCCTTGAGTCCGCAGGCCGACCGCTCTATCCACTGAGCCAAACCGGTTCTGGCTTGCTTTAATTATTATATGTATTTTAGTTCAAAATATATTTTATAGTTGAAGGGAATAGTACTTTTTTTCATTATAATAAAACTTTTTTATGGGGGGGGTACTTGTCCTTATTAAGTTTATTCCAATGGACCATGTACTGTTAAATATGTAGACATAGCAAGGCTTATAAGGCAATTAGTAGGCTTTAGGTCTTCTGGGAATAGCATTCTATATGTAGGTTCTTTGCCCAAATTTAGATGTTATACTAACCCATTCTTACAGAATAAATGGTTCTTTATGTTATTTCATTTCCTGTTCTACATGTAGCAGTGTTAATAGCAAAAATAGTACCACAAGTTTACTTATATTTAGCCTAAATTATGCATTCATTTAATTGACAAGATACTAGGAAAATGAAATTGTCAACCCATTCTAGAGGATAATACAGAGGGCAAATTCTATGGAACTGACATTTCTATATATTTTTAAAGTCATGCTTATTTTTTTCTAGGGACTTAGTTGTCACTATAGTTTTATACATGACCTTATTTCTCTACAAACAGTATTTTCTTACAAACAGTATTGCCAATGGCATTTTACAAACAGTATCTTTTCAGATGTTGAGTGATTTAACATTTATATAATGTGTTTTATTTGTGTATGTGGCTTTCTGTGATGATAGACTATTCACATGCCATGTAAATCTAGCACTGTTTACTTTGAGAATAGAATGATTTTATATCTGTGATTTCAATTTGTACTTAAATAAGCCAGCCCAGCCTTGTTCTAAAGAAAAACAATGTACAATAGTTTGTTTCTTTGTTTTACCTTATGGCCTGATGTGTTTTATTCTTCTGGAAATGTGAACTCTGAATTCTTGATTTTCTATGGAAAAATTAAATAGGTTGGTTTATTTATTTTTTATTTATTTATTTTTTAAAAATATATATTTTATTGATTTTTTACAGAGAGGAAGGGAGAGGGATAGAGAGTCAGAAACATCCATGAGACAGAAACATCGATCAGCTGCCTCCTGCACACCCCCCACTGGGGATGTGCCCGCAACCAAGGCACATGCCCTAACCGGAATCAAACCTGGGACTCTTCAGTCCACAGGCCGATGCTCTAGCCACTGAGCCAAACCGGTCAGGGGAATAGGTTGGTTTAAATACCATGGTTTCTTGTTTGTTTGTTTTGTTAATCCTCACCTGAGGATATTTTTCCATTGATTTTTAGAGTGGGAGAGACAGAGAGAGAAACATCCATTGGTTGCCTCAGCATGTGCTCCCCATAAGGGCCAGGGATCAAGCCTCCAACTGAAGTACGTGCCCTTGATGAGAATCGAACCTGGGACCCTTCAGTATGAGGGCCAACACTCTATCCACTGAGCCAAACCAGCTAGGGCTAAATGGCATGGTTTTTACGCCTGTAGTAGAAGAATTCTTTGTATAGTACACTTTTGTATATTAATGTTTTTATGATTAATAATTTTTTAGAAATTCTCATTTTTTATTCATCCAAACAATTTTTTTTCTCCAAAATAATAGTTGACCCTTTTGGAGGTTGGAAGAACTTTAAGGATTATCTTTCTTATTTAATATGCTAAAAGTTAATGTGACAGAAGGACAAAGTCTTTAGCCACTGTTAACTGGCTAAAAATATATTTTTAGAGGTATGAGTTACACAAGAATGAAATTAGTATTTTTATTTATGTACCTGAATGTCTTTCACCATAATGGTAGTTTTTAAAAGAAGTTAAAGACAGAACTAATGCCACTTTAATTTAAAGCCTGAAATTGTAAGGGTAAAAATATTTTGACCCAGTAAGTGTTAAATAGTGATGTGTATGAGTATAGTTTAATATTTATTTTCTTATAAGTAAACTGCCTTGTTTTTTAAGCAAGACTTTAATATTAGACTTATAACTGTAAGATGAGAAAAAAACCATAAATTTTCACATGTCATTTTGAAAATTATAAAGGTAAATACTGACCTTTTCTAAGAAAGTCTTTTCCTTTTGACATTGTTTAATTTTTTTTCTTTTCTGTTTTTTAGGTTTGCAATTTTTTTTGGTGATGGCATATTCAGAATCTTGGATCCCTAAGTTGAATATGTTGGAAATGTTTTAGGAACTCTGGATATTATTGTTTTTGTATATATAATGACTTAATAGGTGAATCAGTAGGTTTAATAAAAAGTATATAAAAGAATAGGATTATATTCTGTATTTCTAAGTTGGCATGCATGTCTCAGATTCTCCACTATCAGTCTTAGTGTCATACTCCAGGGGCAGTTCTCTTTTAAAGATTTGGGGGGGTTTATTTTCTCGGGCAGTTGATACAATCCTCCCATGCTGATTTGGTCAGTTTCTTTTTCTTTATGTCTATCTTCAGTGTAGCTTACTTAGATCAGAGCTAATTATTGATAGGGAAGAGAAAAAAAATTCCTAAAGGTGGTAATTATACAATTTTGACCTAGAAATGGTCTCAGAATGGTCTATGTTAGAATATGCAAATTCTACCCAAATTATACCAGATATACTGGTGGCAAAATGCTGCCAATTTTTGAATTAGATATTATATGTAGCACAGAAGTGCTAATGAAGAGGAAAAAGAGCTGTTCATTTTTACCTCCCTTTTCTCTCCCTATGGTTGGATGAATGAATTGGTAGAAAGTAAAATGGCCAAAGAGTAGATAATGCGAATGAAAAGGATAAGGAGCAGCATTTTAATCTCTAAGGATTATTTCCTCTTAAAAATGGAAAGTTGGTTATATTTCAAACCCAAAACACTATTCAAAAGAATATATGCACCCCTATGTTCATTGCAGCATTATTTACAATAGTCAAGGTTTAGAAGCAGCCCAAGTGCCGATTAGTAGATGAGTGGATAAAATAGCAGTGGTATCTCTAATAATAAAAACGTAATATGCTAATTAGACTGGACAGCTGAACGACCTTCCGGACATCATTCCAGATGTCCAGAAAAAAAAAAGCCAAGTGGAGGCCAAGGCAGAGGCAGTTAGGGGTGATCAGGCAGGCAGGCGAGCAGTTAGGGTCAATTTGGCAGGCAGGCAGAGTGGTTAGGGGCAATCAGGCAGGCAGGTGAGCAGTTAGGGCTGATCAGGCAGGCATGCGAGCAGTTAGGGGTAGACAGGCAGGCAGGCAGAGTGGTTAGGGGTGGTCAGGTACTCAGGCAAGCAAGCTGTTAGGAGCCAGCAGTCCCAGATTGTGAGAGAGATGTACGACTGCCCATTTAGGCCTGATCCCGCAGAGGCAATTGGGCCTAAACTGAGAGTCGGACCTCCTGAGAGGTCCCAGATTGCAAGAGGGTGCAGGCCAGGCTGGGGGACTCTAGTATTTACATAATGGAACACTACTCAGCTGTAAGAAAGAAGGAAATCTTACCATTTATAACAACATGGATGGACCTGGATGAGTATTATCCTAAGTGAAATTAGTCACTCATAGAAAGACAAATATCATATTTTTTCACTTATATGTGGGATCTGATGAACAAAATAAATGAATAAACAACATAGAAATGTACAGATACAGAGAACAAACTGACAGCTATCAAAGGGAGAGGGCAGTTGGGGGACTGGGTAAAAAAAGTGAAAGGATTAAGTAAAAAAAAAAAAACCCCAAAGACAACAGTATGGTGATTACCAAAAGGGGAGTGCGAGAAGAGGGTAAAGGGGTAAGTGGTGATGGAAGGAAACTTGATTTTGGGTGGTGAACACACCATATACAGACGCTGTATTATAAAATTATACACTTCATTTGGTTAATTTTATTAACCAATGCCACCCCATTAAATTCAAGGAAAAAAAAGACTGCAACATAGAAACCTTGTCTTAGTTTCTAGCCTACAGATGTCAGACTCAATACTACCATGTCGACTCTTCCCTGAATTTTCCTCTCTCCCAACCTGCTACTCTACATGTTTTGGATTTGTCAGCCCCCACAATTGTGTGGCATAATCCTGTTCCTTAAAGTCAATCTCTATTATCTATCTTTCTATACATACATACATACATACACATATACATATACATATACGTATACTCACATATACATTTATCTATATATCTACACTAATAAAAGACAAAGATGCTAATTGACCTTACCTTTGCTATGCCCCAATCCACGCCCACCAGCCAATCAGAGCGATTATATGCAAATTAACCCAACCAAGATGGCGGCTGGCAGCCACGGAGATGGAGCAAGCAGGAGGCTTGGTTGCCCAGGCATTGGAGGAAGCCAAGCTTCCCGCCTGCCCTGAGCTGGCTGTGGCCTCTGCTCATGGCAACAAAGTTTCAATTATAGAAGACAAATAAATCCCAGATACCTGCTTCCAGCCAGCCTCCACTGGGAGCTTGAGTGGCTGGGGGCCATGGCCAGCCTGCAAACAGCCATCAGCCCCTCACCCAAGCTGGCCAGGCACCCCAGGGGGGAACCCCACCCTGACAGGGCTGTGGCCAGCCTGCAAACAGCCATCAGCCCCTCACCCAGGCTGGCCAGGCACTCCTATATGATAAAAGGGTAATATGCACATTGATCCTAATAGCAGAACGACTGGGAATGACTGGTCACTATGACACACAGTGACCACCAGGGGGCAGATGCTCAATGCAGGAGCTGCCCCCTGGTGGTCAGTGCGCTCCCACAGGGGGAGCTCTGCTCAGCCACAAGCCAGGCTGATGGCTGCCAGTACAGCGGTGGTGATGGGAGCCTCTCCCGCCTCCTCAGCAGAACTAAGGATGTCCGACTGCAGCTTAGGCCTGCTCCTCGCTGGCAAGTGGACATCCCCTGAGGGCTCCCGGGCTGCCAGAGGGATGTCTGACGGCCAGCTTAGGCCAAATCCCCCAGGGAGTGGGCCTAAGCCAGCAGGTGGTCATCCCCCGAGGGGTTCCAGACTGGGAGAGGGCACAGGCCGGGCTGAGGGATCCCCCGGGTGCACAAATTTTTGTGCACCGGGCCTCTAATATATATATATATATATATATATATATATATATATATATATATATATATACACACATGTATTTGTAGATACACACATATTGCTATAGATGAATATTTTTGTTCCTCCCCCAAAAATTCATAAATTGAAAACCTAATCCCAAATGTGATGGTATTTGGAGAGGGGATCTTTGGAAATTAAGTCTTGAGAGTGGAATCCTCGTGAATGGAATTATAGGCAGTCTTCGGGTTACGTTGGACTCGACATACGTCATTTTGTGGTTATGTTGCCATCTCCCATTTACAGTATTTATAAAAAAAAAAAGAAAGTTCTGTCATTTTGAGGTATGTACATATGTGCTTTATGTTTTTTATTATTTATTTACCACAAGTAAAGGTCAGGAATAGTTATCTTTTAAATTTTTTTTACTGTTTCACTTTATTACTGCTGTGTATGTGCTCCATGTGAGTGATGTAGGTGCTTATGTAGATGGGTTCCGACTTACGGCGAAAATCGCGTTACATCACGCTGCAGGAACGGATCTCTGTCGTAACCCGAGGACCTACTGTAGTGCCCTTAAAAAGCGACCCCAGAGCGCTCTCTTGCCACCTTCTGCCATGTGAGGTTTCAGGGAGAAGACAGCTGTCAATGAGGAAGTGGGCTCTTACCAGATACCACATCTGCTGGTGCCTTAATCTCGGACAGCCTGGTCTCCAGAACTGTAAGAAACAAATGTATGTTGTTCATAAGCCAAAAAAAGAAAAAACAAAAAGAAAGTTATCTACATTTTATACACCTCAACATACTATTTTAAAACTGTAGTCTACTATCATGTAGACCCAGAATGTGAAAACTTGGGCATTCTTGACCATAGGAATGAATGGATGGAGACCTGACCTGATAGGAGAGGCAGACAGTCCTTGGGTGACTGGAGTACTATTATCTGGTTATCTTTTTCTCTGGTCTGTTCCTGCTAGAATTAAGAAATTCAAGGAACATTCTGGGCATATAAGTTATATGTATGGTCAAATGTGACTGGACTGCCTCCTTACTCTTTTTTTTTATAGTTTGCATTCTCTTTTTTTTTATAGTTTGCATTCATTTTTTTTTTTTTTTTTTTTTTTTGGTATTAGTTTCAGATGTACAGCACAGCAGATTGACATCCATACAGTCTATAAAATGTTCCCTCCAAGAGTTCAGGTGCCCACCTGGCCCTTGCCTCCCTATTCTTTTGATCAGAACTGAGGAAAGATTGATTTTTAAGACCATAATCAAAGCAAGTGAAAAAGGATCAAAAGGAAAGGATGAGGAGAATTCAAGGAATTATAGAAACTGAGTGGTAGCTCAGTGGAATGTTAATGTATTAGTTTATTATTGGTAGATTATCCAGCAATACAGAAATAGGTGTATAACAGAAGTGTTAAACATTTCTTTTTGAGGGCTTTTAGAAGGAAATAGGCTATACCATAATTCCCCCACCCCATCTCCCTTTTTCTTTTTTCTTTTAAGGGGAATTGGCTGTTAGTTAATAGATGGCACAATGAAAACATTAGAGTTTTAAAAATCTAAATGTGTATTGCCTATTTACCTGCTTTCCCATTACAACTGGCTTTTAAAAAACTTTCCTTCTATGATACTTTTGTCAATAGAGGTGTTTCCTCTTAGCCAATTCTAGCCACAGTATTGACTGGGCCTTGGCATTTGATATGCCCAGAAGGAATTAGACAGGCAGGAAAAAACTTGGCCCCTGCTGGAATGAATATTTTAAAGGCCTTCTTAGATTCTGAACACAGTACAAATGAAATAGACCCAAGAGAGAGAAAAGAGCCTAAGAGTAAAAAAATGATGGGTGTGTGTGTGTGTGTGTGTGTGTGTGTGTGTGTGTGTTAGGTATGGGAGGAACTCATACATAAGTAGCCTGAGGGAAAGGAATAATTTCCTGGAATTATGTTGTAGAGAGTGGAATCCCTGGGACAATAGGGATCTTAATTTGGGTAGTTCACATTAGCACTGTAGTATTTTAGAGGTAGTGGCAGGTGATCTTGGGAAATACTAATGTATTTCCTAATAATGAGTTTGATTTTAATCTGCTATGTTATAAATGGATACATGGCTCAAAGATAAACTTAATTCAAAATCAGTATCTTAGATATTAGAAAAAAATTATAGAAATGGGTCTTTTGATCCGGTCATATGACTTTAGAAAATAAGGTAGAATGCTGAGCATAGTAGAGACTTGATGATGTGAATACAAAGTTTGATGGTTACTTTCCAGAAACTTCTGAGTAAAATCTTAAATGTGCTTCATGTTGGCTCAGTTGTACTATAACAACATTTTTAGTGTGTGTCTCATGGGAAAATCTGTACTTTCCTGGGTCTCTGCATTTCTTAGTCTGGCACTTCACTGTGAGAATTCAGAAACCTAACTATCCAAGGATGAACAGATCTTTGTAAGTTTGGGTACAATACGAATGTAGGGACAGACACAGCAAACGTGAGCCTAGAACAGTGGTTCTTTGTATTTTGGAAGTTTTAGACCCTCTTCTGCATATCTGAACAAACTTACGGATCCTTTCCCCCATCAAAACTAATTTCTTGGGTAAATGTTGTCAGGTCAGGAAGATCATCTTCATTTTACTTCTGACTTGCTCTGACTTGATTGTCACTCTCCCTTAGTGCTTCTCTGAGGCTTTTGAAGGTCACTTCCTGCCTTACACATTGAACTTAAGCCATAGGTTCAGAGCTTTGTAATGCAGGAGAGCAGAAATTCTCTACAAAGGGCTGCTGCAAAGTACAAGTGGTGAAAACAGAGCCCAAGGCATGAAGATGTGGAACAGCCTCCTGGATAGTAACTACCTCCAGCTGCGTTAGGGGTGCTTATTTCATGGTCAGTGAATGTTATTGTTTTATTTTTTTAAATGAACATTTTTTTTTAAATGCCTGCTTATTACAAAGGTGTGTTTTTTTTTAATCTAAGTGTGACATTTTCTTATATCTTATGATATCAAATTCATGGTGTAAAATGTGTACTTCAAATCAACACAGTAACTGGAAGTTTGTAATTCTGTTATTTTGTGACTTTGAAATTTTTAGCATGTTTTGAGGAAAATTGTTGAGATTCCCAGGTAATTCTTTATTCCTTTCAAGTTTCTGGAATGTATGATTATTTCTGAACTTTATTAGTCCATTTATAAGTTTAGAGACACAAAATGGATGCATTTGATTTATATTATTAGAAATGTGTTTCAACAACAACAAAAAATTCCATATGAGCGGCTCTAATCTCCAGTTTGGAATCTCATTTCACGTCCTTGTTATGTCATTCACTGGGATGTTTCTACAAAACACAGCTTCACTGCGGCCATCCTTGGAAAACCAAGAAAACTGAAGACACTGACGTGGGGACGGCTATAGAGCTGGACGAGCATCATCAGGTTGACAGCGCAGCACACTCTGGACACAGCCGAGGCCGCATGGCTTTTTGTGCGTGGAGTGTAATTTGACTGTCTTATGGATTGGACGTATCTTTAACATAAGAAAAACACAACTCGAGTCTTTAAGCCATTTCTGTCAGTACAGTATACTCCTGATTGCTGACACCGGAGGAGCGGAGCCTGAAAGTTAGAATCATGTGTTCTGGGTGTGAGGCTGTTTTTGTATTTCCTTTTGGAACATAGTGTTTTGGGCTTCTACAACGTGTGCCTCGCAATTCCATGTCCCCTAGGAGAGGCGTCTGAGCATCCGTGTCCCGATGCTTGTTCTCTGTCCTTCCCTTTCTGTGCTGTTGATTTATTTTTATTTTTTTAAAATATATTTTATTGATTTTTTTCAGAGAGGAAGGGAGAGGGATAGAGAGCTAGAAACATGGATGAGAGAGAAACATCGATCAGCTGTCTCCTGCACACCTCCTACTGGAGATGTGCCCGCAACCGAGGTACATGCCCTTGACCAGAATCGAACCTGGGACCCTTCAGTCCACAGGCTGATGCTCTATCCACTGAGCCAAACTGGTTAGGGCTGTGCTGTCAATTTAAATGTGAAAGGACATCAGGTGCATAAGATTCCCAAACTGATCAGAATCTTCTTAGTTCTATCCTGCTTATCCTTCCACCATAATTTTTTAAAAAACACTTTTTAAATGTTTTTAAGAGGAAGGGAGAGGGAAAGAGATTAACATATCAATGTGAGATGTGACAGCAGAACATTGATCGGCTGCTTCCTGCACGCCCCAGCGAGGATGGAGCCTGCAACCTGAGCATGTGTCCTGACCAGGAATCAAACCGGCAACCTTCTGATGCACAGGGTGATGCCCAGCTAACAGCCACACCGGCCAGGGCCTTCCTGCACAATTTTATTGCATTTCCTTTCAGTTCTTCTAAATGTTGCCTGATTTTAGTCCCTTTGTTAGATCAAGATGGAATTATAACTGCACTGTTCAGGCTTCTCCCTCCCATAGTTCTGCTCTATTCTGCCTGTGATGTGAGGTATTAGGTTGTCTTACAGTAAAGAATCCACTTATGTTCTTTCATTTCCATCTCTCTTTCTTTGGGGAAATAAAATAGAACTTGACTTAGAGATCTTGGCTATCTAAGGTTTGCTTGTAAAAATTCATCGCATTGTATTTAAAATTTAGCCTTTTGACTGGTGTTGATAGGACACCATTGGACATCTCTGTGCTGGCACTCTGCTGGGCGCCCTTGTCCACTCCTCCTCTGCACCGCCCTGTTCTCTTGAGGCCAGGAATGGGCCTCATCGTGCCTCAGGTCTGGGAAGACCGGGACTGACTTCTGTATAAGCCTGGCAGTTCCTGCAGCAGGAGTTTGTGAGGTAGTTGAGGAGATCCATGTGTTCCCCTCTGGATACTGGTAAAAATGGATCATGTGCAGAGGAAATATTCATGTAATAAGATTTGGAAAGCAAGTTTTGTGCAACAAAACAAAACAAACAAATTTTAGGTTAACCTTTATGAACCCAACACATTGGCGATTCAGGTGTGTCTTACTAAAAAACCAACCTTTAAAAACATTACCAAATTACTGACATATTTAAAATGTGATACTGCTCTAAGAATTTATTATATGTGGTTTTCAGAAACACGTGAAAATATGTTTTGTGTAAAAGCATTTTCTGTATATAATTTTCTGGCTCTTGCTCTAATAAATATTAAACTTAAATGGTCTTATTATTTAAAACCTAATAGTTTGAAATTAGTCTTTGAGTAAAACATTTACTTTTCATGTAATGTACAAATATTCTTAGAACAAATATGCTTTAGATATGTGTTTTTTCCACATATAAAAATATTATAAACAGGGGTCATGTCTTCAGTTAGAGTTTCGGAAACTTTGGCTTTAAGTACCAAGTGCTTGGGAGTGGGCTGGCTGAAAATGCATATTGAGCTTTTCTGTGTGTGGCAAACTGTCCAAATAAAGTAGCTTTGTACTCTGAAGGAGATTTCAGTAAATTTTTGTTCAAAAAACTATGTGCAAGTTAAGGGAAAGTTAAATATGTGCTGCAAGTTAAGGAAATGAACAAAAAGACTTTTAAATGTGATTGTGTAAGTGGTCTGTAACCCTTTTCTATCCAAGTCAACAGTGGTAGTCAGTAGGAATGGAGTGGGGGTGGGATATGTAGTTTGAAGGGGAAAGAAAGACCCCCATCTGGGATCAGCAGTGTTGTGGGTTAGTGTATGTAAGCTGTGCGCTGGGGCCTGAACCCAAGGTCAAGGACACTCGGTACTAGAAGTTTCTCTCCACAGTTCCTGAATGACCACCAGAGAGGGCTGTGTGTGGATCTGAGGCAAAATAGAAAAAAGACAGTGTAAGGACTTCAAATTATGTTCCAGTTTAAAGATTGTTCTTTAAACTTCTATGTCTTCCTCTCTACTATATGTCCTTATTTGGTAAAATAAAAGGCTTGTCATCCCAAGTTCTCTAAAAGACCTCTTAAAAATATTTTATTGGTTTTAAGGCTGGGAGCTGCTGTTTCTTGGAACCATGTAATATTAGCATACTAGAGGTCCGGTGCACAAATTCGTGCACCAGTGGGGTCCCTCAGCGTGGCCTGCGGGATCGGGCTGAAACCAGCTCTCTGACATCCCCCGAGGGCTCCCAGATTGCAAAAGGGTGCAGGCCAGGCTGAGGGACCCTAGGGTGTATGATCTGGGCCGGGGAGGGACACAGGAGGTTGGCCAGCCCGGGAGGGACCGCAGGAGGGCTCCAGGGCATGTCTGGCCTGTCTCACTCAGTCCCCATTGACCGGACCCCAGCAGCAAGCTAACCTACTGGTCAGAGCATCTGGCCCCTCGTGGTTAGTGCACGTCATAGCGACTGGTCGACCAGTTGACTGCCTTCTGGTGGTCAGTGCATTTCATAGCAAGCAGTTGAGTGGCCTTAGTATATCATTCGCATATTATACTTTGGTTGAATGGATGACTGGACACTTAGCATCTTAGGCTTTTATTATATAGGATTAAGGTCCCAATTGTTTCTCTCACAACCCATACCTCACAGGACTGATTAGGGTGCCAGAGAGTAGTTTGGGAAGATTTTGGTAATTATCTTCAGCATTTCTGTATGATGGGAGTTGGGGCAGCTGGTGTTATCCTGTTTCAACCAACGGTGGTCTGGAAATCTCAAGAGTTCCAGTACTTTTGTATGAAAATGAACTAAAACCAGATAATGAGAGATGCACTATAATACAAACCTTGAAGAAATTGTTTAGACTACCTTGCAGGTAATTTTTCTACCTGCAAAATAGTTGCCAGTCTACAAAAACTTCTACACTATTAGATGACCAAAAACAGTGCAATGGTTATAATTGATTTTATTTTTATTTCTGCTTATCTCTAATACCGAGTTTAAGATTACCTTACAATGCCGTGGTCTTGTGTAACTAGACTTTTTTTTATTAATTAGCTTTAAAGAACAGGACAAAAGGATCCTGGAGAAGGAGAAACTAAGGATGAACCCATAATATACTTTATCTTCCCACTGGAACAGCATTTTTTTTTCCAGGAAAATGTAAACTAAATAACCAATTTTTATATCTTGTCCACTTTTGTGCTAGCCACTGTGCTAAGTGATATCGAAAACGTGGCAAGGAGTGAACTTCTAAGAAAGACACTGAGCTTTCTTCCTTTGGTGTCTTTAAGGTGAAGGTTCTTCCTAAGTTCATGCTTGTAGGCAAGTTCAGAGGAAGTCAATGATCGCTAGTCATGGTTTACAATTCTCCAAAGTACCTCCATTTATCTCCAGAGATATTGCAAAATGCTTACTGAATTGCTCATTAGGGAAAGCTTGCCATATCCTACATTAAGGATTTTCCTTAGAGACTTTCTTTGGAGACCCAACTTTGAATTATTAAACCCAGGGCTATGATTAGTGAGTCAGACACCTGCTTCCTATATTCACTGGGACTTGAAAGCAAGAATGGAATTACTAAATAAAATGAGATTGGTTGGAGGGATAGTTTAGACTGCATTTGCTGTATTCTGTGCATCCTGTCCCTCGGGTAGAAAACTAGAGTCAAGGGCTTTTAAATTTCTCAGTACTGAAAGGCATTACTTTGCCATTAAAATTTTGGATAAGATATTTTGAACACTCTCAGTTTTGCAGCAGAGAAAAGATAATAAATCAATATGTATTGATTGAAGTAATTTCTCCTAAAATATAACCAAAAATTGTGGTAGATTTGTAATTTTTTGTTTTGAAGAGAAAGCCCAAATTATATACTATGGATCTTTGATGACACAGTTGAAAGCGGGGAATTTAGTTTGTTTTCCCTCTTCCAGTATCTCATTCTTGCACCAAACCAAGTTACATTTTCAGTTAAATAGCACCTCCGAAGTTTTCCCTTACGAATTAGGATTTTCTTAAGCTCTTGAGTTGCCCTTTCAGGCCCCATTTCGACCTAAGAAAACCATATCACGGAATGAGTTATGCAACGTTAAAAGCCCCATTTGTAGAACCTTATAGAAAACACATTCACATCATTTTAGGGTAGTTTTCCCACTTTCCAAATGAGGAGTTAGGAAGGCAGGCATAGTTCCTGGGCTGCTCGCTGGTATAGGGGCTGAGTGGCAGGACTGAATGTGTGAGCAGCTGAGTTTCCTGATGATTTTAGGAAGTCTAAGGCAGGTGTCAGAGCATCGCTTTTCATACCTACCAGCATAAGCAACTCCTGTTTGTTTGTTTTAATAACATCCTTCAGGAAGCAATGTAGCAAATTACAGTTTCTCCCTTCCTCTAGGTTTTATTTTTTGATTTATCTGTTTGTTTAAAATGAGGATAAGAAGTTGGGTTCATTTCCTCTAAAAAATTGCCGTAAGCAGCTGACCTAGAATTCCATCTTGTACCTCAATATTATATACAGGATGGGGCAAAAGTAGGTTTACAGTTGTGAACATGCAAAACAGTTTTATTCTTGTTGTATTAATTGTCAATTATTGTACTTTCCATACAAACAACTCTAAACCTACTTTTGCCCCACCCTGTGTAATACATTAAGTCCTAAATTCTGATTAAACAAAAGGATAGATTGGTCTGGGTGGAGCAAAAGATTATGAAAGCCCCTTTACCTTTTCATGCGTAGCGTCCTGCCCCTCAGATCTTTCTGGCTCCCTTTGGTGGTGAATTTGATGATCGCCCTTTGAAATTTAGAACAAGAATCAGAAAGAGATGATAGAAGGGAAGTAGCACAGGGATGGGGTAAAAACCCATAAAGTGCAACAAGTGTTTATGACTGAATGAGTCAGGACTGAGCACTGCACTTGAACTCTTGCCTCTTCCATTTCTGTTTTCATCCTCGTCTTCCTCTTGTTGATGGGAACTTGGCATTTGTAAGAATGGAATGTTACTACATGATTACACTGGTACTTAGGTGAGCACCAAATTATGAGTGGGCATAATCATATCCTTAGACTCTGCTGAATGAATGAAAAGACTACATTTCTCGACAATTGGAAATTGTCATCATTCTTCCCATTTGTCCCCACTCTTTTTTCAGTATAAGAGTCTACAGAAAAAGAATTTTCTCCAAAAGTTGACAGGAAAAGTTGAGAAGCATGATATAGTTGGACATGGTATTTCAGTAAATTATTCATCCCTGCAACATATTGATGGGTGCTTACTGTGTTCCGGACACTGTTCTGGGCTCTTGGGAAACAACACACAGTGCATAGTTTGCATTCTGGCAGAGGTGAACAGACTCAAGCCAATCATCTTACTGTAGAATAAATGGACAAGAGCAGGGGAATGTGCTCAGGACACAGTGTAGGGTACAGGAGCAGGTCTCAGGTTTTGTTTTGTGTTTTTTTTAAAATATATATTCTTACTGATTTTAGAGAGGAAGGGAGAGATAGAAACATCAATGATGAGAGAGGACTATTGATCATCTGCCTCCTGCAGGCCATCCCCCTCTTACCCACCTGGGGATTGAGTCCACAACCCGGGCATATGCCCTGACTGGGAATCGAACTGTGTCCTGGTTCAAAGGTCAATGCTCAACCATTGAGCCACACTGGCCAGGCAAGATCTCGGGTTTCAAAGAGAGATTAGAGTAGATTTCCTCTGAAAAGTGAGGTTTGAGAAAGATAATGATCATACATAAATTGGAGCTGACCAACAAGTTTATCTTAAGGAAGAGAGAAGACAAAAGGCTGGGAAATGGCCAACAATTGTTTACTGCTTTCCCATTCACTCTTTAACCTGTACTAGAAGTGCTGGCTGTGTCTAAATGTAACTGTGCACATTCCCTCTTTTTTTTGCTATTGTCATTCCTCCTGCCTAGATTTGCTTTTCCTAGGGCCCAGCCCGGATGGCATTTCCATGATGTTGTTTGTGGAGGTAGGCATGTCCTAACCAACTGGACTGCATGGCAAACTGCGACCCCCTAAGCGTGCAGAGTTCCATTAGAGAAGATAACTGGGCTTTTCATTGGGGCCCTAAAGTGTGGACCACATGTCATAAGGGCCTGTAGGATGACAGGCCAGGCTGAGGGGACCCCAGGAGCTAAAGCAGGCAAGGGTGCGCAAGGTCAAACTTCAGGGTGAGTAAGATTGGAAAGGTCACAGAGGACCCCACATTTCATGCTAAGGAGTAGGGGTTTGAATCCACAGACAGGAGGGGACCACTGCTGCCCTCTGGGCTTGTCCCCAGTGGGAGTGTCCACTGAGTACGGCAGAAAGTCGTTGGTTCTTGTGGGTTTTCAGTTTATGATCTCTGGCACATGAAGACTGCCAGAGAAGGTGGTTAGTGATAATTTCCTCTCTTCTGTCTCAATACCTGCTTTTCCAAAATGCAGGTAACTTTCATTCCCAAAGGATATGAGTTGTAAAAGTTTCAGATGGCATAGAAGAATCAGACTTCTCTATCTCACTACTGTTGACATTCTGACCGTCGTCAGTTCAGACTTCTTTGTTCTAGTGTCCGTGATCCATGTGGACAGCATCCTTTGCAACAGCCGCTCTGTGCAGACGTAAGCAACTTCCTGTGGCTGGAAGTTAAGTCTTTGGTTTACGGTTTTCATTCAGGTTCTTTGCAGTTTTTCACTCTTACAGACTCAACAAGTATTCTCCTGTATAGTGTCTGCACATACCCGATTTTCTCCTTGGTGTAAGTTATGAACACTAAAAAAATCGGGATGCCTATAACTGATGCTAGTACTAGAAAGTAGTACGGCAAGACCTTATGTGTGTGTGTGGGGCGGGGGGGGGGGGGGGCTTATCTCTTCGGATCTGCTTAATAACATTTCAAGGCGGGTTAAGGGAGTGGCGTCCCCTAACTGTCCGGTGAGGGAACGGGACTCCCTTGTCCTTGGTGCTGCAGCCACAAGGAGCACCTGCTGCTCATGAAGTATGTTTGCCGCCAGTTTTCAGAGCACTGACTCCGAGGCCAACACCACAGAAGCTTTTGGAACATACATTGATTAGCATGTATCACAGCTGAACTAAAAATGGGACTTTCTGATTTCCTCCCATGAAACTGCCTTGATTCCAAGTTTAATTAGGCAGATCAGACACAACATGTTTTGCTGAGAAGTTGAAAATCATATGGCAAAATTCTGATCTATTTCTCGATGTAGGAAGCCTTTGCAAGGGTTATGCATATTTAGTCCTTTCAGGGGAGCGTGCCTTCTGGAAGTGGTCTCATTGGATTACTTGGTGGTGGTCTTTTCTCCATGCCATTCTCCCCAGCCACTTTTCATTCATCAGGTGGCTCCTGGTTACACTGTTGTGCACTGAACACAGTGAGTAGAACTCAGTGTTAAAGGTTCCGGATCCTGCCATGGCTGGTTTTGCTCGGTGGATAGAACATTGGCCTGTGGACTGAAGGGTCCCAGGTTCGATTCCAGTGAAGGGCACATACCTCGGTTGCAGGCTTGATCCTGACCCTGGTCTGCAAGAGGCAACCAATCAATGTGTCTCTCTGTCTATCCTGCTCCCTTCTGCTCTCTCTTAAAAAAACAACAACAGCAACAACAAACACACCAATGGAGAAAATATTCTCAGGTGAAGATTCACAACCCTTTCCCCCTACCCCCCCCAAAAATATTCCATTTCCTGTTGTGTGAAAGGCTTGACCTAAGTTGAAGTTAGAAATTCTATTCTCTTTAAAAAAAATGAGTGCTACTTAAAAATTGTAGCTATAATCACCTCTTTGCTCATCAGCCGGCCCCATTAGTGCATCCCCTTCCTTTCTGTCTTAGGGTCTTCATACTGCTGATCCCTTTGCCTAGAATCCTCCCCAGGTGCTCAATGGCTCGCTGCTTCATTTAGCTCTCTGCTCAAATGTCCCCTCAATAGGGTTTCTCTGACCAGCCTATATAATAAACTCTCTCTTTTTCTTTTTTATTTCCTCATAGCAATGACCACAACCTGACATCAAAGGCTTGTCTCCTACAATACAAGCTCAGAGGGGGTGGTCTATGTTGTGTTCCTGGCTGTTTCTTCAAAACCTAAAATGATACCTGACATGTGTTAGAAACTCAATAATGATATATTTGAATGAGTGAATACCTTAATGCTCCTACATACGGAGATGTGGAGAAACTTGGAGCTTTTAACAAGTCTGGAAGAAAGTCAAGGACATATAAAAAGTGACAGCTACCGCCCTGATCGGTTTGGCTCAGTGGATAGAGCATCAGCCTGTGGACTGGGAGGTCCCAGGTTCGATTCCCGTCGGGGGCATGTGCCTTGGTTGCGGGCACATCCCCAGTGGGGGGTGTGCAGGAGGCAGCTGATCGATGTTTCTCTCTCATCGATGTTTCTAACTCTCTATCCCTCTCTGTAACAAATCAATAAAATATATTTTTTAAAAAGTGACAGCTACTTTAGAGAAACTGGCCTCAGGGCCCCATCTCATGTCCAGCAGTGCCATTCCTGTCTCTAGCTCCTCTACCAGAATGTGCATTCACTTAAGGCCGTTAGGCCTAACATTCCCCCAATTGGAGGGTGACTTGTGCTAATAGCAAGCACTGCCTTTAAAAAGCAATTTAGTGGATTAGTACGTTCAATAGATTTATTGAACAACAGTTATGGTGCCAGGCATTGTGCTAGAGGCCAGGGCTGCAAAAGTCAACTGGATAGTCTCACTGAGCTTAGAGTTTTCAGCGTGTGCATTTGGTTGGACAGGATCACCCTCCTGCCATCCCCACAGTAAGACAAGAGCTCTGAAGGAGAGGGTGCTCTGCTCGGTGGGGAGGAGAGCTGTAACGTGGAGCTCAGGTATTCATGGGGAGGTGGTGGGCTGTGGGTGTGGCATGTGGTCTTCGGGGCAAAGGTCAGCAGAAATAAGAGAATAACAACATGTTTATTCAGGACTTTGCTTAGACTCCTCCAGGGCTCAGGGAAGAGGGAGGAAGCTCTCAGGATTCTTGTTTTCTCCTGGACCATATCAAGAAACAAAATCTTGGGATGACCACTTTCTATGTTAGATTTCTACGGACTAAAGTCTGAAGCTAATAATTTAAAGTGTTTCTATGGATGAATATTCCAAAAAGTTCAAGGCATGAAAGTCTACTTAAAAAAAAAAATTGAAACACAGAGAATTTGTATCCCCCTCCTCCTTAAGATTCAAAAGAAGGAAAAATCTTCATTCCTCCAACATTGCAGATAGAATAAAATTTAAGGGAACAAGATTTCTAAGTGATTTTTTTTTCACTTATGCAAGCAATACATAAATAATCCCTCAAATACTCTAAAAGAGGTATCTTGAACTTTTCTGTAAGGAATATTTCATTGGAAAGGGATGTAGGACCATCCAAAACCATGTAATCTTAACTTGTAAGAAGCTTGGGATTTGCATGGAGAAAGTTTTCCTGCATAGCTCTGTTGAGGCAGATTCCTGTCCTCTAGCAGTGAAATGAAATACGGTGCTAGAGTGTACTTTCTGACACCTAATGTTCTAAGGGTGAAAAGTACACAAGGTATTAATAGCATCAGGAAAAACCCAGGACTGGTAAAAATAGGACCTCATATTCATCCTGTCCACTGGGTCCCCTGGCTCACATGCAGCTTTCAGAAATAACGCCGGTGCTCAGATCTTCTCAAAGTGTGTGTGGTCCTAGTTCAATGGCAAATTCAGATTCAGTATTTCTGGAGTGTGACTTGGAAACCTGTTTTTCTAACAGGCTCCAGGGGATGCCAGTACCACTGGTCCACATGTTACAGGCAATAGTAAGGCTCTTGCTTTCCAAGAACTTTCACATGCATTTAAAAATTATATTTTTAATGAGTTTTGCAGAGAGAGGAAGGGAGAGGGAGAGAGAAAAACATTAACGTGAGAGTGGAACATCAATCAGCTGCCCCCTACTGGGGATCAAGCCCGCAACCTGGGCATGTGCTCTGGCTGGGATTCAAACCGACAACTTTTCGGTGCATGAGACGATGCCCAACCAACTGAGCTGCACCAGCCAGGGCCACATGCTTTTGTAAATGGAAACTCTATAACTACCCTCTAAGTTGAGCAGTGCTGCTGGTGTTACCTTCTTTTACACATAATAAAAGTTTTCAAGAGGTAGATTGTGTAAGGTTATGCTAGAAGCCACGTTTTCTAACTCGTCCTGGAGTGGTTCTAATTTGGTTGTTGCATCATGAATGGAGAAGTGGGGAGCAGGTGGGGAGTTGAAACTAAAATGATGATTTTGGAAGCTCAATAGAGAAAATACACACATATACTATTATTATGTCTCCTGAGGTCTTAGGAGTGAGAGCTAATGTACCAGGTAGTGTAATGGTAAAGGTGATGTGAGAGGTCTTAGACTTGCCATTTGTAGGCAACAGGAAGACAGAGCAGATGGCGAGTGTTCTGCTGATGACTAACCTAACTGTCTTTGGGAAAATCAGATTTATCTTGACTATAGGCTGCCTCCATCTTCCAGAACTTCAGGGCTCGGTGGCATTCCTGTCAGATGGTACGAAAAATGTGCAAATCATATGCAAGTGGGCTAAATCTCACTCAAAATTTGCCAGCCGGAAGCGCGATGTCTTTATTCCAGCTAGATTTGAATTTGCTCTTTGGGTAACTTCCAGTGAGGTCTTGATTATGCTTATTTTTCATATGGTGTATGCTGAGAAATGGCTAAACACTGTCAAACAAAGAGAAAGAAACAAGCGTAGAAATCCAGCACAGCATTTGTGAGCCTGGGTCCTGGGCCCCAGCAGGTGAGAGGAAGCCCGGCTGGCCCTTGAGGCAAAGTGAGCCTCCGATGGCCCTTTATTTTTCCTCATGAAAAGGCTGCATTATTATTGGTGTTGTCCATCTTCCTTTTCTAAATTGTCTCAGACATTTGCTGCTAAGTAGTGCAATGATAGCACAAAGATTTGATTCATTTGGTATCTATTAAAGCTCAAAAACATGAATACCTTGGTTTTTCAGTGTCCTAATGGTGTCTTGTAAATGTAATACCTAACTCGTCCTGGAGTGGTTCTAATTTGGTTGTTGCATCATGAATGGAGAAGTGGGGAGCAGGTGGGGAGTTGAAACTAAAATGATGTTTTAAATTAAAGGAAGATGTTGTAAATTAAAGGAAACTCTAAAGAAAGAAATCACCATACTCCTACCACTCACTCAGTGGTAATAATTATCATTTTGGTTGGCATCATTCATGAACATATTTTAACAAATTGAGATGATGATGCCTATTAAGTTGTTGTTGCTATTAAAGGTTTGTAACCTACTCTTTCACTTAAGAGTCTTGGAATGACTATTTTCCCAAATTTTGAAATATTATTGAAGAGGTTTTTTTTGTTGTTGTTTGGTTTTTTTGTTTGTTTGTTTTAGTTGGCATTCTAGCATATGGAATGTTAGAGTTTAGCCAGCCACCCTATTGATGACCGGTTAGTTTATGTCCTGTGGTTTAATATGTTATGCTGCAAGGGAGAATCCTCGTACTACACCTCTGTACAGCACTCTGATTGTTCCCTTAGGATAAATACTGAGAAATGGGCTCACGACTCAAAAAAGGCAGTTAAAGTATTTGTTGGATGAATGATGCCTTTTGATATATATTAGCAAAGCATGTTCCAGAATGGTTGTCCAAGGCATGCCCTTAATTAGCAGTGCACTCTAGCTGTTTTGGGTATTGTTTTTAACCTCTGCTCCTTTGACAGTTTAAGATGATATCCCTTTGTTTTCATTTGCATGTATTTGCTCTCCAGTGAGACTGAGTTTCTTACATCCCTTTCTTTTGTGAAATGCCTCTTAGGTCCTTGGCTCATCTTTCTCCTAAAGTTTGCTTTGTTCTGTTGTTGTATAATGAGCCCTGAAAGTGCTGTCTATATGAAGATATTCACCTTTGTCCGTATTTTTTGACGTTCAGAAAATTTTACACTTTCACCGGGTCAAAGTTAGCAATATTTTTGTTTTGTGTTTTCTTCTGCTTTTACATTTACAAATGTTTTCTCTGTCCTGAAATAAAAGGATCATTAAAGATAGTTTTAATTGTAGACTTAATTGGAAGACACTGGACTCAGGTATTAGTAACAAGTATTTTGAGGAAAATACAACCACTGATTGAATGTTACCTGGTCTTAACCAGATGTGTACATCGAAATTACTTGTTAGAGGCATTTGTTTTACTTTATTTTTATTGTTGACACTATGACAGATGTCCCCATTTAACCCCTTGCCCTTTGCCTACCTCCACCAAGCCCTGCCCCCCTTCCCTCTGGCCATCACCACTCTGTTGTCTGTGTCTGTGGATTATACATATAAGTTCTTTGTACTAAACCTTATACTAAACCTCTGTACATCCCTCTGATTGTTCCCTTAGGATAAATACTAATCTTGTCACCACTGTTAGAGCTTTTAAAAATTACCAATGCCTGGGCCACAACCCAGAGCCGTTGAAATGGAAACTTAAAAAACAAACAAAAAACCATTAACAAGTCCACAGACTTAAAAGGAGCATATTCAAGTTGCACATGATTTTATTTTATTTTATTTTTTGCTTGCTTTGAACATTAAGTTTTATCAGCATAGTGCGTGTGTTTTGGCTTACCTATCACTGTCTGACAGCAATGAAGGAGTACTTTCGTGAAGAAGGGGGTTCAGAGCAGTGTGCTGGGGGAACTCCCTGCAAAATCACAGTGGCTCTCTGAAAGTGCCCTTCTCAGTCGCTTCCAGTGGTGGGCATGTAATTACTTTTGAGTTCCATGGCTGATTCGCATGCTGGTCTTAGGAGTCACTGCTCTATTGCAAGCAGATTTTTTAAAATTAGAAGAGACGATATATTTACAAATGTATTATATTTGAAGAACATATAGAGTACATAGGACATATTAGAAGATACAGTGTATTTACAAATTATACATGTAATACATTTGTGTATTTTTAAAACCAAGATCCATTATTCTTTGATATTCAATAGTATCTCATTTGAAATGAGGTGTAAACCTTGCAAATTAGTATTTGCAACTTGGGGAAAAGAAAGTCAAACCAAAATGGTCAGTTTTATATCTTTATGCAAAATTAAATTATGCTCATTAGCTAGCATTAAAAATACACTCCTATTTCTCTAGCCTGGAGTTATCTCATTAAAAAGTCTTATAAGGAAATTTGCCTACATAGCACCCTGCGTGTTAAAGACCAGCCAGTCTGTCCATAGGAGGTGGGAAGTCATGGACAGGCCTTAGCGTTGGCAAGGAACTTAGCATCTCAGAGCCTTGGAAATGGTGGTGGTGGTGACACCTCACAGGGCTGTGAGGAGGAGCAGGTGTGGTAATTTAAGTCCAGTGTCTGGCAGCTGGAAGCTACTCCACCAGTGTTGGTCCCACCATCCCCAGTGTGTTCACTGCACTGGTTAATTTGAAAGGGGATGTTTGGGGGTGAGGAGCCAGAGGCAGAGGGTTCTAAGGAGAGGTCCTGTTCTGTGTTTTAGGTCCCCTGGTCAGTTTGAGAGAGAAGTTATATATGCCTCAAACAAGGTAGATCATTTCAGTACACTGGCGTAGAAAGTGCTGGATTTTGTGTAACAGATAATACATTTATTATTTATAAGAAATCCAAAAAGGGAGAGACCTGTGTGGCCTGAAGTGGTTACTACAATATTTTTATATCATTTTATATCATGCTTAAACCAGATTTGAATACATCTTAGATAATTTCAAGAAGAAGAAAGGCATGTTGCCAAAAATCTCTATTATAACAAAGAGGCTAAGAGTATGTGAAAGGGGACTAGTGCTGGCAGGACAAAGCCCAGTCCACACCAGAGCACTGAAGGCAGGAGAGGCACCGAACTCATGCCAGAGAAAGTTTTCTTGCATAACCATCTCTGTGCTGTGGTTGAGGTTATGAGACTTGAGATAAACAGTGGATGGGAAGGCTGAGGTGGCCGCAGACTTGATCACTGTAGGCATCCAGGGTTATGGGGTGGCATTCAAGCAGCCATGCCAGATCTCCCTGTGCTCAGAGCCCTGGGGCCAGCCACCGTGATCGCACTCCACATTGCCTTCTGTAAGATGACGGTCTGACAGGCTGGATTCTGTGGTCTTCAGGCCTCTTTCAGCTCTGACATGCCATAATGAAAACTGATTTATTGATTATTCCGGGCCAGAAAAATTGAAAGAGGTTAAAAGGAATCCTGAGTTCTTTTCTGGCTCAGGTTCCTCCAGAAGCAGCGCAGAATGAGCTTTTGATCACCATCAAGGAGGAAGAGTTTATCTTTGGACCTCTTTCCAGTCTACTTGCTGATCTTTGCAGGGCAGGACCATGGACAGCTCTTGGCAAACTGTGCACTAAGCAGTTTCTCCTCCGCCTCTTTTACCACCCATGATATCCCTCCTCCTGTCCCCCAGCAGTGTTTCTCATATCACAGCTTACAGAGGATACGGATCTTACCAGCCAGGGTCCCCACGTAACCACCCCAGATTTAGAGATGGTCTCAAGGTCAAAGCATTCCATGTACAAAGTCCATAGTGGTGTTTGCAGAATTATTACTCTTCATTTTGCTCAATGGATACTTGGCCAATGTCTCTTGTGTTCAAAGTGCTGTACTGGGTTCATGGGCAGTACTTTTCAAACTTTAGGACTCCACCAAGTGGTGGTCTTTAATCTCAATTTAAGGGTCTACAACCAGAATTCTGAAAATAAAACAAATAGAACAAGGTAAGTATCAGTGTCTCACACATAGTGCGGCTGTGTATTATTTAATAAAACGTGTCTCAGTTTTACATTTCTAGGTGTGTGTTTCTGTGTGTTATGAATTGCAGTGGGAAATGTACTGCTCACTTCACTGTGGTTAGCAAAGTTTAAACCAATGCTCTGGGCTCACAATTCCTTACCTGCAATTCACATTCCAAACATGAAAAAAATTTTAAAGTTTGGCACAAATTCATTTGGCAGCAAAACATGACCTAAAGTGCTTTAAGGGAAATTATAGCTTTTTAAAAATCTCACTTACTGTTAATATTTGTACACTTAACTGCAGGATGGAGTCATACCTTTGACCCAGCGGGCATGTTGCACTCAATTACTTTCCTAAGAGACAAAAATTCTGAACCATAGGATCTTCCCCAAAAGAGTGTGGACCCACATAAGGGGACATAATAGTTATCATTCATTCAGCAAATATTTATTGAATGCTTACTATGAGTTTGACATTGTGCTGGATGTCAGATCTGGAAGAAAGAAAAGTTAGTGTGAGATGAATTCTTGGATTATTTAACAGTCCCATGGGTGGATAGATTTGGGGCCACCAGAGCTGGACTTCATCATTCTCCTTTCATGTTCTTTCTCAGTGTTAGTTCACCCAGGCCCTCAGCTGCAGGGATTTCTCTGCTGATGGGTTCTAAGTTTCCTATACTACGTTTCCAACACGACTTCACACCAGCATTTTAGTTCAGCCCATTTAAAGCCGACTGCAAACTCCTTCCTCCTATATCCCTATATCCTTAATGGTACTACTGTCTTCCTCACCTGGACACAGCCTTATCCTTGTCCTTGACCCTGTCATCCAGTCATTTATTGATCAATTTCTGTTGATTTTTCCTGCCAATACCCTTTGCCTCCTTTCCCTTCTCTCTAGTCCCAGCACCACCTGTTGATACTGTGAATTATCACTTGTTAACTGGCAGATTAGATGGTGTAGAAGTACAGTTGAGGGGAAGCAAGAGTCTTAGGATCACAAAGATCTGGGCTCAAGTTGTACATCTTCCCTCTTCTGGCTAAGGGACCTTAAACATGTCACACAGGATCAGTTTTGCTTTGATAAAATGGAACTGATGGCCTTAGCCTGTTTGGCTCAGTGCATAGAGTGTCAGCCTGCAGTCTGAAGGGTCCCAAGTTCGATTCTGGTCAAGGGCACATGCCCAGGTCGTGGGCTTGATCCCCAATAAGGGGCATGCAGGAGGCAGCCAATTAATGATTCTCTCTCATCATAGATGTTTCAATCTCTCTCCCTCTCTCTTCCTCTCTGAAATTAATAAAAATATATTTTAAAAAAATTGAACTGATGATATATATTTCATGAGTTATAGTCAGGAATAAAAAATACACTCCCAAAATAATATTAAAAGGTAAGCTACAGATTATGTGCAGGTATTTGTAGGACATGTAGCTAACAAATGATGAGTAGTAAGAATTTATAAAAAACCTTCAAACAATAATGGGGGAAAAGACAATTTTTAAAAATGGGCAAAATTATGAACAGGCAGTTTCTAAGGAGGAAATAAAAAAGACCAATACATATATAGAAGGAGGTTCAACCTCAATAGCAATCCAGGAAATGCAAATTAAAACAATGAAATACTATTTCACATCTATCATATAGCACAAATGTGGGCAAGTATGTCAGGCAATAATAACTCTCATTGCTGGTCCATGTGTACACTGGTCCACCCTCTTTAGAAAGCAGGTTAGCAATATCAAATAAAGTTGAGGATGCGTATACCTACCACCTAGCAATTCCACAATGCCAGGAATATCCTTTGCAGCATTGTTTTTAGTGACAAGAACATTGAAAATAACAAAAACATCCATCAAAAGGAAACAGGCTACTCAATGAAATCCTATACAGCAGTTAAAGTGAATAAATTAGAACTACATAACATCATAGATAAATCAAAACAATATTGAGTGAAAAAAAGCAAACTGCAGAATACAGTATGAAACCATTTACATAAAATTTAAAAACATGCCTAACAATTTTATTTACATATTACATGTTGGCATAAATTTCTGGATAAATATCTATCTAGTTTTTGAATAAATATATATTAAAGTTTGCAGGAAAATTATTAACAACAAATTGAGTATAGTGGTTACCTGAGGAAGGAGAATGGAATGGAGACTAATACAGAGAGGGTTTCAGTTATAAGCAATTTATTTCTCAGAAAATGAAGCTATTAAATGCAAAATGTTAAATTTTGACAAAGCTGGGCAGGTATATAAGTGTTCCTTGTATTATTTTGTTTACTTGTGTGCTTGAAATATTTCATTTAAAAAGAACACACAACCCCAACCTGGTCCTTAGTGAGTGCGTAGTAAGTATTCCTTCTGCTCCATTCAGAAGGCTTCTAAGATTTCCTTTTTCACCTGACTAGTCCAGTTCCATTCCCTCCATCTGGCATTCCAGATCAAACAAGGTCCAAACTCCCTGTTGAGGCTCTCATGGTCCTCCGCTCCCTAGCTCCAGCCTCTCTTTATAGCCTTACGCTGTAGTGCTTCCCCTCAATGGACCTGATGTTCTAGCCCTGGTGTCACAGGTCATGCTTGGTGCATTCCTGCCCCTTTGTCTTGGCTTGTCTGGTTTTCTTGGCTGTAATTTCCTTATCCCTTTTCTCTGGTTATACAAACCCAGCCCCCTTCTACCTCTCTGTCCGTCCATACTCCATCTATCCATTTACTGAGCATCTTCTATGTGCAAGGCATATACAGCCTACCCTGATTTGCTCTGCCACAAGTAATCACAACTTTCACTGAAATCTCCCAAATGACTTAATGTGGTATTCATCTTATGAAAATTAATTTTATCTTTCTAGATTAGGCACTGAAGGGCAGGTACTATCTTATTCATTTTTAATTGCACTTATGAACGCTCCTTCAATATTGGTGGAAGAAATAAATGAGTTTCAGATTGTGTGTCCAAATATTGAAATCAATGTTAAGATTATGGTTTAATCCTTAGCACTCGAATCTAACTATTTAGTGTCTTGAACTCATTGATTTTCATAAGAGTACCGTGCACTCCCTTCCATCTTTGTCCCCTGCCTTCACATTTACTGAGATTCCAGATTCTAGAGCACCAGGCATGAGCTCGCTTCTCTGGGGACTTTGCATTTATTTAGAGAAGGAAGACAGTGCTGCAAAATACTAGTAACATGACAGGGCAGTGTGAGGGGTAGGTCAAATAAATGATGCTGGCATCATGATCTGCAATCGCCCTTCATGAAACGGCTTGTTTTATGCTTGGCTGTGTAAGACTGGTTTAGAGAGATTCATTCTTTTGCAAAGGGATCTGGGTCAGAATTATCATTTTATGTCAGCCTGGGTTTCTGTAAAATCCACCCCTTCTTTTTTTGGCTCAAGTGGATACTTAACATCTCTATTGCGTGTAAGCTGATACTCAGGTGTGATTTGGAGATGTCTTCTGATATCACAATTTTACCAGGCGTGAGCCGAAATCTTTCTGACCTGACACTGAATGGAATTTTCTTTGCGCTTTTTCAAAACAAGTGTCTGTGAATTCTTAAAGCTACTTACATCTTCCTCACACCTCTTCCTTCCCAGTGCACTGCTGGAAAAGTTTTCAATCTGACTGGCAATTTTTTATGTTTCCAACAACCAGTCACAGGTTGCTTGTTTGTTGCCATAGTTACTCCTTATCCAGGTGGGCTATTTGAAAACTTCGGGTTGGAAGGCGTCTTTATGTTAACTTCACTCTTTCCAGGACAAACTTCCCTTCTCTGCCTTCGGCCTCTGCTGGAATATTTCTGGCGATGGGGGAACTCACCATTTCTCACTGCTGATGACCTTTACATGTGGGATGAGAGACTCCTAATTAGCGTCTCTAATGGGAGGGTTGAGCATAATGGGCGGGTTGGGCTCTCCCCAGCAGTGGGGCCCACAGAGCATTCCAGGGAGACCCCGATCCTCCTAGGAAGGTTCAGGTGGCAGATCCCAGTCTTTTGGGACAGTGAGTCTGTGGCAGCTTCTTTGAATCATGGCGTTATTGGAGTTCTGGCGTCAAGAATGTTGGTCACAGTCCTTTAAGATGATTGCAATTGTGTTTGGCCGCTGGAGCTGCAAAGAACAGAATGCAAGTCTGGCTGGCTAGGGAGGGGTAGGGTGGGGGGGGGGCGCGGAAGAATGAGCATGAAGGTGTAGGGAGAATTTGGGCCCTTACATAAGATTAGACAGGAGACCAAATGACCAGGGAGGCGCTGCAGAGGCCCTGACACAGTCCCTCCAGCTGGTCAGTGTTGCGGATGTGACCCTGGAACCTCCAGGCATCCCGCTGCCCAATCAGTGTGTCTGATTGGCTGAGACAGTGTCACGTGCCCCCCCCCCCCCAACTTCTGTTCCTAGCAGAGGAAGGTCAGGATTGGCTGAGATAGTCATGTGCTCCCCCACCACTTTTGTTTCTAGCGGAGGAGGGTCGAGGTTGGCTGAGACAGTGTCACGTGCTCCCCCACCACTTCTGTTCCTAGCAGAGGAAGTTCAGGATTGGCTAAGACAGAGTCATGTGCTCCCCCACCAGTTTTTGTTTCCAGCATAGGAGAGTTGGAATTGGCTGAGACAGAGTCACGTGCCTCCCCCCCTCCCACTCCCCCCCCCCCCCAACCATCACCACTTCTGTTTTAGCAGAGGAGGGTCTGGATTGGCTAAGACAGAGTCATGTGCTCCTCCGCCACTTCTGATCCTAGCAGTGGAGGGTTTGATGGTGTTTATTTTCAGGTGGGCAGCCGCCACCACCTGCTACCAAGACTGCTCACACTGGGGGCTGGGAACCCAGCAGATGGAGCCATGGCTGTTGGACTGCCCAAAACACCCAACAGGATGTCTTTGGGTAGCAAACTTTGAGGAAGTCCCGAAGTCACCATATTGAATATGACACCGTCTGCAAACGAAGAAAAAATACATTGCTTTACTCTTCCCCATTCTTTGCTTTGAGCTTTGGCATGTCTGCTTTTGGCTGAGGAGGTAAATGCGAGTTAGTAACGGAACCAGTGCCAACCTGGCCCTGCCTAATAGGGTCCAGCGACCGTCTGCCAAGAGGAGGCGGGGGCTGGCGTTGGGAGGTATTGCAGGGGATGATCGAGTTCCTCCAGGACCGTGGCCGCTCCCTTGTACCTCACGCTCCTCCCTCCGTGAGTGATGTCAAAGCGTGGTCAGCATTGTTGGAATTTAGGTGTTGATGGGACCTCCAGAGCACTCAGAAGCATGTCTTTTCTTTCTGTCTATAGGTTGTGTGTGGTGTGACAGAACCCCGGAGACCCACACCCTGCGGTGGGCACCCTTCCCCTTGGCTGGGCCCTTTCATAGTCCTGGCTCCCTGCTCACATGTCTGGCCCACCTTCTACCTTGGTTTCCCCTCCCTGCCTACCTTGCTCCGGTGCCTTTTGACCACACATCCCTTTCTGCTCTGAGCCTCCCAGGTATTTGATTCACCAGTTTGACCCAACAGAGAGGGCTTCAGGTGCAGCAGGGGTAGAAACTTGGAGTCTAGAAAGAGCCCATTTCCCTGGTCTCTAAGGAATATGAACATAAATAGTAGGTGCAGTTTTTTTGTGTGTGTGATTTTTAAAATATCTATTTTTATTGATTTTAGAGAGGAAGGGAGAGGGAGTGATAGAAACATCAGTGATGAGAGAGAATCATTGATTGGCTGCCTCCTGCATGCCCCACACTGGGGATCAAGCCCGAAACCCGGGCATGTGCTGTTGGCTGAAATCGAACCCGGGACCCTTCAGTTCACAGGCTGACGCTCTACCCTCTGAGCCAAACCTTCATATGCTAGGGCTGGGTTTGTGATATTTTTTTAGAGGCCACTGTTGTAAACACAACTGGGGGGTAAAAGCTGAAAGGCAGTAATGGATTTACAGCCAGCTTAAGTGGAAGAGTGAGAACTGGTTGCTAGATAATTAATAGCTGCAGTTGACTGCATGGGAGGATCTCATAGGCAGAAGTCATATCCAAACCACTGAAAGACTTATACGAGGCACAGCCCCCTGAATCTCAATGGGTGCTCCCTTAGCGTGGGGCACCCCGGCTGGGCCAGGAGAATCCTTTAGTTGCTGGACTGTGATTAGTTCCGGGAGAGGGGAGGTGGTGGCAAGGAGGAGCTCTGGAGCGATAGTTTACCAAAGCAGAGGAAAATTGGTTCCTACTTAATATCAGTCCCATGTGTGTCGTTCAAAAACGGACAGAGATGCAGTCTGTGTTTCCAGTGCTTTATTCTCAGGGAACTAGGATTGGAAAATAAATTTGTCCTTATTCTGTATGAGTAGATGATAGTTGGATTGTTTCCTCTCATATGCCAGTCTCAGTCTTCTCACTTCAGTTAAGAGCAACACAGGCCTCAGGGTGAAAAAGATGGGACCCAGTTTGCCTCCTCCACACCGTGGCTAGGTAACTGTGTAAATCACTTCTGTAAAGTGGCCTATGGTACTTCCCTTTTAGGGATATTGTGAGCACTCAATAGGATAGCATAGGTAAGGCATCTAGCACTGTTCCCATGCCAACCAGAAAAAAGTTCTATCTTGGAAAAAGCATAGCCTTTCAAGAAAGACAAGACTGGCTTTGAATCCCAGCTCTACTATTGACTATCTGTGTACTTTCAGGCAAGTTAACTTCTCTGAGTCTCAGTTTCCTCATCATCAAAGTGGAATTCTTATCTGTTTCACAGAGTCAGGACAGTTAATGGAAATGATGTATGAAATTGTCTAGCACAAAGCTGGGGTCATAGAAGAGTTCAATAAATGGTAACAATTATTATTGTGTCTTCCCTTGGCTATTAGATGTGCTGTCATGGTGATGGTGGGTGTTTCAGTGACAGTATTTGTGGAGGCATTTGATATCATTTGTGATGGAGATTGGGAGATGGCTGAGCATACTGTTCTAGCTCCAAGCATGGAAGGCTATAGCTCTGATCCTTCTCACTGCCACGCCACCCCCACCCCCTCCCCCAAATTCTGTCTAAACTTGGAAAGTGTGATAGCAGGCCTTGAAGAGATACTATGCAAGGCTTTCAGATTTATGGATGGATCCTATTTTCCTGACTAGGTTGACATGCAAGACCTCTTTTTATGAAGGCACCACTCTAATTTCAAAGCAAAAGAAAAATATATATGAATCTGATTTTTAAAAACTATTGCCTTATATAAAATGCATACTCAAGTGTTGAAGATGAAAAGTATGCAGGTGTAAACATTACAGCCAATATCTGCATCTGGCAATATTTTAAAATAAAGTAATTAAGTGGCTTTTGTACCACTCTAGTGCAAGGCAACAACTTTGCACTGGTGTCTTTGTCTTTGTGTCTTATGTTCCATCTAAGTGTGATGCTTCTTGTGAAAGGATCCTGTGTGCCACTGCAGAGGGCAAAGGACGATAGACTGTGGGACCTCAGCATCCTTGTCAGGGCAATGCAGGGACTTAGTGGCTGACCTCTGAGAAGTTGTCTTCCCATATACCATGGGCCCATTTATTCTGGTCTAACACCATGGGTTTATGTTTTAGAAATTGAGGGAGTTCAGTTTACATTCTGGTCATTCAAGAAGGATTTCTGAAATGCTACACATTTACACTATGTGTAATATGTTGGTCCTAGTGTAATCTGGTGTTGGTTTTATTCTGTCTTGTCAATTAAATGCTAAAATTATACTGAGAAGATAGATTGCTAATTAGGGTGCTTTGGGCTAGAGAAACAGAAAATGAACTTTAAAGTAGCCTATGTAATAAGGAAAATGTATCATGTCATTTAACAAGAAGTCACAGGTAATGTGATCCTAGGGTTGATTAATTCAGTAGCTGAAGTATGGCATCATAGACCCAGGTTCCTTCCATCTTTTTGCTCTGCCCTCTTCAGAACAGCAGGCTGGCTCACTCTGTGACTGCAAAATGGACTTCATGTTTCCCAGTATAATTTTTAGATATGACAGTATCCAGAAGAAGAGGAGGTCTCTTTCCATGTAACTCTCTTTAAGAAGGAAGAAACCTTTCTATAAGACATGGGCTTCCACCATGTCTCACTGGCCAGAATCCAGCACATTGCTTTGTCTAAAGTTAATCCCTGATGGGAGGAATGGTGTTGCTGAGATAATGTAGGTGCATTAGAATTTACCTTGAACTTGAGATCAGTCATTTTCGCCGAGGGGAGGAAATTTATCAAGATCAGAGTTCTGTTAGCACAGAAGGAGGGAACAAATGGAAGGGGGTGGTTAACTAATAAAGGCAGTCAAAATGTTTTTCTCTGAGACAATTGCTGAATGCTTCCTCAAAGGGTGGACTTAGCTCCAAGTAAACATTGCAGTCCCTCACTGTGGTGTTACAGGATTTGGTAGGAGAAAAAGAGGCATGCTATAGAGAAAGACTTCTAGAATGTATAGGATTTCAAACTCTGAAACAGAGTGCGGTAAGGGCAAGGCCAAGAATGAGTATGTGTTGGGGGTAGGGTTGGAGTTAATGGGTTTCACTGGTTACACTTCCAGCCCTAGCCTGAAGGCAGATATCTGTGGGAGGCAGTCTCCGCCTTGGAGCCATTCTCTGGAGATCTCTAAGGGCAGGACTGATCCCTGCAGGACAGGACTGGCCAAGTGACCTCCGAGGCCTCTGTTCTGTTTCAGGTATTTCTGGCGTTAAATCTTTTCAGAGGATGCAGGTGGCAGCCGCACCACTGCCTCTGTTAGCAGCAGCCCAAACTACTGCACTGATTTTTTTTTTTATTTGAAGTCTCCCCTTTCACGAGGAGGCAGCAGGACCTAGAAAAGAGATACTATCAGAGCGGGGCACCGGAGACCTGGCTGGTGCTTCTGCTCCGCTGGGGACTCACTTTGTAGCTGAGGTAAGTCACTTAACCTCACTGTGGTGCTTTCTAGTGTGTGCAACCCAACTTAATGCTTAAATTGTAAGAAAGAGAGCTTTTTACTCTTTCTAGCATTTTAGATGTGTTGGGCTAGGCTTGCCTTAATGAGGGCTGGGCAGGATACAGTGCCTTTGTCCCATTTGGCTCCTTTGCAGTGAAATGACTAGAGATCTGATGGCCGCCTCCACATATCATGCCTGCCTCTGCTGCAGGCTATAATTTGTGGGTAACAACAGTAACAACTAAAACAGCTTGAGTACCTACTGTGTGCCAGGTGTATCTGCAGCCTGGGATTTGGGCCCTGGCTTATTAGTGCTTAGGTTTCCAGAAATTTCTGGGGTCAACCAAGTTCAACTTCTGTGTTTACCTGTAGTGTGATTTTCTGTCTCAAATAACTTATTTATATTGAAGCAACCATTCATAAACCACCTAGTCAGCATATTAGCAAGAATCTGGGTCAGGGACATGCATTCTACTTGTTTTGTTAAAACACATTTGGCTTCCGCTCCTAATTCTTCAACTGAGGGACAGCCAGTGGTGGTGTGAGCAGTGTTCTCTAGGGGGACTTAGTTCCTTAGTTCCTTCTGCTGGTGTTGCTCAGACTTTAGTGAGCAACCAAAGAGGAGACTTAGTTCCTTAGTGCCTTCTGCTGGTGCTGCTCAGACTTTAATGAGCAACCAAAAACGTCTTTGACAGAACAACTAAACCAGGACAAACTGAGTAAATAACTAAGAGGTGGGAACTGGTGTAAATGGCCAAGGCCACAGAGCTCCCAGTAAGCCTTCCCCTGGGACAGGAAGTTTGAGATGAGGTCTGAAGGAAGTGGAAGAAGGTTGACAATATAGAGGTTATGCACCTCCCAGGTGCACACTGGCAGCCTGCGGAATAGTCTTGAGTCTTTGAGTAGAGGTTTGTGGGTGGTCTGCCCAGTGGCTGACTAAGGCTGGGCCAGAAAGGCGAGGTTCCTAGCAGCCTGACCTCTGGGGTGGTCTTTCCTGGGCACCATCCCCAGTGACTCTCCACCCTGGCATCCCCCATTGTTCCATCATCAACCTCGCTCCACTCTTCCACCCTGGCCGACACCATTAACCCCTTTGGATATTTTGGTGATCGTATCTATAAAATGAGAAAAACTGGCTCTTCTCATGAGATTGGTATGAAGAATGATACAGTCATAATACACACACACACACACACACACACACACACCTCTTTTACATTAATAAGCATGCGCTTAGCACTCTACTTGCGCTGTCCCCTGCAAGGGGCTATGGGCTCTTTGAGAGCAGGAATGGTACCACACAACACCTGGAACACAGAACAGGTATGTCACAAATACCTGTTGAATCAGAAAGGGAGCTTTGCCCAGGATATAGAGATGGTGCCCTGGGAGGTACTTCTGTAAAGGTCATAGGATGAGGTGTAGGTGCTGATGCTAATGGAGCTTTGTGCACACTGCTCCGGGATGACGGGAAGGACAGCAGTGCTGGGAGTCAGGAAAGCCTGCAAGGAGAGCCTGGAAGACAGAGAAGGCAGTGACCACAGGGACCGAGGAGGGCCAGGGTAAGGCCATTCCAGCCAGAGGGAGAGCTGAGAGTGAGGAGTAGTTTAGAGGTGCAGTTGGGATGCTGGGGGCACTAGGTTGCAAAGGCTTGTTTTTGAGGCAAAGGAGATTGGGATTTGCCTCATGGATAGATGAACGTTGCTGAGATTCCATTATTCAGCAGACACTCTGTTTCGTAGGTGTAAGCCAGTGTTTCCTTAGGAGCTGACGGGCTGCAAACTTGTGAGGAAGACAAAGGACATTAGAGGTCTCTTCCATCTAGTGTATGAGGAACCCCCTTGCCCCGAAGCTGGTGAGAGCCCCTTCTCTGAGTTTGGGGGAATAGCTAAACTATTACTGGCAAGTGCCTCTTTGTAAAAAGGAAAAAAATAGATCCCACACATGAACTCTGAAAACTGGTGAAGTCTGCTACCTTATTTCAAACACATTTGGACTGAATCCTAAATAGGCCAGTCTGGTGGGTGTCGCTCTAAATTTACACCTTCATCTCATCATTAAGATGCGCTAAATGTTTCATTAGCGGGAGGTGCTGTGTAACATATGAAGAACTTTATGAATGTATATTTTCTCTCCTCCCCCCAAGGTAAAATATGCTTTGTGGTAAATAATGCAATGCTTAGAGACAGGAAAGTTTTTCTTTTTAAACTCAGTATAAATCATATCTGAATTCCTGGAAGTACTAAGTGATCCAGGCTTGGATCTGTGTGTGCGCAGAGAAGTCCAGCAGGGCTGAAATCGTACGTGGCAAATTGCTCTGAGCTCTTGGGAACACTGGATACACAGATGGTGTCCTGGCCAGATTTCCTACTCCCTTGGTTTGGTAAATATCGATGGTTGAAGTCATAGTCTATTTAAGTCAGTAATTACTGTTTGTAGAGGACAAAACTGTAGGAAATGGGATCTGGAAGATACACTGGCAATTATGTACAAATTACTTAGAGAATAGTTGTGGAAACTGAGACTTGGGAGGTATGCTGGAGATCATGGGATGAGCTGGGGCAGAGACAGGACTAGGAACCCCCCAATAAAGACCCCCCCCTTTTTTTTGCCAGATTCCTTATTTTCTCTTTCAATGTTATTTATTGTAAAAGTAATATGTTACTAAAGGAGTTTTGTTTTAAAAAAAAAAACAACTTACCACCTCCCTACCTTAAAAGCTTTAAAATATATTTCTGCATTTCCTCGCAAAAATTTGAAACATGTAGTTGTTATCATAGTGGGCATACAATTCAATTCTCTGTTTCCCTTCTTAATATTCAAATCACTTCTCCTTATGGTCATGTGCTTTCCATAATCACTGTTATGATAGCTCACCAGAGCTCTCTTTGATATACATTCCCTTATTGTTTGAGCACTGAGGTTATTTTCAAATGTTTAACTTTGACCTATAATGCTGGCATCGACATATGCATTTGGCTTTTTCACATTGAACTAGGTCCTTGCCCTCTCCCCCCATTGAAACACTCCCAGGCCCCAAAGGGGAGATCCAGCCCATCGCTGGTGCAGTTTTGTACTCTGAACCAGGTGGGAGTTGACAGGGAAAGCTTTGACCCAAGCTGGGGGATACAAATACATAAGAAAAATAAAATAAAGGGCTAAAAGGAATAAAAATGAATAAATAAAGCCCAAAGCTCAGCCTGTCAAATCCCACCATTGCTGGGAGCATTAAAGAGAGGTGATGACTTTTCCTGATGCTGAAACTGGGGCCTTTGTAGGAAAAAGGAGGAATTCATGCTGCAGCCAGTTTGTAGGAGGAGGAGGGTGGTAAGGGGAGCACTGAGTTCCCCCCTCACACCTGCCTGGTGGGGGGGGGGGTATACCATTGTACTCAGCAGAGTGTTCAAGGATAAGGCACAGCTCAGGGAGTTGGGCTTCTGCTGGCCACCAAGCCTCGGGGAGGGAGGTCCCAGGAATGGCCGTATTCTGCAGGGGCAGCCTAAGAGATCAGCAACAGCAGAGCAGGGGAACCCTAAGAGAACATCAGTCCCACCCCCGGGCTTTGCAGAAAGGGCCAGAGGCAGGAAAGCCTGGCTCTACCTGCTCCGCTCTCTTTCATAGGAAGCTAGAAACACACCAAAGGCCACCACCAGGGACCCACTCTTATCCTCTGGGGCTTCGTTAGCTCCTCTTCAGTTTTCGAACCCTGAGGGATCAGAGTAGCACCGTGGCCCAGTCCCTCTTCAGGAAAACTTGACGTGTTCACTAAGCATGTGGGCTTTGTCATATGTCAGAGAGTCCCAGTCCAGGGGGTCTCAGGAAGCGGGGCTTTGGAGCAGAGGGCTCTTTGACCTGCTCCCAGGCTGCAGGTTGACCAGCTGTCTTAACTAAGCCCCTTCCAACTTTGCCTGACCTTAGCTCCTGCCCATATATGGTATGAAGTGATTGCACGTTATTCTGTGAGTCCCACCCCGACTTTGTGAGATTATCTGGATTCCCAGTTGTCAGCAAAGTCATACAGAGAGTGCAGTGGGGATTCACAGATATCCCCTCCCCCCTGTTCCCCGCCCCCCGACCCTGCTCCCCCAAACAGGAGTGGGCCACCGTTACTATGTTTAGAGCTGAAATCATCTCCTCCAATCTCCCACTCCCAGCTACCCACTCCTGGCCACACAGCGGCATATCCTGGCTGTGGAAGGAGCTAACTGTGTCAGCCAAGCCAAAACTGCCCTGTCTGCTTTCAGGCTCCCCTCTACCTGGGGGCCCCAGCCAATCGTGTCCTTCCAGGTCTCAGAAGAGAGGGCAGGTGGGCAGAGCACCCTCAGGTGGTTCACTGACCGAGGCCCTGCTTCTCTGGCTGGTGGCTGCCCATCCTGCTGCTAAGGAAGAGAAGCATGTGCTTATACTGCCTTTGACCGAGGCAATGAGGTGCAGCCAGTGGCACTGGGGGAAGTGGTGGAACCTCCATTGAACTACTGCAGAGTAAGCCCCTCTGCTAGTTAATTCACATGAAAGCTTCTCCATCTCTCCATTAAGCAGACAGGGCTTATTCTTGTTTACATCATCATTGATTGTAAGGTTCCCTTTCCACTTGATGGTCAGAAATCAGGGTGGGGATCCGTGGGGAAAAGAGAGAATCCTCATCTGAGCCTGCTGATGGGGAGATTCCTGGGAGGGAACATCCCAGGAGAGAAAGCATGGCAGATGCATTTAATTTTTTGATTAAAACTAGTTAAATACTTGCAATTTTGATGGGTGATCAAATTATATTGGAAATACATTAGGCCAAATATACTTGTGATGAACTGCTGTGCAGATAATGGAAATCATTTCAACAAAACTCCCATCCATGCTAAGACCTTAATCAAGGGATAACCTGTTTGACATTGGATCACAGAGAACTGTGTAATTCTGCCCCTGCAGGAATAGATTTATTCCATTTGCCTGATTAATGCATGAGGAAGCCAAGGTCATGCTCAAGTTAAAGTCCATCTTCTGAATTTCACTGGCACTGTCCAGTTTTCTGTGGGAGCAAGAGTTTTTAGAGTGTGATTTTAATTTCTTTCTAAGTAATACTAACTTTTCTCAGAATTTGGATTTCTATTCTTCGAAACTGTCCCATCTGGAGGTAGATTGTCTAAAAAGTAAGGCTATCTCTCCCAGCCCCCTAAAAGTTTTCTATGTTACTGTTACCTAACCTTGATGGTTTCAACTTGACTCAGAGTTACACATGGAGGGATTTGTCCCAAAGAACTACAGACCGCTGGGTTTTCTTGAGGCATTTACCGTTGATATGTCCTCTACCTTTTGTCTTTTTATTATACGTCCTATTCTCTGACTCCCAGTTTCCTCACATGGAAAATGGGGGTAATAACAGGTCCATTCTCCTTCCCAAAGAGGTTGACAGCTCAAAGTGCCTGGAAGGGCTTGTGTGAACCACAGAGAACAGCCAGCCACAGGTGGACTTTGGAATCATTGTATGCCCTCTGGGGGTCGGGAGGGTGTTTTCTTTCCAACTAGGTTGTATGTTTTTTGTGGGCAAAGGATGTCTGTCTCGTCCCTCAGTTATTTCTTGGCCTGAGTCAGTGCTCAGCAGATTCCTTGGCTGACCAGCTGGGCAGTAGAGGGTTGTGCAGACAGCTCTGGAGACCAGCCAGGGAGGCCTGCCTGGTCTGTCACTAGGACGATGAGCTGAGGACAGACTTGAGCCAGTGGAAGGCACTGACTTCATATTTCCAAAGTTTTTATTATTACATTCTGATGGGAGAAATAGATACCTAGTTAAACTGTTAAAATGAGCCTAATAATCAGGTCAGTGGAATTGCAAAAGATATCTCTTTTGACATGTTCTGATTTCTTTTTTCCCCTTTCCTTACCCTCCTCCTAAAATCTGTCCTTTCTCATAAAGAGACAAATTTTTGATTTGGCATAGGCTGTAGCTTGGACAAATTGTGCGAGAAGAAATCTCTTTTTGTTAGCTTGCTAGGAGGCTGTCTTATCACGGGGACTGAAATGGCCGGAGAGGCCCCGGGCTCTTCTAATTAGGCAGAGAGAAAAAAGTATATGTCAATTACAAAATGCAAGTGGGCATTTTTTTCTTGCTTTTTGAGATGTGTCTCTGCCAGTATTTCAGGGTATTGCCCATTTGTGAAAGGGCCCGGATCTCAAGCAGGCACTCTCCTTTAAGGGCATTTGGGCAACTTTTGGATTTTTGTAAACCTTTATTGGTTATTTTACTAGAAAATGTTATGTGGTTTTTGTCACAAAACTCAGAGTGTCTAAAGTAATACCATATTATCTTTCTTCCTCACCCCTCTTCCTGGCTCCTGTCCCCACCTCCCCTTGCAAAGTTGATGGCTGGTAACTATTGGTGTGGCGTAAACTTCCAGACTGTTTTAAACCTGTGCTTAGCCAAACTCATGTACAGATACGTAGATTTTATTTTACAAAAGTGGGATAATTGGGAACACATTGTTCTGCAACTTGCTTTTCTCACCGTGGACATTTCTCAAGTCAGAAATACAATCTACCTCGTTATTTTTTAAAGCTGCATTTATTCTGTTGTTCGATAGCCAAAGTGAAACAATTTGGTGATGCACCAAGATGTATTCATTTGTTCCCCTACTGATACACATTGAGATCCTATTCCTTCCTCCTTCCAACATCCACACTTCCTCCCGCCATTGCCGACCTGCAGGGAGGATGCCCACACACCGCTGCACACATCGGGCATGCCCTGCTCAGAGGCACTTCTCCCTGTGAACAGGTGGCTGGAAATGGGTGCTGGGCCCTTGTGTCCTGCTTTCCATCCCGGGAGGAACAGAGTTCAGGGTGCAGAATGGTAGGTGTTTTGAAGGTCCACTCTTGCCCCGTTTTTCTGTCTTTGCTCGCTCTCCCCTGTGGTCCTGGCATGGCCCATGGGCCCCTTTGGCCTTGGCCATCAGCCTAAGTTGGTTAGTTACACTGCTCATGGGGACAGGCCCCCCGGGAAAGTATGCTTGCCGTGGGGGCTGGATGAGAAGGCTGGGTGTCCACTCTGATCCCACAGCCGGGAGGCCGGCCACCTGCAGGGCTGGCTGGGTGGGCTCTCTCTCACCATTCTTGGCATTCTAAGCACCTCCAAATGGGCTCTCCATGGCCCGCTGCTAGGGCCTTCCTGGACTGCCATTGAGACCAGCCTTTGCTGCCACCCTGGGCACAGGGAACCCCAGGCAAGAGAGGCTGAGTGGGTCGCACCAGTCAGTCATGAGCACTCATCAGTACTGGGCCATGTGTCCCCAGAGTCAAGGAAAACAAGCAGCTGGTGTGACAGAAGACACCGAGGGGGGCCCTTTGTTAGGTAAGATGAGTGGTCAGAGAAGGCACCTGTCAGCTGAGTGAAGAGAAGGGGCCAGTAGGAGATGAGCTCAGCAAAGTGTGATCCAGGAATGGTGATGGTGGATGAAAGGGCCTCGGGTGAGGGATCCTTAGGTTGGGACGATGGAGCAGCTCCAGGAACTGGCAGCAGGGCGCTGGACAGTAAGGGAGGGAACAGCAGTAGGAGGGGAGGTGCCAAGCGGCCAGACAATGTGGATCCACCAGGCCTGGATCAGCTGCACGCCCACACCTCACCAAATTGTCCCGGTGTGGAACTTCTAGGACAGAAAGAAATACTTTATGTGGGGGATCTTGAGGGTGGAGGCAGAAAACACAAGTCTGTCCACTCGGAGGCAAGAATGGTGAGTGCCATGCGGGGCTGGTCAGAGTGTGAGCAGCTCAGGTGTCAGTGGCACTTCCACTGTGGGGACAGGGCAGGCTGTATGGGGCTGGGCCATGAGGGTGGGCACTGGGACTTGCAGAGAGTGCACTGCCAGGAAGTTCAGGGGCTTGGCAGAGGGGACAGGTGTGGGAAACAGCAGAGGCACTTTTGGAGCAGAGAGGCATGAAGGTGGAAGAGTCAGGCCTGGCCCAAAGCAGGGAGCCTCAAGGCCTGAAGTGAGTGCACTTGGTTTGTAGGAAAGGGGATGAGTCAAGATGCTTTGTTCTGAGCTGGTTTGTGGCAGGGAGTAGTGGCCCTTGCCTGGCTCATGTGTGCTTGTGGCCCTGCTATCTAGTAGCTTATATTTCACTCCCTCAGGATTCAGAAGGGAGGTACTCTAGCCAGGACCCTGTCCTGAGCTGCAAACTGTCAGGGCTGGGAGGTCCCCAAGCTGCCACCTGTGCTCAGCCCCACGGCCTGGCCAGATCATATCCTCCCAGAGTGGGGCTCACCGAGAACTGCCAAAGTGGAGCCTGGTGGCCAAGGTCACATAGAGGACCTGGGGAGAGGGGATGCTCTATAAAGCCTCCAGCATGACCCTCTCTATAGCCAGAGAACATATCCTCTCTGGCAAAGGGGTAGAAAGAAAAAGAACTGGAATCTGACCAGTGTTTTCTGTCCAACACTCTACAGTCCCGGGGGTCACAGAAGGGAGTTCTGACGGCCAGGTCCTCTCAAGGCTGCCCCTCATATGCCCCCCCCCCCCCCCCGCCCCTGATAGAGGTACATGTACTTCCTCCCCTAAACCTTTGCTTCCTTGGGATTTAAAGTGACCCGAGTTGTCTGGTGACAGGACATAGACTTCCTCCACACATGGTTGGCAGCCTGGTGGGACGGTGGAGAAGACGCTGGTAGGAAGGCAGATGGAATCCGGGTGTGGATTCCGTCACTAGGAGTCCACAGCTGTGTGGCCTTGGATAAGTAACTAGAGTTCTCTGGGCCTCATTCCCTCATCTGTAAAAGGTGACAACAATCCACAGCCTCAAAGTGCCCATTAAAGTTGACGATGCCAATAAAGTCTCAGGGCGAATAGTAAGAAATTCAATAAGTGTCAGTTCTCTTTTCCCTTCGGAATTCCTTCCCCTACTTTATCCTTCCAAATGAAATTTTAAAAATAGGTCTGTCTTCCCAGTAGACACAGTGAGACTCAATAAACTCTAGAGTAAGGCACCAAGAGAGGTTGCAGAATATGTCTCCCCAGAGACCTTTAACAACACAGTTGTCTGGAGTGACTTGGGGTGAAGGTCAAGCTCAATGGTGAGGCCCCTCCATCTGAGGGTAAGTGTACTCCTCACACCTGCCCACCTGGAATCTCCTTCTCTAGCCCTGCACCACCCCTACCACCCTTCAAAAAGGCCCAGCTTGGCGACCAGTGCAGTTGAACGCTGGGAGATGGCTTCCATGTTCAGCTTCTCTCCTCCAGTTCCCTGGGGTCCTGATTCTGAGGAGCAGAAAAGGCTAAGCGTGCGAGGGTTTCCCCCTCCTTTAATTTTAGCAGCAGCTGACTGCTTTCGTGCTGACACAGATTGCAGTGGTTGCCATGGGGACCAGAATCCGTGCCCAGAGTCCTTCTGGAGCTGGGAAGACAGTGGGGCTCCTCCGAGAGGTTGAAGGGTTTCTACTTTGTGGAGGTGCCTTGATCTTGGACTTCCAGCCTCCAGAACTGAGGGAATAAATGTCTGCTTTAATGAGCTACCTGGTCTGTGGTATTTTGTTATAGCTGTCCAAATGGCTTAAGAGAGCGGGGGTTTATTCAACAGAGTGGTCAGCTTGGGCCTCACAAGAAAGTGACGTTGAGGTTGGTAACGGAGTCAGCCACGTTGATATCTGGAGGAAGAACACTTCAGACCTGTGCTTCCCAGCGTGGTAGCCGCCGGCCAGGTACAGCTGTTGAGCCCTTGAAACATGGCCGGTCCCCACTGAGATGTGCTGTCAGAGTAAAATACACACCAGATTTCAAAGACTTAGAATGAAAGAAAAGAATGTAAAATATCTCATGAATATTTTATATTGGTTACGTGTAGAAGTGATAATATTTGGATATATTGGGTTAAAGTATAGCATTAAAATTAATTTCACCTTCTTAAAAAACTTTTTTTTAAATGTGGCTACTGGAAAGTTAAATTTATACATGTGAAATGTAAATTTGAATTATGTATGTGCAAGAGCACTTACATCCATGGCTTGCATTTGTGGCCGGCATTATTTTTCTCGTAGAGGGTGCTTTTCTAGGCAGGCTTTGCTAAGCTGGGCGCAGGCCTGGTGTGGGCGGGGATGCAAAGAAGGCCAGGGTGGTGGATGCAGTGAGCGGGGAAGGAGGGCAGCAGAGACTCATGGATTTTGAACAGAGGATTGACATGGGGCTAATGGTGCCCTGTTTTCATCTGCTGGTGCTGCTACAGTAAAGTAGCACAGACCGAACAGCTAAAACAAATTTGTTTTCTCACAGTTCTGGAGGCTGGAAGTTCAAGATTAAGGTGGGAATAGGTTTGATTTCTCCTGAGGCCTCTCTCCTTGGCTTGCAGATGGCCATCTTCTCGCTGTGTCCTTATGTGACCTTTGCTCTGTGCACACAGAACTGGTGTCTCTTCCTCTTCTTGTAAGGACACTAGTCATATTGGATTAGGGCCCCACCTTTCCCACCTGACTTAAACTTAATACCCTCTTTAAAGACCCTACCTCCAAGTACTCACATTAGGAACTAGGTCTTCAATAGAACACAATTCAGTCCATAACACACCCTTAACAGCTATGTGTTCCTTCTGCCCAGCTAGTATGAGGGAAGATCACTTGCAGGCAGAACCCTTCCTGTCCCCAGCTCAAGCACGTGGTCAGTGGTGTGTGAGAATGAGCATCCAGCCCTTAACACCCTTCTTACTGCAGCTGTAGGCCATGGACAATCCCCAGACCCCTCCAGGAGGCTCTCTGTGGTGCTTCCTAAAGGAAGACAACCATCCTGAGACCTCCTGGGTGCAGGCCCTCAAAATCCAGGACACCACCCAACCCCTCGCATTTTTAAGGGAAGCAAAATGGGGCAACAGCGTCACAGCCAACAGGGATTGAGCTCAGGCGAGGCAGGGCCGGTGCTTTGCCCGGGTCATGGAAGCCACAGCAGCCTGGCGGCATGGAGGGTGGGGGGGAGGCCTGGCCATGGGGGGCCTGCGAGGAGCCCAGGCTGCCAGCTTCATCCCTGGGGAGGAGCGGAGGCTCTGGCCCAGCTGGTTCTGTGAAAACCTCAAGGGTGGGCACCTGGCGGCTCCGAGTGGCTCCTCAGCTTAATTACTTAATCACACCCCTCGAGTAATCAATCAACCCACCAGTATTTAAGCATACCATGCTAGTGAGCCTGTGAGCTGGAGGTGGGCCTGGTATGAGCCCAAACTTGCTAGGGCTCTCTTACTTTATCTTTATTGTTATGTGTGTTTTAGAGGATCACTTTAAGTTGACTGTTTGGTTCTTATGAGCCTCATGAACTTGGATGTCCCAATCTCTCCCCTGACTTGGGGAGTTCCCAGTTAATATTTATTTAAATAAGTGTCTGCCCCTTTCTTTCTCTCTTCTCCTTCTAAACTTGCAACAATTTGCAAATTGTTCTTTTTGTTAGTATTCCATAGATCACATAGGCTTTCTTTTTTCTTTGTTCTCTTCCAACTGGAATATTTCAAAATTTCTGTCTTCTAACTCACAGATGCTTTTGTCTGCTGGATCCATTTTGTTGTTAATGCTCTCTATTGCCACCTTTTTTTTTTTTTTAAATTTATTCATAGTGTTCTTAGGCTCCAGAATTTTTCTTTGATTCTTTTTTTTTTTTATTTTTCGCTTAAAGTATTACAAAGGGTATTACATAAGTGTCCTTTTTTCCCCCCCACCCTTGACAAACCCCTACCCTCCCTTACCCCCCAGTGTCTTATGTCCATTAGTTATGCTTATATGCATGCATACAAGTCCTTCGGTTGATCTCTTACTCCCCTTCTTTGATTCTTTTTTATGATTTCTATCTTTGTTAAACTACTCATTTTTTTTAGAGTTTTCTTCACCTTAAGAAGAAACTGAATAAAAGTAAATGTCCATAAACTACTCATTTTTAAATGTATTGTTTTACTGATTTCATTGAATTGTCCTTCGCTTTCTTTTTTTTTATATATATAAATCTATGCCTTTATAGTCAATTAATATTTGACAAAGGAGACAAAAAAAATACAATGGACTAAAGATAGTCTATTATAAATGGTTCTGTTAAATTGGACAGACATGTGCAAAATAATGAAACTAGACCACCTTCTTGCACCACACAAAAGAATAAACTCAAAATAGATCAAAGACTTAAATGTTAGACTTGAAACCATAAAAAGCCTAGAAGCAAATATAGGCAGTAAAATCTCTGACATTTCTCATAACAATATTTTTTTCTGATATATCTCCCCGGGCAAGGAAAACAAAAGGAAGTATAAACAAATGAGACTATATCAAACTGAAGAGTTTTTGCACAGCAAAGGAAACCATTAACAAAGTGAAAAGACAAGCTACTTGGGTCCTCTCTCTTTGCTTCTTGGTGAGCCTGGCTAGAGAGAGGTTCATCAATCTTGTTTATCCTTTCAAAGAACCAGCTCTTGGTTTCACTGATTTTATGTATTGTTTTTTTAGTCTCTATGTCATTTATTTCTGCTCTAATCTTTATTATCTCCTTCCTTCTGCTCACTCTGGGCTTTTCTTGTTGCTCTCTTTCTAATTCTTTGAGTTGTAGAGTTAGATGATTTACTATCATTTTTTCTTGTTTTTTGAGATAGGCCTGTAGAGCTATAAACTTCCCTCTCAGGACTGCTTTCATTGTGTCCCATAGGTTTTGGATTGTTGTGTTTTCATTGTCATTAGTTTCCAGGATGTTTTTAATTTCTTCTTTGATCTCATTGGTAACCCAATCATTATTTAATAACATGCTATTCAGCTTCCAAGTGTTTGAGTATTTTGGGTTGTTTTTATTGTAGTTTATTTCTAATATTATGCCATCGTGGTCTGAGAAGATGCTTGGTATGATTTCAGTCTTCTTGAATTTGGGGAGACTTTGTTTGTGACCCAATATGTGGTCTATTTTTGAATATGTCCCATGAGCACTTGAGTAGAATGTATATTCCGTGGCTTTGGGGTGAAGTGTTCTGAAGATGTCAATTAAGTCCACCTGATCTAGTGAGTCATTTAGGATTGCTGTTTCTTTGCTGATTGTTTGCCTAGAGGATTTATCCAATGATGTTAGTGGTGTATTAAAGTCCTCTACTATGATTGTATTGTTGTCGATCTCTCCTTTGATATCTTCCAGGAGTTTTTTTTTTATGTATTTGGGTGCTCTTGCATTGGGTGCATGTATGTTTATCAGGTTTATATCTTCTTGTTGTATTGATCCCTTTAGTATTATGAAGTGGCCTTTCTTATCTCTTGTTATGGCCTTCACTTTGAGGTCTATTTTGTCCGATATAAGTATTGCTACCCCAGCTTTCTTTTCATTTCCATTTGCCTGAAAAATATTTTTCCATCCCTTCACTTTCAGTCTGTGTGAGTCCCTTCTTCTGAGGTGGGTCTCTTGTAGACAGCAAATGTATGGGTCATGTTTTTTCATCCATTCAGCCACTTGATGTCTTTTGGTTGGAGCATTTAGTCCATTTACGTTTAAAGTTATTATTGAAAGGGACTTGTTTGTAGCCATTTCTTTTTTGTGTGTGGCTATTTTCTTTCTGAGCTTTTTATTTCTTCTTTTTACACCAGTCCCTTTAGCATTTCTTGCATTGCTGGCTTGGTGGTGATAAACTCCCTTAGCCCTTTTTTGTCTGTGAAGCTTCTTATTTCCCCTTCAATTTTGAATGATAGCCTTGCTGGATAGAGTATTCTTGGATTCAGTCCTTTGCTTTGCATCGCTTTATAAATTTCCATCCATTATTTTCTGACCTGATGTGTTTCTGTTGAGAAATCATTTGATAATCTAATGGGAGATCCCTTGAATGTAACTTTCTGTCTCTCTCTTGTAGCCTTTAAGATTCTCTCTTTGTCCTGAACATTTGCCATGGTAATTATGATATGTCTTGGTGTTGGTCTTTTCAGGTTCACCTTTTTGGGACTCTCTGTGCTTGTGTGATTTTTTTCTTCCCCACCTCTGGGAAGTTTTCTGATATTATTTCTTCATATAGGTTTTCTAAGTCTTGTTCCTCTTTCTATTTTTCTGGCACCCCTATTATTCGTATGTTGTTTCATTTAATGTGGTCCCATAGCTCCCTTAGGCTCTCCTCCTGTCTTTTAATTTTTTTCACCAATTGCTGTTCAGTTTGGGTGTGTTTTGTTTCCCTGTCTTCTAATTCGCTAATTCGGTCCTCCGCTTTTCCTAGTCTACTGTTGAAACTTTCAATGGTGTTTTTTTTTAAAAAATATATTTTATTAATTTTTTACAGAGAGGAAGGGAGAGAGATAGAGAGTTAGAAACATCGATGAGAGAGAAACACCGATCAGCTGCCTCCTGCACATCTCCTACTGGGGATGTGCCTGCAACCCAGGTACATGCCCTTGACCAAAATCGATCCCGGGACCTTTCAGTCCGCAGGCCGACGCTTTATCCACTGAGCCAAACCGGTTTTGGCTCAATGGTGTTTTTTATTGCAGCTATATCATTCTTCATTTCTTCTTGGTTCCTACATAATTTATTGGTTTTTTTCATCTGTTTCTTCTTGCTTCTTGCATAAATTGTTGATTTTTTCCTCCACCCGGTTTATGCACTCTAGGACCCTTAATCTGAATTCTTTTTCTGTCATGTTGCATGCCTCTGTATCACTTAGTTGCTTTTCTGCTGAGTCCTCCTTTTCTTTCCTTTGGGGGTTTCTTTGTCTACCCATGTTTGATCGTACTACCATATCTAATGTTGAGTCATTCAGTGGCTGCTCCTTGGGTGGCAGTGGCTCCTCGGGCTGTGGTTGCTCCTCAGGTGGTTGTGGCAGCAGCTGCTCCTCAGTTGGTAGCAGCTCCTCTGGTGGGTGCTGTTCACAGTTGTGGTGGCTCCTCTGGCTGGTGGGGGGAAGCTTCACACACAGCTGCTATTCCTCATACAGAGGGTGTGGTGATCAGGAGGCTGCTGTTCCTTGGATGGGGGCCCTGAATAATATTCTATTGTATGTATACACCACGTTTGGTTTATCCATCCACCCATCATGGACACTTGGGTTGCTTCCACCTTTTGACTGTTGTGAATGATGCTGCTGTGATCATGGGTGTACAAGTATATCTTGGAGATCAAGTCACTTTGTTGAGTCAATGTGCTGGGAACAGTGATACCTGCCTGTCTGCCTCCCACGATGGTTTCAAGGATCCAGTTGCAAATGTGTGGAATGACTTGTGAAGTGTAAAGGACTACCTAATGGGGTGGGAGGTGGTCTTTGTAGTCCTCCCCCATCATCAGCCTGACAGGGGAGGGTCAGCTTTCACCAGGAGGAAACAGGCTTGGAATATTTTCCTAATCACAACCCTGGGAGGGACTTCATTTGGCAGAGAGGAAACTGACCTAGACCCTAATGAAGGGGTGGCTTGGAGGGCAGAGTCAAGTCCAGGTTCATGGTCTATGTCCAGTCCCTGTTTACTTCCCCAATGGGATGAAGCTTGGGGACAGAACTTGACTCAAATTTCTAAACCAGAGACCCGTGGCTGGTGAATGGACCCACCATTTTCTTCCCTAAGCACAAGTTTTAGTAGCAGGGTTCCCAAGCTCATGCCTCCAGATGTGAGGGACTATTTTGTGGGAGCCCCTGCAGGTCTGTAGCAGCACTGAAATGGCCCCCTCTGCAACCTCCCCCTGCCCCCCCGCCCTCGCCCCAACCCTTCCCTGCTTTGCCCAAGGCCTCAGCTTCCCAGGAAGGTACCATGGGCCTCTCATCCCGTGAACCATTTGGAACCTCTCTTGTCCCAAGGCTCTGCTCCACACCCAGGCTAGCCCGCCATCCTGTGGGAACACTATTGTGGTTTCCGCTGAACCTCTAGTGTGTTTTCCCAGTGCTCTGCCACCCTTCCTCCCTCCTCCTGGTCTCAGCGCTGTTTATTCTCAGCCTGTTCCCAGGAGACTGCTGCCTACAGATGCTCCAGTGGTGAGAACTTCATTCACTGGGGCCTGGTGCACAGCCGCTACTTGGCAATTTTCCCTTGGTGGCCAGGGCCCTGAGGCACCCCCCAGCCCCCCTCACCACCACCACCATGCAGCACATACAACTTTTCCATCTTTGCTCATTGCCCATACTGGATGGTGAGCTTAGTGGGGCAGCGGTGCCACAGTGCCCAGCATAGCTCTGGCACATAGCAAGGGCTCTGAGAATGTTTCCTGATGGAATGAAGGCTCCCCTCCTAGACTACATGCTCCAGAGTATAGAACTGCATTTTTCCTCCACACCCCACATCCAGCATAGTGCCTGGTACCTAGCCAGGCCCAGGAAATGATTGATTGAATAAATGAAAAAAAAAATGAATGAATCATGAGGCCGGAAGCCTGTGTCAGCTCAGAGCAGGGCAGAGCAGTGCCGCTGAGTGGATCTTGCTGCCATGTCATCAGATGCTGTACCTGACAGTGGGCCACAGGCCCCTGTGGGTGGGGCTGAGGTGGGGAGCCCCAAGATGGGAGAAAGGGCAGGGGAGACAGAGGGGTGAGTCAAGCAGAGCTGCCAACCATAGCTCCATGTGACTGGCTCCTCTCTTGTTGCTGCTGGAGGAGATTCGGAGCATATCTGTTACAATGTCCATGAACCTCCGAGGTAGGACATTTGAGAAAACATCCGGCTCCCCATCCCCATTGTCCCAGGAATAGACAGACCTGCTTCTTTTGAGTCTTACCTTCCTGCTCAAATGCCCTCGGCAACTTAAAATCTATAATTTCCACGATGTCACCCAAATCTGCTTCAACTCTTTTTTCTCAATTCTCTTCTTCAAACCAGCCAAACAGACCACTGGGCATTTTGGTTTGTCTGGCTTGTTTCCTGGAGGCATTCTGGAACCCACCGTCTGGATTCCTGGCCTAGTGAATGGGCCAGAGAGCCTGGGTCACCAGCTAGGGAACTGCTCACTGGTGGCCACCCAGATGGGAGAGTCTACCTCAGGGCCTTTCACCCTGAAACTCCTCGATCCACACTGGCCCCTCTCCATCTGCCAAAGGCCTGCAGAACAGCTTCTTGGCAAGGGTTTCTACTTCTTAATCTATTTTCACAACCTGTGATTGAGCTGCGTGCAATGCAGGTATCAGACGTTAGTGGCATCTTTTAATTCTCTATTATTGATGAAAATTTTTGGTCTGGAAAGAAAAACTGGGTTTGGGATTGATTTTCATCAGCTTAATTCATCTTCGGTATTGACTGGTGCATACATTAGAACGAAAGACTAAATCCGGGCTGTTTCAGATAAACAGGAATGTTATTACAGAGCATCTAAGTTTGGAGAGCAGAAGGGCACATTTGACTCTGCACGTTACGACAGTCGTTCATGTCCTTCCATGAGGTCTTAGCGGGCAGGTGCGTCTCTGATTCTCCTTCTGACCTGCCCAGACCCAGTACAGTACCTGCCACATAGTTGATTCCCAGCCAGCATTTGCGAAGCACATTTGTTTAAACAGCCCCCAGAGTTCATCACAGCCCTTAATTATTGCTCATCAGGAGGGAATCCCAATGCTCAGATGGCTCAAGTGTGCATGAATGCCCTGGGGACTAGGATTCTGGGAAAGGTATCGAATATCAATCCTACAAGCCAATAAATGATTATTCTTCTCAGGAAAATACAGTTGAGACCCTAATTTTGGATGTGCTTTAGCACACAGAGGCAACTTTAGCAGGCAGCTTCTGGCATAATTCAAATATCCTAGCCACAGCCATCCTGCCTTGAGACCACCAACACCCACATCCTCCCATCCCCACACCGACAGCCTCCTGTTGTTGCCTGGTAGATCTGGCTCACTCTCCCTCCACCCAGAGTCCCTGGGTTACAGCCAAAGGGGGTGAGGTGTGGGGGGGATGTATAATTATTTTCCTTCTCTCTCCACTCAACATGAAACCCAGGGACAGAAACTCTAGATTTGACTCTTGGCTCCCCCAGTGCAGGGCCCAGCTTAGGTAAGTCCCCAGAGGTCTCTCTGGGCCTGCAGACCCCCTTGTGAGATGTGGCTATTGAGACTCATCTTCCTGCCTTTCTATTGGGCAATTTAGTTCCACATGGGAGACCGAGGGAGGCTCCCTGAGAGGTGCCAGCAAACTGAGTCCCATAGAAGGAACACAGCAGAGGGGCTGGGAGACCAGAGCAGGAAGAGGAGCATCTGCCCACAAACCAGGAGGGGGACACATATGGGCCAGTGCTCTACTCACCCTGCCTGGGGTTGGCCTGGAAGTGGGTAGCACTGGCTGGACATCCACAGAGCGAGAGGACACTGCAGGTGAGAGATGTGACAGGAGCCAGGTGGAGGGGAGCTGAGCTGGATCTTGGGGACAAAGGACTGCAATGCCTGAAGGGTCTCCAAGGCCAGAGCCAAGGCTTTGTGTTGTAGTGGAGGGGGTGAGGCTCCTTCCCTGGACCCATGGGGGAAAAGAGAGCTCAGAGGGGAGGAGACAGCTCCCATGGCCTTCAGCGTGGGAGAACAGGAGTGCTGACACCTGGGGTTCAGGTGTGCTTTTTGTGGTTTTCCCCCAATGCATTGGGAGAGGGGTGTGTGGTTGGGATTTTGAAGACCTGAATGCATGTCTTGGGTGAGCCTCTCTGAGCCTCAGTTTCCTCATCTGGCAGATGGCCACAATGACGATAATACTTCATTATAAAAATTGTAATAGTTGGATCTCTTTTAAAATAATTTTAATTGTGGTATAACACATGACACAAAATTTACCATCTCAACCATTTTTGAATGTGCAGTTCAGTGGTGTTACATGTATGTACATTGGAGAGCTCCGAGCTTTTTCATCCAGCAAGACTGAAACTCTGTCCTATTAAGCAATTCCCTGTTCCCCCTGCCCCCCAGTAACCACCATTCAACTTTATGAAGTTGACTTCTCTAGAGACCTCCAATACATGGAATCATGTGGTATTTGTCCTTTTGTGACTAGCTTATTTTACTGAGCATAATGCCTTCAAGGTTCATCGTGTGGTAGCATGTGTCAGGATTTCTTTCTTGTTAACGGCTGAGTAGTATTCCATCATCCAGTTCTTTAGTGTGTGTGTGAGGATCAAAGGGAAGTATATGAGAAAGTGATGTGTGAACTCTGGTCTGCACGTGCTCTGGAGGAAAAGCTCTTCACAAGACTGGCCTTATTAATTGGTGGAATGGATCACAGGGTGGAGATGAGTTGAGCTGGGCACAGGAAGTAGTGAGGAACAGAAGGGAGGAGGAGCAAACAAGCACACTGTGCATAGCATGGTCTCGCTTGGTGACTATGAGATAGCCTGGGTAGTGTCGTCTCTACTGGATAGATGTGGAAACCAGGGCTCAGAAAGGTTAAGCAATGTTCCCAAAGTTACAGAGCCAGTAAGAGTAAAGCAGTGGCTAGAATGGATTGCTCCGGTCACTGTACAATTCAATCATCTGTGGCTTATGTGCAAAAACAAGAATAGCGTATGTTTATACAGGAGAAAACTTGCAATGTATTCCTAATGATGCCATAGGACTGGTGGGCTGCAGAGAAACTGAGCAGAGGCTGAAAATGCTCTGTGGAACAAGCAGATACTAAGGCCAATTTAAGAAGAGGGATCAGCCCAGCCAATGTGGTTCAGTGGTTGAAGATCCACCTATGAACCAGAGGTCACGGTTCGATTTCCAGTCAGGGCATATGCCCAGGTTGTGGGCTTGATCACCAGTGGGGTGTGTGGAGGAGACAGCCAATCATTGATTCTTTCTCATCACTGATGTTTCTATCTCTCTCTCCCTCTCCTTTTCTCTCTGAAGTCAATAAAGATATATTTTAAAAAAAGAAGAAGAGGGATCAGGGACAGAGGCTATGTAAATGCTGGGATATGCCATGAGGAGCAGGGAGTTATTGTACAGACAAGAACATCTACTGACTGCCAAAGAACCCACTGGTAGGATACCCCCATGGGAGAATGCAAGTCACCCTTGCTGCAGGAAAAACCAGAGTCAGGGTGCAATGGGGGAAACTACACAGAGTCCTCCATTGCAGTACCTAAGAAAGTGGGAGCTAAACATGGAGAGCCAAGATGGCAGGGACCTCAGAGAGTATGACGACCCTCTCTGCCTGCTTCTTTGCCATTTTATGGCTGGATGAATTGAAGCTTAAAGAGTGACCCAAGAACCCAGTTCTCCTGGCCACCAATTTTAGTGCTCAGCCCTGATGTGTTGCCGTGTTTATTGGGCACCTGCATTATGCTTAATTGCTAAAGAACTTACTATATATTTTAGCACAGCTTCTCTGTAATAATATGATAGGAGTCTGATGAGTGCTCTGGGAGGTCAGTGGAGGCAGCCCAGGTTCAAAGTTGATATCAGGAAAGACTCCATGGCGAAGGTGGGACTTGAACTGGGCTTAAAGCGTGGAACATGAGGGAGGAGGTTGTTCCCAAGCCAGAAAGGAATAGAAAGGCTCCAGTTAGACACAGAGAACAAAGGAGGATGTGTGTCAGCCATGATGGTTTCTGAGACTAAAAAGGTCAGGTTTGAGTGGAAGCTGGAGAGAAACATTCTCCAGCAAAGCTTCCCTGATGAACTATCTAGGGACAAAGCAAAGAGGAGAGCTAGTGGCATCTGACTTGCACTAACAAAGTCTCAAGAATGGCATTTGTATATACAGGCATTTATTTAATGGGTATTAAGGAAAACTTTCTGCAACTAGCACACCAAAGCTGTGGTTCCCTGAGATGACATAGAATTTATTAAGTAAAAATGTGAATAGAGTTAAAGAAAAATATGTAGACAAGACTACAGGTGGTATGGCTGGTATGGTGCATATCAAGGTCATAATACCCAAGAGACTGGGGAACACAACAACAACAGAAAAACAAAGAATAAAGGAAAGGCATGTTGGAGGTAGAGAGCTGAGTAATATGGTGAAGCCATTGGACAGTGAAGTACACCAAGGAATTTGAGGATTATGTGGTAAAAACCCTTGGAAAGTTCTTTTTAAAGACTAAGGAAAATGACAAGACCCGCAAGACAACTTCTTCTCTTAGTTCATAGTTAGGAGGCAATTATCTTTGCAACTGCAGTTAGGAAAAACTCATGTCTGTGAGCCTCCCATGTTTCCATCTTTGCCATGGGTGCTAGGAAGCTCAGAGCTCAGTTCTGTACTCAATCGTGTTCATTCATTTGAGTCTAGCTTTTAAAAGAAAGTATAATTGTTCCTCCTTCCACTCACATATCCCCATTTAGCATGTCTGTTGTCTTTATTTTTATAATGATTTTAAAAAATTTATGCTATGTCATATCCTTTTAGCAAATAAGCAGAAGGTAAAGAAGTATTTTAAAAACATTTCCAAGACTTTATTACAAGAGTAATAAAGTCGTGAACAGTATGCTTTCTAATGGTAACCATTGAGCTCTTTGTCTGTTCTTCTGGGTCTCTTTTTGCATTGCCCTTAACTTTACTTGCATTGAAGTTCAGGTCTCAGTTTTATGCTTAATGGCAGCAACTACCCTTAGTCTAGGAGACACAGATCCGTCGATCTCATCTCTTCCTTAATTGGTTCACATGCTTTCATGTTATAAGTTATTTTATTATTTTTGTGCCTTCTGTTGTGCCTTCTATTTTTACCATAATTCTTTGGGGAAGTGAAGGGAGTATAAACACCTGGAGGAAAAAAGGAATGAAAGGATGGAGTATGTGAGTATTTGAAATGTCTAAGGAGAGTTGATAGAAGTTGATGCATATTTCTTAAGATGGCAGGAAACGGAATGTTTAAAGAGGTGAAAGTTGGGAACAAATGACAATTCTTGCAATGTCCTTTTGGCTAGGCAATTTATTTTCTTTTCAATAAGTTGTTATGCTTTCTTTCCTGAAAGATGGCGGGGCTTTCCCTTGCCTTAGCATGATGAGAGGTTAGGACACATGAGGTCAGAAGACAATGGGCTCCCACCACAGGAGGTAAGAGAGAGAGAATGATAATGGCCAACTAATTTTTTTATTAGTTATCCACATGGCTCAACTTAACAAAGGCAGAGATAAGCAAGAATCCGGAAGGGAGGCTTTAACTTCTCTTCCCTATTTGAAAGATTAATGGGGAGGGGATGTGTCTCAGAGAAGAAGTGGGGTTTGTGGTTGGAGTGCTGGGAAGGGAAGATGAAGGAAACCATTTACTGGAAAAGAAATAGGAAACAAGGCCGAGTGAAGAATGAGACTGGAGGACTCAACGAGGCAGTGTAGGGAAGTGAAGTGTGAAAGAGATATAACCAAAAACACAGTATAAATGGAGGCATCCATATAAAAGTCATTGATATGAAAGGAAACTTTAGAAGGTTGAGTGAAATAACGGGTTGGAGCAAGGCACTCAGTAAGCTTTTTGTCAGACCCGATGGCAAGTTGAGAAGATTTTAAGAGGAATTTTGAGCTCAAGGAAAAAGTCTGAAGAGAAAGAGATGCATTCACTCCATCTCTTAATGAATAAAAATTGGGTCCATCAGTTACGTCCAAGTGTCTGGCAGAATAGCCCCTAAGGGGAGAGTTGATGCGAGGTGATTAGTGAGTATCTGTGGCCAGGTCCAAATTACAGCCGGCGACGGGTGGCAGTGGAAATGTTCCAGAAATTTACACTGAGCCAAGTGTGTCTGTGGCTGTTCCTGGCATGGCCTCCTCCCCACAAATTTACATTTGACTCCTACCTGGGTATAGTCCACCCGGCCTGTCTTGTCAGGCTAGTGTTAGAGGCTGTAGTAGATGATGCCAGAGTGTTAGTGGCTTCAGAGGATTTAAATGGATTTGTTATCCACATAAGAGTACAGGTGGATGGCCTTCCATGTGGTCATTCAAGAACCCAGCCTACTCCATTCTCAATCTCCAGGGGTGCTAGGGTCCTTCACCTCTAGCCAGTGCATGGGGGAAACAGGGTGGATGGTTACTTGTGGGCCTGGAAGGGATGTTCACTTCTCACTTTTCATTGGCTAGAGCTTGGTCACATGGCCACACTGATCGCTAAGGTGGCTGGGAAAGGAAGTCCAGCTGTGTGCCCAGTAATAATGAGGGAATCATTTTGGTAAATACATAGCTGTTGATGTCACATCACAGTATTTAAAAAAAATAAGTGAAACTCAAACTTTAAGAACAGGTCTCCTGGGAGGGTAATTATGTTTATTGCTGTGGGAGTCTTTGTTCTTTTGAAGGATTCAGCAAAATTGTTCTAAATAGAAACTCTTGGCCTGTGTGCATTTAAGAAGTCGCTCCATCCTCACTGTATTTGGGTGCTATGCTGTCCCAGGCACAAGAGGAGAGGTGATGTGGATGGAATGACTCCTGATCCCTGAGGCCCGAGATCATGGAGTCTGCACATCTATTTATACATTCTTACTGGGGGCTGAGGGAGAGTGGGGTAGGTGAAGGAACATACAAATTGAGGCATCAGCCTCATTGGAGCACTGATTCCTCTGGTAAACATTTGGCTTGCGGATCACATGCTCACCCCCTGGTCTCCTGGCAAGCCTAGCAGCTCCTCCCCACCCTCTGGCCTTGGCTCTCCAGATTTCCTGGGGTTCATGGGTCAGTGTTGCTCTCTGACAAGCCCACACCCCATCCAGAGGCAGGCACCTCCTATGCCATTGGCAGAGTGACTTTCCAGCTGTAGGCCCCATCCAGGTGAGCCTGGGCAGGACACGTTGGGAATGCAGGACCGCCCAGTGCAAGCACTTTGTGTACCCACCCTGCCGCACTTCCAGATTGGATCTGACTTGCTGTCTGCTGTCAGGTCTGGTTGTTCTCAGCATCCTCGTTATCCCAGCCTGTCCATCCCACGAAATTCTGTGTTTTCAGATTGCTTTCCCCTGGATGCATTTGCCTGCTGCTGTCCTGGTTTCACCCGGCACAATTCCTGCCTGCTCTTCAGAGGGCGGAGCATGGCCCAGAGATGCTGGCCAGGGAGCTAAGAGCAGCAACATCTAATCCTGGCTGTGTCCTTGTCTGACCCCCACACACCAACTCAGACTCGTTTTAATGGCCTCAGGTTAAGTCCTCGCTCCGGCACTGACAGCTGTCCTCCCTCCCGCCTTCCTGCTTCTTCTGCCCAGCCTCCCTCCTCCTGCTCAATCTATGGGCCGAGGAGATTGAATGGACTCTCCCTGCCCATGGCTGCCTGCTCCCTCCAAGAGGAGACTGGATTTTTGATCCTCCCTCCTTTGCTCCCACAGCACCCTGGACAGGGCCCTTCCAGTCCTAACCTTGGGCCCGCTGTTTCCATCTCCCAGATAGGATTGGGGTTTGGAGTTCTCCAGGCAGGGCTATCTTTCAGGATGTATTGAATGAGTGAATGAATGAATGGATTTGCACTGAGGAAGTGTGTGTGGCGGGGGGGGGGGGGGGGGGGGGGCTTCTCTTCACCCACTCAGACTCTGGGGTGACCCTGACTGGCCTGCATTTCTGTCCAATGGGATTGTCAGAGGGTGACCCACGTCAGTGTGTGTTCACATTTTTACTGGTTCAGGATTTTTAAAACGGCGCTCTCCAAGTGGCTTGGCTTTAAGTTTTCACCATCCACAGTGTGAGCAAGGTGCCGTAGCCCAACTGTTTCAGTCTGATTCCAGGCCACTTCCAACCCCCTTCCCTTGGGCCTCTGCAGCCAGAATGCGGGCTTCAGACCAGCCTCCAAGCCCAAGCTCAGTGCAAGCACCTTCTGCACCCGCCCTGCCACACTTCCAACGTGTCCAAGATCTGGGACAAGTTGTTTCTCTTCCTTGAGCCATTATTTCCATATCTGCAAAATGGGGATAGTCACGTACACCATTCAGAGTTGTTACCAGGGTCGGAGTTGGGATTGAAAGAAGTGTTTCCCTTATGGCACATGTACTGTCATTGCAATTACTTTTAATTGCTTCTCCTCCACTATAAGGCCTGTTCTCCACTCCATCCTCAGGGCCCTGTTCATGGTGCAATAAGTGTTTATTGAATGGATTGCCAGAGACACCAAACTTAGCACTTGGCATAGAGTAAGTAGGCAATGAATAGTGGTAGTTACTGCCTTCTCTGTCCCTCCCCTCCTAGAATGTGAGTTCCTTTGTGGACAGAAAGTATGATCTCCTTGTCATCACATTGTAACCTCTTCAACCCTTTGTATCTGGGGAAAAACAAACAAACAAACCAATGACGATGTAGAGACAAGCCCCTGGGCACCGGAAAATACAGGACAAGTGCTTTCCACCACATCCCTTGGAGAGCATGTGGGGATGATCCCCAGCTCATACCCAGTTCTGGCCCCATGAAGGCCCCACAGGCTTACAGAGAAAGCAGGTGGTCTCAACTCAGGCTCTGTCTAAGGCGGGTGTGTAGTAGAGGCAGGGAGGAGGGGCAGAGGGGAAAGCAGGGGGCTGCCAGGCTCTGCAACCCCCAACTCCCTTCATAGCTGTTCCTCCAAAGCCTTGCTCTCAGCCACCTCAACCCAAAGCTCTTCGGAACCTGAGTGAGCATCTTCCACTTTTGGGTTGAAAGCCAGCCCTGCTGAGACCTGCACTTGGGCGAATTTGCCTAGGGTTATTCTCCTTTATCTCCACCTGTTACTGAGCCCACTCTGGGGCTTGTGGCTGCAGGGTGGACCGCCAGGAGTACACTTACATCAGAATGAGTTACTTTTTAAATTTATTTCAGAAATAATACATGTTGGTTGCAAAGAATTTCATAAAGACAGAAAATTCCAAAGATGAAAATAAAGTTTATCTGTTTTTGTATAGCCCAGAAATAACCACTATACAATTTTTGGCTTATCCTTTTATTTTTTATTTAACCTTTATTTATTTATTTATCATTTTGATTTAAATATACGTATATAATCTAAAGACAAATTGGGGTAATATTTATTTTTATTTAAATATACATATATAATTTAAAGACAAAATTGGGATAATAATAATAATAACCTAATAACATAATAACCTTTTATGTTATACCTTTTGACTTATGAACATTTTCGAGTATGATAACTATTTTTATAGCAGCATTTTTAATTGACTGAAAATTATCTAGTACATAGATATAGTAGTTGATTACCCGCTTATTGTGATACATCCAGATTGGTTCCAGTTTTTTGGCTATTGTGATAAATTCCTTTGTGTCTGCATGTTGTTTGGAATTTAGAATTATATTTATCAGGCTATAATTCTTAGAAATAGAAATATGGATAGACCGGTAAAATTTAATTAAATGTGCAAATTCTGCCTTTTAAAAAGTTAGTTCATATGATTTATATATGGAACGACATAATTGTCAGGAACACAGTGCCTTCTCTTTGAGGACCCTTGGTTATATTTTCTCCTGAAAAACTAGTTTTTGTTTGGTGGACACAGAGAATATTGTACGTAATCACATCTCGTCTTCATATTAGTCAGAGAAAGACAAGTATCATATGAGTTCACCTATATGTGGACTCTAACCTAGTTTATAGATTTTAGAGTAGTTTGTGTGCTACACTCACCCTAGGCTTGGCTTCTCTTGCTTTCCTTTCTGCCCAATTTTGTCTTCACTTATTTTTACATGTTTTGATATGGCTATACTATGTGCATCCTTTTAAAATTTTTTATTGAATTTATTGGAGTGACATTGGTTAATAAAATTATATAGGTTTCAGGTGTACATGTCTATAATACATCATCTGTACACTGTATTGTGTATTCACCACCCAAAGTCAAATCTCCTCCCATCGCCATTTATAACCCCTTCACCCTATTCTAGCCCCTTTCTTTCTTTCTAGCCCCACCTCCCTTTCTTTCTGGTAATCACTATATTATTGTCTGTATTTATGAGCTTTGTTTTTTGTTTTCACTTAATCCCTTCACCATTTTCATACAGCCCCCCCCCCTCCAGTCCCCTCCCCTCTGATAGCTGTCAGTCTGTTCTCTGTATCTATGAATCTGTTTCTACTTTGTTTGTTAGTTTATTTTGTTCATTATATTCCACATGTAAGTGAAATCATATGGCACTTGTCTTTCTCTGACTGGCTTATTTCACTTGCATAATATTCTCCAGATCTATTCATGCTGTCGAAAGGGTAAGATTTCCTTTTTTTTTAAATTTTTTTTGACCGAGTAGTATTCTATTGTGTAAATGTATCACAGCCTTTTTATGTACTCATCTACTGATGGGCACTTGGGCTGCTTCCAAATCTTGGCTGTTGTAAATAATGCTGCAATGAACATAGAGGTGCATATATTCTTTCAAATTTGTATTTTGGGTTTCTTCAGATATAGTCTCAGAAGTGGAATCACTGGGTTAAATGGCAGTTCCATTTTTAATTTTTTTTGAGGTTACTCCATACTGTTCTCCACAGTGCCTGCACCAGTCTGCATTCCCACCAGCAGTGCACGAGGGTTCCCTTTTCTCCACATCCTCACCAGCACTTGTTTGTTGATTTACTAATGTTTCCATTCTGAGAGGTGTGAGGTGGTATCGCCTTGTGGTTTTAATTAGCATTTCTCTGATGATTTGTGATGTTGACGATGTTATTTTTCAAAATGATTTTTTGAATGAATTTTAATCCTTTTCATCTGCACTCAAAGCTGTCCGAAAGGGGATTCTTGCATTGGGTGAGAAACTGGACAGTCTGTAAAATGCTTAAGACCCATGCTATCACCCACAGAGAGAATACCATAGCTTATGTTTATTAGGTGCCATCATTACCTCATTTAATCCTTAACGCGCCCTAATAACATGGATACTTTTGTTACCAGGGTCCCTGTTCCAGATGGGGTCGCATAGCTAGTTAGAGGGGGTACCAGACTGGGACTTGGGCCTTCGCTGGTGGCTTGGAATGAAGGCAGGAGTGGAGAAGGGGGAGGGGCGGCGGACAGGCAATGAGCTGGCTGGGCCCTCCACACCTAGTCCCCGGTCCTCCTCAGGTCCCAGGTCCCCTGCAGCCCCTTCTCTCAAGCGGGCCGCGGCGGCCATGCGCCTGGAAGAGGAGCATGTTTCTCTCGCAGGCAGAGCCCGGTTTGTAAACAAACACTGGGGAGCCTCCGCCGCCCACGCAGCAGATGGCTCCTCAGCTGCGGTGCGGGGTCCCTCCCTCTCCACTGAGATGCAGAGCCGCGGGGCAGGTAGCATCGCCCAGTGCCTGAGCCCCAAGGAACACAGTCCCACCCCCTTCTACTCTCTGGAGGCTGGAGAGAGGAAGCGTGAGCCGGGGTGCCTCTGGGGTGGGACTTTTTTAAAGTTTCTGATGGGCATCCATTCATTTAATTACATTAACAATTTATGATATTGAAGGACGGGGAAACTGAGGCACAGAGCCTTAAACAGTCTGCCCTGGATATACAGCTGGTGTACAGCAGAAGCGGGAGTTGAACCCAGACCACTGAGAACCACTACTGTAGCAGGTGTTTCTTACTCCGTATCTAGAAATGGTGGGACGTGAGTGAGATCTGGCTGGATTTGGGGGTTTGGGCCATTCATCCGCTTGCTCTCCTTGGTGCTAGGGGTGACCTCCAGCTCCTGCCTTCATTGAAGGACCTCAGGCAGAGGCACTTTAGGCTCAACTAATGACAGCTTGCTCAGTGTCCCTGAACTTTGGTGGGTTTCTAAGATCATCTATGGAGCCCGTTGACATGACAAAAGCCTGTCCTGCTGGCTCAGTCTCAGGGCAGGGCAGGTGGAGCGCGTTTCCCAGCTCCCACAGGGCTCAGGTGGGAGAACTGCCGGCAAAGCTGACATCAGCCAAAGGCTAACTTTTTGCGGAATTGCCAGACTGTTTCCCAAAGCGGCTGCACCATTTTACATTTTTTAAAACTTATTTATGTTTTTATTAATTTTAGAGAGAGAGGGAAACATTGATGTGAGAGAGAAATATTGATTGGTTGCCTCCTGTATTCACCCTGGGCGGTGATTGAACTCACAATCTTTTTGGTGTACAGGACGATGCTCCAACCAACTGAGCCGCCCGGCCAGGGCCATTTTACATTCTCGTAGGACCTCTTGGAACAGAGCTGCTTACACACCTGGACTGTCACATGAAAGAGAAACCAAATTATATTGTGTTTGAGTCATTGCCTTTGGGGGTGTCTTTGATACAGCAGCTCAACATCACTATAATATACCAGCCCACTGAATCTTCTTACCAGTCATGGGAGTAAAAGGAATAAAGTCAGTATGTTTGGTCTTGTATGAAACCTGCATAATATGGAATGGTCTTGCATTTAGGTGGGAGAATGCCACAATCCATGCATCCATTCGTTTGTTTATTCATCTGTCAAAAAATTTGAACTCTAATGATTTGCCAAACATATTACCTAGAACCCTGCCTTCACTAGACAGCCAGGCACTTAGTAGGAAAGATCTTAGGCATGAAATTCAGGCAAAGCTGGATGGGGTCTGGATTCTGCCTCACTTGCTGAATGAAGGGTCTGGGCCAGTTAGTTCAGCTCTCTGAGCCTCACTTTCCTCATCTCTAAAGGGGAATACTAACACCTACCTTGCAGGGAACTTGTGCTGATTAAGAACTTGTGTGTGAAGTGACTGGCCCGTGGGAGTTGCTAGTAGTGGTTGTTGTTAATAACCCCTCACAGTGTCCTCTGCTGAAGTCCAGCAAGGACGAATGAACAGAACACTGAAGGGGGCTCGGTGGCTTCTCTGGAGCGGGGAGAGGCTTACCTGGTGAGGAGGTGTGGGAAGGGCAGAAGGGGCAAACAGTGCAAAGGCAGAGAAGTCAGGAAGTTCATGGCTTGGTTGGAGAAGAGTTCCGAGCCTTAAGTGGGTAAAAATTGGAGTCTGTGTTCCCAGTTCCCATCTCTGTCCCCCTCTCCAGTCCAGCGTTAGCCTGGCCCTGGGCTGCTGTGGCTTCTGCCTTTGAGCCCACTTCCTCCTCCTCCTCTGGAAGTGTGAAGCTCTGCTCACTCAGATGAAGGCCTTAATCAGAGCTTAAGACCAGCCGAACCCCCAAGGATCTTGTTTGCCTGACCTGATTTTATAAAAATCCAGCCTCCATCTGGGTTTGGGGGTTGTCAGTGCTGCCTTACGCATTAGAGACAAAGGAGTTGGGTTTTTCCATTTGCATGAAAATCAGGAAGAAGAAGATGAAGATGATATTAATACTGTAATAATTTTCTATTGAATATTGGTGGAGCTTCATGGAGGAAGTGGCATTTAAAAGGTGGGCCTTGAAGGGTGAGCAAGGGGAAGACTGAGGATTGGGGGGAGGGGCAGAGGGTCAGGAGGCAGCTGTGGTGTGGGGGTGGGGCTTGAATGCAGAGAGTGATGTCTGAGAGCTTGGGACGAACTCAGCATGTGTTAACAGGGGATTTAGACTTTGGTCTTGATCCTGTGAGTCATTCTCAGCCACTTTCCTCTTCTGAGAAATGATGGACTTGGGTTGGCTGCACTTCCGGACAGTCTGAGATTCCATAAGGGACCCTGGACTACAACAACCAGTTTACCATCTCAAGAAGTCCTGATCCTGTGCTTGAACCCACCTTTGCACCCACCCAGTGACCCAGGGCCATTCCTCCACCTCTTTGAGCCTCTGTTTCTTCTCATAGGTGGTCTCAGGATGACAAGCAGATGTGTGAACTAGCAGGGCTTTACCCCTGGAATGTATGTCTGGGGAACATTTTCTTGGAGGAGTGAGCCCCAGGCCTAGTGAACCAACTCCTTGAGCCAGAGAGCACGTGGTCCCTCAGCTGGGCTCTGTTAACCCGGTCACTTATCTTTGGTGTTCTGATGCTTTGAGATCTGGGGCCTTACTGACCCTGGAGGGACTGCCCCTCCTCCTAAGGCTAGTCAATTCCTGCAGGTAGTAAACCGCTCCTGCCACTGTACTTTTCAGATACAAATCTGCATCCCCAACCACTGCTTTCATTGGGCTCTGACTCTTGGGGCCTCTATTTACCTGCACAGGTCACCCAAGGCCACGTACCAGACAACAGGGGACAGCCCCAGTGTCCCAGAGCCACTGAAGTAACAAGTGACCCCCTGATCCTAAAACCACTTCCCCTGCCTTGCTGGTGTTTTCTACAGATAGAGACTCTCGCCAACAGTTCCCCTTCTCTTTCTGCCTCCTACTGACCCCAGTGCCTCCCTGAATGGCCCCCCATGGCATGGCTTGCCCTCTTCTATTGGGATCTGTGAGCAACAAACTATCTTTTCATCTTTGGTCTGTTGGAAACTCATATTTTTCTATCAATACACTATATTTTAAAACATGGGCCTCCTACAGTGATACTCACATCTGCTGCTTCCAGACCCTCCAAGTAGCAGAGTTCCTTCTCCTCTGCAGTCAGCTGTGGAGAGCCAGGTGTCCTCAGGACCTCCTGGTGTCTGCTCTAGCCATCCCAGCCAGCCTGTACCAATGCAGCCTCATCCAAGAGCGTCCTTTGTCCTGAGGCTAAGTTAGAATGTGCAGTGCCAGGACATCGAAAGTATTAGGTATTTTGATTTAAAACAATTCTGTATATGTTTTATCCATCCATCTATATCTGTGTCTACCTTCAAAATCTGTTAAGCACTGCCTCCATGGTTCAATCAGCTCAGACCAAGCAATTTTAAAGCTGTGTTCTTTCTCTTCATTCATTTAACAAGTGTTGATTGTACATTCGTTGTTTGTAAGGTGCTGCATGTGCTCTGGGCTGTGATTCAGATCCCTGCCTTGTGTCTTCAGGAGCTCACCATTTAGTTGTAGAGGAGGATGTGCATATAATAAAAGATGCTTTAAAAAGTGATTTTAAAGCCCAAGGCCCAGCTGTAGGGCTCAGGAAGAGCTTCATGGAGGAAGTGGCATTTAAAAGGTGGGCCTTGAAGGGTGAGCAAGGGGAAGACTGAGGATTGGGGGGAGGGGCAGAGGGTCAGGAGGCAGCTGTGGTGTGGGGGTGGGGCTTGGATGCAGAAAGTGATGTCTGAGAGCTTGGGCTTACAGTCAGTCCGGGCTGGGTCCTTCCTCCTCGTCACCAACCAGTGCAGGACCAACAGAACTATATGCTGAACAGAACTACAGTGGACTCCAGCTCCCCTCTGCCCAGATTCTGTGCCCTTGGGGATTCATTAAACTTTCTCACACATGTGAAATGAAAATAATAAAAACACCTACCTCGTGGTGCTGTCACGAGATGAACTAAGAATGATTGACATGAGGAAGAGAGAATATTGGACATATGTAACTTTTCATTGTTCATTTATTCATTCATTCATGAAACATGAGGTGTCTGAGCCCCTATTGTGTGCCAGGCCCTGTGCATTTCACAGCAGCGAACAAAAGACAAAATCCCTGCCTTGTTGAGCTTATATTGCAGTGTGGAGGGAGATGGAGAAGATGAGAAATAAGTAAAGTGGATAGTGACTTAGATAATGACCAGGTGACAAAGCAGGGATAGAGGGTACTGGGGATGCCATATAGAGGAACCGATGTTATTATTGTTTATCATTTAGTTTGGGTGGAAAATCGGTTATATGAAGTGGGGAGAGTTGCAGGAAAGTTTTTGTGGACAGTCGGGTCTAGGGGCACCAACAAAGGCTTTGAGCAGCGGTAACCTTGAACTGTGCATCGGGAAGGGGAGGTTGCTGCTCCTGTTCTAGGATTGAGGGCCAGGCAGTGGGGAGACCCTGGCAGTGGGTGAGGACAGAGGAGAATGAGGCAGCTGAGGATGAGGCCTCCGATCTGGGTGGTGGGCACCAAAATGGGACCAAAGCCATCTTGCCTGGGGGTTTCTTGGCATGGCCCAAGCCGGCCTGGGCTTGGAGAAGAGGCAGGGCTGCGTCAAGAGGCGTGGCTGAGGACACAGAAGCTATATCCTCCCTACTCATCAGGGCCTGGGGCCTGGGAAGGTGAGAGAGGCAGGGAGGCTGGAGGGTTGTGAAAAGGGGACTAATATCTCCCTTTCCTAGTGGGAACATAAAGTAGGAGTAATCTTTAAGTTTCCCCCAAATCAACAGCGATATGAACTGTTGCTTTGGCATGGCTGTCTCTGTGGACCGCTGGGGTTCTGGAAGGGTCCTATTTGGGGAACGCTGGGGTCCAACGGTGAGAGGCACTTTTATGAGGTTCTCTGGGTGGAATTGCCTTGGTGGTATAGCCGTACATCTCTAAACCATGTGTCAAGAGCCTTGTTATTTGTAGAGAAACTTCTTCCTGCTCTTAAGCCATTTCCAGGTGAACACGGGGAATGTTTACCCAGCAGTTCTCAGAAGAGCCTTGTGAGCTGCAGCGTCAGGAGCAACTCAGAAGTTTAGCAACATGGAGAATAGAGAAGATCTGGGGAACCGAGGAACTTGTGGGAAATGTACATGACAACAGTGTAAATAAAGAACTTCCCAGTAAATGCATAAATAAGAAGCAGATGGCAAGCTCCTTGGAATAGTAATCAGGTTTGGCTGGTTCTGCCTTCCCCAAGTTTGATGGGAGCAGCAGGACGCCGCCATCTATTTTCAACAGAGGAATCACCTCCATGTATGTTACTGCCTGAGCCACAGAGCAGGGCTCAGTCACGCAGAGAGCTGTGTGTCCGGGGCCGAGGCTCCCATGTCAGAATTGCATCACCGTCCCCTTGTGGGGCACCCATCTGTGGGGGCGCCCATAAGAAAATGCAGAGGTACAATGAATAGTGTTCAGAGAGTGATAAGGGCTGTAGAGACAAAGCAAGGAAAGGGGATAGAGTGTTTCAAATAAGTCTGTTGTTGTTCTTGGACTTGTGGTCTGGCTGGAACACAGTGTCTGGGGGTCTGTGAAGGAAGTAAGGTTTGACCAGTGGTGTGACAAGAACTGTGATCCATGGTCCCCAAGCCAGGACAGGAGTCCGAGAGAGGCTCTCTCGCTGCCCTCACCTTTGCTTTTGTCTCTGTGCAGTGGGCCCATGAAGTTACACCCACCCATAGGCCCATGGTGCTGACTGTCCTGGTAGGTGAGGTTGCTATGAGGCCCTGCGGATCACTTTAGAAAGTCCTAGATGAATCCAAGATGTCCTGCTCCTTCTGTTGCCCTTCAGGGCCAATTTGGGGGAAGTAGAAGCTGACTAGAGCCAAAATGAGGGGTATTTGTCAGACAGAGCTGCCCTGGGATATGGAATTTGGGGGCGCTGGGCCAGACTCCCCAGAGGAGCCGAGCTTGAGGTGGAGGGGATGGAATAGGCACCTGCCTCCTTGCGGGAGCTGAGAAAGGCCTGCTGCTCTCCCTCCCTTGCAGGGAACCCTCCTTCCACAGATGTCCAAGCAAACCCCCTGGATGTGGCCTTTAGCTCCAACAGCCCTTCCCACTGCCCTTCGGCAGTCCCCTTTTCTAGAGGAGAACACAGGACCTGCCCCAGTCCCAGGCCCCTGCCAGCCCACAGGGCCTTTGCATGAATTAGAAAAAGAGCCCTTAAATATATACAATTTTTACTTAAAGAAGAGAAAAGAGACCTTTCCTTGGGTAACTCTTTTAAGTTAGTACAACCTGAACCCTTCTCTGAGGTGGACCAGCCCACAAATGTCTAGGGAACTCTAAGGCCTGGTGGGCAGCAGCCCTGGCAGCCCCTGCCCTCTGACCCTACACACAACGCAGCAATATCACCCACGGTCCACCCCCCACTCCCTTCCCTGCTTCCCACACACTACCAAGGTGAGGCAACTTTTCCATATTGACCTCTTTAAAAAAATATATATATATATTTTTATTGATTTCAGAGAGGGAGAAAGATAAACATCAATGATGAGAGAGAATCATTGATTGGCTGCCTCCTGCATGCCCCACACTGAGGATCGAGCCCAGACAAGTGCCCTGACTGGGAATCGAACCGTGACCTCCTAGTTCATAGGGGCACACTCAACCACTGAGCCATGCCAGCCACATTGTTCTCTTGGTGGAGGTGGGAACGGGGTTTCCTAAGGTGCAGGCAGGAAAGAGAAGGGACGGCAGATCCTGTCCAGAGCAGAGTTGGGACACAGGCTTGCACTGATGCGTGCACCATGTGGATTTGTGTAGCGGGGCTGTCTCCTCTGCTGCTCCAGGACTCAGCCAGGAGACTGGGAACCTCTGTATTGACCACACTCTCTCAGATAAATCGGTACATGTCTATAATGGAAATAGCATCCCTCCACAAGATAGTATGTCCTTGGGCAGTGCACAATCGGAACACCTGTACATGGGTGCCATCTTTGTCCAGGGCACACAGCCTGTGAGTCAGGCTTCACAGACAGGCCTCATGGCTTCTGGTGGTCATCGGTGCAGAGTTAGTGTTAAGATGGGATCACCATGACCTATCTTCCTCCTTTGATCTTGGTCAGCATTCAGTGCCCAGATGTGGTTTGCCTTGGACCAATGGGAAAGGCCATGTTTAGTGGAAGGAGGGGGGTGGGAGCCCCCTCATAGTTCTTTCTTCCTCTTGAAGGAGGAAGGAAGGCAGCTCCAGTCCCTTAAGATGCTGACTTCGTGAGAAGAGATGGATTTATAAGATATCATTGCTGAGTCCCACCCACCTTCAACCATGGCAGCCTGTGTTCTTGGAACTTGCACCCTTTGATTCCCCATCCATTATTTCCACCCTATTTTGTTTATCATATTATCACAACAGAGAGAATTTAAAGAGGAAAAGTGTCCACTGCAGTTCTACCTTTGTAGCACAGTGGCCCCGCATCCTTTCCATCACCGTGTTCCCGTGAGAGTGCGCCCCTGTGCACACAGACTTAAATCCCTGGATTCTAGAGCATGGAAGGGTCTCTAGGGAATATCTACCCCCCTCTCCTGGCTGAGGTGGGCTGGGGTTTGCCTCCCCTCCCCTGGCGAAGGGTGTGTTTGTTGGAGGAAACGAAAAGGGAAAAGGGAAGTTTTGTGCACTGGGGGCGGGGCGGGGGGGGGGGGTGTTTTTATTTTTATCTACAAGGCAGGGCAAGTGAATCTTGGTCCCCATGGGAATGCTCAAGAACAGACTGCTAGGAACAGATTTGATCAATGAAAGCTATTTCCAGACAGAATGAGCCATTGATGAATTCCTGCACTGCCCAGTCCAGTCGGTTGGGGCTCATCAGTTTGTGGGAACAGACCAGAGCCAGGAAGGGGAGCAGGGTGACAGGACCAGGCTGCGGTCCTCCCCCGGAGACGCTGCCTTTGCTGCTCCCTTGCACTGTCTGGGAACGAGGGAAAGATCCCCAGAGCCAGTTTTCTTTCTCATTAGCCCTAGAGTAGTGGTTCTCAACCTTCTGGCCCTTTAAATACAGTTCCTCATGTTGTGACCCCCAACCATAAAATTGTTTTCATTGCTACTTCATAACTGTAATTTTGCTACTGTTATGAATCATAATGTAAATATCTGATACGCAGGATGGTCTTAGGCGACCCCTGTGAAAGGGTCGTTCGACCCCCAAAGTGGTCTCGACCCGCAGGTTGAGAACCGCTGCCCTAGAGGATCAGGTATTGGTCTTTGCCTGTGATGGATGAGTTCACCCAGGCCAGTACGGGAATGGTAACATGGGAGAGGGGTAGGTGTGCAAGGCTGGAGGATGCAGGTTACTGAATGCAGAGACTTCAGAAATAAAGTGAACCTTATCCCCCAACCTTTGCCCCCCCACTTTATTCATAGCTGAAGAATGAGGCCTGGAGGAGGAAGTGATTTGTGCAAGATGACACGCCGCGCCCATCTCAGGTGCACAGTGTGACAGGTGCAGGCAAGCTCGGCATCTGCCCCCTCGAAGCTCTCTCTCACCTGTGACTTAACAGCCCCTTCACCCCGTGACCAAGAGCTCCGAGTCTAGACCACAAGGAGTGTCCAAAATTGGCTCCAGGGGAGACTCCCTGTGGTCGGAGTATGATAATTCAATGTGTTTGAGCTGAGCCCTGGGGATGGTAACTGAGAAGGCGCCTGGTGCCGAGGGCAGGTAACTTGCAGAAGGCCAGCCAGTGGTTCCCTCACAGCAGGTGAAATTGCAGAGTCCAGGTCCTCCTGGAAGTTCTGATTCGGAAGGTGGGGGAGCTCTACTCTGAGAAATTAAGCAGGTTGTCCCAGCAGCTCTGGGCGAGGCTGGCAGGTCTCCGGGTGCAGGAGGGGTGCTGAGTGAGATGATGTGCAGGGCAGGGCTTGCTGCCCGAGGATACACACACATGCATGCGCAGGCATGCACATGTAAACACTGCACACACACACACACACACACACATACACACACATACACACACACATGTGCATCGTTGCTGCTAGAGGTAATGTTAACACAGTTGTTTCCAAGGGCTTTTAACTGGGCATTTTTAGTCAGATGGCTTTACTGTCTGAGTGGTTGGATTCCTGCTGACCTCACCCCCTCCCTTTGACTTCCAGGCTTTCTCCCATCTCCCTCCACCTTCTGTCCCTCTTTCTACTTTTGTCTGAGGCACTGGGTCCCACACCTGTTTATCTCTTGATTTGCCTGTTTGGGGGACAAAGCATGTGTCACTGGATATGTGGACATGGCTTTGTCTCATTCAGCCAGTGCAGGGAGGGGAGCAAGTGAGTGGAAAGGGTGGTGGTGTGTGAAAGGGAGTGGGAGAGGAGAGTGAGCCCGTGGGTCCTCGGCTGGGACCCAGTGGCCTTCCTGAAGTGACTGTAGAATGGAAAAGGCAGGCAGCAGACATAAATCAAAACCTTGGATCTGCTACTGCAGAGCTGTGTGTCTCTGGGCTAGTTATATAACCTCTCTGAGTATTTGTAAAATGGGGATCACTGTCCTCCCTGAGTTGTTGTGATTAAATAGGTTGAGTATGGTGGAGCTGGCCATAAATTACAAACCCGGGCTGGAGACAGGCACAGAGCATCCCACCGCAGGCTTCCCTGGCTGAGGGCACTGGGGCTTCTATGATGGCTCATAGACTCCCTTGTCTTTTTCTCATCGTTCAGGGCTTGGAGAGACCAACTGACTCACTCTAGCCAGGACTTCGATGTGGCCGCTACGATTGCTGAGATCAGCCATAAACTCAACATGAGCCAATGGTTGGTTGTGAGCCTGAAATGATACCATTTCTCTGTTGCTGATGCTGCACTCTTTCCCCTCTCTGTACCTGGCATGTTTTTCTGTGCTACTCAGGCCAGCGTAATTGAATCCGTCCTGAACAGGCCTCTATTACAGATCTATGGAACAGATGCTGCACGTCATGCCAGCCACTGCAGCCCAGCCTCAGGAGCAGGGTGGGAAAGTAATCCCGGCATTCCTTTGCAAATATTTACATTCTGCAAGTAGAAATCCAGAGGGACAGAACATATTGCTCAAGGTCACATAGCAACTACTAGCAAACATCTGATATCTTGATTTTTAAAGCAAGGGGCCCAGGGAAGGCAACACATGCTGTACAGTCATGCCTCACTTAATGATGGGGATATGTTCTGAGAAATGCACCATTAGGGGATTTCATTGTTGTGAGAACATCAGCGTGTACTTATACAACCTAGATATATAGCCTACTGCACACCGGGGTTGTATGGGATAGCCTGTTGCTCCTAAGGTACAAGCCTGTATAGCATGGTACTGTACTGAATACTGTAGGCAATTGTAACACAATGGTAAGTATTTGTATATTGAAACATCTAAACACAGCAAAGATACATTAAAAATGTGGCATAAAAGATAAAACATGGTGCACTTGTATAGCGCACTTACTGTGAGTGGAGCTTGCAGACCTAGAAGTGGCTCTGGGTGAGTCAGTGAGCGATGAAAGAAAGCTAAGGCCTAGGACATCACTGTACACCACTGTAGACTTTATAAATACTGTACACATAGGTTATGCTAAATGTATGAAGACATTCTCTTTCTTCAGTAATAAATTAACCGTAGATCACTGTCACTTTTTTTTTTTACTTTACTGTATAAACTTTTAATCTTTTAACTTTTTGATTCTTTGGTAATAATACTTAAAACACAAACACATTGTACAACCACACAAAAATATTTTATATCCTTATTCTAGAAAACATTTTCTATTTTAATTTTTGTTTTTACTTTTTAAACTTTTTTATTACAGACAAAGGCACACATACGAGCCCAGGCCTCCACAGGGTCAGGATCATCAGTATCACTGTCTTCCACCTCCTCGTCTTATCCCACTGGCAGGTCTTCATGGGTAGAAACACACAGGGAGCTGTCATTGCCTATGAGAACAATTCTTCTGAAACACCTAAAGGACCTGCCTGGGCTCTTTTTATCTCTCTCTCTCTCTCTCTCTCTCTCTCTCCATCCATCCATCCATCCATCCATCCATCTATCTATCTATGAGAGAGGGAAACATCGGTTGCCTCCTGCACGCGCTCAGACCAGGAATTGAACCCCACGACCTTTCGGTTAAGAAAGATGCTCCAACCAACTGAGCCACCCAGCCAGGGATGCCTGAGGTTCTTCTTGAGGAGGTGACCCTCTTTTCAGAAATAGGCCCATGGTGGTTTGCTTGGTTTCTTCCTTCCTTTCCTCCCTCCCTCCCTCCCTCCCTCCCTTCCTTCCTTCCTTCCTTCCTTCCTTCCTTCCTTCCTTCCTTCCTTCCTTCCTCTCTCTCTCTCTCTCTCTTTCACTCATTCTTTCTTTCTATCACAGATTTGCTTATAAGCAGATAATGCACCATGAATGTTCCTCTGTTCATGAAAACCTTGTAGAGTTGAGGTCCATGTTTTCAAACTTTTTAAGGAGTTTGCAAAAGCTTCTGCTGAAGCTTTCACTGTGAATTTTCTTGGGGGCTTCTCCTTTTCCTCTCCTGCAGTTGCCTTTTCTCTTGCCTCTTCAGCTATGTGTTCTTGTCCCAGTCCCAACAATTCCTCATTACTTAATTCCTAAGGAATCACCTCTAGGAGCTCCTCTGTGTCACCCTTATCCATGCCAGGTTGAAGTTGGTTGCTGTCTCAACCACAGCCTTGTTGATTTTTGCAATCTTTGTGCACAACTTTACGATAGCTATGACATCACTAGGCAAGAGGAATTTTTGAGCTCCATTATAATTTTATGGGGCCACCATGGTATATGTGCTCTGTGGTTGGCTGAAAAGTTTTTATGTAGAGCATGATTATAGTTCCTATTTGGCGATGGTAAACTGAGGCATAGAAGGGAATGCTCTTTCAGCCACTCTGCAAGGCACACAGGCAAGAGGACACTGTTTCTGTGCTTGCCTTGAGTTGGCTCTGTCCCTCCCCCCCCCCCCCCCCCCCCCCATGATTCTTGAAGGATTTAAAAAGGTAAATAGGAAAAGGTGGTAGAAAAATCTGTCCATCAGATTTGGGTAACATTTTGTTTTTCTTATATCTCATTCCTTACTAGAAGAAGGTACCCTTTTGGTTTTATCAGCTGGTGTCTCCCTTGGAGCTGCCCTCAGGAGCCCCTGGGGGAGGTGGGAACACCTGGCAAGCTTTGCAGTTCTGTCCCGAAGAGGTGGGTGTGATTGCCAAGGCCACTCTGCTGCCTGTTGTTCAGCCTCCTCCTCTGGGGTGTCCCAGTAAAGAATCAGCACTGGCGGCGTTGGCTGCTCCAGCTGGACCTGCAAGGTTTGGGTCTTCGGGCCATTCTGTTTCCTGGGCGTGGAGCCACCCCTGGTCAGTGCCAGCCACAGCCCCTGCAGAGAGGCCCAGGGAGCAGCAGCCTGCCCTGAGTCCAGGCTGGGTTCTTAGCATCTGCTTCCACTTTAGGCATTGCTCTCTCTGCAAATAGCATAACACCCAGCACCAGCCTGAAAAGAGCTCTGAGCCCTTCTGCCTGATACTGTCCTGAGAAAAGGGGGAAGAGAAAGAGGTTTTAGCTGCTCATCAAATAAAGTGAGGCAGCGGGAGATGCCAAGAGAAGATGGCATGAAGCCACCTGGCCCATTCCAGCCAAGAGGACCCCAGCTAAGCTGCCCCACAGCAAGCCGGTGAACAGGGTACCCCTTCCCACAGAGGGCTTCTGAGCTCCCCAAATCCCAGAGTCATTTACTCTCCCCAGGAAAGTTTCTTGCTGCCCAAGCTGGCCACTTTTGCAGGGTGACCTCCTAATGCCGTCCGGGGCAGCAGTCACAAGGATCTGGTCCTGACTCATCCCCAGCAGACTCCCTGTTGATCTCATTGATAAAAACCTGCCGCCACTGCCGCCACTGTGCACCTGGGCAGCCAGCCAAGCCCAGCTTCATTCACTGATAGGCGGCAGGGCTGTGGGGAGTCGGGTAGGGAAATGCAGGGGGATGAGGCCAGGGAGGAACAGAGGCCTGAGATCTGGTCCAGACTAAGTGGAACCATGAGCACCATCCAGCGGTTGGCCACCTGGACAGAGAGAAACCCAAGTCCTGAAGGCCATAGGCCTGCTAGAAGATCCAAAGGTAACTCAGCCACGGAACTCACCCTCTGTGATTCCCTTCCTGCAGAAGGCCTGTGGGGACCAATTGGATCAGTTCTTCTCAAACCTTGGGGCACATCAGAATTCCCTGGGGTGCTTTAAAACATACAGATTTCCACATTCCACCTAGAAAATCCGACTTAAGAGTTGGCCCCAGAAATCTGTATTTTTAGCCCATTTGCCAGGTGTTTCTTGGGGCCCACCAGTCATGGCCAGGCCCTGCTCCCCTCCCGGTGCCAAGACAGGACTCAAATTGAAGCCGAGCCCGAAAGCTACAAGGCTTGACAGCTGCTCATTGGGATAACACATTAGGGACCTAAGGATTGCTTCTGTTTAAATCTCCAATCATCTCACGGCTATAGTAGGACAAATGCAGACCACACCCGGCATGGGCATGTTGGGCTCTTGTCACTGCCTGTCACTTACAGGCATGTCTCAGAAATACTGTGGTGCAGTTCCAGATCCCTGCAATAAAGCGAACATCGCAATAGAGTGAATCACGAGTGTTTTGGTTTCCCTGCGCATATGCTTACACTGTACTGTAGTCCATTAAGTGTGCAATAGCATTGTGTCTAAGAAACTATGGGTCTCTATGGCAGTTACTACACTTCAGGCTTCTTCCTGCCTAAGTCTCCCTGGCCCTCACTGGCTCCAGCTGGGCTCTGGGCCCTCCCTGAACTGGTCACTGTGGCCAGGGCAATGAGAGCTCCGAGTGGCAAAGTGAGTGACCAGATGTGAGTGACCTGCCTCCTGGAACAGAGAGTGGAGTGTGAGTGGAGAGTTGAGGGGTTTGGGAGGCTTCCCCAGTGGAAAAGGGGTGAACATAACCAGGTAGCCAGAGTAACAGAAGCCCACCTACCGCCCTCTGGCCAAACTAAACAAAATTAATTATTTCTCCAAAAATCCCTGAAGGACGGAAACCAGTAAATTTACTAAATGACTAGAATTACTTCTCTGAGTCCCTGAAGTATACTCCTCCCTTCTGCCCTCAATTTATTAGTGTCCTCCTGCATCACAAATGCTTCCTGCTCTTTGGTTTAATTATATTTAAAATACCCGCGTGACCTTGGGTGAACCCCCTGACATCATGGGGATTCAAATCTTTTATCTATAAAATGAGAGGATTGGCCTAAGGTATTAATATTCTCACATTTTTTAAAACAGAGGCATATTTTTTCTCTCAAATGAATTCCTATACGAAGTCCCAAAGTAATGTTGTTCATATAAAAAAGAGTCCTGTAAGTTAAAACTTAGAATATTCACTTTTTATTAAACCAGTAAGTGAAAAAAAAATAGGTCCATTCTGACAATACACAGATTTGAAATCAGGGATTCTAGTTAATATACATCAGTCTTGGCACTCAATTATTTCCATTTTTGCCTGTGTGTATAACATAGCATTAAGAAAATTCTGACCAGCTCAAATAGATAGTTGTAAATGGTAGGAGTTTTCTAACAGCTCTACTTATACTTGCTGAGCAGTTTCCTCTGGAGTGAGACAGAGCCAGAAACTCGACAGAGGAGGATTGGATAATTTTTGTTTCATCGTAGAATCACTATACAACATTCTTCCCGCAGCATAAATATGAATGGGGTAATAACAAGTACAAAACGCTGCAAAAGGCACCAGCATTCTCTGGGCGCTGATGAGAGCGGGTGGGTTGAGCATTTTCTGTGGTGGCACAGCTGGCTTTCAGACCAAGTCTGGAGGTGTCTGAAGCATCTGCGTGCCTGGCATTCCCTGAGCACAGCAGCCGGGAGGGTCCTAGCGTGCAGGCGCCTGCGTGGGGCAGGCTTGACGTGCACACCTCTGTGCTCACAGACCTCTACATAGCCTCAGCCATCTCCCAGGGAGTTCAAATGTGAGAGGCGCCAGGGGCGGCCCGGCACACATGTGACGTACTAGTAGCTGGTGGCCCAAGTTCATGGCATTGGTCAATGGCCTCATAGAGTCACTACGTATCAAAGTTTGGTACCTAACTTTAGAGAGCGAGGAACAGTTTTTATTGTGCTTGAAAAACATAGTTATGTCAATGAAACTTGGCTCCCATTTCTGTTGAATCCCCCAACCAAAGATCCCCCCAAATCTTGAGAGCAATGTTTCTCAGATTTTAGTGTTCGTCAGGGTTGGTGTACCAAATTCTCAAAATTTAGTGCACAGTCACCTGGAAGGTTTGTTAAAATACAGATTCCTGGCCCCCCCCCTCCCCTCCCGCCCGCCCCCCCCCCCCCCCCCCGAGATTCTGCCTCAGCAGGTTTGGGGTGGAGCTTGAGAATTGGCATTCCTAACAAACTCCCAGGTGGCACTGACCCTGCTGGTCTACCCTGAGTAGTGAGATTCAAGTTCAACAGCTTGAAAAGGACTTGGTCAGATCTCTGTGGAGAGATTCTTCCTTTAAACTCCCATGATTCGCTGAGGCTGGGCAGAGAGTGTATCGCTCTCGGTCCCCTCCTCTCATCTGGACTATGTGACCACCCAGGAGATGGGACTAGAAACTTGCTGAGAATCCTATAGGCTCTGAAACACCCTTCTCTCTACTGGTAAGGAAGAGACTTTCACAGGTGACTTCTAATCAGACACAGAGGAACCCTGGACGTAGGGTGAGACCTGCCTTTTTCCTTGCTGCTGTGAGCTGTGGCACTTTGAGGAAACCACTGACCTCCCTGTCCTCAGTTTCCCCATCTGCAACATTAGCTCATTACTCTCCTCCCGCCTCCGCCACGGGATGCCGGGTCTGACAGTGTTTTGTAAATGACCCACCACCCTCTGCACACATGTAAGGAGCTGTTACTATCAATACCTGTGAAATCCTTATTAGTGCTATTTCTGGGCATAACCGGGCATTTCAGGCCTTTGCATTCTTCATCAAGATCCCCAGAATACAGCTGGGGTTCTGGAAGTTTAGCTGTAGACCAGCACCTGCTCTCAGGCCTCTGGGGTTCCTCTCCAGTCCACCCTTTGTGTGGATGGTCTGAGCCCAGCTCACACCTTTCCCTTAGGAGGTTGACCAGCCTTTTTGGGTGCAGAGATTTGGCCTTGAGCCTCCATCTCTGCTGGGGCCACATACTTTGCTCAGAGCCTGAGGCAAAGAGCCCTGCCAGTGTTTGATCTCCGGGCTCCTGTGTGGCTGATGGAGGGCCTGAGCTGTCACAACACGGAAAGAGGATGTGATGATGCTGCTGATGCTGGTGGTGACGCCGATGGTGCGAGCTGGAAATTGGGTGCTACGTCATCGTTGTCATCATCATCATCATCATCTGAGCAGCCACCAGATGGCTTGTACCTATGCTGGGCTGGGCACTGGGCCGGGTTGTCCATACTTTGGCTCTCAACCTCAGGGCAGCTCCCTAAGGTAAGTCATCATCTCCATTTTACAGATGAGACTGGGGCTCAGAGAGAATCTGTTACTGGCCCAAGGTCACACTGCTACTAAATGTGTATGGATCTGAAACGCTGATGCTACCACCTCCTTCTCCCACACCGCCTCTCAGGGTTTGGCCAGCACATGTGCAACATACCCCAGGAGAAGCCTGTCTTACTGATTATTGCATGGGAACAGTCAAGGTGGGGCTGTATGTACAGGGATGGGCATGCTGGGTCAGGAGAGAGCACAGAGCAGCCCTGGTCACTAAATGTCACATTCAACCTGTCACCTCTGTCCCCATCAAAGGCAGGAGGAAGGTGGGACAGGCCCAAGCAGTTTGCAACCATCCCATCTGGGGCCTCCCTGGATGCTGGTACCTTTAGGGGCCTGAGCTCAGAGCCAGGGTCATCTTCCATTCTCTCCAGTTTTAAACTGTTGTCAGCTGACCTTCCTAGAAAGCCACGCATGGCTCCCTGTTGCCTATAAGATAGAAGCCCAGCTGCTCAGCTCAGTGTCAGACCCGTATTCTCTGGCTCCCAGGACTTGAGCCTCTTGGGGCCCCATCCCACCTGGAGCTCTAGACAAAAGGAGCTTCCTCCTGTTTTCCATAAATGTCCTCAATGTCTTGCCTTTGTGCCTTTGCTCATGCTGTTCTCTCTGCCTGCAATATCCATCACTTTATTTTGTTTAGCAACTTCTGCTGGTCCTGCAAAGCTCCGTTCAAGTTCCTTTCCTCTAAGCTGTTTTCCTTCACCTTTGAGATCCTCCATGCCCCCGCCTTCCCCACCCATTCAGCCTCTTCCATCTAAACTCCCACAGCCCATCCTCGTTCCCCTTGCCTGGCAGTCACCCCTGCCCCATTCTCTTCTGTTTTCCCCTACCCAAGCTGTGTGCTCGCTGAAGGCAGGCTTTTGGTCTGATTTAGATTTGGCTTTGGACAATGCTCTGCAGACAATTGGCACCCAACACATCAGTGTTGAATAAATGACAGGGTGTAGCACACTGCTTTTGGAATTTGAGAGTCTGGGTCTAATCCTGGTTCTGTCATCCTGGCCAGCTGGCTTGTTTCTCTCTAGGCCTCAGTTCCCTCTTTTGTAAAATGAGGGAGTTGGACTCCATGGGTGGTTTTCCACCTCTAGTGTACCTGAGACCTACTCAGGAAGCTTGTTTAAAATGTATATTCCCAGGCCCCTTCCCGAGAGTCACAATCCGAAGTTCTAGGGCGAGCTTGGGTATCTGCACAATTCACGCATCCCCAGAGAGCTTTCTGGTGCCGGTGGTTCTCAAGACTACTCTTTGAGTGACTCTGGTCCAAGTAGACTTTGAGGCAGGTCCTGTCTGAGTCTGAGAGGCTGGTAGAACTGTGAGGGGAAGAAGGGGCTGTGGAGTGGTGGCCACAGTGGGTAAGGCAAGAGACATAGTCATCATCCCTACCATCATCATCACCACCATCATCATCATCATCACCATCATTACCATCACCATCAGCATCGCCATCAAAGCCATCACCACTCCTCGGTGCTCACTAGGGGCCAGGGCTTGTGGGTATTACCTCCTTCAATCTTCCCAAAAGCCTTGTGATTTGGACCCCAGGAGTAGAGTACAGGAGGCAGGGCTCAGAGGGATGCCCGGCTGTGCCCTGGAGCAGACCCTGGGGAGTCCAGTGTGCGATGGCCCCAGGTCCCAGGCCATCCTGCTGTTGGAGTGGGCCCGTGCCTTCTCTCTGAGCCTGGAGAGAGCAAATAGGGTACTTCCCCTTCAAATCCATTCCTTTACCCACTGCATCACTATTACAGGCCTCCTTCGTACCAGATGCCAGGTTTGAATTTGATCCAGACCAACTTTTTTTTTTCCATTTTCATAAAACAAAGATTTTATTTTTCCTTTCCCCAGCCCCTTCCTCCCCAAAATAAACTCCTGGGAAAATAGCATGTGGAGCTGAGCCTCGGGCCAATTTGTGTCTTTGTGCGCAGCATGCACACTCCATCTTTCACACCACAAACAGCTTTGCTCTGAAAAAATATGTTTTCCCTCCGCAAAACTGCCATTTTAGGGCAACACATAGAAAGAGACTATTTTACTCTTTCTTCCCCAGGAAAACCCCACCAAGATGTTGTTTTCCTTTGCTTTTTCTGGAGGGGAGATATTTTTTGACAGCTTTCGTCGCTAATCTGGCTCTCAGCCCTACGTCTGGTGCCAACTTGTAAAGGAAGCAAAGGAAAAACTAGATGAGCAAAGGCAAAATTCTCATAGAGGGGCACCAGAACCCCAGAATTCAGGAGTTTTCAGGGACCTTGTGGTAAGCCCAGTCTCCCGACGCCCTGAGAATCCCCGGTGAGGAGCCCAGGATGGGGACACAGCTATGGCGGGCCATGGATGCCTGCTGGGGGTCCTGATTTACACCCATTCAGCAAACATTCCACCAAACTTTCTTCAAAATATATTTTTATTGATTTTTAGAGAGAGAGGGAGTGAGAGAAACATCGATATGAGAGCAGAACAGAGATATCAATGGGCTGGCTGCCTCCGAACACCCCTTACCAGGGTTTGAGCCCGCAACCTGGTCCTGTGCCCTGACTGAGAGTCAAACTAGCAACCTTTTGGAGCACAGGACGAAGCCCAACCAACTGAGCCACACCAGCCAGGGCCAGACTTTCTTTTTTAGGCTGGAGATGGGCAGGGTGTTGGGATTACAAAAACAAATCAGTCATGGACTCTCCCTCCATACTCTCATCTCAGACAGTGGAAATTTGTCTATGAATTTATCGTAACACTGAGTAGAAGGTGAGATGTACAGGAAGCATGACTCAAGTCTTAGCTTCATTTGAAGTTTGTGTTAGCCAGGGGAGTTAGGGAGGTGTGGAGTAAGAGGTGGCACTGGAGCTGAGTCCAAACTTTCCAGAGAGGTTCTCTCCAGTACATTGAGATCAGCCCCCATGGGACTGGCCCCCACTTGCCCTCCTTCTTCTTTCTGGCCCAGCTCAGAGTCGACGCCCACTTCTGTGTGGGACAGCCCTTTGGGTACTGAGAAACAGCTACTGAGAATCCCCATGTCTCTGCTTTTCTGGGCTTATTTCCTGGACCCTGATGCCTCACGGTTCTGTTCTCATGGCCGTCTCCACGGGTGGGAGTGAAGTGGAGTGGTCCTTTCTACTCTGTAGCCAACTTCCCAAGCCAGGAGCCCCTGTGGCCTATGCTTGTTTGTGCAGCACGAGGGTTCGTGCTCTGGGCAGTCTGGAAGCACTGATCCCATGGGGTTGATGTTATCAGGGCAATTGTCCTGGCATGGCTGGACTTGGGACCATCCAGAAGGCCTGTCGGCATCCAGATGGAACAGGAGGAGTGGTGAGGACATTCTGGGCCAGGGTACACTCAGCGGTGGAAATGAGCCCAGTTTGGGCAGGCACGAGAGAGGGAGATGGCTGGGCTGGAGCAGAGATCTATGCAGAGTGAGCTGGGAGGGGACAGGGTAGGACCCAGATTACTGCAGACTGTGAATACTAGAATAAAGAGTGGACCTAACCCAATGAGCACTTGGGAGCCATAGAAGGTTGTGGAGTGATGTGTATGATTTGGGTATAATTTTTATTGCAGATTTGTGTATAGGGGAGACACCAGGCACAGGGGTGATTTCCAGGTGAATAAGGTAGGTCCTGGCTCTTCAGGAGCTTACAACTGAGTAAGATGAAGAGATGTACAGGGGTCCTCCCAGCCCAGAGGTCACTTCCCAAGGGCTCAAATCCTACCACTTCCACCTACCAGCACTGCAGCCTCAGGCAAGCCCCTAAACATCAGAGCCTCAGTTTCCACATGTAAATAGGGATAATGATAGTACCCATAGGGTTGCTATAAGGATCAATGGGATGATACACTGGAAGAGCTTTGCCTAGTGCCCAGCTTGTATTAAGTGCTTGCCATTCACATAACTATTATTAAGGAGCAAGGGTACATACACTGAGTTGCTAAATGCTACCTGCAGGAGAGCCAGTGCGATTGGATAGCTGGGGTCTGGGCTCAATAAGCAAATAGCACGCAGGTGGAGTTCCTGAAAACATGAGTAACGTGGTGTGTCAGCTCATCCAAGTACTATGGTCGCTCACCCATTGCTGGTGAAATGCAAAATGGTGCAACCACTTTGAAGGACAGTTTGGCATTTTCTTACAAAACTAAAGCATACTCTCACCATATGATCCAGCAACTGTGTTCCTTGATATTTACCCAAATAAATTAAAAACTTATGTTCACACAAAATCCTGCACATGGATGTTTATAGCAGCTTTATTCATAATTGCTAAAACTTGGAAGCAGCCGTGATGTCCCTCAGTAGGTGAATGGATGCATAAACTGTATTACATCCAGACAATGGAATATTATTCAGCAATAAAAAGAAATGAGCTAGCAAGCCACAAAAAGACATGGAGGAACTTTAGATGAATATTACTAGGTGAAAGAAGCCAGTCTGAAAAGGCTACATACAGGGTGGGGCAAAAGTAGGTTTACAGTTGTTTGCATGGATAATCTACACTAATAAAAGAGAAAGATGCAAATTGACCATACCTTCTTGATGCCCACCAGCCAATCAGGAGTGAGTATGCAAATTAACCCAACAAAGATGGTGGGTTAATTTGCATGCACAGGCACTGAGCGGCCAGGGGCGTTCCACACCACCCCAGCCACTCTGGGCCTCTGGGCAGTGTGGGAAGGCAGAAAGGCGGCTCCAGGCTGGAGCGAAGGCAGTGCCAGCAGCAGGGGAAGGAAGGCCCATTGCATGAATCTTAGTGCATCGGGCCTCTAGTACTATAATAATTAATAAATACCAATACAAGAATAAACTGTGTTTCAAGTACTTACGACTGTACACCTACTTTTGCTGCACCCTATATTATTTGATTCTAACTAAATGACATTCTGGAAAGGTAAAACTATGGAGACAATAGAAAGGTCAGAGGTTAGGGGGAGTGAGGGATGAAAAGGTGGGGCACAGAGGATGTTTAGGGCAGTGAAGCTATTCTGTATGATACTGTAATGGTGGGTGCATGTCATTGTACATTTGTCCAAACCCATAGGACACACAACACCTAGGGAATGCCAATGTAAACTGTGGCCTCTGGGTGATAATGATGGATCAGTGTAGGGCCACCCATTGTAACAAATGTAGCTCTCTGATGGGGGTGTTGATAGTGGGGGAGGCTGTGTGTGTGGTTGGGGGTTGGGGGAGACGTGGAGTATATGGGAACTCCCTGTACCTTCCACTTAGTTTTGTAGGAAACCTAAAACTACTCCACAAAATAAAGTCTGTTATTTTAAAAAAGTAATGTGGCTACACAGAAGCCCAGTCCTCATTTCAAATAGTGAATTGACTGAGCAATCATTTGTGTATTGACTGTTCAGGGGCTGCAGCACTGGGCATAGGACATGCAGGGAGGAGGAAATGCCTCTGCTCCCAGGAGCTGCTCCCATCATGCATATGCCAGACACTCAGGGGCTGCCATAGGGGGAGCAGCAGGCCATTCGAGGTGGGGACTCCCAGCCCAGCCTCAGGAGCTGTAACTGGGGGCCTGGATGGGGGGGTTATTTTGAGGATGCGGGATATAATGGTGACTGTCCCCACTTGAAAGCTGAGCACATATTCTCCTCTGTTCTTACTACACAACGTCAGGGAGGTGTGAGCTCCATGTTACAGGTGAGGAAGCAGATGAGACCTTGAACCACGAACACAGATGAGTTGCTAATGTGCTGTGACCGGGGTCAGTTCACACTTCTCTGAGCCTTAGCTTATCTTTAAAATGGGGCTCATGCCTATTTTGTAGAATTGTGCTGGGAATTAAATGATAAAGTGGATATGAATGCTCTAGATTCATGCTGGCCAATAGAAATGTAACGTGGGCCACAAATGCCAGCCACTTTGGGAATTTTACATTTTCTAATAGCCACATTCAAAAACATACAAAGGCCCTGGCCAGGTAGCTCAGTTGGTTAGAGTATCATCCTGATACTTCAAGGTTGCGGGTTTGACCCTGGATCAAGGCATATACAAGTATCAACCAATGAATGCATAAATAATTAGAACAACAACTCCATATTTCTCTCTCTTAAATCAATAAATAAAAAATTTAAAAAAACAAAAACATAAAAAGAAGTAGGCAAAATTAATTTTAATAACATACAGGGTTAGGCAAAAGTAGGTTTACAGTTGTTCATATGGAAAAAGACATGCAGGTTATGATTATTACGATAGCTTTATTAACCCAAAACGATGTTACAATTGCTTGGCCAGAGTGGCTCAGTTGGTTAAGCATCGTCCCATGAACCCAAAGATCACCAGTTCGATTCCTGGTCAGGGCACATGCCTGGGTTGTGGGCTCTATCCCCAGTATGGGGCAACCAGAAGCCAACTGATCAGTGATTCTCTTTCACCATTGATGTCTTTCTCCCTCTTTCTTCCTTTCGGAAATTAATAAAAATATATATTAAAAGAAAAAAAGCATGACACAGTAAACCTACTTTTTGCTCACCCCTGAATATATAATGTTTTAGCCCAATACATATATAAATATTATCATTTAAACATATAATCAATATAACATGTATTCATGAGATGTTTACATTTTTGTACTAAGACTTTGATATCTGGTGTGGTTAACACAGCACACCTCATTTCAGACCAGCCACGTTCGCAGTGCTCACTAGCCACGTGTGGCCAGACGCTGCCGTAGTGGAGAGAGCAGCTGGTTTATAAATATAGGCAGTTTCTACTTCTCCCTCTACAAGTGGGAATAACGATATCACACCCCAGAGCTTCACTAATTACTCATCCGGTCACACTCTATCTAGCGTGTATTAGTATTATTAGATCAAGAGCTTTATTTCATGCGCCACGATTGTATATTCATAAATTCTAACCCATGAATTCGAGAGTTTGCAATCACAGGCTCATGCAAACACGGGAATTAGTCTTTTGTTCCCCAAGCAATGTGTGTTCACCTCTTTCAGAGCACTTACCAGCCTGGCATGCGTTTGGATTAGTTGCGTGAATCTCTGTCTCCCCCAGTGCTGCCCTGACTCTAAGTTCTCGGAAGGAAAAGGTGTGTCTCCAGCATTCTTCTATCCCCCACCAACGCCCCCTTGCACCCCAAGCGTCTAGCTCCGAGCTGGCCCTAGCAGGTATCCAATAGGCGTTTTATGAATAGGCTCCATCAAGCAAAGTATCGGTCCCTCTTAGAAGAGAAGCATATTATAAAGAAAAGGCTCTAAAGTCAGATTATGTAAAAACGTGTTGAAAGGCAGCAGGGACATCAAATGTAGCCACTGAATTGAAGTTTTTATTCCAGCGGACGTGAATCTGGCTGAGGTGAGCGCAGGGTTCCGGCACACGGGTGTGTGTTTAGGAGATGAGGCCGGAACAAAAGTGTCTGGAAATTTGTCACAGGCATTTGAACTTCTGATGAAATAAATTCTGTCTCATCCCCGCGTGACACATTCCGATCAGCTCAAGGGCCTCCTGAGGGTGGGGGGGTGGGGGATGGGAGCACCTTATTCTCCCTGTTTATGTCAGAGCCCCCATCCTGGGGAGATCTCACCCCTGACCCCTCCTGCAGGCTTTGGATCCACAGGGACTCAGAGACAACCACTCTGGAGAGTAGGCTTTCAGCAGCTTAGTGGTGACCATGTGACCAGGCCATTCACAGTTGCTACCTCAACCCAGGACATGCCTGCAGCTCTGGGAATGAGGACAGTTCATTTCTGGGTGTTCCCAGGGCTCACAGCTTCCACCCCTTTGTAGCCATCTACTCATCTGTACTGTCTCTTTAAGAGGCATCGATTCTAGACTGCTGCACCATGGGGCCAGGAGAGAAGGCACCTTTCAGCAGGTGATGGAAGTGGGGAGCACCTGAAGGAAGTCTGTTGATTTGGCCTCGTGGACAGAGATGTGATAGTGCTGGCGTGGGAGTGGATAAAGTCGTTGAGCCATCAAGGCATGAGGCAGAAGCCGAGGCCAGCCACATCCGTGCCAGGGAGCAATATTTGAATTCATTAATAGCAATGATGAAAACTCATGCTACAGCTTATCGAACACTTATTATCTGCCAGACACTTTACTAAGCGTTTCACCTGGATGGATCGCTTTCTTTAATTCTTGGTGCACCCCTCCAACATGGGTCCCTATTTCATTGATGAGGATACAGACTCAGAGGTTGGGTAACTTGTCCCAGGTCACTCAGGTGGGCAGAGGCTGCTGGGGCAGGGGCACAATAGGCGTCAACAACCCAAAGTCATGAAATCAGAAAAGACGTAAACATTTGGATGGAGAATCTCACACACACACACACACACACACACACACACACACACACCTTAACACGCATGCTGTCGGCAACAAGGCAAATATAACTTATTATCATTTCATTTAAAACTACGGGAGAGGGAATTCCTCTACTGCTTCTGTGAAGAAGCAAAGGGTGGGAATTGGAGGTGAATTGTACGCTATGTAGGGTGGCTACTTTAGATGTGCAGGACGTCTTTGGGAGAGGACTGTCTGCGATGTTGTAACGTGCTTGTTGTGATGCAGGTGAAGGTACAGTGACAAGGGCTTTCCTCGGCTCATTTGCAATCAGGATTCTCCCCACCCTATTTTTCTTGTGAAGTTTTAAGTTCTCCTTCTACAAGTGTCCCCATCTCCCCACCCACCCACCTGGGGAAAGACAGTGTGCCTTGGAAATGAAGAGAGATGTAAGGTGACCCAAGTTCCTTCGGAGGGACAGCGAGCTCCAGGCAGTGCAGTCAGGGGACTAATTCTCACCTGGAGGAAGGAAGGCTGTGCAGAGGGCACCTTTGGGAAAACACTAACGGAAAGAAAGAGGCTTTAATAGATACTGAAGGCATAGGCCGTCTCTGGGTGTGGGATTCCTCAACCCGAAATAGAGGGGCAGAGAGGGCTAATAGATTTTTATGCTCCTCCTCCCAACCCCACTCCCAAGGGACCATCTTAGGTTCTAGGATGGAAAGCATCTCTTTAGAAAGTAATCCACACTCCTCTGCCCCAGCCTAGGCATCCACCCTCTGCCCCCTGCAGTGTTTTTTAAACTGTGGCCTATGGACACTGGTATCAAAGGCCTTCCAGGAGCCTGTGAGGAGCACCAGCCACCAAGGAGGCAGAGTGGAGTGGGTCGGGGTCTGTAGCAGCGACCTGGGGTGGTGGCGAGGGTGGAAGTGTGGGGGCTGCACAGTGGAGAGAAATGGGGACACCGTGCTGGGAGGGTGAGGAGTCCTTCCTTCCGCCCCAGCACTTTCTCACCGCCAGCCCTGACTCACTGATTGAGACAAGTTCCCGTCTCTGGTTTTTGTTCAGCACATCAGAGGCCGAGTCTGAGCCTTTGGTCTGGAGTTTGAACAAATTGGAGCTGAAATCGCCTCAGCGGGGTAACTGGGAGCGATTACTGTCAGCATCAACGCCGCTGTGCACGGAAAGGGAAGGGAGGAGTGACACTTTTTCCCAGTGCACCTGGAATGCAGGAGCCCAAATCCAAGGAGCCCCAGGTTGGAGATGCCTAGCCCTAGGACACTGAGGATGCTTAAAAGGTGCCTGATGAATTAAATATCGATTGATTAATTAATTATTCATAACAAATATAGAAACGGAAATGATCTCTCTATTTTTGTTGGTTGCATAGTATAGTTATAAAAGCCCAAGCTTTAGGAGAAAAAACAACTTGGGATCTTGGTTCTACCACTTACCAATTGCAGAGCCTGGGGCAAAACAATCCCTCTGAGCCTCAGTTTTGGCATCTGTAAAACAGGAACAATCAAGCTTAGATGTAGTTGTAAGGGCTGAAGAACATGGCACATGGGTCTCCTCGGCTCCCACCGCCCACTTCATCCCTTGACTGAAGACTGAGTTTGGCATTTTGATACAGCCATTGTTTCATGCACTGCATCAGGACCCGACTTTCGGTGTTTGCCTAATATCAGAGGCTGAGTCTGAGCCTTTGGCCTGGAATGTGGACAAATTGGAGCTGCACTTGGCATGGACCCTTTGCCTTGGATTCAACGGGACATCTTGGCCACTTCTTATCACAAGAGTGTTGCGTTCACTGCATGCTGAACAGAAACACCTGTGTCTGCATTTAAAGCTGCTGCTCCTCCTAGTGACGGCCGTGGTAATGTAGGCTGGTCATGACCTGCAGGTCTTTCCCAGGAGTGCTCATGGGAACGCTGTTCTACAGCACCTTTTCCTAGACTGCTTGTGCTTTCGGCCCCTCTGTCCATTACCTGTCATGATCACATGAGTGAGAAGGGTTGGACTCATTAAGACAGGAGCCTGTCTGTTTAGGGCGTACTGCCTGTGGATGCAAGGTTTCCAGGGCCATTTTGGTTACATTCCTTGAAAAGTTCCCCAGTGGGCTGTAGACTCTGTGAGGTCAGTAGCTTTATTTCCCTTTCTTTATTTTCTGCAGTGTCCAATCCAGTGTTCAGCTGGAGGCAGGGGCTAAGCCAATGTTGCTGGGAACACAGAAGCAGCCAGTGATAAAGGTGGTGAGGGAAGCAGGCAGGAAGAAAGAGATCTATATGGAATAAAGCCAAGTTCAAGGAGACAGACGCACCCTAAGAGCTCCTTGAGGGCAGAGTGTGTCTTATCACATAGGTATCTCTCTAAGGGCTAGTTCAGTCTTAGCCTAGTGCAGTGGTTCTCAACCTTCCTAATGCCTCGACCCTTTAATACGAATCATTGATTGGCTGCCTCCTGCACGCCCTCTATTGGGGATCGAACCGGCAACCCTGGCATGTGCCCTGACCAGTCATGACCTCCTGGTTCATAGGTCAATGCTCAACCACTGAGCCATGCCAGCCGGGCCGGTTGTTCTTTGGAATAAAAAATACAGCCGGACCAAGAATTTATAGCAATTATGAACTCTGATGTTCTTAACAACAGAGTCTCCATGGATTTTGGAGCTTTTGTGACCTTGTGACCCTATGTGACCTTGGGCTCCTCATCACAGCTTCCTCTCACTTTGTAAGCTGCGGCTGTTTTCTGCTTGAGCGGGGCAGAAGGCTAGAAGCTACTATGAATTGCGCTGAGCTCTGAAGACGTAAATAACTATCGATTAATATTTGTGTTATGAGAGGGAACCATTACTTAAACAAGGCAGTGCCTGTGCCCGGGGGTTTGTATACTAAGAGCATCCTTAATCTGATGGAATCTAATGGAAGCCTGAAGCATTAGAAACTTTCAGCTGCATGCCTTGTTCCTCCCCCCCTTATCACAATGAAAGTCCAACCTTGTCACCCACCTGATTGTAGGAAAAGGAAAGACAGAGTTCTTTATTCACTTCTCCTTCCCCTATGAAATTCTGTAGTGTCTTATCTCAGAGACTAAAAAGTCTTAGAACACAGAGTCTATAGGATGAATTTATAAGAAAAGCCCCAAGTCGCTCCCCAAAGAAGCTGCTGTATGAAGGTGGGTAAAGGCCTAGGCCCGCAGTGGTCGGCAAACTCATTAGTCAACAGAGCCAAATATCAACAGTGCAACGATTGAAATTTCTTTTGAGAGCCAAATTTTTTAAACTTAAACTATATAGGTAGGTACATTGTTATTAACTTAATTAGGGTACTCCTAAGGCTTAGGAAGAGCCACACTCAAGGGGCCAAAGAGCCTCATGTGGCTTGCGAGCCCCAGTTTGCCGACCACGGGCCTAGGGAGACTGTGGCTCAGTGTGTCTTTAAGCCAGAAGCATTTGTCCAGTAGACTCCCCAAGGTCCTTTGTAACAGGCTAGCCCAGGGGTGGGCAAACTTTTTGACTCGAGGGCCACAATGGGTTCTTAAACTGGACTGGAGGGCTGGAACAAAAGCATGGATGGAGTGTTTGTGTGAACTAATATAAATTCAAAGTAAACATCATTACATAAAAGGGTACGGTCTTTTTTTTTTTTTAGTTTTATTCATTTCAAACGGGCCGTATCCGGCCCGCGGGCCGTAGTTTGCCCACGGCTGGGCTAGCCTGAATCCTCATTTCCCACCAGCAGATAGCATCATGGTCATATGTAGCTCACCCTTACCTACTGTGTGCCAGCCACCGTTCTAAGCACGTCACAAATATTAACTCTTCAGATCCTTATAGAAGTCCTATGAGATACTCTTATTATCCCCATTTTACAGTTGAGAATACTGACACACAGATTAACTGACTTGCTTAAGGTCATACAGCAAGTTTTGGGGAAGCATACTTTTGTAAAGGTCTTGAGTGTACTCTAAAATCCTCAAATTTGGAGAAAGTACAAAGTTGGCCTGAGAAACTAGTCCATAAATGTCAATCAAGGGCTCCTTGGCTGGGATTGCAAGTCAGGAGTTCTTTAGGGGCTGGAAGTTCCTACAGGTTTTCTCCCTATCCAGGCCACACCCTGGGGCATGTGCCTACCCCTTCCCTGGTGGAGAGCACACTGGCATTTGTTTTCTCATTGATTCTCACAGATGCCCTGTAAAATGCCAGTAGAACTCTCCATTTTACAAGGAGGTCACAGAGAGCTTAGCACTGGGCTTGGCACAGAGTAGGGACTCAATTCTAATTTGCCAAATTAATTCTTTAATTTTTTTCAATTACAGTTTGCCTTCAATATTATTTTGTATTAGTTTCAGATGTGCAGCATAATGATTAGACAACCATGTACTTCACAGAGTGTCCCTTGATATTTCAAGTACCCACTTGGACCCATACTTAGTTATTAGGATGTTATTGACTATATTCTTGAATGACTAGATATTTGGATGACTAGATGGATGGGTTTTTGTATGTATGGATGAATGATAGGAGAATGGGCTCTGACCTTGGTGTGGGGGGTGCACACCTGGAGTCTGCTTCCTGCATTAAATCACAGTAAGTGGGGCCAATCCCTGACTCTGAGAGCCCAAACCCAACTCTCAAGACCTTTAGTTGAAGTCCCCCCCATCCCATTCCCACCTTGCCAAGTCCCCATGTCCAGGAGTCAGGGCAGATACATGCCCTTCTGAGAGGCCAGGGGACTGGGACCAGGGTGAGTGGGAGTGTGGTTCATCCTCTCCTGTCATCTGCTCCAACTGGGCCTGGCTCTTGTGTGCCAGGCCCTACCGGGGGAAGGGAGCCGCCTTCCCTCCTTGACATTGATCTCTCAGTGGTTGATCCTCCACTATTTATAACCCACTGCCTTTCTGCTGTGCTTTGGCCCAGCTGGGAAGTGAGCGCCATGACCTCTGATCGGATTTCTCTTTTCTCGGTTCAAGCTTATAAGGAAGTGAAGCCTCCTCAGAGGTCACAGCTTCTGAGCCCCACGGGTGCTCAATCAATGCTTGTACTCTTAGCTGAAGGTTGGAACCAATTAACCGCATTAGCCTTGCCTGCAAGGGCTGTATGTGCAGGCTCGGCTGGGGCCTGTGAGGTTATGGCCCCCAGCCTGGGCCAGCTGTGTCCTGTGGGCCAGAGCCAGCCACCATGCTGCTCACTCCATCACTAGGTGAGGTTCTTGCCGGGACTGGGGCCTGGGCCTGGGTGGAGGTGGAGCACCGTCCAAGCATGATGCAGGTGTGGAGCTCTGTTGGGGGCAGCAAGGATGGTTACTAGGTAGATCATGAGCTATTTAAAAGGGAGGCCTAGGCCAAGGTAAGGAGTTTGAGTTTTTTTCTTGGCACAGGGGAGCTATTGAAAGTTTGGGGCAGGAGAATAATGAACCACGTTTCAGAAAGAATATGTTGGTGCTGTGTGTGTGTGTGTGTGTGTGTGTGTGTGTGTGACTTTGATGAGAATAATAACATTTGACAAGCATCTCTTCCAAATGTATTCTCAAATGTATGTGCCATTGCCTGGAAGAGTGGGAAGTCTTCCATAGACACCAAGCTCTGATGGTAGTTCTCAGCTCCTGCCTTCATGTTCCTTGTCCCCCTCCCTCTGAAGACCTGAATGTTATGGAGAGAAATACCAGCCTAGAGTCCCCGTGGTAGAGGCATCTGTCATCAGGTCTCCCCCTCCCTACCATTGCCCCCATCCTGAGTTCATGCAGGGAAGGAAGGCCCCGAGATGCAGCCTGTCAAAGACAGCACCTCTGCAGGTAAGTGGCTGGGCACAGGCTTTCATTGCAGGAGCAACTTAGACATGCAGGTCTCATCAAAGAAGGTAGGTATGACTCCTTGGGATCACTATGGTAACCAGTTACACATCTCGCTGGTAGCAGGAAGGGAGCCAGGAGCTGAGTCACCCTGAGGGGGAGGCTGAACCTGGGTGAGTAGGAGGATTTAGGTCAGAGAGATAGAAGGCCTGCTTTGACATTGGAGCTTCTCCCACAGGACGGCTGATTGAGTCTCAGAGGGTCACGTGTCCATAGTTTGAAGACCTGGCCAAGAGGCCTGGGGGTTCACCTTATGTCACCTAAGGTACCCAGGGACAGGTCAGGCAGGGGACGCAGGAACAGAAGAAACAGCCTGGATCTCAGGGGCCCTCTCAACTTGGCCTCAGGCAACCCTTTCCTCCTCTCTGAGCACCATCTATACCCATCACCCACCACTGCTTCGGGGCGCCGTGATCCAGTCCTGCCCAAACTGTTTCCCATCCCAGAGAGATCGGTCCTTCCTGGTGCCTCTACTTTCCTTCTCCTGGAATCCCCAACCCATTCTTCATGACCCAGGTCAAATGCTTTCCCTTCCATGTGCTTCATAATTCTCCATCCTTAACCTCTTCCAGGGCACCTACCCCTGGGAGGTACTGTGTGGGAGTCTGATGCCCACCAGAATGTCAGCCCCTAGTGAGCAGGCACATGCCCTGTGGGTCTCTGGGGAGGACCCAGCAGTGTGTGGCTACTTCAGGTTCAGCGGATGCTTATGGAGAGAATGGATGAATTAATCCCGTGATGCCGCAGGCAAGCCCGGCAGAATTGGAGCTGTGCTCACACCATCTGCAAGCAGCACTTGGGCTTCCAGGCGAAGCTGCTGTTGTGGTTAATTACAGAGGGGCTCAGAGCACTTTACAGTTTGCACAGCTTCTGCAGCTGGGACCCTGCAGCTTCATTTCTACGATGCTGGTTGTGAAAGCATGAGTACCGTCCTGGCCCTGGGTTCTGGGTTGTCTGCTCAGTGTATATAGGTATATGTATATCTGTATGTATGTATCTAAATATCATCTTCCTACCTATCTATCTATCACCTCTCTCATCTCTGTCTATATTGTCTATATGTATCGATCATCTATAGTCATCATCCATCTATATCTATCCATCCATTTATCAATCTCTCTATACCGATCTATCAATCGTCTGAAAGGTGACTTGCTCAGGTTTTGGGCGCTGGAGGGTCTGAGAGGAGGTGGAAGCGAGGAAGGAACTGGGAAAATAGAGGATAAGGAGGCTTAGATTGGCTGTGGGTCTTGCAGGCTCCGAGCAGGAAGAGATGAGGAGGTGTGTAGGCAGAGATGCTGGCTTCAAGCCTGGGTGTGGAGGAGAGGGGCAGAGAGCAGGCAGGGACACAGAGGAGCTCCTACGTCAGCTGCGGAGGCTAAGGCGCCGGGCGGGGGCTCCAGGGGGGATGATGTAATTCTAAGCCAGGACGAGTGAGGGGGGAGGGCTTCCGTGCATCCGCAGCCAGCTGGCGGGTGGCGTTCTAGCGGCGCGTAGTGGGACTTCCTGGCGACAGCCCACGCGCCTTGGGATTGGAAGGGCGCAGGCGAAGGCAGCCAGGCTCTGGGCGAAGCCGGAAAGGTCTCGGACTCCCGGTGTGGAGGGATCCGGAGCGAGAGTGGTGCCTGCGCACCTCGAGCACACTCACCCTAAGTCGCCAGCCGGGGGCGCACGACGTCACTCGAAGCTGCTGCACTGACTTGCTGGGTGGAGCTCAGACTCTTTTCACCCAGGGCAGGGGGCGAAGGGCAAAGAGCAAAGGCGACAGAGTGGGGGTGGAGGAAGATCCCACCCGGGAATCAGGATCTTCATCATCGGGATCTTCATTGAGTCTCGCCTCCATCCCTCCCACCCACCCTGCCTTGGCGCCTGTCCCAGGGGAGGTGCCCAGGTCATGGGGTCCAGGGGTCGCTCTGAGGAGGGCTCACTAGACATAGGAGGTGATGGTGGGTGGACTTCATCTGGGTCAGTGGGCTGCCAGGGTGGGGTGGGGGTGGGGTGCGGGAGCAGGAAGCGCTAGGTGTTAGCCCAAGTACCTCTGCTCTCCTCTGCCCTCCCTGGCCGTCCCACAGCAGCTGGGTCAGGGACACCCGAGATTTAGAGAAAGAGCCTACGTCAGAATGGTTGCAAAAGCGCCCAGCCCACCCTCAGTACAGGTCAATTTTCCCTCTTTCAACTTCCGTTTTCCTTTTCTCACCCCGACTCAGGCCCCTGGTCTCCCTCCCGCAGCCCCGCCCCAGCTTTCTCTACCCCACCCACTTCCTTCCATTTGTGAACTCAGCGCGTCTCTGCAGGGCTGGCTGTGGGTCTCAAGTTCAGCCAGCCCTGCGGCCTGCCCACGGCTGGAGAAGCCCAGAGCCACTTGGCCTGGAGCCCATTCCCAGCTTCAAAGACGCTCAAAGGAAGACAACCCTCTTCGCCACACCTGCTGAGTTTCTCTGCCAACTCCCCCACCCCTCCCCGCCTCCAGGTACCCCTCTCCAAGGTGAGGGGGTTTCTAGCAGGTAAGAGCAGCAAAGAACACCCAGTCCGTTTAGAGACATCCTTGCTGCTATAAATATTCCCCTCCCCCAGGCCTTTCCTAAATCAAAAATCTGGGCAAAGGAAGAGTAACCCCTTTTCACAAATAGTTGAGCATCCTGGATGTGCTCAGAGGAGGAAAAGCGGGGTGGGGGGGAGGTGAGGGGGGGTGTTTAAGAACAGTCAGTGCCAGGAGAAACAGTAGAGAAGTTGAAACTGGAACTGAAGGAATTTACAATAAATAAATAAATGAATAAATAAATATGTAGCTCTGGGCATCCCCCCAGAGAGAACACACCCAGCTAAACAGCTGTTAGTAGCACCTTGCAACTGCGACACATCTTCCTTCCAGCCCTAACCCCAGGATAACCAGGGGCCTGGCTTCTCATCATGGGTTAGTTTTGCCTGCTTTAGAAGTTTGTAGGAACGGAATCATACGATATGTGTGATTATGATGGGGAGGGCCTTCCATGTTTTGTCTGTGGTTGTACGTGTTCCGGAAGTTGGCTCTCCTTTCTAACAGGACAGGTAGTTTTCCCATCCAAGAGAGCAGAGAGGCAGCAGTATGGGTCTTTCTTGTCTTACATTCACCCTCCTGGGGGCGTTTTCGCCCTGTCCCCTGGAGCTTTATCCTGGTGACTGCAGGAATCCACGCTCCTGTTGCCCACTCGTCAAAGGCTTTACCCCAGGTCTGGGCGGAGTGGCCCACAATGCTGAGACGGACATTTCTCCTAGCATAATTGCCTTTTCTTTCCCCGGCAAAGCCTCTGAGCTGAGACTAACTCTGGAAAAGTGATGCTGAAAAAGATGTTCTGGGGACCCGTGCTCTTCTTGGCCTCTTGGAGGGACCCAATGAGGGAGGGAGAAACGGGCAGGGCTAGGGCTCCAATCTTAATTGAAAGGTTTGCTGGGGCCAGTTGTGTAATTAGTATCTTTGGGAGCTCGCAGGGGGATTTTCCTGCCTTTAAGGAAAGAACATTTGCTGGCCTACACAGGTTAACAGCTGCCCTTTAAATATTTTGCTTTTGTGGTTAGCTCCGTGCCTGCTTTTGAAAATGTGGTCATTTTTAAAAACAAGAATCAATTTCTCCCAGAAGGGATGTGAAGGGCTGCTATACTCTTTGGGAGCCTTTATTTTTTATTTTTTCCTCATGCATAATGAAGATTGAGATTATGTAGGTAGGACAAATGCTTAGGGGCTCTGAAAATATGGATTATGCAGATGAGCTATTTCAAGACCTTTAAAAATGCTGACCCTGTCCCAGAGTATTTACTAGCTGTTAGAAAATGTGGGTTGTCTAAATGAGCATTTGGGGACCTTTAAACACTCAGATTATGATGGATCTGAAGATCTTCACACATCCCTTCTGGCCCACTAGGCCTGTCTGCTGTGTGAGTAAAGCAGTGTTTGGACAAAGCTGAGTTTTCACACAGTGGACTGGGAACGATTTGGGCCTGTCGTACAGGCCTGGATGTTGGAGGATCAGAGCAAATGTTGGAGGAGGTTGGTGGCCTCACAAGGACCCCACCCCCCCAGGACTGGCTTGGATACAGGGGGACGGGAAGACAAGGCCATAGACAGCATGCCTCAGAGGTCCTTCTATAGCTCCCTGACTTCATATAACAAATCCTTTCTACTTAAGGGGCCCCTCTTAAGTGGGTTTTTAAAATACGTTTTTATTGATTTCAGAGGAAGGGAGAGGGAGGGAGAGAGAAACATCAATGATGAGAGAGAATTGTTGATCAGCTGCCTCCTGCACTCCCCCTACTGGGGATGGAGTCTGAAACCTGGGCATGTGCCCTGACCTGGAATCAAACCATGCCCTCCTGGTTCATGGGACGATGCTCAACCACTGAGGCACACTGGCGGGGCTTAAGTGGGTTTTGATTTTTGTTTAATTTATTCTGCAAAGCAAGGGTAGAGCATTGCTATAAATGTATGGGTGCTAGTTTCCATACTAATTGCGAGGACGCACACCCCTCTCCACTAGTTCTGGATGAATGGATGGCGTGGTTCCCTTCAGCAGCACAGATCCGGGCCAGATCTAGGCACTGAGGTTTCACAAAAAGGGGCCGGTTATTAAGTGTCTCTCTTACTATATCCCTGGCGACAAATTGCTGGTACGAAAGTCAGTTCTCCTTTGCCGTCTGGGGCCTGTGTTGGCCAGGTTGAGTGAGACAGCCCTTACAGGTAGCTGGAGAGCCACAGACCAGCATCTCAAATAAACACAGACAGCCGTGTTTCCTGGGCGTTACCTCTTTGGCCTTCTGAGTCCATCTTCCTAGACTGCACTTTGTGACGTACTGTGGTAAATCCTTCTCTTCCCCTGCAGACCTCCTTTCCTTTCCTCCTATAAACCACAGGGTGGTTCAAGTCAACCTTCTCAACCCCTATTCCCTCATCTACCTATGTCTAATAGGAGGCCTTGGGTAGGTTCTGTAACTTCTTTGAGCCTGGGTGTCTTTCTCTGTAAGGCAGAGGTATTGATGGTACCTACCCCTAGGGTTGCTATGAAGATTAAATGCCTGGTGTTTAGTAAGCACGTAATACATGCCCCCTTGGAAACCTAGGTTCCCCTTTCAACTTGGCCTCCAACCTGTGTGTGAACTTGGGAAATTCACTTCCCCTCTCTGACCTCATTTTTATCTGTTCAAACTGAGGGTAAGGGTAGTCTACAGATATAGAAGGGCCCTTATGACTTAAAAGCCCAGACACTGCCACTCAGCAGGGCACTCACCCCCTCTTTCCTGGGGGGTCAGCAAGGTCTTGGATGAAAGAGTTCCTGGGAGTGCTGAGGGCTTGAGAATGGAATTGCATGTATTACCGCAATCCATTAGAGGTGACCTGGCTTGAGGTAGAATGTATTCATTTCTGGTAGATAGCGGGGAAGGCTACTGAAACCAAGATAATACAGAGAAAAGGGGGGCATTAGATTGGAGGGAAGGAGAGGACCATGGAGGGGGCACATAGCTGGGAGGTGGGTACATGGAGGGAAGGGAGTACCTTTTTCATTGTTTACATTTCTACAGCTCTTCTCCCTCCCCCTTGGTGCTGGAAACTCTTAGGTAGACTAAGAATGTAGTTTAGGTTACTGTCAATAACAATAATGATAATAATAGCAGCCGTAGCAACTACACTAATAATGATAGCATGCACAGTTGTTAAGCTCCTACTGTGTGCAAATGGTGTGAACACTTTACTGTCATGTAATCCTTCTTATGAGGTAGGGGCCATTATTCATCCCATTTCACAGATGAGAAAATGGAGGCAAAGAGAGGTTAAGTAACTTGCCAGGTGAGATGTACCTGCTCAGCTGTTCTCTAGCAGCTGAGATCCCAAAGAGGCTTGGGCCTCACCTTCCCATAGGTTCCCCCATCAGCAGTCAGGGTTGGGTATGGAGTATGGTGGGTAACTGCAGCCCAGAATGCCAGGCCAAGGACAGCTTCTGCAGGGCTGGCCCTAGGCACAGTTGAAATAGGTGGACTTCTTCTCCATATGCTCTGATAAGGGTTCAATGCCCTGCCTGCCATGTGCCAAATTCTCCTCATGGGGTTCCTTAATAGGTAAAGGCTCCTGTCATTGACACACTGATGGACCCCAAGCTTGCAGCATGGTGTCCAGCACAAACATGCTGAGCTGTTTCACTGCACCCAGAGGTTTATCATGCTACTCCCCGCCTTGGCCTGGCACTTTCTTGGTTCCAGCCACACCTTACCCTTTGTCTTGGCTGCTTTCTCTACTTGGAATATTCTTTTCCTGTTACTCTTATTGCCAGCTCCCCTCACTCCCTCCTTCAGATACCTCAGGGAGGCCTTTTCATCTATTGAAAATCACAGCCCCCTGACCCCAGGTGTTTCCTGCCCTCTCTCTACTTTATTCTTCTGGGCAATACTCATCACCATCTGTATCACCTATTTGTTTATCGTCTCCTTCTCCATTAGATTATAAATTCCATGCAGCCAGGGGTCTTTGTCCCTTTTGTTCTCTGGTGTATCCTTATCAGCTAGGACTAGCCTGGTACTAAGTAGAAGCTCCATAAATATTTGCTGAATGAATGAATGAATGAATGAAAACACTCAGGACTCTCCTCAGTGCCCAACTGTTCCATGGCTGCAAGGCAGGAGGCCACCTCCCCTGTCTGGGGAGCCTTGTTGGTCTCCCTTGAGAGTCCACATGTCCTTTCCCCTGGTTCCTCTGGCATCCCTCACTTGCTGGTGTAATGGCACTATTGCCATTGTATTGTTGTCATGGCTTGTTTCCAGGCCAGTCTCTCCCCATAGGTGGAAGCTCCCTGAAGGGAGTATGGTGTGTGGGAGGAAGCATGAGTTTGGAGCCAGAGTGCAAATTCCAGCTCTACTGGTAACTGCTGTGGGACTTGGGACAAGTCACTTACCTGTTCTGAGCCTCAGTTTTCTCATCTGTGAAATAGGGTGGTAGAGTTGCTGAGAAATATAGAGGCAATGTATGCAGTGTGCATAGCAAAATGCCTAGCATCTACTAGGCATGGCATGGCATAGCAGAGGGTTACGATCACATCGCTTGTTTCAGCCTCACTTATATTCTTGCTGTGATAGGAAGCTTCTGAGAGTCCCATTTAACTTCGCATCAATGTCATGAAAGAAAGAAAAAAAAGAGGGGTGGAGACCTCTATTTTAGACTAAAGGATAATAAAGATGCCTGACAGTGAGATGGAAATCATAAGCCTTGATATTGGACCCCCCACCCCCACCCCACCCCCCCAAAAAAGAAGAAGAAGAAGCTATGTAGGACATTTTTTGAAAACAAGGAAATATTAAAAATATGGCCTAGTTAAGATGTTATTATTGAGTCATAAGTACCATTCCTGGCTGGGACTTTAAAAAGGGGTGTTTAATGAGTGCTGGTTGTGTGGTAGACATTGTGTTAAGAAAGCATTGTACACATTGTGCTGCCTCACCACATGAGACCAATATTATCCCATTTTATAAAAGTGGAACTGAGGCCCTAACCGGTTTGGCTCAGTGGATAGAGCATCGTCCTGCGGTACTGAAGGGTCCCAGGTTCAATTCCGGTCAAGGGCATGTACCTTGGTTATGGGCACACCCCCAGTAGGGGGTGTGCAGGAGGCAGCTGATCGATGTTTCTCTCTCATTGATGTTTCTAACTCTCTATCCCTCTCCCTCCCTCTCTGTAAAAAAATCAAAATATATTTTTTTAAAAAAGTGGAACTGAGGCTTAGAGGAGGGAATTTTCCCGAAGTCACACCACTATGAAGTGCCTGGGACTAGTTACTACTATTACTATATTATAATAAACATTTTATTTTCGAGCAGTTTTAGGTTTACAAACTTATTGCAGATATGTTACGGAGAGTTCTCACATACTCCACACCCAGTTTCTCCTATGATTAGCACCTCACATTAGTACAGAATCTTTGTCACAGTAATGAACAAATATCAACACATTATTATTAGCGAAACTCCATACTTTATTCAAATTACCTTAGTTTTCTCTAACGTCCCTTTTCTGTTTCAGGAACCCATCCACATTGCTTTTAGTCACCATGTCTCCTTACATCCCTCCAGGCTGTGACAATTTCTCAGACTTTCCTTGTTTTTGATGACCTTGACCGCTCTGAGGCGTGCTGGTCAGGCATTTGTAGAACGATTTGGACCAATTTTGAACCCAAATTGTCTTATTTCATAGCTTGATGTTATTTCTACCAGCCCCTATTTCTTTTCAGAGAGAGAGAGAGAGAGAGAGAGAGAGAGATTGATTTATTGATTGACTGTGGAGTGATTTGCCAAAGTCCAAGAAGCTACAGAATAGGACCAACCCACATCTATTGACTTTCTGGTAGAGGTATAATTTGGGCCTGGCTCCTTGTCTATGCTAACAAACCCCCTTAACACTTTAGACAACAGTTTAAGAAGAATGACTCCTTGCTGTTCTACAGTATCACCCTAGCCCACCACCCTTGCTCCTTTTGGGCATGTAAATGGGTGTCCCTCAGCCTGGGAGAGGCCCACCAGGCCATGGTGGGCATGGCTGCTCTTTTTCACTGGGCCAGGGGACCATGACCAAATAGCTTTGCATCATCTGAGCAGCTTAGCCTGTGGCTCCCCCAGGGCTCCCAGCAGCATTTCAGCCCAGACAGATGTGCTCCAGCTGCTTCAGGGTTCTTTAGAAAGCCTGTGGAGTCCCCTGTTGGAGCCAAGGACAGGAGATGGTGGGATGCAGCATGCTGAGGAAGAGGGAGTCAGAGACATCCTTGGGAGAGTTAGCAGTTTTTTTCATGGGCTGCCCATGCCTGAGTGCCTGGACTGCCTTTGACCTTTGGGGTACATGGCAGAGCTAAGAGGGAGGCAAGGCTAGTGGGCTAGGATGATCCTGTTGAGCAGTGATTTTCAACGAGTGTGCTGAGGCCCACTGGTGTGCCACAAGAATTTTTAAAACATGCAATACTTGACTATTTAGTCAGGGGCACTGATCTCTTTTCCCTTAGATTGTCAAATAAAAATAAATGACAACAGCCAACACAGTAATAGCCGTCCAGTGTGAATAACTCAAAATTATGCCTATTTTCCTTGTCAGATTGGCAAAATATATCATTTTTGGTGTGCCCCAGAATTTTAGTAATTAGTTCATATGTGGCATAAGATGATAAAGGTTGAAAATCGCTGCTGTAGAGGACCAGGCTAAAGCGATTGGGCTGGACTCTGCAGGCAGCTGGAGCCATTGAGGGTGTTTGAGGAGGAGAGTGCATCAAAAGAGTGAAATGAAAGAACGGTTGGTTAAAGCAGGCAGCTTGTCCATAGGTGTTTCACAAGTGAGGTGCAGACATGGAGCTGGTGGGCACTGGGCTTCACTGCCCTGTTCCCTGGGTGAACACACCATCCCTGAGGGCAGAAAGGCAGGCACATACTTCCTCTTTTCTCTCCCGGGCACCATCCACTCAGCCAGGGTTGCTGTGCTCGGGCCCTGCAAGCCCCAGCCCTGCTATCCACTGCTGTGATCTCAAACTCCTGTCCTGCTGGTTGCCACCCCTCCCTGCGCATGCACCTCCCCCCTTCCATCCCCCTCCCCATCCCCACTGCCCCAAGTTTACCTCTTCTACCTCTAGGGAAGGGATGTAGCCCAGAGAAACGAAGCCAAGGCCTCCACGGTATCTACAGCACTGCCCTGGTCCACCCTTGCACCCACAACAAGTAGATGAGAACTGAATAGAATTCTTTTCCTTTTGTTTTGTTTCCTGCTTCTTTCACCAAGTGTGCTTTGTTTGGGGATGGGAAGAGCTGACTGTCTTTCTGTGTGGGTTTGGTGTGATATGTTCTGCACCTGCCCCATCAACATTGATGGTGATCATGATGTTGATAGTTGGGTGGAAACTCTGTTAACAGCTTTCTTTTTTTAAAGCTGTGCATGTAAAAGGCTGCAGGGGAGGTCTGACCTGATGGAAGGGAAATATTGACTTTCAGGCATCAAATGATCATTGGGACGCAGACTTTGCTGCCAGACCAAGAGAAGCCTTTACATTATCTCCTGGTCTTGAGACATACATATTACTTAAGATGCACTTGGCAGCAAGGAACAGAATACCCAACTATCAGAGGCTTAATAATAAAGGCATTTAATTGTCTCCCATGACAAGATGCTGGAGACTGGCATTTCCGAGAATGGTTTAGCAGTTCCAAAATGTTAGGATATTGGATTCCCGTCTCTGCAACAATCCTGGCCTGTCCCACATGGTCTTAAATCAGCTGCCACAGCTCCAAGCATCAGAGCAGCATCTTGGTCTGGAAGCCAGAGGAAAGGTGTAAAGTGAGCCTTTTCCTTAGCAGCTCTTTGCTTATTGAAGAACAAAATCTTAACCCAGATGCACCTAGAGGGTTCTTTGGTCAGAACTTGATGCCATGTCTACTACACCAATCACCAGAAAAGGGGAACAGGATTGACCACTTGGCTTAGATCAATCATTTTTCATCCCCTGGATTAGGTGAGGCGCCTGCTTTCTCCATGTTGCCACTGGACCACAGATGGGCTTCTGTAAACTAAGAGAGAAAGAAGGACATGGCTGCTTGATAGGCAACCTACTGAGGTAGTCACAGAAAGTCCATATCCTGTTAGTTAGAGAGGTCTACAAGATCTTCAAGGAATGAAATGTGCAAGTTCTGTCTGTTGTGGATCTCCAGGCTCTCTCTGGCCTCTGAGCCTTTGCAAATGCTGTTCCCTATGCTTGGAACACCACACTCCACTCCCCTGGGCCTGGCCTGCACAAGTCTGCAGGCACCAGCTCTCGGATAAGTCCCCTTTGGCCTGGACCATGTGTTCCGCTGTGGTGTCCCCCAGCACTCTGTACATCCACAGATGCCTTGTCCATTCCACTTGGCAGCTTATTTTTCTGTCTCCCATCAATAGAATGTACATTCTTAGAAGAACAGAAAAGTATCTTGGTCATATTGGTATCTCCAGGGACTTGCATGTCATAGGCATTCAACATCTGGGTAAAGAATCAACAATGAAAATTGTAACCATGGGGGCACCATACTGTTCCTTCTGCCCAAGCTGTCCAAGCATATGCCTTCTTCTCTAAGCCAGCATTGCCTGCATGAATGAATGAATGAATGGGCATCCTGCTGCAGAGGCCACCTAACCCCTCTTTTGCTTCCACACTTTCCCTCCCCAGCCCATTTCTCACTCTGCTCCCTAGCGAATCAGTCATTCAATCAGTCTCTGTCTTCCCTATTTTTTTCTTTTTCTCTTTAATTGAAAACATTTTTATATAAGTTCATTGTAGAAACTTTGAAAAACATAAATGATGCAAAGGAAGAAAATAAAATATAATCTACCAGTACAGCAAAAAACACTGTTAACATTTTGGTTCATATCTTGTAATATTTTTGCTAGAATATACATATATATTCAAATACAGGATCGTAATATAACATTATATATTTTTTCTTATTCAACACATAGCATGTTTCCATGTTAATACATACTCATATCATCATTTTTTATTGTGGTAAAATACACATAATATAAAATTTACCATCTTAACCATTTTTAAGGACACCTTTTGAGTGGCATTAACTATATTCACATTGTTGTGCTACCATCACCATTATCCATCTCCATAAATCTTTTCATCTTCCCAAAGTAAAACTCTTGGGAAGTCTTCATTAAACCCTAACTCTCTATCACACCCCACCCCTTAGCCTCTGGCAACCATCATTCTACTTTCTGTCTCTGAATTTGATTACTGTAGATAAGTGCAATCATATAGTGTTTGTCCTTTTGTTACTGGCTTATTTCATTTAATATAATGTCCTCAAGGTCCATCCATGCTGTAGCATGTGTCAGAATTTTCCTCTTTTTAAAAGCTGAATAATATTCCATAGAACATTTAGACCGTCTCTTATTACCCATTCACCCATCTATGGACACTCAGGTTGCCTCCACCTTTTGGTTATTGTGAATGGTGCTGCTGTGAACATGGGTGCACAAATATCTCTTCAAGTCCCTCCTTTCACTTCTTTTGGAGATATACCCAGAAGATGAATTGCTGGGTCTTGCATTTCATCATTTTTAATGACTACAAAGTGTGTCGTTGTATGGATGTGCAATACGTTCATTTAACCAGTTCCCTATTGCTGGCCTGATAGGCAGTTGCCACTTTTTATAAACATCAGAATAAATCAGGTAAATTTCTTGTTAATATACCTTTGCTCCACAGTGAGATTTTTTAAAACATGGATTGAGGCATTTCACTGCCCTGGCTCAAGACTCCCAGGAATCCTCCTAACTCACAAATCCAGGGGGTGAGGCCTTCAGCTTGGGTCTCAGCTGTCACTGCCCTCCCTCCCTCACTAGTCACTCCCTCTGGCGATGTTTGTGCTGGACCTGCTCTACCCCAGCTGTCTGGCATTCCTTTCCACTCCCTGTTTTTGCATTTGTTCTCTCCTCTTCTTGAAACACATGGCCATCCCTTTCCAATGGAACTTGAAAGCATTCCCAAAGGTTCACCTTGACTATATCCTCCTCTGGGGACTTCTTGCTCACCATGCCAGGCAGAATTAACCACACCCTTCCTTGTACTCCCCAAACTCCTTACCTATGTCTGTTGGAGCATTTATGACAGGTTAGCATAGTTATTTGTTGATGGGCGCAGCCTGGAATAACAAAAAGAGGGAATGTTTTGCAGTCTAACAGACTTGCTCCAGAATCCCAGTATGACTTTGGGTAGGCTGCATGGCTTCTCTGAGCCCCACTTTGCCCATTTGTAAAATGGGGACCATAATTTCTACTAAAACGATTGTTTGAGGATTAAAGGTAATGAATGTAATCCCCAGTGCTGACACAGATTAGGTATTAGTTACTCTCAGTATGATAACTCTGATGACAAAACTATTGCCAATGATGGTAAAAATGGGGTGATGGAGATGATGATGATGATGATGATGGTGCTGGTAGTGGTGGTGGTGTTGTTGATAGGGATATGATGATAGGGTTGATGGTGATTATGATGGTGGTGGTGATGGTGATGGTAGTGATGTTGGTAATGAGAGAGGTATGATGACAGGGTTGATGGTGATGGTGATGGTAGTGATGTTGGTGATGCAAGGGGTATGATGACAGGGTTGGTGGTGGTAGTGGTGATGGTGATGGTAGTGATGTTGGTGATGAGAGGGGTATGATGACAGGGTTGATGGTGAAGATGATGGTGGTGATAATGATGATGGTGATGATGATGGTGGTAGTGATGATGCTGTCAGTGATGAAAATGATGTACTTGTCCCTCTATTAGAATGTGATCACTATTAGGCAGTGCTGTGCAGCTTCATCTCTGCTTCCTCAATGTCTGCATAGAGCTAATATGTAATAAAAATATATTAATTACTTCCAGGCTGACTTACTTTGGAGGGGGGTCCTTCCTGAAATAACCTGTTCAACTCCAGATGAGCCTCCCTTCTGAGTCCTCCCTGGGTGAGAACTTTGTGAGCTGAGGCAGCACAGTGGGTAGAACCCTCAACTTGTAGCTATAAAGTTGGGGTCTGCCTTCAGCCCTGCCTTTAACTAAGCCTGTCACCTCCCTTCTCTGGGCTTTGGAGCCCCGCTGTGGGTCTCCTGTTCAAATCCCTGATTGAACACTGGTTTCCAGGTGCCTTGCTCTGTAACTCCATGGAGATTACTTCCACGAATGGGCTGCCCTCCCAGCTGGAATGGGCACTAGCACCTGGGGATGGAGACTGTGCTCTGTTTCTCCTTTGCCTCCCTTCCCTGGGACTCCAAGTGCCCGGTGCTGTGCTCAGCACAGAGCTCACATCTTGGTGGTGATGGTGGTTGGGCTGGGTGGAAGAGGACAACACTCGAGGTCCCAGAGCTCATGTCACCACCCTGGCCTGGGCTGTCCATGGTCAGGAGGTGAGAGTAATTAGTTGTCACCTGTGTATCACTTGGGCATGTTACCGAGGGCCTCCTGTGTTGGGTGGGAGGGAGAACGGCCTCCAGGACTAGACATTTACAACACCTTATTCCTTCCCACTTGCTATATGTAGGTCAATTGGTATTCTCTACACCTTCTTCCCCTGGCGATGAAGCGAACTACAAACACTGCTGAGCGCTTGGGCTTTTCGAGGATTATGAAGCAGCTGCATGTGTCTACTGCACGATTCTTCCCCTGAAAAGCTCACTGTCTGGGAGGGAAGATCATACATGGACACAAGTAATTACAATACAAGGAACTTGGGCCATTGAGTGCTTTTGGAATTCAGAGGGGAGAATCCCTGTGGCGGATTGGGTTGGACTGGTCCTCCCAGGACAGTGGAGGGCGAGGCGTTCCCGGCAGGGAGATGACTGGAATGAAGTGCACAGAGGCAGGAGTGGTTTGAAGTGATTTGTGCTTTCCCAGCAGGAACCTCCAATGTCTACAGTAACATCGTGGATTTATTCCCCTTGGGGCATCTACTAGAGAAGAAAGGCAAAGGCGTTCTTAGAATCCCATAGATCTGATGAGAAAACTGAGGTCTATTGAAAGGAAGTGCTGTAGGAGTGAGTAGGAACTGGGGAAGCCTGAAGTGCCCAGGGACCTGAGGGCCCTAAGGTCATCCCAGCCATAGGGGGGACCAGATCTGGAGCCCACCAGTACTGCTTGCCCCTGACTGGCTGTGAGCCGGTGAGGTTCTGAGGCACGCGGAGCCAGGAAGTTCCTTCCTTACTCCGTCCCAGCTTCCCTTAAATACATGGCTCTCTCTTTGCTCTCCTTTCTTAGCTTTGACGAACTTCCAAGATGCGTGAGTGACAGCAGCCCCTCATCCCTGCGGAAGCCTGATGCAGGGACGATGCAGAGCATCAGAGCCCGCCCAGCTGGCCCAGAGTTGGCATCTGGGAGCTGGCTCTGGAAGATAGAGGAAAATCTTTCTCTACACATAAGACAAGTTGCTGTTCAGTTGGAATAAACTCGTGTCTTTGTCAATGAGATAGTAGTTGGAACGGCTGAGAATGAAGGTTCTGTACTTCCTGGCTGTCTACTTTCAGCTTCTATCTGAGGGAGCCTCGGGATAGTGTGTGAAAAAGAGGCCACTTCCTAGCTGGGTGACTCTTTTTTCATTCTCTGAGCTTCAGCTTCCCCATCAAAAATGGAGTTCTGCCTTCACAGTGTTGTTTTCGAATTAAAAGGAGAAAATATATGTATGGCTTCTAATACTTAGCATATGCTCAATAAATATTAGTTCTGTTTACTATTTGTGCTAAATCATTCTAGAAAGACAACGGTTGTTTTGTTCTTTCCTCCCCCTAATTCCAGAGTTCAGATACAGGATTTGTTTAAAATTGGAGGAGGGATACACCTTCCTACGTAGAAAAGCAGAGGCTTGCAGTGATGCAATAACAGAGAATCTCTAGGAAAGAATAATGATGCTCCAAAGCATGTAATATGTACATATAGAAGGGCGGTTATGTGCTCAGCGAGGACGTAAACAATCTATCATGATGCACTGCTCCTTGTTTCTCATCTGCACAGCCTTTCAGACTTGTAAACTCTTTGGCTGCAGTGACTTTCTGTTCACTAGAGGGTACCAAGGCAGTGAGGTTGCATGTGGGCTCTGTTCTAGGGTCTTCTCATATAGCTTCAAACAAGCTTCTAAGGCCACCATCCAAAATCAATGGAAAGCAGACAGGACTAGGAGTCAGGAGGGCTTGGTTCCTATCCAAAATATGCCTTTAATTGGCTCTGGGAAAAAGCACTTCACCTGCAGGGGTCTTTTTCTTCATCTGTAACATAAAGTGTGTTGGGTTAGGGATTCCTCAAGGCTCCTCTGTCCTTGGTTGTCCTCATAGATGGAAATCTCTGTTCACTAACCCATGGTCTGGGCAATCATATGGAGACAGTGAAGTCAGACACCTTCCTCTCCTCTTTCTCTTAATCCTCTAATTGTTAGTTTATAAGCAACATGAGAGTTCTCCTAGTTGTCCTTAAATCTTGGGGTTCTTAGAGACACCTTCTTGATCCTGCCCCAGGACTTGCAATAAAGCCTGTAGCTGAGCGTCTCATGCTGAGGATGATTTGGTGGGGGTCACTGCACACATGAATGCTCACCCCACCTGCAGGAGGAAGGCCAGTTCCTTTCAAGCTTCCTCTCATTTCATTTATACAAACCAAACTAGGGGCAGAACAAGACTCATCACCTCCACTTTTTTCAAATATGGAAGACAGCTTTTTTTTTCAAAACTTGTAATTTATTTTGGTGTCTAGAAAGAGAATTTTTCACCTCCCGCCCCCCATAATGTCAGCCCAACTCTTCTCTTTTAAAATTAGAAATCTGGTGACCATTGATTTATTTCTTTAAATATTTTGTTCTGGAAATTATATAGCATAAATAAAAAGAAAACTCTCAACAATAAGTCCTCTACCTAGAAACAATCTGTCATGTCAACATTTCACCTAATTTTATTTTAGTGTTTTCATTCACATTAATGAAATCATACTAGAGACACAAGTTGCATGCTGATTTTTGTCTCTTAACATCATATTATGAGCATGTTTCATGTCAATAACATAGAATTTAGATGCCTACACAAAGCTTCATAGAAGAGATGAATCATTATGTGGCCCTTTCCTGAAGGTTGGACATTGAACTTGCCTCGAGGTTCTCGATGCCATGCATAATGCCATGACTGAACCCCTTCACAAACATGGCAGCTCCTTTTGACTGAAATTTCCCTAACTCACTGTTACCAAAGCATGTTTGATGAGTAAGAGTAAGACAGCTGGGCACAGAAAAAGGAAGAAAAGGAGAAAATATTTAAGTTTCTGTTAAAGTGTGGGGTGGAAAGTACTTTCTATGTTATATTTGTCTTTAGAACAATCATAGGCGCTTTTACAGATGGAAACTGAGACTGTGGGAGATTTAGGAATTTGACTGTCAAGTCACACAGCTAGTTAGCAGCTGTGCCAGGATTTGACCTTGAGTTTGTCTTACGATAGAGTTAGCCTGTCCCTCACCACCATGCTGCTCAGAGGCAGAAGGAGCAGGGTCTGGGCTGGGCTTCAGGGAGCTGGGGGGCCCACCACCAACAAGGGGTATTCAGATGATAGGGGTTGGGGTGCTTGGCTACAGAGAGACCAGGGGAACTGGAACCCACTTGGGGGCAGTGGAGGAAATGAGCACCCAGCTTGGAGAGCCATGGCTCGGGCTGAGTTCTGCTGGGCCCTGCTTCATCAGCTCCTGCTCTTGTCCACCACTTTTCTCTACCACTCCTAATAAATCAGTCACAGTTTTTGTCTTTGTACTCATAAATTTGAAGTGGAGTTCTTACTAGGCCTGTCAGTAAAATGGAGAAGGGAGGGTAGAGGTAGAAGTGAATTCTAGGAATCCAGACTATTTTTAGACACATCTCGTTATTCTAGATCTTGCAGGTCACTGGTACCAGAGAAGAATTTTGCAGACTTGACAGTTGGTGTTAAAACAATTAGGCTCAAAATGACAACCCAGGGGTGTGTGTGTGTGTGTGTGTGTGTGTGTGTGTGTGTGTCCACTCTTCCTCTTTCTTCTCCTTCGGGAAACTTTCCTGGGCATTTTGGGCAGGGCCAGCTGGGTCAGTGGGAGGATGTGTGATATTGGGAGTGAGCTTGGGAATGTGTCCCGGGAAGCTGATGATACCCATCTGCTGTGCATGCAGGTATCACCCCAGCCTGTCACCTACTCCCTGCCCTCTGGCCTGAGTCTTCTCTTCTGTGAACTCCAGGATGGGATTAGGCCTTCTCTAAACTCCCCTTCACCTCTGGCCTCACCTCTGGCACACGTCCTGTGATTGGGACTGCAAATGCTTCTTGGCATGCTATTTTATGGTCATTATAGCTCCCTTCCCAGCAATCCCCCACTGGCCCTGATCATGTCTATCTCACATTCTATTTAAGGCTAGGCTGTTGGTTAACATGGAATTCTCTGGGAGGGCTAAGAGGCAGCTTTGCCTAGTTTCTTGTCCTTCATGTCCTCAGTTACTCTTCATTATCTGGGCACAACCTGCCTTTTATGTTAATGTCATGCTAGGCAGGAAGAATTCTCTCTTATTCAGGGGAGTGTCAGCATTTTGTTCTCTTCAGACCTTCACCTGATTGGATGAGGCCCACCCACATTGGGGAGGGCAATCTGCTATGCTCAGTCTTATTCAAATGCTAATTTGATTCAGGAACACCCTCATAGAAACTGAACATCCTTACAGACACACAAAATAATGTTTGACCAATTGTCTGGGCACCCCATGGCCCAGTTAAGTTAACATATTCAATTAACCATCTTAACATACAATAATCTCTACCCAACCCATACACTCATTGCTTTTTTTGGCCCCCCTATATATGTTCATTTCTTCAGGCAATTGCTATTCTTCCCACCTGGAATGGCCTCCTCCCCATAATCCTCATCTAAGGAAGAAATTCTACCCATAGTGCCTTAGTTACTTTTTCACCACCTAGAAGGAGAGGGCAGGATTTGTAATACTCTGAGGTGGCTAAGATCATAGATATGGAACCCCACTCTTTGGGTTTACATCCTGGCTTTTCTACTTACTAGCTCTCTGGCCTTGGGTTCATTTGTATTTCATTTGCTTGGTCTGAATAATGGATGTAATAATAGTACTGATTTCATGGGGCTGTTATGGGGATTGAGTGAGCTGGAACATGTAAAGCTCTTAGAACAGCATCTGCACACAGAAAGAATGAGATACTTACAAGGCATTACTGATGTTGCTATAGTCCCTGATCTGAGCACAGTGCCTGACATATACCAGATGCTCCCTAAGTCTCTGTTGAGTGGAGTCATTTATAATAAAATGTATATAGAGGATAGGAAAGTCAGTACAGATGGGTGGTTTTAGCAAAGAACTATGGAGACATTGGGTGTCTTCCCTGGAGAGAAAGTACAAATGATTAGGAAGGTTGTGTGTGTGTGTGTGTGTGTGTGTGTGTGTGCGTGTGTGTGTAAGTGTGCACAAGTGCCTGCATCTGTTTGGGTTGCTAATTACTTTCCTTTTACCATCAGTCCAGTGCCTTTCTTATGGACTGAAGCTGTCTTTGCACAACAGGCACGGATGCTTCCGTTTACTCCATCTTTGTCTACAGAAGACAAAAAGCTAAGAGAATGGGGATGGGTGGGTGTAGTGTTTTATTTTTCTTCCAAGAGGAAAATTGCAAAGGAAACCTGTAATTGGGAAAATTTTATTTCTTGCTCTCAGCAATATAGAGATGTGCTCTCTTCCTTTACACTTAACTTGGGCCAAATGTGAAGAGTGTAAGAGAAAAGCAGAGACTATAGAAAAGCAATTCAAAGCCTTTTCTCAAATTAGCTAGGAGCAGTCAGAAAATATTGTCAGAAGACAGAAATCACTGACAAAGGAGGAAAGTGCCTTCTAGAGCTTTGGAAACCCAGTTAATACAAAGCTTAGCCTGCCCACTGTTCTGCACACCACTGGAAAAGACTCTTAATAGAAATATAGACAATCACGGTGAGGTGCAAATGTCTATTTTAGTGAATATCTATGGGAAATATTATTGATCTGAGAAGTTGATAGTGGATAATGTTACTGAAGGAAGTATATAACTTTCTAGGTATTCCTTCCTTTAAAAGTTCTCTCTCCATTTATATTTATGTAGATCTGAAGCATAGACTCCCAGAGCTTTAGTCCTGAAAGACGTCTTAGAGAGGGTCTGTTTCAACCTCCATTTATCACCTAGATAAGGAAACTGAGGTCCAAGAGAGTGACTTGCCCAAGGACACATGGCCAGTGTAGACCACAAGAATCACAACTCTTTCGTTGATTCCCCCGAGAAGAGATGTTATCAAAGAGATTTCAACACTTGGAGCCAAACTGATGAGGGAGGTGTGAAACCTGTGGGTAATTGATTACTGTTGAGTGTGTGAGTGGGTACAGTTGTGTCACCTCTCCAAATTCCATGAAACAATGGAGAATGCCATACTAATTCCTGACCCTATCAGGATGGCCAAGCCATATTGTTCTCAGTACTGCTGGTAAGGGCAAGCACGAACCTGGGTGGAGAATTGGCTAGAGAACAAGCTTACCTTTGTGGAGTTTTTTGGCTGTGATGGTTCATATTATGTGTCAACTTGACTGGGCTAAGAGGTGCCCAGATGGCTGGTAGAACATAATATCTGGGTGTGTTTGTGAGATTTTTCTGGATGAGACATCAGCAGTTGAATTGCTGAACTGAGTGAAGAAGATGGTCTTTGGCCTGGCTGGCATGGCTCAGTGGTTGAGCTTCAACCTATGAACCAAGAGATAACAGTTGAATTCCCGGTCAGAGCACATGCCTGGTTTGTGGGTTCAATCTCAAGTATGGGGTATGCAGGAGGCAGATGATCAATGATTCTCTCTCATCATTGATGTTTCTATTTCTCTCTCCCTCTCCCTTCCTCCCTGAAATCAGTAAAAATAGATTTTTTTAAAAAAAGAAAAGAAAAAAAGATGATCTTTGGTGATGTGGATGAGCCTCATGCAATTTCACTGAGAGCTTGCTTAGAACAGAAAGGCAGAGGAAGGGGGAATTGCTCTCTCTGCTTGATGCCCTCAGACATCAGTCCCCCTGGTTCTCAGGCCTTTGGACTTGGACTGAAAGAATTACACCACTGGCTTTCCTGGTTCTCCGGCTTACAGCTGGGTTCCTAGGGGACTCTCTATTTTTTTAAAAAAATATATTTTATTGATTTTCTACAGAGAGGAAGGGAGAGGGACAGAAAGTCAGAAACATTGATGAGAGAGAAACTTCTACCAGCTGCCTCCTGCACGCCCCCTACTGGGGATGTGCCCTCAGCCAAGGTACATGCCCTTGACCGGAATCGAACCTGGGACCCTTGAGTCCGCAGGCCAACGCTCTATCCACTGAGCCAAACCGGTTAGGGCCCAGGGGACTCTCTAAACCAGGGAGCTCTTCCCCAGCACCAAGTCTAAGCATGTAGGTGACGCTGCCTAGATTTCTTTTCTAGCAGGTTGCCAGCACTTTCCTGGGGGGCTGAAGTGAGTGACTTTCTAAAGAGGCCAGAGACCAGGTGTGGGTGTGCAGTATTTCAGTGGTGATAAGAGAGAGAGGTAGCCCTTTCCTTAGTGTGTGAGAACTTCAGGGCCCTCAACTGTGGGATCCGCCACGAGGAGGAAACATCTTGAGAAAGCCTGAGGAGATTGATCATGGGGAACATGGGAGGTACCAAAGCCCTGTCTTTGAAGGTGACCTGGAGAATGGCTATAAGGTCCTTTCTGGGGCCATCCAGCTCCCTACTCCCTGGATGAAGGACAAGCCCTCCAGCAGGCTCATCTTCCTCACATTTGTAGCATCTCCACTAAAGGAGGCTCCTCTTTCTCCCTTAATTTCACCCTCTGGCATGCCACAGCCTCCAAATAGGCAGCTCTCCTGATTTCTAGTTCAGCTTTGCAAATTAATAACCTGTATGTAATAGCTTACAAATTGACTTTTTCTTATCCCCCATTTCTTATCAGCATATACTGGTAGCAAAGACAAAAATCCTTCCTTGTCTATACATCTTGCATGGTCTCTGCTTACTGAGGTGGGGGTCTAGCCTTCCTCCCCCTTGCTGTAGGGTTTTCTCAGAAAATGCTGTCCAAATGCAAGGTGGCCTTGCCATGAGATTGTTCGATGTAATTCAGGGGTAGAACTTGTCTGTGAAAAGGCCTTGGCAGAGATGTGACTGATGATAAAGGAAGTTTGTTTTCTGCTCATCCCCACCCATCTTCTCTGTCCTATCCTGGTGCTTTTTCTGTGCTTTTCCTGGGCTAAGCAGGGGGGTGGGGGAGGGCTCATGAGCTTTAGAATTAGATTTTTATTTGCATTCTGGCTTTACCATTTATTAGTTTTTAAGTTCAGACAAGTTACCAACGTATTCAGAGTTAGTTTCCTATCTGTAAAATGGGTGATTTTTCTCTCCTGCAGTTGTTCAGCTGGTTATATGGAGTAATATGTCATAAGTGGAGAATAGGCAGTCAGTAAATATTAGTCTCCGTAAGCCTCTGAGGCACCTGAGTGTGGGGATAATGTAGAAGTGTCATTTAGGTCACTTCTAACTCTGATAACTGAATCTAGTTTCAAGATTTGATTCTTAGCCCTGGCCAGTATGGCTCAGTTGGTTGGAGCATCATCCTGTAAACCAAAGGGTTGCAGGTTCGATCCCCGGTCAAGGCACATGCGGAAGGCAACCACTCAATGTTTCTCTCTCACATCTATATTTCTCTCTCTCTCTCTCTCTCTCTCTCTCCCTCTCTCTCTCAAAAAAAAAATTTGATTCTTGGAGCAGCTGTGACCTTATGACCAGACTGAAGACAATAATCTCACAGAGTCCCCACCCCCCCCGCCACTGCCCTTCTTTTGGCAGAGAACCTCATGCTGGTCTCCCACTAATCCTCAACTTTGGGATGGCCAGATCCCTACTAGTCCCAGCCCAAGTCCTACCTGGGAAGCAAGCATAAAGCTCCAGAGGGCTTAGCTGAGTGCCTCCCTCAGGAGCAAAGCTGGGAGCCAGGCCTGGGGGCAACGCAGTAACTCCAAACAACAGGGTGTGAAGGTGTGTGACAAGCCTAGGCTTGATTCAAATTGGTGCAGATTTCCCCAGGGACTTACTCCCTAGAAGCCCCCTGGCATGGTCACATTGATGGGTGGCCACATTGCATTGTGGGTACTTTGTGGAGGGACTTTAGCTCCCAGCTAAGGGTTGGGGTCAGGGCCCAGGGGGCTGGGAGGGCTTTTAAAGGCTCAGCCAAGGAAACTACAGTTTCTACTATGTTCTGGCTATAGCAGGTAAGTGAAATACCAAGCAGGATTTAGGCCTTAGGATAGGGGCAGACTGAGGATAGGTGGGCATAGGGGTTTTCTGAGCTCAGAACTTATTCCAGATCCAACCCTGATTGGCATGGGGTGGGGAGCCCCAGGAAGGACTCCTTTGGAAGAACCTGGCTTATGGCTGATTAAAAGTCCAATGGGTGCATTTCGAAGGACAACAGAGGAGGAACCAGGATGTATGAATGGGTCAGAAGTCAGGTGTGGGGGGTAGGGTGCTCAATGACTAAGGGACTCCTGGCATGGGGTGAAATTAGGCTAAGGCTAGGAGAGGAGCAGAGGAAAGACACAGGAGACAGCCATTGAGCCTCATTCCTAGTAGGTACCACCCTCTGTCCACTCTGTATTAGTTTGAGGGGTACCTGCAACTTGAACCTCTGAGCATTGCAGTGTGTCCACCTGAAGACATAGGCCCTGGCCGGATCATCATTCAACCCTCCACCTGGCTGAGAATCACACAGATGAAGGGGACGCCCATTCAGAATGAGAGAGGTGGAGGCAGAGGGTCCACACAGCTGGGTCTGCGCCTCCTCCCCCACCTCACCAGCTCTTTCCCACCCCTTTCCTTCCTGCCTGCCTTTTATGACGTCACCTCTCGCCACTGCCCTTACTCCCCATCCCCTCCTGCTGTCTGCTCCTCTGCTTCCGGACTGCAGGGCTGCTGCTGCAAGTGGTAGGTGCTGATTAAGATGGATGGATTTGTAAGAGGCATTCAATGTGACTAGAATAAAAAGCACCACAGCCTTGCCTGGATGTGGGCATGCAGCCAGAAAGTAGCATCACTCAGGAGATTACTTTACTACTGCAGCTTGTCCTTAAAATAGCATGTGCCCCTCCATGTTCCATTGTGGTTGCTATTTATGTACATGTAGATACACACACATATGCACATTTTTAAGAAGATATTTTTCTCTATTTTCCACCTACCTCTTTCCTTCCTTCTTGTTATTTGTTAGTGGAGATCAGACACGGGTTTTTAAAGGAAGTGTTAAGAATCCAAGGTCACTGGGGAAAGGTGACATTCTCCGACCTTCTGGGGTGGTTTGCTGCTTCAGGTCAGCTTAAAGGTTAGCACCACTCGGGAACTTAGTGGAGCTCGTCTTGAGATCACAGAGGTCCATTTGGGGGTGCCTTCCCAGAGGCTGTGGTTGTGTGCCAAGGACCACCCCTTCCTCTCATCTCCTGCGAACCAGTCACAGCATCACTTGTCCTTTTGGAGACTTTCTCTCCAGACGCAGCATTGACTTGGTTGATGCACAGTCACTGCCTGGTTAGTAGGGTGGAGGAGGTCAGGGAATCGGTTCAAGGTCATGGAGAAGTGGAGGCTCCACTCCCAAGGCCTTTCTCCTGATGTCCAATCTGGGCCTCACTTTCTGATAGGAACAAGAGGGATTACACTTCCAGTTAACACATCCGATTGGTTTTAAAGGTTCAGAAGCTGCTACTTGTTTAAAGTTGAACCTGAAGTTACTATCTACAGAAATTGAGCCCTGTCCTGGTAGCCCAGTGGCTTGGAGCCAACATCCCATACACCAAACGGTTTCAGGTTTGATTCCTGATCAGGGTACATACCTAGGTTTCGGGTTTGAGCCCCAGTCAGTAGTGTACCAGAGGCGACCAATCGATGTTCCTCTCTCACATCCATGTTTCTCTCTCTCCTTCCTCTCTCTCTAAAATCAACAAAAAACATATCCTCTAGTGAGGATTGAAAAACACACACCGAGACCTTGTTTATAGATAGTGCCAGTGAGAAGCACACCTGCCTCTTGAGGTGAGGAGAGGGCATTAGGGATGAGTTAGACACAAGAGCTTCAGAATCAAGTCAGGAGGGTGGATTTTAGATAGATGAATTCTTCATTCTATTAGTAGCCACTAAAATCTGTTGTTCTGTGGTGTGTGTGTGTGTGTGTGTGTGTGTGTGTGTGTGTGTGTTTATGGTTAAATGGTGCTATAGAATTTACCACCCATCTATTAATTTTTTCTGTAAGCTCTTTAAAAAACAATTGACAGCTGAACAGCAACAGGCTGGAAGATGATGATATCATCACTCTGCTATTTATAGATCTTCGTTCCCTGAAGAATGCAGATCCTGATATTTAGATTGTGAAGGCCTCTGGGTAGGACTACTGCCCAGTTTTGTGCTTCCTGCTGTACCCATCACATGGCTGTCTCATGACATCCATCGTTAACCACCTGTTTATAAACAGGAAGCTGAAATATGGAGCCAGGATGTAAGTGGAAAATGGAATTATCTAGTTCTGTTTTCCCACTTTCATTTTTTTCACTAGGCTTTACCCATTTCATATATTTAGAAGCAAAAGCAGAGAAGAACAGTGTTTGAATCTATTCCAATTTGGATGTATGGGATACATTTAAGAAAAATGCTGTCTTATACAGGATGAAGAAAGAAAGTTAAGAGTGAATGGAGGATAATCCTGGCCAGTGTGGCTCAGTTGGTTGGGCATCATCCCATGCACTGAAAGGTTGCTGGTTTGATTACCAGTCAGGGCACATACCTGGGTTTTGGGCTCGATCCCCAGGAGGGTGTGGGCAAGAGGCAGTCCATTGATGTTTCTCTCTCCACTTCCTCTCCATTCCTTTCTCTCCAAAAATCAAGAAAATGTTTTTTTTTAAAAGAGTGAATAGAAAATAGATATAGAAGATAATTTAATAAAAACAGTAATCCTGCAACTTTACCTTTAATTAAATTTAGACTAGAAATCATGATTCTGGTCTGATCTGAGTCCAGAAGTTAACCACCGACTTCTCACTCAAGTCCACAGAGAACCTTGCCTGACCCTGGGTCTTTCTTTGTGTAGAAAGTCCCCTGTAATCTTCTTTTATACTTACTTGAGCTGTTGTTGTTGTTTTTTTTGTTGTTGTTTGTTTGTTTTTGCAAATTAAGACCTGTGGCAATTCTGAGGACCCAGAAAAGATAGACTCATCTTGTTCAGATCTTAACATCCAAATTGATTTTGAAATAGAACCTATTTCTTTGAATCCTCTCAATAATAATGATCCCCAGCTAGTCAGTTAGTCAGAGGATCAAGGAAGAACTAACTAGAATTTAAAGGGAAAAAGGAAGGCAATTTCAGATAGAGCTTTGAACACTGAGAACAAGTTTGAGCTTCAGTGGCTTGAGACCATGGACAGCTACCGCCATCGGGGCGGGGGGCTGGCGGCGAGCAGGCTTTTCAGCACCATGGCCAGCAGCAGACCCACAATAATACTGTAGTCTTTGGATAGACACTCCTTTGTGCTGGACAGTTCTTTGCTAACATTGCATTGGAAATCACTCTGCAAGTATAACCACTCCCCATTCAGACACATGGCTGTTACAAAACTTTTGTTTGTTTTAACATAGTGAGCCTGTCACTTTTACAACCTCTTATAAAGTGGGGCCAATCATTATCTCCATCAGCGTTTGACAAGGAATGCCACTACTATTCAGGAGAGAAGGATAACTTCCTGTGGATCACACGGGTGCCATAATGAGCACAACCCGATTCCAACTGTGTGATCTACTCTGCAGACTGTCTGATCATCTGCACAAAGATGGATTAAGACTGAATCGTGACATTTTATCTGACTCTGTCACATGTAGCAAACAGATGTCCGTCAAAAGATCCCAGGAACGAGGGGCTAGTTTGGCTAGATTATTTATTACATAACCCCTGACAAACTACTTAGTCTGTGACCCAGATGGGATATTTACATGTCTATTTTGCCCCCTGCATCACAACAATATTATTAATAATACTTTTTTGAGCACATACCGTGTGCTAGGCACTCTGCTAAGTGCTTTACATTCATTATCTCGTTAATTTTTATAACTTCAGTTCCATGAGGTAGATACTTATATTGGCCTAATTTTATGGATAAGAACTGAACTTTAGAGTGGCTAAAAATGTACTAAATGCTACATATCCATCAGGTGGTGGAGCCAGGATTTGAACCTGTTTTTCCAGCCACCCTGCTGTCTTGAGAGCCATCATAGTAGCCTCTTCTCTCCTTTCTCTGATTTCTTTCAATTACTGAAATGGGTCTGCTATTAAGAATTATATCTAATGCAGATATCAGTGATCACATGTGTCACGTGATTCGTGATTTGGGCCTAGCCAAGTTTCAGCTACCTCTCACATCCAATTGTAAGTCATTGTGCCACGACCCCTCTGGCATTCTTGCTTTCTTAAGACAGTTCAACCAAAGGAACTATAAGGAAAGTATTTTTTTTTTTTTTTTTTTTTTTTTTTTTTTTTTTACTTTCTCCATCTTTTAATTTTTTTTTTTTTTTTTTTTTCCTCTTAAAGTATTACAAAGGGTATTACATAAGTATCCTTTTTCCCCCCCCCCCCGCCCTTGACAAACCACTACCCTCCCTTACCCCCCAGTGTCTTATGTCCATTAGTTATGCTTATATAGATGCATACAAGTCCTTCGGTTGATCTCTTACTCCCCTCCCTCCTGCCCCCCAACTCTCTCTGGCCTTCCCACTGCAGTTTGACAATCAGTTTGAGGCAGCTCTGCCTCTGTATCTATTATTGTTCAAAAGTTTGTAGGGTCTTTATTATCCATGAATGAGTGAGATCATGTGGTATTTTTCCTTCATTGACTGGCTTGTTTCACTTAGCATAATGCTCTCCAGTTCCATCCATGATGTTGCAAATGGTAGGAGTTCCTTCTTTTTAACAGCAGCATAGTATTCCATCGTGTAGATGTACCACAGTTTTCTAATCCATTCATCTACTGATGGGCACTTAGGCTGTTAGGAAAGTATTAATCCATGTATGATTTTTGTCAGCCTTGGTGGTATCTCACTATTCATTTCCCTTCGTCCAAGCAAAAATGTCTTTCTGGGTTCTCCAGATGAGGACACTCACTTGGATATTTTCCCTCATAGGCATCATCCCACTCCCTATATAAAATAACCTCCACCTGGCTCAGGCCCTTTACAAGACTGCAGATGCCATCCCCGGGTCTGTTTCTTGGTACCTAACACAGGTAGTGGAGATGGATCTGCAGAAGGGTATAGCATTGATGGAGTCAAGGTTCTGTTGTGTGTGGGGTTGCGGGCAGGGGGAGAAGAGGTTATTCTGTGAAGCAGAATTGGGACCAGTAACTCTCTTTGACCTCTTTGCTTCCTTTAGCATCCTAATTGGTGCCAATGTCCGTGGTTGGGATACATTTAATACATCTTGGCTCTGAGCTGCTGATAGGCCTGAGAAGAGACCCAGGGCTTTCCTTCTTGTATGTAATATATGGCAGAATCTATAGTCTTGCTCCTCAACAGCTCTCATTTCTGTATACAGCTTGCATGAATAGCAGAAAAGGGGTGGGAGAAAATGGCATTGAGCTTCAAGTCCCCCCTCTTTCAGATGGTGGGTTACATTTGCATGACACTGGTGGTTATCAACTCTCCTGGAAATGATGGTGGTGTCCAAATGGTGTCTCTATGTCTGTATAATCTCTACAAAGTCTTCTGGGGCTTTCCAAACAATGGAAGGCAGAAGACTCCAAAGAAGACCAGGATTCACTAAATGAATGTCTAAATCACTAAATGTCTCAGGGAGAATGCCTGAGTTCATTCATCTACTTTTTGACTCAACAAAAATTTACTGAGCATCTCTTTTGTGCCAGGGGCTGTGCTAGGATCTGGGGAGACAGTAGCAAACAAACATTAAAAACCCTTGTCCGCCCTAACTGGTTTGGGTCAGTGGATAGAGCATTGACCTGTGGACAGAAAGGTCCCGGGTTTGATTCCAGTCAAGGGCACATGCCCAGGTTGTGGGCTTGATCCCCAGTACAGGGCATGCAGGAGTCAGCCGATCAATGATTCTCTCTCATCATTGATGGTTCTATCTCTCTCTCCCTCTCCCTTCCTCTCTAAAATCAATAAAAACATATTTTTTAAAAAAATCCATGTCCTTATAGAACTTCCACTTTAGAGGGGAAGTCTAATGACCTGGGCCACCATAATTTACTGAACAATTCAGCCCCTCCCTCACTGGCTTGAAATGACACCTTTGTCATTTATTATATGGCAATATGCTTTTCAGTCTATTTCTGGGCCCTCATAATCCATTCAGTTACATTTGCATGACAATCTGTCTGTATCTTATGTGTCAGGGCTGCACTGTTTTAACTACTATGTAGAGGTTGTAAAAATTTTAGCATCTATCAGTAGTGTCTTCTTACTACACCTATTTTATTCAGAAGTTTCCTAAGGATTCTTGTTTATTTTTCCCTGTGAATGTGAGAATCAGTTTATCTGGTTAAACAAATATCTCTTAGTATTTTTTATTGGGGGTCACATTAAATTTACAAATTAACTTAGGGGCAATTTAATATCTTTACAATATTGGGACTTCCTATCCAAGAACATGGAATGCCTTTCCATTTAAGTTTTAGTAGAGTTTTACTGTTTTTTTTTCATATACATTTCCTCATAAGTATATTCCTGTATATTTAATAATTTGTGTTATTTTTATATTATTGTTCTTTTCTTTTATTTACTGGTTGCTTTCATTTGGAAAGATGATAATTTCTGCTTGTTAATTCTGTACTCAACAATCTAGTTGGATTACTTTACACTGGGAGTTGAGCCCAAAATCTGAACATGTGCCTGACTGGGAATTGAAGCGTGACCTCCTGGTTCATAGGTCGACAATCAACCTCTGAGCCATGCTGACCGGACTACTTACTGGTTGATTCTCTGGAGTTTTCACCTGAAAATAATGATAATTTTACCTTCTGTTTTCTGATTTTTATATTTCTTTCTTTTTCCGTGTTTCTAGTATCTTCAGGCCAATGCTAAGAATTTGTATTGCTAATAGACATTCTTTATACCTCTAGTGTTTCTCAAATAAACATAATACAGCTTTTGAGTTGAGGTAGGTAGGTGTGCGTGTGTGTGTGTGTGTGTGTGTGTGTGTGTGTGTTTGTGCGTGTAAAAATTTTATTATATTTTAAGATAAAAAATAAGAGTTTTACTGTGATTCAAATGGATGTTGATGCCTTTCAGTATCTATGGAGATGATCATATGATTTTCTCATTTGATCCATTAATATGTAAAATTATGGTAATAATACATTTCTGTATTTGTGGAATACAAGACTCATTTGTCTAAGATGTGTCTTTCTTTTACTGTGCTGCTGGATTCTGTTTGCTAATATTTTAGAGTTTGCAATAATATTTCTAAGTAAGATTGGTCTATAGCTTTATGCTTTGTCTTTCTGATGTCAATATTATGCTAGTTTTATAAAGGAATTTGTAAGCTTTCCCCTTTTTCTATGTTCTAGAATAGTTAAAATTGCATTGCAATCATCTGCTTAAGGATTAGATAGGATATTTTTATAAAACCATTCGGGCCGTTGTGTCTCCTCTCCCCCACCTCCCCCCCCCCCCGCCCCGCCCCCCCCGGTTCCTCTCTGTGACAACTTTTGTTCTATGATAATTTTTCTCTTTACTTTTTATATCTTTCCAGAGGGTTGTTTTTGGTAATTTTTACTTTTCTATAAGTAATGCATTTTATTCAGGTTTGCAGGTTTAGCTGTGTAGAACAGAGCAAATAAATCTCGTATGATTCCTTTCATGTCTTTTGTATCTCTGTTTTCCCATCACCATTTCTCATTTTGTGAGTTTTTGCTTTCTTCCCTTTTTTCTTGATTATGATAACTAACAATTTATTTTTCCCCAAAGAAGAATCTCTTAGATTTATATATCAATTATACATTTACAATTTTTTATTACATTTTTGTCAATATTAATTTTACCCTTTAAATTTCCTTAGTTTTATTTTATTACATTATTTTTCTCTATAAATCTACTTCTTTCATTTAATTTTTATAAACTTTTAAGTTAATTGGTATGTACTCCCATTTTACAGCTAAGAAAATAGGCTTAGAGAAGTTAAATGACTTGCCTAAGACCACATAGTTAGAAAGGAGCAGAAATAGGGCCAACCTACCCCAGGTGCTCTTTTCCCAGCCCATCCTTGGACCTGGAGCTGACAAGGGTCTGCCCCCTCCAAATACCTTCCAGTTATTCTGCCAAGTTCTGCCCTCCTCCAGCCACTTCACCCCTTGCAGCTGCTGCAGGAAGGTCACAGCATGTGGAGGCTTTGAGAAACGCCGGGGCTCTAATTCCAGCCACAGATCAGTTTCCCCTTCTTTCCTAGACTTGCATGCAAGTCACTTCCTGTGAGCTTGAACCACTGACTCCAGAAACATCTCTCCTGGACGGTGGCCTTTTCGCCAACACTAACTTGACAATGAGCAGAAAATTTTTGTATTTTTCTCTTCGTCACAACAGAGCCCCTAACATTCCTTCTCAGCCTTGGGGATGAGTTAAACTAAGTGTAGGACCCATTCAAGGAGTCATGGAGAGGCACACATGTGGGAGAGAGGGTTGCCAGTAAAGAGCGTGGCATGTGCTCTGTTTAAAAGAGCAGGGATCTAAGCTCGGAGAGTTAATGTGCCAGACACTTTTGAAGGCATTAAACTATGGCATCTTAGACAGAGAAGCCAGGACACATATTGCCCTAGACCTTCTTTCTTCTTGTGAAAGTAAACATTTCATGTTTCTGGGAAATGATTTTCAACTGGGAGAAATCAAAGGGAAGGTCCAATTCTCACTGTATCTTTAATTTCTCTTTACTGTGCTGCCATCTATTAATGTTGCCACCTGCCTTTGCCTTTGAAACAGAGCTGATTGGAAAGGCGCAGTGAAGAGTTGTGTTGACTTGTGCAGACTTCGCTGGGATGGACTGATTGCATCTCCGCTGTTAAAGTCCTTCCCCCTGTGGCAGCCTTGACGTAGGGCAGCATTCGAGGCCTCTGGGCTGATTAGGGTTTTTAGTGCAGGAAAGTTTGTTTGGATGGATGAGCCTTACTTTATATAGGCTCAGCAATGAGTCTTTTGAATTCTGAATAGCTTTAATCCAAACCATGGACATTTTTTCTAAACAATTAGCCTTTGGAATAAAAGTACAGATCATGAATTTGCCCCTTTTCCCATCAGCCATCATTTGGATTTGAGATGGGACATCTATATATAATAATAGGTCCTATTACTAACCCGAAATGGTGGTATTTCCACTGGATGAAGAAGGAATAATCAAAGAAAGACTTAAGCTGGTGTCTGAAGGATTAAACTTCATTATAAGGAAGAAATTGCTGGACATCAGGGTAGTCAACCACTAGAACAAGTTCTACCCAGAAGCTGGGCAATGTCACTGTCTGACATCTTTAGAAGGAATGTCTTATTACTTGGAAAGTGCAGTTGGTACTAAATTCAGAGGTTCATTCTAGATCCCTTCCCTCATAATACTATTAATTTTTAGATTCAGGTTTGGAAATACCTTTTGCTCTTAAACAATTTCTTTCCAATCCCTCCAGGGGTCCTGCTAGATCTGGCTACTGCCCCAAAACCTTTCATCCCTTTCCAAAGCCTTGTCCTCCTCACCTTCTATCTGATCTGTTCCCAAGCCTTTTTGCTCCATCTTGGAACTGTCTCTCTATTTCACCCTTCTCTGCTGTGCCTTGGTTCAGACTACTATTGGCCCCAGCTCAAAAACTGCCATGGATCCCAAACCACATGGATGATGGATAGAATGAATCCTGCCATAGACGGATTTTCTAGACAAAATAACAATGGGCTAAGGGAGAGTTGTCCAGTTGCCTCTGCAGCCTGGGTTGGCGGCTGGTGAGCAGCAGCCCCACAGCAGCACCAGCGTACTGAGCTTGGGGCACAGATTCGGGTGGAAAAGCCCCAGCTATCTGGGGTCAGGCCTGGGATGTGGGCTTATCCTGTGAAGATGGTGGTTGAGGCTGAGGGTAGCCACCTTTGTTCAAGCAAAGAACCAAGAGAAGAGAGGATGGCCAAGAATAGAGCTGGGCTAGGAAGGGAGAGAGGAATCACATTTCCTTATTTGTTAAGGTCAGAGACTAACACTATATCTAGAATAGCTTCTGTGAGTTGGGGGTCTGGGGTGCCTATCTTTTTTAGAAGAGAATGCATAAGGGTCCTTGATAAAAACCTCAAGTGATAATATACACCTGCTCTCTATTAAATTAGTCTTTAAAAAATTGTCCACCCTCCCCTACACACACCATATCACATGCATTATTTAATTTGTTTGAGATGAAGTGCATTTCTCCGTATGTATAAATCCATGGAAATTTATTAAGTCTTGACAAGAGTTATTGAATGTTATATTAAGTTTTTCAAATCGGCAGATGTTGGATGACTGAAAAATTATTAATTAATGCATAACATTAAATACCAATAAATTGCATGGGGCATTTATGAACTATCTTTGAAGGTCATTAAATATGCATATCAGGTAATAAATCTATTCTTCCCTACAAATCTGTTCTGAATCTGGTGAGTTAAGTCTTAGGTGATAGTGGCAGGAGGGCTAGACTGTCGCTTGGTGTCATGAGGACCCCAGGTGGTACCCAGGAACCAGAGGCCAGTCCCCTTCTGTTTCCTTCATTTCCTCTAATGAATGGGAAGGAGGCTCAAGAAAGTGGACTCTTTAGGTTTCAGATGTCGAGTAGAAAGAGCAAAATCCAGAAGTTGGAGTGATGTGGATGACAGTGTCTGCTCCAAAAAGCCACCAAAATAATAGCTGCCATTAGTTGGGGGCCTACTGTGCACTCTGATTGCAGTTTTGAAAAAGTAGTCCATCTTATCCTTACCCAAACTCAGGAGGTCAATGCTACCCCAGCCACAGAGATTAAGTACCTTTCCTCAGTTACTTACTCATTTCAAAGCCCCATCACTTACCATGACCCCTCACTGCCTCCATCCCAGGACCAGCCTCAATTATAGATCCCTTAACAACAAAGAGATATTCCCACTCATACCCTCTCTGAGAGCGGTGACAACAGTGAGAATAAATTTGGGCCTCACAGGCCAGCTGTCCTGGTTGTTAAAGGCTGTTGGTTCTTATTTACTGACTAGAGGCCCGATGCACGAAATTCGTGCAAGAATAGGCCTTCCTTCCCCAGACTGCTGGCACCAACTTCCCTCTGTCACCCAGGACCCGGGTTTCCCTCTGGCCGTAGGCAGGCACCTGGAACCCCAGCTTCCCTTGCAGCCCCAGCTTCATCCGGAAGATTGTCCAGAAGGACGTCCAGTCTAATTAGCATATTATGCTTTTATTATTATAGATGTTTGTACAGTATTGGTTATAACATATTTTAAATCCAATCCAGGGTTGGTACTTAATCTCGTCCCAAATTCTTCCAGTGATGGGGACTCATCACCTCCCAAGGCCCATTGACCAACTGTTTGGATTATTAGAAATTTGCTTGTTTCTTTTTTAGTTGAATTTATTGGGTTGACACTGGTTGGTGAAAAAAAAAAATTCTCTTGCTTCTTAACCTGTACAGTGGACTGGATTTTTGTTCATTCTTCACATGTATTCTCTGGATGGCCACCAGGAGGCAGTGGGGCAGGACTGATGGGACCTTGAGGCACAGGTCCTAGATTATGCTCCACCACTGAAAACATGCCTGGTCTCCGCAGGTCACTCTCCCTGGGTTCCACCTTAGTAAAACAAGGGTGATAGCTGGACAGCCTCTGTGGCAGCAGCCATCCTTGGGAGGCTGCGAGGCTGTTCCTAATGGGAGCTTCAATGAGGTGAGGTCTCATGGGGGAAACTAGGGATCCCTGATATGAACTCAGAAAACCTTATTAGCTTTGTGATCTTGGGTATGTCACTTGACCTTTTTGGAGTCTGTTTCCTTTTGGGGGCATCCATAGACCTTGGTAGTCAGTCAATGGTTTGTGGCCCGGGCCTTAGTAAGGTGGTAGAGCAAATGCAAGGAGTCCCAGGGTCTGTGAGTTTCTGATGGCACGTGTGTTTGGTCATGACCACGTCCTGTGTCCACACACTTGTTCCTGGTTCAGTGAGCCCTCAAGTAAACTGCTCAGACAGCGGATGTGTTCTGCCTTCAGGGAGGATATGTCAGTCTTGAAGGCATTAATTGTCACAGTAATTAATTGAAAAATGGTCCTAGGTAGCCTAATGAGAGAGAGAGAGAGAGAGAGAGAGAGAGAAAGTGAGAGAGAGAAAGTAAGTGAGCTGGCTTATGACTAAGGAAGCCACTAAGCCACTTCAACGGCTTTTGTGATGTTCGTTCTGTTCCTGGCACAAGAATAAAGAAAGGAATGAGACGCAGTCTGTGCTATTGGCCTGTGGAGTTGGAGCTCCTGAAGGCAGGGTGTCTTCATGCACTCCCTGTTAGCACCTAGCAGACCCCCACAAACATTTATTGGATGAATGAATACAGGATCCCTGTCCTAAAGTCGCTGGCAGTTCGATGGAGACAGCAGCATGCACAGATGGCCCTAACATGGCCAGGAGGGATGCAGAGGTTGTCCCATGCTTGGTCCTAACTCATGGGTTCTTATCCTGCAAAGGAGGACAGGACCAGGTGCTGTTCGAGCCCCCCTGGCTCTCTGTGACTCATATCTCCCTTCCCCTCTCTGAAATCAATAAAAACATTTAAGAAAAGGGCTTCCCATTCACGGAGCCCCTGTCAGCATATAGGATGGTACCAGGAGAGAAGGAGGACCATGCCGGGCCCTTTGCTGGGCCCATTTACTTCTATTCACTCATTTGACAAATATACTTTCCCTTCATTACCTCATAAATCCTCCCCCAGGGAAGGGGCAGGTGTGGGCACTTTCATGTTTCCTATGAGGGAGACTCAGAGAGTGAAGGTCCATGTGGCAGAGCAGGGATTTGAACCAAAGCCTCTCGGAGCGGAGCATGGTGGATGCAGCCAAGCCTGAACAGAGACCATCTCACTTGCCCTCAGCTCCTGATGGGAGTCCTGGCCTCCTGATCCCCCAGTCCGTGCTCCCACAAGAGGCTGTGCTTCCCCTTTTACTGAAAAACGTGCTGGATCTGAGTCTTCCCCTTACCTCCAGCCCACAGAGGATCCCGCAGATCAGCAAGAGCACACGCGCTGTGCTGGGGCGTGGGCCTGAGCACAGAGGTAATTTTCCTTCTTTCAGCTGCTTCCCGGAGCCTGGTGGGCGCGGGTGTGGGAACACTCCCGCAGAGGGAAAGTGCAGCGGTTCTGGCCCACTCAGGGGACAAAAGTTGGAAACACGTTGCTTAGCTGTTGTTTGCTTTTCACTGTGACTTTATTTGAACCTGAGAGCTGGGGGATAATGACAGAGTGACTTTTATTCCTGGGCAGCAGTTCGCCTCGAGGCTGCTGTGTGTTTGCCAGGAGAAGCAGTTCTGTTGCCTCCTCATGAGTGGGAGATGGGGGAGCAGCCATCACACTCCTTCCCCAGGACTCTCCATCCCAGGGAAGCCGAGGGGACTATTGGCCAGCAGGTGGCAGCTGATCCCCTGTAGCTATTGGCTCAACTGCTGGAGCCTTGCCCAGGTTGAGCAGTCCTGGACCACTCTACAGAAGAAGAAGCTGGGGTTCAGAGAGGCTAAGCAACTCCCGAGGTCACATGCCAGCAAGTGGCATAGCTGGGATTTGAACCCAGGCATCCTTTTTTTTAATTAAAAATTTTAAATTGTGGTAAAATATACATCATATAAAATTTACCATTTTAACCACAGGTACTAGTAAGTGAACAGTTTTGTGGCATTCACATTGTTGTTCAGTCATCACCACCATCCATCCTAGAACTTTTTCATGCCCCTCAATGAAATGCTGTATGCATTAAACAGTGACTCCTCATCTGCCTTAGTCAGTTCAGGCTGCTATAACAAAACACCACAGACCCAATGGCTTAATCAGCAGCATTTATTTCTCACAGTTCTGGAGGCTGGAAGTCCAAGATCAAGGTGCTGGTCGATTTACTTCCTGGTGAGGACCATGTCCCTTGCTTGTAGCTGGCTGCCTTCTCACTGAGTCCTAGCAGGACCTTTCCTCTGTGTGTGTGGGTGGAGAGAGGTTGAGCTAGCTCCCTCTTCTTGTAAGGGCACTAATCTCATTGTGGGAGCCCCACCTTCATCTCAAATTAATTACCTCCCAAAGATCCCACCTCTTATTACCATTTCACTGGGGTTAGGGCTGCAACATATGAATTTTGGGGGTGGGGGGGACACAGACATTCATCCCATAACTATCCTCCTCCATCCCCTTGAATCCCAGCGTGCTGGCATTGAGTTCTGTGCTCTTTCCTCTTCCACTTGCCACAGATGGAAACTTTTCCTATGAAACCAGCTCTTGTAGAAGAAATAGAATCTCAGTGGGGTAACATTCCTCAGCAAGAGGGACAGGGGAAGAATGAGGATAAAAGTGACATCGTTTTAAGGTGCACTAGGTGGTAACCCAGTTAGTCACCAGTCACCCTCTCTCCCACCAAAGCTGGGGGTAGGGATGAAATAAAAAAATAATTTTTCCTGCAAAAGGAGACAACCCAGAAAGTGGCTGAGCCACCCAGTGACTGGGGCCTGGCAGGGCCTGTGGTCCAGGTGTAGGACTGGGGAGGAGGACCCTCGTCTCATCTGGGAACATCTGCTGCTGGCCCTGAGAGGGTGCCCTATTTCTCTGCTGCCCATGCACTGTTTTCTTTTCTTTTTTTTTTTCATGGACTTTCCATTTAATGGACTTTTTTTTTTTTAACCCCCCAACAGCCCTATAACTGTTTATTTTATTTATTTATTTATGGAAATGTAGAGAAGGGTTTTATTTTTTATTTTTGTTTTATTGCTTAAAATATTACAAAGAGTAGTACATTTGTCTCCTCCCCCCCCCTTGACCTTCCCCCAGCCTCCCCTAACCCCCAGTGTCTTGTGTCCATTGGTTATGCTTATATGCATGCATACAAGTCCTTTGGTTGATCTCTTACCCCAGCCCCCCACTTTTATTATTTTTTAATCTTTATGGTTGAGATTATTACAGATGTCCCACTTTCCCCCCACCCCCCATAGATCCCTTCCACCCGGTTCCCGCCCCACCCCAGGACCTCACCACCCTATTATCTGTGTCCATAGGTATTGCATACATGCAAATAAGATCTTTGTCTAATCTCTTCCTGCACCTCCCCCCGAGACACACCCTTTCCTCTGAGAATCATCAGTCTGTTCCATTTCCATGCCCCTGATTCTATTCTATTCACCAGTTTATTCTGTTCATCAGATTTTTTATTCATTTGATTTTTAGATTCACTTGTTGATAGATATGTATTTGTTGCCACTTTGTTGTCCATATTTTTTATCTTTATCTTTTTCTTCTTCCTCCTCTTAAAGAATACCTTTCAGCATGTCATATAATACTGGTTTGGTGGTGATGAACTCCTTTAGCTTTTTCTTGTCTGTGAAACTCTTTACCTGACCTTCATTTCTAAATGATAGCCTTGCTGGGTAGAGTAATCTTGGTTGTAGGTTCTTGCTATTCATCACTTTGAATATTTCTTGCCACTCCCTCTGGCCTGCATTGTTTCTGTTGAGAAATCAGCTGCCAGTCATATGGGCACTCCCTTGTAGGTAACTCACTGCTTTTCTCTTGCTGCTTTTAAGATTTTCTCTTTGTCTTTTGCCCTTGTCATTTTAATTATGATGTGTCTTGGTGTGGTCCTCTTTGGGTTCCTCTTGTTTGGGGTTCTCTGCACTTCCTGGACTTGTAAGTCTATTTCTTTCACCAGGTCGGGGAAGTTTTCTGTCATTATTTCTTCAAATAGGTTTTCAATATCTTGCTCTCTCTCTTTCTCTGGCACCCCCATAATTCGGATGTTGGTATGCTTGAAGTTGTCCCAGAGGCTCCTTACACTATCTTCATATTTTTTTAATCTTTTTTCTTTTTGCTCTTCTGGTTGGGTGTTTTTTGCTTCCTCATATTTCAAATCATTGATTTGATTCTCAGGATCCTTTAGTCTACTGTTGACTCCCTGTATGTTATTCTTTATTTCAGTCAGTGTATGCTTAATTTCTGACTGGTCCTTTTCCTTTCTTTCTTTCTTTCTTTCTTTTTCTTTTCTTTTTTTTTTTTTTTTTTTTTTTTTTTTTTTTTTTTTTTTTTTGCATTCTAAGATCCTTGAAAGTCCCACTAAGTTCCTTGGAGGTTTCTAGAAGATTCTTGAGAACCTTATAATTGTTGTTTTGAACTCTATATCCAGTAGTTTGCTTTCTTCCATTATTTTTATTTGTGACATGTTTCTTTGTCTCCATATTTTGGCTGCTTCCCTGTATTTTTTTCTATGCATTGGGTAGAGCTGCTAAGTCTCTTTGAGTTGATAGAGTGGCCTTGTGTAGTAGGTGGCTCAGCCTCCCCAATCACCTGAGGTGGACACTCTAGGTGCACCCCTTTGTGGGCTGTGTGCACAGCCTTGCTGTAGTGAAGCCTTGATTGCTGTTGGTGTCACTGGGAGGAATTGACCTCCAGGCCAATTGGCTGTGGGGACCAGCTGCTACTACAGTGGGAGAGTTGCTGTGCAGGAGACATCCTTATGGAGCAGGACTTGCTTCAGTGGGGCTTTTGTGTTCACTGAGTCTGCCCCTTGAGTGTGTCACTCATGGTTGTGTAGAGTTGTAATCTGGTATGGTCTGACACTGATCACTGGGTACACTGTCTCTTGGGTCTCCAGGGAGGTACAAAGTCAGCCACTGTCTGGGTCCACCCAGCAGGAGCTACAGAGAGATCTGCAGATTCCTCCTCTTTGTATTGGGTTTGGAAGTACCCAGATGAGGTCCAGCTGTGAAGCAAGGCAGGCTGGTGCTGATGCCAGGTTTTGGGCCTTTTATTGATAGGTTTGGGCTCCCTGATCCAGCTGCAGCTTGTTTGACAGGTTTTACCCTGAGAAAGGATAGGCCATTCATATGCAAAAGCTGCTACGCACAGCTTGAATGGGGTTGTAAATTGGGTGGGGCGAGGTTTCAGGGAATCACCAGGGCAGAGCAAACAAATGGCTGCCAGTCAGCCCTGCACCAGGGAGGTCCAGCATGGGAACAATGGCCACTGCCAGCACCTCCATCTGGAAGAAAGCTGCCCCCAAGTTCCTGCCCAGATGCCAGACTGTCCAGTTCCTCTTCGTATGTGTCTGGGTCCAGTGCCTAGCACTGGAGCCCAGAGGAGCTTGTAAGTTCAGTTTGTGTGCTGGCCTTTTAAGAGGAGCAGCTGGGTCTCTCCAGCAGCCTCTGTGTCACTGAGTCCCAGTCTGCACTGGTTTTTACAGCCCGTAGATCTTACTGCCATAGGGACTTCTTTTCCCAGCTCTGGAACGTTGGGCTGGGCGTCTGGTGTGGGGCTGGGACCCCTTGCTCCTCTGGGCAGCCTCCACAGAGGCAATCTCCCTCCTGATTAAAAAGCAGCACATGTGAGTGCCAGATCAGCTCGTTCCCCACCTCCGCACCTCCTACCAGTCTCAGTGTGCTTTCTTCTTTACTTCTCTATTTGTAGGACTTCCATTCAGCCAGCTTTCCAGCGGTTCTGGATGATGGTTGTTCTGTATTTTAGTTGTAATTTTGATGTGATTGTGGGAGGCAGTGAATACAGGTGTTTGCCTACACTGCCATCCCCATGCACTGTTTTCAAAGGACATTCCAGAAAGGATCCAGCAGCATTGGTGCCATTGTGTGACTGTGGGCAAGGCTCTCTCCTCTCTGCCCACCCATCTTTCTGTAAGTTAAAAAGTCCCCAGTCAGGGCTTGCTCTTCTCCCGTTCTTTAGGAGAGGTGTTTCACTCCAATTCCTGGCTTAGTTCTTAACGGTAGAAGCATATAGTACAGAACTCTCTAAGACTAGTAGGTCAGAGTCCGCTAGCATCTGTGGAGCCCCAACTAGCTCCCTCCCACCCCACCATCTCACAGAAGCAACTGGGACATAACGAGAAGTATCACTGGTCAGTTGGAAAGATATGCCTTTCTATCTGGCTTTATCGTTCACTTGCTATGTGACCTTAAACAAATGGTTTAGCCTCTCTGAACTTCAATTTCCTACTTGTGAAAAAAAAAAAAAGAATGAGAATAATTTCTGGAAAAAATGACATACCGTTTGGAAAGCATCTAGTCATGGTACCAACCAAAAGTGGACACTCAAGAAATATCAGTAGACTTATGCCTTCCCTGGGCCTCAGTTTTCTCATCTAGGAAGTGGGAATGAAATAGGTTTCAGAGAATGGTTGGGAAGATTGAATGAAAGAATGTGAGAAAGTCTGGCACATTGAGGCTCAGCTAATACCCCTCCTTCCTTCCTTCCTTCTCAGATTGGAGCACTGTACCTAGAGAACCTTAAACCTAGGGGACCCTAAACTTAGGGGAACCCTTTGCTTCCCAGGCAGTGGGCATGTCCTGGGAGGAGTGGCTAATGTAGCATCTTTTCCCCTCCATAGTTGCTTTGTTATGCTGCATAACGTTCAACTAAGATACTGGGGAATCTATGACAGTTACTGATGGGTTACTTCAAATTCTCAGTTTATAACATGGGCAAGGGAGATGGCGCCGCTGTGGGCAGGCCAGAGCCAGCTCTGCAGAGGGGGCCACTGACGGAAGCTGAGTCGGGGACATAGCTTGCCTCCCCCTCCTTCTCTCTGACTTCCTGCTCTGGCTCCCCACTGACTAAACCCACCCACAGGAGGGCAAGTGTGGTCCCCACAGGTCAGCGCCCTGGAGCACAGCGCAGGGAAAGGATCTGAGGGCACCGCAGGCACTGAAAGAGACCTGCAATTTTTGTTTTATTCATTTATTTATTTACATATTGATTCAAATGATAGGCTCTCTGTTCTTCATTTTAAATGGGTGAGTCATGTGTAGCCTGTGCATGCACTTTTCCCTTCAGTGGACAGGAAGGAGGAGGAGAGCCAGGGACCCCAGCGGCAAGGTGGGAAATATATTGCCTCCCCTACCCCCTGCCCTTGAGCACTAGGATCCCAAGGAGACAGACCCTAGATCAGCGGTTCTCAACCTGTGGGTCGCGACCCCTTTGGCGGTCGAACAACCCTTTCACAGGGGTCGCCTAAGACCATCCTGCATATCAGATATTTACATTACGATTCATAACAGTAGCAACATTACAGTTATGAAGTAGCAAGGAAAATAATTTCATGGTTGGGTCACAACATGAAGAACTGTATTTAAAGGGCCAGAAGATTGAGAATCACTGCCCTAGATACAAGAAGGAGCAACAGAAGGACCCTCTCTCGCCATAGGCAGACCTCTGAGAAGCAGCAGATCCTGTGAGTGGGGCTCAGGGAAGCAGGAAGCGTGGCTGTTCTCCATCTCTGCTCCCCTTGGCCCCTGGGGCTGTGCTCTGAGTGGGGAGACCCCAACCCCTGGCATGCCCTCAGGTTCAGGTCTCTGATCTTCAGTGCACTTGTCCAGCCAAGGCCTTAGCCTCATCCCTGCCCAACAGGAGCACAGAAACCTCCTGGAGAAGGAAGGAGAGCCAAAATCCCTGTTTTCCCATTTGTGCCGAGCCAGCCCTGCCCTCCCTCCTTGCTGCTATTTTGGACCTGCCTCTCCCACCTCTTCTGCACCTTCTACTTCCTGCAGTCACTGCCCCGTCCCCAGCCTCAGGTTGTCTTCCTGGTCTTGGCATCTCCGATTTGGTCTCGGGAGCTTCCTCCTGCATGGCCTCCATGGGCAGCTCCAGCCTTTCAGCTCCAGACTCCTGGAAAGAGAGAGAGACAGGGTGAGAGGGAGAGAGCAACTTTGATGTGAGAGACACATCAATTGGTTGTCTCCTGCACTTGACCCCACTACCTGCAACCAAGATACGTGCCCCTAACCAGGAATTGAACCTGTGACCCTTTGGTCTGCAAGCCTACACTCTAACCACTGAGCAAACCAGCCAGAGCTAGAGGCCGTTTCTGAGCATCAGGACTTTGTCAGGTTCCTGCATGTGTGATTCGGGCACACTGTAGTTTGGGACCCACTGCTCTAACCTCCCAAAGATCTTTCTAAAGCCCTCAGACCAACAGCCTTAGACCAAAAGGGACCCAGGTGGTTTGGAAGGGCTTGGGGTGGCACCTGGTGTCCTCTTGGAGTCTGGGAGATTTCCCGAGGAGACAAATCAAACCTCTGCAGTGAAGCACCTTGAATATAATCTCACTGACCTCACAACCATGTGAGGGATGCATGGCTACGTGGTTTATGCAGTAAACCTATTCTACAGATGACTAAACTGAGGCTCAGAGAAGACAAATGCTTTGTTCAGAGCTCATACTATCAGGAGGTGTGGGCAGCAGGGTCTCTAGATCAATGGAACTGGAACTTGACTGTGCATACCAATCACTTAGGGATCTCACCGAAGGCCAGAGTCTGATGCAGCCAGGGTAGGGCCTGAGGGTCTGCATTTCTAACCAGCTCTGGGGGAAAGCTGATGCCCCAGGTCCCGGGACCACACTTGTGCAGCTGGGCTCCAGGTCAGTGGTTCTCAGGCTGGGCTGTGCGTTGCAATCAACCTTGAGAGCTTTACATATGACGGGGGGCTCCCCACCCTCAGAGCCTGGCATGCAGCCTGAGCCCTCGAGGTGTTCTCCGGTGATTCTGATGCACAGCGAAGGTTTAAGAACTGCTGTCCCAGCCCAGCACTTATCAAACGTCACCATGCATCAGAATCGCCTGGAGGGCCGGCTGACACCCAGAACCCTGGGCCCCAGAATAGGACACAGATTCTATTCCAGACTTCTGAGAGCAGGGCCAGGGAACTTGCATTCCTAACAAGTGTCTTGGTGGTACTGACCCACTGGTACAGGACCCAGCCTTGAGTGGCAAGGCCATATACACTGCGGTCTCAAAGGGTGGTCCCTGGACCAGCAGGATCATCATTCTCTGGGAACTTGTTAGAAATACTAATTCTTGAGCCCCAGCCCAGCACACTGAATCCAAAACGCTGAAAGTGGGGCCCAGGAATCTGTGTTTCAGCACCACTCACCATGCCCCTAATCTGACGAACTCTGAAGTTTGAGAGCCATACTAATGATCTTTTGGCATTGCTGCAACTAAAAAGGAGCTCAGCTCAGTCTCCTCATCCTGGCCTGAAGGTGAGTTTGGTGCCCTTGAGGAATCCTGGTATTAGGGAGAGTGAGGACCATTCTTTGGTTTCCAGGGAACCAGGGGACCCACACCTGCTGGGTGGGCATGAGCCAGTCCCATGTGGGAGTCGGAAATACCTTACTAGGCCCAGACCAGATGCAACACAAGCTTGTCTCTGTCGCGTGAACTATCGGAAGCAAGAACATCTGTTAAATCATTCTCACTTTCGTGTTTTGTGTGGAGTAAGAGTTAAATTGCCACATCCTGTCAGACAGCCATCTGTTGCCCCGGCAACACCCTGCAGCTGCTGGAGAGAGAGAGATGGTGCTTCCAGGCACCAGGCCTTCACTCCCCTGAGTCTCGAGGGAGCTGTTTGCTGTCTTGGTTTTCCTTCTGGAAAGAGAGTAATCTGGAAAGGCTCCCACGGGGCCCCTGAATGCCTGTGATTATCGTGTAAAATAACTGGAAAGCCGGAAATGTCGCCATATCCTTGCTTTCCTCCTCCCTGCATTGTGCTAGGTGCCAGTGGTCCAGGGCCGGCCAGATAGGCAGCTGCCTCCAGGTAACTCCTCACATAGGAATGTTTGTGGGCCCTCAGAGCCCTAGGAGGATGGCAGTGTTTGAGCGGGAGGGGGGATGGGGGGGAGCCTAGCCTTTCACTGTAGCTCTGTTTCCTCGACAGAACAAGGGAGTCTGCTAACCCTGAGCCACGCCCACTGGTGGTGCCTGCATCAGAACTCAGTGTAGCCACTTTGGGTTTCTCAGAACTGGGAAGGAAGGCCTTAGGGTAGACAGGTGTCCACAGGACCCAGGGACCTGCCATCTATGAGGCCAGAGCTTGCTAGTGTGTGGGTCTAGGGCCGTGGTAGACAAACTGCGGCTCGCGAGCCACATGCGGCTTTTTGGCCCCTTGAGTGTGGCTCTTCCTAAGCCTTAGGAGTACCCTAATTCAGTTAATAACAATGTACCTACCTATATAGTTTAAGTTTAAAAAATTTGGCTCTCAAAAGAAATTTCAATTGTTGTACTGTTGATATTTAGCTCTGTTGACTAATGAGTTTGCTGACCACTGGCTAGGGCCTTGGCATTGTGGTATCCTAAGACAGCTGAGAGCCCCACGAGAAGGCTTGCTGGGTGTCCAAACCAGTCGGTGGCCCTTGGCCGGCACCTTCAAGGAAGAGGTAAGGGAAGGAGATCTGGAGCAGGAAGAGACCTGGAACAATGTATGCAAGGTGTATGCACTGCAGGCTTCACAGGGCCCTGGAGTGCTGGTCAGGGAAACTGAGTCAGGGTGCAGTCCCATGGGCCTGGGCCATGGGCAGGGAACAGGGCTTTCGAGGATGTTGTAGACATTGGCCCAGGCTCATCCCGCTGGCGTCAGGGAGCAGGTCTGTTAGCATGATGGGTCCCACGCTGTGGCTGCTAGAGAAACGGAGGGCATGCTGGGCCCGCCCTGCCTCTTGCAGCCTCTTGCGGGAAAGGCCACAGGAACAGGCAGGTATGGATTGCTGGGAGACTTCTAAGGGCAATTACTAGGGTTTTCTCTCATTTTTAAGACCAAGGGAATGTTGCCCAAAGGCCTTGTGAGGGTCGAGGTATCATGACCCCAATTGAAATGACCAAGGTCTGTGTCCCCACAGGCTCCAGGTGAACTGGGTTCCATCTGGGGAGTGGGGAGTGTCACGATTGTTTTCATCCATGAATGTGGAGAATCTGGGGTCCTGAGACTGGGCACCTTTCTCTCTCCATGCTTTTGAGCCTCCAGGTCTGAGCTCCAGACCTGAGTAAGGCGCAGTGTCTGCAGGACAGGCTCTGAGCGAGTCAATGTGCTTCAGTGCGGAACGGAGGCAGGCCTTCTGGAAACTGCAGGAGGGTGTTGAGAGTGCAGGGTTTGTAGAAGCCACCATTCATTTGTCCCACCGCCACCTCTCCATGCAAAGTGTCCCTGGGACCCATGGAGGTTGTCAGCAGCTCCAGCCCTAAGGAGATAGGTTGGGGAGTCAGTGCAGCCCAGGGCCTCCAGGAGAAGGTTTGAAGAGGTCACAAACCCCATGTGGTTCCCTGGGCTGATGCAGGCACCTTCCAGTCTGTGGATTCTGGGTGGCTGGCGATACCCCACCTGGGGGACCCTCTGGGCCCACTGGGCTCTTGCATCACCCCCAGTTCTGCAGCCACTGAAGTGTGGCTTGGGCTGTAGCAGGAGATGGCAGAATGCTGGCATTTATTGAATCTTCTCCCTGTGCTTCTCTGTGGCTCACACATTCCTCACCACCACCCTCTGAGGTGGGGGTCGTGTCACCTGCCTGAGAGACATGAAAACGGTGGCTTCAGAGAGGCTCTGTCGCTTACCCAAGGGCATATGGCTGTGAGCTGGGATTTGAGTACAGGACTGACCCCAAAGTTCATGCTCAGCGCACTTCATGCATTCGCTCAGTGCTTATTAAGGGCCTGCTTGGCACCAGGCACTGTGTTAGCAGCTGGGGATTCACTCTGAGCAGCAATCCCTGCCCTCGTGACATGATCATTCTAGTGAAGCAATAAACAGGGATCTCATTGAACAGTGTAGATGGTAGAGATGGTAACAATGGCTTGGAGGAAAATAAAGCAGAAAGGGGAGGTGGAGCATCCCAGGGGAGGGTTCCTCTTTCTTACGGAGTAGTCAGGAAAGGCCTCGCTAACAGAGCCATGGGCTTCTCTGGGGAAAGAGCGTTGCTGGTAGAGGGACTGCTATGCAAAGGCCCTGAGGCAGGAGCAAGTCTGATTCAGCTGACAACCCTGTGTGGCTGGGGCCCAGCGAGCGAGGGGGCCAGGTAGGGAAGATCCGGGAGGAAGCAGGAGACCTTTGTCAAGACCGTGGCTGGTCTGGGACTCTGAGTGAGTTGGTGGCCACTGGAAGGGCTGAACAGAGAAGCAGCCACGGCAGTACTGGGTATTCAGTCCACTGACGTTGTGGCCCAGGGTTGCTGCAGGGAGACCAGTGAGGATGCTCAAGCTCAAAGGATAGTCACTATTTGGACATTCGGACAGGGGTCAAAACTGAGATGCTGTCTAGCTTCACAAACAGACGAACCAGAATGTCAGCCTGCACATGGGGCAGAGGAGATAAGAGTTGTTGAGCCACCAAGACCGGTTTGGCTCAGTGAATAGAGCCTCGGCCTGCGGACTGAAAGGTCCCAGGTTCGATTCCGGTCAAGGGCATGTGCCTGGGTTGCGGGCACATCCCCAGTGGGAGATGTGCAGGAGGCAGCTGATCGATGTTTCTCTCTCATCGATGTTTCTAACTCTCTGTCTCTCTCCCTTCCTCTCTGTAAGAAATCAATAAAATATATATTAAAAAAAAAAAAGAGTTGTTGAGCCTAATCCCTCTTCCAAGCTAGTTCCAAAGACACAAAATGTAAAAAAAAATAAACAAAAATACGCTTGTACCCTCTAGAGAAAATTCTCCCTGGTCACACCTCCAATCAAGTCCTCTACCTGTCAGAGCACCTGGGGACATGACCTTGGCGGGGAATTGAACCCGTGACCCTTTGGCCCACGCTTTAACCAGTGAGCCACACCAGCCATGGCTGTCATTCAGTTCTCAGGACAGCTGTCCCTTCCTCAGAGAGACCTCCCTGACTGGTCAGTCCAATCTGGCCACGCCCCTGGCCACACCCGGTCGCATCACCCTAGTTTTTTCTTGATGGCACTTACTGTTTGCCTGTGTGTTACTTTCTTGCCCACCACCAGAATGCCCGCTGCATCCCAAGCTCCTAGAACGATTCCTGCCATGTGACAGGCCCTTAGATCATCATTATTGAAGGAGTGAATGGATGAAGAGATGAGGACGTGAGAGAAGGAATGAAAATACAGGCCTTGGGACCTTGAGGAGGCTGACTTTGGTGTCAGACCTAAGCTTCCGGGTCTCTGTGACCTTGGACAGATCCTGTTATATCTCTGAGCCTCTGTTTCCTTATCCGTAAATTGAGAACAGCCCTCCCTTGCTGGACTATGTCGGGGATCAAGTAAGATAACTGTGTGTAATTGGCAGACTGCCTGACCCACAGTGAAATTTGATGCGTTTTCATTTTCTTCCTCTCGGTAGAGACGTGGGATCTTTCCTGATCCAAGGAACGGCCTCAGCTCTCACTCCAATCAGGTTCTCTCCTGCCTTAGGGGGCCGCAGGCATCTTTTCCCCAGGCCCCGGGCCTCAGGCTGTCTCTGACCCCGCCTCGTGTTCATGGTGAATGGGCTTGAGGGTTCCCTTGACAACCTGGAGGAGACTGTGGCTGAACCCACCTGCTATACCTGAGCCCACCTGTCTAGGAGAAGACCTCTATGCATTCCCGATCAGGAGGCATTCTGGACCAGGGGTGGATTGAAGAAGGGTCAGGGCTAGGGTGAGGCAGGCAAGGTGCCAGGGCACCAGTGTTAAGGAGGTCCTCACTTTCAGGGTGGTGCAAACACAGAGTTGCATCTGAGAGTGAGTGCCACCTTAAATTCCCCACCCTGTGCTCCTCAGGGCCTCACTCTCGTCCTTTCCTAGTGGCAAAAGCTCAAGTTTGGAAGGGACACAGAATCACCTCCCACCCGTCCTCAGATTCCCCCAGAGCATCCCTGCCTAGGAACACGGAGGAGACGGCCACAGGGGTATCCAGCTCCGTGTATGGTTGATTCCTCTGTCTTTTCCTCCTGCCTTTTCTGATTCTGGGCGTTATGAACTAAATGTTTGTGTGTCCCCCAAATTCATGTGTTACATATGATCTAAGGGCCCCATTCTTCATGTGATGGCATTTGGAGATGGAGCCATTGGGGGGTAATTAGGTTTAAATGAGGGCGTGAGCAGGAGGCCCCATGCTGGGATCATGTCCTTACAAGACAAGGAAGAGACCGGAGCTCTCTCCGCCAGGTGAGACACAGCAAGAAGGGCCTCCCCGGGAACTGAGTCTGCTGGCACCTAGACCTGCACGTCCCAGCCCCCAGAACTATGGGAAGTAACCGTCTGTTGTTTATGCTGCCCAGTCTATGATATTGTTACAGCAGCCGAGCTAAGGCTGGCACAGTCCGTCTCCCTGTGATGTCTCTTGCTCCTATCTCCCCGCACCTTCTGGGGCCACAGTGGGAAAGCGTGGCCCTTTCTATGTGGTCACAGAGGGGCCCCAGTTCCTCTCTCATTTCTGTGGTTTCCACACTCTCTGTAGACCGGGGAAAGGAGAGGTACCATAGAAACCCTTGGCCATCCCAGAGAGCAGGGAACGCCCGTGAACCGTCATTATCTCTGCATGAGCCCGTGTCTGGGAGCCTCAGAGGCGGCAGGAGTGTGGGGTGACCCAGCAGAGGTGGTTGGAACTGGGGGCTCACTGCCCCAATTCTGGCAGCTGGAGCCCTGCAGAGGGTTGTCCTCCAGTCTCCAGGCAGGTGGGGCCGCGTCCCGGGTGAATGCTTCCCTGTTCAAGTGCAAACGGCGCTTTTGCACTTAAGGAGGTCCCACTCCCCAGAGCAGCGATGCTTTCAGGCCGTGCTGCCCAGCGCTCGGCCTGGGTAACGGACTGAGACTTTTCCTCTGCACCTTCCCTGGGTCCTCCCTCCAGAGGCTCTCAGACTCCCTGTCACGTCCTCAGTTGAGCTCATCATTCCCTGTGGGAGAGAGAAGAGGGAGGGAGTCACTCTCCTCAAAGGTGAGAAGGCACTCCCTCCCAGCCAGTGACCAGGGCCTGCCTCTCCCTCTGGAACAGGAGAAGGCTGGCACAGGCAACGGCCACAGACCTCCCTCCCCGCAGCCCTATGACTTCAACCCCTGGCAGAAGCAAGCACACGCCTTTACAGGTGACGAAAGCCTCCTAAGCTGCCCGCCTGCCAGAGGGCATCCAGATCTCAGGACGACCCTGCCCAGGGCTCTACCTGGCCCCTCCTGGGAGAACAGTATCACCCACCGGGCAGCTCGTTGTCACTTTAGATTTAACCAAATGAAGCGCAGTGAACACCAAGATGAACGTCTTAATCATATAATTACATTAGTGCCGGCTCCAAAGAGTCAGCAGGCTTCCTGCGTCCCAGGGTTCAGTCCTCTGTTTCCCAGCTTCTCACAGATGGCACATATAGAACATGCCTCTTCCACATGACTTGCCTTGGTTATCATCCAGGCAGAGCACTGAGCGTCATGGAAGGGCTGTGCCGAGTTCATTTGGAGACTGTTTTGAGATTCAGGGAACAGATAAACAGCAATAAGAGCTGTTAGATCTGCTAGCCTGACACAAACGAGGGAAACAGAGGCCCAGAGAGGGTGAGCGACTTACCTAAGGTCACACAGCACACAGCTAGACCAACACACTTTTCAATCACTGTGTGTTTCCTAAAGTTTCAGTTTAATAGATTTGGACAATGTCAGTGTTTAATTACAAATCTAACTATAATTTGCTAGATTTTTTTTTAATAGTTAAAAGATCAGTTTATAAAAGAATAATAATATTGGGAGTCATTCTAAGATTAGGTATACTGGTTGGCTCTTAATTTGATTTAGTTCAAGTTCCTGGACCAAAAATAACCAATTCTGATCTGCATGGGTTTCCCCCAACCCCCCTCCCCCATTGGCTGGTTCTGAGGAGGCCAGGAGAGGCCGCCTGGCACGGGGTGAAGATCATGCCAGGCAGGGATGGGAACACTCTGTGCGGAGTGAGATCAGGCACCAGAGCAGGGAACCAGCCGCTCTTGGCAGGTGAAGTCTCCATCTGTCCTGCAGTCCTCTCGCATTTTTTCTTCCTGCCAGTAGCTGTGCATCAGTATCCCAGGGTCTCGCTTGCCTGTTTCCTGGGAGAGGCCAGACATTAACACTTGATCCCCCAGGCACCGGATCCTGTCACTGCCAAGGAGAATGAGTGGGGTCAGTGTATGGGGTTGGGGGCATGCGCTGGACCTCAGCTTCTTTTTTTAAAATGTATTTTATTGATTTTTTACAGAGAGAAAGGGAGAGAGGTAGAGAGTTAGAAACATCGATGAGAGAGAAACATCGATCAGCTGCCTCCTGCACATCCCCCACTGGGGATGTGCCTGCAACCAAGGTACATGCCCTTGACCAGAATCGAACCTGGGACCCTTCAGTCTGCAGGCTGATGCTCTATCCGCTGAGCCAAACTGGCTGCAGAGGTCGGCAAACTGTGGCTCGAGAGCCACATGCGGCTCTTTGGCCCCTTGAGTGTGGCTCTTCCACAAAATACCGACTTCTGCGCATGGGCCACAAAGTTTCAATCGCACTGTACATGCGAGCCCGCACGTGGTATTTTATGGAAGAGCCACACTCAAGGGGCCAAAGAGCCGCATGTGGCTCTCGAGCCGCGGTTTGCCGACCACTGGCTAGGGCAGTGATGGCGAACCTATGACACTCGTGTCAGAGGTGACAACGCGAACTCATTTTTTTGGTTGATTTTTCTTTGTTAAATGGCATTTAAATATATAAAATAAATATCAAAAATATAAGTCTTTGTTTTACTATGGTTGCAAATATCAAAAAATTTCTATATGTGACATGGCACCAGAGTTAAGTTAGGGTTTTTCAAAATGCTGACACGCCGAGCTCAAAAGGTTCTCCGTCACTGGGCTGGGGCATGGACCTCCAGCTTCTTGATGCTCCTTCCAGGCAGATGCCAGCTCTGTGGCCCTGGGGAGTGGAAGGGCCTGTAAGATGTGGGTGAGTCCTTTCTTCCGATGGGGACGCAGATATGAGAGGGGCCACACCTGTATCTGAGAAGCTGAAGGCAGTTTGATCCCAAATTCTAGTCCAGTGTCTCTCCCCACTAGCCCGTGGGGTGGGAGGTGCAGAGGGGCAGCCCCCCTTTTGCTGTGATTATTGGCTGTGATCCCCCTGAAGTCATTGGCTTAATGCTCCCCTTCCTTTGGCACCTGCTGAGTCTTTCTGATTCCCTGGGGCTCGTAGGGGCTCGTACCTCCAGGCTGCTCAGCTCAGCAGCCAGGGTGGGAAGAGCTGTCTTCCCAGCAGTGTCCACGCATCATCATGCCTTAGTGCTCACCCTGCTGGCATCAGCCGGGCTCTCTGCCCCCTTGGGAACCACTCTGCAGAGTGTGGGGCAGGCCTTGGTGGAGCTGGCATCCCAGGGCAGAGAAGACAGCCCCAAGGCAGGGCTAGAAACAGGGCACACCCCTAACATCACCCCCACCATCCTCCCGGCCTCGTCTCGAGCTGGGAAGAAAGTAAAGAGAAATGAAGCCAATTAAAGGGCCACTGGGAGGAGGGAGGTGCTCCAGCCCTCAGGCCACAGAGGAGGATGTGCAGGGTTTGCTCTCCAGGGCCAGCCCTAGGCAAATCATAGCCAAGGTGGCCCCAGCTCTCTTCTGCACCTTCCTACCAGCGGCACCTGGCCCAGAAGCAGACCCCTGAGGGAAGATGGCAGATGGCAGCAAAAGTGCAGGCCATCGGGGGCCAGAGGACATGGGGACAGGTTACCGCCAGCCCCGTCTCTCTTGGCCTCAGTTTTCTTTGTCTGTAAAGGAAAGGGTTGGATTCCTGCCCAGTCCAACTCCCACTTTCTGCAGTTCTTGCAAAGTGAGACAGGACGTGTTAACCCGTTTGGCTTCAATCAAAGGAATGGCTGTCTAACAGCAGGAAGGGGATCAGAACTTGAACCCCAGGTTCTGAGCTGCTGGCCACATCTGTTCCCACCCCTCCTCCTGCCAAATGCCACAAGGCCTGGCACTCACGCAGCGACCGTTTGCTGGATTAATCAATGGAGGCCTCTTTCTCCATGAGTGTCCTAGGGTCACACAACAGAAATGCATTCTCTCCCACTTATGGAGGCTGGAAGTCCAAGGGCTAGGTGCTGGCAGGGTTAGTTTCTGCTGAGGCCTCACTTCCTGGCTTGTGAACCACCACCTCTCTCTGTGCACAGAGGGAGAAGTCTGCGGTGTTCTCTTCCTCTTCTTAGGAGGATACCCATCCCATCGGGTTAGGGCCCCACCCTCTCATTATCCTTAAATCACCTCCTTAAGTGCCCTGCCTCCAGATATAGTCACAGTGGAGGGTAGAGCTTCAGCATATGAATTTGGGAAGGGCACAATTTAGTCCATAACAGCCACCTCCTACTGCATCCTCATATGATTGTCTCTTAGTCTGTGTGTGTCTGTGTTCTCAACTCCTCTTCTTATAAGGACACCCATCAGATTGGAGTAGGACCCACCCACATGACCTCATTTTAACTCTCTAAAGATTCTATCACCAAATAATAGTCACAGTCCGAGGGGTTCGGACTTCAATGTATGAATTTGGAGGGGACACAATTCAGCCCATGACAGACACCTGGGCAGACATATCTGGAGTGGCTTCCCTGTGAACAGGATGACAGTATTCCAGGGTGACAGTGATGGATGAAGCCAGGGAGAGCGAGCAGAACCTCCATGGCTGTGGAGGGTGGTTTCGGAGACACTGAGGACCAGCCTCGGCTGCTGGGCATGACCTCAAATGTCTTGGTGGTTGAAATGCCACAAGCCAAACTCTCACAGCGTGTCCTCTGTAAAGGGGGACAATGACACCCACCTTATCTACACCAGAGATTCAAAGGAAACAGTAGGTGGGGAAATGCAATGAGTCAGGTACATTGGTTGCTCTGTCTGGGAAACAGATCCCCATGGCTCAGGGTCAACTCTCAGCTCTGCCGCCTACCACGTGTGTGACCTTAGGCAAGTTGTGCCTAAGTTTCTTGTGCCTCAGTTTCTTCATCTGTGAAATGGGACTATGATAGAACCTACCTCACAGGTCATGTTAAGTGACTTGATACACATGACACACGTAGAGTGTATCAGGCATAGATCTACGGAGAGAGAGAGAGGCACTCTTGAAAAACAATAACAAAGCTATCCCTGGCCAGGTAGCTCAGTTGGTTAGAGCATCCTCTGTGTATGTCAAGGTTGCAGGTTGATCCCCAGTCAGGGCACATACAAGAGGCCATCAATGAATGCATAAATAAGTGGAACAACAAATCGATATTTCTCTCTCTCCCCCTTTCCTTTCTCTCTCTAAAAATAAAATAAATAAATAAAAAGAATAACAAAGCTGGAGCTGTCACATGTCCGGTTGCTCAGGTAGGGGACAGCATAATGATAGTACCTGCCTGGTGGGCTGCCGTGAGGGTTAAATAAGATGGCATGTGAGAAACTTCTAGCAAACTGCCTGCCTCGTAGAAAATGTTCAACAATTACTCATGGGTGACCTTGGGAGGGGGATAGTCTGGCCAGCTAACGGAGGGTCTGGTGCTGGCCAACTGTATCGTATGCTCTTGCCCTCTCAAATTCTGCAGAATGTGCTGAGGTAGGAATTAATGAATTATTAAGCCCTCTCTGTCGAGGGAGGAGACTAGGCTTGCTGTTCCTGTTATGTGTTCCTAGACGAGGACTGCTGTGTGGATGTACCACTTCTTCACCTGCACCTGTAGGAAGCTGAAAGAGAATCCACAAGGGATCCTTATTCCCATTTAATGGATGAAGTGACTGAGGCTGGGGATGGGATGTGACTCTGGCCATCGCAGGGCTATTGGCGCAGGGTGGTGCTCTCTGCTCTGACACGTTCCTAGAAGAGCTCTTGCTGCCTCCTGGCCTCAGCAGCTCCTGGGAGACGAGGTGTCTGTGAGTCTGGTCATGGGCTGGCTCCCGATGGCCCTAGTGGAGATTGGGAGCTGAGAGCAAAGAGCCCCCTGGGCCCGCTGGCCAGGCTATGACCACCTCCAGGAAGAAGTGAATCCCAGCCTCCCTGCTCAGAAGCTGTTGCTCCCTCTCAACTTTGACCTCTAGTCCCAGCCACCCCCTCTTCCATCCATCCTACCATCCCTGCATTCATTGATCCCATATTCACTTATTTCCGGGCTAGAGAGGATGGAAAGGTGAGGCCAACCCAGCTCCTGGTCTCAGAAAGCTTGCAGTCTCAGTGCCATGGGTTATTTCTCATTAGAAAGAGCCAGGAGAGGGCCATGTCAGAGGGGCCATGGGTTTAGGCTCGTGCGCCCTGAGCCAAGGCAGGCTTGAGTGGGAAAGGGGCCCATGGCCTGTAGCATTGTACTCTTGGCTATCTGAGATAATGCTCAGACTTCACGTCCCTCTGGAGCCTACCTCGCCCGCCCCACCGGGAAAGGAGCTTTGTGCTCTAGGAGCCCCTTATACTTTGGGGGACAGCATAGTCCACAGCTCTGGTCCTTGACTCGGCTTCTGGATGACTTATTTAATGCCCATTTGCCTCAGTTTCCTCATCTGCAAAGTGGGGGAAACAGTAGATGTACTCCATTATACCATTTAGAGCATGAAGGGTGTGTCACAGTCGATGGTGCACTTGCCTGTCTCCCTGATAGACATGAGCTCCTTTACTGGGGGAGCCCAGGTCACCTGGCCCCAGGCCTTGCTGCCCCCTTTCAGGTGACTGTTCTGTGAGGGGATGTGCCCTCCTGGCTATGGGAGCAGGAGTCAGAGCTCTGGGGAGGAGGTTGGGCCCAGGGCTCGCTCTGGGCCTCCAGCCTGGCACTCGGTGCTGCCATATGGCCCCTGCTCTCTGCTCTGATTCACCAAGATCACTGTGTCCACCTGGCTGGTGTGGCTCAGTGGTTGAGTATCAACCCATGAACCAGGAGGTCATGGTTCGATTCCAGGTCAGGGCACATACCTGGGTTGCAGGCTCAATCCCCAGTGTGGAGTGTGCAGGAGACAGCCAATCTATGATTCTCTCTCCTCATTGATGTTTCTCTCTCTCTCTCTCTCTCTCTCTCTCTCTCTCTCTCTCTTTTCCTCTCTCTGAAACTAAAATAAAAACATATTTAAAAAAAAAGATCGCCCTGTCCAAGGTGATGAGGAAAAGTAATGGTGGTGAATGTGAAGGTCAGAGGAAGAGTACACAGGATCAGAGAGGTGAAGCCCACTGTAAAGTCACTGTAGTGTTCTTACCCCGCCCCTCCCCATCTGGTGTGGGCCTGTGATGCAGTGATGCTGCCTGACCCAGGGGATTGGCCGGGACCTGGCAGGTGATCTGAGCCCAAGGCCACTTCACACTCCTTCCCCCACCCCCAGCCCAGGTCCCCAAGGTGAACCCTTCTCCCCACAGGGCATCAGGCAGTTACAGAGTCTGCATGGCTGCCCCCTTAATCTGGAGATTTGGGAGGAAGTAAGAAACTATCCTTCAGTTCCTTACTTACGGATTGGAGTCTGGGGTCAGACAAGAGGGGCAAGGAGTCCCAGGCCTTACAGGTGGTCAACTGTGGAGGTGGCCCTGGGGCCCAGGTTTCCTGACTCCCAGCCCAGCGTTCCTCCTGCACACCGCCGTGTCCCCCGCCGCGAATGGGGAGGCTGTCAGGGAGAGAGCAGCATAGTGTGGGGCTCACACAGCGGGACCCTGGCCTGGGAGCAGGGGGAGCCCAGACCTGTCCTTTGCCGCCCTCTCTGTGTCTAACTTTGGGGGCCTCCTGGGGAGGCTGGGCGGCCCGGGGCATTGGTGAGCCGCCTTGGCCTTGCAGCACCTGGCAATGCGCTCCACGCTGTGACCACGTCACTGGCCTCCTGGCTGGGACAATGCAAACTCGACTAAATGCCACTTTCTGTTTCTATTTCTAGCCTGTTTCCCTGGGCAGCCTCAGGAAACAGCGCACATGACATGTCTGACTTCCCAGGTTGGGGACGGAGCAGGGGGGAGGAGCCTGCATACAGAAGAGGGCTTGGAGGAGCAGAGCCTCACGCCTGCAGGGAGGGGGTGGGGGGGCGGGGGGGCGGTGCTCTGGGAGAGACAGGCCCAAGCCCTGCAAGATGACCGCTGATCTGGAAAGATCTCTGGGTAGCAGACCAGACCCACAAGGTCAATGTAGTGCCAGGGCCTGAGAGCTCACCGGGTCTTATCTGCTCATCCCGCTATGGAGAACACAGAGCAGGGAGGATATTCCCAAGGCCACACAGCCAGGGTCTGGGGGCCGCAGAACAGCCTTGAGGTCAGGGCAGGCCCATCACATGGATTCCTCAGACCGTTCCTCACTCACCATCGGCAATGTTCCCTGCTGGAAGTTGCTGGAAGGTGGTTTCCGGAGCCTAAATGCTAAACGTGAACTACTGAACACACAGAGCATCGATCCAGTGACTTCATCTTCTATCGGGACCAATGGAGTCACAGGACAGAGGCAGGGTGATTCAGAGGGAGGTGGTGGGGAGTAAGGCTGGGTGTCCCATGCCTAGTGCGTGCCTGACACGCAGTGGGAGTTCAGTCGTGGCACTGAATGAGTACAGTCGGGAAGGGCTAGATTGCTGCAGTGAGCACTCGTGAAAGTGGAAAAGGGACACAGTTAGGGGATCTGAAAGGACAAGATAGCCCATGGGGAGAATAAACACTGGGGTACCTCTCCCCCAGGAGGCAGTGTAGGTAAGCCAAAAGCCCTCCCTGAACATCTCGGATGAATTCATTCCTCACAGATCCACTCTGGAGGGGACACTGGAGGTTTAGCCACACCCTGTACCGGAGGCTTGTGACAAAGGCCCAGGCGTGTCCTCCTGCCAAGTGCCCAGGGTTCCTTGCGGCCACTGCACTGGGTGAGCTCATGTTCGCATGTGTATCAAGATTCAAAGCCCCTGGCAAAGTGCAGGTGGCTTTCCTTTGGGCCAGTGGGTCCCCACTCAGAGTTGTGTTACTTGGAACAGCCACTAACGTTTAGGCAGGTCCATCTTCCCTGGCCTTGGCCTTGCATCACCTGGAATGTGCTCTAAGCTGTGGCCACAGTCACTTAAATCCCGGGACATCTGTTTATCAGGAAGCTGGCAGGACCACCCTGTCAGGGCCTGTTGTCAGGATTCAGCTCTAATTTGGGGAACAGCAAAGAGGCCCTTCCCATTGTGGGCGTGGTCCCAACTCCACCCCGAAAAGCTGGAAAGAGCTCTGCTGGCTGGAAGAGGAATTGCATGCAGTCACTCATTCCGGACTGGGGACTTCCCTGAGTGAGGCTTGAAGAACAGGGAGGGAGAGAGGGAGAGGAGAGAAGAAAGGAGGGTGGGAGGGAGGGAAGGGCCCATGAGCTATTCTGGGCTCCAGTCCTGGTGCCCCCAGTGGAGAGTGGGCGCTGACCCTGAGCCGGGAGAAGAGGAAGGCTTTCCCCACACTTGCCCCAGAAGCTTGGAATGAACTTTCTCAGCTCAAGGATTTTATTAACAAGTTGCCCAATTGGTTCCTTCATTCATGAGACAAACACTGAATGCCCACCTGGCGGGGTGCCAGGCATCAGGTATGCAAAGGTAAACCACAGCCCAGAAACTGGGTCTCTGTCCTTCTGGGAGCTTATGACAGGGAAGAAAAAGGATTTCTCCCAAGTGTAGGTTTGCCAAGGTGCATGGATCTTTTTAATCAAGTTCCTTTCAGAGTCTCAGATCAGGGGCAGCTGCCAGGCCCCACTCTGGGGACACGAGGCAGGGGCAGGTGGTGTGGCTTCCACCCTCCGTATGCTCTCCTGAGCCCTGGAAGGTTGAGGAGGCCCTGGCCACCCTGCCACCTTGACCCTACATCCAGGAAGACGCCTTGGTGACACCCACGGCCGCCACCTCCCTTCCCCGAAGCTGTGTGGTGCTCCCCCACCACTCCCCCGCTTCCCCTGGGCCCCTACAGGGAAATGCCATTTCATGCCTGCTCCCTCAGATGTGTGCCCGAGCCGCCACCACTGCTCAGCTGATGTCAGGGACACTGGAGAGAAGAGCTAAAAATAGCTCCGATTTGAAGCGCTGCTCTCAGGGGCTGAGCTGGCAGCTGACCCTCCACCTTCCCTCCTCGCTGAAGACATCTCAGCTGGAGGGTGTGTGTGGGGGGGGCTGGGGGGGGCGTGAAGGGAAGCAGAGGGGCTCCCAGTGCCACCCAGGAAGGTTCTAGAGTCATTCTCACGCTCAGAAAGAGCCCATGGCTGTGTTGGTGCACAGTTCCTGCTGTGCCAGGCTTGGGGCCCCTCGAGCCACCAGGCCTTGCCTTCCGGGTGGTTTTAAGTGAGTCCGCGGGTGGCACTTGTGTGTGGACACACAGGTGGACACAGCCGTGTGAGCATTTGGGTGCCTATGATGAATGGCTGGGACTGGGAAGACCACTGTGAGTGTCTGACAGCCCCCATCGATGTGCTCCTCTCTTCTTAGCTGCCCAGAGAGGGACAGAAAACCTGTCCAGTTACAGTGTTATCCTGCCGTGCTGGGAGCAGCCTGCCAGGCTCTGCCCGGTTACAGGTGGGGTCCCATTTTCCAGGTGAGAAAGTCGGGGCTAACCTAGGTTTAGCAACCTGGGTGGCTCCCCACTGGCTCTGCATCTGGGAATTCATTCTCTGCTCTCCCCACCTCCCTCTCTCACACCTGCTCCCTGCCCCCTGGCTACACCTGATGGTTCTCCATTTCCAGACCTTCCTGGCATGTGCCCTCTGGCTATCTTTTTTTGATTGATTGATTGATTTGAGAGAGAAGAAGGGAAAGAGAGAGGGAGAGGCATCGACTAGTTGTTGCACTTATTCATGCATTCATTGGTTGATTGTTGTACGTGAATGGAACCCGCAACCTTGGCGTATCGAGACAATGCTCTAACCAACTGAGCCACCTGGCCAGGGCTGCCTGGCTTTCTTTGCTTATGTTGTCTCCACTGCTTGCCACCAAGTCAGGGCCGGGGCAGCTGAGCTGGAAGAGCTGGAAGAGCTGGAAGGATTTTGCTCTGTCCTGCTGCTAGCTCCTGCTCTGAGACCCCAGGGAACAGCCACGGGGTTCCTACCTGGCACAGAGCCAACGGCATGAAGGTAGGAGCACAGCCTTTTAGTCCCAGCAGCCTCGGAGCTCAGGGCCAGCACCCTCCCTGGGTGGCCTCTGGTGACCCAGCTCAGCAACCCTCAGCAGGTGACCAGCCCCAGAGTGGCAAGATTCCCATAGCAGCCCATGCAGCCCAGGCCCTCAACCCCTCCCACCCCTCCTTTGGGCCACTTTCTCCCACAGTCATTGCGTGGCCACGTGGCCCTGGACCCTTCCAGCCCTGAGGTGTGGTCAGAAATGGAAAGGACACGGAGGGAACTCCTCCACCCCTAGAAGGAGGGCCCAGACGAGAATGCAGATCTTACAATGTCACAACAGCACGCAACCCCTTTACTGCTACCAGACCAGTGGATTCCCAACAAACCAGGTGCAGGTGGAGGGAAGAACAGGGAGGGGCGGGGTCGGGGGGCGTGGCTGGGGCTTCCCAGGTTCGGATATCAGTGAGCTTTTTGGTGCTTTGGTGGAAACTAGCCCAGCTCCGCCCTTGGTATTGGGGGCAGTGCGTCCTCACTTCCCATCTTCCCCGTGATTCCCAGGCCCCTGCTCTCTCTGAGGTGGCTCACAGTCTGCAAGAGCCCAGCCCCTGATGCGGGTTTGGCTCTTCCTCTGTGCCCTGTGTCTGCTGTGGGGACAGTGAGTGGCCAGGAGCAGGCAGCCCTGGGGAGGGGAGGCGGAGGCAAGGGACCACCCCCAAGGGACCACCCAAGGTGGGCTATGACCCAAGGTGTGATCATGTGCCTCCAGGTCTGTGCAGGTGGCGCTTAGACATGTGTAGCGGGTACATGCATATGGTGGTTTGTATGTGTAGGTCTCTGTGGAGGACGGTGTGTTGCCATTTAGGTGTATGAACTTCATGTGTAATTAGCATGTACACACCAGGGATATGTAGTGTGCACGTGTGTCATGAGTGGTGTTTGTGTGTTCCTGTAGGTGATATGTGTGTGTGATTGTGTGTATGTGTATGTGTGAGAGCGAGAGCGGATGTGCCAGGCCAACCAGGATAACGGTAGAGATGCCTCGAGGTGGCCCCGGAGGCACAGCTAGTTATATTTATTTACTTTTTATTTTTTAAAAATATTTTTCTTGATTTCAGAGAGGAAGGGAGAGGGAGAGATAGAAACATTAATAAGAGAATCATTGGTCGGCTGCCTCCTGCAGGCCTCCCACTGGGGATCGAGCCTGCAACCCGGGCACATGCCCTGACTGGGAATCAAACCGTGACTTCCTGGTTCATAGGTCAATGCTCAACCACTGAGTCATGCCGGCTGAGCACAGCAAGTTGTATTTAAATCAACAAAAATATAAAGGGTTTTTTTTTGTGTTTTTTTTTTTGTAGCAAAGAGTCCTTCAAGGGAATAACTGTTGTTGGTTTCAGAGGAAAAATATGTATTGCCTTTGAGGTCAGCTCTCTTGGTCTCTCCCTAAAGAGCTGGGGGGTCAGGGGGCAGCCTAGCTGTGTGGCCCACAGGCCTGCCTGCCCTGGCGGAGCCACCGGGCTCTGTGATCACAGCCTGGCCGGCCCCGGGTGCCTGAGCACTGCTGACCAGCCCCCAGCCCCATGGGGAGCAGGGGCTGTGCATGTGGTTTGTTCCAGCCCAGCCAGGGCAGCGTCTGCAGATGCCCATGAGGAGGAGATGCCTGGGGCCCTGGGCAGAACCCGCCTCCCGCCGCCTCGCGGGGCCTGCTCTGCTCTGCACAGTGGGATGCAGGTGAAACCGGGGTCTGTATGGCCTTCACCCGGCACACGCCCAGCAGATTTCTAGTGGCCTCCTGGGGTTGTGTCGCCTCCCTGACTGGTATGTGGGCTCTGGAGGGACAGCCTTACCACAGTGCCCCATGCTGGCACTGCCCAGGTGGCCTGGACACTGCGGAGGAAGGAAGCCTGGATGTTGAATAACTTAGTGCTGGAATCCAGGGTGAGTGCTCACCAGGGCCAGGCCTGCTGGCCTCCTGCTCCTTTCTCAGGCTCCTCCCTCCCTCCTAGGGGGAGTTTGAAGAACCAAGGCCAGATGGGGTCTCAGGGCCCTCTGAGGCGACCACCACTCCCTGGGCGGGGAGGGGGGGGAGGTAGAAGAGCTCACAGCATTGGGTTTTAGAAGAAGACCACTCTGCTCATGTGGCTACCGGAGTAGACGGTGAGATCCCCAGCCCTCACCCTGGCAGTCCCCCCTCAGCAGTTGGTTTGGCCCTGGGATAGGGCTATGGGGCCAGCTGGGCCTTAAATCCTGTAGCTGCTACCCATTCTTCCAGGCTCAGGGCAGCCCCACACCCTGGGTGTCATCAGGAGAGTCTTCTCAGAGGCTGGGTCCTGGGGGTCAGGCCCAAGGGGACTCTGGCCAGAGGAGAAGGAGCAGGAAGGGGTGGTGAGGTAAGAAGTCTTATCACTTCTTTGCTCAGGCTCCTCCTGCCTGCCTTCTTGCTGAGTTGGCCATTTTGAGAGTTCTGTATATATTCTGGGCACAAGGTCTTCATCAAAGATGTAATTTGCAAATATTTTCTCCCACTCCGTAGCTTGATTTTTTTTTTTTCATTCTCTTAACAATGTTACTTACAGAGCAAAAATTTTTAATGTTAATGGAAGCCAATTTGTCAATTTTTCTCTTGTATGGAGCATGCTTTTGCTGTCCTATTTCAGAACTCTTAGCCTAACGCAGGGTCATAAACATTTCCTCCTATGTTTTCTCTTACAAGTTTTATAGCTTTACATTTTAATTTATGATACATTTTAAGTTAGTTGTTGCTTATGAATGACTAATTGTTCCTACATCATTTGTTGAAAACACATCTTTTCCCCATTGAATTATCTTTGCATTTTGTCAAAAGTCATTTGACCATATATGTGTGGGTCTGTTTCTAGACACTGTATTCTGCTCCACTGATCTGTGTTTCTCTGTCTTTGCCAATACCACACCTTCTTAATTACTGTAGCTTTATAGTATGTTCTAAAATCAGATAGTGTGAGTTCTTTAAATTTATTCTTTTTTTTTTCAAAACTGTTTTGGCTGTTCTAGTTCTTTTGTCTTCCATATAAATTTTAGAATCTTCTTGTCCATATCTGCAAAAAATAATTCTGCTGGAGTCTATTGAAATTGTGTTAAATCCATAGATCAACGTGGGGAAAATCGTCATTATATTGTCACAATATGGATTCTTTCCATCCATGAATATGGCATATCTATCATTTAGACTTTCTTTTATTTCTCTTATTAGTATTTTGTAGCTTTAAAGTATAAATCCTGCACATTTTATTAGCTTTATTTCTGGGCATTTTATTTTTTGAGCTAATTTAAATGTTATATTTTTAATTTTTTTAAAAATTTTCAATTGTTCACTAGTAGTCTATAGAAATACATTTAATTTTTACATGCAGACCTGGTATCATGAGACTTTGCTGAACTTACTAACAGGTTCTATAAGCTTTTTTTTTATTTCTTGGGATTTTATATTTAGACAATTGTGTCATTTACAAAGGGACATTTACTTCTTTCTTTGCAAAAGGTACATACTTTCTTTTTCTTGGTTTATTGCACTGGCTGGGACTTCTAGGATGATGTCAAATAGGAGTGCTGAGAATAGACATCATTGCCTTGTTCCTGATCTTAAGAGGAAATATTTCAGTCTTTTATTATTAATGATGATATTAACTGTGGGTTTTTGTAGCTGCTTTTCCTATACGTCAGGTTAAAAAGGTTCTATTCCTAGTTTGCTGAGATGTTTTAAAAATCATGAATGGATGCTGATTTCTGTCAAATGCATACTTTCTGTATCAATTAATGTGATGTGTGATTTTTCTTATTAACATCATTGATTACATTGAATATCAAACCCACCTTCCATTCCCAAGAGAGACCCTAATTGGCTATGCTGTGTCATTCCTTCTGTATATCATTGGATTGGATTTGTTAACCTTTTGTTGAAGAATTTTACACCTATATCTATGAGGGCTATTGTCTGCCGTTTTACTTTCTTATATGGTATTTGTCTGGCTTTGATATCAGAGTAATGCTGGCCTCATAAAATGAATGGGGAAGTATTCTTTCCCTTGTATTTTTCTGGAAAAAAAAAAAGTGTATAGAATTGGTGCTATTTCTACTTTACATGTTTGGTAGATGTTACTACTTTTCCTAAAGGATTCTCTAAGCTTCAGTCCCCACAGTCTGGAATGAGCCCTGTTTGGGGCTTTGAAGGTGGGTAGTTCTCTGCAATCAGAGGTTTCAAAATGCAATTTCAGAGAACTTTGTAAGAAGCAGCAGGGGACTGTAGGCCCACGGAGGCGAACCTATTCAGCCTCCTGCCCTTGCAGAAATCACTCATTTCCCATCCCAGCCAGTGTCAGGCACAGCTGTAGCTAATCCCCAGTGGGACAACTTAGTTTAGCCAAGACCTTCTCTGATTTGCCTGAACTATGATAGGCTGTGTGACTTTGGGGGAATCACTCAGCCTCTCTGAGCCTCAGTGGGAAAAAGGAGATGATGATTGTGTCTCCCTCTAAGTCAGTGGTTCTCAACCTTGGATGCACATTAGAATCACCTGGGAATCTTTTTAAAAATCCTGATTTCTGGGCAGAGGCCAGAAAAATTTGAGGCCCCCTGTCCCTCCGCGGGGCCATGATTACATACATTTATCCGTTTGGCGTGTCCTGGGGGCCTACTCCGGGTAAGGCAATTGATAGATGAGGAAAGGCGGTGTGGGGAGAGGGGGGGTTCAGTGACCGAGCTGAAAGAGAACCCAGGTATTCTGGGTGAATTGTGCTTTTCCACTGAACCAAATTCAGAGGAAAAGAGACCAGCGGTCCGCCTCTGAGAGGCATGTGGAGGGAGTTAAGAGCCAGGGCCCCAAAGCCAGACGCTGGGCTGGAAGCCCCGCTTAGCCACCAACGTAGCTGGGTAAATGGTCGGGCAGTTCTCCACTCGGTGCTTCAGGTGCCCTCTGTAAAATGAGGGTAACGGTGCGCCCACCTCCTCAGGTTATTGCCGGGATTAAATGAGTTACCAACTGCAGAAGGCCCAGAGCATGCCTGGCACATAGGAGGGCCGGCAAACTCCAGGTATTATCGCCGGTAAACATGCCAGGCTGTACTTGCGGCCCTGCAGAGCCACTCACTTACAGAAGGCGGAGGTTACAAATGCTGGCAAAGCTCAGAGGCCCTCCAGCGGGCCCCTGAAGCGGGGGAACAGTCCAGGCCCAGCCCTGGGAGTGACTGGCCCAAGGTCGTGCAGACCGGAGACCAGTCTTCCTGAGACCTCGCTCGCGGATGACCCGCTGCCTGCCTGCTTTGAGACCCACGCACTTCACGATGCGATGCCCTAGGAGAGAGACAGTGTGTGTGACAGGCAGTGACAAATCCAGGAATCCAGGAGGAGAGTTGGGCGTCTTTCCTCCCGGACTACCTTCCTGGGGGAGGTGAGCTTGCTGGAACCTCCCAAATTGAGAGTTAGGAGGAGCAGCAGCCCACCTTGTGTCTCCTGCCGATGCCACGCCTTCCCGTAGGGACTCAGCACATCTGGGCCCGCCACCCCTTGCACCCCACGCTGCCGCAAATGAGGGTGCTGAGCCTTGCTGGGGATGAGATCACCGCCTGGAGCAGTCTTCCTGCGTGGCTTAGGCTCCGGCGCCACCTTGTGGCCATAGGCCTGCACGGTCTTTGCACAGGGGCTGGTGCCCCAGAGGTCACTTAGACCCACTCTGAATTTTACACATACCTCTCAGTTGTCTACCGGGGACGCAAAGACTTAAGACAGCGGTTCTCAACCTGTGGGTCGCGATCCCTTTGGCGGTCGAACGACCCTTTCACAGGGGTCGCCTAAGACCAGCCTGCATAGCAGATATTTACATTACGATTCATAACAGTAGCAACATTACAGTTATGAAGTAGCAACGAAAATAATTTTATGGTTGGGTCACAACATGAGGAACTCTATTTAAAGGGCCAGAAGGTTGAGAACCACTGACTTAAGAGAAGATGAGTTTTCAGGAGCCAGAAGAGGCAGAATAAGTAGAAGGCACTTGATCAGGAAATTCTAGACTGGACTCCAGGGTGGGAGGCTGTGTAAGCACGATTTCCAAATTAAGTTTCAGACTGATGCAAGCTGGGCTCCCAACGTCCCTTTGCTCATCAGCACTGGGGAGAGGAGCTCTGGTTTCTCCCACTCGCACCCTTATTTATTTGCATACATTCCCCTGGATGCTCGCACATAGGAAATTTGAGTTTGTTTCTCTGGTAGGCATTCTCATTGAGTCAGCATGTTCTGGGCTCATTGCCGTCCATTGCCCTGGCCAAGATGGGCAGAGGGGCTGGTAACTTGGGGCAAATGGGAGCTGGAGTGACAGGTCAGGTGCTGCTTTTGCCCTGGGAGGGCCGACCTAGGTGAATCTGAATGTTGCTGTTACTTGACCTGGGACCTGCCTACATAGGCTTGGCTGCCACGTCATCATTTCTCCACCATGGTCCACTTTTTGAGGCTAGGAGAGGAAGAGTCTGTGGTCTGAGAGTACCCCTGAGAGAGCATAGATCTGTGGTCTGGTCCCTGTGGGAGTCTGTGGCCCATGGCATTGGGTGTTGCAGGTGCCCATGTAGGTAGAGCTGAGTGTTGGATCACGGAAACCACATCTGACCTGCGAGGCCACAGGCACCAAGCCGCCGCAGGGCACATGGCTGTTCTGAGTGCTGGTGCAGAACTTCTGGACTCGCAGCTCTGCCTCAGCCCCTCAGCCAGTACCCTCTTGTCCCCCAGCCCCCGCTCTGCCTTCCCAAGCCACCCCCAGATCTGCTCAATCTGACCCTTCCCTCCACCCTTGATGCAATCTGACCTCCTCTGCTCCTTGTGACCTGTCTCCGTATCACCTGCCTGCCCTGCCCAGGTTTACTGTTGCCATCGTCGCCTCTTCCAGTTGATCCTCTCCTTCAGGCCCCCACATCTTGGCACTGCTTTCCTCTCCTTTCCCACTTTCTCATTCCTCCCCACACCTCTCTCTGTCTCTTTCTATGACCCTTTCGTCTCTCTTTTTGCCTCTGCCTCTCTCTCTCCCTCCCTCTCTCTCTGCCCTGGGCAGGCACAGTAACCTCCCTGCCCTTTTCGGAGCCCCTTCCCTGCTCCCTTGATTTTGGGAACTTAGCGACTAAGACTGAGAGAGAGGCCATGGCTCATGCGAAGTGCCACCGCTAGTAAGTGACAGAACCTGGAACAGAACCAGAATCCGGTACTTCATTCACTCCCCAGCCTCAGTTCCCCGATGTGCTAAATGATGATAACCAGCCGGTCCCACAAGGCCTGGCAGGGACTCCGGAGGTGATGGGCCCAGAAACACCTGCCCTGGGCCTGGTGCACCTGCCCTTCTCCCAGCCCCTCCCCGGGCGCCCACTGCAGTCGTCCTCCCCTGTGCCTGCACCCCCTGCCTTCCTGCCTTTGGTTTCCTGCAGAACTGTTTCTCCACGCACTCCTGGGAGTGTGTCTGTAGGGAAACAGGTGTCTGCCCCAGCTCCCCTGGGTGCGCCTTCAGAGACGCTGCGCCCGGAGGCTCCCAGGAATCCAGAGAGACAGACCGCCTATCGGGTGTTGGGTGGGTGGGCATTGCCTGCGTGCTGGTTGTAGGCTTGGAGGGCTGCTTTGTGTTCCGAAGCGCATCCTGCGGGACCCCGGGGCACGGGGTCATCGTGAGGTCCAGTCCTTGATCAGCGCTCTGGAGGGAGGCCCACCGTTTGGAAGTACGGAGGAGCGTCCCTCACAGTTTTAAATTATTTTACAAATGTATGGTCGTGCGTCTTCGCCTCTGAAGCATGGGCTTCAGTAACATCGACGCAAGGTTCTTGGACAGCACCATCTCCCATTGCTCCCAGGGAAATACACAGCCCCTCTCAGCCACCAGCATTATGATCCCTGTCGTAAGTTTGCTGCAAATGTGTGCATGGGCTGCCTTTGCCATATGGTGACAGAGTCGTCCCAGGAGTCCTGTCTTCCTTCTGTAGCTGTAGGCACTGGGGACAGAGCGTGGACAGGCAGGCTCGTGTGCTCCTTGGAAAGGTGGGATAGAGAATGGGAGGGGAGGCTGGAGGGGCAGGCAGGGTCCCGTGAGCCAAGGGAGGAGCTGGGGGTTTGATTCTAAGCATTACAGGGGGTGACCTGATTGCATTTACAATTTACAAGGAGCACTGTGTGAAGAGCGATGTTTCTGGGGCCAGAGTTGGTGCTGGGACACCAGTGAGGACTTCACTTCGATTCAGGCGGGGCGGGGGGGGGAGGGGTAGTGGTGGGGACCAGACTGGTGGTGATGATGGGACAGAGAGAAGGGACAAGCCCACGGCCCCAGGTGGGCACCTGGCAATGCTCAGGTAGTGGGGACGATGTCAGGCGTCAACCGTGTTCTCAGCCTCAACGATTCAGGCTTGGCTGTGTAGGAGGCCCAATGATTACATTCCCTGGGATGGTCAGGGACGCATGTGTGGCTCCATCTGATTGGCTGTGGGCCCTGGTTTGTGGTTCGTGATCTTGATCCTGATTGGGCCACAAAACCATGCTTTCTGAAGTTGCTTTTTCCTGGCCCGGCCTCAGAGACCACTGGCTGACTTAGTACCTTGGATTCTGCTGCAGCCCCCCGCCCCATGACTGTGGCTTGGAGACAGCTCCCGAAGGTTCAGGTAAAAGTGAGGCAGGGAGTTTTCTTACTGGACCCAGGATGTGCGCCCACCATCTTTATCTCCTTAACCACCCCCAAGTTCATCTCTTTTCCCATGTTAAAGAAGATAGCAAGACAGAGTTGGAGTGATAGTCCAAAGTCCCATTAGCAAGCAACTAAGTTGGGGTTTGAACCTGCATCCTTTGCCCCATGTCCTCTCCAATGGAGGGGTCAGTGCGTCTGCCTGCCTGCTCCCTGGCCACACCTGGACACAGCCTCAGGGTCTCCCTAGTGTGGAGGACACACGAGCTTTGCTGTCCAATGGCCTGTGAGTCCCTGGCTGTTCCCACTCTGTGCTGTGTGGGGATTACGCCTGCCTATGGCCTGTGCCCTGCCATGGTACTGAGTAGGAGCTCCACAAATGCCACCCAAAGCCTTAGCACCATGTCCGTGGGCTCAGAAGACCCCTAGAGCTGGGTCAAGTGTCCGGAAAACCTCAGAGCGAAGGAGAGACACCAACATAGCTGTCTCTGGTTTGGGGGGGCAGCATGGCCCTTCCAGAGCCCCACCCCCACCCACGCTCTCTGTTCTGTTCATCTCTCTTGGCAGGTATATCCGCACCATGTACCTGGGGATCCAGAGCCAACGGCAGAAGGAACACCAGCGACGCTTCTACTGGGCTATGATGTATGAATATGCAGACGTCAACATGTTGCGCCTCCTGGAAACCTTCCTGGAGAGCGCCCCCCAACTGGTGCTACAGCTCTGCATAATGATCCAGGAGAACAGCGCCGAGACGCTGCCCTGTGAGTGCCCCGCCCCCAGAGCCGGAACCGTGGGCTGGGGCAGGCCCCCATCCCATCTGGGGACCCCCGGTGGCCATTTCCTATACACTCTGTGGGTGTCGCCCATTCTGATCCCTGAGTCCCTGGGATGCCTAGGCCCCTGTGGGATGCTGACCCGGCCCACATTGAGCACATGAGTGGCACAGACCTTTCCCAAACACCTTTGCCCACTGCCCATGCCACTTTGTTCTAATGAGTAGAGCAGAGCCAGGGCCTCTCAAGTCCCTGGAGCAGCAGAGTGAGGGCCCTGGTCCCCTTGGGCCGTTCCTTCGGTGCTGGCCTGAGCTGAGTGTCCCTACGTATGCAGGATGGGGAGCTGCCCAGAGACTGCACGTGACGAAAAGACTAACTCACCGCAGGCAGCGGTTTCAGACATTGTGAAGCTGTGGCACTTGCTTCAAATCAAAGCTCTATTAGAAGCCCTATTTATAAAACGGGCTCCGGTGGCTCTGTTCTAGTTAGATGGGGGCCAGGGCCCGGCACACTCCGCCCCCTGGCCTTCTCCACGGTCCCGGCCCCTGTGGCCCCAGGTGGTCTCCCAGGAGCCCCGGGAGCCCCCAGCGCTCAGCCTGGACGGAACTGGTCTCCACGGCAGCAGGAAGTCCGAGGCCTGGTGAGGTGAGGCTTCCCTGGACAAGGTGGATTCTCACCCCAGGTCTCGATGGTCAGACTGGCCTTGCTCCCCCATTGAGGGAGCCCTCGTGGGCCCCGATGACAGCATGAGGTGCCTGGGGCAGGCGTCCTTCCTGCTCAGGAAGCCTCCACACCCACCACCCTCAGCTCCCCAGGCCAGGGCGACATGCTCCAGGGGGCACATTTGCTGGGGGCTGGGCTGGGCCCCTTTCTTTCCCATCCGGGTCCTCCTTTTTCCAACCCTGTTTCAGTCTGAGACACCCCCCGCTACCCCGCAATCCAAACTGCCCTTTGCTGTTCCAGTTTCAAATTTCCCTCCCCTACCCCATGGCCCAGGCAGCCAAGATGTCCTTCCAATGTTTGATCACATCCCAGCACCACAAATAGACAGGGCAGGTGGCAGGGTGACACAGGGGTGAGCTCCCAACAGGGCATTGGTCCCAGCCGGGGTCCTGGTCACCATGTGGACCCTGCGGTGACGTTGGAGATGGCCCTTCACCTTTTCAAGGCCTCCTTTCCTCTTTGGAATAAGGGGGGGGGGGGGGAGACAGTCATCCCGGATGTTTAGGGGATGCAGTGATGTAATGCCCGTGGATCACTTTCAAACAGTCAGACTCTGCAGGAACCTCAGGGGTGTGCTTGTCACATCCAGGCCTGGCAGTGAGCGGCTGGGCAAGGTCCTAGGGGGGGTCCCCCACCCCACCTGTGGGCCATCCCTGCTGAGCGTGTCCTTTCTATGATAGTTTCTCAGATTATAAGCATGGGCTGCACCTGAATCCCTGGAGAGGAAGCTCAAGGGGCAGTAGATGTTGCTTCCTCTTGACCTGGGAGCCCAGTGGGGCCAAGGTCAGTGAAGGCCAAGGGGCTGCTTGGCAGTGTGCCCCCAGCAGGGGCCAAGGTGAGGAGCTGGAGTGGCAGGGTCGCGGGCTCTGGGGAACTCCCTGGCCCTTCCCCCCACGCGCCCCTGCAGCTCAGAGGTCGGGTGAGCATTCGCCCACATTTGTTTGGTGTATGGAATAGGTATTTCTTGAAATAGTCTTTCGTGGTTCAATACATTTGGGAACCGCTGGCTAAACAAAGGTCAGTGGCTGTCTTTGTTGTTGGTTGTAAACCCCCAAACAGGGACGGGGTCTGTGGCGTTAGAAGGGTTAATGGGAAGGAAGGAGCCGGCACAGATGCGAGGGGCTTGGCGTTTTGCTCGTCCACCACTTCCAGCCGTCTGTCATCACCGCACCATTTCGTTAGATAACAGGTGCCTTCCCTCTCTTTCCCCATTGGAGGCTGCATAGCATGTACGTGCTTTAAAGAAAATCAGTTCAAGCATTAGAAATTGGAGGAGGGGAGAGAACGTTGTGAACTTGAGAGGGACCCAATGGCCACACGGAAGAAATCTCCCAGCCCAGACACCTGGGTGCTCCGTGCGCGGCCCACTGGACAGGCGCCAGCTCCCGCGCTGCTGCCCAATCGCTGCCGGGCTCTGGGGAGGGATGGCCTTTCTGTTCCTTAGTTTGGTCGTTTCTGAAATGAGGGTGATGTTAGCACCTACACAGAGGGCTGTTGTGAGCATTTAATGACATGACAAGTGTCAGTGCCTCGTACGACAACTGGCTGTTTTGCTGTTGGTGGCAGTAGAGCTCATACTGTAGATACACTGTGTGAACTGGACTGCAGCTTTACCAGTGGGACCCATGCTGACTGGCCTTGCTTTCGTTGGCCTTTGGGGACACCTGTCCACCTTGTGCCGCTCATGCTAGTAGATGGTTAGAAAGATCACTATCACCTTAGCAGTGGGTTTTCTGTTGATCTTGTCCAATGCCAGCCTCTCTAACATTTGCCATCTCTCCACCTTCTAGTCCTCACTTATTGCTGGGTTAACAGTGCAATAGTCAAGCCTGCAATGTGGATTGTGTCCAGTTTTCCCATAAATCAGACTCAAGTGAAAAACCCTATATAATAAAAGCCTAATATGCTAAGTGCCAGGTTGTCCATTCAACCAATCAAAGTGTAATATGCTAATGATATGCTAAGGCCGTTCAACTGGTTGCTATGATGTGCACTGACCACCAGGGGGTAGACACTCAGTGTAGAATCTGCCCCCTGGTGGTCAAGTGAGCTCCCACAGGGGGCGCGCTGCTCAGCCAGAAGCCGGGCACATGGCTGGTGAGAGCAGCAGCGGTGGTGGGAGCCTCTCTCGCCTCCATGGTAGTGCTAAGGATGTCCAACTGACAGCTTCCAGTGGTTCTCAACCTTCTGGCCCTTTAAATACATTTCCTCATATTGTGACCCAACCATAAAATTATTTTCATTGTTACTTCATAACTGTAATGTTGCTACTGTTATGAATCGTAATGTAAATATCTGATATACAGGATGGTCTTAGGCGACCCCTGTGAAAGGGTCGTTCGACCGCCAAAGGGATCCCGACCCACAGGTTGAGAACCGCTGGCTTAGACCCACTCCCCAGACATCCCCTGAGGGCTCCTGGACTGCGAGAGGGTGCAGGCCAGGCTGAGGGCACCCCCCTCCCCAAGTGCACAAATTTGTGCACCAGGCCTCTAGTATAATAACAATAATGATAATGACCCATACAAATATTATCCTAGAGTCATTTGGGCATTTCAGCAGGGTCTTCCTTAAATCTGATGTCTTGGAATAAAGATAAAAATAGAGCAATAAAGGGAACATACACTGATGCACCATTTATACTGGTATGAGTCTCGTGTCTGCTGGCAGCTCTGTCCTGGGCTAGACCCGGGCTTGGAAGGATGTCCGGAACTGTGGGCAGTCAGGCAGAGCTGCAGGCGAAGTCCACCTTGGCCATTTACCGACTTATGACACGGGCAATTTAACTTCCCAACTGGGTGTCTTCATGAGTGAAGTGGGCATAGTAACTGCTTTGGGAAGTATTGTAGAGGTCTCATGAGCTGCACATTTGCCTCTCCAGTACCTTGCCTGGCATAGTATGGGTAGTTATACAGTCTCTCATTCAACAAAGATGCATTAAATCAGGTGCCCTAAACATGCCATGGGCAACACAGAGCATGACAGACGTGGTCCATGCCCTCACACATCTCCTATCTCTGGGGAGATAGAATGAAAACAATTAGAAAGAGGACATGTGGTAACTGCTTTGGAGCAAGCAAATATGGTGCTGAGACCGAAGGACACAGGGCGGGGCTCAGGGAAAGCCTCTCCAGACAGCTGGCATCTGAGCTGTGTGTCAATGAGAAGGAGCCAAGTCTAGGAAGAGAAGAAACAGCCTTCTAGGCAAAGGGAACAGCACATACAAAGGTCCTGAGGTAGAAAAGGCCTGGCTTGTTCTAAAAAGTGTAAGGGCCCAGCATGGCTGGAGGTGGGCAGTAGGGACGAGCTAGGGAGGAGAGAGGCAGGGGAGGACAGAGGGGCAGGCAGGAGCCTGGCCAGCCTGGGCGGGCTGAGCCCAGCAAGGAGCTCGGGTTTAAACCAAGCGCAGTGGGAAGGCTTACAAAGGAAAGCTATACAATCAGATTTGCTTTTAAAGAAGATTCCCTTTCCTGCTGTGCAGAGGGCAGAGCTGAAGCTGAGCTGGGAGGACCAGCTTAGCGGCTGCTGCTGCTGCTGGTGGTGGAGGAGGTCCAGGCATGAGATGATGGGATTGAGTGTTTCTGGGAAATGATGCTGTATGTGCAGAGTTGATTGTGGCTCTGAAGAGTGAGTCAACAAGACTTAGCAGGGCTGGTGTGGGCAGTGAGAGAAGTGTGCATGCGGGGGTTTCTAACTGGTGTGTTGAGGTGGAGGAGGGGGGAATCGGCAGGAGCGCGAATCAAGGGTTAAGAGCTCTGTGACCTTTCCTTACTTTTGGGTTTTCTGATGCTTCCACATGAACATTGAGGGTGGGGGCGGGGGGGGGGGGCCCTTGCTGCACCTACATAGCACCCAATTCTGCCTTTTTTGGTTAAGCCCACACTGAGTAGTTGCCCTACGTATGGGCTCCGATGACCACCTTCCCCTGGCATCACAGCACCACCATTTGTCAGGCACCTGCCATGGGCCTGATGTTGTGTTGGGAAGGGGTTTGCAAAGACACGTCCCCTTCAGCAGTTTATGGTCTGGTGCAGCACATGTTAAATGTTTTGATGACTGTATGTACAGAGGAGGGAAGTGACTGTTCCTGGGAGTGTGTTGAAGGAGGTGACATTTGATCTGGGTTCTGATGGAGGAATAGGAGCTTTCCTGAAAGAGAAGGTTGGGAGGCTCTTCTGGCAGTGGAACCACAAGTGCCAAGGGACAGAGGCCTGAGAGAGCATGGAGTGGGCAGGGAGTGAGTGCTTCTAGCTGCCTAGAGCACAAGGTGTATTGCACTGATTGTGGAGACCATGGTGATGATGATGATGATGATGATGATGACGACGACGACGACGATGATACTAGTAATGTTAGTTAAGACTTTTGGGGAGCTCAACTGTGTACCAGAGACTAGTTTAAGAAGTTTACATGGATTAACCCAGTAAAGTCCCATAGCAACCCTATGAGTAGATGCTCTAATTATTCCCATTTTATAGATGATGAAACAGGTCCAGAGAGGTTAAGAGACAGCCACAAGGCTTATAATTGACAGGGCTGGATCTTGACCTAGGCAGCCAGCTCCAGTGCCTGTGTCCTTAGCAAGGATGGCTGTGGCTGAGTCTCAAAGAGACAGACTTGTGTGGATTCTGCAGGAACAGGTCACTGATGCAGGGAGGAATCAGAAGTTGACACGCGTTACAGATTTGTCATCTCCGGTGTACACACGTGTGTGCATGTGCATGTGTGCATGTGTGTGCATGTGCATGTGTACCCCGATGCAATTATACTGGTTAGTACAGCAAGCAGAAGGTGCTTCTAGAATCTGCCCTTGGCTTGGCTTTCTGAAAATGTTCTGTCTCGGGAGCATCTGTGTGAGCCACTCTGCTCAGCGCTCATGAGGAAGCCTTGCTGTCTTACTATCAGGCACAGCGCCATCTGACTAGGAGGTGAGGGAATGGGCCTGAGACCCAGCTTCCCAGAACACTTCATAGTGAGAAAGACACACAGGAGCTCACATGCCTTCGACTGGCCTTTCCTTGGGAACAGTCTCTATTCCTACCTTGGAGACTAAGAGAGAGTGGCCGGACACAGTGGATGGCCTACACCGTGAGTGAGGGGTTCGGGATTAAAACCCAGTGGCCCACATTTCCAGGGTGGCTCCCATCCCTCAGTCTCCTTAGATCTCTCTGGAAACCCTCCGAGAAAGCCCCAGGCAACCCCAGATATTCTCTCAGCCCAGCATGCCCCTCACCTGCTTATCAGCTGGGGGGCAAGACTGGAAATCCCTGGGTGGGATCAGAAGCTCGAGACCCCCACAGACGCTGGGGCTGGGGCTTGAAGGTAGAGTCACCTCTGGTCCCAGAAGGGCTCCAGCTGGCCCGGTGCAGACCAGCCCTGCTCAGGGACACGCGTGGGGCACATGCTTCTCCCAAGGGCAAGCGGTTCTCAGAGGACGGGAGCAGATTTGACTTGTTCTCAAAGTGGCGCTCCACCGTGCGACCCCTTACAGGTGCCTCCAAACCCTGCGAGCGGGCTTGGGCAGCTGCTGAGAGAGGACACCCAGAAAGGCACCCTTAGTATCCAAAAGCTTTACCCTCCGACTTCAGTTTGCAAAGGGACTTGGACCTACAGAATCTTTAGAACTGGAGAGATTGAGAGAGGCCATCTAGCCCACCCTCCTCGTTTAACATTTGGGAAGCTGAAGCACAGAGAAGCAAGTGAGCTGTTCAAAGTCACACAGCCAGGAAGGCTCCTCTTTCTGCCGCACTGTGCCCGCAGCTGAGGCGGCAGCACAGCATCTACAGGATGTGATTCAAACACCAAGCCCTGCCCAGGTTACCCCCACAGCCCATCCCATCCCCCCCACCTGACCATCAATAACCACGGATGTCTAGATCCAATGTCACGAAAGAGCATCTTTACTACGACAAGAAAGCATGAGGAAGTACTGAGCCCTGCCTTTAAATACCAGCCTTCTTTTAAACAAGCGCTGGGCGCTAAGATTCAATTAAGGCTCTTGCTTTCTGTCTCTTTGGCATTAACCTCCCTTTTCATTTTCCTTCTTAACTTCAGTTGCGAGCTCCTTTCAATCCAAAGCCTTTCCGGTGACTCGGACCGCAGCTGCTTTTTCTGGCAAATCCCCCACTGACAGCACCCCAGCACTTAGGAAAGGCACGTGTGCCTTCGCCTCTCAGCTTCCATTAAGTCAAAGGTCTGTGTCTTTCTCTTCAGCCACCAACTTCCAAGCACTTCTCTCCCTCCCTGCAAAGGGAGACTTCCTCGTCTCTCCTCCTGGGAGCTTTTTTTCTTCTTATGTGAAACGATGCTTTCTGTGTCTTTCCCCTGTGGACATTAGCTGTCACCCTATAAGTCTGGGACAGTTGATCATTTAGGATTTGGGTTACAATGAGGTGGAGCTGCCACCCAGAAAGCGATGGTGATCTGGTTGTGTGGCCCGAAGGTGACAGATCTGTGCTCTACATGAGAGCCATGGATTCCCCACTGTTTCCTCCTGACCAAGAAGTAAGTTGTGTTATTAAATTGACCAACCCACTGCATCCAACGACCTCATCAACTTGTCTAGACTTATCGGGCATTTCTTATCCCCATCCCTTCCCAGTGTCGGCCACGGCTTGATGGGATCCTAGAGGAGCAGAGCCCTTCTCCCAACCTCGCCCCTGCTGAGCTGGGGTTGCCCACCTTGGAGACCTACATGGGGTTTCAGACCAAATCGGTACAAAGATCTCCAGCCTTTGATCTCAACTTCCAAACTGCTCAGCACATGCCTGTGTCTTGGCCGGGAACAGATAAATGAAGGACAGGATGGGCAATCCCCCATTCACCCCCTTCTCCTGGCTGTCTTGCATCTTTACCCAAAACTGAAATGGTGAGATACGCACAAAGACACGCCTGCCTCCTCCGGCCAGCTCACAGAGTAGGCCTGGCCTCTGCCGCCTCCCCCGCCTCTCGGGCATGGCCTCTCTCCAGCTCTGTGTTCCTCTTCCTTCGAGGAGACAGCCCTTCTGCTCTCCAGTGAGACGTCTGCTTGGGTGTGCACATGGGGCCCTCCGCAGCCGGCTCCCACTCACAGCCCTGCTTCCGCTACCAGTGGCTTCTCTTGAACACGACATTCACACCTTACATGTTTAGGCAGAATTTTGCAAGGATTTTAGAGAGAGACCTAAATAAAGCCCTTCATGACGTCAATCAAGCCTGAATCTGCTTGTAATTCTGGGGCCTTTCATCGGAGGTTGCCCCTAACAACTGGTAAGAGAAAAAGAGAAGGAGGATTCTTTTTCTTTTAAACTGTGGTAAGAACACTTCACATGAGATCTGCCCTCTTAACAAGTGTTTAAGTGCAAAAGAAACTGTAGTATGTACTTATACAAGGGAGAGTCCTTAGAGCTGCAGAAAAAACTATGGGAAGGACGAACTAAATCGATTTCATGACAGTTAACGCAGAAACAGCAATTGTTCACCTGGAAATGTTTGTGCGTAAAATGCTGGAACAAAGAGGGACGCTGAGGCAGGCTTCCTGCGCCTGCATGGGCTGGCCACACAACCTCTGGGGGAGGCGCTGAGATCTGCAAGGCCAGAGCCTACGCATTAACTGTAATTGGGCCATTCCTTTGTTTATTCAATAACTATTTATTAGGCACCTATCATGTGCCCAGAATATAAAACAAATATTTTATTTTATATATAGGTTTCCCCTGCTATCCCAAAGTCCAATGTTTCTATAAAACGTTCATAAGCTGAATGGCGTAAAGTGGAGAAGCCATTACCACTCATTTCCATGGGAGAGTTTTGAGCATCCCCAGGTAGCAGAGCACCACACTGTAGACCCACTCAGGCGACACCTTCCGTTGCACGCATTGCTGGGTGCGCACTCAAAGAGGCCGCTTTGCCACCAGCAGAACCAATAGTAACTGTGGCAGCTTTCAAGGGCCTTTCTCTCTGCGTGCAAATAGTATGAATGGCGGGCAAGTTCAAAACACACACACACACACACACACACACACACACACACACACACACACACTGTGTCTATCTCGTTCACCACCACTGACACCCTTAATTCCATCCAGTTCTGCACTAAGTATAACACCCTTTCGAGCTCTGTTAGGCTTTTCTGGTCCCTTAGGTCCCATCTTGCTAACGGATGCACAAAGTAAATTGAGCTACAGCTCAGATACTCACAGACACCATTCAGAGCTGTGGGCTGAATGCTGAGAGGCAGAGAGGCTGTGTGTGCCCAGGAAGAAGCTTGGCGGGGCCGCTCTCGCTGTCTGTCTGGGTGCACACTGCCTCACCACGGCTGGGCAAAACCAACACTGAATGCTGTTTTTGCTTTTCACCTTTTTTTTTTATGTGAAAATGAGAGTCCCCTTCCAATTTCTTTCCGTTAGCAGAAACAGGTACTAATGTAGGTCTTTCACAAAAGCAAAGGGGCGCAATGCCAGCTTTGGGAAATTGGGGGACACCTGTCGTAGAAAATGACCCAGCACTCAGGGGGCAGTGAAGCTGGGAAGAGGGGTGGGAGGGTGCAGAGCTGTGCCCGGCTTTCAACAGGGAGGCCAGGGACGGTTTCCCAGAGGTGAACTCTGAGCAAAGATGTGAAGATGGGAGGGAGCCAACCCCACAGATTTCTGGAGGAGAGTGTGCCAGGAAGAGGTAAGAGCCACGGGCAAGGCCTGAGCTAAGAGTTTCTCAGTGTTTGAGGAGCAGCAGGGAGGCTGAGCTGAGTGTCCCTGAGCACTTCTATAGCTCAGCCCCGCCTGCCCGGGGGTCTTGCCAGCAGAGCCACTTCCCTCCTCCTCCTCCTCCTCCTACTCCTCCTCCTCCTTCTTCTTCTTCTTCTAAATATTTAAACAGCTTTATTGAAAAGCAATTTTCATACTGTACAATTCACCCATGTAAAGTATACAATTCAGTGGCTTTTAGGATATTCACACAATTGTATCGTTACTACAATCAATCTGAGAACATCTTCATTGTCCCATGAAGACACCTCATCCTGCAGAACTGCTCTCCTGTGAGCTCTGCCCCTACTTTCCCACACAGGGAGCTGGTGGCTGTAGGAGCGCTGTGCTAGAGAGTGGGGAGGGATGCTGGGCAAACCTCTTGAATCCCATCTTCTCTGGGCCTGGACAGGTGAGTGAGGGCAGGAGGAACTCCTGAAGCCCCTTTCAGGCAAACAATGACCCTAAGAGAAAAGTGGGGAAATCTCAGTGAAATCTGGGCAGCAGCGATCTTTAATTATTAGGTTGGATGTTCGTGTCAGAGACAACCACAAACTCTAAGCCTCATGGGAACTTCGAGCTCCAAGAAAAACTGCAATGAAATGGTCTTCGAAAGATCTTCTCTATTCCTTAAGGTGTGCAAGGAAAGAAAGGCTGCATGGTTCACAAATGATGTCTTCTCACGTCACCCATCTCTGGGTCTGGGGAGAGAGTGGGAGAGAAGCCTACCTGAGAAGGATGCCTGGGGGTGAGGTCCTGTAGGCTGTTCCACTTATGGGTGACTATGGGTGAGCCACCCTTTCTGAACCTCCACTTTTCACCCCATGAAACTTATGCCCCAGGACCCAATTACTTCTGGGCCCAATCACTTCCGGACCAATAGGAGGTGCTCAGTTGGTCAGGACAAGAGGAGTTCTAGGGGTGTGGAGTCCACTCCCCTGAAGCCAGAGGTAAAGACTGGGTCTGACGCTGACCCGAGGAGAGCTGAGTCCTGTATTATTTCCAGGCCGCCTTGCACGTCCAGATCCCACGTGCCCACCGCTGCCAGACCCTGGAGTTCAGCTGTAAAATCTGCCCAGCATGGGGCCCATCACCACTTCCGCCACTGCTGGGGCCCCAACAGGTCCTTCACCCCTCACCTTTCTTACTCTCCTGAGACCGTCGCCTGGAAGAAAAGGTGCTGCCTCCTGTGCTATGGTGTGGACAGCTCCAGGTGAGGCCCACCTGGCCTCACACCCCGCTCTGCACTTCGTTGCTGCATCCACTGCGCTCAGACAAGGCCCTTAACCTCTTGGAGCCTCAGGTCTTCTCAGTTGTAAACCACAGCTGGTTACTCCTGCCTCAGAAGGGTTTTGTGAAGAGTAAGTGAAATGCATTTGTCCTTGGCACAAAGAGGCACTCGGTTATGGTGGCTCACATTTCACTCTCAGCTGTCAAAGGCACACGTTGCCCAGCATCCTCAGTAAGGATCTGGTTTGATGAAGTCATTTTACCTGGTGGGCTTTTCTCATCCAGGGCCACCCAGCCCTCAGAATTCAGGCTAAGGGGGCAAGGACCACTTCCAGGTCAGCCCCCACACAGTCCGTGCCAACCTGACCTGCTCAGCAGTCCTGCCTCCTTCCACCAGGCTGCTCACCTGAGCTGCCACGTTGCTGAACAGTGGTGCCGCCCTGTCCAGAGCACAGCTGGCACCACTGGGCTGTGAGTAGAGGCAGTGAGGCCACATCATCCACCATGAAGATGCTGGTTTTGGTTAACCCAGGGCTATCACCCTCAGGGACTCAGTGGCTCCAGGTAAAGCAACCCCAAACCAGTGCGGCTGGGAGAATTTCAGGGGTTCTGACGGCCACGTCATCTCTCACACCGTGGGAGACAGGACAAGCCTGACTCCAGCCTTTTAAAAAGATCTCTCGGCTTCTAATGACTACAACTTTCCGAGTTGCCTCCCACACAAAGCCTGCAGCCCACCCCTCCCCCTTCACATTTCTGACAGGCCAGGCAACAGGAAGAGGGGGCTGCAGTGACCTTTGCTCTTTGCCTTGAGAGGCCTGATCTCAGTCCACTCCATTTGCAGAGTCTTAGACTCCCAGCAGGTGCCTCCTCTTCCTACAAACATACTTACACAAGGGCCTGCAGGTGGGGTGGAGCTGGGAGCTCTCCTGGCCTTGGCCATAGGCCTGCTCCCCTCAGGGAAGTGCACAATTTCATGAGAGAATCATTTAGGGTAGGCTTTTGTTGAAACAAAATATTCTGTATAAGTCTGATGGTCAATGATAAAGCATTACACAAATCAAATGCGTCTGCATTGAGCACCTGCCGTGCGTCAGGCTCTGAACCAGCCTCTGAGGGCACAGCGATGAACGGGGCAGGTGGGGCCTCTGCCCTCTGGGGCCAACATTTTAGTAAACAATAAGTAATACCAATTCAAATATAATTGAGTTATTTATATTATATATATAGAGAGAGTGTGAGTATATATATACATATTGTATGTATGTATATACATACAGGGTGTCCCCCCAAAAAGGTATACACATTTTAACAGCTGATAGCTCCATTTCGAAAATGAAATGTATTTTAATAAACACTGCCTTTATAACTACTCAGAGTGTGGGTATACACTTTTTGGGATACCCTATATTTGTAAATACATATATAATAGTATAGTATAGTGGCCTGGAGGAGGGACAGAGAATACTAGTATAACATTAGCCACATCTCTGGAACTAGAGAATACTGTGTATAAATATTATAGTCATGTGCCACATAATGATGTTTTGGTCAACAGACAGTCCACATATAAGATGGTGGTCCAATAAAATTATAATGGACCTGAAAATGGCTATCACCTCATGACATCCTAGCTGTCATAACATTGTAGCATAACTTCTGTGTTTGTGGTGATCCTGGTGTAAGAAAATCCATTGCGCTTCCAGTCATATAAAAGTAACACATACAGTTATGTATAGGACATCTGTACTAATAAGAAGGTAATATACAAATGGTCAGGATGCCGTCACACTTAATGACCGAGCAGCAGGAGGCTGCGTGCGCAGCAGGCGTAGGTAGGTGGGGACTTGCAGCCTCAGGGAGGGAGGTGGGGCCCGACGGAGGCCTCCATGCAGCAAGGCCTGGGGGTCCCTCGGCTCCACGTGGTGCAGAAGCAGGACCCCCAGCTCAGGCCTACATCTTTGGGGCAATCCATCGAGGAGCCCCGGATGGGTGGGTGGGGGGCGGGGCCTACCTCTTTGGGGTGATGGATCGCAGGGCTCCCGCACTATGACAGGGCACAGGTTCCCCCCCCCCCCCCCCCGCGCAGTGCACGAATTTTGTGCACCAGGCAACTAGTATATTGATAATGATAATAAATGGCTATGTTACTGGCTTATGTATTTACTGCACAATACTTTTTATTATTATTTTAGAGTGTTCTCCTTCTACTTATAAAAAAGGCTTGCTGTACAACCATATGGCATGTTACACCGGCAGCAGCCTCATACATCCTGTGTCTACCACGTCATTTATTGCATCATTTTCTCTTGTGCTTGATTTTCTGTCTTGTTGTTTTGTACAGTAACATGCTGTACATGCTTGAAGCCTAGGAGCAACAGGCTCTACCATATAGCCTAGGTGTGTAGTGGGCTAGACCATGTAGGTTTGTGTAAGTGCACTCTGTGATGTTCACACAATGACAAGATCCTCTTTCTCAGAACGCACCCCTATTGTTAAGCAGTGTGTGATCAATATGTGTATGTACACTATACATGTTCTTTCTCTCTATATATATTTGTATATTTTATATGTAGTATAGTATGTATATGTTTCAAAGATGTGCCTTTATGCTTTACATTCACAGTTCATCAAATCCTCCAAATCCACATTTATCCACGGTTCACAAACAAAAAGCTAAGGCAGGTCTGTTTGTATCAGAGCCCATGTCCTTTCCAGGGGGTCTCACAGCCTCTGTTAAAATGTAGTCACTCTGGGAACATCAGGGCATTGAACTCGGTCAGCCATTTGCTGTAACATGAGAATGGGTTTATTGGAACATTCTAGGGATGGAAAACAGCCTTGTTGGTGTGTTCCAGGCCAGCCAGGACCCAGCATCCACGAGGCTCGTGCCATGCCAGCTGAGTGGCTGATATTTGTTCTAGGATCTCTGAAGTGTGCCTTTACCCAGCCCGCTGTGAAGATGGCATTTTGATAGCTCTGACAGCATCTTAGAGAGAAGAGAGACGTGAAGCAGGGGCTGAATTTAGCTTTCTTCCTGCTGGGTCCTTTAAGTACTGGTGTTTGACCTTGAAGCTGCATACCTTCCTATTGTCCATCACATGGAAGCACCAGGGTCCATCAGGAGGCAGAGGGAGGGAGGGAGAAATGTGAGCATGAGTCTTTATTGTGGTTTCTGTGGGAAGGAATGGGCAGGGCAGTGGAAGCAGGCATAGGATGGGCTAGTTCAAATAGTTTGAGCGGGTCTAAGGCCCTGGGGCACTGGGCTGTCTGATACCCGGGCCTGGGGTGACTAGAGCAGGAGGCTGGTGGCCTGGGAGGGTCAGAACCCAATAAAGGAGGTGGTTGGGGGTGCAGGCTCCGGATGGATTTGTTTGCAGGGGAAAGGCACCAGTGGCTGGCTATTTCTATCAATTTGTAAACCCTGGGACGGGTAGTCACTCCAGAGTGATGTGGGGATCACATCCTATTCAAATACAAAATTATGATGAAAATGGGTATGTCAGTACTTAGAAAAGACTATGCTCAAAAAAACAACACTTAGAACAGCGATTTTCCAACTTTTTCATCTCATGGCACACAAACTAATTACTAACATTTTGCAGCACACCAAAAAATATCTTGTTTGCCGATCTGACAAAACGAATAGGTGTAATTTTGATTCATTCACACTGGATGGATATTGTTGTGTTGACTGTTGTCATTTTTTTTTTTTCATTTGACAATCTAAGGGAAAGAAGGTCAGTCCTGACTAAATAGTCAGGTATTGTGTGTTTAAAAAAGTCTTGTGGTGCACCCCTGTGCCACAGCACACTGGTTGAAAATCCCTGCCTTAGACCTTAGTTACTGGGAGCATATTTTCAGTAAAAGTTTTAAAGAGATTGGTTTCTTTGTTGCTGTTACTTAGACTTACAGACTATGATTCTAACAGACAGCATTGGTTTTCCCAGAAGTACTGTATTGGCATGAAGGAGAACTTTATGGGGCTCTTCTAATTTGCAATGATGCCCACCAAGCTTCTCAGAAAGGAGAGTTGGTCTGTGCTGGTAAAGGTTTAACAACTGGCTCTTAGCAGAATTGGGGGAATCCTGCTTTTGTAGCACTTGCCAATTTCTTTGGTATAAATACGGCCACCACATTTATTTTAAGGCTCCAACATGATATCAAACAGCCCACAAAATTCCTGCAAATGTAACAATTGGACCTCACAAGCCAGGAAGAGCCAGCCTCCGCACCGTGATCCTGTCTGGGGAGTGAGGTAATCCCAGGTTGCAGCATCAGCGTTCTTGCTTACTACCTATGTAACCTTGGCTAAGTTACTTGAGTCTTTGATCCTGGCTCATAGATGGCATCCATGAGGCTTGTTTCTTTCCCCCTGGTTTCCTGCTTAGTAAAGTACCTTTATGCCATCACCCCTTGCTGTGTGCCTGGGTGGAGGTGAGGACAGGAGACAGACGGTGTTGCTTAAAGAGCCATGCACACAGCTGTGTTATCTTTTTTCTGGGAGCATTTCCAAGGAGAGACTGGGCTTTTTAAAAAATCTAGCAAGATAGGGGGAAGTTGACAGGTGGAAGGGAAGAACTGCCCAAATTAAAGGAACTCAGTGTGGGGAAATACGCAATGGGAATTTGAAAAGCAGATGGTAGAGTTTCCCCCAAATGTTAGCTTCAATGGTAGGGAGGGAAGAGGCGAGGGTTGAGAGAGGGACATGCTGACCTTGACCTGCAGGCAGACAAATAGCCATGTTTCTTGGTTTGGGGAATTTCTAGGGGACCAACCCAGTAGGGTTCAACACCCTACAAATTAGGTGAGCATGCGATGTCAGAACATAGCTGTGGCCACATTCAAGTTCAGTTTCCTCATCTGTGAAATAATAGCCCAGCAGGGGGAGGATGCCAGACTGGGGGATAGCTAATGGTCAAGTTTGAAGAAGGACAGAGCAGGGTCCACATGCCAAATGTTACACAGAGTTAGGAGTGCACTGAACCAATCCTCTTAATGCTGCACTTGGGAATTGGTTGACCACCTCAATGAGAACTCTCCAAGAGAGTGAAGGGAACAAGAACATCACCTTTGAGAAGGTTGGAGGAGAAGAGACAAAGAGAGGTGGGGTTGCATTGGGAGAGGATGCAAGGTCCAGGGAGCTACTCTTTGTAAAATGGGAGGAACGTGACTGTGATGGGAAGAAGCCAGGGAGAGGGAGCTGTGGGTCCCTGCACAGCTGGCTCTTCCCACCCCTGCCCTACCTGTGCTTAGCATCTATCCAATACCTCTTCCTTAAGTGTTTTCCCAACATGTGATTTAGTGGAGGGACTGAGCACTTTGTGGCAGAGGGTAGAAGAGGGCAGCTGATGACAGATCTAGGTGGGCACATCACATTCTGCAAAACAGAGTCCTGCCATGGACCCCATCCACTTTCACTCAGAAGCAGTCTCGTAGTCATCTGTGGATACTCCCATGGCTTCTCAGAGCACTCCTCAAATCACATGCTGTGGTTTCCCTCTGAGATGCTCTAGTATTTTGGTTTCTTTACTCAGTCCCCTTTCTGGTGGTGTTTTGGGGCTCCCATACACTGGCCCCTCAATGTAGCCCTGACCCGTTCTGAGCCATGGCCCTGCCTTCTACTTCCCAAACCTCAGCCTCCCTATGTCACCCTGAAGGCTGGGCCCTCCTGCTGTCCCTGATCCCTCCCATTGCATCATAGCCTCCGGATCTTTCACGTTATCTGTCCCTACCCTCTGATTTTAGAGTCCCGTCCTTTCTCAGATAACCTGCCTCTGTGCTTCTCACATGATGGGACAGCCACACACACTTTTTTGCTTTGTTTCCCAATTGGCAACAGTTCAACTGACAGTGACCCTTGGATATTGCAATGTCACCACCAAATTGGGCCTTCCCTGATGGCTACCCCCCTTTAGTAAGGGGTATCCAACTGCATGGTGTCGCCCCTTCTGCTCTGTTCTGTTGGTTATAGTTGTGGTCATTCCATTCCTGGAAACCTTAGATCCTAGGTTCAGTGATCAGAGCCTGAAGATTCCTCTCCCAAGCCTTTCTCAGGGGAGTGGCCCCCCAGGAGGCTCCAGCGTAGTGACTCTTAGCTGCCTGGGCTGGACTCGGTCAGCTCAGTGGGCCCTCTGCAAGCCCCACCTCCTGGTCTGCACCAGGAAAAGTGAGCAAGCCATGAAGGTCACTGCCCAGAACTTGTCACAGTCAAACGTGAAGTGTTTAACAATTTCCAGCCTGATCTTTGGAATGCAGAAAGTGATTGAGCTGTAGCTAGAAGCAAATCATAAATGCTCCCAGGCCCATCCAAGAATTTCACTGGGGCCACGGGGCCACCGGGCTGCTTCCACAGTGGGTTCCCGTGAACTTGGGTCTTGGCCAGGGTAACTCATTGACTTCTGGGTTGACCTCAGGCAAGACAAAAAGCTTCCAAGTGAGCCACTGCAGAGAGGGAAACCCCCACACTGCCTCCCTCTGTAGTGGAATACACTGCAGGCCTTGGAAGATTAATCACTTAACAGAGGGAAAGTGATCTCAGTTAATTCTGTTGGCATCACCTCTTTCTTTGTGGCTTGAATGTTACTCCCCTGAAGAAAGTAGAATAGAATTCAAATTTGGTTTTTAGTTCCATAATCAAGGGCTTCTATCAGATAGCCATGGGTACTGTACTTCTTGTCCACTCCTGGCAAAAGATTCAAACCCTCTGCACCCAGTGTGCCCAGACTTTCTTTCCTGTCCCCTCACCCAGACCCTTTCAAGGCAATGCCTGCAGGGCCCGTTAGTACAGTGGTGACTTTCAAGGCCACTGGAGTCAGACTCTGAATTTGAATCCCAATTCAACTTCTTAACAGATGTATACTTTTTGAAAATCATCTTGTTTCTTCATATAAAAAATGGGATTAGAGCACTGTATTAGTTTGCCAGGGCTGCAGTAACAAAATACCACAGGCTGGGTGGCTAAAACACCAGATATTTATTTTCTCACAGTTCTAAAGACTGGAAGTCCAAAATCAAGGTGTTGGCAGGGTTGGTTTCTCCTGAGGCCTCTCACCTTGGCTCGTAGATGGCCGTCTTCCCAGTCAACTTTGGTAGAATTTCCCTCTGATTACTAAGGGTCAGTAGTACCTCTGAGACATATCATTATCCACATCAAGAAATGAGTTCACAAAGAGAGGGGTGACGTCACAGAGACGTTTAAAAGGGACTCTCCAAGGATGCTCGTGTTGGTAATAAGCCTAGTATAGACTATCAAGATGATTGCACATCCCTGCCTTCCAGAAACCTACAGCCCAAATCATGTGACTCATAAGGGGACCTATTTCCCTCTCTGCCCCAATCCAACAGACAACATGAACAGAGGAGGCTCAAAGGTTAGCATAACCACTGTGACATGGTTGCAGAGCACCCATGCCCTCACCAGATGCTGTGGAAATGCCTTGTGTGTACAAGGGCAAGGCAGGACACCTAAGTACCCTGTTCAGAACTTTCCAGAAAACTAAGAGGAAAGTCATTAGGCGTTTTCAAGATTGGCTTCTATGGAGAACTTAACCATCCAGGATTTTTCTATGGTTATAGTAACATACTGGTTTTTGTTTTCACCCTATCCTGTTCTGCAAGCTGCAAACCAGAGCATCTCCTTGAAATGTTGGAAGGGGAGGGCTGTGTGAGATGGGTCAGTGCAGGGAGGGTGTAAAATGACAGAGGACTTTGATTCTTCATTGAGGTTTGGAGATGAATGGAGAGGTGGGCAGGGACCTGGGGAAGATGAACAGAAGCCTGGTGCTCTGGGGCAGTTTACTTAGTCTTTTGATGAATGGGCTCCTAGATCTGACCTTTGAGCTTAAGAGAAAATGACTAGGAAACATTGATTTCAGCTTGGAAGAATGTTGTGGGGAATTATGCTCTGGTGCGAGGGTGGGGAATGTGGTAAGTAGATGTTGTCTGTGGAACACTATTCAGGACCTCAGTTGAGTTTGGCTGCATTTAGTTTTGAAATGTTGGGAGAAAGGAAAAGCAGAAGAGATGCTAGATGGACTGAGTGAAGATAACACATGCGGGAGTCAGGTGGTGATGGGGTATCTTGCTTAAGAGGAGATTGTATGATTATATCTGACCAACGATTGCTTGCTCATGGTGGGTCTGGAGAAACTCTATTAACTATTTATTGTGTGTAGTTTGATTTAGTTACTCATATCAAATAAGCAGTATTATGAATAAAATTGCCCTTGGTGATTCCAGTATCACTTGAGATCAGATACATTCACTTGCCTGTTGAGGAGAAATGCAGTGAATGCCATGCAGAGCCTTGGAAACCAAGCTGGTGGGGGAAAGGCATCCTCATACCATGAGTTTTACCGCTGCTGGGTCAGGACGGGGCCTCGTAAGATCTCAGAGAACATGCAGCAGTGGTTTGTTGGAGAAAGCAACAAGGATCATGGGGAGGCCAAGAGAGAAGAATGAGTGAGAAAGGCAGCCAGCGAAACAGACAGACTACCCCAGAGTCCTTGATCAGGGTGTCCTTAGGGAGCGGATGAGGGAGGGAGAAGCTAGGTGGAGGAAGGTTTAGTGAAGGGCTCCTTGAGGCCTGAGTGAACTGATGAAAAGGCAAAAGAGTGACTCCAGTACCTTCCCGCAGGAGAAGGGTGTGGATCTAGGGGCAGAGAGTAAGCTGTCAGCCTTCACAATGGGTGATCCCCTCTATGAGTTTCTCGGAGAGCATGGGCTCCTGGTGACAAGGACACCATCCCCTGCCACACATCTGTGTGCAACAAGGATCCCGTGAACTCGGAATTCCTTAAAATAGAACACATGTGGTCCCATCACAGCAGATGCAATGAGGCACCACAGTGGCCCCAGTTCTCAACCCCCTTGGCAAAGCACGTCAGCCACAGCTTCACTCGTGAGCAGTGAATATCCAGGAGTTCTGGGCTGGGTTGTGGAAACTGAAACTAGATTTTCAAAAGCTGTCAGCTTAGGGAGCAGCTGTGACCTCCAAGTTCGGTTCCTGATTCTGTGTTTCTTTCTCCCTCCTCCTTTAGATCTCGGTGTGTGTGGGCGTCTCCTCAGCTGGCAGCCCTGCTGTGCCCTGCAGTTGACATCCAAGGTTTTGACTGTGTGGGTTTGTGTCTTTCCGGCAGGTGTCTCCTCTGTGACTTCCCTGATGTCCCTGGCTTGGGTGCTAGCCTCCTATCACAAGCTGCTGCGGGACTCCAGGGACGACAAGAAGAGTATGAGCTACAGAGGGGCCCTCATCCACCTCTTCTGGCGCCTCTTCACCATCTCATCCAGAGTTATCTCTTTTGCCCTCTTTGCTTCCATCTTCCAGCTCTACTTCGGGATCTTCGTGGTGGTTCACTGGTGCGCCATGGCCTTCTGGATCATCCATGGCGGAACAGACTTCTGCATGTCCAAGTGGGAGGAGATCCTCTTCAACATGGTGGTAGGGATTGTGTACATTTTCTGCTGGTTTAACGTCAAGGAAGGGCGGACTCGATATCGAATGTTTGCATATTACACGATAGTCTTGACCGAGAATGCTGCCTTGACGTTCCTTTGGTATTTTTACAGAAACCCGGAGACCACTGACTTCTATGCGGTGCCAGCACTGTGTTGTGTCTTTATTAGCTTTGTGGCTGGGATCGCATTGATGCTCTTATATTATGGTGTGCTGCATCCCATGGGGCCACGAGCTAAGATCTTTGCCAGCTCCTGTTGTGCCGAGCTGCTCTGGGGCATCCCTTTGCCCCCCGATGTTGAGCCCATGGCGCCTCAGACCCCTGGGTACCGGGGGACCCAGGTCACGCCTACCAGAGCCGTAACGGAACAACAGGAGGATCTCACGGCTGACACTTGCTTGCCCGTTTTCCAAGTGAGACCCATGGGGCCCTCCACCCCGTCGGGGCGTCCTTACCACCCAGAAGGGCCCCTCATTAAGATTGACATGCCAAGGAAGAGATACCCAGCTTGGGATGCTCATTTTGTAGACAGGAGGTTGAGAAGGACTATTAACATTCTGCAGTATGTCACCCCCACCGCGGTAGGCATTCGGTATCGAGATGGACCGCTCCTTTATGAGTTGCTACAGTATGAGTCTTCACTCTAAGAGCGTCTTGACCCAAGTTGAGAAGGGGACCTTAAGTTGGTTTGCGGTTAACACCGCTTGCAAGAAATATAACCCTCCCTTCTCCCAATACACAAAATCACAACCACCACCACCATCACCACCTCCACCACCACCGCTACAAAAAAAAAGAAAATAATACGTCACAACCCCTTCAGATAAGCTTTCTTTCCAGTCGCTGTATGTATACAAAGATATTCTCTATGTTTTGTAAGTAAAAACAAAAAGAAGACCTTTCTTTTGTTTTTTACACATAAGAAACAGTATTGAAAATCCCACACTATTGTTCATAGGGTGGAGAAGGAGGAGCTGTCTCCACTCCAAAAGAAAAAAAAATGTTTTATACCTTACACCAAGTGTAGATCATTTATGGGATTGGTGCTGATTGAAAGAACAAAACAAACAAAACAAAACAAAACAAAATAAAATAAACACAAACAAACAAACAAACAAACAAACAAACCTTCAACTGCCTTATGCCCTTAGGTGCTGAGTTTCATTAAGTACTGTCACGTTTTTCTCATGCAAAACTCTCTGGTGGTTTTGGCACCAAGAGAGGGGAAATTAAACAATCAAATGAAACAAATCTAGAAATGAAAACGAAAACCAACCGACAAATAAAACACCAAGCAATTATTCTTCCTATCTGACTATTTGTATTGAAGAAAACAAATTCACCAAAAGCAAAGGCATAGAAACCCCAATTTCTGTTCCGTTTCACTCCTTGCTCTCCCGTCCCTGTCCCCAGCTTAAGAGCACCTTCTAGGAGCCAAATGGCCACTTGGAACTCAAATGGCTGGGAAAGCTCCTTGAAGGTTTATCTTGTGCCATTTACTATTCACCTAGTTCGGATCACATTTGTTTCCTGGTGAAAAGCAAAACAGAATAAAACAAACAAAGAAACAAACAAAAAACCCACCCCAATCATTCAATGAGAACAGGAAATTCTAAAGCAAATTAAAGATTTCCATCTATTTAATCAAAGAAAATCAGTAATAATAAAACTCAGCATAGTAGCAAAAAGAACAACATCAATTTAAAGGCACAATACTTAATCAGTGACTGGCAAAAAACGATTTTGGTCTGTCCTTTTAAGGCCGTGAAAGGTATACATTTATCACACGTGATATTGTGTAAGGCCTCTTCTGTTTCCATTTGGTGGGAAGCCTTAAATTGATCTGGAAAGAATTCTTCATTCTTCATTTGTGTTTTTTAAAAATATTAACACAGAGGAAAATTAGATTATATATATATATATATATAAAAAAAACCACCATGTCAAATTGAATAACTGACCCATTTCAAAGACTGTTTGGTGCTTCTGTCTTTCACCATTGTGGTTGGCTGAAACTCATTCAGCTCACTTGGTGCATCTGGGGTGAGTGGGAAATTGTGTGTGTGTGTGTGTGTGTGTGTGTGTGTGTCCACAGCACACGTATATTTGTGTGTATGTGTCTGCTGCAAGGTCTTGCCAGAAATGTGGAAAACTGCAGACTCTGGGTATGCTAAGGTGGAGTGTAAGAGGGCTAGGGAGGGGGGAGCAGGAAGGAGGGGGTGGTGCTGGAATATGAGCCCCTGTCTGGATGGCGAGACTCACACCAGCAGCATATTCTGGGTCTTAGAGGCCGTGTCATTTGGGTGAAGATTTATTATTTTTCTCATTGTACCAAATTGAATTTTGAGAGGTGTTGCAATATGTTCAACCATTTTTTAAATGTTATTTTTCAAAGTATTGCTCCTGTAAGGAATATTCTGTTCTAGGACATGGTTTCAATCCCATTGTATCTCTACTTGGGCACCAAAAAAAAAAAAAAAAAAAAAAAAAAGGAAAAGAAAAAAATCACAAAAACAAAAAATCTCTACAAAAAAGATATATATATAAATATATATATATATACACACACACACACACACACTGTTTTTTAGCAAATACTCTTAGTCTTTGTTGTGTGTAGCTGCGATTTTTTTTTAAATTTCCAGATATAACTGTTTAGGGTGCAAGACCTCACATTGAACTATTCTTAAGAGAAGTTCAAACTCTGAGGAATTGTTTGTTTTTATGTTGGTGGGTTTTTTAAAAAGAAATTATTATTCAAAGAGGCTTCTCCTTCTTACCTTCTTCACTGTTTATCTAAAGATTTTTTAAAAATAAGTTTTAAATTTTAGTTAGTTGTAAATCTGGATGTTCCTTTCTTTGTCCAGATCTCTTTGATTTCCTTTATTGGTACTAAACTTTGCAGTGCTGTCCTGTCCCCCTCCCTGACTCGGTTGCCCCTGGGGTCTCCCCCTGTGGGAAGGAGGGGCGGGAGGAGAGGTGCAGAGAGCCTGTGGGCCCAGGGCCCACCCACTAGGAAGCACGCTGCACAGAGCACACCAGGCCTTGGTGCAGACCAGCCACGTGGGTCTGTTTGCGCCCACCCCAGGCCCAGGCCCCTGGGCCACCCAGCGGTTAATTGGGAGTTCCAGTCTGGCTGGAGGTGCTTTTCCTTTGGACTCTGCTTTCCTACTGAGGGCTTAGCTCGCCGCTTACTCTGCTGAGGCTGGAGGACGGGAGGCCATGTGAGAGGAGCCATCCGGACTCACTGGGTCCCAGCTCTTGTCTGCCTCAGTTCTGGGGCTTCTGTGCCTGGAGCCTTGGGGACGTCCGTGGCTAGAGCAACCCTTGGCGCTGTCCCCCGTGCATCCCTTTGGGACCTGTGCCACTTTGGCTTGTTTGTCTTTTCTTGGATTTATTTCCTTTCTCTTTCTCTTTCATTTCAACACATTGCAGCTCTATTTTTCTACTGCACATCCAGTGTGTGTGTGTGTGTGTGTGTGTGTGTGTGTGTGTGTGTTTATGTTTACATGCAAATGAGAAAATGGCTCACATTTGTTGACCTGGAGCACCTAAAGTTGGGGTGATAACTTCCAACTCAGGGAGGACCCTCTGGGGCTGTAGCCACTGGGAACAAATGAGTAGATGACAGGACCTTTCCCAAATCCTTTCTTTCAACCTTTGTTGGATCGGCCTCTACAAGACTCAGGCAGGAAGGCACACTTGTCCCGTGAAATGTCATTTCCCACCCCCTTCGTCATACCAGCTCCTTTCCTAATGATGCAAATGAAAACATGCCTCTGAGAGCAGCGTCTGGGTTGCAAAGAACCAGAAGGAGGAGGAAAAGTCAGGAAAGAAGTAGAAAACGCAGGAAGGAGGGAGGGAGGGAAACATACAGAGAATGGCCAGGTAGACTTTGCATCTATCTTCTCAGTATCGTCAGCCCCTACCAACCCCCATGTCTTTAGCCACCAGGAAACCCTCTCCATTGGTCCCAGGCATCACCTCCCCCATGAGTGTGCTTCCCCTAGTGGGAGGCTGGCCACTGGGTGGCAGTGTGGGAATCCACGCTCTCAGTGCTCTGAGTTGACCCTGGGAAGTGGGTCTTCCTACCCAGAAGACTTTGGTCCTGAAAAACCCAGCTCCTCCAGGCCACTCCACTGGGAATCCGCCTTTAGTCTGCCACCTGCCTGAGCCCCGATAAACCCCTTAAGGGTGATGAGGTGCTGCTCATATAGCCCCAGGTACTCCCTAGGGCCGTGGTCAGCAAACTGCGGCTCGCGAGCCACATGCGGCTCTTTGGCCCCCTGAGTGTGGCTCTTCCTAAGCCTTAGGAGTACCCTAATTAAGTTAATAACAATGTACCTACCTATATAGTTTAAGTTTAAAAAATTTGGCTCTCAAAAGAAATTTCAATCGTTGTACTGTTGATATTTGTCTCTGTTGACTAATGAGTTTGCCGACCACTGCCCTAGGGGGACGCCTATGATATTCTTTTTTTTTTTTTTAATCTTTGGACCTACTTTTTGCCCAGGAATTTCTGCTGAAAATAAATGAGCTCTCAATATTTGGTTCTGGTAGCGGATAAGCACACTGTACTGGGAGCTACAGAACAAACTAGGAAGCTATGCCCCTTACTGCTACTCCCCCCCACCACCCCCCCTCCCCCGAAGCAAAGATGCCTCCAACCGCACAGAAGATTTGATTCTTTTCAGTCTCAGAAATACAGTAGCATCTCTAACACCTGGCTGGTTTTGTAGCATCATTTCTGCAAGCTCTGTTTCTCCCTTGCTCAGCAAATCAGTCTCTTCTCTGGGCCTCATGTCCTTAAGACCATGGTGAGGGAAGCTCAGAGGGTTCAAATTCATCACATGAGCCCCCACTGAGCTTACTCATGCCAAGAGTTTCTTGTATCTGAAATACATTCCTCTCCTGTCTCCGAAAGGTTCAGCTTGCTCTCCACAGAAGCACCAGGGCTGCTGTGAGAATAGGCCCCAGCTCTCTTGATGGCACACACTGACAAAATGTCCCTTTTCAGTCACAGAAGACAACATTTCCTTGTGGCCCTGGGGGCTCCTCCACACCTGCCAGCTTCCCCACGCTCAACGTCTCAGAGCACAAAGTCACCCCATACGCTATGGCCCCATGGCCTAACCTGTCCCCTCAGTAGCCATGGCCCCTTTGAGTCTCAGGGTGGTTTCAAAGAGTGTAAATACTTGTCTGGATTGTGATCATGAAGGTGAGTCTATTGGCCATATGGCATCTCATGTCACAGGCATCAGACCCTGTCCCAGCAGGGGCCTTATTCTCGGGGAGAAAAATGTGTGGGGTTTGTTAAAAGCACCAAATGATATCATTTTCTCCCTTCTTCCTCTACTTTTACTCTCTCCCACATGGTCATAGGGGCAGGAGAAGAGGTTTCTGATGCTGATCTTGTTGGAGAACCCCTAAGCAGGCATGACTTCACTCCTATGTATCCATCGAAACCCCCTGTGGCATTCACTTGCCTGATAGAGGAAGCACACTCCCTCTTTATCTCCTCTGCTCCCTGCTCCTGGGGCGGGGGCTCTATAACAAGCCCCAAGCCCTGGTGCCCCAGCCCCTAGCAACCTTTTCTCTTTCCAGTACCCAGAAACGGATGTAAGAAGAGGACAGCAAGGGCAGGCTCAGAGCCTTTGGGCTGGAGGAAGGGTATCAGGTCCTAAAAGAGAACAGGGCGGGGCCGTTCACACCCTCCCGCTCCTGGCTCTCTCTAATGAGGTAGACACACACCATGGCATTTTTCTTTGCCAAAGAAAGTGGCTCCTTACTCAAAGTGAGCCCTCTCAGGCCCCTGAGGTGTGATGGTAGCAGCCCTGGGAAGTAGGTAGCCTTCAAGAGGAGGGGAGCATGCCTTATATACACTCATTTGATTTTCTTATCAAGAAGCTAAAATTCGTTATTTCTTTGCCAAACTGAATATATATATATATTAAAAGAACACTACCAGACTTGGTTGGGGGAAGGGATTTAAATATGGAGACTGAAGAGTTCACTGCCATTAATTTCACCTGGATTCAAGTGAGATTCCCAGGGTAGCCTAGAAAGCTGCCAGGAGGATCTTGATGAGTCGGAGGGAGACCCGGAAGAGACCCTGCTGGAGTGGCCCGATCAGCCTTCCTTTCCTTCTCAAACATTTCCTGATGACCAGAGTCTCTCAGGCATCCCTCTGCGGGCAGGACGCACACTCCGCTACCCTGTAGGCAGTGAATGTAAACCAGCATCGGCTCCTCTTCTTAAGGTCCAGGTGTGAATGAAAGGAACAAAACGGGAAATCTTTCAGGGTTAACCATCTGAGTCATTATCTCCTCATCTAAAACGGACCCCTCAGAGCAGCGGCACTCCGCTCCCATGCACAGCGCAACGTGGAAATGGCAGTGGTTTGTCTATCCCAGGCTACAGAGCCCTAAGCTTATAAGAGGACTGTCCCCAGAGCATCCTAAATCCATGTGTGCCTGTCCCAGTTTCAAAACTTGTGAAATGGCAACTCCGCCCTCTCAGAGATTTTTTTCCGAAGCCCCTCACTGGGGAAAAAGATGATGCGTCATCTAAGTTCCTGCACTGGCAACATAAGCCTCACTCTCACCCATCCGTAGCTATCTGAAAGGTTTTCTTTCTTGCTTAAAACACTGCATCTGTGCTATTGGCCAAATATCAAAAGACAAGGGCACTGCCTTGATCTGCCTGCAGCTTTATTCCCCTGCCTGCCCGGTTCTGTCTGTCTTACTTGACTCTCCCGGGCACCATCTGCTTCTTCCCTCCTCCTGGGAAGGAGCTGTGCCTTCTTGCTCCCTGTACCTTTCCTTGCACTGGCTGGCAGGAAGTGGCTGAGATGTGCTGGAGCCAAAGGTTGGGAGTGCTATTAATGGCAGCTCCTGAGGGCAGCAGACGGACAACCATAGGTGTTCCCTCTACACACGGCCAACACCTTGTGTCAAGGGCTAAGAATAGACCAAATCGGAAATGAGCAGGCAGGACCTCAGGGGCACCTGCCCTGGCCTGCCCCATCCCATGCAGGACAATATGCAAGCCCCCATAGGAGATGCCTGCCCTTGCCAATCCCTAATTCGAATCACAAGACCCCACACCAGAAACTGAAGTCAATCAGCTCATCCATGCTCATCCAGGAAGGACTATTCCTAAAATGTATCCTCAAACCAGGGAGGACAAAGAAATCATTTGCCTTGGGTAGAGTGCCAATGGCTAACCCAGAAAACATCCCTCTAGAAGCAGCCTTCCGCCATGTGTCATGGGGGATACAGACAACTGGTCGCCTAGGAGATGAACTCCCTTGGTCTGTTTTTCCATCATCAATGTAGCTCTGAGGTCCTCAGGCCAGAGTGGGGTTAGAAGATTTGTTTTAGCTGTAGACTTCCTAGAGGCTCTTCTTCAGACCCAGAAAGATCAGGAAATAGCACAGGCTGATTCAGAGTCCCCCACTGTGATCATGGATTCTTCACCTCTCGGTGCCTTGGTTTCTCCATCTGTAAAGTGGAGAGAAAGAAGACCAACCTCTTCTTTCTCTCTTGCTCAGGGATGCTGTGAGGATTCAGTCATTATTGCCTGTAGTGAAGGCATCATATAAGGAAGGGTGGTGATCTCGTTACTTGGGAAGTAGAACCATAGAAGAATAGGGTGTTCTCCAGATGCCACACCTGGAACCCCAGAGGGTGAGCAGTGGAGCTAGACAGGAAGAATGCTCACACACCCATGGTTCTTAAATATTTCACATCACTGTGAACCCAGTACAGTGGTACTCGCTCAGGCAACCGAAGGTCACCTAGCTCAAGCCGGCCACTTGTAACTCTAAAACCAAATGTCCTGATGTTGATTTTTCCTAAAGTATCAGAGAATATATGGAAGGACCCATTTGAAAACTGGTATTTGCTGAGCTTTGGGCAGACAAGAGAATGGGTGAACAGGGAGTATTTGGAGATTGTTTTTAAGGTAGTTGAAAGCTCTTCAGAAAATATCTCTTACTTTTGTTCTTCCTTACAATGTTTTTCAACCTTGAGGCTCACCTCATCGAATGGACTATCCTTCTCTTTGCCTCTCTGCAGAGTACAGAAACAAAACTGTGTGTTTTTTTTAATAAAACAAAAAAGTCTCGTCAGCCAAACTGCGGGTCCCAATGGTGGGTCTTCATCATTCCCTGGTGTGCTTTGAGTGGAGACTGCAGGCAAAGGTTCAGAGACAAACAGGGGCTGGGGAACATCACTAAGGGGTTTTCTTTAAATTGGGGTATTTTTTTCCTCATCATTTGAATTGGAAACATTTAGTTGAGTTTCTTTTTCCTTTTTTCTTTTTTTTTATTTTTCCTATGGTTTGACTGTTTTCAATTCAACTACCAAGATACCCTTTGAGGAAGAAAACAGACCCATCCTAAGAAGCTTTGTGTTCTCCTTAGGACCTCCACCAGAGTGAGGGCAGGTGGGAGCAGTGAAGAGCGCTAGCGCTCCAGGAGGGCCCGCTGCAGCACTGGTTTTCCATTGGCTTTGAGAACCTTCTTGGAAGGGAAAATTCTAGAAGCTTCAAATCTGGCTCTGAGCTCTGACCCTTTCCTTGGGGTTCAGGTGTATTCCAATGTAAAAATCCTCACACACACACACACACACACACACACACACACGTCCCATCTTGAGACTGTCCCAAAGGAACAGGTAACTCACCCAGATAGGTCCCAGTTGTTGCTACAAATCCTTCTGCTCCTTGACTATGGGGCCCTGACAAGAGCTCCTTTCCCACCTGCTCTGACTCTGTTTGCCAAGATTAATATTACTGTTTTGACAGCACAAGGGACCAGATATAGTTTGGAACTCAATAATGACTTCTGTTTGATCTTGTATCTCTGATTGTTCTGTGGATAGGCCAGATCCTGCTTGGCTTATTTATTTTCACTAGGTGTTTCTGATGGTAACCAGAAGGAAGACATAAATGAGACCTCAGAATTGGCTCTCCGTTCTCGCCAGCACCGCTTTTTTGACTAGGATGGATGGTGAATGAACTGTACGGCATTTATGACCGAGAAGATGGACATGTGGAGCCACCGAGGACAAAAGGACTCAGTAGATGGGTAGGAAGAATGATAAAGAAGAGGAGGGCTTCCAGAAGTATGTGGGGGCAAACATATGTGCAACCATCTAATCGTTACTTCCTACGCTCTCTGGGGCAGAAATAGCAAAGCATGTTCTTTGCAAACAGAGGAGATGGATTTTACTGAGTGACCGATTTAAGCATTATTGTTTTACTAAAGGGCAAGAGGAAGCATCTAAAGCAAGGAAAGGCACGTTCTCATCAAGTGGTCATGTTCTTGGGAGTAATGAATTCAGGCCTCTATCTTTCTGCAGACCCAAGTCAAGTGGCATTCTCGGGACCAGTTTACTTTTCTGTAAAGAAGGAAAGAGTATTGCTTACTTACCTCACAGGGGTGTTGTGAGGATGCGGTGGTGACTGTCTGGAAAAGTACTTTGAGGGTAAAAATATATGGTTATCAGGTTTGCTTCCTATTTAAAATCCTTTTAAGCATTAGCTGAGCACCTGCTGTGTGCAAAGCACCATGCTAGGTGCTGTGGAGGAGGGGATGGTGATCTAACTCCTCTTCTCTTTTTTGATTAATGGATATTTTTAAATGACTACAAGAGGACAGAATAACAGCTATGTTAATATGGGTCAAGAAATATGTTCTCTGCCCCAGAAAGTTATTCTCTGTCTTCCTTCCCATATATTGGGCAAAAAGGGAAGGACTTGAACATCAGAGGATGTTATTCTGAGAAGCAAATACATATTGGTTGCTCTTCTTCCTTTGAGAGAAAATGAAGGCAAATAGCAGTGAGCATGTCCTGTGACCAGCAGATATGGTTCTATGATTTCCATCATTCCTCCTGGGCTCCGCTTCAGTTTTGCATAGCCTTCATCTTCTCTCTCCAGACCCAGAGAATGGTTATAATGGTTTGCTTATGCTGTGCTAGAACAGCTGGGTACTTTTTGGTTGGTTTATGTCCTTGGAGAGTCTGGTTCTCTGTTGTTTGCTGCAAAGTCTTGGCTTCCAAAGACAGGGGTCTTTACTAGGAAAAAAAAAATCAGAACATGTGGCTATTTTATTTATTTTTATATATTTTTTTTGGTGGTGGAGTTTTCAATTTCTTAGCTGCCTAACTTTAACACAAAGCCTTTTTAAATTTCTCATTTGTGTTTCTATGTGCAAAGTTCTTGCCTTCCCAACCACACTCAAGGAATCAGGTCTGAATTCTAAAACAGAGCGCATCTCAAATTCTTTGTCAAGTGCTGGGCCCAAGGTTCACTAGTTTCTACAAAGAGCCAAATCACCTGCTGAGCTAAGCAGGTGGGAATTCCAGCCCCAAATCGAAGCTTCCTGGAGGTGCCCCCAGAGCCTTGTAGCTGTTTGGATGCTCATTCAGTATTAGGAGGGCCCTCTCCCTGAATCCTTCTCAATCTACGTGCCACAGAAGGAGCATCCACAGAGCTCAGTGGGGGCTTCCTCTGCGTTTTAGAACCGGAGTGAACCCACTTGTTATTTTGCAAATATGAGGCCAGCCTTCAGGGAAAGAAGAGAATTACTTTCTTTTCCTTTCAGAGGGAAGAAGGGACAAAGAGAAAGAGAAGGTGATTTGGTGTGAATATGGCTCTGTTGTTGCTGAGAAAAGATGTGGGACTCAGTGGTCCATTGTGGTCCTCTCCACCTTAGACACAGGACTGGGAGGACCCTTGCGAGTTTCTTTAGGACCCCAAGGTAGTAAGTATGGAGGTTTGATGTCCTTTCCTTGAACCCAGGACCTGAGGACGGGATGTCTTCAGCTTTGGTGCTGCCTGGCCCAGACCATTCTGTGCTTCTCAGCCACTCCTCTGCCCTTCTCTAGCCTGCGCTCATGACCGCTGCAACCTTGGCATTGATTCCAAAAGACCTGCTTCTATAGGCCAGTCATAGGCACACCGCTTCCGGCAGGGGTGTTTGTCAAACTCAGCCCTGTTCACTTGCCTGGACGCCACTGTTGCTGCATGCTTCCGCCAACACATCATCAGCTCCCAGAAGCTGTCACTCCACACGCCTCTGAGCAGTGGCTTCAGCCTCTCCACCGGTCCAGCCGCCCAGTGTCAAGGACAGGTGCCCTGCCCTCTCTTCCTTTAGTAAATGCATATGCCTTTAAAAGGTGTGGCCCTGGCTCCTGAAGGAGACCTATGGGGATGGGGGGCAGGAGAGAGGGGCACATCTGTTAACTTCAGCAGTTGGGGATGCTCACTGATAACGCCAACATGGGTCTCCAAGTGAAAATACCAAGTTTTCACAGACCCTGGGAGATCCAGGGCATTATGTCACCAACACACAGATAGCCCCTGCGCAGTGTAATATCCCACAGCACCGGGGCGCCCCTGCAGCCCTGCCCTGGAGGCTAACCTACTGCACCTCCTCATTATGAGGGCTTCATTTGTATTTATTAGAAATTATAATGATTATGAATGGGATAGAGAGGGAGAGGGAGGGAGAGAGAGAGAGAGAGAGAGAGAGAGAGAACAGTGAAAACCACATAAGCTATGCGGTGATCTGACATTTTGAGATTATCAGGAATTGTGTAGAACTGGGGCGGTCAATAACAGTACATGACCATATAACTGCATTTTAAGCTTATTCATCACATCTGGATACATAAACGTGCCAATCTTGGGCATTTATATGTATATATACAGTGTGTTTAAATTTGTATATATATACACATTTACATGTATATATATACTATATATATTATATATACACACACATATGTATATATATGCAAGTATCTTTTTCTTAAAGGGCTTAAAAAATTGATGGAACAGAGAATTATGATGTTTAGGGCTCTTGCCGGACTTGAAATAGTCATAGCCTAGCTGGTCATGTCTTTCTCCCAGGCCTGGCCATGAAGACTCCCTGGAGCTGGCATATGTCTTCATCCCTCCATCTGGGATGCGAAGCCAACGGAGGGTTGTGCTGGGATTGTGTGAGTCTCCAGTTTCCCCAGCAGGCTCGCAGAGCAGCCTGGAGTCTCTGGGCAGCGAGTCTCCACTTTCTGGAATTCTAATCACACGTTGTCACTGGAGCAGGGAGCAGAGGATGCGTACAAAGGGAAGGTGGGAAGCTACCGCGAGGTCAGCTCTGTGGCAGATGTCCAGGATCTGTGGCCGGTGAAACCCAAGCCGGTGAAATCCTGTCCTGCGTTATCATATCTGCAGGTGCTGGGAGCCTGGCCCTGAGAAAGGGAGTGTGACCCCCTTCTGGGGACTCTAACAGATGGGAGACACTTCAGAGCAATCGCTTTGTGGGACAGACCAATTTTCGTGCCGTGCCACGTACCTCCCTGTGGCAGTGATGGCCATGACAAGTCCAACAGACAGACTGGGAAGAAACAGGTGTCCACTCGGGTTCCCTCCCGCCTGGTGACAGCAGTCACGTGGCCCAAAGAGCCAGGGAATTGGGTGAGGGGTTACCTGGAGGGACAAGGTACTAATGGAACTCAGTGCTTTGAGCCACAAGCCTTCTTTCCTGACCTGCATCCCATTGTGAGGCTCCTTCTTTGACTGGGCAGGCAAGGGGAGCCACCTGCGGCAATGGGAGCCATGTCCTAAAATGTGTGGGATCTAGACGTGGGCTGGTAAGACAGCCACTGTGTTAGGTGGGAGAAAACAGAGCCCCTGAAACCTTTCTAAGCCCCGCTCCACAGGAGCAGCCTTTGGGGTCCCCTTCCCTAACCTGTCCCGCGTGCATGTCTGTGTCTGCAGCCCCTGGTGGCGTGGCACATGGCCAGCTGCTGCAGATGGTCATGCCAGGAGCATGTGGGACACCTGCCTTCTCCCCTCTGTTGGTGTCCCTTATCCCCAGTGCCAATCCCCAGTGTCTACTAGCTCCATTATCTGTTTCCTGGCAGGGACTCTTTTGTGACAAGACATGTTTTTAAGAAACCCATTTTTCTATGAGTATTACAGAAAACATCTCTTTGGGCTACAAGGAGAGGAACTTGGGGATAGGACATGGGAAAATGAGAGTACAACCTGGAAGGGCTATGGTGCACCCCTGCCTTCCTATGTGGCTTTTTTCTTTCACTTTAAAAAAAAATTACAGATTTGTTACAGAAGAAAATATACAGGTAGGAAAGGAAGGAAAGAAAGGAGGAACAGGGGGAGGGAGGAAGGGAGAGGGAGAGGAGAGGACAAAGAGAGGAGGGAAGAAAGGAATGAGGAGGAGAACCCTCCAGTGTCTCACTGACACCTCTTGGCGTCCGTGGGCTGTTAACCTGTGGTTTGCTGTTCAAAACAGCAGGTTGTGCTCCTGCAGCTGGGCAGAGCTTCTCGGCACTTCCTCACATGTGTGCCCGAGGATGGGCCACAGAATCCCGCTCTGATCTCACTGACTTCCCCTGGAGGGATGTTTGGGGCCTTCCCGTGTGCTCACTGTCATGGGCTCTCCCAACCCGTCTGCCTGGTGAGGGGAGCAGCCTGCAGGGTCGGAAGGCTGGAATCCAAGCTCTCTACTCAACATGATGGTTATTTTTTAAGATATTTTCTTACCTTTGTTTATTTTTTCTGGGATACATTCCCTACCAGTCATTCTTCCCATTTTAACCCAATAAAACTGATGACACTGCTAAGTGACTCTTTATAGAGCAAAAGTATTTGAAACTCTCAGGTAATTCAGTCTTGAGTGCATAAAATTTGTAATTTCCCCTAAAGGGCTAATAAAATATTCTCGTTGCTTCTATCTACTCTGAGCATTAGCTGTGTCTGAGAAACTGGCTTCTTGTATGTGAATTCGAGGGTTTAAAAGAAGCACTCCTAAACGCCACTAGTTTTGAGATTCCAGCTATCCCCGCCCCCCACCCCATCCCCTGAACAAATGACCAGGCATGCATCCATCAAAGGAAAGTTCTAGAACTTGGCAGTTCTGAGCTGAAGGTGTATGCCCTTGTCCCTCGCTGTCCATTCAATGAGGTGGGAGTTTGCTGTAGGGGCCCCAGTCACCCACAGGAGACTCACCCTGGTGTCTAGCTGGGAATCTTTCCTTCCCTTTTCGCTTGTGTATCTGATCTTCATCAGCAGCCCTTCTGCTCTGAGCAGCAGCTGTGTGAGTAGAACATAGTTTCCAAAGTTTGATGGTGTAAAAGATAATTCGCAGTGGACTATAGGCTGAGCCCTCCTGAACATGTAGGCTTATGGCCACCTGTTATCGACCAAATTCTCAACCTAAGGGAATATCAGTGAGCCTAGTTCTAACCCCATCTCTCCAGAGCAGCTCTATGGGCAATGACTTAGCCAAAGATGGTGGGAGGAAGGCCAGAAGGGACCCTTGTGCTTTCTCACACCTGACCTGCACAGGTACTGCTTATGTGAAACCTGTGCTACAGGCAAGGGGAGCCCTTATGCATTCGGCTGAGGACATAAACTACATAACTAAGAAACCCCCTTGAATGGAAAAAGAAGCTCTTATTCTTAAAATATAATTTCGCTTAACTGAACATTTATTATATGCAAAACATAGCCCCTGCCATGTGCGATGCAGTAAGGGAGGGAAAGTATTGAATGAAAATTTGGAAGGTAGAAAGGCTGAGAATGATGACCCCACTTGTCATAACAGGATAGTGTAAAGACTCCTGGTAGGAAATCAGTAAATCTGAGCTCTGGCCCAAAACTATGTGACCTTGGACCAATTATTTAGCCTCTCTAGTCATCTTTGTTTCCAAAATGTTCCTTTTGATCTAATCTTCTCTGGCCACCATGGCTTGGCTAAAAACAAGAACTCCAGTGGAAGGCAGCATGTGATACAGGCGTCCAGCAGAGGGAGCTCTTGACTCTGAAAATAAGGGAAACCCTTTGGAGGACACAGCCTGTGAGCAGAGCCTTGGAAATATTTCCCTTCTCCAGTGCTACGAACCAGTGCTACGGGTTGCACCTTCCACTTGGTCTCATTGAGGGAGCAGTAATAATGACAGATGTGGATTTCTCCTCTCTCTGCCATCTCCCTTGGCCAGCAGCAGCAAGAGGAGCTGGGGAGGAAGGCTAGGGGAGCCAGCTCTCCCTGTCCAGCCGCTCAGAACTGCACTTGCCCATCTAGAATCCACCCGCTGTGGTTGCTGGAACTGTGGTCAGGACACCATGACCTTAGGTCAGCAGAGAGGCAGGGGCTTTGCGCCATCAATACATTTCCTGCCCAGAAGGAAGTTGTAGGCAGTCCTGGGAGGAACAAACGGGCAGAGGCCGTTCTAAATCCGTGGGCAGACAGACTCCCAAATACCCAAGTCTGTCAGGACAGGAGGCATACGGGTGGAAAATCACGTAAGAGGAGACCAAGGGCAGGGACAGGGGCAGATGGGGTGTCCATGGGGCTTTGCTCTGTCCCCCTGAAGGTGCTAGAGAAGGCCTCTGCAAATGAGTCTTCTGTTTGCCCCTGCTGTCCATGTCCCCAGAGTAGGTTTGGATACATAATTCAGGTTGTTGGAAAGAGGTAGGAACAATTCATTTTTCCTCACACTGAAATGGGAGTATCATTTTTGGTATTGATAAACGTCAGAATTTGAAAAACAATTTAAGCTAAAAAACCCACAAACAAATATCAGTTTGAGGAACCGGACGGAAAAGACAGAATTCCATTTAAATAGTACACACAGAGGCTGCTTGTTCCGACTCCCCCTGTGACCAGGCCCTGGGCTTAGTCGGAGCATTGACCAGAGTCTGGGAAGAGGGTCCCTGCAGTGAGTTATTTTGATCCTGGTCTCAGGCCTCCCGATCCTGTCTCCATGGGTTTAGACAGTCAGTACCGGGAGCCTTCCAGATCACACCAGCAGGGTCAGTTGGCTTTCCTCTTTCTAACCAGGATGAGGGAAGGGAAATGTCTGGTGGGGAGAACTCCGCACCCCTCACCCATACAGGCTCCCCATTCCCATGAGGAGTGTGGCCCCCTGCCAGGAACAAGAAACATAGGAAGGGCTATTTCAAGGCCGGCAAGTAACTAGTGAAAATTGGAATGTCATCTCGCATCTGCTGTGCGGTCCCGGCTGCCCCCATCCTCCCCTGGTTGTCAGTGGCACATGTCATTCTTGGTGCTCCGAATGGCCAACGACTTCCAGTTTCCTTGGCCAGACTCTAAGGATGGTGTCATAGTGATTCCCAGCCAACTCTCATGGTTCTCAGCTATGTGGACAGATGTGGACATCTGTCTGTCCTCATTACTCTAGACCCGGTGCTATTTGTGGCTAATGGTGCCTACAGATGTCATTCCTGCATTTCCTCTTTCTTTTCCAGCCGCAATGCCCCCACGGAATCACATGAGAAGGTCAGACTTCCACGCAGAACTTGCCTTAGCACAGGATTTTTGTTCATCGTCTCTCTTTCTTAGGAGGGCTTGGTTTCCAAAGGCCGGGTCCCCCTCTTTCTTTTTTAAGAACGGAAATGTGTTCCCTTTCCAGTAGCCAAACAGAAATTGCAGTAAGAAGAACCACATGCACCTCTTCCTTCCCTCTCTCCCTGTGGGTCAGAAATGGACAGGTGTACATGGGACAGGATCCTTTTTGAATCAGTGGCCCTGGCTAGAGACGGAAGGCTTTCAGTTCCCCCACCACGGTGAGGTCAGGGCGGCGACAGCAGGCAATTTAACTTCTCGAAACCTTGTGGTGCCTTTTCCTGTGGTGCTTCTCTCGTGTGACCCCGGTCAAGGCGGCCACTTGCAGCAAACAGCAAGGCCAGCACTTTCCCGTGGGGTCACGTGCCAGTGCAGTCAAGGACTTCCGTGTAAACGTGTATAAATAGATGCAGAGGTAGAGACCTCTCTAGCGTTGTATAATTATGGGATGGAGGTTCTGATGCAGATTTGGTGGGAGTTGATCGGTCCTCTGCCAACACAGGCACTACTCGACGGGAACCAACCGCCCTGTGCAGTTTCAACTCCCGGGGCAGGGCGCCGGCACCCAAGGTGGTTACCCCTGTGACGCGTTGTCTCCTTTCTTGTGAAAGTTGCTGTCTCCATGGAATATTGGACAAGGGAGCATCGAGCAGCTTCTTTTGAACTTCCTTTGGTGCTGATATTTTTTAAAAATTTGTTTGTTTTGCTTCCTCATCAGCGGCCAAATAAACTGCTTTTGCAAAATCTCAGTTCACCGGTCCAAGGTGATGAGAGGGATAGTTTGGGGCTAAGAGGCTAGAGGGTGGGCATCCCTGCCTCTGTGTCTTAGCCCAGACTGTGTCCTCTGTGACCTGCTGACCTGCATCCGTCTCCTGACTCAGTTTCCCCATCTAAAACGGACATCCTGCTATTCCTTACCTCATGGAGGGGAGGGTTAATGCAAAAGGACTCATTGGCAGCACGGAAACACGAAGTGATCATTAACTTGGGGACAGCAACTTGACCTGTGTTGACGGGTTTGTTTGTATGTTGCTGAGATTTTAACCCCGGGGTGTGGCTATGTTCCCCTCCTGCTCCTCCATCTCCACCGTGCTGTGTGTCCTCCTTTGGCAATACCTTTGAAAAGTGTGGAACAGACTGAGATTGGCCCGAGGTGCTGGGTAGTGCTAACTTCTCCCAAGGGAACAACATCACTAATACTGTCTAAGGTGCTAGAATCAAACCTCATTTTATAAACTTTGGTTCTTAGAGAAAAACAAAAACACGCAGAATTCTTTCTGTGAAGCCTTACTGTAGATTGTTATAGCCAATTGTTTATCCAAAAAGAGAGAGAATAGACAATAAAGATCAGATGCAGTGATTCTGTATAAATGTAACTAAAAGAGCTTCGCTATTTCCTATATTAATGTAAGCTATCATATATATGTATGTGTATATACATATATACATATATATATGCTTGAGGCAGGTGGGAAGAATGGAAAAAGTGAAGTATGTTCATCTTTCTTTTAATTTTCAGTTGGTTCACAACCTTGAGGATGTGAGCACAAGAGGTTTACAGTGGGATGGAATAAAGGATGCCCAGTATAGGAAATTATAGGAAATTATTCATATTTCTGTTCTGTTCTATGTTATTCAAAGGAGTTGGCTGAATGAGAGAAAAGGGAAATGAATTAAAATGTAGATGTGCTTTATAAATGTTCTGAGCGTTCATGTTACGTTTGGCGTTGTTTCCCCCCTCAGTCTAAGGTTTCTCAACAGCACTGTCAGTGTGTCTGCTGCCTAAGGTGTTAACAAATATGTTTACCTCAAGAATGTTCAAAAAAAGAGGCAGTTGTTTTTCCCCCATCTCTTCAAAATTGTAAACCCCCTCTCTCCTACCAAAATGGGAGGCATTTCCACAGAAGTTTAATAAGAAAACAGATCCATTTCTGGTGCTTTCCTCGACGCCCCCATTCTCACCTGCCCCCTTTCATGGCTAAAGAAGGAAAAAAATCATCCACGACACCAGTTTTGACAAGAAATGGGGCGAGGCTGTAGCGAAAGTGTATCGGTGAATGCAAACGTTGCCAGAACAAGCGGTGAGGGGTCATTGTAAAGTATGGCTGTGCCATTCAGGTGTAGCGCTAGCGTGTGTATGTGTGTGTGTGTGTGTGTGTGTGTGTGTGTACTGTATATATGCTTCCCTGTCTGAAATGTTCGGTGGACAGAGAAAAAGATGGTAAACAGAAATGAACAGAGAAAAATATATATCAAATGCTATTTTATCAGATGATGCACTTGTTCACCTTGATAGAAGCCACTGTTTCACAACTATGCAATCTTCCAGTCTCTCTTCCCTCCCTCCTTCACCTCAGATCTCCGCCCCGCTCACAGATTTTCCTTTGTACAAGAACCACCACACCCAGCCCCTGGTTCAAGGTGAGCATGCTACAGTGATTCTTTTCCTAAATCTAAGAGCTCCCGCGAAAAGCTTCTCCTTTTCTTTCGGTTTCAATGAATTTGATTCAATGTAACCCTGTTTGGTTCCCTAAAGTGAACGGATGTGTATTTCTCCATTTTGGTTCCATGTTTACAACTTGTTTTCATCTTTTTGACTCAAAATATTTATTTTCTTTATAAAGTGTACTTTTATACGATATGTTTTGGGGATGTGTTGACTTAAGGCAAGATCAAAAAAAAAATTTGGCTTAAGTGGAACAATGAGCATGTGACCTCTGAGGTTGGGGGTTGGGCAAGAATATGGACCCTGGTCCTGGCTAAAGACCCTGGCGGGGACCTCGCGTACTCTGGGAAGGATTTGACCCAGGTGTTCATTTCCTTATTCGTAGTCATCTATATGGAGTAACCTATCCCCAGAGGGTGAACTAATATTTTCTACCTTAGCTTTATAGCTTTCTGCCAAGTGCATCCTTCCCACCTATTCTCCCTGCTCTGCCCAGGGCCAAATCCTTGTTCTTTACCTTTGCCCAGCTTCACGCTAATATGCCTCTTCCCCTGCCAGCCACCGATGGCAACTTGCCTGAGTGGGATTACTGCATCTGCTGCTTTTATTTTGAAAGTTAGATATAAAGAGAATCTTCAAGAGCCTGCATCAAAGTGTTCAGGCAGTCGGCCCTCAGGTTGCACCCCATTTGAAGAGTGTATCTCATATACACTCTTGGCTCAAAAGCAAAATGATGGATTCTAGGGCATTTATAAACTACCCCGGAGCCACTGTGGCTGAGCACACCTTCACAAGGTTTCAGAAAGTAGTTGCTGAAACAAAGAGAGATCGTGGGGTTAGACAAAGCACAAACTAGGCAGGGGACGCCCTGCACGCAGAAGGCAGCTTCTCAACTTCTCTGGTTGTCTGCACAAGGCTGAGTTTTGCACACGGCGTACAAATCTTGCACAAGGTCCCGAGCCCTTCGAGCCAGTTTTTAAAAAATAAATTCAGACACTGCCGAACTGCTCCAGCACAATACGTTTCCAGTCCATGGCTGGTGGGAGTTTAGATGCAATTCCTTTGGGATGGAAAGGGAAGTAGCCCTTTGACAAGAATGCGTTTTCTCTGTGGGCCTCATTCCTGCCTCCCCCATCCTGCACAGACTCTTAGCTACTCAGGGGATCTTCATGAAGTGCTGTTCCTTTGCTTTTTGTCCTGTTCCATAGGTCACGCCTGCTCAGACCCATCCCAGGAATTTATCATTCATTCTTTCTTTCTCCTCCTGTAAGGGGGTCCTCTTACCCTTGGAGGTAGTGTTTTGGAGACTTTAGGCCTTCATGGGCTCTGGTCCTGCCTACACAAACCCAGGAGTCTTATCCAGAAGCCAACTTGTCTTTACAGTTCCGAAAATATCAAGGGAATCAGTTCCAAGACATCACGAGACTTCGCAACTCCTGGGCCTCCATAAAAAGTGGCTGGGGACTAGAGGTGTCCTCTCAGAGCTGCCAGGGTCTGGCCCATGACCCCACTCTTCTCTGGCCTGCCCATCAGGCTCACGTCCTCAGACAGCTTTGGGGATCCAGGGGCTTTGGGTATCTGTGAGGTTCAGAGTTTGGGGCGAAACGAAGAGGGGCCAAAGAGTGGAAGTGGTCTAGATCCTTCGCTCTCCTCCCAGGGCTGAGTCAGAGCATCCAATACTAATTCTGGGGCTATGGCAACCTGCTCCCCTGGGGGCTGTGGCATTATTGAGTCCCACCACAAATCTAGACCCAGGGAAGATGCCAGGCCTGAGACCTGACAGTTCATCGGCAGCACAAACAGAGCCTTTGCTGAGGAAAGTCTTCCCCACCAGAATGGACGGGTCCTGTTGTGGTGGCTTTGTTAGGTGACTTCTTGCCATTCATTGGCACCTGAGATCCCCTTAGGGCCCATAGGTGTACAGCTGTGAATAACTGGGCCAGAGAAGTCAGGTGCAACCCAGAGCTCCCCCAGGCTGGCTGCTTCTGAAAGAGTCCCAGCAGAGCTGCTGTGTTTCCTTCTATGGGTGGAAGAGTTCCTTTAGAGGAGAGAAGTATTTAGGATTACTGGAGTTTCAGGAATGTCGGATGTCAGAGTAAGTCCAGCGTGACCTGGGCAGGTGATATCAGCTACGATGAAGCAGACGCCCCTTTTGGGAGGGCAGGAGAACTCCGATTCAGCTGACATTGATTGAGTGCCAGTGATGTGAGGCTCTGTCCCAGTTGTCTTCATACAAATGGTCTCATCTAAATCCTTTCAGTAATCTTGCAACAAGACATCTCAGCCCATTTTACCAATGAGGAAACTGAGGCCCAGGAAACCTCTGTGACTGCACAGGGTCCTGTGGTTGGTCGGGTACAACTGGGGGACCAGACCTGGATATTTGGGCCCACTCTCCAAGGTCAAGGCTCTCCCCATGCCTCCCCCAAAGGCTCCCAATGACCAGGTGACTCAGGTAGCTCTGAGTGCCTGCCCGGCAGGGACTGCTTGGACTACGGAATCCCTGGCACACTTGTTTCCCTGCAGAAGGCCATGGAGGCTAAGACAAAAGTGGCAGGTTGTAGGGGACTACATGTTTATGAAATAAGGTGTCCCCAAGGAAGAGGACACCTGCTGCCCACAGGTCACCTGGCCATGACCTGTTGGGTGTGGTTCCTAAAGAGCTCCATGGAACCTTGCTCTGAGCATTTGTGGTGTCTGTTTGGCTGTCCTGAGAACTCTGTGTCTCCTTTCTGTGGGTTAGTTGTGTGTGATCTTGAAAGGTAAGGGGACTTTAGATAGGTGGGTTATTTTTCTAAGGATCCATTGAAAGAGTTGAAAGTTGGAGTTAGGACAAATTCAGAAATGGATGCTTCCCAGAAGATAATGGCTATGACATGGTAGAGAGGAGTACTTCTGGGCAGGGCAGGAAACCCCGCATGCTGGACTAGAGGGAAGGTAGCCTGGGAACCCACATTCTGCTTCCGTCCCCACCTTTCCTGGGCCAGTCACTTGCCTTTGGTGAGCCTCAGTTTCCCCATCTCTAAAACAGAGGGGTGAGCCTGGTGACCTCTGTGACTGACCCATACCAGAGAGATGATAAAATACCCAGATGCATTTGATGAAAAATGCATGTGATGAAAGTTTTGACAACCGAACTGATAAATTTGGACTTCGGATGATAAACTGTTGGGAGCCACTGGAAAATTCCTAAGCCAGGGAATGACATGACCACCATCAAACTATTATGCTTAAGAAAGTGATATTCACTGTTATGTGAACTGCTTAAAGGAAAATAAAAACAACACCCAACGTAAATGAGAGGAGAAGAGAACAGACAGTGAAAATGCAGGTTAAAGAGAGGTGGGGGAGGGGCACAGTGAACCCAATAGTTTCTCTACAGTCAGCCTCATGCTTTACACATTTGCAACAATTATATTAGCTTAATGCCTACTGGGCAGCCTCTGATTGAGCACGTGCACGTGCCCACACTCACGCTATCCTATGCCTGCCACAGTCACAGCAGTTATCCTTGGAGAAAACCCCCGAGTCCTTGAGCAGAAGGAACAGTGGGATCTCAGGGTTTGAAGGAGACTCGGACACCACCTAAGTTCTGCTCATTCTCACAGTCACAGACAAAAAGAGAGCAAGCTTGTTCTCCAAGGCCACCCAGGGAAAAGCGCCTTGCCTGCACCCACTCTTCAATGTGCTGCAGTCAGAGACCTCCCTCACAATGACTGGAATGCCGCCTGCTGCAATCTAGACTGATTCCCTTTGCTTTGGGTCTCCCAGGGGACAGAGATCTAGTCTTTGCATTAGTGACCTTTGGGACACTCAGAAGTGCTCTCAGCCTTGCCTTGTGCAGGAACTCCTGTAGAGCTAGAGTGATGGTAGAAAGCTCCCCGTAGCTTTGCTTCCTGAAATGAAGTGCTCAAGACCCATCACAACCCTGACCCTGAACTTCTGGCCCAACCAGGCTGTGGGCAGCTGCCCAGCTTTGCTGTGATCTCAGTTTTTACACAGACTCAAATGAATTGGTTTTAGTTTCTTTCCCACTGGGCCCTGCTTCTGTGTATTTCCTCTTTAATGGTTTACGTTCAAAATTCAAATGGGAGTATTCACTCACCATACATCTGGGAAGGCTGGAGGAGGCCTCTGAGTATTGCTTTGAGGTGGGGGTGGGGTGGGATATAGGGTCTTCAAAGCTCTTATTACACTGTAGACATCTACCCCAAACCATGTTCTTGTTGCATTTTTCTATAAATGCAATTCACCCTGGATAGTGGCCTCCACGTGTCAGGTTTCTGCTAGGCACTGGGAACACAAAGAGGAAAGGTGGCCTCTTTGGGCATTCACAGTCCCTCAGGGGAGACAGTACACAAACAGGCCCACTTCAAGCTTCCCCAATGTGCACTTTGCTCGTGCACCAGTCTCCTCGCCCAGGCAGTTGCCTGTCAGTTCCCTCCCCATTCTGCCATCATCCCAGACTCACCATGCATTCCACCAGGACCCCTCTGTCTACCCTCTTTCCTGAGGATGACCTGGCCTGCAGCTGATCCCAGCTCTTTCTCAGTGGAGCCAAGCCTACCAAACGCAGGATCATGTCCAGAGTTAAACAATCCAAGGAGTTTGGTTCAGGTCCACTTTTAGTTCCATCAACATCTCTGAGTCTTGTTTCCTCCACGTTTTTCTCTAGGGTCTCCTCTTCGAGTCACTGGTGACAAACCCAAGTTACTCCTTGGCTTTCTAGCTGGAGCCCCTTCGGTGTCCATGGTCCATCTGCACCTGCCGGGGCTGAGCCTTCCTTGGTTGGTCATTTCATGGCTCTGTTCTCCCAGCTGCTGCCTCCACCAGCCAAGTTGCTCTCCTGGTCCCTTCTCATCTCATTCTCCTTTCATCCACGACATCAGACTAGGGGGACGTTGGTCTCTGTGGGAGATACCACTGCCTGACACTGCATTTTACAGTGAAAATGCATTTATAGTTAAAATTGAGGCTGAACATGGCCTTCTCGGTGGCCTTTTCAGCTCTCCATTGGAAGGCTGTCAGTGGAAATGACGCGGGGAAAGGGATGATCCCAATGTTCCAAACCAGTTGGTGCTCACCCACTGGGAGAGCAGATGGTCCTAGAAAGGTAAAGCCGTGCCACGGAATTCACAGCTCAGTTGATTTCCAGCCATTTCCAGGCATGTTTCAAGGGCCCTCAAAGGCCAGTGGTCCCTGGTATAGAGGCTGCAGAGGTGGAGGTTACTTTAGGGAAAACGAAGAAACCCTGCTCCTTTATTAACATCTGGCCATGGAGCTCCTAAGGTTGCCCCAACCCCTCCAGCAGGAAAACACAGAAGAACCCTATGGGACAGGTTACTCCTAATTACATAGGTGAAGATTACATTCCGCCCCCCCCCTCCCCCCGCTGGGTACAAAAACAAAAACTTAATTTCACCAGAGTTTGCAATTGAACACATCTGAATCCCTGATTTTTCAAAGAAAAAAAAATTTTTCTTTCCATTTTGAAGCAGGTATTTTTTTTAAAGGGGCTTATTTTTGGATTTGAGATCATTGGGCTTCTTGCCCCATGAATCAATGCTTGCTGCTGTGTTGAAAATGCATACATTGGTGACCACAGTATTAAGCCAAATTTAAACTCTTTAGTCTCCTCCATTTGTAAGTGTTATGTATCTACCTCATTATGATTTTTTTGGTTTCCTGTGCTTTCGTGTTGTGTACAATGTCAGAGGTGAAATGTAGATAAAAAATATATATATAAAAATATATATTTTTGCTTTGCAATAAAGTTCAAAGCTATAACACAGAATATTCATGAAATGTCATAGCCTTTTATTGTGCTCTATCTTCTTGGTTATGAATTGCCCTGGGAGCCCTTTTGCCTGTTCACTGGAGTCAATATGGTTGTGTTTGTCATTTGAGGAATTATCCTAATTATTTTAACTGTACTTTTTTCAACACATTGAGTAAGACACTAGGATTCTTGAACAACTCTTGGTTCCAAAGGTGCTTTATTTCTGTGGACTCAAGTGATCACATGGAAGTGTCTCTGCAGACTTGAATCTTCCAGGAGAAAAAAAAAAAAAATGATTGATCTCAATGCCTTTGGGCTTAGTACAAAAGGTTGTGTGTAGGGGGAAAAAGGAAACATTGGTTTGGCTTTGACTTTTTGAAGCTTTCGATATTGATTTATGTCCAGCTTTCGTTCTTTTTTTTTTTTTTCCAATTTCAATTTCTTGGCATGGAATATGGTACTCACTGACTCCCTAGAACTCTCGTCTGATTTGAGCTACTTTTGACTTTGCCATTTTCTCTAGGTTGATTTTATGTGTTATGCTATTTGGTGGTGAACTACCCTGTGCCCAGCTCCCACATCTTCTCTAAACCTTCTGGGACTCTCTTCCATACCATGTGTTAAGAGAGATGGTGACTTGGAAATATTTGTAGTCTACAAGACAGCAATGCCATAAAGACTCAAGGTTTTCGGATGAATCCTGACCAATGACAGGACCGGGTGAAGGGAATCTTGAATAGAAGTTACAAGGTGGATTGTCGGCGATTGATTCCTTTTTTCTGTGCGTTTGAATTGAATTACTTTACTTTAAGCACACCCTGGCCGTGACTCCTACTACTTTGTTTGATTCAACAACCCTTATTTTGCTGTGTCTTTTGCCAAAACTTGTTAAGACATTTCTCAAACTCATCAACTGTGTTTTAAATGGGATTTTAAGAGGTCTGTACATTAGAGGAAAAGATCTTTAAAATGATACTTCAGAGAAACTCTGTATGTATGTTGTTCCTCCCAAGCTCCAGAGAGCTAGGGAAAAAGTCGTAATCAATGGCGGGGAGACCCATTTCTCCAACTGGCAAGTTTTCCCTTAAAATACCTACCATCACTACAAAAAGAAAAGAAAAATGCTAAGATTCAATTTCATAATATATCTGTTTTTGTCTCCTTTATTTTCTTCTGATGATCATAAAGAATTGCTAGTGTATATTAATAACAGACATTTTAACTTGTGTTTGGGAGGTTTGCTTTGCTCTTTAACAATGCTGACCCAGCATTTCAAACAGCACTGGGTAGGTTACACTTTGCCTACTCTCAGCCGTTTCTCTCTTTTTATGGTATAATGGTCTGTCTATGAATTGAAATGAAGATAAAATGTGTACTGAAGATGGAACACACTGGTGTTGATTTTAAGTGGGGAAATCTAAATATATATGTAGGTGAGTGGGAATATATGATAAATTCACACACACACACACACACACACACACACACACACACACACACACCACAATGACAATATGCTTCCAACATTGGTTTTTGATTCTGAGGAATTTGCCACCTCACTGAGCTTCCCCAGATCCCAAGCTTTCTTTGGGATAATTAAATGCTTGAGAAATGTTTTGCTTTGTTTTTTTAGGCACTAGAAAGCACAATTCTTATTAGTCCCTGTTCTTTGGGTGACATAGATATTGTAGATTCAGAAGAGCTGGTTTTCAGGTGGTTTTTTGTGGGATTCTTGCTTGTATCATCACCTTCCAACCTGCCCAATGCCAAGGGAAAATTAGTTACAGAGCCACCTACAAGCTCATGTCTTTGCTCCCTCTTTCCATTCATCTCAGCCCCCAACTTTCCCACAGGGGAGGCTTTGTGTGTGGAGACCCTTCTGCAATTGAAATATTGGGCTGACTGCTCTCTCCATGCAGGCTCTGGGCCATTTCCACACTTGTATTACCCTTCCTGGATGCCCACACCCATTGTACCCCCACATCACCAGGGCACAGATAACTAGGAGATTTTCAGGGTGAACAGAAGGAAGTTCTTGTTGCATCTGGGATAGAGGCATTTTAGGTGTACGTGTTGATAGCCCCAAGTACTAGGTTTAATCTGTTTCTTATACTGGAAGGATCAAATGGACCAATCTCTAAAGGTAAACCTAGAAGGCAGACCAGCCATTTTTGTCCATGTAGTGGCCTACTGCTGGCTCACGAGCAAAGCTCCCTTGGTTGAGAGGGAATCCCTGACATGTCAGAGTGAGCATGGGAACAGGAGAAAGGGTGTTGAGCCTCCTCTCATTGTGAAAAGATATCTTTTTCTATCTTCTTCCTTTTCTGTCCAGAGACCATGTCTACTCAGAATGAATTGGTCTTTGGCCTTTACTGTTGTTTGGTTTTTGTGGGAAGTTTTTGCACCACTGTGAGGAAGCTGTGGTATTTCTTGTTACTAAGATTTCTCTGTCTCCTTTGAAGGGTGAAGGCACTGTCCTGGCATGTGATCATTCTAGATAGGTGTTCTCAGTCCCATTCATTGTTAATTGCTCTTGAACTTCAGGGGGGAATCTCTATTTGGAATCTGTTCCTGACCCCCTACCTGCTTTCTGGGTGCCCTGCTTCAAGACAAAAACAAATTCTATGCCTGGGGAAACTCTGAGATCAGAAGCAAGAGATATATGGTATTTCAATAGGATGTGGCAAATGATACAAGAATTTCCCTCATCCTGAATTTGAGCTGTGGTACAGCCATTGTAGAGACTTTTGACCTTGGACCTCTCAGGCCGGGTCTTCCATGCACTGACCCTCCTTGGAAGAACAAGGTGGCAGATGATGAATTATTTTTATTATTCCTACTTCAAATTGAGTTAGTCAGTTGGCTATCAAATATTTATTGAACACCTACTGTGTCAAGTGCAGGGCTAGAACTGTAGAGGCTCTAAAGATGATACAGTCCTGAGGGAATTAAATATGAGAGGTGAGAAATGTACATAAATAACTATAATACAGGAAAAATGGAGCCCTAAGCGAGGTGCAAGATGCTAAGCACACCCAAAACAGGAAGCAATACTTTTAAGTGGAGGTATAAAGGAAGACTTTAAAAAGACTGGCATTCCAGTTGGGTTTTGAAGGATACATAGGATGCGTGAAGATGGGTGAATTGGGTTGGCCATACCTACATTCATGTCACATCATTCATTCACTTAAGGTGTTGATTGCTTTCTGATGAGAAAGCAAGGCAATTTCCAGCATCACATACTTACGCCATACTGTGTCTTTCACTGTCTGTTAACATTCACCCAACCTTATTGAAAGAATAAGTCTTTCGAGCTACAATCAGTTTCTCTTCTTTTGGTGATCCAGAGAATGCTCCCCCTTGTGGATAACCACTCCATCTTCACAGACTTTGCAGACTATTAGAGCTGGGCTGGTGTTCATGGTCATGCCTTGGCTCAAAGTTCAGTTCCCTGAAGTTTTGTTGTGCCTCACTCCCATTCCCCTGGTCCTCCCCGCATCTTGAAAGTCAGGAGGAAGGAGGTCCTAAAATACTGGTGATTTGTATATCTCCATCAGTGAGGGTAAATCAGAGGATGGGAAGGTGTCAGTTGGCCATTCCAGGTTCAATTTCAGAGACCACTGAGTTCTCAGGGGCAAAGGGGAGGAAGACTTGAATAATGAATGGAATTTCTTAAAGCCCAAAGCTGCCTAAGAGACACAAAGGAGCCCAGTCTCTGTTTAGTTCAACCTTGGTCAGGCTGACCTTCATGAATATTTAAGACCATTGCAGCCTGCCAGAGCAAGTCAAGCCCTGCAGACCTCAGTCAGCTCTGAACACTTCGTAGCAGCCTAGCAGCTGGTCACTATGAGTACAATATTTTCTAACGGGCACTCTTTTGGGGATTTGGGGAGAGTCCCGATTTCTCCTATAATTAGTACAGTGGTCCCAGGCCTTTTCAGAGACTGTGAAAAGAGTATATAGAAAAGGATGCCAAAATTTTTTTTCTGACCCTTTCCCCACTGCCCTCCCAATTCCCTCAGCCCTACACACATTGTCCCACACATTCTTCAACCTAATTTGATACAGGGCAAGCAGGAGAACCCACCCATATTTTCCATTTAAAGTGTGGCCTGGCCTTTGCAATAGACTCAGATTCTCAGCATGTCTATGTGGAAATGCAGGGAGTGCTAGTTCTAAGCATTAGAACCTACTAATACAACAAATAGGCTTGGCCTCCCAATTGGAATCCCTCAGATACCTCGATTTGCTTCAGTATAGTCATTCTCTCTTTAACCTCCATAAAATGTGTCTGTTGTTGCCAATTCATGGCATGGAACCTTTTCAGAATGGGAGGGATGGTGAGTGCCTGCATCCCTTATGCCAACAAACTAACCAAATCAACTCAGCGTCCGTTCAGAAAAGGTGAGCTTCTATTTTGCACAAATCATTTTTAGCTCCAAGCTTCCAATGGTTAAATGTTGAGCATTTCCTTTACCTCACACCAGCTGTGGTTCTCTGAGCCTGACTGCCTCTGCACCCCAGGCTGATGGTGATGCCCAGGCACTCACAGGCTCCCATGTACCTCATACTCCACCTTGTCTGCTTAAGGATGTGTTGCCTAAAGCATCATTCATCTCAGACTTAGCTTATAATTACTCAGCACTTGCTTTAGGCCAAACAGTTTGCTCTGTGCTTTTCTGTATAATTTCTTATTTAGATTATCTAACTTATTTTTTATAGTAACCCTATTTTCTATAGGGATTTAATATAGATCTTTATTTCAAAGAGGAGGAAAATGAGACTAAGGAGGTTGAATGATTTGCCCAACTTCCCTTGATTACTGAAAGACAAAACCATGGTATAGGCTCAGGTGTCTTGATTGAAAGTCCCCTGCCTTTACCATCACACTTGACCATGCATCCTCCCCTCGTTTAAGTTGGTGGGGGCATCTTACCTTCCTTTTCTTCCTGCTGTCTAATTGAGAGTTCACTTCTAAATTTCATATATTTATGTAGGCCAGCAGTAGCCCCAAATGGCTTGACCTGTGTAAACTACTCACATTGAGATGGCCTAAGAGCAGGAGCCCTAAGGTGTCAGCTTGAGTCCCACAAATGGAAAAGAAGCTCTTTACCTGATTTAGCAGTGATTTTTCTCTGGGGGGAAAAAAACACATATCCTATGAGAACTTAATTTTTAAGTCAATTGTTGTTTCTCTGATTTGTCCCAGGAGGCTCTTTGGGTAAGATCCATCCATGTGGTAGAGAAGGAACCAGGACGTTGATTGACATCATTGTTTTGGGGAGCTCAAGGTATTAAAAAGAAACCAGACAGCAAAGTTCTGCATCTAACAAGAGTTACTGACTCCACATGACTGACCTGAATTACTGGGAGAACTCTGGCTCTAACTTTGTCCAAGGAAACTTGTAAGGACCTTGCTTTGCCTGACGCCAGCTGTCAAAGCCGAGGCAATTTCTCCCAATGTTAAAGGAGATCTTCTCCCTTGAGAACCAAAGGCTCAGTCAGACTCTTGAACTCATCATGCCCAGTCCATTTTCATTCTGTTCATCAATTTAATCTTCTTACTTTACTCATTATTCAACCAGAGAATCTTCTCGGCACATGACTAGACCCTGTCCTCAAGCAATTCACAGTCTGGTAAGGGAGCTAAAACCTGTACATCAAGGGTTGAAAGTATAAGTTCAGATATAGGTCTTTGAGCTCAAAGGAAGAGGAGATTACATGGGATATTGTGAGCTCTCCTGTGTTTCTGAAGGACTGCTGAGCGTTCTTCATGGATAGCATACCCTCACTTTAGGACCTTAATACAATGTGTCCCCTAAAGAGTGTCCTCTCTTTTCCCTAAAAGTAGCCCCCAATGTGCACCAATATCTTAGCAGCCATTTTTAGCAGATACTTCTTGCAAGATCACAGGAGCCCTTCTCAAAAGCAATGCTCTCTTAGAAAATATGGTTTAACCAGAAAGAAAGGAAGAGAGAAAGGAGAGTAATGGGCAGATTCTTCTCTCCTTCAGATAGATTGCTCTAGAAAGAAAGCATGGTGACCTCCATCTGGAGACTTGCGTAAAGTGATGCAGGAATTTAGGAATGGACTCTGTCTTAGTCAGTTCAGGCTTCTATAACAAAATACCATAGACCAGATGATTTAAACAACAATTATTTCTCACAGTTTTGAAGGCTGGGAAGTCCAAGATCAAGGGGCCACCAGATTTGGTGTTTACTGAGAGGTCTCTTCCTGGCTTGTAGATGGATGCCTTCTTGCTATATCCTCAAACGTGAAAAGAGAGAGAGCTCTGGTCTTTTCTTCTTATAAGGGAACTAATCCCATTATGGGGACTACACCCTCGTGACCTTATCTAAGCCCAATTATCTCTCAAGGACCCCACCTCTAAATACCATCACATTGGGGATTTGGGCTTCAACATATGAATTTGCGGGGACACAAACATAGCAGACCCCTTTACTGTCTTGCCTCCTGGAGACATGAAAGTCCTGAAGCCCAGCATCCCTACGTCCTTCTTAGCTATTATTTTTAACCATCATTTCTTTAGGTCCACAGAACACATGCCTCCATCCTGAGTTTATAGACTTACAGAGTTACAAGTTAAGCAATAAGCTATGAACATATACATTGGTTACAGAGAATAAAAGATAAGGACATTCTCTTAGGAGCAGCCAAGAGAGAAATGGGGCACAATAGCATGACATGGGGTAAACACAGCCTGGTATCAGTCATAAAACCTCCAAAGGTTCCCTATAAAATGAGAATTCCTGCACCAATCCCTGAAGAACACTGCTATAAGGCCTCTGTAGGCCAACAATGAAATTTTAATTCCCCCTAAGAAAAATTCTCATGGTAAATGTTGAGATATGTCTTGAGGTGAGTTATCAAAAGAGTTTCTGAAGTCAAGACATATGACATCTATTGTATTCATCACTTTTCCAAAACACTACATGCTAATCTCCAAGTAAGTTTTATGGCTACAGATTATGTCAATAGGTGGTAGTTTTAAATCCTCACTGTTTCACAGTGATGAGAATTAGTGGGGTTTTAATCTTTAAGAAATATTACTGATTCCTTAATCTCCTAGTTCAGTTCAGCAAACTGGACCACTAAAAGTTCACCAGTGGTTTATCTAGCACTTTTCTCTAGGCATGGCTGAGTGACAGCATGGAAGCTGTCCTGTTGCATCACAGGACCATGGGAGAACTGGCCTCCACACCTGCTCCCCTCCGAGCCAGGTCACAACCCTCTGAAATCCAGGTGCAGCAGCAGGAGCACTGGATCCATCACCAGCCCATACACCAGCTCAAGCACAGTTAACTTTTCTGCAACCTGAAGATGACACTCCCCAAAGTCCCTTCCCATCCTAAATTTCTGTCATCAGTGCATCTAGTCATTCAACATAACTTCTATGGACCTCTGAGTTGTCTCCAGACTGTGAACTTTGAACCACTAAGAGAAAAAAAGTTATCTCCTCGCCTTTGAACCCATCTTAATTTTATGAGCGTAAAAACCCAGGGAGATCTTCCTTAAGTCAAAGATGAACATCTCCTAAGTTAATTCAACTATAGTTTGTTCTTGCTTTCAAAGAGAACATGAAGCCAATTTCTCACCATCCTAATAAGCATACTCAAAATATAGATCTTGAAGGTAATTTTTTTTTTGCTTCCTAGTCTAACCTCTTTTTTGTTGTTGCTGTCCAGCAGTTTAAGTGTATTGTGATAAAGACCAGAGTATCTGCTCCCCATGAGATGATAATCAACCACAGTAGATGTACAGAGTTTTAACCAAAAAGGAAAAAAAAAATGTGTAGGGGAAGCCCATATTTCCTCCAATGGCCAGATTATAACCAAATAATTTAGCGCCAACTGGGCTCATAGCACCTCACTCTATTTCAAAGGCAGGAAAGCTTTCCAACATGGCAAAGGAATTTGTTTCTTCCCTTTCTCAGGGTGTAGGTGTGAGTAAAGGGTTTGTTCACCTATGCAGGTCCTTTGTGTGAGGCAGGTGGATCCAACCACCTGGCCACATCCCAGAGGAATGGGAGAGGGTGCTACCCACACTTATGCAGCCCTGGCGGATTCCAGGCCCTAGATAACAACCCCTGGCTGTCTAAATAGCCCCTTTTCAATGTAAGCAAACCTGGGAAGAGTTTGCCCCACACCGTTAGGAGGCATTCAGGGGGACTAAATAAGGGGGCAGTCAAATGGGTCAGAGTGGTTTTTGAGGGTTTGGGCACCAGGAAGGGGCTAGAGAGGGGCTGTGTGAGGAATAGGAGCTCAGTGTGGCCTCCACAGCATTCTGGCTTGATGTCAAGGTGGCCAACCCCCATGCTCCACTCCTTCCCCTGAACACAGAGAGGACTCCTGAGGCTCTCCAGTGCATCTTGCCCACCTCCTAACCCATCCCAGACTGGTTGGCTTTACAAATCTCCAAAGAGGATGACTCCTTGTTCACCCTTGCTTTCTCTTCATGTCCCACAGCATGGTTAGGAAGACTGTTACCTGGTCACTTCATTTAGCCACATTGCTCTCTTTCAGCCTCTTGCCCACTCCCAAACCAATGGCTCTGAAGGAGTGATGGCACTTTTTCTCAGATGTAATCTGGGGTTCCTGACTCTATTCTCGCCATCCTTGGCAGAATCCGAGGCTCTGAGAGGCACAATGGCCTTGACAAGGGCCATCCTTTTGCCAGATGTAGGCTCCCCAGTCCTTGCCTGCTCTGGGCCCCCAGTTCCGGTTTAATAGTTCCATTTTCCCCTTCTGGGGGTGATCTAGATGGCACAATGGGCCGTGAGCTTCATCCTGGTTTCCTGGGATGGGGAGCCAAAGCACAAAGCAGCATTGCCCAAAGGGGCTCACGCTGAAACACTGCTCTTTATTTTTAAGAACAATGGGAAAGCTCAGTGAGATGGGAAGACTCCCTTCAGATACTCCACCATTCAGCCCCAGATTTCCAGTCCTTTTCTTGTTGGAATTTTAATACCATCTATTTATTATTAATTTTTTAATGGAGGAAGGACCTCATGCTAATGAGTTGTCCAAATGGCATCACTCTTTTGTTGCTGTTTGAAGGTTTAAAGACCGTAGTGAACTGTGTTTGTGTTTGCATATCCATTTCTTGTGCTGGGTTGATTTCAGATTGGTGCATTCTCACTTATCAGGGACCTCTGACTCGAGCAGAACAAAATCAGCTACTTATTCTAGTTACTGTAAGCAGACACATAACTTCTACTGTAATTTGAAAAACCTTGCACTGTAATGGTTAACAAAAAAAGCAAACCTTATTGAAACTGATTTTGTATTTTTGATTACATCTGAATTTTCACATTTTTGTATCTAGCCGTGACCATGGTAGTGCTTCCATAGCTTGTGTTCAAGGTCTTGTTTCTTTCCAGGTTGAATTCTTAGGATTGTGTTGATGCCAAATGTTTAAGGGGCAGGACTGGGGCCTGGCTAGCAGAGCCTGTCATGGGGTTGTGTCCTTCCTCCACCAGACCACTGGCTGGCAACGGGAAAACTTGCCTAGACTGGAGCAAGCCGACGTCACATTTCATTGCGCGAATTCCCACAAACAGCTCATATCTCCAACTAATTTGAGGCCAACGGTTTTGGCCAAACCTTTGCCAAGGACTGTCAAAACTGAGCTGTCCCCACCCGTGCACTACCCAGCTTCCTGGGTAAGGGAGGACATTTTTGAAAACAAAACTTGTGAAATTAATTTGTGGTTATGATTTTTTTTCTTCTTGCTGGAAACGTGCTGGACCCAGACAGCATGATGTTATCGCTCTTTCTGCTTTTCCAAACCAATACACCTGTTGTGCTCTTTTGTTTCTTAGTGAAGAAAATTCTAGACACAGACCTAACTATGAACTCTTTTCCTCCTGTATTTCTGGTTAGCAATCCTCCCTATGTATTCCTAACTTGTTGAAGTGTTTTCCTTCTTAGCATTGCTTCTCATATTTTTTTTTTTTACTGAACAACAACAAACCCACAAAGGAACAAATAATATCTTTCTCTTTTTCTCTCTTTCTCTCTCTGATGTGTAATGTTGTGTTGTCCGGATTCTGTATAAAAATATGTATATGATGTATCTGATATTTGGCAGCCACTGGCTGTTACTTTAACCAATATAATTAACAAAAATGCATAATGTTGGTGTTTGATTTTTTTTACAAAAAAACAAAACAAAAACAACCTAGTTAAGATGTTTGTGTATTTTTGCATGGTTAAAATGTGCTTAGTGCATTGAGAAACGTCGTGGAGGTACTCAGTGAAAAGGCCGGTTTACTTTTTGATTCTAATGGTGATTGGTTGTTGACCAGACTATTCCCTATGATGTCCGTCTTTATGTTAGCATAACTCTATTGATAACTTGTTTTATTACTCAAGAATCAACATAGTGTATCTATCTATCTCTATTGTATTGACTGTTCCTTAAAACCAGGTTGTGGAAGTTCACTTCGTCTGGCACAGATGTCTCCATTGCCAATTTCCGTTGAGTTGTGTTCCATTTAATTTGCTGTACAGTCCAGATCTGAAGCCCCCCACCCTCCGCCCCTCCTCTCCACCTGCCCCATAGACAAAGGCTGTCATCTCTCCTTCCAGAGGTCTATTCCTTTGAGCAGTACTGTGGTTTTCCCTTCCCACGGAACTTTCCCTCCCGCCCCCCCCCCCCCAAAAAAAAACCTAGTTATACAAAGGAGGAGAAAGGACAGGAAGTTAAGCAGAAATCTAAGAATTATTTATATTTTATACATAATAGTACATATAATATAGTATAGATAGATAGGCAGGCAGATAGACTTTAAATGTGAATTAAGCAGAAAGGCAATGGAAGATATTAAAGGACTGAGAGAGAGAGAGAGAGAGAGATCCTGAGTTTTCCTCCCAGGTGTGTCACTAGGTCAATATCAGAGCTGCAGAAAAATTATTTGTCCTTCCTTGTGCCCCAGTTTCACCATGTAAGATGAGGAAGTGAAAACATTTTTGCAGGGGGAGGGCAACTACGCTTTCTTGAGTCTTCAGTGCAATTAGAGCAAGAGTGGGTCTTTAACTACCTAAGAGGTTCATTGCTGTGTGTTTGCAGACCATGCTGGAAGCATCCTCATTCCTCCGCAGGACATCTGGGCCTGCTCAGGAGAAAGACATAGCTGAAAAGGCACCAGCTATTCTGGTGTGAGAGTGCCCTAGCATCCAAAGTTGTCTCTTCGGCTAGGTAGCTTCTGCACAGCTGGGAAGGAGGTGGGGTTGGTAGACAATATTTCTGGTGAATGGAATTGAGCTTCTCTCCCCTGGAGTCAGAATCCATGGGCCTTAGACACATGAAGTTGTCTATTTTACATTTTCCCAACAAAAACTCTGATAGGTGCACCCCACCTTGCTTCAAAGCAACATACACAGTTCATATCAGAAGCACCTGTATTCTCAGTATTCGTGGTGTTACAGACACTGGTCTTTTGGCAGAAACAGTGCACCTGTCTCCAAATAGGTCTTTGCTTCCTCCTCAAATCTGGAAACAGAGGCAGTCCTTCAAGGTCTTCAGGCTCCTTGGTTCTGCAGTGAAAGGTCAATCCTGACAGCCAACAAGGTGGAACACATACTGCCTTTCTCACTCTTAAGAGGGAAGACCTCAGAGCTCAAATGCTTCACAAGCATCTTGTCATGGGCCCTTCATCCTGGGATGTATTTGACCATAGCATTGATCTCACTACTGACCATTGCTAGTGGACATCTTTCAAAATATATTGAAATTTTCATTAGGTTTGATGGCACTTGCTACTTTTCCTCAGAGTCAAGGTTGACTGTAAAGGGGCAGGACTCTAGAGACATGGCAGGTACTGCTTCACTCCTGCCTGGCTCTTCCAAGGCCAGAATTTACCAGATGAAGCAGCATGAACGTGACCTTATTTGACGTGAGCCTCTTCCCCACCCCTTCCCAGTGACATGAGTCAGGACTCCCGAGAGACCCATTAGAAAATTTACTCACTCTCTCCAGAAGCAAGATTTATTCTTTTTGGATGCAAGACTAGTAGATACTATGATCCTAGAATTCAGCCCCTACCTTGTGTCTAGTCCAGATTGATACTCACTTCTCTAGAACTACAGATTCTGAATGTCAGAGAGGATCTTAAGGCCCTTGTGGACCAGTCTCCTCCCTTTACAGATGAGGAACCCAAAGCCCAGAGAGAGATGAAGCAATTTTCCTGAAGAAACACGGCTAGAAATTAGCAGAGCCAGAATCCGATCCTGCATCATAGTGCTCTTCTATCCCTCTCCTTAAGCCCACTAGTGCAGAGTCCCTCTTCTAATTCGTGCAATTCAGACATGGTGAACCTCATGTTTTATAGAAGTCCGTGGGAAAGAGAAGCGTTTGCTTTCTCACTGTGGACACAACATATATACTGCCCCCACTCCAGCTCAGCTCTCTGTAAGCCAAGTTATGAGGGTTCGGATTTTGAATAAAAACTGAGCTGATGTCTTATTTACCTGTATTTTTGAAGAACACGGAGGAACAATTAGAATAAGAAGCAGCAAAATTGACATCTATAGCCTGCTCTTACTAAGTCTCTTGCTAGCATAGGTTTTTCTAAATAATTGGAGTGCTCTGTCCATCCACCCAGCCACCCCATCTCTCCTTCTGCCTTTCCAACTTTCTTGGGTGTCTTCCATTCCCAAGGCATCTGATTTCTCCAGAAGAATATTCCACAGCTCCTTTTAATGGTCTGTTTCATAAAGTCCAAAACTTTTTAATCAAAGCACGTTTTCATAATTTTACCATAAATTCCTCCTTCTCCTTTAAAAAAAAAAAAAATATGCATCTCTCTCTGCTAACTTTCATCTCAACTGAGTCACCAGAGCCCGAGGTGTGTTTTCCTCATACTAAATGGTGGATCCGGGAACTTCCTTGGGTGTCATTCTTCTAAATTCAGCGCAAGCTTCCTGACCTCATCTTCCCCTCACAGGAACTTAGAAGCACCTGGCTTATCTGGTCTGTTTTTCTTTGGAAAAACTCCTTGCTAGCGAGGCCCCTTGATTCCCTCTTAGTGTCATCACTGAGAAGGACCCAGCGATTCCTGCCTCCCTTTCCCCTCAGCCTCCAGTTCTTAAATGTCTTTTTCTTATTAAAGAGAGAAAAGTCTTTGATTCCAGTGATATTACAGTGCTGTTTCTCTAAAAAGATCAAGTAACCCGAGTTAAAGATTTTTAAAGGGCTTTAGTCCCTGAAATGGCTGTGATTCTGGCCCTTATCACCCCTACGCTTGTCATAAATTGGACGCGCTCCTCCCTGCACTAGGCCCTCAATCAGGCTCCAAAGAAAAGGGAACACAACCAGGGGCCCAGAAAGGAAACTAAATGCTCTTCCTGGTGATGGTTACCCCGAAGAAGCGGTTACAGTGACTGCCTTGTTCCATTAAAGTTAAACCTTAGGGGTTGGGGTTGGCGGTCTCCCTTTGAAATGATGGGACTGAAGAGAGCATTGGGGGAAAGCGCCCCCTTGTGGCTTTATGGGTACTGTTGCTGTTATATATATATATATATATATTTTTTTTTTTTTTTGAGGCTCATTGGCAGGGTTTTAAAAAATCCTGCTTGCCAACGGGAAGAGCAGAGCTGAAGAACTTGACATTGATTTAAGAATGTAAAAATCCAACAAAATATCCTAATCCCTGCAGAGAGAGTTCTGTGTTCCAGTACTGGCTCTGCAGTAACCCCCTGTGTGACTTTGGGCACTTTGCCATGGGGGTCTGTCTGTCATATGAGGGATGAAGCTACATAATGTCCAAGGGACCTTGTTTTGTACTGTGGATGATTTCAAAAACAGATATTTGAACACATATTAAAGTAGACTTGTACGATGAAGTCCCGCAGACCTACTAATCGACTTCAGCTCATGGCCTGTCTTGTTCCATCTATATGCCCACAGCTTGATGATCATATTTGCTTCATTATGGATCTAGTATTGTAACCCTTGGATTCCTGGATGGAATGTTGCTCACTTTTCTTAGGACCAAAGCAAGACAGGTTCAATCAGAGAAAGGTCAGGCAGGGCACTGGTGCCCAGACAGCTGGCCATTACAACTGGCATTTCTGCTTCCTCACATATTGGCCCCATGACTGCCCCCTTTTGAGGTGGTCTTGAGTAACTAGAGCACAGCCATTGCATCCTTAGCCCCAGGCATCTCATGGAGAGTTCTTGCATTAGACTGCTATCTAGACCACAGGATGAAAGGGATGTCTATCTTATTTATTGAGCTCACATGTGGGTCATTTGCTGGAGTAAGTAGTTGTACCTTTTAGCAATGGCCTCAGAGCCGGTTCTTCAATTCTAGGGCCTCGGCAGGCATAGCACCCAGGATCCTGCCAGAAGTCTACCCAGAATGGCAGGCCACTCTCAAAGTTTATCCTTCCCATAGCATCCTGAGGCCCGTCTCCTTCACTCCAGTACAAGGAGAAGGGAAACGTGTCTTCCATCTATTCTGTTCAGTCTTTTGTATTTCCTGTGAGTTGAGTTAAGTCAAAGGAGCTTCTTTCATTCCTTTAAGGGCCCACTCAGGGGCTCACAAACCTTGCAAGGACCTCACATTCCCATGGGCTTTGCAGCTGTCATTCTATCTGATATGGGGGGAACATTACTGAGCCCTGGCTAATTCTGCCTCCAGCCGAACACAAGTCTCACTGGGACCTGTGAGCATCAGGCCTGGCTTTCCAGGATGCGTGGTGTTCAAGGTTTTTGAGATGGGCCAGATAGTCTATAGTAAAGGACTTGCCCCAACTCTGCACAAACCTAGGTGCTGCCACTTTTGACTCAACAGCTGGGTGCCCACAGCCTGCCCTCCTGAGAGGACCTCGGGAAAGAGAGTCTGGAGAGTAGAAACTTCGGTCAAGTTGCCCCAAGTCAAGGAAGAGCCTTCTTTTCCATGGAGCCTTCCAAAGGGCACGCCCTCTGCTACTCGTGTACTGTAAATTCCGGGGCCTCCTGTGCTTGGGGGGAAAGGTAGCTGAGGAGAAAGGGACTTCTTCTCACCTTTTGTTTACCTTCAATCTGGCTGAATTTAGCTGCCCTTAACTTCTAGTTTGCTCAAGTCCTTATTGCCTTAACAACCACCTAATAAGCAGTCAGAACCCGAAGAGAAAGCCCCTTTGGTGGCATTCATTGTGAAGCGCTATACCTGTCCCCGTCTTCCCCCTGCTGCTGTGCCTGAGGAGAGTCCCAGCCCCTCTTGCTGAACCAGAAACGTGCCCAGGTTGAGGGCAAACCCAGAACTGCTCGGATGGAGAGATCCCCACCCCACACTGTCACTCCTGACGACCTTCAGACTTGCTTTGCTTCAGATCTGGACTCCTCACGCTCCCTCCCTTCCACCTCTTGTTCCAGAGACCCTCCGCACCCCCTCACTCTCGGTGCCATTCCTGAGGACCATCTAGACTTTTTGTTCTCCTGAGCATTCTCCCCACCTTCAGCTGCAGCGTATTTCTTCAGCCTCTCCACCAAGCTCTTTAAAACGAAAGGCAGTTGCTGTCTTCCCATGGACAATAATGAATGTATCTACTGTAAGCGCAGACCATGTAGAGAAGTGGCTGGGTTAATCACAAAGAGGGTTTTTGTAAAGCCTGTTTATTTTTTTAAGTCAGTTTTGAGCATTTCTATTTTACCACCCTTCACGTGGTTTTGGGGAACCCAAATCGTATCAAGGTCTCATGCCAAAACAAGCCAAAAGTTATTTTCTTTACCTTTTTCCTCCATGCACCATGATTTAAATGATTGTTTCAGTGTCATTTTAAATGTTTTCTTGTGACATGTACTGACGATAAAAGTCATCTTGACAAAAAAAAAGATTTATACATGAATCAGAAAGTATTTATTTCAATTTTGTACCTTTCCATTTTAATACATTATAATGTATTGACTCAGCTGAGATGATATAAACAGTTCATTTTAATAACAAGAGTGTGTGTGTGCCTTTTCCTTTAACATGGTGGGGGAGGGGCAGATAATCCTGGAGTGGGCAATTCTGGGTGCTTCTTGGCATCCATGTGAGCAGAGCATGGCCTCTGACTGGACCAAAGGCTTTTCAGAGGCAGCTGGTGAGCCCAGGAGAGGAAGAGATGGTAAGGGGGGAATGAGGAGATAAGTGGGTGGGCCGTTGGGGGGGAAGAGGAGGCTGGATGCCCTGACACCATAGGTAGGAACTTCCATGGAGAAGAGGCTATGTACTCACAGAGCCTGAATGCAGACTGGCAATCAAAGGTTTGGGTAGGGGCCAGGTAGGAGAAAACTCAAAGCAAATAAGGTGAGAAGAAGTTAGAGAGAAAACTCAATGTCTAATTCCTTCCCCAGCTGGCTGAAGACCTATAAGGCTGCCATATGGTATATGCAGAGAGGAAGAGAGAGAAAACCAGATGGGCAAGCCCACCCCAAACAGAGGACCCTGGTGCAGCCCGTTCCTTCTGCCACCAGAGATAACGCCACATTCAAGTGTATGACATATGACTTTCACCACTCACAGTGACCTTGACCACTAGAAAATGTGGTCCAATTGGTATCTTGAAACCTGGCCCCCATCAGTGCAGTATACCTTTAATTGTTTGATGGAGGAATAAGCTGGAGGGCAGGGCACAGCATATGTCTTTTTAACCCCCCAACAAGTTGCTAAAATGTGTAAAATGGTGCTTTCTACAGCTCTGTGAGTCAAATGGCTGAACTTTCTATGCATAGAATTAACTTTTTAAAAATGGTTAAGTATGAACAAAAGCCCTGAACAGATATTTTCCCAAAGAGGATATAGTAATCCTCACTTATCCAAGGTGGATACGTTCCAAGGTCCCCAGGGGATGCCTGAAACCGAGAATAGTACCAAACCCTATATATACTATATATTTTTCCTACACATATATACCTATGATGAAGTTAAATTGATAATTTAGGCAATTTCATGGATAGAAGATGCGTTCTTACCATAGATCCTAGCAACCTCAGCATTCGATTTTTTCTCCTCCCTTATTAAGTCAAGAACTTTCAACTTTTCACTCTTTAAGCACTGAATGGCTTCTTTGGCACATCCAAATTGCCAGCATCACTACTCATGCCCTTTGGGGTCATTATCAAGGGTTAGTTGAACACCAGCAATGCAATACTGTGACAGTCGATCTGATAACCCTTTTGGCTACTAAATGACTAATGGACAGGCAGCATATACAGCGTGGAGACACTGGACAAAGCAATGATTCACGTCCCAAGTGTAACAGAGCAGGACAACACAAGATTTCCTCATGCTACTCAGAATGGCATGCAATTTAAAACTTACAAATTCTTTTCTGTAACTTTCCATTTAATATTTTCAGACCATGGTTGGCCATAGATGAGTGAAATCATGAAAGTATGGCAAATAAAACACATGAAAAGATGTTCAACATCATTAGCCATCAGGGAAATGCAAAGTAAAATCACATCTTATTGCTACACAACTAAAAAATTGTGACAACACCAAGTGCTGGAGAGGATGCAGAACACAAGACCACATACATTGTGGAAGGGAAAGTGAAATGGTACAACCACTCTAGAACACATTTCTTTGTTTGTTTGTTTTTTTACAAATCTAAACATGCAATTACCTAATGACTCAGCAATTGCACTATTGGGTATTTATCCCAAGGAAACGGATATTTATGTTCACACAAAATCCTATACAACAATGTGTAGTAATAGTCAAAAAATGGACAGCCCAATAATCCTTCAACAGGTGAATGGTTAAACAGTGATACATCTATACCTTGGAATACTACTCAGAAATAAAAAAGGTACAGACTGTCCATACGTGCAACAACTTGGATGAATCTATGAAAACCAAGGCCACAGATCACTGGTCTGCCTGCAAATACTGCGGTTGTCATCTTAATCAGAAGGGAGTTTCCAAGTCATATTACTAACTTCTTCAGAGATCCCCTCTTAGCTATCTAGAAATTTCCTTGGAGTTGTGTCATAGGCCGTGCCAGGCAGGGCTGCTTGCACAGAGCTAGAGAGGTGCTCCTGGTGCCTGAAATCCTGGACCAGGAGAAATAATGAAGAAATCAGGGCCAGAACACCAAAGAAAGTCAAACCATGATCAAGAAGTGGAAGTTTAGAGGCCAAAGATCCCTAAAAGACACACGTTAATTAAGATAGATGTAGAAGCTGGAAAGTCAGAATCAAAGCTGAGGGGAGTGTGAAGTCACGTGGACTCCTGGTGAGCAGAGCTGCTGCAAACAGGAAGCTCGTGCGCAGAGCAAGGGCATCTACAGAGGGCCCCAAGCACAGTCAGCTGGTTCCCACTCCTATATTTCTGCCTCAGTCTGCGCTCACCACAGGTTTCCAGCATGCCTGGGGTAGAGAGGATGAGATGGAGTTAAACTTCCAGGCCAGATACTTACGTCTGTTTCACATACAAGACAATACTTTTAAAGGGAGCATGCACACCCCCTTTTTACATATTAATAAATGGAATATGCATATTTAAACTATTCTGATGTAATAAAGAAGTAACATGTTATTATGACTTTAAAGTTCTGACAATTTAGAAATATATATTGCATAAAATAGTATTTTGTAATTCCTTTCCCCAATCCACTGAAAATGCCAGTATTAACAGTTTGGAATATAGTCTCCCCCAAATTTTTCCATGCATGTGCTAACTGTATATATATATATATATATATATATATATATATATATATATATACTATTATATATACTCTTTTTCTTTTTAAAAGTGGGATTTTTAAACAATGGGGCACCCACTGTGTTGCAAATGATATTATTTACATAACAATATCAATCATAACTAAGTTTTCTTTCCCAATATATTTTTATTAATTAAAGAGAGGAAGAGAGAGATAGAAACATCAATGATGAGAGAGAAACATTGATCGGCTGCCTCCTGAATGCCCGACACTAGGGATTGAGCCCACAACCGGGCATGTGCCCTGACCAGGAATTGAACAATGACCTCCTGGTTCATAAGTCGATGCTGTACCACTGAGCCACACTGGCTGGGCATAACTAGTGTTTTTTGATGGATTAAATATGAATGAACTCTATGTAAGTCAAAAATGTTCTAAAGGACTTACAGAGATTTCCTTAAAATATCCCCCAATGTGAGTATTTGTGTTCCATGATCATGGCCTCATCTTCACTACCTCGTCTTCAACATCATTAGCTATCAGGGAAATGCAAATTAAAATCAGATCTTATCATTACACAACTATGTAGCTGGGGTCAAAGCTGTGACCCCAGCTAGTGGCTTACCAGGTCTACAATTCTGACAGGTTCAATGTCCGAAGGAGTCTCCCTGTCCCAGGAATCTCTCTCATCTGTTACCTACACTGAGATCACTCCTGGACAGATCAAGATGGTGGCCATGGCGCAGTTAAAAACAAAACAGTTTGCACTCAAATATAAATCACCATTCGTGAGTTCCTTCTCCATGCCAGGCACTGTCCTGAAATATTTAAGGCTTCATTTAGAACATTCATTAAATGGCTTCCTTTTAAACAGCATCACAACCCTTGGAGGCAGGTACCATTGTTTCCCTGATCAGACAGACAGATGTGGAAAGTGAAGCATAGAACATTTCATTACCTGCCCAAGGTCATAAGTGGCAGAAGAAAATGAAAGAGGGACGTGAAGAATAAGGATGGGGCAGATTCGGCCCCAAGAGCTGCCCGTATTCCCAGGACACACAGGAGTGGCCGCTCACAGCGTTATAGCACCACAGCCATCATACTGTGTGTCCCGTGTGTTTCTGGGTAATCCTCACAGCAACATCACGGGACAGCGGAAAGGAGAGAGAAGGGACATAACCTGCAGCTGTCACAGCTGGATTTGAACTCTCTAACTTCGGAGCTCACTCTATTAATTACTGCACCAGGAAAATCACCGTAGAGAGGAGAGACTATACCAAATGCTCCATGGGCAGCAGAAGCTGGAAAGAAGATTCTAGAAAGGGGCAAGGAGAATCAACAGTGAACCTTGAGAAACCTCCATAGGTGGTTCCAGAATGGTCACTCAGAATGGCCAAGGCAGAGTCCCTGCCTGACATGATGTTTTCCTGCTCTCAGGACAGGGGGCCTCAGCCAGCAGCTCAGGTCTGGAGACCCTCCCAAGCAGATGGCAAAGTCAGCCGCCCCCGCCCTCCCCCCGTCCTCCTTTCATCACCCCAACTCGCGCCCTGTTGTTTTTTAAAATATATATTTATTGATTTCAGAGAGGAAGGGAGAGGAGAGAGAAACATCAATGTTTCAGATAGAAACATCAATGATGAGAGGGAATCATTGATCGGCTGCTTCCTGCAGCCCACCCTGGGGATTGAGCCCGCAACCAGAAGTACCCTGACTTGAAATCAAACTATGACCTCAACCACTGAGCCACGCCGGCCGAGCCCTCCCTGTTTTTGTTTGTTCCCTTTGCAGGAACCTCCCTGTCCACATCCCCCTCCACCCTCTCCGCTACCACCTGCCACCCTGAAAACATCTCAAGATATAAGCAACTAAAGTTTCACCACCTTGCTCAAAAGCTTGAGGAGGCTAATAACCTAAGACAATACAGAAAACAGTTGTAAGGTAGAGAAGAAGCCGGAGTTTTTCCTTGGACGTCATTCTCTGAATTGGGTCTCTAGACGTGATTTTCCATTGTGGCACTGGACAGATTCTGTGAAAGCTGAAGCTTGAAGTCACACCGTTTGGATGGGCAGTATAAACAGGAGGAAGCTGAGGCCGGACCTGCTGCAGGGAAGCCAGAAGGCATTTCTGGACTGGAACCAATACAGAGCCTCCATTCACACTGCTCTTGGCTGGGTCTTGTCTTCCTATTTGAGCTTCTATAACATAAAAAGCGAGGACAAGGAGAACTATACCAGGAGGCCTAGAAGACTCGAGTCCTGAGTTGGTATTAACTGTACGTGCCAACTTGAAAGAAAAGTATCACTGACGCATTCTCCTGACGAAGAGACATAAGGAGCAGAAACCGGGCCAGGGTTAAAGCAGCCTGCAGGGCAAACAAGATAGCAAACCCGGATACCCTCCCCCCAGGAAATGCGTAGATCAATCTCAGCGAGGTATCCGATCAAGCATCCATTTCCAGTGCATTGCATCTCCCAGTGGGCAGGTGCTTCTCAGCCTGTTCCTCCTGAGGCCTGACAAAGGAACGCAGGAGAAATCCTCCAGGAGGTCATGAGTCTTCCATTCTCTGTGTAACAGCAACTAGATTGGCTCATTTGGGGAGTTAATGACAGACACAGGTCCCCCGAGAACTGACAAAAGCAGACTCCAAGGATCATGTCCATTCTCCGTAGGCAAGTTAGAGAAATATCCCCAAAGGTCGGTGGGGAAGATGGGACGGAGGCCCCCGGCCAACAGCCATGGCAGAATGAGCTTTAGCTACATGAGGAAGCGAAGCTCTCCCTTCCTTTCTGTCTGCTTCCAGGCCCCTCTCCCGCAACCACCACACTATACACGGAACTACCGAAATTCAAAATGTTCTTTGAAATGTTCAGTTGTTTTTGGTGGTGGTTTGTTTTTGTTTTTTAATTTTCTACTCTCTGTCATTTCATGTTTATCTGTCGTCACTAGTGAAAAATTGATTTGAAGGTAAAATCTGGTTTGTTGGCTTAAACCTTTCTCATGTTTCTAACTTTCGAGTTACTGTATAAGACCACTTTACTTTTTAAGGACTTGACTTTTGTAGGTATACACAGCTGGTACACAAATTGTAGAAACTTGGAAACATTCAGAAAGTATTAGGAACATCTGCTTTCGGCCACAATGGGATAATGGATCGGATTTACCCATCCATTTTAAACAACTATGACACTGGACAAAATATACAAAATAGTGGTTTTCAGACACTTGGCAGTGGGCAGTGAAGACCTGTGACCCCTGAGAGATGGGGCGTAGATGAGATGAACTCTTAGTGCCCTTCTTTCCTGCTGGAGAGGGTTTCCAGGCGGCAGCCCGGGAGGCGGAGTCTGAACAGAACCCAGAGGTCTCCATGGGCTGAGGAGACAAAGATCGAGGTAGCTGGGACCTGCAGGGCCGTGAGTCAGGGGGACAAGAACCACAGCAGAGGGTCCCCTACAGTCTCCCAGGGATTGCTGAGCAAGGGCCACATGTACAGAGACCACCGGAAAGAACCACTGAGAGAAAGGAAAATCCCCAAGCTTGCATGTGCGGCCAAGAATAACTGTGTCTCCTGAGCAGAAAGAACCCTGAACACACAGCGCATGGGACAGAATCCTCAGAGAAGTGCTGCCCTGGGAGCGCTACCTAAACTAAAAGACTGTTGGGGGCACACAGTCTCAAAAAGATCAAATTGTTCCCATGGGACTTAATTGGATCCCACAACAAAGTACTTACAGGAATAAAAAAAAAAGCCTGCAGCACCCAACCATGTTACACCGAATGCCTGGCATAGCCTCCACAGTTACCCGGTGTGTAAAGAAGCAGGAACAAGTGAACCATAATCAGGAGAAAAAATTTTAAATCATTAGGAAGATTAAAAAAATGACCATAAGCTTACCAATGAGAAATGTAGTGACTCAGGTGTTCTCTTCTAGACTTTTCGTCAATGCATTGTTTTTAAAAATTACATGAACTATGGATGATCAAACGTAGGTACAACTTGCTATTCTGATTTTCTGCCTTTGCAAACGTAAGCACCACCCCATGTGTGTTGTTCCACTCTTTTGGTTTTAAGAACCAATGCTCACTTGAGTCACCTCAAATAAGAGGACGTGTATTATAAGGAGACCACCAGGTCATAAGGAAATAAGACTAAAAGGGAAAGAAAAGCAAATGACTGGACCCGGCAGAAGTGAGGGATTGAGACGGCTCTCAGGGTCTGAAGCAAGTTCACTCGGACCCAGAGCAGCTCCAGGACCCCAGCAGGATCTCCTCAGCAGGATGCCCTCCCACGCCCCACCTTAGCGAGCCTCACCACGCACTGTCACAGTATCCCTGCCCGTGGCACATCGTCTCCATTGCTGACTAGCATCCCATTGCAAGAATACACGGGTTTGCTGATCTATTTACCAGTTGATAAAATGTGACTTATTGTGAATAAAGCTGCTATAAGTTGTACACATGTTTTTGTAAAGGACATTTTATTTTTTCTTGGGTGAATACCTAGGAGTGAGATTGCTGGATCATACATAGGTTTACTTTTACTTTTATCTTAAGTAAAAAATTGAAATAAAAATGTAAAAAACCTTTCGGACATTGGTTGTTTTTACTGCTCTTTCTCCAGGGAGAGAGAATGATAACAATGTTTTGTGGAAATGCCCTCTCTCGCTGCAACTTCTCTCCCGCCTGCCTTTTCCTTACTTTCAAGGTGAGACCATCACAAACAGAACTTGGAGAACATACTTTACAAAGCCCTCTCTACTAACTGGTGGTTGCTCTCGACTTCCTGGCGCAAACTGCCACGAGGAAGACTCTGATCAGTGCAGCTGATCACCGTCATCCCACGCTTGCCCAGCTTTCAGGCTGGCACATGTCAGTGTTCGTGGGTTTCCTATGAATTGACTGCATACCTCATCTAGTCAGCTGTGGCCTGGCAAGGAGGTTCATGTAGTAGGGGGGGGGGCATTTTTCTTTTTTAAAGAATCGAACCCATGACCTTTCAGTGCACCAGATGATGACCACCAACTGAGCCACACCAGCCAGGGTGAGAGGGGACTTCTACAGGGGGTTAAAAAAAAATGTATACACACTTTGAATAATTATAAAGGCAGTGCTTGTTAAAATACATTTCATTTTCACAATGTAATAGAACCAGCTGTTAAAGTGTCTATAAATTTTGGGGGGACACCCTGTATACATGAAACAAATCCAGAGACTGTGAGCTGATCAGTGTCCCACACAAGGGATGGTCAATGTGGTTGGCATCCTCAATCTTTCTGACCATCCTAGAGACAAAATTATCTTCCTGAAATCATATGCTAACATATGTGGTGCTTGAAAACATGCTGACTTCCTGATCAATTCTCAATTGTCCATGCTCTATAACTACCTTTCAGTCTCTGGTCTAATCAAACAGTTCAGGTAATTATCTTAAGACTGTGTGATCCGGCCTTCTTAATTTTGTGCAAGTTCAACTCTCTACCTTAATCCTCTTCCCTCTGTCACAACTTACCTGCTTCCTGCTTTGACTGTGAAAATTCCATTGATTTTGCATCTCTTTATCCCCCTCGGCTCCTGGGTACTCACCAATAGCAGCAACTGTTCTTTTGTGGTTATTTTTTTCTGAGTTTCATAAAACCAGAGAAGCCCTGACCGGTTTGGCTCAGTGGATAGAGCGTCGGCCTGCGGACTGAAAGGTCCCAGGTTCGATTCTGGCCAAGGGCATGTACCTTGGTTGCGGGCACATCCCCAGTAGGGAGTGTGCAGGAGGCAGCTGATCGATGTTTCTCTCACATCGATGTTTCTAACCCTCTATCCCTCTCCCTTCCTCTCTGTGAAAAATCAATAATATATATATATTTTTTTAAAAAACAGAGAAGTTTACCTTGTTTGTCTAGATTCCTAGTTAAAGGTTGAATTCATCTAGAACAGGACTCTAGTCCTTTACATAGCCTCGCTTGGCACCTGGCTGCTTTCTTTGTGTTCTACGTATGTCTACTGTCACCCAAAGTTCACTGGAGAGTCACCTGCCCAAAAACATATCCTTACTGTCTGTCTGAGATTCTCATTGTCAGAATCTCAATGGAACGCCTCTGGAGCCAGAGGCACTTTAGTTAAAATTCACAGACAAGGTGCTGGTGTGGACACAGAGAGGAATATGAGAAAAACAACAGCTTTGTCGTGTTGAAGGCATCGTGTTATTAAAAGAGAGATAACATTAGTTATTTGCCTCTCTCTCTCTCTCTCTCTATCTATCTCAGCAGAGGTAGGACATTAAGAAAAGAGACGGGACACCACCGTGCAGTCCTCCCCTCCAAGCGAGTTTCTACAACTCTGTGTCCACACCGTTTTAAATGATGCCGAGGGTACTTGGGACTATTATTTACATTTTCTTTTCCGCAGAAGATATTGAGCTACTGGAGGGCTGAGTTCACTTCTTATTTCCAGAAGGCACATGCCTGATATGTAGTAATTAATGATGAGAGCCCTTGCTCTGCGCCAAACGCTCTTACGAAGGCTTTACGTATATCCAATCATTTAGTACAGGAAATGGCTTAACCTAAGGAATCGATACTCCTCTGTTAGATCCAAAGGTCTCTGGCCTCTCCCCACCTAGCGCCCCGCCCCGCCCCGCCCCCGAACACTCCGCGCCCCGCCCCTCCCCGCCTCGCCCCGCCCCCGAACACTCCGGGCCCCGCCCACTCGCCCTCGCGTGGTGGAGAAGCCCGTCGCGCCTCACTGACGTCACCAGCGCGCGCCCGCGCCGCAGCCGGTCTCCGGGGCACGCGTCAGGTCCGGTTGTCCCAAGTTCTCCGCTAGCATTCTGCCGCGCAGCTCCAGTTGCTCCGGTCCGGACGCCCGCGTGGGCACAGGCTCTGCGACATGTCGATGCTGGCTGAGCGTGAGTGTTGGGCACGGAGGCCCGACCGGGGCGCGAGGGTGAAGGTCCAGGTGGCGTGCCGGACCGGACCCGGCAGCAGGGTCTGCGAGTCGCTAGCGCTGAGCGAGGTGGAGGATCCGCGGGCCGGAGCCCTGGGAAGCTGGGCTCGGTTTGCCCAGCCTGCCGCGGAGATTTCCCAGCCCAGCCTTCTCCAGAAGTTCGCTGCCGGTCTGCTGGTGAAAGAGACCGCGAGGGTCACGTTTAGAGCGGGGCGCGCGGGGCGGGGGTATGGGGGGGTGTGAATGAGCCACCAGGACACGGGTCCTGGGGACCCCAACTGGCTCTTCTCGCTTCCCTTGAACCTCAGCGTCCTCGGGTTGGAAAGAGATGAGGCCGGCACAATCTCCTCAGACATCGACGGCCCGTTCTCGACGATGTATGCAACCCAGAAATGGAAAAGCGAACAGATTAGAAGCATGAAAGGCAGGAAGAAGCCTTTTTTAGGGGGTGCAAGGCTAAGTGAGACTGTGGCGGTGTTAACTTTACTGAGATGCCTCGTCCTGCCTCAGTTTGCCTCTGACATTTACCGCCACTTTGTGAAATTCATTGATTCCCTTTCTGGAGCGGCTGCGTAACTTCGGAATGCCACCAGAGGGCAGTGGTGCTTTGGTCATAACTTCGGAAGTAGGTAGTGACCAGGAACCGAAACCGTTTACTTAATAGACCAACAGCAACTACTCTGGGATTTTGTGACATAAATGCTGTCAGCATTCTTTTAACTAAGGGGATGGAGGGCTGTGAGCACAAAACGAAATGGAGTAGGCTCCACTCCAGCTTACAGGAGCAGGAATTAAGGTTCAGAGGAAAATTATTCACCCCAGGTCATTGAGCTAGAAATGGACAAAACTGATCTAGTTGTCTCTCTAGCTTTACATTGTTGCTACTAGGACCAGCAGTTTTCTACTGTTTCGAAATAGGGACTCATAGAATTGAATATGTTTTAGATGGTGAGCTTAGAGCCTAGATATCTGAGGTTTCTTCTGGTTTTAATATTCTTTGATATGTGCTTAATTCAGTAGGTACTAGGGAACATTGGCCCTGGCTCTGCTTAATTCATTTGTATCTCTTTCCGTGATTAGTTTCTGTGTGGTATTTAAAAACTTCATTTATTTAGCAGTAGGTTGTCTTAAAAAATCAATGAGATGGTGAATGTGGAAATAGTTTGAAGTATGAATTGGTATACAGGTGTAAAGTCTTTTTGTAGACATCACTAATTACAATTGCATGATTTTAAGGGAATATTTTCAGTTCTCTCTACACCATACCTCCAATGTTCTTCCTGATTCAGTTTGGAAGATTGTATGTTTCTAGGTATTTATCCATTTTGTCCATATTGTCCAATTTGTTGGCATATAGTTGTTCATAATGTTTTCTTATGATCCTTTGTAATTTCTTTGGTGCCAGTTATTTCTCCTCTTTAATTTTTGATTTTATTTATTTGAGTCCTCTTTTTTTTTCTTGATGAGTCTGATTAAAGGTTTGTCAATATTGTTTATCTTTTCAAAGAACCAGCTTTTGGTTTTATTGATTTTTACATTTTTTTAAGTCTCTATGTCATCTATTTCCACTCTAATTTTTATTATTTTATTCACTTTGGGCTTATTATTTTTCTTTTTTAAAAATATTTTATCGATTTCGGAGAGGAAGGGAGAGGGAGAGAGAAATAGAAACACCAATGATGAGAGAAAATCATTGATTGGCTGCTTCCTACAGGCCTCCTACTGGGGATTGAGCCCACAATCTGGTCATGTGCCCTGACCTGGAATCAAACCGTGACCTCCTGGTTCATAGGTCAATGCTCAATCACTGAGCCACGCTGGCTGGGCAATTTACTGTTATTTTTCTAGTTCCTTTAGGCATAAAGTTACATTGTTTATTTGAGATTTTTCTTGTTTCTTGAGGTAGACCTATATTGCTGTGAATTTCCCTTTTAGGGCTGCTGTCGCTGTGTCCCATAGGTTTTGGGTTTTTATGTTTTTATTTTCATTTGTCTCAAGGTACTTTTGATTTTTTTTTCCTTGATCTCATTGTTGACCCATTCATTGTTTAGTAACATTTTATTTAGCTTCTATGTGTTGTTCAGTTATTTTCTTGTAATTGAGTTCTAATTTCATACCATTGTGATTGGAGAAGATGCTTGATACAATTTCAATCTTCTTAAATATATTGAGACTTGCTTTGTGTCCTAATGTGGTCTATTCTAGAAAATGTTCCATGTGTACTTGAAAAGAATGTATATTCTGCTGCATGGGGGTGAAATGCTCTGAAGATATCAATTAAATCCATCTGATTTAAGAGACAGTGTGCAGGGTATTTACTGGGGGCTGGTCACCTAGTCAGCCTCTGCCTGGCATGTACCAAAATTCCACTCTCTGAAGGGGCGCAGGTATTTGGCATAAACCATGTTGTTTGTGTAAACAGTTAGACACAGTGAGCCACTCATCATTTTTGAAAATGGTAAGAAGCTTCCTGAAACCCGAGTTCCCAGCCAAGGGCCAGCCTTGTAAGCAAGACTTTGGAAGGATAGCTAGCAGTCAGGCCTGCTAGGTTAACTCTTTTCTGCACACAGGTATTAGCAGAGCTGCCATCTAAGCATAGAATATTCTTATTCTTTGTGGAATAAGAATAACAAAGCATATGTAAAAGTGGATCCAATCTGAACAGACCAGCGATAGTCTTTTCCTTGCCAGGAGTTCCCAAACCTAGAAACTGCTACAGCTCTAGACCCAGAAAGTATTCTAGGGAAGTAGAATTCTGATCAAATAAGTTCGGGAAACATGGCATGCCAGCTCTGCCCTCCTCTAGCAGGGTCTACACAGTTGCATATTAAAAGTCTGAGAAAGTCTCTAGTATGGAACACCATTAAATTTTGTTTTACCCAGCGTTACTCTTCTTAAATGTAGTGGGGAGCCCCTCCCTGCCTTGAACATCTTTTGGGAAACACTACCCTGCCCTATTGGTTGAGAATACCTGCCATTTTCCTGGAGAACAGAACCGACCTCCCTAGCCATCCAGTCTCTTGTGTGAGCATTATAGTCTGCTGTCGATATACTATATGTATGTGACATAAACTGTATGCCGTTCTAACTGCAGAGTGTGGGCTCAGTCATTCTCAAAACTGTCTGCTTCGCACAAGCCCTAGCCAGAGACCCCTGCCAAGCACCGTGTGCCAGAGACATGATCTCTGTAGAGAGAACACTGGTTAACAAGGCTCGTCTCTGGTATGTGTTTATCAGTAGAGGCAACGGTATGCTGAGTATTTACTAAGATATGTAAAGTGGTAACTTTGTCACATGCAGCATTTTTGGGTCTCCGTTCTTCTGGGAAACACTATAAATTTGAGTCCAACTTGTTTTGCTTTCTAAGTAGCCCTTCTCTGCATGCTTGTAAAAGTTTACTTATTTTTGCATAGTTATGGTTCTCCGTGTTGATTTTACATGCATTTCTGTGAGCACCTCTGACCGCAGGTGGTGTTATGTTTTTAAAAATTATGTTTTGAGATGGCCAAAGGGTGAAGTTGCTGTTGATAGTGAGATTCTGGGCTTCAGTTGATATAGTAAGTGAATGATAATGACCCTTGACCTCCAAATTTCTCACTTGGCCACAATTTACTTTTGGGTTTCATATTCTTGTTCTTTGAACTTTTGAGGTTCTATATCTCTGCCACGATTTTCCTTGATGAATTTGAGTTCCTAATGGTCACTTGTTTATATTAAAAAAATACTTACTTTGAAGAAACTCAAAACAGTCCCTTAATTCAGTTTTATTTCTTTCTTCCTTTCCTTTTTTGTGCTTCCTTCCTTCCTTCCTTCCTTCCTTCCTTTTTCTCATTCCTTTGCACATTCATTCACATATTTATTGAGTGACTACTTATGGGCAGTGTTTTTTACTTCTTGCAATGAATCATAAGAATAAGACACAAATGTGAGCCATAGGAGATTATGGCATAACTAGAGGCCTGGTGCATGAAATTCATGCATAACTATGGTCCCTAGGCCTGGCCTGTGATCAGGGCCATCTTCCCCCACTGCCCACAGCTGGCCCCGCCCCCCCGCCCCCCCCCCCACCCCCAGTTCCCCATTCACCATCAGGTGATCGGAGCCTGCTGGCGGGCGGGAGGGGAGGCGGTTATCGAGAGGTTGGCTGTTCTGCCCGGTCGCTGGCCCCGCCCCTCCCCCCACTGCGGGTTACCCTCTGTGTGGGGCAACTGGTGGGGTGGGGGCCTTGGCCTGGCGTCACCTACATCCCCCGCCATCCACTCCCTGTTCCCTGTTCGCCATTGGGTGATTGGAGCTTGTCCGCCGGGGATAGGGACCGAGAGGTGGTCAGTGCGCCTCATAATGATTGGTCAAGCGGTCTTTCTGGTCGTTCTGCTGTTAGGGTCAATTTGCATATTACCCTTTTATTATATAGGATAGAAACACTAAGAGATGGATATTAACAACCATAATACAGAAAAATGTTAATTAAATGTCAAAACGGAAGCAGATAATTTATTCTGGAAATTTATAGAGGGAATCATATGACTTTGGGGCATTTCGGTGAGAAGGGAAGGTATCGTTAGTATCTGTAGATCACCTGTGTGGAGGGCACAGTTGACTCCCCAGGATCATAATGACTTTTGTATGTCATGGACTAAGAATATAAGCTTTGATGTCAGTAGGACCTTTGTTTGTATAAAGGCTCTGGATTTTGCTTAGGGACATTAGGCACATTTCTGTCTCCAAGCCTCAGGTTTTCTCATCCATGGAGATAAGAATATCTACCTTCACTGGGTTACCCTGAAAATGGAATCTAATATGTGGGGAGCGTTTGGCACATAATGCATGGCACATAATGCATAAAGCGGTAATGACTGCTGCTGGTGCATTCATAGGTTGCTGCCTTTAGCTGACTGTGGAAGGCCCAACTGATGGTATGTCTAGGTATTTCGATTTGTCATCTTCGGAGCGAATATCTTCTTTTTTGTCTTAGAAGGTCAGTTTGTATGTTGGGAATATATTGTTGGAAATCAGGGTAAATGATCCAATCTGATGCTGAATCTGGTACCTGTAGCTAATAAAACATAATGTATGTTAATATTTTATGCAAGTATGTGTGTGTGTGTATTAGGTATGTGAATATTTGTGTGGTATTTTCCAGGTTTGAAAGGTAAGTTGCTAAGGAGATACTTTGTCATTTGCAGGTCGGCGGAAGCAGAAGTGGGCTTTGGATCCAAGAAATACCAGGTGGAGTAATGATGACTCCAAGTTTGGCCAGAGGATGCTGGAGAAGATGGGGTGGTCTAAAGGAAAGGTATTTCGGAGAAGAGCATAAAAAAGTCAGATCCATGCAAAGAGATTACAAGTCAGGAGAATGCATTTTTCTTAGGAGACTTAGAAAAATTCGTGTTTTGGATCAGTAAGCGATTTTGGAGAAATAACTGAACTATAGTGACCTAGTGATGATAAAATTAGAATTGAACATAAATGTTAGCTCTCTTTATCATTTAAACTGCATGATTAGCATCTTTTAGTTGCACTTTGAATCATACTTAACCATCAGTTTTATGTTGCTAAGAGTAATACTTTATTACCCTTCATAACTAGACTACACATTTTCTACTGTTTCTCACATTCCAGTTATTCCTGATTCAAATAGGACTTCTCCTGATCTCTCTACACTTAAATGGTCTTGTCAAGGTCTTTAATGATCTTGTTGCCAAATCTAGTGGACCCTTCTCTGTCCTCACGTTAATTAATCCCTTAGCAGCATTGGACATCATTGACTACTTCCTTCTAAAATAATTCTGTGTTGACTCCCACAGTACTGCTTTCTCTCTCTCTCTTTCTCTCTCTCTCTCTCTCTTTCTCTCTCTCTTTTTTTCTTCTTCCTTCTACCTCACCAGCCACTCTTAATTGCTGGCTGGTTCTTCCTCCTCCTGACTATTAAGCTGTGGAGCCCCAGGCCCTTTTCTGTACTCTGCTCAGGTTAGCTCATTTATGCCAGCCTATGCTTGAATTATCTAAATGCTGAGGTTATCTAACTGTTAACATTTCTGTATCTAGCCCAGATCTGTTTGCTGAGCCCAGGTTTATAAATGAATCTGCCTGCTTGACACTTCCACTGGAGTAGGCGTCTCAAGTTTATAATTTTTATTAGGAAAGTCTTGATCTTCCAGATCTTTTTCTTCTCAACTTTCCCCATTTTTGCAAATGGCACCTATTTACTCAAGCAAGAAACCTAGGAGTCAGACTTGGCTCCTGCATCTTGCACTTTCTGTGCCCCAGTCATTATTCCTCTCTCTCCAGGGCATCCTCCTGGTCCAGCCACCACCAGTGCTTGCTCTGATCACCATTCCACCCTGTCTCCTGCTTCCCTGCCTCCCTTCTTTTCCTCCTCGGGGCCTTACGACACCAGAATGAGCTTTTAAAATACAGAAATTAAATCATATTATTCATTAGCTTAAAAGTTCAGTGGTTTCCCACTGTTTTAAAGAAGAAGATCCTAATTTCTACCATAATTTTCAAGGTCTGTGAGGTCTAGCCCCTTCATATCATCTTATTTCCTCTTCATTCACTGAGCTGAAGCCAGCCTGCTGGTGCCTTTTAGTTCTGCAGTATACCATGCTCTCTGGGACACCTTACAAATGAGTGTTGATACAGGGACCTGGAGTCCCTTTCTCCCTGCTTCTCAGCGTTGTTTTGTAAAATTAGTAAATGGGCAGAGCCACAGACTCATAAGACTTCCCATGGGCTTCTAATAGTTTTGTGGCAGAACTCTGATTCGGAGCATTAAATAAAGCATGTTCTCCATAGTGTTTCCCTGGTCCTTAAATTAGGACTCAGGTTGAAGAATTATAAGTGCATTTTTTGTAATACTGCCATATCTTATGAGAATCCATTACACTGTATTCTCTTTTCTTTTTTTTTTTTATATTTTAATAATTTTTATTTCTTAAAGTATTACAAAGAGTATTACATATGTCTCCTTTTTTCCCCCCCTTGACATTCCCCCGGCCCCTACCCCCCGCCCCCCCCGCCCCGTGTCTTGTGTCCATTGGTTAATCTTATATGCATGCATATAAGTCCTTCAGTTGGTCTCTTAATCCCCCCCCCCCCAACCCTCCCCAGGCTTCCCACTGTAGTTTAACATTCTGTTCAATGTTGCTCTGCTTCTGTATCTACCCCTGTTCATCAGTCCACACTGGTCCCCTTTATTTGTCCCAACCTCACTGGAGTAGTCTCAACCTCACCAGGGCCGTCTGAGCCTCACCAGGGCCGTTTCAACCTCATCGGGGCCATCCCTACCTCATGGGGGCCATTTCAACCTCACCGGGGTCGTCCCTACCTCACGGGGGCTGTTTCAACCTCACCGGGGTCGTCCCTACCTCACGGGGGCCGTTTCAACCTCACCGGGGTCGTCCCTACCTCACGGGGGTCGTCCCTACCACACCGGGGCCGTTTCAACCTCACCGGGGTCGTCCCTACCACACTGGGGCCGTTTCAACCTGACCGGGGTTGTCCCTACCACACCGGGGCAGTTTCGACCTGACCGGGGTCGTCCCTACCTCACGGGGGCCGTTTCGACCTGACTGGGGTCGTCCCTACCTCACGGGGGCCGTTTCAACCTGACCGGGGTCGTCCCTACCTCACGGGGGCCGTTACACTGTATTCTCTTTGAGGGCAAGGTAGCGCCCTGCTCCTAGATGTTTAGTAATGAATGGCGTGGTTGATGAGGGAAGATAGAGATAATCACTCTTTATATCTGATTTAAAAAGCTAACTGTCTCTGTGTTTAATTTCCACAGGGTTTAGGGGCTCAAGAGCAAGGAGCCACAGAACATATTAAAGTTCAAGTTAAAAATAACCACCTGGGACTTGGAGCCACGATCAATAATGAAGTGAGCAACAATGTGTCTGCTGGGGGGTTTCCTTGCATAACTGACTTTTTGTAAATATATACATTTTAAGTCGATCAAATTGATCCGTTTTTAACTGTTCACGTGTGTATCCTCCATGTTTTGGTGAGTAAAACGCCCATAGCTGAGCTGGTTCTTTATCATGTGTCCTGCCTGCTCCCTCTGCCTTATTGTCTTCGTGGGGTTCTTTCCTTGCATATGTGTAAGAGATGCAAACTAGTTTTATTGCTAAACTTTGCAAAACGTATTCTTTTTATAGAAATACTCATTTCAGGACAGACAAGAAGTTTTACCTTTACCTGTGTTCTAATATTAGCTTATATTATTAAAAGTTGCTGACATTTAGTTTCAGAAAGAAATTAAAAGATTCTCCTGCAAGAAAGTGGTACTCTTTTCCTGTACCATTGTCTGTTTCTGACTGTTGGTGTATGGCAGTTAAATTTATTCACATTTCCTCGTAAACACTGACACTTTGTAAATATGACACTGTAATTAAAAATTAATGGCCTATCCAGTCATCATGCTTTTTATTTTCAGAATTATTTGCTTTAGACAGTGTCTAAGCTGAAAGCTTTGTTCTTGATTATTTTTTAAAGTCTTTTATTTTTTTCAATATTCTTAAATTTTTACAACCAACAGAATCTGGTAGAAAATCTGGAGAATTTCATTAGGTAAACTGAATTCCTTTGATTAGTTCAGAAGCACTGAGTAGTAGACTAGATCAGCTAAATTTTCTGGACTAACAACTAAAATTTTAAAAGACTACAGAGGGAGTTTATATAAAGTTGATTTTGAAGGTAGTTGCTGAGAGATGTACAGATGTTCTTCATTTTTTAGGAGAAGCATTGCCCAGTAAACCTATTTAATATGCTTAACCTTAAGCAGTCTTAAAATAGTGTGTATGAGGCAAATTCCTCCATTGATACCTTGCTTCCCATGGGTTAGGTGGTTTTGGAGATGTTCATTCTCTCTTAAGCCAGGTTCTCTTTGTTATAATGAACTCACTAGCTTGTCACCTTACAGATGGGTGCTAATTGATTCCCGGGACTTAGAGTCCTTTCTCCTTCATTCTCCAGTGTTATTTTGTAAAATGGGGTCCATGCCAGCAAATAAATTGGGCAAAATATTTAAAGTTCAAATGAGCAAGGAAGAGAGTCCCCAAGTTCATGATTGCATTTTTCCTTTGACTTATAAGATTTTCCCTTAGTGAGAAAAAATTTTTATTTTGCTTTCTTTTAGTATTTAGCATATAGGTTGCCTGCTGATTTTTTTACTATAAATTGACTATGTATAAGTTATCCACATTTGAAATCAGGGCTGAAGTTTCCAAGGAGCCCATTTGTAATACTAAAATAAATACATTTCGTTTCAAATCTACATTATATCTTTCAAATTTATAAATATCTTGGTGAAACATTTAAAAATTCACGCTCACCACTAGATTTCCTTGATTCCAAGATATCACTTATCTCAGCCAGTGTAGGTAAACTTATAGACTTGCCTCTAATGATTTTTTTGTTTGTTTCAGGACAACTGGATTGCTCATCAGGATGATTTTAACCAGCTTCTGGCTGAACTGAACACTTGTCATGGACCAGAAACAGCAGGTAGGGGAAATCTTTGCCTTGTTATCCATTAGATTTATAAGACATAATCTCTCAATTTAAAATATTCTTACCAACTATTTTTACTATAAGCATCACATATCCAAAAGTTAATTTATTGAAGCAATTAGAAGCAGTCTTTCCTGTTTATATTTTGATAGTACTTTCATTGCATGTAAAAAGACAACACTTCTGATTTAAGAGTTTGAGAATGGCAAGATAAATCCATTCAGTTTACAGCCTGAAATAGTAAAGTGATCTTTCCAGGGTTCCTTGAATGTGTCTAAAAACATTTTAAAAATACAAAGCAAGAAATATCAATTGGAACCATAAATTAGCAGCCAGCAAAGGCTTAATAGAAAAGCCTGTTTTTTGTGTTTATTCTACTTAATTAAACTGTTTTACCTTTTAATGTATTAAGAGATTCTGGGTATAGTAAAGTTTGTTGCAAGGGGCTCAATAATAGAAATTGTATTCCCAAGCTGTAGGAATTAGAAATGAAACAATTGGACATTGGGCTTCCCATATTAAGTTAACAGGAAGATTGTATGATTGGAGGGAAGGGGATGGATGGGTGAAACTTGTGGGGCTTTGGTATGATTTTAGAATTTAAGAGAAGTTTTTTTTTTATCACATGTCTATTTGGCAAGGGCGTAACTTGAGTTAATTCTGCTGGATAGTCATTGGAGAAATCTAGACTATTCTTTTACAGACATTTTTTTTAAATTGTGGTAAAATACACATAACATACAATTTACCATCTTAACCATTTTTAAGTGTGCAGTTCAGTGACATTAAGTATGGACACATTGTTGTGCTACCATTATCACCATCCACCCACAGAACTCTTCATCTTATAAAACTGAAACTCTATCCCCATTAAATAGTAACTCCCCAGTCCTTCCTCCCTCCAGCACTTGGTGACCACCATTCTACTTTCTGTCTCTGAATTTAACTACTCTAGGTATCTTATGTAAGTGAAATCATAGTATGTGTCCTTTTGTGTCTGGATCATTTCACTTAATATAATGTCCTCAAAGTTCCTCCATGTTGTAGTATCCAATGTTGTACCTTCCGTTTAAGGCTGAATAATGTTCCATGCTGTGTATATACCCCATTCTGTTTGTCTATTCATTCATCGATGGACTCTTGGGTTGCATCTCTTCTCACCTCTTGGCTCTTGTGGAGGTGTAAATGTTTAGGCTTTAGTTCAGCAAACATTTATTGAGCTATGTGCTGGATATGAAGTTATAGACTTGAGGATATGCAGATGTATACGACATAATCCCTGCTTGGGAAGTAGCAGACAGGATATGCTAGTAATTGGTAAAATTGTAGCATGAATCTAACAGTGGGAAGATTTATTGTAATGTTATATATGGGAGTGAGTCCAAAAACATCAAGGGAGGTACTCTGTATTTTTGTTAATCAGATTGGACTTCTTGTTGGAATCTATAACTTGGACAGTTTTCCTTGTCCATGGTTTAACTATTAGAACTATCCAATGTGTGGTCCTAACATAAAAGATGATAATTTGTTAGCCAAAAGAAAATGTTTTGTGAAAACACTTACTGGACTGATATTAGGAAATGCAGGATCTATGCAGCAGTAAAATTCAAGGAGATTAGCCCTTACTAATTATAAACAAAAGCATCTTTATATTCAAGATCACAGCTGAAATCAAGGAAAATATAAGTTTGTATTTTCTAATCTATCTGCCTAATTTTTTTCAATGTACTTCTGAGATTTATCCCTGATGTATTATCGAAGTGCAGTTGGTGAAATGTTTAAAGTGACCCAAGAAACTATTATTTGTCAGGAAGGTAGTAAGTGCATGACAGATGCCAAGCAGTAGTGCCTTGTCCTTGGGCAGCCCCATCCACAGGTTCACCTTTGCAGGCTGATTCTTTTTATTTTTGCCTAAGACATAGAAGTATCTTGAATCATTAGCTGCAGGAGAGTTACCAATCTGTAGATTGAGTTCCACTTCGAGACCACTCGAGGGTGCTGGTAGCCCTGTGACAGGGACTGGGCTTTGGTGGCCTGCTTCCTATCTAGCTCAGTACAGTCCAAACCAGGCCTTGTACCGCCAGTCCCAGTACTGAAAAGCCTTAGGAATATTCCTTTAAGGGAAAACCTGTTCAAGGAGTGGACCTGGAGAGCTAATAAATTATTTTTCTGCCATGTCATCTTTCATAAATACAGTATCATTATTCAAGTGAATTTTTGGTCAGAGTAAAGCCAAAATTACTGTAATAGAGCTAAAAAGCAGATGACACAATATAACCCAATAACATTTTTTTCTATAATAATATTTTTACTTCCTTAAGATTACTTACCAAATTCATACAATTTGCCTTTCAATTAAACAGAAATTCCAAACTGCCCTCTTCATAGAATCTTGCAAACATCCTGGAAATAACCCTTATCTCCTTGTGGGACAGAAAAATCAGTATATCTTAAAAATTTCATTTAAAAAAAGTTATCTTAGTTAGTTCTCTCTACCAGACTCAACTTAGCTTTTTTTGTAGACTTAATTTTGTGGTTTTAGGAAACGTTTGTTACTTCCATCAGATATTTTGTTCCTTATGGTTTTACACTGGGATGCTGATAACCTGCCATCCACAAAGGTGTGGTTTAGGATAGGGATCTTCAAATTATTTTGCTCACATAGCCTCTAAGGCAGCGGTTCTCAACCTGTGGGCCGCGACCCCTTTGGGGGTCAAATGATCCTTTCACAGGGGTCACCTAACACCGTCGGAAAACACATGTATAATTACATATTGTTTTGTGATTAATCATTATGCTTTAATTATGTTCAATTTGTAACAATGAAAATACATCCTGCATATCAGATATTTACATTACGATTCATAACAGTAGCAAAATTACAGTTATGAAGTAGCAACGAAAATAATTTTATGGTTGGGGGTCACCATAACATGAGGAACTGTATTAAAGGGTGGCAGCATCAGGAAGGTTGAGAACCACTGCTCTAAGGGAATTTTGAAAAGCTGTATACCCTAGCTCACATTTTTATATCAACATCTATGTTTTTAATCATAGCTTCAAATTGTTGCAAATTGTAATTTCTGTCTTATTGGGAAATATAGGCGTTTAAAAAAACACCCATTACATTAGTCCCAAATGTATTCAGTAGATAAATACCAGAGCAATTTGATACCCGTTGTCTTCTATTTAGAAATATACAGACAAGTCCTTAATAGTCAGAAATATTATATTTCTTTTTTTTTTATACATATATATATTTTATTGGTTTTTTACAGAGAGGAAGGGAGAGAGATAGAGAGTTAGAAACATCGATGAGAGAGAAACATCGATCAGCTGCCTCCTGCACACCCCCTACTGGGGATGTGCCTGCAACCCAGGTACATGCCCTTGACCGGAATCAAACCTGGGACCCTTGAGTCCGCAGGCCGACGCTCTATCCACTGAGCCACACTGGTTTCGGCAGAAATATTATATTTCATAGTTCCTTTTCCTCTGAAATAATATTTTGATTGTGTATACCCCATAGTATTTTATGTTAATATGTTTTTGCTTGAACTTTTAAAAATTCTCATCCTATCATATTTCTCTGCCACAGTCATTCACCCATTGGAGGAATTTTGGGTTATATCCAGTATTTTACTATTATGAATAAGGCTATTATGTACTTTGGTATATAGATTTTTATGTGAACACAAATTTTCATTTCCTCAAAGACTTATACATTTCTGGAAAATAGCCTTGCTTGATTCATAGTATACAGTTCAAGAAGAATTTCTAATCATTTGGTTAGAGTTCAATAATAAGGGACAGGGTTTCCAAAGATTTTATTTAAATAAGGCCATGTCACTGTAAGAGAGTAAATGAGAATGGATTACAGAGAGTTTAATGTAATGCTTTTTTTTTTTTTTTTTTTTTTTAAGACTCCTCAGACAGCAAGGAAAAGAAGTCTTTCAGCCTTGAGGAAAAGTCCAAAGTCTCCAAAAACCGTGTTCATTATAAGAAATTCACAAAAGGTAAAATTAAGCATTTATTTATTTGTTATTGATACCTCTGTGTTCCCACTGGGTTTCTTAAAGCAGTTTTAGCTCTTCGCCAGCATTACGTCTTGTTTTACGTTCAAAATGGGAAATTATGGATAGCATGACTGGGTGGATCTAAAGCGGTGCTCAAGTTTCAGTATTTATTGTTAGTCTACTGGGGATCTGGTTAGAGTGCATCAGATTCATTAGCTCTGAGGTGGGGCAAAGCTGGAAGTCAACTTGCTCTTTAGAGGCAAAAAGGGACTTTAAATGGCTAGGTCAGGAAATAATTCTAATTAATTGCTCAACATTTTTAGTTACATTTTCTTGTTTTTCAGAGTTTGATGTTGGTGTTGAATAGTTCCTGACATTTTTCAATTTAGAGAATTATGCTCTGTAATAAGAACTCCAGTATGAGAAATCTCACTTCCCAGTTGATCTTTATATTATTCCACACCTTTTCTTCATTTCATGGAGTGTTAACTTAGGCACTCCTTTTCATTGCCAAGATAGTGTTAGAACGCATGTTTGAGAATTGAGTGGTAAATCCTATCTTCCTCCATCACACCTCCTCACTCCCCAATACTTGTAGTCAATTGTGCATGCAGTTGTCCTCTTTAACCACTAGGTGGCGGTCTTGTATTGTAAGAAACAATTTAAGTAGAACTCATCAACTCCCCAAATGTTTTCCCAGAAAACAGTGTTCTGTATTAAGTGCACTTTCTAGGGACAGAAGTCTATTTATTGCATAATATACTTAAAGTATTAAATATAATGATAATTTATGTTTTAATATCCAGTCACAATTTGATGGTTCTTTTATGGGAGATTGGATATACACACCCATCTCTTTGCTTTAGTCTTGTTGACATGATTGGGAATTCCCTAACCCCTAGAACCTGCCTTAATAGCAGTGAGAGCCGAAATTCCCACCACTTTAAACTATTAATGGTGGTTCTCACTGGGGCACAGGACCCCAAAAGGTAGGAATGAGTTTGCTGTAAATGAGAGCCCACGGCAGAGCTGAATGGAGTGGGGAGCTGACTAGCGTCAGGAATGTGTGCAAAGAGACTGGTGCTTACTTCTGGTCCGTCCCAGTGGGTGTGGTTTGTATGGCTCTTCCTGTCATCCCTCTTTCTCTCAGGCTAGAACCTCTGTTGTTTTTCTCTGTTGCTCTCCACCCCGACCTGCTGCAGGACAGAAGACAGGCCTTGCTGGCCCTTCAGTCCTTTTGAGGAGAGGCTGAAGGTCAGTTCATGCCCATGTCCAAGCCCTTAAATGTCCCTCCTTTTCTCATTAGACCCTATAGAAAAAAAAGAGACAAAGCAGAAGAGTTCTGAGCAAATTCGTGACATTAAAAGCGTGCCTGTGTCTTTTGGACAGTATGGCGTCCTTTTAAGCTTTCACTTTTGCAAATAAAATCCTCTAATTTTCTTTTTGTTCCCGACTACATGCATTAGTTCATCTGAAGCATTTGCTGAAGCCAGGATAAACCTCATTAATCTACTTTAATCTAATGGGTGCCGGGAGTATCTGCTTTCTATTTCTCTATTTCTAGTTAAGCCACTCCCTTGCCAGGTGACCCTGTCAACTTGCTTGGTGTGTTGTGCCTTCATTCTTTCTCTTCTGAGATGAGGTACGCCTACTTATTAGCCTCCTTGGGGAGGCGAGGACATTGGTATGCAGGGAAGAGAGTTCCAGGTATATTGTGAGAAAGTAGAGGAGACCGAGTGAGAAAACAGAAATGCAGATTGGGAATAAGTAGAAAGATGGGAAAAGGAGGCAGAAATCCAAGTAGTGAAGAAGACAACTATTTACCATCCATCTTAACAATATGCAGGGAAAGTTATTTTAAAGTTCTTTATTTGCATAAAATAAATTTGTTCTTGTAGAGCCACTATTGTCACCGGATATGAATGATCAACTCTGTTTCCTTTAAGGTAGGCTGTCTTAGGTCGCAGGAAAGCTGGTGCTGGCCGTCACTCTCTCACATAAATCCCTTAACCACCTTCCTTCTTTCAGACTCTGTTTCCTCTTTTGTAAAGTGAGGAAAGATTTTTAAGACATTATTGAGTTCTAAAATAGGTTCTGTTTTATGACTTATTAGTAATGACCCCATTGTATGGAACTTTTGATTGTTTAGCATTATGGATAATAAGGAAATTAGCCTGTGGGTATGCTCATAATGAAAGTAATTCACTTATTGGATGAGGATGATTCGTATTGTAACTTTGTCTGTGGTCCAGGAAATTAAAACACGGGAAGGTGGCATTTTATTTAGCTTAGTGTGACGAGTGAAGATAAAGATTTTATTTTAGTGAGATTACAGTAGCAAATAGCATTGTAAAATTTGCTGTTGCATCAGTATTGGCTACCATTTTAGTTCTGATACATTATTTCTTTCTCTAGTCCCAAGTTTATAATTTTAATTTGAAATAATTTATTAAATAATTTTAAAAGCTAATTTCATTTATATTTGTTTAAAAGCCTAACTTCAGCATGGTTTCTTTTAATTTGAAAATTGTTTGGCAATGCCATATCTGCAGAGAGGAAAAAATAGGGAAAATATCAATTTCTACAAAACCATTTTCTATATACAGTGAGCAGTTGTTGAGAGCATTGTTGTATCGCTCCCCCCCCACCCCCGTTGTGCAATGGGTGGATAAAAAGTTGCTTATTAAACTATAGTGTATAACTTCATCATGGTAATTTACTCAGAGTTCTTATCTCTGTGACTATCTGTAGTATTTGTCGTGTTTTGCTTCTTAAATAAGGAAACTGCATGTATAACACAGGTTCTGGTGGTTGTCTTGCTAGTCTGGAAACACAGACTGTGGTATATCTAGCATGGTTAACTCCTCCCCTCCTACAGTCGGACTCTGCTAGTAATGGGCCTTAAGTTTCCTCTTCTGATTTTTTTTACATTTATATATAAAGTAGCACCATCTCAAAAAATTCTGACTCTTATTATCATTTCACCTTCTACTCTGATTCTTTCCCATTTCCTGGTTTCTGACATGATCCTTGCAGGGAAATTGCGATAATCTCTGTCCTAGGCTTGTCAGTCTCAGGTGTTTTCATTTAAAAAACAATCAAACAAAATATAATATTGTTTGTTTTATTCTTCTTGATTGGGGAATGCATATGAATTTTCTAAGCAACTGAAGCTACCTACATGCCCTTTAACTTTTTATTATAATCAACCTATTTCTCAAACCTGTATTCTTTACCCTTGCCCCTGTATTCTGAGTAGAAAAACTCGGGTTTTTTTCACCTCAATTATAATACAATTTTCTCTTTAAACTTGTTGGGTTCTATGTGACTTTTGCCCTTAAACTAAAAGGCTCCAAATCTCTGTGATTCTTAAGTTCTTATGTTTTGTTTTGTTTTCATAGTGTCCTTTGCTTCCCGTGTGAACTTCTTGATGTTGTACACGTGTCTGCCAATAGCAGTAACATTCCTCCCTTCCAATTTTTTACTCTGATAGATTGAAAACCTGGTACTCATGATTGTTAGGAAAACAGCTAAAATGATCATAAAGTGCTTTTTCATCTGCTCATCCTTTCATGGACCTTTGTTACATCATCTTGACCACTGGAAGCACTGTTTCCTGGTTTTTGAAATGTTATGGCCAATTGAAGATTGAGATATGCATGAACCATATCCAGACAGATAACATATTTCCTAGTCTGCTCAATTTCTCTAAGATCTAAGCTTATCGGCAGTATTTCCTGTGATTTGATTGTCATTCAGAACAGAGACCAATAAGCTTTTAAACTCTTTTTTTAATATGAATATTTTGCCCGGCTGGCGTAGTTCAATGGTTGAGCTCCAGCCTATGATCCAGGAGGTCATAGTTCAATTCCCGGTCAAGGCACATGCCCGGGTTACAGGCTCGATTCCCGGTGTGGGGTGTGCAGGAAGCAGCCAATCAGTGATTCTCATCATAGGTGTTTCTATCACTCCCTCTCCCTTCCTTTCTGAAATCAATAAAAATATATTTTAAAAAATATGTATATTTTATTTAAATGTGGCCATAAATTTATAGCATTTATAAACTATTCAACCAGGACTATTAACTAATGACTATTTCAATATTGCTTCCATCTTCCATTTTTATCTACCTTAAAGTTCCTTTCCCTCGGTCTCTGACTCTTAATTCTTCTCTGTGTTTTGTTTTCCAGATCAAGTCCCGAGCAAAGCCTGTAACAGTCCTGGTCTCTACATTTACTTAAGTGAACTTTGCTAAAGGATAAAAATGTCTGATACAAGAGCCAATCACCAACACTGTAGAAATGCTTGCACCTTCATTGGTACAGCTCACTGTCTCGACCAGCCTGGCAGTTTTCCCTTCAATTTTGAGATTTGCTTTTCATCTCTGTGGGGCCATTCTTTGTCATCCTGTTTTAAAATTGTAATCTTGCATGTACCCTCTCTTCCTGAATCCTTCCAGCATTCCTTTTAGTTGCATTGCTGTAAAAGAGATCTTTATTTGCATTTCTTTTGGAGTATCTGTTCCATTTCAGAAGATAGTTTACAATAGTTGACCAATACATATTTTGAACTAAGTACAACTCCTTTTCCTTAAAATGGAAACAGCCACCCTGAATGTGGTCTGCTATGCTTCTGACAAAGATAAGAATAGATCTCTAGACCTGCTGAGGGTTTGTCCACCTCTCACCTCCACGACCCATTTTATTCCCCTCTCTTCTGGTTTATTTTCTGAGTTCCTATCTGGATGTGCTTCATTTTGTTTTAAAGTTGGTTTCTTTTGGGGTGTTTTGTCTGGGTTCTACTACATAATCTCTTAGAAGCAGGAAGCCTTCCTTTCTAGCTCAGCAGGAAAGGTTAGAGCAGTGTAGAACCCCAGAGGAGCATGTTCTTCCGGATGGGAACAGGTCGTGCTGACTGGACCGTTGAAATTGCTGCCTGCCTATGAAACTGGTTTTGGCACCTGGCTTTGCATTAATCGAAGGGTGTTTTTTTTTTTTTTTAATTTCATGGAGTCACTGAGCAATATCATATTTGAATGCCCCAGTGGTAGTCAGTGAACTAGAACCTTCTGGGTCATGACATTACTTTGCCAAGTCAATTTGCTACAAGAAACCAAGAAGTGAGTCTGACAGTGGAACTTGGGCTTCCAACTCAAAATGAAAATTCCTGTGTCTAACCCAGAGCCTACTCCCCCAGAACTTTAAGACTTACATGTAGCAGTTACATTTTAAAAGGCATTTACCTGAAGTTGACAAATGGGAATGGATTTGGTCAACTGCTCACAGAGTATTTTTGGTAGAAGTGAAAATTCCAAAAAGTGAATTTTAAATTACTTGGTTTGTGGTTTGAAATTAAGTTAGAGTTTAGCGTTTTTAATAGGAATTATGGGTCTTTCAGCCACTGCTTTTGTGAGAAGCCATTTCATCCCCTGCTTTTATTGTGTGTCCTATTATTTAAAGCTAATATAGCAACCTCTTTCACCCTCATCCAGTACTTTTTGTTTGCATTTATTCTTTTTAAATTTTCAGTTATTCAGTAACTGTTGAGCTCCTGTATGTCAAATGCAGTGTGTTCTCATTCATAGGTGCATGTACGGCTTTGAAGTTCTATATTCAGCAGCATTTTCTAGTCTGCATTTCATGGTCCTACATAAGTAGCTCGTGTCTCCTTGAAGTCAGTAAGATCTGTTTTATACCTGCGGGATCCAGAGACACAGAGACAGCATCTTGAAGGCGTGCTGGGAGTGGAGCTGGCTTTAGAATTTAGTTCTCTCAATCTCCGCGCTCTTAGTTGTTTCCACCATTAAGAGAATGTCAGCAGTCCTGGTTCTCAAACATTTATTTGATTTTTAAGTTATTTTAAAATTTAATGTGATTAGTTAATTAAAGAATTGTCGTCTGTGCAGGGGAGACAGAAGTCAGTAGTTTACAGAATTGTTTCTTTTTCAAAACTCATTTTGCTTTCAGGAGTTCACAGCTCATGTTTGTGCTCTGTGTGTTAGAAAGATTGGTGTGACTCAAAGGCACCGTGTTGTTTTTCCAGGGAAGGACCTATCATCTCGGAGCAGAACAGATCTGGACTGCGTTTTTGGGAAAAGACAGAGTAAGAAGACACCCGAGGTATTAAGCTACCATATAGCTGATATGTTCTATTTCCACAGTTTGATTTTCAACTGTGTATAGAACTGTTTATTATGATTAGTAGTTTTCAGACGAAGTTACAAAAAAAAAAGCCTTTTAGAGGCTTCTAACAAAGGCTAAATGTGAGCATCCTTAACAGTTGGTAGACAATATGTTTTATAAGGAATCTCTAAAAGGGATGTGTGTTATTTGGGTTTTATTGTTCTTGTATGAGGACTAGACTAAACTCAAGGATGAATCCTATGGCTGGTTTATTCAAGGGGAAAGTGTATCTCTCCCGTCTGCAGGAGAGAGGGAGGTCTCATGCAGCGATTGTGTGTGCTTTGCTCAGACGGCATCTCTCTATTTGGAATATGGCCTGGGGAGGAAGAACATCACATGTGAACTGCAGTTCTGGTCTGTCCCATCTTAAAACATTTTGAAATGGTGTTGGATCAGCATTGAGTCTGGAAGGGATTTAAAAGCAGTATTTTTTCCGCTGCATAATACTGTTTGTTTCAGAACTAGAAGATAAGAATAGGGTGACTCAACTATGCCTTAAGCAGGATGAATCTATAACTCATAATCCTAACTATTAAATCGGGCTGTGCAATATAGCACAACATTTTTTGGGGACCATTTTCAGCTGTAAGAAACAGCCCTGGATGTAGTTGGGATGTCAATATTAGAATTCTTAAAATATGGCTTTTTAGAGATAATGGGATCAAAATATTTAAAATTGATGTTGTCTACGAAAATCTGGAATATATGGTTGCTACAGCTATTACTCAGCTGATCTAGTATGGCATACTTATATTCCTATATTGGTTCCTAGCCAAGGCCCTTGGTGACTGTAAAAAAAAAAGTCTTGTTTCATTTATTTCTCATATTTCTCCAGACTGACAAATTTCCCCTGGATGATAGTTATTTGTTTCTTAATATTATTTCCAAAGACTTTGGAATGACCAGTTATTCGAAATTTTGGGACTAAATTTTTAGTCTTTTAGCACTTTTCTGACCCTATACCTTTAGCTGTGAGGACAGAGGAAGCAGGCCCCAGAAAGGAAACCTAGGCCGCACAGCTTGCTGAGGGGTGGTGCCTGTAGGGCAGCTGAGTCATGCCAGAGACAGGTGGGTCATTAGGGAGGAGGTGTTCTGATATCAGGTCATGCTGGATGCTTCATTCTCAAGAGGCTGCTGGAAAGAGCCGAGGTCATCAGACAACTTGCTTCTGGTCACACCTCTTGGTTAGTGTGTGACCTGGATTAGGCCCTCTGCCTGTTCACTAAAGACTTTGCATCTGCCTTACCTCAGTCTTCCTCTTGAATCCCTCCTTTGACCATTGTCAGTAATTCAGGATGACCAAGGAAACTCACCTCTGCTCTGCCCTAACAGCCCCCTCCATGGCCACATCCTGCACCTTTGCTTTAACCCCACGTCCCACCCTGGAGCCCTGATGCTAACCTTTCTGTTCCCACTCTCAGACTAGCATTCCTGCTGCACAGGCTCTTCCAAATCCTTGTGTTCTCGGATCCCTTGATCCTCTCTTTTCTCCCAGCTGCCAACCCCTACTACCCCAACCCTACTCTTCTCCAGCTCACTCTTTGCAATTTTATAGTTGAACAGGTCAGGGAAGGAGATATTATGTATGGGCTTTTGGTAGAATGTGAAAAGAATTTATTTGATAAGCACAAGCAAGGTTTTCGTTACAGAGATTAGAGGCTTCTAATCCTCAGCAGACATCTACTGGAGGACTTACTGGTGCCATGAGGTACCAGTAAGTTTGGTGTTACTTGACTTTTTGGTGGTGTGGTCATTTGTGATCATGTTAAAGTGAGCCGGTGTCTGAGAAGCTTCAGAAATAATTACCCACTAACAACCCAGGGAAAACCTATTTGGGTGCAGTTAGTGTAGAAAAGACACACTGTGTTTTGTGCAAGATTTACATCCAGTACATCTCAGTCTTCATTCCAGTTTGATGTTTTCTTCTGAGAAATCCTTCTGAGATTCTAAGTGTCTGGCAGGGTGGGTTTATGTCCCAGCCCAGCTCTTGATCTGTAGCTGTGGTTCTCAGCAACACTTGCACTTGAATCGCCTAAAGAGCTTTTTTTAAAAATGCTAATGCCAGGGTTCCACCCCAGGCCAGTCATATCCAAATCTTGGGTTAGGGTCCGTGCATAAGTATTTAAAAAAGAAGAAAAAGAATTTTAATTACAAAAAAATAAAAAGCCTACCAAGATGATTATTCTAATGTGTAATAAGGAGTAAGGATTGAGAACCACTAGTCGAAGCCATGATATGTAACTATACAGGGTGGGCAAAAGTAGTTTTACAGCTGTTCATAGGAAAAATAATATATTAATTAGTAAATCATAATATAAGAATAAACTGTTTTGCGTACTCACAGATGTAAACCTACTTTTGCCCCACCCTGTGGACTTCTAGCATTAGGGTCACGAGTGTTGCCTAGGACAGGGCTTCTCAAATCTTAATGTGTCCATAAATCATCTGGGGAGTTTGTTAACCTGCAAATTCTGGTTCGTGAGGGTGGGTGGGACCCAAGATTCCGCTTCTCTGGGAGCTCCCAGGTGATGATGATGATGGTGGTGCTGGTGGTGGTTGGGGCACCTCCCTGAGTAGGCAGGGCCGCCGCAGTATTTTACATGTGACATATTCCTGTATGTGTAGGTAAGATAAGGTGTCTGTAAGTCTAGTTTCATTTTCAAACAACAAATTGAAAGTCAGAGTTTCTTTTAAATTTTACACATACCGAGATTTTCATATATGGAGTTTGCTTTTACTGAGGCACACCAGAATAAACTGTTGCTAAGAAACCTTACCTGTTAGTTACAACAGCCCTTATAGCCAAAGGCGGAAGGCCTTTGATCAGATCTGTTGGAAAATACAACCTCTTTTGGCTCCTGTTCGAAGTTGGGAAGAATATTGCTTTGTTTTTACTCCTTTGACCCCCATAGCAACATTGGCCTGAATTGTATTTGGCATTGCCAAGGCAAAGGCACTGCTGCATTCACATACCTGAAGAATCTCTGAAACCAGAGCAGCTTGAAGGTTAAAGCAGTAATGCCTCTCTGGTGCTCCGGAGAAGGTGCTGACATTGACACAGTCCTTGCATCTAGATTTAAAGAATCTTGGACATTGACCATGTCTCGCTTGGGCAACATGTATTTCTCACAATAACCCATACTTACTAATTTCTACACCCCCTGACTGTTACAATAACAGAATTACAAGTTTATCAACCATCTGTGTGCCAGACATTATGCTAGGCACTTATGATAGTATCTCATTTAATCCTCCTACCAATCCTATGAAGTCGGCATTATTAGCACCTTTTTAGCAATGAGGAAACCGAGGCTCAGAAGTATTTGTTACAGAGCTCCAAAGTGGCACAAAGGGATTTAAATCCACACAGTCCCTTCCCTCTAGCACAATACTGCCAGTGACAATGAACTTCTAGTGCACTTTTAAAAATCTACATCTAAATGATTTAGTTGTGCTTTAGAAGTTTTCTTTTAGATTTTGTCAGAGACAAGTAGTTAATACTTTATCATAACTTTGTGGGGAAAATGATTGGCTGTTATTCTCATTTTGCTGAAAATAATGTTTGACTTTTAAAACTTCCGCCTTGCCTTCAGGCAGAGTTGAACTGGTGTGGGTTTAGGGCATGTTACAAATGCCTGGCCAGCTTTGGGAACGATTTTACTTTGTCATTGGAGCTGTAGGCTGGATTTAGAAAGAGCTAGGGTGAGTTTCTGTGGCATAGATACTGTGTCACTTGTGCACTTTCTGGTCTCAAATGCAATGAATGATCTGAATATATTTTATTCAAAAAATATCAACGGCTCTTGATTAATAACATGAGGGTTTTCTTTAAGCTTTTAATTTTGAAATAATTATAGACACACAGGAAGTTGCAAAGATATTCAGAGGTTCCGAGAGGTCCCATGTGCCCTTCACCCAGTTATCCCAGTGGTTACATCTGGCATAACTAGTGCAGATGAAAACCACAAATTCACATTGGTACAATGTTTGTGTGTGGTTCCGTGCCACTTTATCACACTTGTGCGTCCTGTAACCTTGGTCTCGATTAATATGTAGACTATCCTTCCACCACAGAGATCTCCCTCATAGTCACATCCCCTCCCCCACCATCCCTATCCCCAGCAACCACTGTGCCAACAGAAATGTCTATTTGAAGTAGAATATGTGTGAACAGTCTGATCTCTCTCAGTTTGATGCCGAGTCTGCTCATATCAGTAATGATCAATACACAAGTTTTAAAGGCTGGTTGTAGTTTCCATGATCTACCTCCCAGTTATTCATGCTATTTATGTCTTCTATCTATGGGTCTTTAGAGAAAGCCTTGTGGAAAACATATCATTTGATGTCTTTAAAAAGTCCAAACCTGTCAATTACTAGTAAGTCATTTACTTTAGTAATTTTGGAAACGTATCTAACTGTAAATACAAAGTGGCATCATCATTATGTGACAGTTTTGTCGGCATAGGAAAGCTCCTTGGGCAGTAGCTCAGGGCACTTAGTGAGGTTGGTGAGCTCCTTTAAATTGCATGAAAATGTGTGTGGGCATGTGTGCATGTATGTATATAAAGTTCAATGCTTTTATCAGATTTTCAAAGGAGTCCTTGATCCGAAAAAGAGCTTTAAAGTCCAGGACTATGCATAAAAATCTCTTCCTAGTTAAAATAAAAAAATCACTTCAAATGAAAATTTTCTTTGTTAGAGTAATAGGAGTGAGCCTTGTATTATGTAGTCAAACAAACTGTGCCAAGCCAAGAATCTGAATCCTTAATTTTCCATATAACATATAGAAATAAAATAACATCAAAATAAAACAATCCAAGCTAAACGTTTACTAAGATGTCTAGGACACATTTATGAAATGTAAATGACGCTTTCTATCCTCTCTCTGACCTTCATGTGTCTGATGGAGAAATCTATCTGCTATATTTTTACAGGTGGATTTGTTCATCTGTCACACGTGCTGGACAGTGAACCGCTTAACGAGAGAGGGAGGACCTGTGTGGTACTCATTTCTGGGTCCCCAGCATGTGATAAATTCAGTGCTTGGTGCATGGTAGGGATTCAGTAAATTGAAGTCTCATTGTTCTTCTCTTTTTTTAAATGGACTGAGTTGCTACTCATGGTTTGTATAGTTTCATAATTAAATACTTGAAATATTTTGATCAGTAAATAACTATCTCTTCTTTGAGAGTAGAAATATTCATCAGCTAATTTCCAATTCTATGCCAAGCACACAGATTTTTGAGAGGGGATTATTGAATGAATGTGTGCTATGCCATTTTAAGTTTTTAAAAGTCACTCCCATTTGCCAGAAATGAGCTTTCAGACATTGAACTTCCCTCTAGAATAGTTTTTCATCGGCTTGACCATTTTCCACGGCTACAGAAGTTAAAGGCTTCCTGTCTTTTCAGGGACTGTGTTCACTTTATTGGCACTTGGTGCTCCCTTAAGCCACGAGGCTGCCTGGAGCACTGCTTCCCTAGCCAGATCTGGCTGTTCAGAACTACTTGCTTAAACAGTGAAAGACCATCACAAACTATCAATTGCCCTGAAAACTTCTAATAAACTCTTCAATGTGGGAATGGCTGGTTATATATTTCTGTACATTTTTAATTTTCAAGTCCTTTTCCCCACGGTTTTTGTACTATATTAATCAGAAGACAGTAACTCTGGATTGGAGTGCACTTAAATTAGAGGTGTATGCACTTTCTACAGAGACAAAGAAATGATCAATTATATTGAATTAAAATTACTAGGGCCCCTAGAGACCTGCAGCAGGTACTTGTGCTGGCCAGTGTGCGTGTGTGTCTTTTCTCACTTGGTTTGCAAGTTGGAATCAGAGACATTGAAAAACAAATTCCATTAGTTCCTATCTGGTTGAACTTCCTGATGTTCCTTTTTTTTTTTTTTTAGAATTCTCTCATTTTTTCCCTCCCCCACCTTACCAGTTTCCTTCCTCTATCCAGCTTGTTTCCTGATTCAGCCTTATCACTAGAGAAAATACTCCTGAACCATATCAAGGAATTAGAATGTATTACCAGCATTTCTACTTTGTTTCTCCAAACAGCATTTTTCTGACATAGTCTCTTGGCAAAATAATTGTCAGTCTCTTTGCCTGATTGAATTAGAAACCTAGTGAGAATTATATTCTCCCAGGCTACCCAATTAATGATCACGTCCTTGAATTCTCCTGATGGCCTTTACTTTTTGAACCAAAGTATGACTTTTTTATGCTTTGTGTCCCTTTATTGTCAATTATCATGAATCCCCGTTCTTTTTCATTTCTTACTGATCATCAAATCTGAAAATGAACTTTAAGCAGATCCTTCTTTTTTCATTTGTTGAATTCATGGGGTATTTTTGGGCCATTCTTTCTTGTAGTACTATAAACTGCCCTAAGCAGATCATAGGGGAAGATCACTGGGAAAAGAAGAGACCTTTTCATTTTTACTTGAAATGTCTTTGAATTGGACACTGTTATTTCTCCTTACTTCTGAATTTTCATGTTAATGATGTATATTTATGAATTGGGTTGAGTTTTGTAAATTGTTTATGGGATTTAGACTTAAATTTGAACCTTTCCTATTCCTACAACTCCTACCACTTTGCCTTCGCCTCCTCACCCCAGATCTGAGCATCAGCATTCAAGAATTGGGCAGATTTTCCAGCCTAGTGTTGGCTAACCTTCTAGTGAAGAACTTTTAGTTACAGATAAATTTAAGCTAAGTTTACAACCAGGCCAAATAATATATTTAATGTCTGAAGTGTATTGTTTGTCATCAGTGATGACTTCAGTAATTCTTGTCATCACTTGACCATTGATAACAAAACCAAGGTTCAAAATAATCTCTCTAAGCTGGGACATTTAGCTAAAACTAAGTAGATGAAATTTTATGACAATGCGTAAAGTCTCATTTAATCCTGGAAAAATTTAATTTTAATTTGGTAACAGCAAGATGAGAATTAAATTAGCGGCTAGGGCGTGTAACTTGACCACAAGTTCAACCAAAATATGTAGAATGTCAGCTATCTTGAGTGCAGCCTTGGGCTGCTTTAGATGGGTTGTGCCCACATGCTGAAAGCAATGGGCTTTTTGCTTGTTTTCTGCACTGATGACTATATTTGAACTGTTCTGTTCACGACTCGGTGCCCTATTTTAAAAGAGTGCATTCAGAGAATGCCATTAGGGACATATTGGAAAGAACGTGATGCACAGGCACTAGCAGGCGGGCAGTTGGGAAATGATGCCTGACCACAGAGAGGTCCTGACTTTGAATGTTGGATGCTCTCAGTGGTCCTCTAGAAAAGGAACAGTTTTGTTTGGTATGTTTCATAAGGAAGAACTAGTGCTAATGGATGATATTCATAGAAAGATTTCTACTTCGAGAAAGAAAGCAGCGTGGGTTGATAAACTGGCCAGCTACAGGAAGTACTTTGTGGTTAGAGGTAGGAGTACCTCTTGTAAGAGGTAGGAGTCTGCACTAAACGCATGAGTCCTTCCAAGTCTAAGTTTCCTTGGTTCTGGAGTAAAAAGAACACATGAAATACACCTGAAATGCTACTTTTTAAAGTTTTGCATTATCTATGCTTTTTATTCCAGAGATGAATGTGAAAAGTCTTTGATGTATTCAAACAAGATATCAAATAATCTTGAAGTAAAATAGCGAATTATCTTAGTGAATTAAGGCTTAAAAGAGTTATTAGAAATTCTGAGTATTAAAATGAAATGAACAGTCTTAGATGTTCTTATTTTATCTGTAAACTCAGTTTTCTTATCTATAAAATGAGAGTGTTGAATTCTGTGTTCTAGTAGTAGATTCTATTTTCCAAAGATGGCCTCAGTGATATCTCCCTTTTCACCTACTCTTCTCAGTTGACCCTTGCCACTTTGTCCTCAGTAGGTGGAGCCTAGTCCTTTCCCCTTCCATCTGGGCACGCTTATGACTTGCTGTAGCCAGTAGAATCTAGTGGTGGGGGTGTTGTGTGACTTCTGGGGCCTTGTTAGCTAAAATGCTTGCTCTTGAAACCTTCAGCCTTTGGGTAAGCAGTTCAGCTGCCTTGAGCCCCCAAGATGTAAGAAAGCCCAAGGTAGTGCACGTGGAGAGACCGAGACTCAGAGAGTTATAAAGAGAGAGAAGTATCTGGCCAGCCCCCTGCCAGGCCAGCTCTACCCACTTTTGACCACAGCCCTGTTAGAGAGACTCTTAGCCAGAACTGCCTAGCCAACCTCTTTGACTTGCTGACCCACAGAAATAGTGAGTAATAGTGAAATGATTGTTAACATTTTAAGCCGCTACATTTTTGGGTGGTTTGGCATCTAGATCACTGAAATGTCTCTCTAGGATCCCTCATCCTATGTTTCTCTGATTACACATTGATGGTGAACATGGTATAAACATCTTAACCAGTAGAATGAAGAAATGATGCCATCTAATGAAATGTTCTATTTCTCTAGTTTCTTCTACAGGGAGGCTCAGTCAGTGGAATATAGTTGAGAATAGGCACTTTAGAGTTTAATAAGCCTGCATTTGAGGCCATGAATAGTTTTGAAGATTATGTGATTTGAGGCAAGTTATTTAACCTCTATAAACCTCAACTTCTTCATTAATAAAATGGGGCTGATAAAATGTGTAGGATTAATGAATAAGCCATGTAAATCTCTTAGCAAAGTTCTTAGCATGTAATAACTGCCCAGTGCATCTTAGTTGTTGCTAAGATCACTATTATAATTGTTAACACACTCAAATTTAAGGTGGTGAGTACTAATTTCCACTGAAACATAATTTTGAAATGAGAAAATTTTAATCCATATGTGCACAGTTACATGCTGCACAATATGTAATATAAATGTACTCACTAAACTCACTCATTGCCAGTAAGTTCTCCATTTTCTCCAAGCCCTCTAGCAAAGAGGCTTTTCATATGCCATTATAGCAATTACAGAGATTTCTTAGCATATCAATTTTGTTTTCCTTAATATTTAAGATAAGGAATGATCTTCCTTCTAAAATGACATCTGTACAATTTTGTGTTGAGGTTAGGCATTTGTTTAGAGTATGAAGAACTCATTGCTTTAAAAAAGTGAAAGAAAATGGAGATAGAAGCCCTTTATCATCATCATTTATTGAGTATCCATGGAGATGATGGTAGTGAACTTAATAAAATTTATACTATCTGTATTCCCAAAATATCTATAGTGTTTTAGTACCTTTAGAGTCTGTTTATGTAAAGGTAATAGGATCCCAAGGACAGAAAGACCTTTTAGGATCATGCCCCTACTTTATGTCCCTGTACCCAAGTAGGACTATTTCTGATTTCTTCTTAGTCTGATTTAAATATCAATAAGAAGGAAAAACAGATTTTAATGAGAGCTTCAGAGATTAAGCTAGTTATAAAGAATGTTCCCATTTAAGGAACATTTATGAATGGTCGCCTCCTAACTGCCCTTCCCTGCCGGCCTGATCGCCCCCTATCTGCTCCCCCCTGCTGGCCTGATCGCCCCTAATCACCTCTGCCTCAGCCTCTGCTACCATGGCTTTGTCCGGAAGGACATCCGGAAGATGTCTGGTCTGATTAGCATATTACCCTTTTATTAGTATAGATGGGAAAGCAAGAAAAACTTCCAAAGTTAACTATTCTGTATTTATTGAGTACCCAGTGTGTCCCAGTTATTACTCTAATTGCTGAAACTATAAAGACAATAGTACTTGGCCCCTTCAAGGAAGTCATGGTCCTCTGCTAGAGGAGATAGAAATATAAACGTACTGAGCATACTGTAATCAGTTCTCTATGAGAGTCTAACAGTGTATTTTTCCCATAGCAGCTTGAGCCATCTTTTGAAAATGTAATTGAGGTCATGTCACTGCTTTTTTCAAAGCTCTCCCAAGTGTCCTTGTTACACTCAGAGTAAAGGGCAGATCCTTACAGTGGCCTACAGTCCTGCATGATCCTCTCCTCCACTTCCCCTCCCCCCATCACACACACACCTCCCTCTCTCTCTCTTTCTTTCTCTCTCACACACGCGCACACACACAAACACACAGTTGCCCTTGCTCATCTTCTGTTTTGATCTTGCCCTCTCACTCTGCTCTGGTGACACTGGCTTCCTTGCCATTCCTCCAGCACTTCAGGATTGCTCCCGCCTCAGTTTCTTTACTTGGTAGCCCCTCTACATGGAATGGCTTGCCCCCTACCTCGCTCACACTTTGTCATCTCAGTCAGTCTTCCTTAATTACCCTATTTGTATTTGAAAATGCAAGCAATAACAACAAAAACCCTGTCATTCTTATACCTCTTCTTTGCCTTATTTTTCTCCATAGCAGTTATTACCATCTGATTTACTGAGTAGTTTACTTATTTCCTGTCTTCCTCAGAGTGAAACAGGAATTTTTGTCCTCTTATAGCACCGAGAACCATACCTACCCTCCAGCAGATTCTCAGTGACACTTTTGTGAATCAAATTCAGTTGTTGGAGAATGCTTTAAACACAAAGGGAACACCAGACCAGGGAGCCACTAATTCTTACTGGGGATGTGAGGAAAATTTACAGAGAGGAATTGTTAATTGATTGGACCCAAAGGGCAAGAGTCTCTGGGTGGATCAGTCATAGAAAAGATGTGACATGAACAATACTTATCCTGAGTCTCAAATTCAATTGCCAGTGGGGTCCAGGCATGTAACTAAATGTGTAGGAAAGTAGTCTGACTTTAAGACAACAGGGAATCAGGAGAACTATACCCTGTCTGAAAGTATCCAAGATTCATAAATAATAACGATGGTGGTGGTGGTGCTAAATTTTCTCCAGGACAAATGAATAATGTTTGTGGTCTCATCTAGCACTGACTGCTAACTGGTAATCTGGCTTACTTGAAGGTGAGGAAGCTGGCTAGTTTTATGTGCTTAAGTGTGGGAATTACCCAGCAAAAACTAGCTGCTTAAAACCATCTTGTTGAGTGTACTTGGCAGCACTGAATATATTTAAGATGTGCTTTTCATCTCCTGGATATGTGAATATTCATATCTATCCCCTATAGGAACTTGATTTGAACTTCTACCTCTTTGTGCTTTGGTAGCTGTCAAATGCATGGGGATGGACAAGAAGCTTCGAGAACTTGTGCATTTGGGCCACTGCCTGACTAGAGGGAGATCAGTGTGTAAATAGTGCCTGAGATCGGGTTACTGGCTGGCCTCTTCTAATTCAGAGTGCAGGCAAAATCATTCCAAGTGAGTAAGAAGCATTGCAGAGCTAGATTTTCTATTGAGCACAGCTTTTGATAAAAGGAAGAAGAGCTGGATATTGACTTTTTGGTGCCTGTTCTATCAGTGGTCTGTTAATCAACAGAGGATAAATTATTGCTCTTCAGAAACAGGAAAGGACCCCTTTGGCTTGAAGGCACTTCTACCTTTCTTTTCTTTGTTTTTTTCTCTTTATTGGTAGAGGCTCTTTTCTCCAGCCATTTGCTCCTTGGGGGTTTTGTTAAGGACTGAAGGGAAACTGAAGGGAGCTCTTTTGATTTATTTTCTATCCTTTCCTTTTGGTCACTCCACAGGGCTAAAATAGCCGAGTTGGCTTTAATATGTCGCCATTAGAGACCAAACATTAGCTGGAATAAACCATCATGCCTCACAATGAAAAATGTCCCCTGATTGGCTAATTAATCAGTCAAAGGGGAATGACATGGCTCTCGGCTTGAGGGACTCTGCTAGAGAGAAACAGGCTGTTGATAAATGGTTTTCCAACAAATTCATATATCAAGGAAACTTAGTCATTTTTTAACTCTAGTTTGTGTGACTGCAATTTTTTTCCAACTTTTTCTTTTCTGCTGCTCTTGCTGTTTAGGCTGCGTTTTTGTTGTTGATAAAAGAAATACAGGATTTTAGATATGAGAAAATAAATGCTTTCTGCTTATTCATGTCAGTTTGATTGCTTTTGATTATCTAGGTATATCAATAAGTGAATTCAAATAGCTATTTCCAAAATGATTTATAAAATTATTAAAATTTCCTGGCTTCCTTTAAAGTTAAGAACTCCAGATTTCTGTCCACACTGCCTGAGTTCGAATCCTGGGCCCATCAGTTTCTAGTAATAAGATTCTAGGCAAGTTGTGTGCTTTAATTTCCTCATCTTTAAAAGGGGGATAATAATAGTGTCATCTAATAGCATTATTGTGAAAATTAAATGATATCATATGTAAAGCTTGGCACATATGATTACATATATATATATATATATATATATATATATATTATTTGTTTGTTTGTTTGTATTTTGTTTGCTTGCTTTTGTTAATCCTCACCCGAGGATATTTTTTCCATTGATCTCCAGAGAGAGTGCTTGGGAGGGCGAGAGGAAAGGAGAGAGAGAGAGAGAGAGAAAGAGAAAGAGACATCAATGTGATTGGTTGCCTCCTGCATGCACCCGACCAGGGCCAGGGATGGAACCTACAACCCAGATATGTGCTCTTGACAAGGAATTGAACCTGTGACCCTTTGGTGTATGAACCAACACTCTTAACCACTGACAAACACCAGCAAGGACTGATTACTTTTTAAATGTTCATTATTAATTTTTAATCAAAGTAATAAATGCACATAGACTTTTAAAAATTGAGCTGCACTAAACAGCACGAAAATGGCATTCTTCAATTATGCCCCTCACTTCTTCACTTCCCAAGCCTGCTTCCTACAGCACTGCCAGTTCTTTTTAAATTACATGATATTTATCTTTATTAATTTTCCTTTTAAAGTTAAATTTATTGGGATGACATTGGTTAATAAGATTATGCAGGTTTCAAGTATACAGTTCTATGATCCATCATCTCTATATTACATTTGTGCCCACCACACAAAGTCAAATTATCTTCTGCCACTATATTTCTGACCCCCTTTACCTTTTACTATCCATCCCCCTCTGATAACCACCATGCTGTTGTCTGTATCTTTGAGTTTTTGTTTGTTTTTCTAATTTATTGTTACTTTCAGTTTTATAGCCCATATATTAGTGAAATCATATGGTCCTTAACTTTTTCTGTCTGACTTATTTCACTATCTTACATTGACTTTCTTGATGTGTTAATTTTTAACATTTTCTCCACTTCTATTTTGGGAGATTAGGATTTAGGTCTTTTGCCACTCCAAATGCTGATATATTACAATTATTAGTTAATTTGGTATTTGGTGTTTATATTATTATGACTATGTAAATACCATTCCCTGTTAAGCCAAGTAATGTACTGTAATTACATTTCCTTCTACAAGTTTGTATTGTTTTCTGGAGAGGAACAAAAGGTGTATCTATGTAATTTTCCCCATGCCCTCTACTAGCCTCAATATAAAGCTTTCTGCAGTGTCAAACATATCGGATACTCTGTCTCATCAGCCTTTCCCCAGGAGAGCACCCCCCTAGGACCCCCTTCTTCCTGCTCACCCTGGACTGGCTGTTTGGTTTGCTCCATTCCAGCATCCTAGACACTGTCCTCCACCTGCTCCTGTTACCTCCTCTGTCCTGAATCCTACCTCCCTTCACATCTTCAGCAGCTTTCTGAGAAGCGGTGCAGGTCTGAAATCTCTATCCTAATATCATGGTAGACTGTGTGGGTAAGGAATTCTGGGTTGGAAATTATTTTCTTTTAGAATTTTGAAGATATTACTCTAGTGCAATGGTTCTCAACCTTCTGGCCCTTTAAATACAGTTCCTCATGTTGCGATCCATAAAATTATTTTCATTGCTACTTCATAACTGTAATGTTGCTATTGTTATGAGTCGTAATGTAAATATCTGATATGCAGGATGGTCTTAGGCGACCCCTGTGAAAGGGTCATTCGACCACCAAAGGGGTCGTGACCCATAGGTTGAGAACCGCTGCTCTAGTGTCTTCAGATATCGGTTCTTGCTAGTCATTGATCCTTTATACATATCTGTTTTCTTTGTCTTATCTTCAGGATTTTTTAGGATCTTTTTATCTTTGAATTTCTAAAATCTTATGGAAATGTGAGTTGTATGGGTTTTTATTCACCAGACACTTGATAGGCCTTCTGATGTGAAGATTCATGTCCTTTCGTCAGTTCTGGAAAATTACCTTTTATTCATTCTTTGATAATTTTTCCACCTCTGTTTTCTCTGGAAGAAAGTAGTTACATGGTAGACTTCTTGGATTATTCATAGATCTTTAAAATATTTTCTTCTATTTTCCTGTATCTTTGTTTTGCTTTGGGGAAAATTTTCTTGAGTTTATCTTCTAAACTTTCTATTAAAATTTTTTATTTTGCTCTCATATTTTTAATTTCCAAGAGCCATTTCTCATCATCTAATTGTTCCTGTCTATTTACTTATTTTAAAATAGCATCTTGTTCTTGTTTTATGAATACAATATATTTCTTTGTCTCGAAATGCATTATGATACAAGATTTACAAATTGTTTTCTGTCTTTTTCCTCTGAGCTCCTTTTTTCTTTGGGATTTAAGAGTCAATCAGTGAACAGCTGATTGGAAGCTGTTTGCATCGTCAGCACAGCTCATCTGGTAAGTTTTGCTGTATCATGTTCATGGGAAATTGGCCTTTCCTTGGGTCACACCCCAGATGTCAGAACTTGCAGGTCTGTTCTTCAGTGGGGTTCAGTTTCCCCAGAAAGACACTCTTGCTTGGGGAACATGGCCTAGATTCTGGTAAGGGATGGGGTGGGGAGGACCTTACACATATATCCTGGCCTGTTCTGGCTTCCTTATTCTCAGGCAGCATCTCAGCCTGCCCTCCAGCTGCAATCGAGGTCTTACCCAGCAGAGCCTCTCAAGTTCAGTCTTTCCAGAGCTTAACCCTGTTGTCTCCTCATGAATTTTTATTTTAGATGGAACACTAAGATAAAATCCTTTCACGTCAGAAGAAAAATTTGTTTGAAAATTTAACAACCCCTTTTTCCGTCCATCAATTCCACAATGTAAACTATTTTATTTCAGAAATCTTGGAGGTGCGGAGAGCTGTTGTTTTCCAATTCTGTCCCTAGCATTATTTCCATTTTAAACAAAAAACAAACAAAAATTTGCCCAGTTTACTTCCTTATAAGGTGTATTTACACAGGATTGTCCTAGAAACCATCTGAATTTTAAATGATCTCTAGTGGACCTCCCCTTCTACACGCATATTTTCTCTTTCCCCTCCGCCTCCTCATGACTATTTCCTACACACATCCCTGGAACATGAGCCTGAATAAGACTGAAAAGCCCCCCCTTTACGTTAAGGAGGTAGAACTTATTTGTCATTATTCTTCCTTTCCCTTAGCTTAGCCCTATATATTCTTTCTAGGAGTTAAGCACAAGTAATTTGCCAAGTGCCTCAGTTGTCTAAAATATCATGGAAATATGCAATTCTTAATTTATCCTATAGAAATATGTGAGTGGATTGCAGAAAATGCTCTGAGCCTACAGAATTGCATTGTTGTTATTACCCTGATAAGGAAGCCTTTTGGGTGAGATTCCTCTAGCCAGCAAGCTTCATCTGTTGCTGATTTTCTCCCAGCACCCATTGCAGAAGGTCGTAGGTCATATGTCTTGCCCCTGGCTCCCATTTTCCCCTCCCGTAGAAACAATGCAAGGTGCTCTGCCAGGAGAGACAGGCCTCACCCACTGCAGGTTTGCCTTTCTTAGACATTATAATTGCACTGTTGGGAAAGATCAATGGAAACTAGTTATGATGTTGAAGTGGGAAGAATAATTTACTGAGTGGCAGAAATATCTCCATTTCAGTCTTAGATCTATTGATAACTAACTACTTTTTTGGCCTTGAGCCAAGCCTTAATCTCTTTGGTCCTGAGTTTCAGATTGAAGTGTTGGTGGGCTCACTTTCTGTGAGAATGATGATGAGTTGATTAAACCCTTACCCAGAGTAGTAGGGAGAAAGAGTAACAACACTAAGCAACCTTTTCCTCATTGTGTATCTTATTTACCCAGTGTAGTTGGATAATGAACTTGACTATGATCTTTAAATTTTCTTTCCTTTCACTGTCTTATCCAGTCAGACTATCACCAACTCCTATTGATTTTATATTTTTAATATCTACAGCATTCATCCTGCTTTTCCATTTTTACCAATATCCTGATCATCTTTACTGCCAATTGTCATTACCCCTGAATTACTCTCCTAACTGATCTTCCTGACTCCAGTCCCCACCCCCCCCCCCCCCCGCTTTTTATTTTTAAAGAACGTTCTATTATTATCTACTTTCTCAAACACCCTCCTAGTATTCTGCCCTCCTTCAGTAGTCCCCTACGTCTAACAAATGCACACTCCTTTAGCCCAGTGTACTAGACTCTCACCACCTCACCCTGACCTCTGTTCCCGACGCTCCTGCCACTGATCCATAATACAGATCTCCACCAGGAATGCCTCAGTCACTCCAGACATCCTTTGTCTCACAGTATTGTTTCCCCACAACATTGCCTCCACTTTCACTGCCCTCACCTCATCCACTCTTGCTGTCTGAGTCTTTCCAATGCAGCTCAAATCCTGCTTCCCTCAGCAGATTGTTTTTTCCTATTCTGTAACTCTTTATTTTAATTGTTTTATTGCTTAAAGTATTACAAAGAGTATTATATATCTCTCCTTTTTTTTTTCTGCCCTTGAACTTCCCCTAGCCTCCCATACCCCCCAGTGTCTTGTGTCCATTGGTTATGCTTATATGCATGCATACAAGTCCTTCAGTTGATCTCTTACCCACCCCCACAACCTTCCCTGGCCTTCCCACTGTAGTTTCAACAATCTGTTCAATGTTGCTCTGCCTCTGTATCTATTTTTGTCATCAGTTTATAATGGTCTTAATTATCCATAAATGAGTGAGATCATGTGGTATTTTTCTTTCATTGACTGGCTTATTTCACTTAGCATAATGCTCTCCAGTTCCATTCATGCTGTTGCAAGTGGTAAGAATTCCTTCTTTTTTACAGCAGCATAGTATTCCATCTTGTAGATGTACCACAGTTTTCGAATCCATTCATCTGCTGATGGGCACTTAGGCTGTTTCCAGATCTTAGCTATGGGAAATTGTGATGCTATGAACATAGGGGTGCATATATCCTTTCTGATTGGTGTTTCTGGTTTCTTGGGATATATTCCTAGAAGTGGGATCACTGGGTCAAATGGGAGTTCCATTTTTAACTCTTTGAGGAAACTCCATACTGTCTTCCATAGTGGCTATACCAGTCTGCATTCCCACCAGCAGTGCACGAATGTTCCTTTTTCTCCACATTCTCTCCAGCACTTGTCGTTTGTTGATTTGTTGATGATAGCCATTCTGACAGGTGTGAGATGGTACCTCGTTGTTGTTTTGATTTGCATTTCTCGGATGATTAGTGACTTTGAGCATGTTTTCTTATGTCTCTTGGCTTTCTGAATGCCCTCTTTTGAAAGGTGTCTATTTAGGTCCTTTGCCCATTTTTTGATTGGATTGTTTATCTTCCTTTTGTTAAGTTGTATGAGTTCCCTGTAAATGTTGGAGATTAAACCCTTATCGGTGATAACATTGGCCAATATGTTCTCCCATGCAGTGGACTTTCTTGTTGTTTTGTTGATGGTTTCTTTTTGCTGTACAGAAGCTTTTTATTTTGATGTAGTCCCATTTGTTTATTTTCTCTTTAGTTTCCAATGCCCTAGGAGCTGTATCGGTGAAGAAATTGCTTTGGCATATGTCTGAGATTTTGTTGCCTTTGGATTCCTCTAGTATTTTTATGGTTTCCCGTCTTACATTTAAGTCCTTTACCCATTTTGAGTTTATTTTTGTGTATGGTGTAAGTTGGTGGTCTAGTTTCATTTTTTTGCATATATCTGTTTAATTTTCCCAACACCATTTATTGAAGAGACTGTCTTGACTCCATTGTATGTTCTTGCCTCCTTTGTCAAATATTATTTGAGTATATTGGTTCAGGTCGATTTCTGGGCTCTCTATTCTATTCCATTGATCGATATGTCTGTTCTTGTGCCAGTACCACCAGGCAGTTTTGAGAACAGTGGCTTTGTAATACAGCTTGATATCTGGTATTGAGATCCCACCTACTTTGTTCTTCTTTCTCAGGATCGCTGCAGCTATTCTGGGTCTTTTTTTATTCCAGATGAATTTTTGGAGAGTTCGTTCTAGGTCTATGAAATATGCTGTTTGTATTTTAATGGGAAGTGCATTGAATATGTAGATTGCTTTGGGTAATATGGACATTTTAATGATGTTGATTCTATCAATCCATGAACATAGTATGTTTTTCCATCTGTTTATGTCTTCTTCTATCTTTTTTTTCAACGTCCTGTAGTTTTCTGAGTAGCGGTCTTTTGCCTCTTTAGTTAAGTTTATTCCTAGGTATCTTAATTTTTTTGATGGTAAATGGGATTGCTTTTTTAATCTCTCTTTCTATAAGTTCACTATTGGTGTATAGAAATGCCATAGATTTCTTGGCATTAATTTTGTATCCTGCTACATTGCCGAATTCATTTATTAAGTCTAATAGTTTTTTGATGGAGCAGATTTTTTACTGAATGCCTCTGTGCTAGGAACTGTTCTAGGCACTAGTGATGTAGCAGTGAACTAAACAGACAAAAATCACTGCCCCTGGGAGCCTGCATTATAGTAACATCTTCATGAAAGTTCCTCACCCTGCAGACCCACAAGAAATCGGACTCCCTCCTCTCTGGTTTTGGGGTGTGTCACCCAAGAACCACTGCTGCCAAGTCACTGCAGCTTGGCAGTTCCTGTGTTGAGCATCTGTCCCCTGGTGGTCAGTGTGTGTCATAGCAACCAGTTAGACAGGCAGAGGGACACTTAGCCTATTAGCCTTCTATATATATAGATTTATTTGAAGTCTTTGGGTTCTTTTTTTAAATCTTCACTGTATATTTTTTAATTTACCTGTAGGACACAGTCATGACTCTTAAGGCATATAGTATATCTTTTACTTTCCTTTCACATTGGAGGAACAGTACTATAAGCTGGCCACATTTCAGTGGCTCTTGTGCATGACATGATGTTTTCTTTACCACCTCCAGTCTGTTACCAACAGAGTCTCTCAGGGGCCGACGATGATCTCTGTGGTCATTAATATAAGTGCCTTTATCTTTTAGGCAAACTTGTTCATCTAGTAGTTAGGGTTCTTGAAATACTGATCACAAGCTCAAAGCATCCAGGATACAGGCTGGAATGACAACAGCAGTTCTGTTCTATTAGAAGTGGTTTGGCATAGTTCAGTGAATAGTAATTGTTTTAACAGTCAAAACTTAGGAACAAGTCCCAGTTCTGTCACTTAACTCTCTGTGTGACTTTGGGAAAGTTGTAAGATTTTAGAGCTGAAAGAGACCATCTAGTTCTTGACTTTCTCTCCAGAAAAGGAAACTAGAGATCCATAGAGGTTGAACTTAACCACCACAGGGCTGGGCTGAGAGAATTCCAATCTTTAACTTCTGGATGAAGGCACCATACCACTTACCTGACCATACCTCCTCATCTGGAAAATATGGGTGAAATGAGGTGTGTGAAAGCACTTTCAGATTCCTTATGGCATAGAGCAAGTGTAAAGAGTCTCATGATCTTTGAGATAATAGGGAGTTAGTACAAGCAAATACTTGGATCATATTCATTTTTCTTACTTCAATATATATATGAGAAATAGAGTTTGAGGTGCAATTATGCAAGACATCAATGGAAATCCATCCCATTTCTTTATTTATTCCCACTTTCTCTCTTTGCAGGATGAGGTGTGATGTTGTACCAGGGAGAATTCACTTAAAGTTTTATATATTCTAGGATTCCATTTTTTAGTAGCAGTATGCACATAAAATATTTTTTGTTTCTATCTTGCTGAGCTTGTGATAATAAAATGTAGATCTGAAGAGACCTATGCCAAAGATCTAGCAAGTTGGTGACTATCTTATGTGCCTTAGAGTCTGCTTGTGCAGAAAGGAGAGTTGGTCCAGACTTGTTGTCCACATACTTAGTTACGTGGGTTCTGCAGTAAGTACCCTGGTCAAGTGCTTTGGTTGAAGGTTATGGAAAAGCAAAGAGAGGAGAGTGGCAGACTTTTTTTTTTTTTTTTTTTAGGCTGGTGTAACATTAAGAATTTGTACTTTATCCTCAACCAGATCATGTAGATAAACTCCATTGTTTTGTTTTAGTTAACCATGACCTCGAGAAACCCAATTTAGTCATAACAGCACTTACAGTAAAAGAACCACAAAATAATTATCACTGACATTGTATAAAACCCTGCACTAACATCTGATTGCATCAGTGCAGTTTAGCAACAGGATCACCCTTGAATTGGACAGGTGCGATTAAACACATGCAGTGTCAAATAAGCCCTAATGAGAGTGACAGTGTAGATTAAAAAATGTAATTTAAACCAAAACCAAGAAGGACAAACATTTTAAAGAACAGAAATTACAAATGTAAAAATGGTTTAGGGTAGTAGGAAGAGTGCAGACTTTGTGTAGACCTGGGTCTCAGTCTTGACTTGGTCCTCAGGTAGGACTTTAACCTTTCTGAACCTTGGGAGGCAGCTACTGACAAATAGTCCAGCAAGGACTAACCTAGGACACACTCCCTATTCAGCTTCATTGGAAGTCACCCTAACGTGGGAAAATTCTTCAGATCCAGGTTCAAATCCATAATCCTTAAACACTGATCTCTGATTCCCTGGCAGCTTACTCTTATCTTTCGGCCCATGGCTGCTTGCTCATGTGCCATGCCCCCTCACTCAGATGCCATGTTTTGTCCACTGCACCCCAGCTGAGAGCGAAGCATTGGTTTGTCTTAGACAGCTGTGGGGTTGGTACCCATTGGGCTTTGGCCCGAGTGGCTGTGCTGTTCCCTGCATGCTGCTCAGGCTAGGCCACTCATTTGCACATTTCAGACCCTACCAAAGGTGGAGGGAATGAACTGGGGTCTCTTTATGGCCACTGTAGAAGGCAAAGTACAGTGAATGAGAGCCAAGCTGGAGAAAAAGAAATAGAAGCAGACCTGTCTGTTCATCATCTCTGACAGGCCTCTGGGGCCTGGAGGGGACTATTCATCTTGTAATGTAAAAGCAACCACACCGAAACACTTCAGGCATGAACACACCTTTTAAAGTCTTGTCAGTTTTACTAAGACTATCATTCATTGATATCCTATTCAAATATAGTTAAAAGTATAAAACGTGAGTGCAAGTTTACCATATACTTAGCTGAGCCTACCGTTTTCTGTAGCTTTTGTCTTCTGTGCAAATATAGTAGAATCGATTCCAAATGCACTGAAATAAAATTTTTTTTTAAATAGAAGACCTTTCTCTAAATGTTGTATTTTATTGAAATTTTAAAATTTCATGCTATGTTTATCAATTTTGTAAGAAAGTTGGAAGGCTCCTCATCTCTCATTTCTTTTCTGTAAAAGTGTGTTTGGGTATAATTCATGTGACAAAAGGGACTTTTAATGAGAGAGAGCAGAAAATGTGTAGGCAAAATATGTAACTCAAACATAATAATTAACCTAACCACATAGCTAAGAAGAGGGGAAGGGTTTTTCCCATCAGAGCAAGCAGATAGCCTTTTCTCTGACCACTGTATTGAAGATTTGGGTGATGATGGTTGTTCTAGAACAGTGGTTCTCAACCTGTTGGTCGAGACCCCTTTGGGGATCGAACGACCCTTTCATAGGGGGTCACCTAAGACCATCGGAAAACACATATATAATTACATATTGTTTTTGTGATTAATCACTATGCTTTTATTATGTTCAATTTGTAACAATGAAATTGGGGGTCACCACAACATGAGGAACTGTATTAAAGTGTTGCAGCATTAGGAAGGTTGAGAACCACTGTTCTAGAAGAATTGATTCTTGTGCAAATTTGGTAAAACTGAGTAATTTCTGAAAAGCTGACACTAGGAGGAGCTACTGAGCAGGAATTTATTCACTGCCTGCAGTTCTCAGCCCCAGTTCTTTTCAGGCAGCAAAGTCACCTCCTGGTGAGCTTGTTAAAAATACTTATCTTAGACTCCAGGTAGACTCTAGAAATAAGTGTTTTGGTGTTTGGTTGGTTTTTTGTTTTATTTATTTTTTAAATATATATATTTTTTTATTTCAGAGACAAAGGGAGAGGGAGAGAGAGATAGAAATATCAATGATGAGAGAGAATCATTGATCAGCTGCCTCCTGTATGCCCCATACTGGGAATCCAGCCCGAAACCCAGACATGTGGCCTGATCAGGAATTGAACCATGACCTGGTTCATAGGTTGATGCTCAACCACTGAGCCAAGCTGCTGGGCTAGAAATAGGTGATTTTAACAAGCCTTCAGGTAACTGTGATATGCAGTTTTAGAAACACTGACTAGGCCATCCTATATCCTCCTATATAATAAAAGGCTAATATGCAAATTGACCAAATAGCAGAATGACCACTAGGGGGCAGATGCTCAATGCAGGAGCTGCCCCCTAGTGGTCAGTGCACTCCCACAGGGGGAGCGCCGCTCAGCCAGAAGCTGGGCTCACAGCTGGCGAGCGCAGTGGCGGTGGCGGGAGCCTCTCCCGCCTCTGTGGAAGCACTAAGGATGTCCAACAGCCGGCAGTTGGACATCCCCCGAGGGCTCCTGGACTGGGAGAGGGCGCAGGCCAGGCTGAGAGGGACACACACCCCCCACCTCCACCCCGAGTGGACGAATTTCATGCACCGGGCCTCTAGTTAGGCCTATAAGAATTTACCTCTTCTGAAGTTAAAACGGGTGGGTGGCTTTTCCCTTTTGAGAGAGTTACAAAAACAATTGATAAAGATATGGAAGAATTTCAGTTTAATCAGATTACTTTGCCTAAATACCCACCAATACAACTTTGAATTTCCTGATTGACTTTTTTAAATCAGGAGTCCTAATTGCAAACTTGACTGACAACAAGAAATTACATTTTTTCTCTTCTTTAATAATTTCCATTTTAGGTTTTCTTCTATATTAAGGGAAAGTATGTCTTCGTATTTACTTTTTTAACCATGTGCTAGTTAAAAATTGGTAAAGTAATATACAGCCACATTACCTCATTCTGAGTTATTTTCAGTTATGTTTAAGGCAAATAGATTTGGGAGGGTGTGAAAGGCAACTAAATAACTCTTTGAGGCTTAGAATTGTGCTTGCTCAATATTTCAACAGCATAGGCACGCCCATACTTTAGTGGGCACTTAACATGCTTTATCCAAGTCAGATGTATTCTGGGAGAAGTTCAACTGTTAAGTTTTCCAAAAGTTTGGCTGACCAGTTTATTCAAAGAAAGCCTACTCATGTTATATGGTCACCTCAGAAGCACATCTGTTGATAGGACAAATCCAGAATGGACTCTATCTCACCGTCTATTTTTTATTTCCAGTGTAGCTCTTAGTTCTGAAAAAATCAAGGTAAATACTTTACATTTCTTCTACTTAAAAATGCTTGCTTTTATTTCTGATTAAGTAAAGTAGCAGTTATTGTTTTGACTTAACTCATTATTTAGAACTTTATACCTTCATGCAGTAGTAGGAAGACAGATTTTTCTGACATTGATGTATTAATGAGGATTTCTTCTCTCCCTCAAAAACTGAAAGGACATTTGTTGCTGTTGTACCATTTCCTAATTACCAAATGTCTAAAGAAATTATGAATATTTTTCTGTAACAAAGTATGCTAACAGGGTTGTTTTTGTCCACCATTTAAATTATTATAAAATACCAAAAGATGGTTGGAAGCTTTTTGTCAAGATGATGCACTAGAAATAAAAGTGAATTTTAGGTGTCCTTGGTCCCTAGCTTAATTTTTTTTCCCCCTAAATCTTTGATTCAGGGGTTTTCTTTTTATATTGAATAAACTAATTGTTCATTAATACAACCCAAAATAGAATAATAGATATGATTTAGACCCTTTTGTCTTTAGAAAGTTTTATTTTGTTTTAACAACTATATTGCCTTCTATACCATGTGTTCAAAACTGTAATTGAGATTAGTAGAGCACTACTGTTGACTGGTCCAAGCTCTACTTGGCAGGTTTGTGCTCAATGCAGATCTTTACTGTAAAATGAGCTTTCTGTTATACAGGAAGTGGTTCAGCAACAATAATAATGCCTTATTTTTATGGAGCTTTTAGAGAGTAGAGTCTCAAAATTGTTTCATCCTAGGTTATTAGACATTCCAAACTTGAGAGGTAGACAAGGCAAGTATCAAAAGAAGAAGATTCAGAGAGGGTGAAGTAACTTGGTTGAAGATTCAAACCAGTAGTGTCACCACCTGTGCTAGAAAAACCAGGTCTTTTGACTTCAATTCTGCATCATTCTTGCTGCCATACTGCTTTATTATGCTGCAGATTGGTGGAGGGGAGCTGTGTTAGGGTCAGGAAGACAGGGACTGGGTCAGCTTCAGTTCAAGCTGTGGTAATGCTTCTTCTGGTGGTTCTTACTGTCAACATTGCTGTAGGGCAGTGTTTTCCAAAAGGTGTTTCCTGGAATGATGGGTGGTGTTATAGATGGGGGAAAGAGGAGGGGAGGGGGCTGATGGTTGTCGTGTCACATGCTTATGTTCAAATACATTTGGGAAACACCAGATTAAACATAATCTAACACAAGTTTTTTTGTTTTATTTACTGCATCCTTCTTAGAGCCATTTATGTGGTAATGGACATGATACATCTCCAAAGCTTGTTACTTACTTGACTGTGGACCCATCTTAAGTCAACAAGCTGGTTTCTAGGACTTCCTGGGTCCTAAAAATTTTATGTTTTAAGGAAAATACATTACCATAATAAAACTAAACAAATAGAACAGTAATGCGGAAGGCATGCCTAACCAGCTGGGTCATCAATATAATAGGTGATTATTGTCATTCCTTTTTCCATCCTACTCTCTGAAACGCGATCTGATGCCCAAGTGAATATTATGATGGAGGCTGAAATACAAGGTAAGAAAGATATAACTCAGCAGGTTCTCACAGATCTCTCTTCTGGTTGAAGTGAAGCAAAGCAAAATTCCTGTAAGCTCCATTTGGCCCAGGGGACACCTGTGCTCCCACCTGCCTGGGGTCTTTGACTTCAGATGGGAGCTCTCCACCCCAGGCTGTCCTGCCGCCTGGTTTTTGCCCACAGTTCCCTAGAAGCCTTTCTTATCTGAGCAAACAAGCTACGTCCATGCATTCAGCAGTTATGGATGTGCTTTTCTTCCCAATATCTGCAACCCCAGAAATCTGTCTTCTCATTAGAGCCCATTAGCTCTCCAAACCTCTAAGCTCTTTCAACACTTGGCATCCAAAGTCATCAACCAGGTCCCTTTATGAAATACCTTTACCTTTCTTCTGTGAGGGCAATAGTTTTACTTAAATCATCCTGAGTACTTAAGCAGTCCTATCATTTTCTTGTGTTCAATTGAAAGGGAAGGGCGCTTAGGCAGTATGAGAAAGATTCAAATGATGTTTGTGAATAAGGGCCTTTTTGTTGTTTTGGGGTAACTATCATAATATTTGGAATTACCCAGAATAGATTTTAATTTAAAAGTGTGGCATTACTTGAATTTTAAGTTTACCTATTTAAGTAATATAGTATGCGTTGAGAGTCTTGATTTTTTTTTTTCTCTTTTAAGCAGTGACTATCAAGTAAGTCACGAAGTTACAAGGTAAAGACTTTCCTCTTTAATTTAAGGTGACATTGATTGTTTTAAAATTTTTGTTGGCACCTTTAGAAAGGACCCTTTCTGCTCCATTGATTATGGCAGCTAAGAAAGACAGCATGGGAGTGAGCCAGGTCCTTGGTCCGTAGCCAGCTCAGAAAAATTCTGTGAACTTACTTGGCCGAAGTGGAGGTTAGATAACCCTTATCATGTAGGCTTGGTGAATTTTCTTACTTTGAGATTAGCGCTTTCATTCACCCCAAGTGATTTTTGTTGTTGTTAAGTAAATTAATGTTAGAATTTTGCACTTATAAAGTCAAGAAGCTTTTGAGTTTTATTTTCTGGTTTTCTAAATGAATAGCCAGCCACTATCTAGATGGGCATAATATTTACCCTCTTTTTAATATTTGGAAATGTGTGATGTGTTATTTCTAACCTCCACCTCCTTTGTCACCATTTCTCTTCTTCAATAATGTTAAATGTCCCAGTCTGACATGGGCAGGGAAGCTTGCCCTGAATAAATACAATAGATAAATGGGCTTCTGTTCCTGGGAAGAGCACTTTTTGTCTATGATGTCACCAAATACAAAATGCCGTCTTAAACATATTTCTGCACTCAGATTTTAGTTTCCAATCCCAAAAATCTCACTGGAGGTATAGATTTTCTTCCCACCCATTGAGAAGTAATAACCTCTATACTTTGTAATATTGTTTCAGCCTTAAACAAATAGCTCTATATAATAAAGCTGCTTTTTGTGAGAAACAAAAGTTGTTTTTCTTTGTAGGTTAAAGCAAGTGTTTGTGTGGATGTTTATAGGGTCTGCCATATTTGTGATAAATGTTAATTGGTGCTAAATTACCAATGAATGAGTATGAATACTTTGGTTCTTACTAGCCCATTCCTAGAAATCCCCTTTATTGCCTTTCCATAACATTCTCATTTTTGAAGAGAAAAATCAGTGAGGAGTCTGTTAATAACAAACAATTGCTAAGGAATTAGCAAATCTGTTGTTAACATTTAAAGAACGACTCCTAAACCTTTGCATGTAGTTGTCCTCTTATATAAAAGCTATGCCAAGCAGCATACCTTCACACACCCCAATTGACTTATTTTGCATCTTGTTTGAATCTGTTAATCGATACTCATTGCAATAATATTTGTTTTAAGTTTATCTTAAGTTAAATCTGTATAGGTAATAAGGAATACGCCAAAATTCTTGTGACTCATATTATCATGATTTGTTACAACAACATTCATTAACTGTAATCATGTTACTGCTTTGACAGAGATCCCTGAGGCTAAGTGACTTGTAAACTCACTCTACTTTTAGTTTTGAAATTAGAGTTCTTTTTGTTTGGTTATTGAGAATAATGACTATTCATAGTAAAACTTAAAACAAGTGCCTTTATTCCACTGTACATGTGTGTTCTTCCTTTAGCATTAGCTCATTTGAAGCTTTTCGGTGGGAAAATAATTATTTAGTTTAAAACGTTTAAACCAGCGGTTCTCAACCTGTGGGTCGCGACCCCTTTGGCGGTCGAACGACCCTTTCACAGGGGTCGCCTAAGACCATCCTGCATATCAGATATTTACATTACCATTCATAACAGTAGCAACATTACAGTTATGAAGTAGCAACGAAACTAATTTTATGTTTGGGTCACAACATAAGGAACTGTATTTAAAGGGCCAGAAGGTTGAGAACCACTGGTTTAAACAAACTGAGCTCAAGAACACAATTCTTCCCTTAGAGAACTCCTGTGCCATAAATAATTGGTTTGAGATTTTTTTTTATAGACCCTTTACTACAGGATTATATAAATAATATGTTCATCAAAATCATTTAGGGAGCCCTGGCCAGTTTGGCTCAATTGATAGAGCATCGGCCTATGGACAGAAGGGTTCAATTCTGGTAAAGGGCACACATACCTCAGTTGCAGGCTCTATCCCCTGCCCCAGTCGGGGCACGTGCGTGAGGTAACCAATCAATGTGTCTCTCTCACATTTATGTTTTTCTTTCTCTCTGTCACTCCCCCTCCCTTCTACCCTCTCTAAAAAAATCAATGGAAAAATATGCTCAGGTGAGGATTAACAACAACAACAAATAATTGTTTAGGGAATGCAAACATTAGTAGATAGAGATTTAAGGGCAGGAATTACTCACTTCTAGAAGTTCCTCTAGGGCAAGGTCTCCACTCCTGGCAAAGTATTGGCATATAGTAGGCACTCCATAGATGTTGACAAGGGTTGGAGTACTGTAGTAAGAAACACACTTGGAAGAGCTGATTTGGCAAATGCATGGACCTAGCTGGATAGCTCAGTTGGTTAGCGTATCGTCCTAATACACCAAAGTTACAGGTTCAATCCTTGGTCAGGGTACATACAAAAAGCAACCAATGAATGCATAAATAAGTGGAACAACTAATTGATCTCTCTCTCTCTCTCTCTCTCTCTCTCTCTCTCTCTCGTCTCTCTCCCTGTTCCTCCCTCCAAAAATCAATCAAAAAAATTTTTTTAAAGTTCATGGCAAAGACATGGAAGTGGGAAAAAGTCTGTGTGGACCATGCCATGGCTGTGAGTGTTCTACAGGAATGAGAGTTGCCTAAATGGGGAAAAGGTTGAGCAGTAATCTAAAATGGGCAGTAAATGGGAGTCTCAAATAATAAAATGGTTTATTTTGTTTAATCACACATATTACATATTACAACTGCACCTTATGGTATAAGTAATTAACATAGGTTATAGCTATATCATAATATATATATATATATATACATAATATATATATATATATATATACTGGGTGGGACAAAAGTGGGTTTATAGTTGTTTATATGGAAAATAATACATTAATAAATAATAATACAAGAATAAACTCTGTTTTGTCTACTCACAACTATAAAACTACTTTTCCATCACCCTATATATGTGTGTGTATATACGCACACATGCATATACTATGCATGCACACACTACATAGAATTCCTTTTTTTACTAATTCAGAGTCGTGCACTCTATGGGCCATATATCACAACATTAAAGCAATCCTGTCCTTTCATTAGTTCTTGTTTTCTATTCCATTCACCTGTCAATACAACTATTAGTCTGAAGATCTTAAAAAATATCATTAAACCTGAGTCCCTGTGGTCTGCAGATGGCATGCCATTTGGAAATCTCTCATGAATTCAATCACTAAGATTATTTTATTGTAAATTTGCTTTATTTAATTCATTAATTCCATAAATTATTCTTGAGCATCTGTTGTGTGTGTGCCACGCACCCATGAAAGCAGTGGGTTGGAAGACAAGGCATGGCCCATCCCCCCAGGGAGCTCACAGTGCCATGGAGGAGAGAAATGGCCCATCATTTCAGTGCAGTTGGGTAACCGTTGTACTGGAGATGGGCACATGACCCCATGGGAACCCTCAGGTGGGCTCTCGTCTTCCAGGAGGAGGTGTCCTTCCATAAAGGACAAATGGGTTAGTTAGGGAAGAGATGGGGAGGGTTTTTCAAGCTGGAGTAGCACCATGTGCAAACATGAAGCTGAAGAGCAAGGAGAGGTTCAGTGTGCTGGGGAGGATGTTAGACGAAGCGTGAGCCATGTTGTACAGGTCTGATTAGAGCCTGATCATCTAGGTCTCTAATAACGGGGCCTTTATCCAGAGACTCAGACTCAGAGTGTGGTCTGATATAAACAAGCTTCAGTGCTACCTCTTGTTCGGCCTGGGTGCTAGAGTGGAGGAAGGGGAGGCCTGGCCATACGGGAAGCTGGGAGTTTCTCACCACACCAGGCATGGCGTTAGGGGCACCTCTGCAGAGACTGAGATTGGAGGAGGTTGTCCCGGGAGCCACAGGTCTTCCAACAGCTACATTCTTTGTGGCCAGGCTAGAAGAGGATTTTCATCAGGTCCCCAGCAAGTACACCAGCAGCACCCCAGGCCAGTGCCAAGCCCTTTTGCCTTGGACGGGGACTAGAGAGAGACCATCACCACTCTTGCCTTTCTTCTAGCTGCAAACTCAAACTCTTACTAGAAAATCATATGTAGCCAGGAGATTCCCTAAGTGCAGTGGGGGTAGCCACAAAGGCAGAGGCTGGGACTCCGCAAACAAAAATACCTTACAGGTCCTTTTAAAGAAATACAGTATGTTTCCAACTTTTGTGTTGAAGCCTAAATTCAAATGGTAGTTTGACAGGTAAGTTTCACCAGGCGGCTTTATTTCTGAGGCTGAGTTTAGCAGCCAGTGTGCCAGGAATGGATTGCAGGTGTGCTGAGATATGGATTCCCTCAGCCCTGGAAGTGGCCAGGTGGGGCCTGGAGCAACTGACATCCCTGGGCTGGTCACCTGCAGCTGCCACCAATACATTTGCCCTGGCATGCTGTATATGTGTTTGTTATGTGTGCTTCACTAAAAGGGGTTGGGAACCTTTAGACTCGGCTTCACATAACATACTCTAGGGGCAGTTTGCTATTAAAAGAAAAGAAAGTCTTGTTACAAATTAGTTTTGACTTCTGGGGTAGGTGTTAGGAGATGGGCTTAACAGGGGTGGTCCCAGAGAACCCTACTAAGACACATGCTAGGAGCTTAGACCATAATCTCAGCCTGCATTTGGGAGCAACTGAGAGACTCGAAGCCTAGGAGAGGGGGCATGATTATTTTTGCAATTTAGCAAGATCCTTTTGGCTGCAGGAGATAAGAAAATAAGAATGAGGGTGAGAGGGGCAGAACTAACTAGGCAATCCAGTTAAGAGGCTGTTTTTCTAGAGAATTGCCCAGAGAACCATGGGAAGCCTGAGCCAACACTGTGGCAGAGAGCTGGAGAGAAAGGAACAGATTCGGGTGATAGTGTAGATGTCCCAGGACTTGGGTCCAAATGGATATGGAAGCACTGAGGCTCTGACTTGGCTTAGGCAGTTGCAAGAATAGATGATGGCGTGTGTCACTGGAACAAAATCTCAAGGGAGGAGCAAATCTGTGGATACTGGTCAGTTCAGTAGGAAACATTAACTAGCAAAATGTGGGTGTCACTTAGGGCTTTCCATGCAGTCATATCTTTACTTCCTTCCCACTCACTGTCCATTCACTTGCCTATCATTTTATTGCCATTTCTATCAACTTTTTTTTTTTTTTTCACATTTCACCTGATGCAGTGAAATCCTTGTTTGTGTACTCATCCACATCTGCCAAAGCCCCTTTCCCCTGGAGCCATGTCTTCCCAATAAGCCCCCTTCATTCTTACTTGGCCACTTTGTCCTGTCACTCCCATGTGATGGAAGGCTTTTTCATTCAACCTCGTTAAAATCCCTGTGACACATGCTGGTGAGGTTTAATGAGAGGAAGAACCTTCAGAGAGGTGTTAAGACTCTCTGGAAGTGAAAAGGATGAGGGAAAGAGTGTGGAGTGGTACAGGGAACTGAGAAATGTCACCTCCTGTGATTAGTTCAGCGACAAAAGCCAGCACCTGCAGCCTGGGCACAGCAGCAGTCTGACCCAAATGTGATTATCCTGAAAAAAGAGCACTGTGCCTCCAGCTTATAGGTTGTTGTTGTTTTTGTTGTTGTTTTTTCATTTCAGATGACTTTTTTATTATAAAAGCAGTAAATATTCACCAGAGAAAAATTATTATCTTTAGATATGCATGAAGAAAAAAATACCCATGATCCAGACACCTAGAGATAACCATAATTAAAACCCTAGCATGTGGAGGTGTGTGGGTGTGGTAGAACTGGTGTCTGTCTGCAGTTTCCTGGTGTGTCAAGAGCAGGATCATAATGTACATGCTATGTCGTAACCTTTTAAAAATGCACATATTTTGTCTCTTTAGGAGCTAGGATTTTTAGCTCTGCCACTAAGCCTGTGAAGCCTGTTGTTTATGGGCCTGTGATTGGTTGTATTCCCTCGCTTGACCGTGGCTCTCTCTACAAGGAAAGAAAGTTTGTCCAGTATGCCGCTCCCTCTCATTGGCCCCTTTTCCTTCTCTCTACCTAGGAGCCCTTCAGTTCTACTTGTTAACTATGGAGGAGATGAGTTTCTTTATTCCCTTGTCATGTTCTGCTGGCCTAAAAGTTGTCTGGTAATCGAGGGAAAGAAGGAACTGGCTGCAAGGGGTGAGGCCAGCAGGAAGTTGTCCTGGGCTTTGTCCCTTTAAGGGCCTGTGAGTGGCTTTTCCATTCCCCGCCTCCACCTTCATCCTGTCATCTGTAGCTCTTCTTACCCCTCATCCTGCTTTTCCCAATCTTTTTCCTCGGTTCCCTGGTATTACATAATATTCCTGTTAGGATCAGTTCCTGTTTTGCTAGTGAGAGGAATTGTGACCCTTTCAGGGAAAAACCCTGTTCTAACATTAGTAGCAGCTGCTGGTGGCCAATCCATGATCTCATATGGGAAACACACCGCTTTGCTAGCTTCTCGGTTCCTGTCTGAGTCAGCGCACAGATGGGATTACCTTTCTGCCTCGGTCGGGTTCCCCTCCACCTTGTTTCTTTTGTGGGAGTCCAAGATGATTTTTCTTACGATAATGGAACTGTCAGCCTCGGTTAGGCCAGTTCAGGATCACTTTCACTTATGTACAAATGCCTTGGGTTACTCAGTGCACTCCAGGAAAAATGGTATAGTAGCAGACATTCACTCACTTTGTATTAGATTAACATTTTATTATGGAAAGCTTAAAATGTAATAAAAGTAGAGAGACTAATGCTAGTCCTTACCTACCCACTCCCAGCCTAACAAGGTCCAGTTCATGGTCAGTTTTGTGTCAGCTGTATTCCACCCACGCTCTCCCCAATCATTCATGCAATTCCTAGATATCATGTTATTCTATCTTATCTTATTTATTAGCATTTCATTACACGTCTCTAAATGATAAGGACTCTTAGGCTATCGCAGTATCATTGTCACACCTGAAAAATTAACCACAGTTTCTTAATATCATAAAATCTAGTCTATCACGGGCTCCTAAAGGCTCAGTGTTGAAGTTTCCCCAGTTGTCTCATAAATTTTTAGTTTGTGTGTGTGTTTGAATCAGGATCCAACAAGATCTGTATGTTGCAGTTAATTAATGTGTTTAAACTCTTAACCTAACAGTTCCAATTCCTTCTCTCTTTTTCCCTTGCATTAGTTAGTTATTGTTAAAGAAACCTTGAATTTTTCAGATTCTGAATTTTGTTGATTTCATCTTTATAGTGTCTTTTAATGCATTCATTTTTTAAAGAAACCTTACACTGAATCTTTTTATAACATAAATTACCCCCTTGCATGGCTCTTTATCACAAAAATAGTTCCTGCCTTTATGTAACTCACAACATAATCTGAAAGACAATAGTTAATGTACGATATTCTGAAGTACTAATGTCAAATATAAAATGTAAACATAATGTCAAATGTAGGCATTTTTGCCATAACACAATATATGTGTTCGTTAAAAATGTTACATTTTGCAGAAATACTGTTAAAATTAATAGAGCTTATGGGGAAAATTGAGTAAGAGGTATGTTGCTAAAATCTGTGCATTTTTGTTACCAAGGCCTCCTCACCACCCCTTTTACACACACACACACACACACACACACACACACACACATTCTTGCCTCAAGAGAAAATTCACTCAGACCAGGGAGACAACTTAGGGGATATTAAAAATGTTCATACACAATAGAATGAACACATTGGCTTGTAGGTGCTGAGTTACTAAGGGCCAGAGTGAGCCTAAGGTTGATGCAGTCTGCTGCCAGCTGAGAGCTCTGGGGAGGGAGCCCCATGCAAGTGCTGTTGCTGGTAGGTTCCCTGGGAAGCAGACTGTAAAAGGGACATTGAGTAGCATGAGTAGCATGTAGGGCAGTGATGGCGAACCTATGACATGCGTGTCAGAGGTGACACACGAACTCATTTTTTTGGTTGGTTTTTCTTTGTTAAATGGCATTTAAATATATAAAATAAATATCAAAAATATAAGTCTTTGTTTTACTATGGTTGCAAATATCAAAAAATTTCTATATGTGACACGGCACCAGAGTTAAGTTAGGGTTTTTCAAAATGCTGACACGCCGAGCTCAAAAGGTTCACCATCACTGATGTAGGGAGTGCATTGGGAGTTGCTCTCAGGGTTACTGGCTGGGAGGGGGGAAATAGTGGGAGGAAGCAGGATGGGGCAGAAGATGTAGTTACATTCCTCAGCTGAATAGCAGGGACCTCTTCAAAACTGCCCCAGGCCTTTGGAGGAGGCTGGGCCTTTGTGGACCTGCATTTCAGTCACTGGTCCAGCCCCCTGACCCCCAGGAATAGGACTGTGACCCTAGGCCTGGTGGTTGTTCCCAGAGCGGAACTGAGAGCTGAGAGTTGCCAGCCCCTGGGGGAGCAAACCCTTTAGTTCTTTCTGAAGGGCAGGTGGCCCAGCATAGCATTCACTGTGGCACCAGACTAAGCGAAAGGGCTTTGGCAGACATGGATGGGTCCATGAAAAAGGTTAAATAAGCATTGGGTGAAATATTTAGGAAAATAGTTAACAGTAATGGCAGTGAAGTGCTAGGTAAGTGAATATACATTGAGTGGAAAGGAAGTCTTACCAGTGCTCATCTTAATTTTCTGAGAATAGAGCTAAAGGTTCCTGCCTGAGCTGTAGCCAAGCTGAGGTTTTGGCGGTGTATTCTTTCTTCTGGTGGTGTGATTATACTTACAACCTCCTGGCTCCCTTGGCCTCAGAAAAGTCACACAACTTCCACATCTTACTGTCACTGTTCCCTGTTTACCAGTGACAGAGGAGCTACTTGGTGTTACAGAAGAGATGTTCTCACAGAACAAACTATGTAAGTGAGGAGAGAGGAGTAACATCAGGGCCTGTTCACTTTTTTGTTGACTTCAGGAAGTGTTAAAGCCATTCACAGACTTGGCCTGGGCAGTTAATTATCAGGTTTAATTACCCCCAAGAAATTCACCTAAAATTTTAGGCTCTTTGTATGGTGGTACCTGATAAATTGTACCTAACTTATTTATCCTCTCTCATCAGATGATCACAGATTTACACAGTTATTTACTAGAAAACAACAGAAACTGAGAAAATAATGGATTTTTCTGGCCATCAGAAAACTTTTAATGACTCTAACTATATTGACAAGGTAACAAACAAATGATAAAGGGTAATTTACAAGGCATTTTTGATTAATGAAAATGTGAAGAAAAAAAAGACTAGAATCATGAACTCCGAATAGCTTTTTAACAAGTACTTAAACTTTATTGTCTCTTGACTTCAGCAACCTAGATTTGGTGGGGTTTCTATTTTTACAAACAGTAAAGCTGACCTGGGGAAGCTACTTTACCTAAGTTAACATTCCAACACTTCATGTCACGTAGAACCTGGGCACCTTCAGTGATAAAATGGATAACCTCATCTTGCTGTTCACCGTGTCCTAGTTCTGCCATGATAGTCATACAAAATCCCTAATCTTCTAGTGATCTACCTTGCCCAGAATCTTCAGGTTACTTACTAATCCTACCATGTTTAATTTGGTTTGCCTGGCAACAAGCGCAAACATTTATCTAGCTAAGGAGGAAAGCTATTCACAGGACATTGTGTTCCTTTATAGTATACATTACTTCTTCCTTACATGGGGAGTGTACCCATAGATAGATAGCTACAGGGGTGGGTAAAAGTAGGCTTACAGTTGTTCATATGGAAAATAGTACAATAATTAATAAACAGTAATACAAGAATAAATTCTGTTTCCCATACTCACAACTGTAAACCTACTTTTGCCAACTCCTGTTGGTGTAGCTATCCATAAACAAGCAGCCATACATTCATAAAATTGGGTCCTTAAAAATTGATCTTTTAACACTTGTTTGTTCAGAGCTGTGAACGTATTCAAAATTTTCTTTCATTTCTTATTTAACATTGGGGTTTAGGAACCTTATTCCACAGGAAGAAAACAGGTTCAAGCCTACCTTATTCTTTAAGCTATCACAACAGGATTGCTTTGATAAAAACTAATTGTCATTAGCACAGCAAATGTTTGTATATAAATGAGCATTACTAAATTGCTTGAAGCTACCTGAAAGCATTTCTTTTAAGTAATTTAAATAAGTACTTCCCTTAGCCTTAGCAGTTCTTTGTAATTCAAACTATTTTGTAATTAAATCATTTGGATAATTTATCATCAAAATACTATTGGATGGAGTTTAAGAATCTTGTCTTTTGTATAGACTTTGGTTCTAAAGTAAAATATTGAGGACTCTGATTTGTTCATTTGCTAGGCTAATCCTTTTATAAAATAATATATGTAGTTGAAACCTAGCCCTAAATCAGTATGATTTCACTAATAGCTCTGTTTAGTTTAATGTATTTTTATGCTTATCAATCATTAAATTTTAATTTTATGTAATTCCATTGAACCAACTTAAATAATCAAAAAATTTTTAAACCTCAATCTTTAAAATAAAACTTTACAGGAATTTCCCAAATATTTTTTTCTTTCATAAGATTTAAAATAGAAGTTCTCTGTTTATTAGGTATCAGAGTGCTGGTAAGTCTCTACTTTTGAAGGTTCTGTTAGTCCTTGTCTAAACCAGCTGAGCCTCTAGGAAGTTCACTCTGAGCTTTATTTCTTAGAACAGCCCCAGTGTCTGCAAACAGCACAAGGCTAAAATGGTTGAGTTTTAATTTGTCATCTGTTTTGTTGACGAGTTTATCTTTTCTGCATCAGAAAAAGTTGTTTGAAGCAAAGTAGTAGCAATTACGACAACCAACCTTCAATTCCTTTTGTCCCTTGACATCAGTCCAGGACTCCTTTTGTAATTCCCATTATGACTCTTAAAGTCATATGAAGGTTTTAAATTTTATTTGACTGGCTTTGAAGCATTTTGTGAGCCTGAACTCCAAATAGCTTTCTAGTTAGAGCTTAAATTTATTTTATGTCTTGATTTCAGTAACCTAGATTTGGTGGGGTTTCTATATCTTCCAACATTCGATCCTAAGAAGTCTTTTAAAAAAACATTTATGGTATACTTTATAAAGTTAAACAATGACGTTATTCATTCAGTTAAATTGATCATTTAATTTTAGATTATCATGCTCACACTCATTCCATCCCTCCCTGTTAAGGTGGTAATTACATTATTAGGGAAACAAAAGCATGGTATTTATATTACTTTGGTTTTGAATGGACCCCAGTTACTCAGGATTGGATTAATCATGATGCATATGACATTATCATTATTGGTTACAGTTTATTTTAGACTCCTTTGTCCTTATAAGGATCTAGATCTATAGGCTGATACCATGAGGCCACTTCCTTAAAATTAATGGATAAAATCAGTCTTCTATGAACTGAATTTATAAGTGAGCCAAGACAGAGCTGGCTTTCTAGTCAGCTATAGGATGACTTAAAACTGTAAGATCAGGCTCAGCTGACTTAGTGTCTTTACAAAGCTTGTCTTGAACATGCCTCGTTTCAGTGTAATCTCTTATTATTTCATCATTATTCTTCTAACTAATATAATTTTAATCATTTTCTTCCTATCTAGTCCCCCTGTTCTAGACCCTTCCTATTCCTTTTTCTACTCAGCTCAGATGTTTGTCCAATGGCATTGTTGCATGACAGATGATTAAATGAGACACAATCTCTACTCATAGTCTATTTGGGAAGTCAGAGGTGCACACAATCAGCTGGCTCAAAGGCCTCAAGTCCCAGAGGTCTGGGACATGACAGATATTACGTGGTGATGAATTCAGCTTGCAGAGATTAAAGAAGGTGGCATGCGTGCGGTACCTTAAAGGAGCAACAGGTCAGCCAGGTTGAGAGGCCTTACAGGAGCAAAGAAAACCATATCCACAAAGACACAAATCCTTGAAGAAACCAAGGGCCTTTGGGGGAACAAGTAGAGGATGTGACTAGACTGTAAAGGTGGATAGAGAGGGGCAATTACCCTGCAAACTTCTCCCCTCTGTGTTACTATTTCATCCATAAATATTTCAACAGCTTAGTATAATATCTTATAAAGTTAAAAGATTATTTTTAAATGTATAACTCCAAGACCATTATTATATAAAAATTGATTATTATTGCATACTATCATCAGTAAGTGTTCAGAGTTTCAATTTTTATAAATGTCCTAAATTTTGGTTTTCTTTACAGTTTCTTTGTTTAAATGAGATCCAAATAAGGGTCATAGATAACAATTGGTTGATGTATCTTTTTAAGTTTTTTCAATCTATGAATTTCCTCTCTATATCTCTTTCCTTTTCTCTTCATTTTTAGAATAAAATTTAGAAGAGACATTTTTGCATATCTACTATTTTATTACCCTGAGGTAATAAATAAGTAATAAATATTTTACTTGTTTCCTTTATTTACCAATGAGTTTTCCTTTTTTTTTTTTTGTCACTCATGGATTGAAATATACTTGCTTTGTCTCAATTTGTTGCATTTATTGTCTTCATTGAGGATCAAATTTTCCATCTTTGCCCATAGAAGCCTCTTGATGTTAGTTCCTGAATTCTTCTGATATGACCCTAAATGGTATTTGATCACTCCTTCCTACCTAGCATAAGATTTTCCAGGCCCACCTTTTACATTTGCTGTCCCAGATTCAGAGTCCATTTCTCCCTGGTTTATTTAGTGGTAAATGATGTTTAGAGACCACAATCTGAGCAAGTAGGGTTACTTATTATCACCAGTTTGCTTTTTGTTCCTAGACCTTATTCCATGGATAGAACTATAATTTTTTAATGTTAAAATATAATATGAGTTTATATGCATATTGCCAATTAAAATTCAGGACTACAAAGACTTAACCTCATTAATATTTTTCGTTACTCACAGTAAAAGCATTAAAATATTACATTACTCATCTGTTTATTTCCCAGTATATACACAATAGTCACAGAATAACACCAATAACTTGATTATTTTTTTAAAAAAAGAGAAAGAGAGTGTTTGGGGGGGGACAGGGTTGGCCATTTTGTTTTGTCCTTAAGATATATCACATTAGGTTATGTACAGTAAAATTATGTTGTTTTAAACTCATTTGGAATTTCTGTGTAGGTATTCAACCAGCTGGTCACACAGTCGGGTTCATTTGTTTCATTTTATTTTTATAAATTGCTTTCTTAAATTTTAATTTTGTTATATGTCCATTGGTTCCTGATTATGTTCTCCATTTTTTTAAAAAAATACATTTTTATTGATTTCAGAGAGGAAAGGAGGAGAGAGAAAGAGAAGCATCAATGATGAGAGAGAATCATGGATCAGCTGCTTCATGGACACCTCCCTACTTGGGATTGAGCCTGAAACCTGGGCATGTGCCCTGATCAGGACTCGAACCGTGACCTCCTGGTTCATTGGTCGACACTCAACCACTGAGCCATGCCAGCCGGGCCCATTTTTATCCTCTTGATCATATTATAAATTATTCACTATCCTGTTGTTTGAAATTTTCACAGACTTTTAAGGAAAACTCAATATCAAGATCTTTCTTCTTCATCTTGGTTATTTGATTGGACAGACTGTGCAGCTCTTCCTGCTTTTGCATATACTAAAAATGAAATATGGTTAGATAGTAGGAAGTCTTAAAACTTGATCCATACATACTTGACATGGTTTAGGACATGTCATTTCTCTGCCACCTTCCATTCCAAGATAGAAGAGTGATTTTTCTGACTAAGCCTGAGAAGAGATTTTCCCATTTCAATAATGGCATATCTAGGGAGGAGCTAGCCTCTTCTCCCAGAGTCTTCTAGCAAGCTGGTTGTTCATAGCAGAATGCTTGGCTGGTCCTCTTTTCACTTCCTTCCCAGGTATCTGCCATTTTTGCATAAACTCTGTGGCCCATGGTAAAAACCCACCCCCTTAGAAAGACCAAGGTCAATCAAAGATTTACTATAAGATTTAATTTTTTAAAAAAAGTTGCACATTTTATCCAGGTCATGGCAACATCAGTGTGAGCACATCTCAAAGTAGGCTCAGCAGAATGTGAATTTCACAGGATGTCAATGGTTGTTATACCAAAAATGTTTTCAAAGTGAAATAAGTTTGGGAAATTCTGAAGTTTAACAACCAGGATGATAATGTGCATTTTAAATCAAAGGGAGGAATAGCACAGGTTTATTTCTCCAGCTTACTTAACCATGAATCCATCCCAATTTTTCATAAGGCGACATGCTACATTAGAAAATAAGGCTGCCTCTAGATGAAACTTCACAGTACATATATGAGAAACATTTTAACCCATATTATAAGTCCATCCAGTCAGGAAAATTCAGATCCTGAGAGAACTCTGTAGAACAAATGACTTGATTTCATCAACAGGAAATTGAAATGAGAGGATGTAAACTTGTTGCCAAAAGAAATGAGACATATCACTCAATCACAGTATTTAGACCTGCTTCAAATAACTTATAATAAGAAATAACTTAGCTCTAGCCGGTTTGGCTCAGTGGATAGAGCGTCAGCCTGCGGACTGAAGAGTTCCAGGCTCAATTCTGGTCAATGGCACATGCCTGGGTTGTGGGCTCGATCCCCAGTAGGGGGCGTGCAGGAGGCAGCTGATCCATGATTCTCTCTCATCATTGATGTTTCCATCTCCCCCTCCCTTCCTCTCTGAAATCTTTTATGTTAATCTTTTCATGTGATAATCTACACTAATAAAAGAGAAACATGGTAATTGGCGTACGACCGCTACCCTTCCCATTGGCTAATCAGCATATCCTTATGCAAATTAACTGTCAGCCAAGATGGCCGCCGGCAGCCATGCACTGAAGCGAGCAGGGAGGTTTGCTTCCTCCAGGAACTGCAGACTCCAACGTTCCCCACCTCACTTGCCCGGCCTCTCAACTGCAACTCTAAGCAACTATTACTATGTTGCAAATAAGAAGCTGAACAAAACTGGCTTTCAGTCAGTCCCGGACCGCAACATTGTATCCATGTTTTCAGCAGCGAGGCCTCAGAGCTAAAGCTGGCCCAGAATAAAAAAAAAAAAAAAGAAAACAAGGAGCAGTTGGGAGCTTTTAGTCAACTGCCAGCGGGAAAACAGCCCTCAGCCCCTCAGCCAGCCTGGCCAGGCACCCCAGTGGGGACCCCCACCCTGATCCAGGACACCCTTCAGGGCAAACCAGCCGGCCCCTACCCATGCACCAGGCCTCTATATATATAGAATATATATATACTACATATATTCTGTATAGTAAAAGGGTAATATGCCTCCTGGCACTGGGATCAGCTGAGCAGCAAGGCTCCCTGCACCAGGATCAGCGTGACAGGGGGCAGTGCCCAAACTCCCTGATCAGCCCTGCTCTGTGCCTGATAGGGGGGAGCTCCCCAATCCCCCAATTGCCCTGCGGCTCTGTGTGTGACAGGGTGCAGCGCCCCAACCCCCCGCCCCCCCATGGGCCCTGCTCTGTGTGTGACAGGGTAGAACCATAACCTCTCCATCGGCCCTGCCCCGAGTGTGACAGTGGCGATGCCCCAACCCCCTGATCAGCCCTGCTCTGTGGGTGATAGAGGGTGGCGCCCCAACCCCCCTCCACGGGCCTTGCTCTGTGGGTGACAGGGTAGAGCCATAACCTCCCCATTGGCCCTGCCCTGAGTGTGACAGGGTGCAGCGCCCCAACCCCTTGATCCGCCCTGCTCTGTGAGTGACAGCGGGGAGCTCCTCAACCCCCTGATGGGCCCTGCTCTGTTAGTGACAGGGGGTAGTGCCCCAACCCCCTGATGGGCCCTGCTCTGTGAGTGACAGGGAGCAGCGCCCCAACCCCCTGATCAGCCCTGCTCTGTGCGTGACAGGGGGTGGCGCCGCAACCTCCCCATTGACCCTGCCTTGAGTGTAACAGGGGGCGGTGCCCCAACCCCCCAATCAGTCTACCCTGAGCGTGACTGAGGGTGGCATTGCAACCTCCCGATCCGCCCTGCTCTGTGCATGACGGGGCGGTGCCCCAACTCCCCAATTGGCCCTGCTCTGAGCCTGACCAGGGGCTGCACTTAGGGATTGGGCCTGCCCTCTGCCACCCGGGAGCAGGCAGGCCTAAGCCAGCAGGTCGTTATCTCCCGAGGGGTCCTAGACTGTGAGAGGGCACAGGCCGGGCTGGGGGACCCACCCTCCCCCCCCCCCCCCCCCCACCGCCAGTGCACAAATTTTTGTGCACCGGGCCTCTAGTGTTATTATAGTTATGGATTTTTCTTAGAAATCTTACTTTGTAGAGATACATACTGAAATATTTATAATGAAAGTATATGGTATCTTTGTTTTGCTGTGTATGAGTGAGAGTAGAGTTGGTAATGGTTATCTGTTATCGTTGTTGAAGCTGGGTAATGGGTACATCGGGTTCACTATACTATTTTCTCTGCTTTTTTATATGTTTGAAAGGTTTCATGATAAAAAAGATTTTAAGAGAAGACTGCCAAATTTGCATGAGTAGAAATAACTGAGGCCATAACTAATTTTAAATTTACCTACTTAGTCTAGATTCTTCAACAGCTTTGTTTCCCACCTCCCAAAAGACCAGGATTTCCACAGTGTATAATTCTTGGATTCACAGGTGTGATTTGTTGCAGAAGGAAGAGGTCCTCAGTGAATTTAGAGGGGTGACTCATAGCTGTGCTCATTTCTTTGCAATATGGAAATGGAATTGTGAGTGCCCTGGCCCCAGCAAACACTGGTTGTCTAAATGGAGGCACATGTGCCCAGAAGAAGCATTCCCTCCGCAGCCTTTGGTTTATGGGCCTCCCCTTGGAGTGCCCACAGTGGATTGGCGCCCACAGCATATCGGTCTTGTGCTACGTGCGCAGCAGCTAGTAGCACAAGGCAGTTATGGGCAGGGCTCAAAGCAAGGAAAGTGTTGGTGCATTCCAACCAGAAAGGAAGTTCTTATAAAAACTTCTATTCCTGTTGCTGAAGTTGTAACAAAAGGAGATAGAAAACGTGTTTTCTTTTTAAAGGCAATTTTATTTGGGCCAGACCATTTTAAGATATATTAAAAGCCTCATCTCTTTTCCTCATCCTAAACCCCTTCCTACATCACTCCCTCCAATCCCCAAGCTGCTCACACACCCGGCCCCCCTTCAGCTAGTTTAGTTTATTGCCAGTCATAGTGCTGTCTGCTCTGGAAAGTAGCAGGAAAAGCTGATAAGGTACTGAGGACAGAAATCTCTGGTCTTATCTCTCCCTAGCACACGGTGCCGAGAGTGCATCCTTTTCCTGTCCTAGGACAAGAGACATAAACCGACCATCTCCTGGCAGCAAGGACTTCAAACAGGGTTCGGGGGCCTGCCTCTACTTTCTATAAGAACCAAGAAGGAGAAAGTGGGTCACTGCATTTTGTTTTAGTACCAGTAAAAAAAATGCTGTCTTCTAGACCAACAAGCATGACTTCATAATAAGACACTCATTTAAAAAGAATAAAAAGAAGGGGATGGGGGGGACTATCAAAACAGCCCAAGAGTTCTAAGTCACTGGGCTGTTCTGTTTGGTTAGACTTTGCCAGGACATAGGTTTGGCCTGAAAGGATTAGATTTGGCTTTTTGTTTGTTGACAGATCAGGCAAATGGTTTTAAGAGCTTCTATGATAAGAAGAAATTGATACACAGATGGCACAGTGTTGGAGGAGAAGAGTAAAATACTGGCTCATTTTTCCTTCCAACCTCTGTCCTGCCAGAAAAGCAAAAACAACATTCTCCCAGATTTCCATCCCGTGATGTAATGAAAATATGATGAAGAGTTACCTTCCTTTAGGTTAGAGCGCGGCCGGTGGTTGGTGAGAAAGCAGTGCTTTTTTTCTCATGCTGTCGTCTGCAGTGACTGTAGGGGGAACTCTGATGACGTGGGTTTGGGTGTTACCATCTCCCATCTTGGTCCTTTTCAGAGCCTCACCAGGTAAAGCCAGAAGAGTCAACAAATCTTGATATCATCCTGTCATCTGGATCAGAGAGCACCCAGTTTGCAACCTGTGACTTCATAGTATTGAGAAGGCGACAGTTAATATTTTGCTACCATTTTCAGGAGAAATTGGTCATTGGACAGTTCTGACAGCCAGTGGTTGGAATTCCAACAGTTAATGACAACTTTCAGAATTGTGTGTATTATATAATAGCAAAGGTCCAGTTTTATTGTTGAAAGCTTCTTAGTCTCCTGTTGATGAGTTCTATGAAATTATCTGGGCTATGGTGAATGTTAGAATTGCAGTGAACCTTTAAAACATAGCTGTTTTTTAAACTGTATTCCACATAGCCCTAGGAATTTCTCACAGATGCCTTGAAGGTCTTACAAAGGGTGAGGAGGTTAGGACATGAGCTTTGGGTTCCCCCAGTCTCACATCAACCACAGGTCTTCTGATGTGTTACATATTGGCCTTCTGTTTCAGATTTCCTTTGAAGAAAGGTGTGCTAAAACTAGTATGGTTGAAAAAAATCACCGTGTAGTCCTACTTCCTTGTTTTGCAAATTATTCACTTTAAGACCCAGAAAGGCCAATAACTTGTTCAAGATCAACACAGTCTGTCAGATGTGAGTTGGATTTTTTTGATGCCCAGGTCACTGTCACTTCTACTACACTGAATTTAGCACTTTTCTTACTTTCCTTCAGTAGCTAATATTTTATACCAGTACCACTCAAGATATGGTCCACACACCAGGACACAAATTGATAGTAAGCATTTAGAAACTTTTATACATTGGAACTTGTGTTTTATGTCTTAAAATTTTTATTTTCCTAGTAATTAAAAAAAGTTTGTATTTTATAAAAATCTTGTCCCCAATAGATTGTAGATTTTCAAAAGAAAAAAACAATGGCACTTCTTCCCTGGTAGTTTCAGAAGCACTGTGACATAGGGCATCAAATTTCCACAGAGGATGAGCCTGTTAGACAGATAAGAGGCAGGTCTTGCTTTAAGGAATCTTTTTGTATTCTGGGCAGGTAGAGAGGTAGTATTACTTGTTCTTTTTTGCTTAAACTTTTAATATCTTTCTTGCTTATAAAGTAAAATATTATAGCTGTGTAAAACTACGATTATATATTTAATAGCAGTAATAATGTTTTTTATGAGCTCTTTGGAATTGTAATCTCAATTTAATTGGTTAGGGGTTTTGTTGAATGGAGTTGTTTTATAGTTGGTTATCTAGTTTAGTTTCTGTCTATTCAAAAAGTAAATTCTGCCCGGCTGCTGTGGCTCAGCAGTTGAGTATCAACCCAAGAACCAAGAGATCACCGGTTCGATTCCTGGTCAGGACACATGCCTAGATTAGAGGCTCAATCCCCAGTGAGGGGGGTGTGCAGGAGGCAACCGATCGATGATGTTGCTTTCTCATTGATGTTTCTATCTCTCTATCCCTTTCCCTTCTCTCTCTAAAAATCAATAAAAACATATTTTTAACAAAAACAAAAACACCACCTAAATTCTCCCAATGTGTTATTATTTTTTTTATTTTTTATAGTCTGTCTCTAGGCCCCTGCCCCAGTCTGGTAAACAGTAGCTGCTCAATGGATGTTAATGAAGGACTGGTTGGCCAAATCTTTTTTGACCTCAGCCATCTCAATATCTTATTATTGTATAACTTACTTTTATTACATGACTCAATGAGTTCAGAATTTAACTTACTCTTACTAACTTAAATATCTTCTAAACATAGAAATATTTTGCCCTATCAAATTTACTCCTTCAAATGGTTTTAGTTCCTGCCTTGATTTCTACTCAATTAAAAAGAGTCTATGTGAAGATTAATCTTATATAGTATACAAAAACTGAGCGAGGGGACTTTTCTGTTTGTAACTTTACTTGCCTAAATTAATATACCTTTCTTTTAAAAACAATCCTGACCATTCCAGATTTATACTCCATTCCTATTTTCAAAATATGAGGTTCTCTAACATCTTCCCAAAATGCCATGTTTTCTTTAATAAGGAACCTAAATTTGAGTTGTCATGATTCTGAAGGAATTTTCAAGGCTTCCTGTGAAGTAAAGATGGAAGAGACAGACCCTCTGTTAGCCCCTGTTTCTATTTTTTTGAGATGTGGGTACTAGCCTTTAACTACTTATAAAAGTCATGTATCCTGCCTCCAGAGAGCAGGGAAGGGAACCAGTTGACCTAGAATTATAAAATGTAGTCAATTTGGATTATTTTTAGATTCATTCTCAAAAGTCGGTGCCCATGACACATTGATCATTCCAGGCTTCGGAGGAGCCTCGTTTATCTCGGAATGGCCAGTGTGTTGTGAAATGTTTTTACATGAGTCACTGCAACTTTCCAAGTGGTAGGACCTTTCAGGGAGGCAGGAAACCTGCTCTCTTTTCTTTCCCCTCTTTCCCCCAGAGGCTGTATGACTCTTGTCAGTAGTTCTGATGTCAATTACTTGAGAAGTTGTTGCCATAGAGAACCATCCTCTTAAAACATGTTTATGTTGGCTTTTCTTAATGAGTGGTAATGTGAGCAGCTGACTAGGCAAGTGGAAAAAAAAATGAACAGCTTTGTTAGCATTGGCCTTCATATGAGGAATTTGGCATTGCTTGTATTTCTCTACTAGTGTCCAGTGAAAAGCAAGATATTCTTTCCTTCCCCGTTGTCATCCCTGAGATGCCAAGTTCATTTGTCCGAGTTTGTAAATTCCAGCCAAGGTCTAATGCCAAGTTGTTAGAAAGGTATCTCTGCGTGCTTATGGGGTGTTGAGAGTTCTCTTTGTGCTTGTCTGTCATCCTTTGCTGCTTGAAATCAGACAGCAGTTAGCAGCCTCTCCACCATTTACTAGCATAGCTCATTAAGACCGAGGGACATTTCATCAAAACCCTAAGTCCTCCAATTCTGTGTGTGTGTGTGTGTGTGTGTGTGTGTGTGTATCGAACATTTCCAAAAAAGAGATAATATTTCATAATAAATGTATTCATTTACTCATCCAACAAATATTTACTTAACACTTTTTGTGTTTACTTATATACTAGAGAAAAAACACAAATTTCCACATATTTTTACTGATGAAATTCTAAACTTTACTTATGGACACTGATATTTGAAATTCACATAATTTTCACATGTAATATTCTTTCAATTTTTATTTTTTATTTTTTTACCCCAACCATTTAAAAATATAAAAACCATACTTAGCTTGCAAGGGGTACAAAGATAGCCAGCAGGCTGAACTTGGCCTTTGGGCCCTAGCTTACCAACCCTGTTCTAGAGAGAACCTCCGGGAACTCCTGCTGAGTGGGTTTCTGTACATGCCATGGGTTCCCAGACCTGTTCCCACAAGCACACACACATCCACATGTCATTTCTGAAGGCGTTTTCCAATTGAGTTGCTGCATAAGTCTACTTCTGTTACTATATTTTGGTTTTAGCCCCCACTTCAATCATTGGAGTTTTGTATTTGTTTTTAACTCTTGTGAAGCTTGCTAGCACTAACAGTGATTGCGTTTCCCAGGCAGATTCTCTTAAGGCTGGTTATTATTGAGACTGTGTATTTAATCTAACTCCAGAGGTGAGTGATAGATACCTTGAAAAAAACCCCACAAGATTTTACATTTGAATAAACTTTTTGTGAGTGCAAAAGTAGCTTCTTGTGCCGAATGTTTTCAATCATAGGGAAACCAAAAAGGTGCCATAGAAAGCAAGAGAAGAAATGCCCCCATAGTGGCATAATCCCTGTTTTCTAACAAACAGTGTTGGTCACTGGTTTAGCTCAACCTGTGAAGGCAAACCCATCTAGTGACTCCCTCGAATCAAAAGCTTTCCCAGGTCATATATTCAGCTCAAAACATAAAGTATGCTGCACTTTAACAACTGGCTACTGGGACTTCTGGTGGAACTCTTATCCACCTGTTTGCCTTCTCAGAATAAGCTCCCACCTTTGCCTCTGATATGCCCTGGAACTCCCTGGCTCTCCAGCCTTTCCTTTTCATGGCAAGAATAGTCCAGCCCACAGGCTGTTCTACTGCTGTGTTCAGCCAGTCTCACAGAATGAACATGGTGGTTCCCGTACATCACAGCACCTCACTTGTTTCCAATTTGCTCATCTCTAGGGAGGTGACTATGCCAACCTGGAATAACAGACCAGAAGAGAAATGTATGGATTGTCTGACTGGGTTCCTCTATGTCACTAAGCCCACAGGGAGTAATGGGATGGTCACACCAGAAGGCACTCAGATGTACTTGCTGCAGTGAGAGAAGCAGTTTGCACCAGGAGGCAAAGTGGCATCTGATGAGAAGGGAATGGTTTTATCTGGATGGGAAGAATATCCACTGCAGAACACTGACTCTCTCTTTCCTTCCTGCCCTTCCAAACCCCTTCTAGTCATTCGCTGGCGTGCCGACACATTTGTGCCAACAAATACAAGGCTTATGGTTCAGTGGGAGTGCTTCCCAGCCTTGATCTGCTTGGGCTTGGTGTTTCTTGTGCTTTCCTTGAGCACTCATACGTTTGTTGCTCATTAGAGAGGATGTGCCCAATATAAATGAAATAGAAATTGTCTCTGTTCCAAGGAACTTAAAATTGCCTTGGGAAGATGCTTACAAAGCAAATTATACAAAACCAGAAAATAGAAGTAACTAATTACTAGTCACTGGAAGTGAAGATGAGTATATTCCACAGGGAGGGATTCAGATTTGTTGAAGGAGACAGTTTTGTACTTGATCTTCAAGGAGATGATGCACTTGACTACATACACAGGGCCTGCAGGAGCACTGTAGTCCCGCATAACTAGTGACTCCATCAGCCCATTCTGCCCCCTGTATCAGCAAAGGCTTGGTGCCCACACATTCCAGCACTCGCCCCAGCTTGATGAGTCATGAAATCACTTTTACCTGAATTAATCTGTCCAAAGTGAATAGGTGTAATGTCTAAACCCCAGGAGTAATGTCAAGACATAATTCATGTTTGTCAGAACTATCCTGCTATAAAGTTTGAAACACACACAAGATGTTCTTTCAGACTACTCACTTGCCAAGCTTTCTTAATTTTTCACAGACTAATCCAGTCCGAGCTGACAACAGACAGGCTGGGGTGGAGGTGTGTATTTGTTCATCAGAAGTAAGAGCTCTCAGAGCTAAGAACCCCAATTGCTAAATCCATTACCCCTGAGCTCTCCGTGCCTACTTTTTCTTTCAATGAGAAAAGTTCATTGAAGGATTACTGTTGCAACATGACCTCTGTATCTTAATATGGAAATCAAAAGGCTTCAATCACCTTGTCACTTAAGATCAGCACTGACATATGACAAAGGCTGTGAGATGAAAGCTTTTGCCTTTGAAACCCTATCCCTGGACTGGTATGCTTATCATAAGTAGTAAGATTTTATATTTATGGTGCATATGCCCCAAATGCCCCACTGAATTCTCTGTCCAAAAGATACTAACAACATTCTAATGAGAATCATAAAACCGTCTACTTTATTTGGGCATTTTACTGTTAATCCATCTCAGTACACGTGTTTGAATGACACAGAGGAACCCAGAAGAGCTTGAGCAGATGCTCATTGAGCTGCAAAGCCTCTGGAAAGAATACCTAAACAAAACAAAGAACGGACTGATAGTTGTGTAGACATTTGAGAAAAGTTGGCATGCGTAGTTGGGGGCATCTTTCAGACACCTGAGATGATTGTGATATATCATAATTGATGTCTTAAGGAGTTCTCTCGGCAAGGTCTTATGTTCTTTGCATCCCCCCTCCCCCCACCAACCTTAACCCACCCCCAATTCCAGTGGTAATTCAGAGTTGCCAGAAATAGGTTTAGGCTTTAGGATTCTCTGGCTCTAGACTAGACATTACACTCATACAGTGTACAGCCATAAACCACTTGAATATGCCTATTACTGAGGAGAAAACTGAGACAAAGCAAGTCACGGAGTGGACCACCTGCCACACCAACTAATCACAGTCGGTATTGGAAGTGCCCAGGTGGAAGTTGTCCGACATCTGTCCAGCAGAGAGTCCTGCCTTAGGTGGAAGGGTGGACTTTGGTTTTACTTCCTGCTTTAAAGCACTCACACTTTGTCAGGTACATCCACATGCTAATTTGACAAAGTACAAACTCTTATAACTGGCTTTAAGCTATATTTTATTTATATGGATTACAAACTAGCTAATAGGGGTGTTCTGTTTAGAAAGTAGTGTCTGTTTCTGGGAACATTTTTTTACATGAAGCTTTTGCATCAGTTAACTTGTGCCCTTATAGAGTTGAGTGTGGACCTTGGTCCCTTGATTATATGACCAGTTATATAGGGAAACAGGGACAAGTGAGCCTGTGTGATGTAGGCTGGAAGTTAGTGTGCTGTAATGGAAGGAGAAAGGGCGAGTCTGTTTCTACCTCTGAGAAATGGAGAGGATGCCTCTCAGATCGCTGCTATGAGCGTCGCATAAGATGACATATGATGATAAGTGACTGGCATGTTAAAGGCGTCTAAGAGATGACAGCTGCTTTCTCAGCACACCAAGGTGTGGCCACAGAGGGTAGTTTCTTCTGTGATGAGTGGAGCGATCTTGCAGGGCTCCTGTGACTTTAAACCTGAGAGTCCTGATGTGGGAACAGGTCCTCCTCAGCTCTAACCCACAGAATATTTACTGATTGGGGAAAATTAAGGCCCTCACTGTAATTGGGGAAATCCATGGTCAGTATTTTTTAACACATAATTGTTACACTCACCAGCTCTGAAAGAAATGAGAACACTGTGACATTTGCTGAAAACAGACAAGATTAATCTTTGAAGCCATTTTTTAGAATAACACAGAAACTGGTTCTATTTGTATTTCACAAAGAGTCGCTTCTATAATATGTGGAAAATACTTCAGGGGTCTAACTGTGCATTTGGGTCTTTTTAAATAATTAATGATAGGGGACATAGAATAGTGGATATTACAAATCTAGGGGGATATTTAAAAAACTGTTTTGCTCATTTCCTCACTGGATCCCCTCCTCCACTAGGCTCTTTGAAAAGCTTCTTCATCTCAGGTATACTGCTTGGTCCTGGACATGCATGTTACATGTGACATGTTCCTGCCCAGCTGAGGGGCAGGACACCCTGGCCAGCAAAAGGACTGGTGGCTTCCACAGGCAGAGCCCTTGCTCCTGTTCGTGCAGACTCGCCCACCTTTATCCTTCATTGTACCCAAGTCACAGTCTGCCTGTGCCATACCTGACAGCAAGGGAAACTGTTGGCATTGGAGCAGGACTTGAAGAAGCTCAGACTGTGGAAGCATAAAAGGCAGGGGAGACATTGCCAGGTTATGCATTCTCTTAGCCCGCCACATTTCCTGTTCCTGCCAGAGAGCACCATTAGCATGTTCCCCACATGCTGCCTTTTGAGAGCACAAGTTTAGGGGCTGTGAAGGCTCAGTGGAGATTTTTAAGCCAAGGTATATAAAAAGAGAATCTTCAAATCAGAAGTACAAAGTGGGGATTGATTATCATTTTTTAAAAGTTTCAGCTTTTTACCACCTGTCTTAGAAGTGTTGGGATGATTTCCGGGACTTAAGTTTAAAATAAATTTGTATTCCAGTTAATAATCACTCCAGTTTTTTTTTTAATTTCCTAATGAAAAGTGTGATTAATACCAGCAATTGGTTCCCATTTTATTGATTTTAGCATCTGTATAAACAAATTCTTAAAACTGACTCAGTAATCCAGCTCTCTAAGTGGTATTACTGGATCTGCTCTTGGCTGTGTGCTTTCGTTCAGGTGATGGAAAATATCCTTTCCATGTGGCTAGACTCTAGTTCATTGCTATCACTTCTGCATCCTGACTGGACAGTTGGGGTAATAGGTGTCTATGAACCAAACTCATCCCTGCTGCCTGCTTATCTTGCTTCACTGTCCCTTCTCTCTCTCCTGATCATAGAGCAATGGCCAATCCAAATGTCTTTTCACAGAGAAGTACGTTGTAGGCCTTCAAGAGATCTTGGGAGTTACCTAACTTAACCTACTGATTTGACTGGATTAGATAACTATAAGATGATTAATGCATTAACTACACGTCTCTTGATAGTATTTTGTATGGAACTGAAAGTTTTCAAGGTATTTGTAAATTTTTTTACTCGTTTTTAGAATACTGTTAGCAAATTGGAACATTCTCACAGTTTACAAAGTAGTGAAAGTCGTACTGGTATTACAGATTTTTTTTAGGTTGTGTTATGTCTTGAATGGAAACTGGGAAGATGCAAGTTGACTCTGTTTCAAAATGCTAAGTAACTGGTGATTTTCTCAGTGCCTGTTCACTTTGAAGTTGAGAGTAGATATGAAAAGTATTCCTTTTCTTGGAAAGATGTACATTTTTCATATTCATGGCCAAGAATATAGACACAGGGATTATAATCTCAGTATTAAAACTGTTTATGATTTATAAAATCATAAATTATGAGCTTGTAAAATATGAGTCCTGGGCATCGCTCCTACTAGAATCAGATTTACTAGTACATCCTATTCCTCCTTTGTTTCTATGGTTTTTAAAACATACATTGCAGCAGTGTGGGAGGGCGGCTGCCCCTGGCATTAAAGGGCTCTCCCCAGCAAGTCATTGTTCTGCCTACACTTTCCTCGGGATAAATAGGATTTGGGTGCTGGCACCTCTCTTGCTTGTCTCCATGCCCTGCTAAGCCCGGTGTGCAGTGGCGCATGGTTGTTATAGTCCTTGCCACTGGAGGAGTTATTATGAGCATGGTTATTTCCTGGGATTAGATGGTCCCTCTGAATTCAACAGGTGACTCAAAAATTGTTTTATATTTCCTAATAATGAAAAGTGTGATTAATACCAGCAATTGGTTCCCATGATTTAACTGAAAAGCAGGACTAATAGTTGAGCAAGGTAGGGAGCCATAGACTATCACTTGAATTTGAGTTCCTGAGACACAGATACACTCCAGAAGAGTTGACAAACTCCTTTTAATGCCATGAAACTAGATGAGACCTATTTTACATAAACAGGCCACCTTCACAGACTGTGTGTGGCTGTGTGCCCTTACAGGGAAGGCAAGACCTTTCTTGTCCGTCAAACTGGGATTGCCTCGCACCAAGAGAGCCCTGAGATTTTCCATTCTGCCGCGCAGCATTTCAGCTCTCTTTCCACATTTGAAGAACAGAAAGACTAAGTGACCTTGTTTTCGTCTCCTGGGACAGCTATTTTTAAATTTTTCTCAAAATTACTTGGTGGGATTCCAGCCAAAATTAAATGCAGATAGGTAACATTTAAACTTCTTTCCAAAGCCCAGTTGGTTATTCCACACGTTCTGCATTTTACATTTTGAAATTTTAAACTTTGACCACAGACTTTGTTTTTTTTAGGCCTGGGTAAAATAAGGTTTGTGTTGATTAGATGAGGTGTGATGTTGTTGGTAAGGTACCTTTGGTAAGAGATCTCTAGGGCATTGGCCACTCAAAATCCAGTTGTCCATTTATATGATATTGATTCTGCCAGAATTTCAAATGTGATGCTACTTTGATTCCACTGAGCCCACATTTAAGTTCTGCTCTATCAAGAAAATGCATGGTCCATTTATACATGCTGGTTTGTAATAAAGTTGGAGTTTCTTCCCGCCAAGTTCAGACTAATTTATACAGTCCTAATTTGGAAACAGTCATTCAGAAAACTCTTTTCCCACCCTCTCAACATGAGAGGGTCGACTAACCAGTCTCCTCCTATGTGAATAAGTGAATATGAAGGAAGAAGCCGGGTAATTATGAAAACTTAAATTTAGCATTATTGTTAAATGGCTTGATTATTTTAAAAGTCTCTGTGGGCAAAGTTATTCTAAAAATTGACTTTCCTTAAAGCATAGTCCTGCCCTGGCCGGTGTGGGTCAGTTGGTTGAGTGTCATCTCTTTCTGATTGGATTCCTGGTCAGGGCACATGCCCATATTGCAGGCTTGATCCCCGGTGCGGGGCATGTTGGAGTCAGCCAGTTGATGTTCTGCTCTTACATCTTTACATCAATGTTCCTCTCCCTTGATCTCTCTCTAAAAATCAGTAAAAATATTTAAAAAGGCATAGTCCTTATATTCTTCATCATAAAGGGACTCCCTTTCCACAACTATGTTTTCATCACATTATTGCCAACCAGGTGCAACCCATATAGTGACACCAGCATTTCCTTTTTTTTAATCCCAACCTACTAAGGCACGAATTTTCTCTCTCTTCTCCAGCCTTACAGTGGAACGTATTTATTTGAAGTTAGAATGTAAACCTTACATAATCTCAGCTGTTGTGAGTACTTCCTCATATTTAGAAACAAGACTAACACAGACCTGAGTATCTGGTTCATGTCAGAGTAGTGATGGAGGCATCTTCCTTCTCCTCATCCTCAGCCGAGGGGATAAGGGCTGCCATGCTAACCTGTTCTTTCTGGGAGGAAGGTGAACGCATGCATTTCCAGCCCTGGTGCCTATTCTCCTTGAACAGGTGCCACGGGCCCACACTTTGTCTTTGGAGGAGAAAGAAGGTGTTCCCAGCACGCCAGGTTCCAGGTTGGCACTTGGCTCCTGTGATAGGAAGGGTTAACATATGAATGTGGCATCTAAGTTTCCACATCAGTGCAAAGACCTGAGTAATCCATAACAGACCTGGAATCTGACAAGATCACAAAGTTCGAGGACTTCGGTGTCCCTCTTTTTCACGGCAGACTGGGGTCACCATGTATAACATTGTTGCTAAGGTGCTGTTTATTCCGAATTTCATTTAGGTGACTTTCCAGCTAACTTTCTGAAGGTATCTTCAATCTATTCAACCTGTCACCCCCTATAGTATTCAACCAAAGTGTCTGCCACTTTGTTCTATGCTTTGCAGTTCATCTCTATCCGGGTGGGATACAAGGGGGATCGAGGAATACCTGGTACTCGGCCTGGTCTCTAACTGCTGAGGGCTAATGGCTCCAGCTGGAGTCCTCCTGGATGCCCTGACAAGTACACAGCTGGTGTTTAACCAGTTTTAATCTTTTCCCACACCTTAGGATGATCCCAGTCCCGCCACTCCAGATGGGGACGAAAACTCTACTACGACAACCAGCACCTTCACCATCCAGGAGTACTTTGCCAAGCGGATGGCAGAGCTAAAGAACAAGTCACAGGTTGTTGCTGCAGGGCGTGACCTTCCAGAGACCCAAATGGAAAGGAAAAAGGGAAAGAAAAGAAAGAAAGAGGCAAAAAATAAAAATGTGGAGAATTACACCCAACCCAAGACCAAGAAAAAGAGAGACCAAGCTGAGCAGCAGCTCAGAGACCCTCAGGGGGACGAGAATTCTGATGCTTCTGCTGAGGATGGAGAAGACTGTATGTGGCCATTTGATGACCAGGACTTACCACCAAAGCCCAAAAAAAAGAGAGAAAAGAAAAAGCTACAAAAGCAGGTTGAGGCAGCAATGGATGCTACTGTAGATGAAACACCAGTGAAAAAGAAGAAGAAAAAGAAGAAAGATTCCAAGTAAATTCTTTTGAGCCAGGGCCTTCTAACCACTCAGGTGTCAGGGCACTGCCAGGCTGCCTTGGCCTGGAGTCAGAGCAGAGTTCACCCAAGAGAGTGTGTGCACATCTTTTAACATGCCCGCGGATTGCTGGGTCTCGCCCTCTCACCACATTTTCCCCAAACCATTTTCTAAGGACTTTTTAATGTTTCAAATCATGACTCTCATGAACAAATAAATTTCTTTGTAGACTCTGAGCCCTTCACTGTGAGTGTTCATTCATATTCGTATGAACACGTCAAGTTGTGTATGTGCACACATGTGTGTAGGTATGTCAGTCTATATTTGCTCTTGATTTCCTTCAGTAACAATGAATTGTGCTTCCTTCTGAAGGACTTAGTCTAATTAAAGGATTAAGAGGCAATAGTTTAGATTCAGATCATTCTTTTTGTTCTATAGCCAACCATACATTTTTGCCAAGTAGGTATTATATTATTACTCTTCCAAATCAGACTTGTTTTTGTTTGGTTTGATTTGATGTAGTTTTGATGGGGAAACTGTTTTAATGCCCTCTCTTCACTAAGCAGTGGCAGCTTGGTGTTCTGAGGTCTCCTTCCCAAGACTGCAGTCTAAGTGAGCTGACTAGGAACCGTGGAACCTTCCCTGAGACAGAGTAGACAGGCCGTGTGGTGATGCTCAGGGACAGATCCCCTATTGTGGGCTCCACCTTATTTATAACGATCAGGAGCTCCTCAGAAGCTTAAAAGATTGGGAATCTAAGATCAGGAAATTAATTTTATCTGTAAACCACTCACTCTATAGATTGAAACTACCCTGTGAATGTTCTTAAAAGTATTAATAGCACATAAATGTAAAAGATACTTCTCAGTTCAGTCCTGCTCAGACCCAGTGGTGTCGCCGAGTTGTGTTTATACTGCCTTCTGCCACACCCTGGCGTTCCCTGTGTGTGTTTACCCAGATAACTTCACGCCCTCCTTGGGACACAGAATTAGGAAGAAAATGCACGCTTATAAATTAGAGGTCCAGCCCTATTGTTTTCTCTGCCTGTTTCTCCTCTCTTCCTTTCTTTGTTCTCTTTATCTCTTCCTTCTTTTCTTCTCCATCCTTTTATTCGTTTATTCCCTCATCCTCATTCCCCCTTTATTTTCAATTCCAGTTTTCTTCTAACCCCTTTCTAGTTGCCAGCTGCCCGTCCTGCTCTTGCAATCTTGGTGCCTGGCCTGCTTCTGACAGACCTGTCAGAGTGGCTGTGGGGGTGTGGCAGGGCGTGCAGGCTCGGTGCTCTTTTCCACTTGATTGATAGATTGCTACTGGATAATACATGCAAGCTGATGACCTTTTGCCCTGATTTTGACTCTGGAGGAGAGGGGGTGGGCCTTCATACATTAGATATGAAGCATGGCCCTGAGAGTCTTCAAATTGAGAAAGTACAGTAAGAATGTTTGGTTTTGGTCTCTTAAGAATTCTGAATTGTTTAAAAAAGCACACACACTACCCACAAAGAAAATTCAGAGCCTGAGGTCTAGTTTCTGAGTTTTATCATGGCCCCCCAGAGTTCAGAGTCCCAGGCTATGGTCCAATCTATTAAAGCACCAAAGATTTTTAAAGTCACTTTTCTTCACAGAGGGCACATGCCCAAATTATCTCTGCTTGTCCTATCTTGTAAATGAACTGAGTTCCAGAAGGGAGTGGGAATGTATGAAACCTAAAGGGAATACTCTTTACAAAATATTTTTTTCTCTCCACCCACATATTTAATATATATGTTTAATATATATTTAATATATTTATATATATTTAACGTATATTCTTTTCTGCCTTTTATTTTATTAACTTTAACTTTTTTTTAACCAATAAAAATGAGAGTCACACAAATATACTGAATTGTGTGCAGGAAGAGAAAGCAGGTGGGGGTTTAGGAAGCAGGTGAGATGCAGACGTCAGGTGAGATGAAGGGGCCGGCCAGGAAGACCAGGGTAGGGAGGTGCTGAAGGAAAGTTCTTGGAGTTGAGAATTCCAAGGCAAGGGTAAAACATCTCAAGATTATTAGATGCAAACTAAATAAATAGATACTGTAGGCTGTAATTTTTATTATTTTAATGGGCTGCAAAAAGATTCCTGGATGATTTTAGGAATTTCAGGGTAGCCTGAGAAAGAAGTACTTGCTCAGCAAAGAGCAGACAGTGTGACCCTTTACTTTGAAGGATGTGGAAGCTTAATTTTCACTAGAAATCTGCAGTGTTCATGTTTCCCAAGTGTCTCTTTTATAGGCCACTTGGTTTTCCGGATCTAAGTGGAAGATTGAACAATGAAATATATACGCTTGAAAGTTGCATTTCATAGACATGATATTTCTTAAGTTGTTAACATATGAACCCTATTTTTGTCTTTAATTATTTCACTTGGTAAAAATGTATTTGTATTTTTCAGTGCTTTCCTTGGCATCCTTCAGTTTTAATAGGGAAAGCAGGTACCCCAGTAAAGATTTAGCCAATGAAGAGGTTCTTAAATGTTACAGCACCCTTCCTTCCCTTCTGTTAATTTTAATAGATATTAATTATTGCTGCATGAGGTCCTGTGTGCCTGGCCCTATTCCAAGCACTTTAAATAAATCAGCTCATGTCATCCTCAACCCAGTAAGTAAGCACTATTGTTAGTTACCCCCTTTTACAGATAAACGCCGTTTTTATAAAAGGGCCTCTTTCAGTTTTTATAATTAGATTTATGCTGCTCCCAGAGAACCAGTGGAAGCCGCTGGCAAACGGTAGAGTTTTACAATGAACTGGAGTTAGCATTACTTACATGTGCTGTGGAAAATACTTGCGGATAGCCTGTACATTTGAAATTCTCAACGGATGTTCCTTCCCAACTTGGTCAAGAGGTTGGTGGGAGCCAAAACCGGTTTGGCTCAGTGGATAGAGCGTCAGCCTGCGGACTGAAGGGTCCCGGGTTCGATTCCGGTCAAGGGCATGTACTTGGGTTGCGGGCACATCCCCAGTGGGAGCTGTGCAGGAGGCAGCTGATCGATGTTTCTCTCTCATCGATGTTTCTGACTCTCTATTTCTCTCCCTTCCTCTCTGTAAAAAATCAATAAAAATATATTTAAAAAAAAAAAAAAAAAAAAAAGAGGTTGGTGGGAAATTGGGTAAGTAACTCAACTTCTTAAAACCTGTTTGCCAGACTATGAAAAAAAGACAGTTTCTTCTAATTTGCAGAAAATACTGGTACTTCTGAAATACAAAACCTAAATGAGCCTGGTTTTATACCACAGTGCGGATCTTGCCTCTCTCCTCCCTCACCTGTTGGCTGACTCCCGCAGGAGCAAGCTGGGACCTGCTCTTTTAGAAACAGCATCAGAGAAATGTTTCGGCACAATCTACCTGAGTGATTTCAGCCTGGACCAGCAAGCAGCAGCTCTATTTAGATTTGAGTAAGAACTTCCCCACTGTCACCCTGTTTATCTCATGGGTTCTGCAATCATTGCAGTTTGGAGCCTGTTGTGCTAGCGCTGGGGCTGGGGAGGTCAGATCCCTGCTGATGTGCGATTTCATAGCTCTCGGTTGTTAGTGAACAAATTAGTATCACATCCTAATAAAACAGATGACTAGACTCCATGCATAAAAGTATACGATCTAGTTAGGAAATACTGAAATGGCATGCACAAAGCCCTTATGGGACGGGAAAGAGGCGGGCAAAGGCAGAGAGAGCAGGTGAAAGGGTGGGTGGGCCCAGGACTGCGTCTGGTGCCAGTGGGTGGGCCCAGGACTGCGTCTGGTGCCAGTGTTGTGATGGTGGCAGTGTGTGGGCTAATGCAGACATGCTCACCGAGCTCTTCTTTCTCACCTGAGGTGAATTTTTGTATAAGCGTTAGCAGCAAACTTAAGGAAAACTGCAATGAATTATTTAGCCAATGGAAGGATTTTGTAATTAGTTACACCTTAAATTTTCTTTTTGTATTTCCTGTATTGGTTTTCCTTTGAGAAAGGTAATGTGGATGCCATTATTTGTTCTAAAACGATTTGCTGAACCCCAACTTTGAACTAAGCCTAGGCCAATTCAGGACTGAGTAACTAATCCATTACAGGACCTACCGCATTCAAGACCTATCAACTTGTGTCATTTCGGATGTGTTTCCTTATCCTAGAACACTGTCAGTGGGATGTACTCAGGACCTGACGCCCTCCACACTGGGGGGTTTCATCACCTTTAACATTCATGCTAATCGTGTTAATCAAATTGGGTAGTACGCTGTAAGCCATTCTTTGCTAACTCATTATTTGACTTGAACCTGAGGAGTGACTTCCTACTCAGATCTCCCTTACTAACATTTCTAGCTGTGATAAATAAGCAAAATTATATGCAAATTCTTCCACATAGAGTGAATTAAAAATGTATTTTGCCTAAGTGGAGAGTGTGAGAAAGATAGATCCCAGCTCCTCTCGCCAGCCCCTCCCCTCACCTCTGTCCCTTCTGTTATTGGCATATCTGTTGAGAGAACTGGGTATAGAAGGACTAGGAGACCTAGCTTTGAGGTAGCCTTACTTTGCCTAGGGACTGGGGACACCCTTTGACCCGGGATGGAACAACAAATATTAAACATTTGTTAAAGAAATGGAAGCCTGAAGGCAAACTCTAGCCTTCAAAACTTGGGGAATGAAGTTGTGAGAAATCCAGGGGAGTGCCACAGAGCCTTCTCTGTTGGGAGTGTCCTCGCTTTCACCCTCCTCCTCACCTGCTATGCAGCTTCCCCCAGGTGAGTGGCTTTACTCCACTGTTCTATCTCCTTTCACCTACCCTACACTCCCTAAAACTCCTGAGTGTCATTTCCTAAATACTCCTTGGCTGTCAGGAGACAGAAAGTGCTTGAATGTTTTGCTCAGAGGTTTTGTGTTTTCTCGCTCTCTCTCTCTCTCTCTCTCTCTCTCTATATATATATATATATATACACACATATACATATATATCTACACTAATAAAAGAAACATGCAAATTGGTGTCACTCTGCTACGCCCACCAGCCAATCAGGATGAGTATGCAAATTAACCCAACAAAGATGGCGATTAATTTGCATATGCAGGCGTGGAGTGAAGGCAGCATAGAACAGTGGTTCTCAACCTGTGGGTCGCGACCCCTTTGATGGTCGAACGACCCTTTCACAGGAGTTGCCTAAGACCATCCTGCATATCAGATATTTACATTACGATTCATAACAGTAGCAACATTACAGTTATGAAGTAGCAACGAAAATAATTTTATGGTTGGGTCACAACATGAGGAACTCTATTTAAAGATCCAGAAGGTTGAGAACCACTGGCATCGAAGGAAGCCAAGCACAGCATGAGGGAGCAAAGCGGTGGAGAAGGGAGGGAGCCGAGGCAGCGGACATGGGAGGGAGCGAGGCAGCAGAGAAGGGAGCTTCGCTCCGGCCACAGGAAGCCCTATTCTTGCAGGAATCTTCCTGCAAAGGGCCTCTAGTATATATATATATATATATATATACGAGTGTATATATATACACTCGTGACCAATGTTTCTGCTTCTTTCTGAACAATTCCCATGTCTGGATCTGTCCCCCACTGGTCAGTCTCAAGCTTTCCTTCCGCATCTCCAATTAATCATCCTGAGGGTCCCTCAGATTCAAAGGATCTGAAAGGAACTCTTGTTCATCCTTTCCAGGCCACTTTCTGTACCTGTTATTGCTATGGATACCCCTATGCTTTCACTGTGGCTTTAACATCTAGGGCAGTGGTCGGCAAACTGCAGCTTGTGAGCCACATGCAGCTCTTTGGCCCCTTGAGTGTGGCTCTTCCACAAAATACCACATGCAGGCGCACATGTACAGTGCAATTGAAACTTCGTGGCCCATGCGCAGAAGTCGGTATTTTGTGGAAGAGCCACACTCAAGGGGCCAAAGAGCCGCATGTGGTTCACGAGCTGCAGTTTGCCGACCACTGGTCTAGGGCCATCTACAACAATTCAACCTAATTAAGTGACTGCCATTGGTGTTCTAGGTTAAGTTCTTGATCCCTCTGCCTGGTGAGTCATGCCCCACAGCTCCTGGCTCTATTCCTCTTTTCCATGTATCCAGTTAATTCCATAATACTTCTTCCTGGAGCATTTCACCCACTGCCGTGAGGGGCCCCACGTCCCTCACTTGCACTCTCACTCTAGTGCATGACTGTGCCTCTTGTGGATCACCGTCCCTTCCCTCCTGCTGGCCTTCTCCACCTACTGGCCTTCAAAGCCTGCCTCTGATGTCATCAACAGTTTCTCCAGCCTTTCCTTATCCGGCCCCCAGTAGCAATCCTCCCATTCCTGAGTCGTCATAGCTTTCTGACTCATCCAAGTCTACCTGACATTGGAGTTTATGGATGTCTCATTTCCCCCATTCAAGCCTAGGGCCACTGAGGGTGAAGTTAATCTCTATGCCTACAGCATCCGGGACAATGCCTTGCACGTAGCAGGTAGAGAAGGACTCTTTTTTTTTTTTTTTTTTTTTTAGAATATTATCTCATTTATTTATTTATTTATTTTTTTAAAATATATTTTATTGATTTTTTACAGAGAGGAAGGGAGAGAGACAGAGAGTCAGAAACATCGATGAGAGAGAAACATCGATCAGCCACCTCCTGCACATCCCCCACTGTGGATGTGCCCGCAACCCAGGTACATGCCCTTGACCGGAATCGAACCCGGGACCTTCCAGTCCGCAGGCCGACGCTCTATCCACTGAGCCAAACCGGTTTTGGCGAGAAGGACTCTTAAATGAAGAAGCAAATGAACAGACCACAGCGAGGCAAGAACCAGACCCTGAAGACCTGCACTGTATCCAGGATGAGGATGTCTAGTCAGGGTGCACTGCTGTGACCACGGCCCCCACTTGGGGTTCCTTCAAGTTCTGAACACTATAACCAATATATGTGAGACCTGCTCACCCAATTTTAAGGCTTGATTATTAATTCTTCCCTACTTCTCCCCTAGCCTGCACTGTTGGTGACTCACCTAGCCCACCAGGATCTCTAATGACCCCCTCTCCGGGCCCCATTTTCAAGTCTCCCTCGAGTGGTGGCTGTACGATCTAGCAAAATACCTGAGGAGGCCCTCAGTACATTTTCTTCTCTTCCTCCAAGCACAAGAGAAAATGAAAAGTAAGTTCCCTACAAATATCGGAGCCCAGTCAGAGGGGTGCAGCAGCTGTCCTCCCAGTGCCCCGCAGAGCTATCACCAGGGCTCCTGAACAACTCTACCTGCTGCAACCACTCTTCCTCCTGACTGACAAGCTCCAGGGCGGTGTGGTTAGGTCATCCTGAAGACATCAGAGTCCCAGGGGGGCTTAGCACTCCCCACTGAAGGAGGTAACCTGTGAGCAGGCCCAGGGCAGGGCAGGGTGGGGTGTGGCCACATTGACTCAGACTTCCCAGGTGACAGGTCTCAGGATTCTGCCCTTGCCTGGGACTCCTAGGCAGCCCTAGTCAAGCAGGTTGTTGCAAATTAGCCTACAGGGATTACAAAATCCTGCTGAGATGGGGCAAGGCACTGCAAGCTGAGATGAACAAATGATGGCAATTGTGCTGAAAGAGGGAGAACAGTGTACTCTGGCCACATAAGCCAGTTGGTTGGGTCTTCCAAATCAGAGGAGCCTTCCAAACATCAACCCTGAGACACAACACCCTGCTCACCTCAACCCTGTAAGAACTGTGTTATTACATTCCTCATTTATAGATGAAAAAATAGGTTCAGGGTTGCGCAGTGCCTATACCAAGGTCACCAGTTCATAATATGACAGACGGAAGGGTGGTCCCCCTGAGCTCCAACCCCTTTTTGATCCTGGAGGCATGAGTGTGACAATTCAGAGTTTGGAAGAGTTAGTGCCCGAGTACTTGATGCTCTTTAGAGGGCAGTCAAGAGTGATGACCTTGAAATTCCTTTCCTGGAACTAAACTTTAGTGTTTTGAGTTTTGCTTCATGAATCTTGGAGTTTAGGACTGGAAGGAACTTAGAAATTTAAACCAGAAAGATAAAAGTAAGAGATTTGGTTCAGAACCACCTGGGCAGAAGCAAAAGAACTAGATGACTTCTTTGTCCCACCCAGTCGCTGAGCTAGAGCCTTCTCCTGGCTGGCTCCTGAGAGGTACTCAGGCTACAAAGACCACTCTACCCCAAGACCACTGGATGTGATACTATGTGAGCTTTGAGTTCAGGGGTCCCAGTCCTTTCTTTTCTCATTACTAGTGTTTGACCAGGATGGTTGAAAGAGGCTTATACATAGAGATCTAAGGCATGATATAATGAATATAGATAATTATGTTGTACTATAATTTAATGTGATAAATATCACTACATCGGCAGTCATATTATAATATGTAAATGTGTCAAAGTAACACATTGTACACCTTCAACTTACACAATGTTACACATCAGATTTATTCAATTTAAAAAAAGGCTTATGGTAACCAGGGAGGATGACCGATATGTGTATCTCATTATCAGTTATTAATGTCATCCTTTATTAAGCTGGATGCTTTGCAATTATTTTCTCATTCTCAGAACAACCTGTAGGTAATTATGATTACCCTAATTCTGGGTGTGAAAAAAATGAGATTCTGCTTGATTGACATTTTCTCAATTACACATCTAGTAAGTAGCCAAACCAGTACTGGAGCCCACATCTTTCTGACTCCAAAGCACCCACTGTTTCCTCTGTGCTACAGAGCCTCCTCACTATCCCTGAGGATCATCCTGTGAACATGGTTGAGAAGAAACGTGATTCAAGATTTGGTTCAGCAACCACCTGCCTCCCTAACCACTCCTGGTGTAGATTGTATGTCTCTCTCCTTTGCTCCTTTGGAGATGATTGTGTGCTTTTTTCCAACGTATCACTGGAAAAGATTTTGCCTCCTGTGTCTCCAGCACCTAACACTGTGCCTATCTTCTAATGCATGTTTAAGAATTATTTTTTAACTAAATGATGGAATTAATAAATGAGTAAATGAAATAATTTCCTCTCATTCCTACATGTCTCTGTATTTTGGGGCAGTGTGCACGTGTAGCCCAAAGAGATCGGTGCCTACCAATCAATGTTGTATTATCAACAGACTAATGAAGGTGTAATTTATAAACAATAAACACCAATTTTAAGTGTGCAATTTAATGAGTTTTGAGAAGTGAGTACAGTTGTGCAATCACCACCTCTATTGTAATATATGACATTTCTATCAGCCAGTAAGTTTCCTTGTGCTCCTTATCAGTTCCCTCCTCCCATGCCCTGGCCCCTGGGCAACTACTGATCTGCTTTCTATCATAGCTTTATTGTTTCCAGAATTTCATATAAATGGAATCATTTTAACTTAGAATAACACTTTTGAGATTTAACTATGTTATTGTATTTGTCAGTAGTTTGTTCATTTTATTGCTATTTAAATTACATTATATAGATAGACCACAGTCTATCCATTCATCAGATGAACATTTGGGATTTTTGCAGCTGTGTACTCTTGTGCATAAAGCTTCAACCTTTAATACAAGAACATTCATATAAATGTCCTTATTTGGACATACACTTTCATTTCTCATGCAGAAATTCCTAGGAATGGAATGTCCAGGTCATATGATAAATATTTGTTTAACTTTGATACTGCCAAACAGTTTCTAAAGGCTGCCTCTTTACATTCTCACAAGCAGTTTATGAGAGTTCTATATGTTCCACATCCTCACCAATACTTGGTACTCTCAATCTTTTTAATTTTAGCCATCCTAGTAGATATATACTAGTACCTCATTATGGCTTTAATTTACATTTTCCCCTGATAACTAATAATGTTGAGCATCTTTTTCATGTGCTCATTGGCTATTTTTATATCTTTTCTAAAGCATTCTATTTTTGCCTTATGCTTTCATTGCATTTTCCTCTTAATGTTGAGTTGAAGATGATTGCCTACATAGAAAAGCCATAGGACTCTACCCCCAAAATGTCCTTGAACTGATAAGTAAGTTTAAATAGCTCACAGGATACAAGGGCCACATAACTATATTAATACTTTAGTGAATTATTGCCTTACTAGACAAAGACTTTAAAATAACTGTCTTTTATATGCTCAAAGAGCTAAAAGAACTGAAGGAAATTAGGAAAAATGACATGTGAACAAAATGAGAGTATAAACAGATAGAAATTATAAAAATCTAACAAAATTCCAGACTGAAAAATACAATAACTGAAATTTTACTAGAGGAGTTCAATAGGAAACTCTAACAGGCAGAAGAAAAATATCAGTGAACTCTGAAGAGCCAAAAAAAAAGTGAAGGAAAATGAACAGAGTCTAAGATACTTGTGGGTCATACTAGGTGTACTGGTTAAAAATGTAGATTTAATTTCAAGAGAAACATCAAAAGTGTTTTATTCAAAGTAATGTCCATCACTAGCTACACATTTCCCCCATCTTTCAGGTAATTTGTGGATACCATCCCAATAGAACTTTTCTTGTTTTGAGGCAAACCATTCAGAAACCCAATTTTCCACTTTGTACGTTTTGAAGTGCTGCTCAGAAAGTGCGTGTGCCATCGATTGGAACAAGTGGTAACCTGAAGGAGTAAGGTCTGGTGAATACGGCAGGTGGGTTAATACCTCCCAGGCAAGGTCTTTTAACGTGTTATCATGAAGCAAAATTACTTTGCTGTGTCTTCTGGCCCATTCTGGTCATTTTACGATCAAAGCGTGGTTCAAATTGACCTGAACGTTCTTTGTCTTTCACATTGAAATCATCACTTTTAAAGTGTTTAAACCAGCGTTCACAACTATCTTGAGATGGAGCATGTTCACCATAAACTTCCCAAAGTATACGATAACTCAGCAGCACTTTTCTTCAAAATAAAATAATGAATTAAAACTTCCTGCAAATGCTCTTTTTTTTTTTTTGCATGAAATTTGACATTTTTAAGCGTGAAAATATCTATGATGTTAACACCTTCAGAAAATTTGACATATGAAGTTTTGAAGCTTGTTAATACAACAAAATAGCATAAATATCAAATCGCATATATATCAACATGGGTAACTCCATTTATTGAAAAAAAAATCCACATTATTAATTGGTACATCTAGTAAACAAGCAGACCAATATAAACATAGGAGTGCCAGAAGGAGAAGAAAGGAACAGAGAGAATATTTGAAGAAATAATGACTGAAAACATCAAATTTGATGAAATAAATGAGTGACTCCAAGAAGCTTAACAAACTTCAAGTATGATAAGCCCAACCAGGACAGATAATAATCAAACTGTTGAAAGGTTTTTTAAAAAGCAAGAGAAAAGTGACTCACCACATGCAAGAGATTTCCCATAAGACTATCAGTAGATTTCTCAACGGAAACTACAGGACAGAAGTCAATGGGATTATATATTTTAAATTATGACATTTAAAAACTGTCAACCAAGAATTGGCAAAACTCTTCTTCAAAAAATGAGGGAGAAACTAAGATATTTCCAGACAAAGAAAGAGTTCATTGCCACTGGATCTGTTCTACAAGAAATTCTAAAGGGAGTCCTTCAAGTTGAACTATAAGAACACGAGAAAGGGTACCTTGAATCATATGAAAGTATAAGGTTCTTTGTAAAGGTAAACACATAGACAAGTATTAAAAAACAGTATTGTAATTTTGGTTTATAACAAATTTTAATAAATTTTTAAAAACAAATCATACAAAGTATATTTTCCAATCACAATAGAATGAAATTAGAAATCAACAGAAGTAAAATTAGAAAATTCACAAATATGTGGAAATTAACACAATCTCAAACCGTCAATAAGTCAAAAAAATCACGAGGGAGATTAGGAAATATTGAGACAAAAACTATAACATATCACATGAAATCATAAAGTAGACACCTTCACTGTACACTATTCAAATTTCTGACCCATAGAGGCACCAAGCATAATAGTTGTTATTTGGGCAGTTTATTACGCAGCAATGGATAACTGGAGCACATCCCTTCGTGGATCGTTGTGCAGTTCTAGCAGAAATTCAAGGTGAATGGTTCAAGGATCAAATTATATAGCTAGTGTAAGTGCATATGTTGAATGGGGACCGTGTTTCCTAGTGAAGTCTTCACAAAGACTGCTGAGACATCCCAACTTTCTGAATATAAATCCAGGAGCAGTTGAATAGAGTCTCTTCATATGAGTTGTAGGCAACTCATGTCAGTGCTTGTGGGAAGTGAGGCTATTGAAGGCTGCCCTCTTGACGCCCAGCTAGCTGGCACACTGTGCACTGTCCCTTTTGCCCTAACCCTTTTCTTTCCTTCCATCTTACCCCTTTCACTGAGTGCCCATGATGTACAGCACATCATTTTAGGTTCTGGAGTGTGAAAGATGAATATATATTAACCATGTCATTTATTGTCTGAATGCTGATGCTTTGCCACCTCAGGTTTCACTGACTCTGGAGGGACTGCCCCTCCCAAGGCTAGCCAGTTCCTACAGATAGTAAACAACTCACCTGCTGGTAGACTTTTCACACAAATCCACACCCCAAACTCTGGGGTCACCATTGACCTGCCCCAATCATGAAGGCCAGGTATCTGACAATGAGGGATACCTTTATGCCCCAGTGTCCACCCAAATTATTCACATTTAGTTGATCTAAAGCCTACTTTCCCTCCCTTGCCATTCCTTCCCGAGGAAGCCACAGAAGGCTCTTGCCCATGGTTTCCCCCTCCCAGTGCTTCGCCATGTGGTCCCCAAAGCATGATATGCCCCTAAGAACTGTGAATAACTAGCTCTCAGGGGCAGTCTTCTCCTGATACATTGGCCTTCCTATACCTCAAATTTTTTATTAATATATTTTAAAACAGAATGATACTCAGTTCTTGCCCTAAGGAAACTTACAATTTAGTGGGGTGGGGAGTCCTAAAATAATATGACTGGTAGCATTCTGTGTCGTGATCTGAGTACACTTCTGCAGGTGTGTTCACACTATGAAATCTCAGCCAGTACTCACCATGTCTGCTTGTCTGTAGGCATACTGTACTTCAATGAAAAATAATTTTTAAAAATCATGGTAGTTTGAAATTTATCTATTAAAGCAACCTCATACACTGAACAAATAAGTATCCTCTGCTTCTCACAGCAGAACTGTTGGCTGATGATGGAGTTCTCCATGATGAGATCTCCATCGGTGCTGCTTCACAATGTCAGCAATTAGCCTGACACTACTTACCCAGAAATCAGACGTGTATGGTAGTCTGAGAAAAGACTTATTTATTTTTCATTTCATATTATTGATAGGCATTTGCTAGTCAGTTTCCCTTCTACCTCTTAGGTGTTTGGAAAGAAGAGGCAATAGAATAAAGAGATAAAAACATTCCCCCTTGAACCAACTTTTAGTTTTTCTTGTAATTTATTTTTTTTCTACCTCAATTTGAAAGTTCAGCTTCCGACCAACTAAATAAAGATCATTTCAGTGCTGTAATCCTTGCTCCTTACAGAAGGAAAACTGACCATTGTTCAGACCGGAGTGGGAGAAAATTCCTGTAGAAAAGGTTTGTCTTTGACATGGAATTCTCCCGGCCCTCAGTGCTAGGGAGAGGTGCACACAAAGCCCAGAAGGAGCATTAGCTTGTCTTTGACGCTGCTGTGAGAATGTGCACACACATGCAGCCTTCACCTTCCTGAGCCCACGAGGCTATCCACCCTGTGCACCGGGCCGGTGACTTGCTCAAATGTGTACCTGCACTCATGGCTGATGAGACCGGACTCATGTCTCTGCTCCAAGTCCAGCTTCTTCCCAGCATTCATTAGGAGAAGTGATTAATCATAGATGAGCAGGCATGTATAGAGGGGGGAATTCATCAGTAACTAGGACATCAGATCTGGGGGACTCCCAAGAAAATGTGGTTTTCTGTACCCCAGTGTTTGGTACCATTGAGTCCCTCTTGCAAAAGGGTTTGGATGTTGTCAGGGAGTCTACACTCCTCACACTCAGGAGCAATGTCATTTGAAAATCCTATTCCTTCCCCCTAGTCCCCAACAGAAAAGCTGTTAAACCTAAGATGCTGTGACTCTCTGTCCATTTGTCCATGTGTCCTGTCTGCTACCAGTCCATGTGGGTAAGCCTATGGGTACATCGTAAGTCCATGCTATGTGGTTGAATTCCCCCAAATTATTCTAAAGTAGGGACCTTGATGAATTTCTTCTAAATGTATGAAGAGATTTCTGTGGGTTAAAAGAGTGGAACTCTGGACACAGTTTCTTGGAGGGAAGTAAACGTTTCTGGTTATTGGGCCAGCTGTGAAGGGTAGGGGATAGTGTGGCCGGAAAGTCTGGGTCCAGTTTCCTGGCTCTTCAGCATGCACCTCAACAGGGTTAGCCCATTTGCTCTTCACATTACCTTGCACTTATTTAAGCGCCCTTTGAATGAGGGAAGGTCCAATGGAACTTGGAGAGATGGGACTGGAAAAGGCACAAGGGCAGGGGGAGACCCATCAGATTGTTAGAAGCCCTGCTCTCTGGCCTGGGGCTCTGATGAGGGTGGGGAGCTAGGAGCTGAGCCCGCGCAGCCCTGGAACCCAGAAGCAAAGGCATGAGGGATAGAGATGTATGTTCAGGTCTCTGCGCTGCCACTTGCATGCTGCAGCCTCACCTTCACTGGAAAACAGCTTACCACTAAAACTTGGGCTGCCTACTTCGCAGAAGGCTGTGTAGAGCAGGGGTCCTCAAACTTTTTAAACAGGGGGCCAGTTCACTGTCCCTCAGACCGTTGGAGGGTCGGACTATAGTTTAAAAAAAAAAACTATGAACAAATTCCTATGCACACTGCACATATCTTATTTTGAAGTAAAAAAACAAAATGGGAACAAATAGAATATTTGTATTTGCATGTGGCCCGCGGGCCGTAGCTTGAGGACCCCTGGTGTAGAGGCTCCGATGAGCCAGAGAATGACCTTTGCAAAGACTGTCAATAAAGTATGGACAAGTTAGTGTGAGCAAAGAAGATGATGGTGATAATTTTCACCTGCAGCCTGCTGTGAGGGACAAAAAGCACCAGCAAAACACATACACAAAACCGTGCAAAGACGAGGGCCACCAGCTGAGTTGCTGCCAGCCCAGAACTTGTTCTGGCCCCAAGTTCTGGCGCCCCAGCGTCACCAAAATTCTTCAGTTTGGAATAGAATAAGGAAAGCTCCTCAAGGGAAAAGTTTTGGAGGCCTGGCTGTCAATTTTATTTAAAATTTCAACCATTCATTATTTTATACCATTTCACAGTTCTTTAAATATACGAGCTGCTTTCACAAATACTATATCAGCCATCCTATATTACCCCCATTTACAAGTGAAGAAACTGAGGCTGAGATCTGGTAAATGCAACTTGCACCTGGGGTTTCTGACTTCACTTCCTGTATTCCTGGAAACCGATATTTGGAAAGAAAGGAAAGGAAGGAAAGGAAGGAAAGGAAGGAAAGGAAGGAAAGGAAGGAAAGGAATAAAGAGAAAGAAAGAAAGAAAGAAAGAAAGAAAGAAAGAAAGAAAGAAAGAAAGAAAGAAAGAAAGAAAAAAGAAAGAAAGGAAGGAAGGAAGGAAGGAAGGAAGGAAGGAAGGAAGGAAGGAAGGAAGGAAGGAAGGAAGGAAGAGCCAAAGAAAAAGGTGGGAGGGATGGGAGAAAAAGAGAAAGGAAGGAGGAAGAGGAAAGAGAGGGATAGGGGGTTGGGTGAGGAGAGAAGAAAGGAAGGAGGGAAGCAAGAAAGCAAGGAAGAGGGAAAGAAAAACTCATTTAAGAGGAGCAGAGAGCATAGTTTAAGCAATTCACACCGGAACAGCAAGGCTCAGGTCTGTGTGCCAGACAGGTCCGTTGCACGCGGGTTGTTCACTGTGCCCCTAATCGTCACGCGCAGACCCGTCACCCCGACTGCTCTCCCTGCCTGCGGGGACCCCCATCCCATCCCGCTGCGGGTCCAAGCACCCGGAGGACCCTGCACCACAGCCCTTAAGTCTTGCCCTTCTTGGTTCGGCTGCCTGCGGGGCCGCGCCGGTCCTGGGCCCAGCGCCGGCCAGAGCAGGCGTCGGGGAGGCCTTGGAAAGCGCCAGCCAGGGCTCCGGAGGATTGACGGTCTGAAGGTTGCAGTGATCAGAGGCGTCAGAGTCACATTTGACCTCGAATCCCTCCCTTAGCGCCGCCCGCACCGGGGCACGCTCGCATAAAGTTGCCCAAGTACATTAACGCACGGGTGCAAATTAATGCAGAAAAGAAGGAATGGAACCAGTGAAAGAGCCCGGTTCCGGCACGCAGACAGCTCACCCTAGCCAGGACGCGCCGGTACCAGCAACGGCGCTGCTAACGCCGGGGTCCTGGAAAACCCAGGTTCAAGCGCTTTCCCCGGAGGAAATGCAAGAAATTAAACGGTTGGAAACAACAATCACGACAGGGATTGTCTCTGCCCCCGCCCCCGCTGTTTTCTCCGTTTTTTGCCTTTGGTCTATGTATGGAATCCAACTTGCCTGCGCTGCTCTGCCCGGGGTCTGCGTATCTTCCTAACCTGGTGCCGGGCGCGGCCCCACTGCGTTCGCGTTCTGCTCAGGAGCTGCGCTGGGAGGGCGCCAGAGGCTGGCGCCGGAGTGGGGATGCCCACGTCGGCAAGGGGGCGCTGTCCCCTAGGGGCCTCTGACCCTGTGGTGGAGCACTGTCTCCGCCCTGGAGGGCGGTGGGGTTAGAAAAAGTCTGAGCCAAATTCTTCCTGGGGTCCCCTGTTGCAGCGCGAGTGCCCCTGCCGGGATCCCTCTCCACCCCTTACCCTTCCGTTCCCTAAAGAGCTGCCCTTCCCCGGACGGGCGCGGCCCTAGCTCCCCGCCGTTCCCAGAGCATTCCGGCCTGGGATTTTTCTAAAGGAATTTCTGGCAGAGGGGTCCAACACGGGAAATGGCCTAGGCCTCCCGGGGTAGGGAAGGCCGCCTAGACCGCGGACACATTCTCTCCGCAAACCTGCCCCACCCCACCCTGCTCGGCCCCGGCGCCAGCCAGCCCCACCGCTCCACCTCGGGCTCCAGGATGCTCTCTGGCTGCAAAGCACCCACTTTCCAGCTCGCTCTGCGCCGTGCCCGGCGCCCTGGGATGGTCAGCTCGGACCCAGAAGAGCAGCAGGCGGAGGCCTACGGTACTGCTTCTGGATCCTGTCTGGAAGGGAGAGGAAAAATAGCTTTTTATTTTATGAGGAGAGCCCATTCTCGGATGAAAATTATAAGGGACTTTAGAGATTAAAATTGGGACTTAAAAACCGACAAGTTGCGTCTCTCCATCCTTTGCCGGGTTTTAGCCTGTGAACCCAGTCCCTGCGCGCTGGGGCATTTCAACCCGGACTTAGAGCCACAGGCTCTCCATCCAGAGTTCTTTTCTCTTAACATCTGCCACCAAGTGTAGAGTTTGAACTTCGCATACATTATCTCATCGAAGCTTCACAACAGCCCTGTGAGATCAGTCTTATCGTCGTCCTTCTTTTAGGATTAGGAAAGGGGGTTTAGAGAGGTGCCCGACTTGCCCTGAGTCACGAATTAGGTAACACAGACACCGAAGGCAGGCCCAGACTCCAGACCCTCGGTCCTCCCATGACAATGCTACCTCCCTTCTGGGTCGCTTCTGCGGAGCACCGCACAGGAGTGGGCACAGCAGTACTTGTGGTTAGAATTCCAGGATCTAGTCAAGCCTTGTGATTTCGGTGTTTCAGACAGTAGCGTGTGTCTAAGCTGTGTTTACTCACTCGTTTCTTCATTCACTTATTTGGCGGTGCCTGTGCGCCTACTGTGCACCAGCGCTTAAGTTAAGAGCCAGGGGAACAGTCCTACTCACGCGAAGCAGGGTGACACGGAGATGTCATCCAGCGAGCGAAGTGGTCGCCCCATGGGAGGTGGGTGTCAGGACGAGGGGAACTCGGGAGCTCCAGAGCTGGTGGGAGGAGAAAAGAGAGATACAAGAAGGGGATTCCTTGAGAGAAGAGCTAGAGGCAGGGGAGCTGGAGTGGGGTGGCGAGAGGTGGGTAAGAAGAGAGAAATCAGATGGCAGAGGGAATAAAACTGAGCGCGCAGCCCTTTCTAGAGCCGGGGCGCCGCGGGGACGTCGGGGGTGGGGAGGGGGGCGCGTGGGTACTGCCTAGAGCCCGATGCGGGATCCAACCCCAGCCCTTGTGAGCCTCTGGTGGCCACCAAAGTTGGCTGGGGGCCCGGGTCATTGTACAAGGCGTGTGTTCTCTTAAGAGCGGCTCCCAGGGGGCTCTGGGGGTTCATGGTCAATGCCTCTCGCGCCCGGCATTCCCAGGGAAACCTGTTGGCGTAGGTTCTCCGCTGGATCCCACGCCCGGGAGGACTTGGTGGAGTCTGGCCGGTGGAGGCCGCGGCCAGAGGACTGGGTCCCGCTCCTACTCTCGGGCGACGTGACCGCGGGCGTTGCCCGCCTCCCTGCTCTGCAGCACCTGCGCCCGGAGCCGGCGGGACGGGAGGCGGCCCCGTGGGTGGCGGGGGTGGGGGGAGCGGCGGGGCGCGTATCCCCGGGAGGGACCCGAGAGGCGGAGGGGCGGGCTGGGGGCGGGCGCGGGGAGGCGGCCCTCCTTTCCTCTCCGGCTCCCGGCAAGTCGGAGCGGGGACTGGGAGGTCGGGGACACGGGGAGGGGGCCGCGCCGAGACGGAGGGAGGGGCCGAGCCGCCTCCGAGAGTCATTGGAGGACGGGACCGCCCGAAGCTGATAAATAAGGGGCCGGGCCGAGGCTGCGGGCCAAGTTGGACGCCCCGACCCGTGCGAGGGCCAGGTCAACGCCGGCCCCGCAAGGCGAAACGAGACGACCCCCGTGCGGCCATGGCCTCGCTTTTGGGAACTTACCCGTGGCCCGAGGGGCTGGAGTGCCCGGCCCTGGAAGCCGAGCTGTCGGATGGGCTGTCGCCGCCGCCCGCCCCCCGCCCGCCAGGGGACAAGGGCTCGGAGAGCCGCATCCGGCGGCCCATGAACGCCTTCATGGTGTGGGCCAAGGACGAGAGGAAACGTCTGGCGGTGCAGAACCCGGACCTGCACAACGCCGAGCTCAGCAAGATGCTGGGTGAGTGAGCGGGCGGGCCGGTGAGCCCCAGGTCGCGGGCCAGGGGCGCAGGCAGAGGCCGCGGGGGGCGAGCGCGCAGAGTGGGGCCGGACCTGGCGAGCGGGGCGCGGGGAGCGCGGGCGTCGCGGTGCCGCGAAGCTGGGCATCTGTGCGGGCGTGGGCGCGAGCGCGGCGACTGGCAGTCAGAGCAGGGGCGCCTTGGCAAGGCCCAGAGTGAAACAGCTTGGCCCTGGGGTGGCCGGGATGACAGGAGCGGGATTGGGGGCCCCAGGGCACGGGCGGGGCGAGGCTGTGTCCCGCTCCGGGTCGCCGAGCTGCAGAGACCCGCACGCGCGGAGCGGCGGGGATGGACGGGAACGCTGAGATGGGTTGGAACTGGCCTTCGCTAGGGATACGAGTGGGAAATGCATCTTTCCCTGAACTTGACCACCGGCACCATCAAAGAGGGAGGTGCTAACTATTCTTAACGAATATTCGTGAAGAGAGACCTTGCGGAACGCTTTCCTGATTGAACTTTATCATGAAAGCAACAGCGAAACGTCGATGCAAACAGACTCCATTGGAGACTCCCTGTCTCGGCCGCAGCGGTTTAGTTCATCTGATCCGGATACTCCGGGCGCCGGTGAGGGTCTGTGTGTCCCGCAGCCTGGCCTGGCCGCTTCCTCCGGACTGGGGTTGATGCTGTGCAGTCCCAGCAGGGGTGGTGGGACCCGGACAGGGATGAGCCCGGAGAGAGGATGTTAGGGCAGGTCGGAAAAAACAGAGTTCCTGCCAGGCTTTCTAGTCTCTCCCCTGTCTGGAGCCGAGCAGCTCCGCCCTACTCCTAACCCCTCAGCCCTTTCGCTGTGGTTTTTATCCATTTGAACTGGTGGGAGCCTTTCGAAGCTCTTCGTGAGCGGAGCAGACCCCAGGCCCCGTGAGCAGGGACAGTGTGTGGTTGTGCGAGGCTGGCCCTGTTCTCCCAACCCTACCAGACCCAGAACCAAAGAAGCCAGTTTCCTTTTTCCGTTGGAGTTTTGGGCTTCTTCCGGGTTGGAACCATGGACTGAGGATTGACACCCACTTTTCTGCTGGTTAAAGCCACAGGCCCACCCAGAGAAGGTTCCTCGGGCAATCTAGATGCCCTTTCAAAGCGGCTGGTAGAGTGGTGGTTACCAAGAGCCTTCTAACGCCCAGCCTCCTGGTTAGCCTGCCCAGGACTCGTTAGGGAGCCATGTCTTAGTGAGCCTCTTCGCCTTAGAAAAATGTTTAAAATTGTATTTTTACATGGTTGGCATAAAGACAAATGTATTCATATACACAACAAAACATTTTCTTCAGTTTGAAAGTTCATATTGTCCCTCAGATTGCTAAAGAGATGAAAACACTTTTTTTTTTTTTTCCGTGTGTGGGCCTCTAAAGATTTTTTTGGTAAGCCCTAGACGCTGTTCCTAGATGCTCTTGTGACAGGGATAGAGCGCGGTTTCTGTTGCAGACCCAGGGCCAGAGGTAGGAGAAGAACCTGGTTTGGGGAGCCTTATAGGATTGAGGCTGCCTACTCCCAGGGAAAGGGCCAGCAAAGGGACTTGGGTGACAAATACCTCCCATAAGCTGATCCTCACTCTCTGCTTGCACTTAGGCTTTCAGAGGTTACAGTCAATTTTGCAGGAAAGACACAGATTCCTTCCTGCTTAACCACACAGCCCCTGGCACAGGGTGAGGGAAACCAACCTGGTGCTGCGTTTTCAAATACGGTCTTTCTAATCTGTCCATAGCATGATCGATTTTCACCCCCCACCCCCGGGATCTCACCCAGCCCTTTCCTTTCTGACCTAGGAAAGGACGGGACTGGATGTGAGGGTCCCAGCATTTTTTTTTTTTTTACGCAAGCTTTCTAATCTGTAACATTAAAAACTTCACCAGGAACACTAGTATTTTGAGTATATTATGAGTGAGGAGGTGCATAAAGGCAGCTGCACATCTAGTGACATTTACAATTAACCTATATTTTATTAATACTGCAACATCCAGGTGCACTTAGAAACTAGAGTCACATTTTATATACTCAGTCCACAGACCGTGTGTGTGTGTGTGTGTGTGTGTGTGTGTGAGAGAGAGAGAGAGAGAGAGAGAGAGAGAGAGTCTGGATCTTGGGCCTCTTGCAACAACTTTGTGGCCTCAGCCCCAGGCTGGGAACTGCGGACCAGCTCCAAATCCAGAGTTCCTAACACTTTTCAAGTTGCCCTTTTAAGCGACAGCTAAGGATATTACTCAGTGATGGTCAGAACAGTTATAGGCTTTCATCCCAGTGGCAGAACACCTTTACTAATCCTCCCCCTCTCACCCCCTTTGAGGGCTGTGCAGAGCCAGCCAACATGGGCACAGGCACTGGCGGACGGAGGGTGGCCATACACACAGCTCTCCTCCTCCCTGTGCAGAGGGCTCCGGTGGGAGATGTGCCCTTTCCTTCCAGGGCTGAGCAGGGCCTGTCCTCCAGGCTAGTGACGGAAACTTCAGCAAACGTCAGAGTCCTGGGGGAACTTGTCAACGTTGTGGAGCCTGAGTTCACCTAGGAGGTAGCAGCCTCAGGGTCCAGCAGTGACCTTCAGAAAACCTGCAGCTGGAGGGATGTGCCATGCGTGTAGAAAGACTGAATAAAGCCTTTTACAAAACAACACACAAGTGAGGGAGGACGAATAGGAAGCACAAGCGAAACCAGCATTTTAGTCCCAGTGGGGCCCATGTGTGTGATGCTTTTAAAAGAGGGAGTTTTGAGTTGGGTAGTATCACAATATATTATCTAGTGAGCAAAACGGAGACCGGGGAAGGTTGCTTCTGTATAGAGTCAGGGGCTGTGCAGGTGCCGCCTGCCAGGGTCAAGGGAGGAGCGGGCATGTGTGTGTGTGTGTGTGTGTGTGTGTGTGTGTACATGTGTCTGCATGCATATGTGCCTGTTGCGGGCAGATGCTTGCATTCTGGCCACGTTGGGTCGTCAGACAACAGGGTCCTATTTGACCTTCAGATGGAAGGGATAATCATGTTACCTTAAGTGAGATCCTATCGTTTAAGTATTTCTGTGAAACTGTTAACTCTACCTGGGCCCCCTCCTGGGGAGGCCTGTGAGGTCTATGCCATAAGTAATCATTACACGATCACTCCCTGAGAAATAGCAATCATCAACGAAGACAGAGAATCTTCACTGAAATGCACAAATACTTCGAATTGGCTCTCCAAGGGTTAAAAGAACCCAAATCAGGGTTGTAGTCCTTTTATGTTGTTACCCTGTGGCTGACACTGGCCTTTTGCTGTGAGTCCCACATTCTTTCCATGTTTGTGTTGTCGGATGGTTTTTATTTGGGAGGTGATGTGAATGTGTGTGTCGTTGGCATGAAGTGGTGGTGCCCCGCGCAGGCGGGGGAGCTTGGTTTGGCGCCACTGTGTGCGCAGGATCTGGGCTGGGAAGAGGGTGCCTTCGCGTCCTCTGTGGAGAGGGGGTCCGCGGATGGGATGGGGGACGCTGTGTGCCTCGTGCTTGGAGGCTCCAGTCTGAGACCGGTGCACCGGCCGCAGATACTAACAAGAGCCTTTTCTGACTTCCGTGAGCAGGAAAGTCGTGGAAGGCGCTGACCCTGTCGCAGAAGAGGCCCTACGTGGACGAGGCGGAGCGGCTGCGCCTGCAGCACATGCAGGACTACCCCAACTACAAGTACCGGCCGCGCAGGAAGAAGCAGGCCAAGCGCCTCTGCAAGCGCGTGGACCCGGGTTTCCTCCTGAGCAACCTGTCCCGGGACCAGAACGCCCTGCCCGAGAAGCGGGGCGGCAGCAGCCGGGGGGCGCTGGGGGACAAAGAGGACAGGGGTGAGTACTCCCCGGGCGCCGCCCTGCCCAGCCTCAGGGGCTGCTACCACGAGGGGCCGGCGGGCGGCGGCGCCTCGGGCAGCACGGACACGTACCCCTACGGGCTGCCCACGCCCCCGGAAATGTCACCCTTGGACGTGCTGGAGCCCGAGCAGACCTTCTTCTCCTCCCCCTGCCAGGAGGAGCATGCGCACTCCCACCGCATCCCGCACCTGCCCCGGCCCCCTTACTCCCCGGAGTACGCCCCCAGCCCTCTGCACTGCCGCCACCCGCTGGGCTCCCTGGCCCTCGGCCAGTCCCCGGGCGTCTCTATGATGTCCACTGTCCCGGGCTGTCCCCCGTCCCCTGCCTATTACTCCCCCGCCACCTACCACTCTCTCCACTCCAACCTACACGCCCACCTGGGTCAGCTCTCCCCGCCTCCCGAGCACCCCGGCTTTGACGCGCTGGATCAGCTGAGCCAGGTGGAACTCCTGGGGGACATGGATCGCAATGAGTTTGACCAGTATTTGAACACTCCTGGCCACCCAGACTCTGCTGCAGGGGCCGTGGCCCTCAGTGGGCACACCCCCGCCTCGCAGATGACACCCACGGGCCCCACAGAGACCAGCCTCATCTCGGTGCTGGCTGATGCCACGGCCACGTACTACAACAGCTACAGCGTCTCATAGAGCCGGAGGCCCGCCCAGCCCTGCCTCCGCCCAGCCCTGCCTCCGCGCCTGGGCACGGAGCCTACGGACCTGCGACCTGCACATCTGCACCGAGGGACCCTCAGCGAACCGGCTCTGCAGATCCCAGTACTCTCTCCATCCCCTTCCTCCCAGGCCCCAATCCCCTCCGCCGGCATTTTGAATATATTCCTTCAAATGCGTTGTCATTGGCTACACCTGGGAATAAGGCCAGGGAGTTTTTGAAAGACACAGGTTCCAGGTAGAATTTTCACGGACCTCTCCTCCCGGTTCCCATCTCAGAAATAACTGTAAAAAGCCCAGCAGCATTCCCACCTGGGAGCCCTGGGCTGGGATCCAGACACCCAGGATCCGCAGAGGTTCTGGTGATACCCTGACTGGCCTCTCCTTCCCTTCTAGCCTGCTCCCCACCCCCATCTGCAAAGTGGGGGACAGATTTAACACTCAAGGTCCCTTCTGCTCCAGGGTTTTCTGATTTAGGATTCTCTCACGGCTAAAAGGAAAATAAAGGTGGCCCCAGGAAGCTCGTTAAGGTGTAATCTGGGATAATTTCGTGTGCACAGCCCAAGGACACAGGGCTTTCTGCACTTGCACTGCCTTCCAAAATGATCCTACTTGTCAATTTTCCTTCCAATTTGAGAAAAAAAAAAAAACACCACACACACTCATCTTGATTTGGGGAATTAACCACTAGTATAGACTGAATCACTGAACATGAGATTGTATTCAAGCTGCATTTTTAAAAATATATTTTTAGACAAGTTCTTTTTTCTTTTGTTACACATTTCAAGAGAATATACACAGCCTGAATATATATAGTCAGGGTGTAAGAGATACACGACATACACACACCTTCATGCACACCCTTACACGCAGGCCTATGTGGCCTAAATCAGATACTCTTGTTGACATTGGCAACTTTTTGTCAACTCCCTCTTCCTATTGACCCAAAGAGCAAGGAACCTAAAAAAAATTTCCTCTGATCTGAATGTGTTGGTTTCTTGAGCAAAATTTCAGCACACCCTCCCCTCTGCAAATGCAAAGGGAGCTTTCTTCCCACTGTCTCCATCTCCCTCTCTCCCTTTGCTTGGATTTCTTTTTCCCTTTGCTCTTCCTCCACCCTGAATTGGCCACTAATTCAAAGGTCCCCTGACTTGAAAATTCCAAGCTCGATTCCCATGGCTGGGATGCGAATCCCTCCTCCTCGCCAACCCTGCTGGTCCTTTAGGTAACATCTTCAGACAATACTTCAAAACAGCTTCTCCTCTACACCTTCAGGGTGCTTACTTCCCAAAGAACAGAAGCCCACTGTGATTCGGAAGGTGTTTCTGAGCCCTGACCCCGCCCCCAGAACATTTCTATCCTCTCAGACCTCCTTTGAAGGAACATACCTAACAGGGAGCGAAAAGGCCATTGTTGGTCTTTTGATGTCTGCATATTATTGCCTGTATGAAATATGTAAGTGTTTTATATATTCTCTTATTTTCACCTTATATTTTGTATTGTTGAAAGTTCCTTTTTTTTTTTTCCTTCCAAGGAGTCCGATTGTAAAATCACTTATAAGATATGATTAATCTTTATGCTATTACTGTATATAATGTTTGGTAATAAATAGTAAACCATTGACAATACGATTGACTGGTGCAGTCCAGAACGTGTATCAATAATCTTGTAAAACATGATCACAGACATTAAGCTAAACTGTTCCTTTTTTTTTTTTCCCCTAAAAACTACACATGTTTGGAACGGTTGTAGATATTGTTTTGTCTAAGATATTTAATTTAAATAAACCTTTTTGTACCGTGACCATTCTATCATTTGAAATCAAGTTGTGCCAAAAAAGAAATGTTTTTGAGTGAGGCAGAGATAGCATGCCCAGCGCTACTGATAGTATTGGTCCAAATGTTTTCCACGTCAACTTTTTTCTTTTTTTAATTTAAAAAAGTTGTTATTTGTAGGGGTGGCTTACTTTAGCTTTGAGTTATGGTGGAGAGATAAAACATTGAAAACAGCGTTGTTATGAATAATAATGAAAGAAAAGAGCAATTTATAGCCTGCTGGCAGGACAGTTTTCTCCTTAGGATGTCTTCATACTTGAAAAACAGAACTGTGTGTTATCTCAAGATAGGAAGTAAGTTCTGCCCAGGTCATTGCTTACTTAAGGCTACCACAGTTTGTTTATTTATTTATTTTGAAGCAGTCCTGAAAAATACCTGGGTTGCCCTCTCCACTATGTATGTACGGATGTGGCAGTAACAAAACATGTGGGCTCCTGAAATTGGATGGAATGTTGTGAGAAGGCAGGGGAGTACACGGATCAGCAATTAAAGGATGTAACCACTTGTGAGGTTTGGGATTAAAATGCCAGCCAAAAAGTGCCTGGAAAAAACGGAGGATTACTCAGTCCTGCAGGTCACCCATGTCTGGCTTCTCTCCGTGGTGAAGCAGTTGTAACTTGTTTGAGTCATGGGTAGTCTTGTGTTCCCCCGGGGCCCGCTGGGCCAAGGAGTGGGTCTTGGGAGAGCCCAATATGTCCCTCCTTCAATTTGGATCATAATCTATAGTCATTATGTTAATAGCACTTTATAGGTGTAGAGAGTTTTACAGCAAGTTTTATGAGCTATTTCTCATCTACAGCCCCAGGTGGGGCCTTGTCATCCATCCACCCCATTGCGTAGCCAGGGACACTGAGGTCCAGTGGGGAAGGTGGTGCTGTGCACCTCCCCTCCCCCTACTCGGCCAATGGTTGCTGGGGTTTCCCCCCTTGTTTTCACATACGTTTGTTGGTGGCATCAGCCTGACAGTCTCACAGCGAGGGGCTTTGTACTCCACCATGGCATGGAATTACTGTACATGCAGTCCAATGTGTACCTATCCCAGCCCAGGAAAGAACGAGCAAAGAGGAAATTACAGGGCCAGAAATAGACCTAATTTGAACTCGCAGCCGCCCAGGCCCACCACGGCTGGCGGTTGCAGGGTCACAGTTGACTGGAACACTCGTCCAGCAGCATCTGCCTAAGACATCGGCCCTCAACGGTGCCAAAGGGGCGTATTTCATTCCAGGACACACGGTGGGAGAGGGGGTGTTGTCCCTGCCGCTGGGAACGCAGGAAATGAGCAGGCGACAGGGCCATTCTTTCACTTTTGCCTCAGCACTGAGTGCAACGGTGGTGCCCCGGTGACGAGAGCACTTTTTGCTTTGCCTGATAAGAATTGATGGGTATAAAGTGTTATAAGTTATTTTTCTAAAATGTAGATGTTATCATTTCACTTTTTTCCTTAAGATCCTTCAGCGCCTGCTGGCACTGCGGCACACAGGATGAGTGCGGCGGGGGGCTCATGGGAAGCCGACCAGGGCCAAGCCGCCCCGTCCCCTCAGGTCTGCAGGTTCCTGGGAGGCACCTGGTAATGCAATCACATGGCCATTTGTTTTTATAAACTTTGTGAAAAGAAAGATTTCTTGGTATCCTTTCCTTTCAAAGCCTCCTCCCCCCGCAATTTGTACAAGCTTAGGACCCTACACCTGGCTTGGTCGCATGTGAGTGCCCCTATGGCAGAGCCTCTTTTCAGAAGCCTCTCATGGTCCCCGTCACCCTCCCCCACACGGTGCACCGACTGCACAGAAAGCCTATTGTTCCCTGGAAATGCTGTCTTTTCCATACTTTCGTGTTTTCCCCTAGCTTTTCCCTGACCTGGGAGACCCTCGCTTCCATTATCTATCTAATGACATCCTACTCCCTGTCCCAGTCCAGCTCAGATGCCCCTGACCCTGCTGGGAGGGGGGCTGGGAGGGCTTGAGCAGATCTGGGTTATGGCACTTATCGCCCGGCAGCGTCAGAATCATTTACCCATCACATAGTAGCTGCTCGACAAGTAAGTGAACAAATGAATAAAGTAGTCATTTGAGATGGCCTGTAGGTATTCTGCCTGGCGGGAAAAACCTGAAACCTTTGGGTTCCTAATTTTCTGGCTCATCTCTGGAAACCAAGACTCTAGAGCAGGGGTGGGCAAACTTTTTGACTCGAGGGCCACAATGGGTTCTTAAACTGGACCGGAGGGCCGGAACAAAAGCATGGATGGAGTGTTTGTGTGAACTAATATAAATTCAAAGTAAACATCATTACATAAAAGGGTACGGTCTTTTTTTTATTTAGTTTTATTCATTTCAAACGGGCCAGATTCGGCCCGCGGGCCGTAGTTTGCCCACGGCTGCTCTAGAGCCTTTGTGTGTGTAGTTCCCAGGCTCTGAGGCTGGATGTGATGCAGCCACAGCTATTCACCCTCACCTGCAAGAGTGTAGCCCGGAGCAGAGAGGTCAGGGGGTGGGCACGAGGGCACCAGAGGGGAATCTTCTCTTCCATCCTTACAGCAGCAGAATAATGGGTATAAAGAGCTGAGGACAGATGATCTGTAACATTTGTAATTGTCACCTTTTTCTTTTTGAGAAGGTTGTGCTCTTGATTTCATCCCACTGAAAGGGATTTGGATGGAAGGAAGGAAGGAAAAGAGATACCTCTATGTATGTATGTATGTATGTATGTACGTACTAGTATGTATGTATGTATCTATCTATCTATTATCTATCTATCTATCTATCTATCTATCTATCTATCATGCATCTTTCTATTCATTCACCCATCTCACCCACCCATCTATCTTTCAGCTATTCAAACCATCCATCCTACCTATCTATCCATCATTTTTTTGATATTTTAATTCTCAAAAGAGACAGTCTTTGTAAAAAGTTAAAAAAAAATAACATCATAGATTAAAATAAGTCATCTATTGTCCACATCTTAAAGACATTACTGGTGATTTTTTTTTTTTTTTGGTTGCATCTATCCAGTCTTCTTTTGGTCGAATTCTACAAATACGTATGTCTTTTATAATAGACATTTTTTCATTAATATTAGATAAACATTTTCCTATGTCATTAAACACCATTAAAACACCATTTCTGCAAAAGATGTTTTCTGTCCAGTTGAAAAATCACTATGAAAAAAATTTGGAAAAAGATTACCCACTCCATTGACGTAACTATTTTTAACCTACTTATTTTTACACACCAACCTCCTTAGTCTTGCATTGATGTGTTCAGAATTGGACCTGGTGTGCTCACAGTACAGATATCGATCCATTGGTATTTGTCTTTATAGTGGTCATTGTGACAATGGCACTATACTTCGGTGCATTAACGTAGCTTCATTTGCTTGACCACCCCCTTGCCATTAGATAACTGAATTGTCCCATTTTAATTCTTTTCATTATAAGTAACACTGCAGTGAACATTTACTTGCTTCTGTTGTTAGCTGGATTCCCAGCAGAGTATCACTGGGTCTGAGCATATGAACAAGTTTCCAAAGAGTCTCAATTGGTAGTTGAGGCACAAAATGACTTCATTCAATACCCAGAATGGATGAACTCTTTCTTAGCAGGAAGAATGAGCCCCCTGAAGACTATTTATAACTGACTTACCTCTGACCAGGTTCAAGTGGCTGTATTCATGGTGGCTTTGTCTTCCTGAAGACCTATTTCATGCTTGCTGCTGGCTTCCACTGGCAAATTGAGAATGCTCCTTTCCCTAAACACTATGGTGGATGGCACACCATTCTCTGAGCATCAACTTATCAGTGGGGGAAAGGGTTAGTCTATCAGTTAGCAAGGCAAGGCCTTTGGTTCCCCAGCATCCCTGGAGCACTCCGTCAGGGCTGCTGGTTGTATTCATGGGGCTCGGAGCTCTAGGTGCAGCAGGACAGCGTCTGGAAATAGCCTGGACCTGTGGACAGGGTCTGCCCTTACCCCATCATTGGATTTTGATTGGGATTTGGATAAATCCCTGGACCTGTTTTCTCACCTAAGGAGGCAGTTAGGGATTTTGTGGGAACTCGAGAAATTGTAGAACCTTATATGCATGTACAGGATAACTACTGTCTATTTCTTCAGACAGTGTACATTTCTTTCAGGCCTGGAGGCTGGTACTCATTTGAAAAATCTGGATCCATGTGATTGTCATGCTGGGATTGACTGCCTGGGAGAAACCAGGGAACAGGACCCCACCGTGGCTAGAGCGCTAACAGAGGAACTCCGCTTTCTTATCTGGGCACTGAACTGGGATGGAAAGAGACCATTTGGGTCATTTAGTCCATTTTCCTTCTACTGAGGACGGCCTCTTAGCCATTCTGGGCAGTGGGGTTCTATTTGGTTTGCCAGAGCTCTGGGAAAATGGATTTTTCTCTCTGTAAGCCAGTCTAACAAGTTCCATCATCGAAGGTTTTCTTCTGCCTCCCCTGAGTCCCTCCTGCTTTCATCTGCTTCCCTGTCCGCCTGGCCCTGAAGGCTGGTGCTTAGGCTCCTTTTCATTTTGTTCTGGGCCCATGTTTGAGGCCGGGTAGGGGTTATGGTCCCCTCCAGACCCTCTCTCAGGTCTGCATTCCCCTCAGTCAGAGACTGAATCTTGTGTGGATGTGGGAGGGGCGGGGAAGGAAGGTCTCCTAGCCACACTGTGAGGGACAGGCAGGCGACTTCTTCACCGGGGGTGGGAGAGCGGACTCCTCGGGCACTTTTGGAATGTTCTGCACGTAGGTGTAGGGTGTGGTCACTTCACATCACTGGGTCAAATAGTCACTCATCTTCCATCCATCCGAAGGGCAGTGGAGTGGCACTGATCTGGGCCAAGGGGGAGGAGACCTTAACACAAGGAAAAGATTTCACTGGATTCTGGAGAAAGCATGAGATTATGATGGATGGAATGGCTCTGCAGCTCTAGGGGCATCAGGGAGCTGGCTCTCCTGTTTGATGCTGAAACCCAAGAGGTGAGGCTGCTGCGACTTCCAGGGGTGAGAGGTCCTGTGAAGAGGGCAGGTGGCCAAAGGCACCCGGTTGCTCCCCCTGCATCTCTTCAGGCTGGTTTGTTCTTACCGAGTCAGAGAATCCAGGAAAACATCCACATTTCAGGTGCTGCACCGGTCAGGGAAGCGGGCCACCTTAAACTCCGGAAGCCAGGGTAACAGGAGAAAGCGATTTGCTCTGATGAAGACCACCAGCTGTCGGAGGGGCGTCCTCATGGCAGGAGAGGGGTTCCATTTGTCCTGGAAAGAACACGGGCCTTGGAATTAGGAGATTCTCATCCCAGCTCTGTGACCTTGAAAAAAAATCACTGGCGGTCAGAGCTGGAAAAACTTACTGTTATCATGCTTTCCCCCCCAGATTTGATGAAAGAGGAAACAGAGGCCCAGGGAGGTCAGGGGATTCGCCTGAGAGCCAGCAACTGGAAGCAGAAGCCAGTGGAGAACTGGGGATGGGAGGTGGGGGGGAAGAATAGACTGTGGGGGGAGCAAGTGGTGGGGGCCGACAAGACCCCTCAGGGACAGGGGGTCAGTGGTCACAGGTGGGGCAGGCAGTGGTGGCCGGGGGGACAGCCAGGGCAGGGCTGTGGGAGAAGGGCCCCACTGCTCTCTGCTGGGCCACAGGTCTCAGCAGTGGACAGGAGCTAGGGGCACAGGTACAGGGAGGTTGGGTGATGGGGAGAAGGGGCCACGGGAATGCAGATGGAGGGGAGGCAGAAGCCCTGTGCGTTGGGTGCGCCTTCAGGAGACCTCCCACGAGGTTTCTTTTTGTGCTTCCTGAAGCCCAGATGGTCTCAGTAGGTGCTGGCCCAGGAGGGTGAGGCTGGGAATGGGCGGTGCAGAGGATGGAGAGGCACTGCACTCCCTAGCGCATGCCCTAGGGCTCCCAGACAGTCCAGGGACCAAGTGGTGGCTTCTTAGGGCCAGGGGCTGGCACAGAGAGACCCGAGGAGCCCACCTGGACATCTCTGGGAGCCAGTGGCCCTCTGTCATGCTTCTGCCACCCCTGCCTGCCCCACCCTGTGTCCGGGCTGCAGAGAAAGACAGCAGGCAGTCCAGGGGTGGCAGAGGGGCTGGGAAGCCGGCACCGGGCAGAGCTCCCAGGGCAGCAGACCACACACTGGACACTCTGCCTCCCCAGTCGCTGGAGGACGAGGAGGAGGAGGGCGAAGGCAGCAGGAGGGGCCGTGAGGGCGGAGGAGCAGCGGCTGCTGAGTGTTTTCCTGCCCCTGGGAGCTGCTGTGACCAGGAGGAGGAGGATGTGGCCGGAGCCCAGTGTTTCCTGCCTGATAAGCCGGCCCCTCCCTGGGAGCCCTGGCCAGCCTACCTTCCAGCGCACAGCCCTGCCCAGGGAGGGGCTGGCTGAGGAGGAAAATCACTTCTCCAGATTAGCTCGCCCAGGCCCAGCCTTCCTCCCCCTCCCCTGTCCCCGCAGCGGCCACAGGAAACGGGCTGGGGCCAGCCACCCCGAGGTCCCCACCTTCAGGGCACTCAGGCTCCAGGCCCAGGGATCGGGCCTGTCTGGGAGCCCCACCATCCAAGGTCCCTGAGCGCGGAAGCCCTCTGGCTCCAAAGCCAACTATTTCCAAGGAGCGCAGGGCCTGCGAGCCTTTTATGTGTTTGTCAGATCTCATGCCTGCAGTTTGGGCCTAGAACACTGGCCGCTTTATTCACGGTGAGTATAAGTACCAGCCCCGCCCACCTGGCCACTTCTCCCAGGGCACGGAGTACAGAGGGTGCTGGGCTTGGGAGGTAAGATGCCAGGATGTCACGGAGGGAAGGGCAGGGGTTTCCCTCCCCAAAACCCAGCTCCTGCTCTGCTTTGCCCGGATGGGCTGTGTGTCAGCGGTGAGACCCTCACCCTCTCTGAGCTTCACTTCTCATCTGTAACTGGAAGGGGTGACCTTGTGAAAGCGAGGGCTTCCCTCCCTCCCAGCATTCAGGATCAAAGGCGAGGGTGCTGGACTTGAACGCTTGTAGGAGCGCCACGGAGAGTGGCACCCCTGAAATAAGGACAGAGGCCCAGAGAGGGTAGGGGGGCTGCTCAGAGACACGTTCACAGACACGACCCCACCAGGACTGTGGGCCACTGACACCCAGGTGAGCCCCTTCCCCAACAGCGTGGCTCTCACCCAGGCTCACCGCCCCGGGGGGTTCCACTCTGAACTGTGGGTGCCTCCTTTCCCCACAGCCTAGACCTGCTTCCAGAGCCGCTGCTAAAGGCCCCCCTCCACCCTCATCGGGGAGCCAGCTCTTGGTAATAAAAGTGCACAAAGGGAGGACTTAGCGCCCGGCACAGAGGAACACGTGTGTGCCTGGGGGAAACATTGCACAGGTGTCCACAGACACTGAGTCCCACACTCACGTACATGAGCAGGCAGCACCTCTGCCCTTCCAACGTGGGGTTAACTGCCTTTTACAAGGTGCGTTCCCAGCTGGTGTTTTATGCGATCCCCACAGCAATCCCGAGGTCGGCAGCTGCATAGGTACGATTCGATTCGTAGGTACGATGATGTCCTTTCACAGGTAAGGAAGCTGATGCTCAGGTGGGGCAAAGAGGCAGAGTAAGGTCACCTGGCTGGTAAGCAGAGACAGGGGTCAGGCACACACCTGCCCTTCCTCGTTCCTGCCCAGAAGGAGGGGCTGGCTGTCATCAGCCTGCTCTTGGGGGAGCATCCATACAACCTCAGCTGCGCCCGAGCAGCTGGTGGGAGGCTGACAGGAAGATGGGAATTCCCTGGGCCACAGACTGCCTGCAGCCCTGCGGAGGGCACAGGGCCACCCCGCCACCTCTGCTCACCTGGGGTCTCCTGATTGTGGGAGACCTGGATTTAGGAGAGGCGGGAAAGGAAGGAAGTTTGGGGTCTAGGCCTTGTCATCTTACACTCTGCAGGGCTGGTCCAGCCACTTGCAGCCGTGGAACCTTGGGCAGGTCACTTTCCTCCTCTGCGCCTCTTTAAACAGGAGGCCAGAATCCATAGTCTTCGGGGGCTAGACTACCCTGGTTCTCTGAGACTGTGAAAAGGAAGCAAGGAAAAGAGGAGTCCCCTCTTCTCTGCTTCTGGCCTCAATGAGGAGTGGTCTCTAGGGAGGTGGCACTGGTGGGGTGTTGCTGGGCAGTGGTGGGGTGTCCCCCTGAGCAGAGAGAGAGCTGTACAGGTCCGTGCTGGAGCTGCGGCTCCCGAATGCAGGTCCTGAACACCTCCCACCGCATCCCCCACTCCTGCCTCAGCTGCCCCGGGCTGCCTCCCAGCTTCTGTCGCTAGGCCATGACATGAGGTTCCCAGACACCTGGCCTGGCCCCACTCCCATACGTCAGCCAGGCCCTGGCCCCACCTCCTTGGAGCTCTGCCCCATCTTACCCACATCGCCTAATCTCTCTACCTCTCCGTATGGGGTGCCGGCTGGACAGGATGGGGCAAGAGACCTCTGTCATCTGAGCCCAGCCCAGCAGGTCCTCACGTAAACTTGACACCCAGGAGCACCCTCCCTGCCAGGCAGGATGTGGTGTGAAGGTTGCATCTGACCTCCTGAGGGAGGCTGGGGCCTCTATGGAGACTCTCAGACTTCATCTTCCCCATCCCTGTCCACTCCAGGCCCTCAGCACAGCCACTCAGGGGCTATCACCTTGCGCCTCTCTCCTGCCAATCTAGCTAGAGGTTCCATAAGGTCTGAAAATGTCACCCTTTCGCTTAAGCTCTTTTCTACCCAGTACTGCTAACCACAAGAAGCTCAAACTTTTCCTGAGGGACATTCAAGTCCCAAATCACCTGGCCGGCTTGACTCACTCCCCACCCTATGTTCTGAGCATAGAAAATTTCCAAATAGGAATTGTTTCTTCATACCTCAGTGCCTTTGCATAGGCTGTTCCCTTGGGCTGGAATGCTCTTCCCCACATCTTCACCCTGTGGATTCCTACTTATGTCTCAGGAGGACCCAGGTCAAATATTTCCCCTCTCAGAAAGCCTTTTCCTCACACTTTCCACCCATCCAAACTTCCCTCCCCTAGTCCCCGCCCCAGGTGAGTTTGTGGGCCCATTTTCTGCATATTTCCACAACCCCCTCATACAGCACCTATAGGGTGCTGATGCAATCTCTATGTTTTTAAGCCTCTATCCTCCCACTAGTCTGGGAATGTATTTATCTGGGGAAGGCATCTCATTTCTCTTTGATTCCACAGGACCTACTTTGTGCCAGGCACATAGTAGGTATCCATCAATATCTGTTCAATGATGGAACAGCTACTCATCTCGAACATGTACTGGTCCACCCTCTTCTCGGTCTTTAATCTCAGGCCCATCGTTTTATTTCTCTATGACTCAGCTTTTTTCTCTGTCAACTGGCACTGGTTTATATCAAGAGCTTTCAGATTATGGGAATAGCTCTGGAGATGATCAATGGTGAGGTATAAAGTCCTACTGTTGCCTTTTCATGATCCTTGGAAAAGTGTAATTCTCACTGGCAATTCCACCACCTACTAGCCTGTGTCCATACCCCACCCTTGGCCATCAGTCAGGAATGAAGACTATTTATAATGTTGTCCCTACCAGAGCAGATTAGGAAGAAAATTTGTGCTGCATATGGAGATTATATATGTACACACACACATATCATACACGCACACACACACACACACACACGCATATGTGTGTGGAGCCTGATATAAAAGGCCTGGAATACCTTACTTGCTGGCTGCCTCCAGCTATAGGGGCTGACATGAACAGGTAGCATTAGGCTTTATCACAGTAAGGAGCTGACTGCTAATTCTATAGTAATAAAAATGCTTACTTCCCCGTGAAAATAAATTTAGTCCTTTGGCAAGTTGCCTTTTCCAGGCCTAATTAATTTTTAAAATTATATCCTTATTACATTTGTTGTTATATAGGTACATCCAGAAAACTTTGAAAAACACCGACACAACGAGAGAGGAGAGAGAGGGAGAGAGAGAGAGATTGTCATCTGACCTTGCAAGATTACCTTCTGTTAACATTTTGCTGTATTCTTTCTAGGCTTTTTTTCTATGCATAGGTGTGTACTCATACAAATATTTTTTAGCTTTAATTTTAGAATATTGGGATGACATTGTTTCATAAACTCTCTTTTTAAAGAAGTGAAATTCAGCCCTGGCCAGTGGTGCTCAGTGGTTGGAGCGTTGACCCTGGCACTGCAGGGTTTGTTTCCTGGTCAAGGCCATGTGCCTGGGTTGCAGGTTCCATCTGTGGCCCTGGCCCCAGTTGGTCAGATGCCAGAGGCAACCAATCGATGTGTCTCTCTCACATCAATATTTCTCTCTCTCTCTCTCTCTCTTCCTTGCTCTCCCTCCCTTCCATTCTCTCTAAAACTCAATGGGAAAAAAAATATCCTCGGGTGAGGATTAAACAAACAAACAAAAAACAAAACAAAACAAAAATCCAGAGAGTGAAATGCAGCATGCTGCGGCTGTTTAGAAGTCCCATTCTGTTCCTGTGTTCCTGGAGCCTGTGGATGCCCTGCAGGCTGCCGCAGAAGCCCGGGTGGCCCTAAATGAGGACCTTCTCTTCTGCTAGAGTTCACCTGCTTGTCACATCTGACGAGTCAAGTATGCAATCCCCACCTCTCGGGGGTTCTCAGCCTTCAGCTGTCCTCTCTTTCTGGGAGTACAGCCCCTCCCTCCCCCCAGGGACTCCCTCCCATGCCTGTTCCCATCGCTCAAGCAGTGTTCAGGGCTTTCTTCCGTGGTGTGTGTTGCGAAAATAAGTAGGCACTGTTTTCACTTTCTAAATGCAGGTTATATTTTTCCGTGGAATATCAGCTTTCAAAGGAGATGTTTCCCACTCTCCAATATCACCTGACCTCCCTTGCCACCCAACCAGCAGCGGCAGTTCTGATGGGAAGAGACCCTCTGGTAAGAGTGTGGGTGGTGAGGGACGCAGGGATGCCCACTTTCAATGCCAGGCCGGGTGCCCGGGAGGGAAGTGACTTGTCTGAAGGTTGCTCGGTGAGTCAGCAGCTTGGCCCAGCTGCCCTGCGAGTGCTGGGAATGGGCCCCAGATCGCGGGCTGCGGGCCTCGGCCTCTGACGTGTGCTGTCTTGCTCAGGGCGGAAACCTCTCTTCCTGGGAAGGAGGGGCAAAGGCCCTGGGGTGGCCTTGGGCCTGGCGCTGCCTCCCTCTGCTAGAAACGGCACAGGGGGCTTTTGGGTGGTATTTTCCTGTGTGCGTCTCCTCTGTCCAGCCAGACTGTGACTGTGCAGGACGTGGGCTTCCTGTCTCCTGTGCCTCCCAGGTGGAGCTCGCTGCAGGGCAGAGCGTGCGCACAGAGGGCAGAGGCCAGGATCTGTGAGACCAGGGTGAGTCACTCCATTTCCCTGAACCCCAGTTTCTCCAGCGGGAAGGATGGGGATCCTGAGACCCCCTCACAGGGTGGGTAGAAATCCCACGTCGTCCTCAGATGATTCAACGCAGGCCCTCCTTACTGAGCACTTTTCCTTGTGCTTCATCCCATCACTGCCCAGCTGGGAATCACCATGGCTCCTTCCCTGGGAACACTGCTCAGAAGCCTCCACCTCACCTGTAGGCCCTTTCCCAGGGTCTTCTCCCAGCCGTGGTCTGCAGCGAGGCAGGGTTTGTGGAGGGGGCGTGACGCCTCCGTGAACACACAATTTAAAAAACAACAGGACTCGCTGTGCTGAGGCAGCTTCAAGACAGGCCTCCCAGTGCTGCTCTATGAACTTGGCGTTCAGGAGCCCCCACCCTCCTACACAGACATCCCCAGGCCTGGGTCCCACCAGCCAGCCTTACCTCCACCACTGCCACCAACTCTACCATCCACTCTCCTCCTCAGCAACCAGCCTTTGCTCCAGTGGGCACTGTGCCTGCTTCCGGTGCCCTGCACTCCCCTCCCTCTCTCCAGAGCCTCCTATCCCTGAGGTCTGGGCCCTCCTGGGGTCCTGCGGGCCATCCTGGGGTCCTGCGGTCCCTCCTGGGCAGAAGTCTGCTTCTCCTGTGACCGCCCCATCCCTGAGTGCCTATGGGCCTGCCACTCTTGGTCACATACCTACGGATGCAAGAGGAGGTTTTTGGCCTCTTGTCTAATGGACCTCCTAGAGGGGAGGGATCACATTTGTGGGAAGACCCATTTAGGGACGAGGGTGAACCCAGTTAGGATTAGGTCAGATGGGCTTGGGTTTGAATCCCAGCAGGTTACTTATTAGGTCAGGAACAATATGGGTAAGTCCCCACCTCCCCCCAACCTCAGTTTCCTCATCCGTGAAATGAGGATAATGAAATAAAGTGCCCGGTACTTGCTAGGTACTGAGCGCAACGTTAGAGATGACGTTTGTTGTGCTATTTCTGCATTCTCCTCTGTGCCTCTCGTGTTCCAGCGGTTCTACCAGCGTTCCCGACACGGGGAGCCGCGCACTGTGGACGGGACAGCGGTGGGTGTGCTGGTTGGGCTGTGCAGCCAGGACAGGCACAGATACAGAGCCGGCAAAGCTGCACACAGAGGCCCTGCGGGGTCTGGTCTGAACCCCTGCCTGTGCTGGCAGCCTCAGCCCTTTCACAGGCTCCCTCCTGCGCTCGGTTTCTGAAGAGTTTTCAGTAGCTGCTTACATCAGGTTAGAGTGTGGCATGTCCCAGGGATAGAGACTTGAAAGGGATTTGGAAGGCAGAGGTCTAGATGGAGAAGGTGGCCCCTCCTGCTCTCCTCTGGCCAGCATCGCAGCGAGCTGGGAGGATTCGCGCTGGGAACTCCAGGCCTGGGCTTGTGTCCACCCTGCCGTTCCCAGAACCTTGATTTCCTCAGCTGCACTGTGAAGGGCAACCTCCTGAGAAATTCCTCTGAGTCCATAGGGCCTGGATGGCAAAGTCTTATTGTATCAGGCTCAGAAAAGTTTCTCCCTGTCTTCCTAACCCAGGTGCCTGGGAACCTTGGCTGGCAGCCACGTTGGAGCAGAAAGGGGCATCAGAAAGGATACAAGGGTTACCTGGCTCCTCATTTAAAAAATGTGGGCCCTGCCGAAGCCGGTTTGGCTCAGTGGATAGAGCGTCGGCCTGCGGACTCAAGGGTCCCGGGTTCGATTCTGGTCAGGGGCATGTGCCTGGGTTTCAGGCACATCCCCAGTGGGAGATGTGTGGGAGGCAGCTGGCCGATGTTTCTCTCTCATCGATGTTTCTAGCTCTCTATCTCTCTCCCTTCCTCTCTGTAGAAAATCAATAAAATATATTTAAAAAAAAAATGTGGGCCCGGCAATGTTCTCTGTTTTCTCAACCTTTGGTATAGGTACGAAAGGACTTGACAATGTCAGAAAGCCCATTGGGTTATCAGGAGGACATTTTACAAGTACCCCTGTGGGGAGCTATAATAAAAAAACGCTGATGGCTGACAGAATTTTGGACTGGATGTGTTTTATGCTGGAGACCCCATTGAACAAGTAGGATAAGATGGGGCAGTTTTCTGAAGAAGAACCACTGATGATTGGTAAATTCTGGCTCATGTTGCTCAAACCTTCCATTTGACTTTGTGCATGCAAGTTCCCAGAGAAGAGGTTCTGTCCTCTAGGCCCTGAGTAGTTTTCCATCTAAGAGCAGATGCTGTGGCCTCGCTCAGTGTCCAAAACAAAAAAGGTGGCTTATACCCAGGAGCCATTGCCCATGTGGGCAGGGTGGTGGTCATGGCTACAGGGACTGTGTCCTTTGGGGCAGTGGATGAGACGAGAACTCCCAACGAAAAGGTAGAAGTTCTGGTTGCTTCTGTCCCGGCTTCACCCCTATTAGTCAAGTGACCTTGAGCAATCGTTTCACCTATCCGAACCTCAGTTTCCTCATCTGTCATGGAGGAAGCATTCCTTGCCCTGCCTGTCTCGCTGACCTCAGTCAGATCCTGGGTGTGTGCACACCACTGCCAGGGTGGAGCTGCCTCCAGGGTGATTGCATTACAGAACAATCTCTCAATCAATCTCGCCTTTTTCTCTCCTGCTTCCCATTGCATGTTGTTTTTCTTCTCTCAGGCTGGAAACAGCTACTGGCTGCTCTGACCTATTAGAATCCTTACAGCCTCAAAACCAAAAGCGAGAGAACCCTGCCAACAGTAGGTAGAAAAACTCCTGAATCAATCACCATGGCTTGGTGACGGTGGTAGGTGGGGTGAGGATAGAGTGTTTTGATTGGTCTAGCTTGGTTCATGTGCCCATGCCTGCCTGGCCCAATCACTGTGGCCGAGGACAATGGAGTACTATGATTGGTCTACTTGGGGATTGTGCTCATCCTTTGGCCAGGGAGGGAGGCAGGTAGCTGGGAGCCCCTATCAGAACCAGCTGATTGTGGCAGGGAGTAGAAAACAGTTCTTCAAAGGAGGAGCTGTTATCTGGGAAGTCAAAATTAAATACCCACTGAGGTATAGGGCTCCTCTGTAAGCCTGCTGGTGCCATATTTCTGTTGTTAGCCCTGTCCCTGAGTTCTGTGAGGAGAGCCAGGAACTGGTACCCTGCTCCACTCTGAGTACCCTGGCCAAAACAATGGGAACTGGAGTTCTTGCCCATCATTGAGAATTCCAGTGTCTGATAGATAAAACAGGTCTTCCTTTTAAAGCAAAGAACGCAGGATGAGTGCCCTTAAAAATGGTTCTCCTTTTTACTCTATCAACACAACCACTCTTGGCTGAACAGGCGGCCTTTGGCAATGCTCTCAAGTCTATGTGCATGCAACGTGCCCAGCACGGTGTGCCTCTGAGCAGACACAATAGAAGTGCAATGGCTCCTGGCTTGCAAGGAGTTGCAGGCTAGCAGGCAAGGCAGCTGGCAAACGAGTGCTCAGGAGCTGCTGGGGAAGGGGAGAGAGCGGGGAGGCAGGGGCTACAGATGCCTAGTCTGGTGAGAGGAAGGCCCCTGTTATTGCCAGGCCACCAGCCCATGAAAAACAGTAAAATGTGGAAGTGGAGTATGTGCTCTGTCCAAACCTTCTGGTGTTATTTAAGGCCTGCCCATCAGTTTTCTCATCTATAAAATGGGAATGATAATAATAGGATCTACTTCATGGGACTGTCACGGAAATAAAAATATGTTAGTAGATATCAAGTGTTTAGAAGAGTGCCTAGCACACAGTATGTGTTTAACTCATATAACTGTCACATGTGTTGCATCAACTATTTACATGTTTATTCATTTACTCTCCCCCCACTAGATTATGAGCAGGGACTTTATTGCTTTTTGGTGTAGTATTCTCAGGGTCCAGAATAGTCGCTAGCACACAGTAGGTACTTACTAAATATTTGTGTATTGCATACTGACAGCTAATATTACATTTGACCTGAATTATTTTAATAGCTTTTTTCCTGGTTTCCTTTCTTCCAGCCTATATATCCCTCCAATCACTTTGCTCCCTGTCTAAAGCCTTATAATGGCTCCCTTTTCCAGAAGTGAAGAATCCACACTCCCTGGCCCAGGTCTTTATAATTGGCCCCACCCTGTGTAGACAGTTTTGACACCTGCTCTTGCTCCAATCCCTGCAGCCACCTGCCATAGCCTGCTTCCTACCCTGGCTCCAGATTTCTCTTCTCCCACTAGGACCAATGTTTTTATTGATTTTAGAAAGAGAGGAAGGGACCGAAATAGAGAGATAGAAACATCAATGAAAAAGAAACATCGATTGGCTGCCTCCTGCACGCCCCCCACTGAGGATCAAACCTGCAACCTGGGCATGTGCCCTGACAGGTTTGAACCGTGACCTCTTGGTTCCTGGGTCCACACTCAATCACTGAGCCACACCAGCCAAGCCCTAAGTATTTTTCAATATCCATTTCACTCCTTCATTTGAGAATCTCTCCTGTCTTTTCCATATCTTTATATACTCAACCTATTCCAGTGTCTATCACTTACTAAGAGCCTGTTGAATAGCCTCAGTAGTAAAGTTTCTGTCACCCCGTAGTTACTTGAGTTATATACCTTCCCATGGCCTTTGTATCACACATTTTAATCAGGGAGTATCTTTTTAAATTGCTTATTTGTGTCCATGTTGGAATGTGAGCTCCTCAGAGAAGGAGGTCTTATTTATCTTGTTTATTTCTGAGCCCCTAGTCCCTAAAAGTGTCTGGTACAAACCACTGTAAGTAGTATTTGTGAGATGAATGAAAGCACAGTGTCTGTGTGGAAGGAGTCTAACTCTGTTATTCCAAGTTGCCCACCACTTTCTCCCATCCCTCCTCCATCCTCCTTTCTTCTTCCTGTTCCTCTTGGTGCAGGTCTGCCTACTGTGTATGCCCAACAACGAATTCTGGGTACATTTCTGCTCTATGGTGTTTTTTTTTAATTTAGTGAGAACATTGCTTTTTACAATCATTTATATATTTGAGGAGATATTATAACCTCAACAACAAACGCTGTTGTCTTTTACATTGAACTTATAAACAGTGAGTTTCCAGAAGTGTTCACAATATTGAGAGATGTTTCACCTTGAACACAATGAATTTCAAACAGCTTTATGTTGATAGACAATGGAAAAAGTGAGCTATTATTGGAATTGACTGATTTTTTCTATTGATGCATCTGATTACACTAATATGAAACTGGCATCATTCAACCCTATGTGAACTTCTCTTGAGGGTGCTACAGCTATCACTACACTCTGAGCATGTGTACAAGAAATCTTGGATTTGACAAATGGGCTGGACAGAGTTCTCCAGAAAAACACAACCAGTAGGATATAAGATAAATATAATTATATGATTATATATAGAAAGAGATTATATGATTATATATAAAAATTATGTGATACACACACATATCTATCTATCTATCTATCTAATTCTCTCTCTCTCTCTCTCTCTCTCTCTCTCTCTCTCTCACGACTGGCAATTCCAAAATGTTAGAGCTGATGTTTCAGTTTAAGTCTAAAGGCTGAGTCTGCTATAGCAGTGGTTGACAAACTGCGGCTCGTGAGCCACATGCGACTCTTTGGCCCCTTGAATGTGGCTCTTCCACAAAATACCACTTGCAGGCGCGCATGTACAGTGCGATTGAAACTTCGTGGTCCATGTGCAGAAGTTGGTATTTTGTGGAAGAGCCACACTCAATGGGCCAAAGAGCCACATGTGGCTCGCGAGCCACAGTTTGCTGACCACTATGCTATGGAAACAAAAAGAGCTGATGTCCCATTTCAAAGGCTGTCTGGAAGGAGGAATTTTTCTTACTCAACAGAGGTCAGTGTTTTGTTTCATTCAGGCTTTCAACGGATTGATTTAGGCCCACCATGTTAGGAAGAGCAATCTGTTTTATTTAGTCTACTGATTCAAATATTAATCTCATCCAAGACACCCTCACAAAAACACCCAGGATAATGTTTGGCTAGGATTTTAGACAGTCTTCTTAAAGTTACTGATGACCTTTGAGTTAGATGCTGGTGCTTCTTGAGCAGATTTTGTCTTGCTTTTTATTTAATAACTAGAGGCCCAGTGCATGAAATTTGCCCAGCTTGCACCCTCTCCAATCCGGGACCCCTCGGGAGATATCTGACTGCCGGTTTAGGCCCAATCCCAGGAATCGGGCCTAAACTGGCAGTCGGACATCCCTCTCACAATCCGGGACTGCTGGCTCCTAACTGCTCACCTGCCTGCCTGCCTGATTGCCCCCAACTGCCCCCCTGCCCCCATGCTGGCCCGGTTGCCCCACACAGCCTGCTGTTCAGTCATTTGGTTGTCCCTCACTAACTCCCCTGCCAGCCTGGTTGCCCCACGCAGCCTGCTGTTTGGTCATCCATCCAGTTGTTTTGGTTGTGACGACCCCTGGCTTTTTATATATTAGGATTGGCATCGCTATGATTCTCAGGGGGATGGTAAACACAGGGAACCATTTTACATGTTACAGTTTCATTATTACTTTTCTTGAAGAAGAGAAAGTCAAGATAACTTACATTTTCATTACTCATGCACTTTCCTTTTTTTGTCGAAGCCATTGCTACTGAGGGTTATTGAAAAATGAAAATGCCATAGCAAACACCAAGATAAATAATTGCAGATTCACACTGTACAGTAAATGGCACTGTCTGCAGCAAGGCTGCTCCCACCACTGTCTGAGCCCATTAGCAAGAAGCCTGCCTTTGAGCTCCTGCACATCATGTGTATACCCTCACTTGTCACTCCCACCTTTCCCTGCTGACCCGGTGGCTTCATACATTTGCAGGCCATGGCACAACTGGCAGAACAGCAATACTGTTTGTCCCTTAGCATCACCCCAGAGGGAAACTAACTCTCATTAGTTGCTATATCTGCATGCATTTCACCATCTCAAGGACAGTTGCATGCATTGCCCCTGAGAGAGTAACACTGAGTCAGGAAAGGGTGGGAAGGACAGGCAGGTCATCCCTCATCATCTTTCGCATTTAGCCTTGAGCTGAGGTGAAAACTTGCTCACTGCGCATGTGACTCACACACCAAGAGAAGCAATCTTGGGGGAAGCTGGAAGTACAAGTGGAGGGCTACCAGTACTATCCAATTCTTAATTGGATTCCCTTAAGCAATGACAAACTAGTCAGGACACAGGGACAATAGGAGTCAACCAGCAGGTATGGTCACCTCACCAATGGGGCACTTTATCCTCGGTCTCTAAGGGATGCTCCAATCTTAGCCTGATTTTAGCGCATTTTCTCAATTTGGGGTTTGCACACCTGGTGTCAGCATCCACACCTGCCTAAGAGTGGGGCACAGGTGGGACTGCCCTCCCACAGTAGACCTGGGGTCATCCACAAGTTGCTACAGAAGGCTGCTTAGTGCTGCTTCCTCAAGTGGGGCAGTGGGAGGGGCTTTCCCAGGGGCCCTCCCATTCTCTGTTCTAACCTTGATAGAGAAGGCTCAGTTTTAGCACCCCTGGTGTAGAGGGCTTGAGGCCCCCACCCCTGTTTCTGCTAAGCCTTGGATCCACTCGTCGCTGTGGCTTCCCTCCTCATTTCTGGTTCCTTGCGACTTCCCCATTCCCAGGTCCTTCATAAGCGCAACTCAGCTCCATGTGAAGCAGACATTTAACAAGTTCTGTAACCAGGACAACTAGATAATTGGGGAGGAGCTGGAGGGGAACAGCAGCTTCTCAAGCCTGCGCAGGGACCTGTGCTTGGAATTAAACTTTTCCAAAGCCATTTGGTTTGCTCCTGGGCTGGAAGGGCCTTGGGCTTTAGGGTGTCCCTCCTCCTCCTCAGACACCAAGCCCTCAGGCTTCCCCTGTTTGTCCTTGGGCAGATGACACCAGGTGACTATGGAAATCAGCTGGGCAAAGAGGGGTTGGTCTCCCTTGCTAAATGGGGAGATCTTTTTTAGGACAGTACCTTAAGGGCCAGGCAGGCTCTTACTTCCATCAACCCTACTTTTGCCCTTGGCAGGTCCCTCACAGGGAGGAGTGTCTAATACCTGAGAAGTTTGATAAGCTTCCCAATACTTTTGTGAACAGAGGAAGGGAGTTCCATGATTTTCTTAAAATTTTCATTCATTCATTATTCATTCATTCACTCACTCATTCTTCCTTCACTTCCCAAACATTATTTAACAACTGTACCTACTATGTGGCTGAAACCCTAACTCCAACCCCAACCCTTCCAGGTTAGGGAAAGCCACCCTTAAAGATGAAATGAAGGGGTGGGTCTTTCAGGCTGACTATGTGGACACACAACTTTAGGAACCACCTTCTCCCCCCTCACAGCTTCTGCATTACCCCTTGGTCCCCTTATTAGACAATTGATTGCTGCTAGTAGGATGGCCCTGGCCACACTGGAGTTCTACCCATGGGGTGGTGACTGGAGGCACCCATGGTAGGAGTCCTTCTGGGAAAGGTCAGGTCCAGTGAGGAGGGTAGTGTCAGTAGTCCATTGTCCACAGTTCTGGATACAAATGGCCTGAATCTGAAAAGGTTTAAAGCCTTGGGGGTCCTGAGGATCTCTCTGGCAGTGGCAAGGCAAGGCTGGGATGCCGGGTGTGGGTGTGGATGGGATGGTTGAACCTCCCTCAACTTGGAAGTAAGGCAAGGCAAGAGGGAGCTACAATCCCTTTGTACTGAATTGTCCCAGCCTATCGTCAACCGATACTTCCAATGCCTTTTGGACACAATAGCAGTGCTCACAGCCCGGTTTGTTCCTTGCTTGGCCGGGGTGTCTGATTATGTCCTGCTTCAGCATGGGGGTGGGGGGTCGTCCCCAGCATATGGCCTAAACATGGAGCAGTACCCACTTGCCCCTTCTGCATCCCCCAAACACACATACATGCTTGCACATATGTGCACACAAACACATACACAGCTGCATGGGTGTTTGGGGATCCTGGTCAGGCCTGGACAGGATAGGATGGCAGCTCTCACACTTCCCTTTGGGCCCTGGCAGTTTCAGTAGATATGGATGTTAAAAAATGTCTGTGGAGTGAAGGATAAATATATAAGTGAATGAATGAAGAGATGAAACATTTAAGGAAAACCTGGAACCTCCTTCTTCTGTCCAAAGAAGTATTGGGAAGCTTATACAATGTCTCAGGTATAAATTACCCTCACTATGGCATCAAGGTAAGATGAGGAGAGAGAGCCTGGGGTAGTGTTCCCGGTGAGGCCCTTTCCAGGCCAGAGTTCCTGTCTCCGGGAATTTTTCTCAGAGGGCCCCAGGTCTGGTGACATGCCCTCCCGGGGCCCCCTCTTTCTACCTAAGTTCAGCCTGGCCTCCAAAAGCAGGCTGGCTTTGCCTGGAAACAGAGACCCAGGCACATCTTCGGTGGCAAGACCTAGAAAGCAGCTGTGGTCATGGAGAGACAGACGTGAAAATGACAGGGAGAGCTGCACTGTGGCTCGTCCCATTGTGAGCAAGGAGCATGGGGTGAACGGCAGAGATGACAGCAGCTCACTGGCCTGGGAAGAGTCAGTGAGGGGCTATGTCCTTTCTGCCGTGATCTCTGGGGCCATTCACCTGTCAATTATATGTCTGCAATAGCCAACAGCTACAGGATTTGTGTGACTGTTTACACGTGGCACAATATTGCAGGGGAAAGAGCACATGAATGAGTCTGGAAGCCTGAGTTCTAATCCTGGTTGTTTCATTGCCTCACTGAGTGACTTTGAGTAAATACTTCACTCCTCCTTGAACCTTGACAAATGGAAATAGCAAACCTTGCTTTATCTCTCTTCTAAGGAAGATGGACCTTCGACACCAGCCCGGAACTCTCCCACTTGATAGAAGAGAGAGCTGGGGCCCTGAGACAGAAAGGACATTGGCAAGGTCACACAGCAGACCAGCAGCAGAGCTGGGTTTGAAACCTGATCTCTGGTCTCTAAGACAGAGCTTGCTCCCCTGACTCAGTCTAAACAGAGTGGATTCTCTCAGAAGGAAGAGTTCTCTGGAGGCACCAGGCTCCTCCAGCAGGGAGACCAGCACATGTAGAGCAGGCTGCATGTAGAGTGGTCTACTCTGTGTACCTGTCTCAGAAAGGCCACAGAATCCTAGGACCTGTTCTCCCCATGCGAGCAACAGAACCAGTGTGTCCCCTAGAAGTCCTTCTTGGTGTCTGGTGTCACCCCTACTCTTACCTGCTTCAACCCACTGGTGGTGGTTCTGTCTTCAGTGTCTAGACTCAGGCTTAGTAAGGAGGGGCTGTTTGCTTGCCCATCAGGCACAAAGCTCTGTGCTTGGCAGAGAATAGCCTTCTTATTTGGGTTAGATTTTCAGGTGGTAGAAGATGGTTTCCAGAAAGAAGATAGAGATAAGATGATGGGTGTTGTGACATTTCTTTTAATCACTAGAAATCACTGACCTATTGGGTGCTGAGCATAATACCTAATACTTCCATAATCGTCAATGATTGTTCCTCAATCAGTCTTTAGATTCCTTCTTGCCTTTTGCTTTCTTTGCTTTGCGTGCTTTGTTGATTTTAAGAGATTCAGCTTGGCCTAGCTGGCCACTGATGGAGAGTGGGAAAGGGATAGGAGCATTGAGATTTAAAGTCTTCTTCTGAAGTTTCAGGTCCAAAATATCAAAAGTTGTCTGTATCTCATACTGAAGCAGCTCTCTCAGGCACTTGATCTGGATGTGAATGGCCTCGTTGATGAGATTTTCTAACTCCTGGAAGAAATGAAACATGGCTGGTGAACAGGCCTCAGGGGAAGGCCTCTGTAGATAAGGTTCCTCAAGAGGATCCAATTCTCCCCTCTTACTGAGTGCTAGCACCTTCCATTTCCCTCCACCCTTCACCCTACTCTGCCCTGGGAGGCCGACTTATGAGGGGAGCATCAACCGGCTACCTTAACTTTTGGCTTCTGGTGGAGTTCCACCAATGGGAGGTTCTGGCAGGAGATCTGAGTGTGGGAGGAAAATGAGGTCTCTCACCTTCCTCCCAACCAGCTCTGGGTTGGCCATAGCTATGATCCTCTACCTACAGCTAGACCTCCAGCAATTGCTCCTTTTCTTCTCCATTCTGGCCTATTGTGGTGATCACCCTATTTGAGTGTGTCATTTATTACTAACATTGTTCTGGAACCACAGGCCAGTGCCATATCCCCTGCTTTCTGGTCAACACAAGCTCCATTTGGATATCATTCCCCTTCCTTTTCCTCCTGCCCTCATCTCATTCCCACATATCAAAGTTTTAGTAGCTTCTTTGGAGAGGATGGGAAATTTCTTAGAGAGTGGAGAAGTCCCCCAACCAGCCACCCACCATCTGCCACCTTAAACAGGAGACCTTCTCTGTCATCTAAACCAGGATTACGGCATCATGAAATCTTGGAGACATGAATTATGTAACTATTTTTTTCCAGTTCCCTGCTCAAGCAGCCAAACAGCAGTTCATGCCTGCACTGGGGGTGTTGGGGACATACTTGGAGTATCCAGTTGCCTAGAAAACATTTCTTTGAGATCTCATATTTTAGCTCAAAATCTCATGGAAAATCTTACATTTGCCCCAGAATGTTTCCTTGATTGTCTATAATAATAAAAGTGTAATATGTTGATTAGACCAGAGAGCCAAATGACCTTCCGGATGTCATTCCGGGCCTCCTTCTGGATGAAGCCATAGCAGTGGGGGCCAAGGCAAAGGCAGTTAGGGGTGATCAGGCAGGCAGGCGAGTGGTTAGGGATGATTAGGAAGGCAGGCAGAGGCAGGTAGGGGTGATCAGGCAGGTAGGTGAGTGGTTAGGGGTGGTCAGGTAGGCAGGCAGAATGGTTAGGGGTGATGAGGCAGACAGGTGAGCCAGCAGTTCCGGATTGCAAGAGGGATGTCCGACTGCCAGTTTAGGCCTGATCCCACAGGGATCCCGGCAGTTGGACATAGCCCAAGGGGTCCTGGATTGCGAGAAGGTGCAGGCCGGACTGAGGGACCTCCTCCATGCAGAAATTTCGTGCACCAGACCTCTAGTTTTCATATAAAAATAATGTTCTTCCCATAAATCCTTAGGAAAGATTGTGCTCTAAGAAGATGCACCATGTTTATTCTATGGTGTTGAGTGTCCCCAGCTCAGGCACACCACCAGGGGCACACAGCGAAGGGGACTCTAGCCACAATCCACCTGGCAGGGACCAGCAGCAAAGTGATTGAAATCCACAGGGAAGCTGGGAGGAGCAGGGAGAAACAGCTGTGTGTGTGTGTGTGTTGGGGGAGGGGAGTGGTGTGGGTAGGAGTTGGACAGGAGGTATCCCCTTCTACCCATGTCTTTGCCCACATATTCTAGAGCAAGATTCCTGGAAGGGCATGGAGACAAGCTCTCACTTGGGTTCTGTTGGTCCCCATTGGATGGCTTAATGCACTAAGATTATGTAACAGCCTGACGAGCTATTTACCTGGGAGACTTAACTTTAGAAGAGTATCATTCCTTCTGTTGTGTTTATTGTTCTTTAGAGATTTTTTCAATGTTTTATTTGAATACTTTCCAGGGCCATTTACTCTTTGCCTGACAATTCAGAAATACCTCCCTCCCCTTCATTTTTGTTAATCCTCTCTCCTGGATATTTTTCCATTGATTTTTAGAAGTAGAGGAGGATGGAGGGAAACTGAGAGAGCGAGAGAGAGAGAGAGAGAGAGAGAGAGAGAGAGAGAGAGAAACATCGATATGAAAAAGGCACATCAGATTGGTTGCTTCCGGTACATACCCGACCTACACCCCCACCGAACTTGCAACCCAGGTACATGCCCTGACCAGGAATCAAACCTGTGATCCTTTAGTATGTGGGCTGATGCTCTACCACTGAGCTACACTGGCCATGGCAGAAACTAAAGACCTTGTGACTTCAATGCCACATCTGGTTATTACCCCTCATACATGTGTACATGTACATACATATGCACATGTCACATGTCTGTGTGTTCAAAGATGATCCAACAGTGATGATATCAGTGCCTATGTATAGCTAAAAAGTGAGTTTAGACTCTGCCAGGCTCTCAAGAAGTTGACTGCCCTGAGGCCAACCTAGTCGCCATTTATTAAAGAGCTGGTCACTGGAGACTCTGGCTGCTGGAGGGCAGCCCAGTTTCTTAGATCCACACACCACACTTCTTTACCCACCTCATTGCATCACCCACTCTGAGCTGTGTGACCCATGGCCCTTCCTTTGTCATCTCTACCCAGGCCTCGTGGCAGGCAGACAAAGGGCCCTGAGAGAATCTCTGGTGGTTCAGAGCTTGGGAGTCTTTCTGGGTAGAATCTGTCACTGATTCCTGATGCAATGGAAAGAACTTGGACTTTGGAGTTGCCAGGCCTCAGTCTAAATCTAAATTCCACCACATGCTAGCTTGGTAACCTTGAGCAAGTTGATGAACTTCTCGGAGCCTCAGTTGGCTCATCACTAAAATGGGAACATGAGTTGTATCTTATAGGCATATTTCACGAAACATGCATGCAAAGCGTGTGGCAGATAGTCAATGACTTGCTGTCCCTTTCTGCCCCCTCCCATGTGTGCAGACAATCGAAGTCTTGTTGGTGCCTGGATGTTCTCTTGGTAGGAATGAATGTTTGCTCATGACAGGTGAGCAGCATCCCTCCTTGCAGGCACAGCCTTACCTCTCTCTCCAGAACCTGTTTCTGCTGCACAGTCATCTCTGAGAACTTCTTCTGCAGCATGTGCTCCTGCTCCAGGTGCAGCGCCTCCTTCAGGAGCAGCACGTTGGTGCGCTTCTGCACCTCGGCCATAGTGAGCTCAGCCAACTTCAGCTCAAGCTTCCACAGTCCCCTGTCCTTGCCCTCAGCCAGTGGGAGGGGCTGGGGAGGCACACACACCTCCACGTGGTTGACGGTCAGGTTGACTTCTTGGTCCTGGCCCAGGACATATTGGTAGAGTCTGTAGTGGCGGATGAAGGTGTTGTAGAAGTAGTCACAGAGGGCCAGCAGGTGGGTGGTGTTGAACTGCCCCTGATAATCTCCAAGCTTATTCCTCAGGATGGTAATGGCGTCGGTGATGGAGCAGCCTATGGGTAGAGTGTACAGGCATGGAGTGAAGCAGAAGACGGTTGCATTGATGGCTTGACCAACATAGGCTCTGAACCCAGGCACTCTGACCCCAGAGCCCATGGGGTCAGAGCCTGCCAGCTATTTTATATTACTAGTTATTAGCTTTCAGAAGCTACAGGATGTACTACATTTCCCTTCTTACCTTGGATTCTTGGAAGCTCGAAGCCAATTTTATGTAATAACATTTATCCCATTATTTCCTTATGTGATTATCCTTCTCCTTTCCTATATTTTTACTTTTAACTCATTGTAAAGCCTTCCTTCAGCTGTGCCTTATAGTGTTCCCACTTCAAACCCTTTGGGATGAAGATGAGGGTGTAAAAAAGGGAGTCTGATAAGAGAGGAGTGTGAGATGATTGGAGAGATAGATGTTAGATTGGAGATTTGTGTCACAGAGTTATTAGGCAAATACTGTTTGTACCACGGAAACATCAGCTCTGTGGGTGGGGCCATTGGCATCCCTCACAATGTGAAAGTCCAAGTCCTACCAGGGCTCATCCATCTCTTCCTTTTGACTTGGTTGCCCCCCACCTCCTCCTGGCACACCAGCCTCAGCCTAGGGTGCCCTGCCCTGTGCAGGACTCACTCCTCAGGAATGCCACTTTCCCACAGAGGCCCCTGAACTACCCCACCCCACACTCCCTAGAAACTAGTTCTTTTGCCATATCAAGCAAATGTTAGAAGTTTAGTGAAAAGAATTTTTAAGAAATCAACTTCATCTGGAGGTGGAAGAGGGAATAGGGAGACTAAATGGTGATTAGAGAAAAATAAAAAAGAAATTAACTTTATCAGTTGTTTTGCTAGAAAAGTGACAGTTTCAACTAATATAAGATTTGTTGCATTGCTGTTATTATTATGTATTTATGTAAATTGCTCCTTTGCATATTTAATTTGACAATTACAATTTAGATAGGTAAATAAATTACATTAAAAGTTACTCAGAAAGTATAGTTACAATAGATAGATGTCGATAGCTTTTCATTTTTAATTTAACTTAGTCATCCTTAAATTTTATTTAGTCATCCTTAGCCCTGAATTGAATACAAAGAGTAAGCTTTCTTTGTGACTAAATCAGATACTGTACACATCCAGTGTGTAATCAGGTGTATAGCCTATGGCATTGCAACTTGATGGGGGTGGGCAATTAGAAAAAATGTCTGAAAGATCCCCTCAATATGACCCAGCAATCCCATGTCTGAGTTCGTATCCAAAGGTCATTCGATCAGGCTCTTGAAAGGATATCTGCATTCCCATGTTCACTGCAGCGTTAGTCCCACTCACCAAGGTATGGAAACAACCTAACTGAATGTTGACGGGTGAACGGGTAAAGACTATGTGATACACACACACACACACACACACACACACAATGGAATGTTATTCAGCCATAAAAAAGAAGGAAGCCCTGTCATTTGCAATAACATGGATGGACCTGGAAGACATTATGCTAATTGAAATAAGACACAGAAAGACAAATAACTGTTTGACTCACTTAGATGTGGAAACTCAGAAAATGGAAATCATAGCAGCAGAGAGTAGAATGCTGGTTGCCAAGGGCTGGGGGTGGGAGAAATGCAGAGATGTTTGCTCGTCAGGGAGGCCAAGTTCCAGTTACGCAGGATGAGCAAGTCCTGGAGATCAGCTGTGTAGCGTAGTGCCTATAGCTAGCAATGCTGTTCTGAGTGCTTGAAGTTTGCTGAGAGTATACCTTAAATGTTCTCACTACCAATGAAAGTGGTAACTATGTGAGGTAGTGAATATGTTAATTAGCCTGAGGGTGGTTATCATTTCATAGAGTATATCAAATGTCACCTTGTACACCTTACATATTTGTGAATTACTGACAACTGGAAATTATCCTATATAATAAAAGCATAGTATGCTAATTAGACTGGACATCCTTTTGAACATCCTTCCAGAGGACCTTCTGGATGAAGCTGGGGCTGTGAGGGCTGAGGCAGAGGCCAATGGGGGTGAGGGCCAAGCCCCTTGCATGGATTTCGTGCATAGGGCCTCTAGTTTGTTCATAATATGTCAATAAAGCTGGTGGAAAACCACACACAAAAATATTTTTTAAAAATTGCTCTTGGCTGAGGCCGGTTTGGCTCAGTGGCTGGAGCATCGGCCTGCGGACTCAGGGGTCCCGGGTTCGATTCTGGTCAAGGGCATGTACCTGGGTTTCGGGCACATCCCCAGTGGGAGATGTGCAGGAGGCAGCTGATCGATGTTTCTCTCTCATCGATGTTTCTAACTCTCTGTCTCTCTCCCTTCCTCTCTGTGAAAGGTCAATGGAATATATTAAAAAAAAGAATTGCTCTTGAGGAAAACAATAGTAACAGGTTAAGCTGCTGCCTTGGCCTGCATGTCAGTGTGAGGTGCACTCTCCCATCTTCTCATTTGTTCTCACTTCTCATTGTGCCTCAGAGACTGAGCCTCAACGACAGCCATCTCTGCATTCTTTGGCCTTGTTCTGGGAAATAAGCCAGCCAGGTTGCTGATCCCGGGGACCTCTTCACCCCTGAACCTTTGTCTCAAGTTGGTGGTGGGGAGGGGCCCAGGGCCAGCAGGAGCCCTATGTTCCAGAATCAGCTGGAGCTTTCTAAAAACACAGAGCCCCCCCGGGGCGCACACACACACACACGCAAGCACGCATGCACACATGCACAAAACACACAAAACACATATACATCAGCACAAAAATGCTGATTCCAAGCTGGGGACTGGCTTGGGAATTGCCTCCTAACTTTGATCAATGACCCAGATTGAGCTAAAGAACTCAGACGTTGGCACACAAGGACCATTGAGTCATCAAATGACCAACTGCAGGAGGATGGTGCCAAAGGTCCCAAAGGCCCTATTCTGACAAGTGACCTTGACACGTGGCGTCTGCCCTCAGGACCCTGGTCCCCTCACTAGTGGTATGGCTGCTGGGTCCCTTTCTGCACACATGTGAGCTTCGTGCTGCTCAGATATGGTGGGCATTTTGTTCTATTCCTCTTTTACTTTGGGAGAGGGGTGGTTAAAAGGGACCATATGGAGTCTCTTATTCTTATGGTGCTCATATACATTATACAATTACAGAACAAGCGTTGAGGGCTCCTCTAAAGGCAACATGCAAATCAGTGCCCAGGGCAAAACAGGGCACCCACTCAAGTGCAGAGAGGAGGAAGGGGAAGCACAATAAGACCAGGTAGGGGAGGCGCTCTGCCCCCGGATGCTGGGGGCTGGGTGCCAGGGAAGGTTTCCTGCAGAGGGGGTGTTGGAGCCCAGAAACAGGATGAGTTTGGCAGAGATGGCATTCCTAGTGGAGGGACAGATGGGAAAAAGGCTAGAGGCGAGTGGAGTACTGTGTGGCTGTGTGCATGGGTCCCATGGCTCAGGGCTCCTGGGAGGCAATGCTGGAGCCCGGGCATCGGGGCTGGGGGACAGGAGACTTGAGGTCTTCAGTTTGCAAAAGGCAAGCATGTGTAAGGCACATGGAAGAGCTACACTTCATCCCAAAGCCCGAGTTCATGGAACCCGAGGATACCCAAGGATGGGCTTCAGGACCTGTGGGACCCCCAGGAATTGCACTGTCCAGGATTTTGCATGCGCATATGTTTCTGGGGAGAGTGTGCATAGGGCAGTGGTTCTCAACCTTGGCTGCACGTTAGAATCACCTGGGAATCTTTTTAAAATCCTGATTTCTGGGCCTCATTCTCCGGAAATTCTGTTTCTTTGTTACTAATGTTGTGTCCCCACCCCATAACAAAGAAACAGAATTTCTGGAGGATGAGGCCCAGAAATCAGGATTTTAAAAAGATTCCCAGGTGATTCTAATGTGCAGCCAAGGTTGAGAACCACTGGTATAGAGAGAATCATCAAACTAAGAACCACAGAAAAGTTAAGGACTGTAGCTGAGAGCTTCGGAGCCACTCAGAGGTGTTAAGATGAGACGTGAGAGGTCAGATGGGTATTTCCGAGAGATGGTGGTGGCGCCTGGAGGCCAACAGGGAAGACCAGTGAAGGCATCCCAGAGAGTGGGGGCAGGGTGAGGTCACCCGTTTCTGATCATCAAAGCCGGAGTCCAGGCCGGTGTGGAAATGACTGTATCGATTTTGTCAGGTGAATCACCACACCTCTGGGCTCCGTGGAGGTTGAACTGCTGGAAAGAGTCCTACTCCTCCCCCAGCTCAGCCGGTAGCTCATGGGGCTGGGTCACCGGCACCCCCCACCCCCACGACTGCCTCGCCATCAAGGCCAGTCCCTAGCATTCTCTATTTGGCCAGCAGCCATGCACTCGGCTCAGGTTTGGTCCAAGGTCTCCAGGCCCAGCAGTGCTGAGCGCCCTTAGTGTGCGCCCGAGCTCCCAGCTGCCCTGCATCCTGGAGGAGGCCCCACACTGGGCGTGAGCTGTGGCCTCAGCCTGGAGGTCATGAAACACAAGTGGGGACCTTGTCCCGGGTCAACAGGGAAGGAGCCCTAGGACATAATTCTAACGCTCAGCCCCAAGACACTCGGGCAGGCCTGGTTTTCAGCAAAGCTCATCCCCAGCTGGCCCGTGAGACACACTTTCCTGGCCCCCAGACCACTCTCCACTTGCCGCAGGCAGGAGGAGCCTAGGGTGATGACTCAGAGGATTAAGTCTCTGGAGAAGCCTCTGGCTGCCAGGTAGACAGATCTGTACCTGCAAGTGGTTCTTCAATAACAGGGAGTGGCCTTCATTTGCATTGGCTGCTGGGAACTTCCTGAAGATGGTCCCCAAGCCCCTGGAGGCCAGCACCTGCTCGGGGACAAGGGCAACGAGCAGGGAAGAGCGGGGGCGGGTGACAACACCAGACACTCCAGAATCAGGGCAAAAAGGCACTGGGCATGGCCCAGGCACCCTGGGCCCCCTCCCACTGCCCCTCGCATTCGGGTCTGGGGCTGGGAGGCGAACTGGGGCTACTCCTTCTGGGTGGGCGTGAGGGGGAGGATCCAGGTGCCACGGGTGCCCCCTGACAAACCAGTTTGGTGCCCCCACCTTGGCTCCCAGGGGAGGAACCAAGTCAGGTCATAGCCTGGCTGGCTTGCCTTTCCGAATACCTGAGCGCCTACCAGGGCTGACCTTAGATGGTGGGAAGACCAGAGCACAGGGCCCACCCCATCACCCCCTCCTGTGGCCTGAATGCTGCCCCTCGCCCATTTTTTTTTTCTGCTCTTGGCAAAGCCCTGACAAACTCATTCACCCCAAGTGTCAATGACAGTGACAGCTCAGAGGACAGGTGTGCTTTTGAAGTAGCAGATGATTCTCGTGTAGGGAGTGCTCTCTGTATCCCTCAGGCCCTGGGTCACCGCAAGCTCCACCCCTCCCGGCTCTGTGAGACAGGTGTAGGCATCATCCTGAGTTTATCTAAGAAAGAAACCGAGGCTCATAAAGGTGAGGGAATTTGCAAATGGCGAGTGGCAGAGCAAAAATTCAAACCGGGCCTGACCCAGGGACGCCCCTTGCAGCCATCAAGCTCCTGGTGGCTCTGTGCTCTCTCTGCAGACTCTAAGAGGTAGATGCTAGAATATGTTGGATCAAGAGAAATTAAACAGAGCCCGTAATATGCTAATAAGCTCAGCAAAATGTGTTCATAGGCCAGAAAAGGTTGAGCATACGCCTGTTTCTCAGATTTATTTTGAGTTGAATAGTCTCTTGGGACCAAGGAACGTATTTTGGCAACTATTGAGCTAGTTAGTCCTTTCATCCCACAGATGGGAAACTGAGGCCCAGGGAGAGGCAGGGCCTTCCCTAAGGCTCATTGTGACAAAATCAGGACCTGAGCTCCAGCCCAGGCGTTGGTGGTCTAGGGCCTGTCACCACTCGCACTGTGGGGAAGGGACTGGTTTTGATTTTCATCTCTGCCCACTGGCCCTAAGGCTTCTTGGTCGGTCAGAAATGTCTCTGAAGGGTGGGTGGGGGCGCTGCCTGCCCAGGGGAGGAATGAGCTAGGTGAGGAGACAGGCATCTGGTTCTGCTCTGGGAAGTTTGCTCTGTGGCTGCCCTCCTAACCTCTGGCCTGGTCCCAGGCAGGAGGAGCCTAGGGTGAGAGCACGAGCGCCCTTTCCAGGTGTGCCCATGGTGCAGCTGCCTGGTGAGCTGCAGGGAGAGGAGAGTGGGTGTCTGGTTTGGTCTGACGTCCATCTGCACTGCCTGGGATTGGCCACGGGAGGAGCAAACTGGCTGGATAAACCTTCCCTGCTGTCCTGTGATCACGGGACCTAGGATCCCATAGCATTTCATCTTGCCAGCCACATGCTCTGTTCTCAGCCACTGTTCAAGGTCACGTGGACACTGACCAAGGTCATGTGACCCTGGGGCAGCCCCTGGATTGGAGTTGACATTGATGCTGGGGGTCATTCTCAGAGCTTGTGTGGGGTGCCGGGCTAGAGGACAGACTGGGAATGCAGACCGATATGGGCCCACATGTTGCTTCTTGAACACTTGTACAGGTTATTTGCTTCTGTGGGCATTAGTGTTCTCATCTGTGAAACGGAGGTGATGATAATGCGCACCTCATAGCATCAGAGGAGGGTGTGTGTGTACAGAGCTTCCCACCATTCCTGGGACACAGTAAGCAATCAGTTAGTACCGGGGTCGTCATTTTCAATATTGTGAAGAGGCTACTAGCATTTCAACTCCCCAGGGCTGTGAATTGATCGGGAATCCACCGATTCTTCCTGGTCAGATTGCTCAGTGCACGGCTGAGCGAGTCCTTACTCTTCCCCATCCTCTGGCCCAGGGCTCTGGACGCTGGCTGGTGAATGGCTGGGTGAGTGGAGCAGGATTAAATTGATGGGCGGGGGGTGGGGGGTGGGTGTCAGAGGGCAGAATAAGAGCTATTAGGCAGAAGGCTCAGAGAGACAGATTTCAGTTCAGCGGCAGGAAGAACTTTCTAGAAAACAAGAGTGTTGTCCATGGAGTGACTCTTACTTTGAGCAGTAAGGAGGCATTTAGCTAGAGAGAGGATTCAGTGGTGGTGAGGTGTGAATCAGGTGACCTCCTGGGTCCCTTTTGACTCTGAGCAGCTATGGTGACTTCCAAGAATCTGACAGTTCCTCAAAGCCACATGGGGGGCGTGTGGGCCTCCTGGCAAAGCTCTGCAGCTGTCTCAAGCTTGGCAAGGGGGCCTGATGGTAAGTCTTCATCATCATCCTTGTCGTTAGCATTCCTGAGATGAAAACGACCAAGCCGTCCCATCGTGCCAGGGACAGGGCACGTCATAGCTGTACCTCATCGCCTTTGATGTTGGGACCTCCAGGAACCAGCATGTCCAACTGACCGCAGGAGGACATGGGAAGGTAGAGGTAGGGAAAGGTGTCACTCCAAAGGGCCGGAAGTCTGGTCTCAAGGGCACTGGTACCATCTGCCCACACACGGGTGGTACCTCCAGGCCGGAACACATTAACCAAAAGGCACAGTTCACCTTCTCAGCTTGGCCTGCACACTGGAGCCACCTGCTGGGGGTCAGGATCTCAGGCCCATGTTGTGAGCAACCCCAGGTGACCCAGTTAGGAACCCAGCCCCAAGGTGTTCTCCCTGGTCCCACCAGGTTCTCAGCTCTTCCTGCTCCCCGGTGGCCTCACGCCCCTCACTGCTGGGTGCTCTCCTGGGCCACATGCTTCTCAGGTCTTCACGTGCCCGGTGTACAGATCCTTCTGGTGAAGATGAAGGTCATGGGTGGGACTCGTGCTTTGCCACCAGGAAGTCCTGGGTTCAAATCCCAACCTCGCTTATTGGAAGTGCAATCTGAAGGAGGTTACTTAAAGTCTCTGAGCCATTAAAGCAGCGGTTCTCAACCTGTGGGTTGCGACCCCTTTGGGGGTCGAACGACCCTTTCACAGGGATTGCCTAAGACCATCGGAAAACACATATTGAATATATAATTACATATTGTTTTTGTAATTAATCACTATGCTTTAATTATGTTCAATTTGTAACAATGAAAACACATCCTGCATATCAGATATTTACATTATGATTCATAACAGTAGCAAAATTATAGTTATGAAGTAGCAACGAAAATAATTTTATGGTTGGGGGTCACCACAACATGAGGAACTGTATTAAAGGGTTGCAGCATTAGGAAGATTGAGAACCACTGCTTTAAAGGAACTTCAGATAAAGTTCCTTTATCTTTAAAATAATGTGTATGTTATTCACAGTGGCCAAGACATGGAAACAATGACAGTGTCCTGTGATAGAGGATTGGATAAAGAAGAAGTGGTACATATACACAATGGAGTACTACTCAGCCATAAGAAAGGATGAAATAGCGCAATTTGCAACACATGGATGGACCTTGAGAACATTATGCTAAGTGAAATAAGTCAGACAGAAAAAGCTAAGAACCATATGATTTCACTTGTATGTGGGATGTAAAACTGAAACTTATGAACACAAACAGCAGAGTGGTGGTTGCCAGAGGGAAGAGGATGGGAGGGAGAAGGTGGACACATGGTGCAATACACAGATCTTGTAACAAGGAAACCCACACATGAAACCTATATGTTCATGTTGACCAATGTCACCCCAATCAACTTAATAAAATTTAAAAAATGCTTATGATTCAAGTTTGAAGTAAGGATTACTGAGGATGCTATGTGTGCAAATGCCAGGCTCTACAGTGCCCACTTCTGCAGGATGCACAGCTCCCTGGGAAGGTTCGGGAAGGTTTCCATGGCACAGTCTTGATTTCTGGCCTACTAACTGGTTCAGTCTGCCCTGGTAAGCTGTGATTCACTGAGTGCTATGGGCTGACTTATGGTGTCCCCCCTCCATTCATATGTTGAAGCCCTAACCCCCAGGACCCTCAAAATGTGACTATACTAGAGATAAGGTCTTTAAAGAGGTTTAAGTTAAGGTTAAATGAGGTCATGGGGGTGGGCCCTGATCTGATCTGACTGGTGTGCTTATAAGAAGAGAAGATTAGGACACAGGCACACACAGAAGGAAGACCATGTGAAGTACAGAGTGTGAGGGTGGCCGTCTACAAACCAAGGAGGGAGGCCTCAAGAGAAACCAACCCTGCTGACACCTTGATCTTGGACATCCAGTCTCCAGAACTATGAGACAATACATTGTGGTATTTGTTACAGCAGCCTGAGCAGGCTAAAATGCTCAGGGAGGTATCTCTGAAATGATAGTTGCCCATTTGCCCCAATAAATGTTCTCCCAAATTATCAATCAATGGCCTCTGTGGAAGCTTCCTCTAACCATCAACAAAGAACTTGCCTCCAAAGGCCCCTCCATCCAGGTTTAGTGTGAGGGGCATTGGGTTCATGCTGGGAAGGTGTTGCTGTTCTCTGTTCAGGTTGGTCCTTAATCACTGGGTGCTCCCCGACGTGGGCTGGGTATTTGGGGGCTGGCAGATAGACCCTGGGCATGGCCATGAGTATGCGGGGTGGGGTGGGGGTTAGGGAGTAATAAACCTTCCAGCCCCCAGCAGTGGGGGGTGGGCGGGGTGTCTGCCTTCCACCCTATGGCTGCCTGGATGACATTTCCTGGAGAATCAGGAGTGGCTGTGGGTGGGACTGCAGATACCAGTGCTGTGACACGCTTCACTCAGCACTCGCCTCGCCACCTTGTATGTCCACTGACCGGTCATCAAGCCCACTTCCTGTCAACCCCGGGACAGCAGGAAAGGGGTGTTTCCTAGCCCAGACGTCTAGGAGCATCAGAGAGAGGCCAGTGCTCACTAGACGCAGAGGATGGCAAGAGGCAAAAGCTACAAAGTGGCTGAAGAGATGGCTGGTAGATGTGTAGTGGTTGGGGATCCGGGTAAGTGTTTGCACCGGCCTGCACACCTCCAGCCCTGAACTCCCTGCTGAGTGACGGCTGGGGCAGGGGAGGCTGTTTCTCCTTTTACCGTTCTGGCTGCAATGTGCCAGTCACAGACAGGAAGTACACCCTAATCCTCTGCAGCTCCCCCAGGTGGAGGAGCGACTTCAGAGTCGACATACGCCCCAACATCTCTCTCTGTTCCTGGTCTTGGCAGGGTATGCAACACATCTGCCCTTTTCCTGAGATTTCCTTCCACCAGAACGGAGCTGGCAGCCTCTGTCCCTCTGTGCTGTGCCTGGTGACTTCATGATGGGAACTACCCAGGGCTTCCGGAGGCTGGCAGGGGAGGTGTGAGGGAAGGACTCATTCTTCTGGCCTGGGGTTGAGACCAGAATGTCCTGGTGAGCCATTTGCCAGGACATGGAATCAGCTTACGCTTTTGAATAAAGGGCCACCCTTTCCCTCCTGATTCCAATGCTCGATTGGGCGGGGAGATAAGCTGAGCTGTGGGCTGTCCTGGCAGAGCTCTGATTCATTGTTGTGCAAACATGACTCTCCTTAAACGCTGTCTGCCAACTTCGTTATCTAGTGTGCAAGCAGAGCTCAGCCATCCTTATCCCCAGATTAAACACAGACACACACACACACACACACACACACACACACCTGGAGAAGCTACCTTCCAAGAGGAGTGATGGACCAGTGTGGACTTTAGCTGAAACAGAAGCTTGAATGTGAGTCAGTTGGCCAGCGGGACCCCAGGCTGTCTGTAACCTGCACTCCATGACCTAGGGAAGACGTAGCTAGATATGTAGATGGGACATGTGCCCAGGAGGAGGGCAGGGCGGGATGTGAGATGGGAGGTACCTGACCTGCTATCTTCACCAGCCCTATCCGCCCCTTAACAAGGACAGTGAGCAGATGCCTTGGGCAGGGATGCCTCCTTACATGTGTGCCTGAGGATGGGTCCCATGAGTGTTTGGAGGGTGTCTGGACCACCATTCAGTCTGGTCTGCAGGGTGGGGAGAAGACAAGAAATGGCACAGACAGCAAGTCCCTGAGGGGCAGCATGCTGTAACTTCCAGTCCTAGACCACTGGCATCTGCTATTCATCCTGCCTTGCCTCCATGCATGGTGGACACATGGGAGCTGACATTAGCTGAGCACTTACTATGTGCCTGTCACTCGGCAATAAATACATTTTGCATGCCCTGTCTCATTTGATCCTGCAAACTGTCCTAAGAGATGGAGTTATTACAGCCTTCATTTTAGAGAAGAGGAAATGAAGGCTCAGGGCTGGAATGTTCGCAAGATTACACAGTAATAAGTGTAGAGGTGGGATCTGAACCCAGATCTTCTGACTGTAGAGCTTGGTTGGACTCCACTGTGCTGTTTCTATCATCATCTGCACACACAACCCTCAACGAAATAATCCTGGGACGAGCCAAGCAACCTAACCTCCTCTCTGCATGCAGAACATATCTTCTCCATGGGCATCAAGATTTTGTTTATTCATTCATTTCTTCATGCAACACCTACTGTGTGCCACATGCATTATTTAATACTGGGGGGATGGATAGAGGGGACAAAAATAAAGAAGGGATAGATGCCCTCTCCAGGGATTCAAGCCTCCCAGAGAAGGGCAACAAGAAAGGGGGCAGTGGTGGGGATTGGGGTGAAGGGGCTCTATGGAAATGATACAATATTAAGATGATAAAAGGCACAGGGGATCTCTGGTTCAAACGTGAACACCTGATGGTCACACTATGTAAGGCTGATTAAATATCTCCAGGGCTTGCGCTCTGCTTCTAGAGGACACACTTGGAGCATTTGACTAAAAGGTGTAAAAGGAAGACACAGCTAGATATGTGAAGGACTTCCTAACAACAAAAGCAGTGTACACAGGAATGCATTGCCTCAGAAGGAGGGAGCTCCTGGCTCGGATGGTTCCCACAGAGGCTGGAAGAACCTTGTTGGCTGCTTGGACTCCCTGCAGAGAGGGAGTTAAGTTTTCTGATCACCAAATCTTCCAACTCCAAGGTGTTAGAAACCTACGAGACACAGATAGGCTGTGCTGGCGAGGTACGTGATACCAGAAACGCCGACAGCTCCAGTGCGATCTAATCTCCTCAGTATGAAGCTGTGTTTGCATCATCACCGACTGTTTTGGAAGGGTTTGGCCTGTGGAAGGCTCTGATGGAAACTTGAAAGAGCCCGCGTTCCCACCTGCTCGGGGCTGACATTTTTCTTCTCGCTAGTCAGTGTTTGTTCTGGCCGTGAGCCACCGCAGAGCTCAACCGACGGAGGTGAACTCTGGTACCCATGCGCTGCTGTGAGCAGCCGGGAGTGGGACCCAGAGGGATGCCAGGAAGGCCTCGGGGTGCGGGGGCTGCGGGTGGCAGGGGTGGGATGAAATTTCCCAAGAGCTCTGAAACCAGTCTGTGTGTAATGCTGTGTCTTGCTCAAGTCTTCAGACTGGGACCGCTGGGTGGGAGCAGAGAAGTGGAAGGGCACATGGCGGCTCCAGAAATAAAAGGTGGATCCAAGTGCACAGAAGATGTGTGATGGGAGCACTGAATGGCTTGAAGCAGAGGAGTGATGGGGTTTTATTTGTATCTGGAAAGAAATCACTGTATTGTTTGGTGAGTGGGTGGAGAAGCACAAAATTTTCAAGAGACGGAGCTGGGTTAGAAAGGGTGGTGGACGAGGAGGTGGTGAAACGTGAGATTAGGGAAGGACACTGAGGTGCTGATAGGACTGGTGGACAAGCTCTGGGTACATCAGGAACACTACGCATCACGTACAGTAAGTGTTCCTTGAACACAAGCACAGCAATATCGCCACAGTCAACCTGATAACGGAGATGGTCCCTAAGTGAGCAACATAGGGGACAGTATACAGCATGGAAACACTGGACAAAGGGATTATTCATGTCTGGAGAGGGACAGAGGGGATGCCATGAGATTTCATCACATTCCTCAGAAGAATTGTTTATTTCTGGAACTTTCCATTTAACATTTTCAAACTGCAGTTGAATGCAGGTAACTGAATCCATAGAAAGCGCAACTGTGGACAAGGAGGGGGACTACTGTATACAAAGAACTCTTAAAATTCAACAACAAAGAAACAACCTGATTGGAAAATGGACAAAGATCTTAATAGACCCTTCACCAAAGAAGATATACAGATGGCAAATCAGCATATAAAAAGATGCTTCACATCAGATGTCACCAGGGAAATGAACATTAAAACAATGGGGTACCACTCTGTGCCTATTAGAATGACCCAAATCCAGAACACTGACATCAAGTGCTGGCGAGGATGGGGAGCAACAGGAACTCTTGCTCATTGCTGGTGGGAATGCAGCCCCTTTGGAAGGTGAGTTCTTACAAAACTAAACATACTCTTACCATATGACCCAGCAATAACACTCCTTGGTATTTGTCCCAAGGAGCTGAAAACTTATGTCCCCACAAAAACTTGCACACAGATATTTATTGGAGCGTTATTCAAAATTGCCCAAACTTGGAAGCCACCAAGATGTCATTTGTAAGTGAGCAGAGAAACAAACTGTGGTTCATCCAAAAAATGGAATATTATTCATCTCTAAAAAGAATATTATTCATCCAAAAAATGGAATATTATTCATCTCTATGAAGCCATGAGAAGACATGAAGAACACTGACATGTATATTACTAAGTGAAGAAAACTAAAATGAAAAGGCTACCCCCTATTGTGTGATATCAACTATATGACATCCTGAAATGGGCAAAAAAAAATAGTATGGAGACAATAACAAGATTGGTAGTTGCCAGGAGTTGGTTAACCCAGAGGGATGGACGATGCGAACACTGATGAATAGGGGAAGCACAGAGGATGTTTAGGCTAGTGAAACTACTTTGAGTAAGTGTCATTATACATTTGTCAAAACCCATAGAACGTACACCACCAACGGTGAACCCTAATGTAAACTATGGACTTTGGGCAATTATTATGCATCAATGTAGGTTCATTGATTGTAAAAAATGCACCACTTTTGAGGGGGATGTTGACAACGGGGAGGCTGTGTGTGGCAAGGTTTCTGTGGGAAGTCGCTGTACCTTCTGCTTTATTTTGCTGTGAACCTAAAACTTCTCTAAAAAAAATTAAGTATATTTTAAAAAATAGTCCTGCCCGAAGCCATATAACTTATAGAGGAAAAGCTCCTTGACATTGGTCTTGACAGTGATTTTTTGGGTGTGACACTAATGCACAAGCAATAAAACAACAAATCAACAAATGGAACTCCATCAAACTAAAAGCTCCTACACAGCAAAGGAAACATTAACAAAATGAAAAAACCTACAGAATGGGAAAAACATTTGCAAACCACATATCTGATAAGGGGTTAATACCCAAAATAGATAAGAAACTAATACAATCCATTAACGAAAACTCAAATAATCCAATTTAAAAATGGGCAAAATACGTGAATCGACATTGCCCCAAAGAAGATATTCAAATGGCCAACAGGTACATGAAAAGATGCTCAACACCACTAATTGTCAGGGAAATGAAAATCAAAACCACAATGAGATATCAGCTCACACCTGTTAGAAAGGCTGTCATCAAAAAACCTAGAGATAATAAGTACTAGAGAAAGGGGACCCATGTGAAGAAAAGGGAACCCTTGTGCACTGTTGGTGGGAATGTAAATTGGTTCAGCCACTATGGAAAACAGAAGCTCCTCAAAAAATTAAAACCAGAACTACCATATGATCCAGAAATCTCACTAGTGGGTATATGTCCGAAGGAAGTGAAATTACTGATTTAAAGAGGTACCTGCACCTCCATGTTCACTGCATCATTATTCATGGAACCACCTATGTGTCCATCAATAAATGAATGGGGGAAAATAAATGAATGGAAATGTGATTACACACACACACACACACACACACACACACAGGAATATTATTCATCCATAAAAAAGAAGGAAATCCTACCATTTGTGACAACATGATGAACCTTGAGGGCATAATGCTAAGTGAAATAAGTTGGACAAAGAAAGACAAACACTGTATAATTTCACTTACATGTGGAATATAAAAAACTGAACTCATGGAAACAGAAAACAGATTGGTGGTTGCTAGAGGTGGCAGAGGGGGTCGGGGAAAACGGGTATAGCTGGTCAAAAGGTATAAACTTCTAGTTATAAGATAAGTAACTTCTGGGGATGTAACATACAGCTTGGTGACTATAGTTAACAATACTGTATTGTGTATTTGAAAGTTTGCTAAGATAGTAGACCTTAAAAATTCCCACTATTAAGAAAAAAATTATAACTATGCATTTTGTAAAAAATATATATATATATATGTATATATATTAAATCATTATTTTATACACCTTAAACTAATACAATGTTGATATGTCAATTGTATTGCAATAAAACTGGAAAAAATAGTGCAAAGAAAATTTTCCCAAATTGGCCCATATAATGCTCCATCATCCCAGAGTCTTTTCATGCACATTTCCTAACACGAGGACATTCATAACCATCAGAATCCCATCACCCTTGACATATCACTACCATCTAATCCCCAGACCTCACTCAAATGTCTCCAGTTGTCCCAATAACATCCTTTATAGCAAAAGGACCCAAACTGGGGCCACACGTCACCTTTAGTGGCCAAGTCTCCTCAGTGTCTTTCAGTGCGAACACGTCCCATCTTTCCTTGGTTCTCAGGACCTTAATGTTTTTGAAACTTACAGGAGAGGGACTCTGCTTAATGCCCCTAACTTGGTGTTTTCTCATGATTGGACCAGGTTCTGAGTCTTTGCTAGACCCGTCACAGACGGATGCTGGGCTCCTCTGCATCCTATTAAGGGGCACAGATTCTCAGTGTGTCCTCTTACTGATGACACCCATTTGGATCATTTGATTAAGGAGGTGTCTGCCAGGCTGCCCCCTTGTCAGAGTGTTCCCTTCCCGTTGGGATCAGTAAAGATGTTCTGGGGAGGGTCTTAGAAAATATGAAAGCCTCCCATTTCTTGTTAAGCATTCCCCACTGGTTTTAGCATCTGTTCATGATTCTTGGCTGAGTATGACTATGATGGTGACCATAGAAGGGGCTGCTCCATAAATTTGCTTAATGAATGAATCTGCATCTCACAGCCCCAAAGGTCTACAGATGTGACCACATTCCCTTGTGCCAAGAACTCACAGAAAGAGAGGCTCATACTCTTCTCATGAAGCTCAACACAGGGCAGGGGTTCCCTCTGTCATCCATCCATAGATGCTCCATCTATAATCTCACCTGCCCGCTACTCCCTCACCCTGCCGGCAAACTCTTACCTGTATAAGATTCCCTCAAGACACTCAGCAGAGCAAACCTGATCCTGGGAACAATGAGCCATCTTTTAAGAGTGCAATGGGAAGTCAATGAAGGATTTTAAGCAGAGGAGTGACACATTTGATTGATGTTAAGCAAAAACAAAATGAAACCAAAATTCTGAATTACGATCCTTCCTCTCTCTTCCCTAAAACAAAATTTGGGCCAACCCTAGCTACCCCAGAGGTATTGGTCTGATGATGAAATTCATGCTCAAGTGCCAATATCTGACTGGGAAGCAAACATCCTGGCTGCTGTGTGAACAGCTAGGAGTGGTGCAAGGTTTTCAGCCAGGGAGACTAATGAAGTCTCAGTGAGAACATTCTGTTTTCTTTGCTTTCAAGAAGTCTGGACAGGGACTCCGCTGATGTGCATGTGGGAGGGGTACAGGCTGGGGGTGGGGGTGGGATGGCGCTGTGAGGTGGGGGAAAGAAAGGGGCTCTCAGCTCTTTAGAGAGCTCCTGGGCGGTGGACTGCAGGAGGTTCTGTGTGCCGCCCCCCGCCCCCTCCTGCAAGCCTCTCCGACTCCTGCCCTGGAGACACCATACCTTTGGTTTCCTTGAGCAGCTCATCGGTGAACTTGACCACCTCGACCACCTCCACCCACGGGAAGCCTTTGCCCACGGCAAAGATGATGCTCTCATAGAGGGTATCCAGCAGGATGCTTCTGCGGGAGTCTCTCACTTCGTCAAACTTTTCCCAGTCCAGCAGTCTCCGGAGGTGCTCCCGACCTTCTGGTTTCTGAGAGGCATGACATGAGGGGTGGAGGGTGACATCGGTAATCAGGATCACTGGGCAAAACACTCCTAGGGTCCCCACATGGCTCCCTATTGTCCTGAAGAGCGACCAAAGAATGTGTGTCTGCCTGGTCAGAATGATGCCTTCATTTCTAGACAACAACCCCCCTCCCTCCGCCTTTCTGAGGATGCACTCTTCTTTCTAGCGCTGCTCATGCCTCTGAGCATTCTCATGCTAGCCATGGCAGATCTGAGTATGTAAACCTCCAGCAGACTCCACGTCCTGAATCACGGTCCTTCCTTTCTCTTCCCTGAAACAAAATAAGACTTCTCTCTGAGCCTACTTTCCTCTAGCTGCCCCAGAGGTAAATTCATACTAAAGTGTCAATGACTGAGAAGAGGCTTGGCAAGGCAAGAAGGAATGTATCTTGCCTGGTGAAAATTCAGGCACTTTGGCAGGCCAGCGGGGTAAAGATTGATCAGGGTACCTTTTCCCCAATCTATAGGGGAGGTCCCATTTTACTTGAGCATTTGTCTGGTCCTTCCAGAAAGGCTCTTACAGATCACCAACAGATGGAGAACAAACAAGTGCCTTGAAGGGAAGGGGTAAGAAGAGGCGTGGCATGGAGTGGAGACCCATGAACCTCGGAGCATTGCTCCCCTGGCATGGGAGAAGGCTCTGGCTGGGGGGACTGTCGATGGAGGGGGCAGGATTGATGGCTGAGTTGGTGCCAGAGAGAGGCCCAGGGCCCTGTCCTCAGCCCCCAGGGCTTCCTGTCCCCCACCACCACTCTGTTCTGACCCAGGAAGTCCTTCGCTGCAGCCTCACAGATGCCCAGGGTGGTGTTTGATGGGACAGCTCATTGACACACTTGGCTGGGACTCAGTGCCTACACCCCTCTGTGGACAGCCCTGCTCTGGAAGGAGTTTGCTGATGGGTCCAAGCCCTATGGCTGGGATCCTCATCACTCCTTGTCACCAAATTGGTTCTGAGAAACCAAAGAAACTGACCTTTCCCTGCCTTAAAGAAACAGACCCCCCCCCCCCCCCGACACACACACACACATATACACCATACAGTCCTTACACACATTGGCATACAATCCCAGAGGACTCCCTGGGCCCCAAGGCTCCTTAGGAAGAGGTGGCACCCCCTGTGATAGCCCTCAGGGCCTCCTCACCCTTCTGGGGTGAAGGCAGCCCCAGAGCCCACATACCCACCATTCCCTCCCTCCAGCAGGCTCTGGGCATCAGGGGCTGTCCCTTTAGGCTCTGAAGACAGCCCCCAGCTCCGAGGGCTGGGGAGCCTTTGGCCGGGCATTCTAGAGTGGACACACCCATTGGGGGCCTCAGAGGTGGTGCCGGGAAAGGGGTGATGTCCAAGGTGTCCATCTGAGGAGGCACCGTGAGGGGCCACTTCTCGCACGCACCTCACTGCTAGACCAGTCTGAGCAAACTTCCTTTTAAAAGGCATGTTTTCTCTTCACCTGAAGTTGGAAGACATTTTTCACTCCCTGGGGTGTTAAGAAAGCCATTGCCCCTGCATCCAGTTGCTAGTGGACCTACCAGGACTGACTCAGTTCCCAGAACCTAGGGGTGAGGGCAAGGCTTTGTGAGGTCATGGACACTGGCTTTCAGGTGGCTTTTTTTCAGGCTCCTTTCCTCCTGGCCCCTCATCTCCAGCTGGGCTCTGGGTCTCTCCCTGACACCTGTTTGGGGACCCTGATCCCTTCCCCACTTTCAACATCTCCCTCATAGCCCATTTGCCTTCCGGAGGTGAGCCTTCTCAGGTTTCCCTGCAAACACCCCTCACCCCCATCCAACATATTCCCCACCCAAGCCCCATTCTCTTCTTCCTCCGGCAGTCAAGGACTTGTCTCCATGCAAAGGTGCCCTGCATTTGTTCTCTTCACTAGGATCTGGCTTCCTCCTCACTTCTGGTCACTGCCGATGACTCCGTTTCCAGCACCCTGACTTCGCTTTAGGGTGCAGGAAGGAGCTCGGCAGGGCTGTCTCCATGAGCAGTGCCCGAGCATCCACATGCTGAGATTCGCAGGGCTCCAGTCTCTCACTCCTGGCTGGTTTTGTCCTTCTCTGTCCTGGAAGCCCTGGTGTCCACTGGTCACCTGAGGGGCAAGTCCTGCTCTCCCCTGCCTCCCAGCTATAAATCCCAGCTCTGTGCGCAGGAGCCACGGTGAGGAAAGACGGGGGCATTGGTTGGGGTTGGTGGCTGAGACGTCTGGTCCTGGGGCTGCCTCCACTGGTACCTGGCCAGGTCTTCTTGGCTCTTTGGGTTTGAGACTGGCCAAGGGTTTCTGTCCAGAAATGAGAGCAACCAGGTTCTAGCTCTTGCCCCAGTAGGGGGAGGAGTAAGAGTGCCTAAGTTTCCAGCATCTGCCACCTCAACTACTCAGAGCCATCCTCCCGTAGGACACATGACTCCATCAAGTCTTGTTCCACGGCCCACCTTCCACACCCTCATGGTCATACTGCTACAGGCCCTCAGCGCTCCTCCCACAAGAGGAGAGATTTGGTTAGGATCACATTGTCCCACCCTGGCAGATGATCAGAAACATGGGGATGGGGAGGGGGTGTCCTTTCCTGCTGTGAGGCTGCCAGGCTCCTCATGCAAACTTACCCATTCGTCAACAACTTTCACACTCTTGTTTATCCATGGAGGGGCTGAACATACGAAGTGCACCCCTGTGCAACATGTAGTTGCTATGTCGTGGGTCCCTTTCCGTCCTTGTCATCCTTGGTGGCTGCCTCTGTTGAACATATGTTTACTTCTTGGCTTCTAATAAGCTGTTCTCTCCTGGATGATCACCTGTCTCTCCACCCATTCCTTCCCCGCCTCCTGTGAAGGCTTCCCTTCCTCTGCTCATCCCCTACATGCTGGAGCACTCCAGGGTCTGTCTGCATGCCCTCTTTTCTTTCTAGAGCACATATTCTTTTTTTGTAAAGAAAAAATATTTTTTATTGATTTTTCTTTTAGAAAGAGGGGAAGGGAAAGGGAGAGAGAGAAACATTGATCGGCTGCCCCCTAATAGGGATTGAGCCCCCAACCTGGGCACATGCCCTGACCAGGAATGGAACCAGCAACCTTTTGGTGCATGGGATGACACTCAACCTCTGAGCAACACCGGCCAGGGCCACATATTCCTTTTGCAAATTCTAATACAGCTAGAACAGAACCTGAGATCTATGCTCAATACGTTTCCAAGTGCAGAGTACAGTGCTGTTAATGATAGTCACCCTGTTGTACACCGACCTCTAAAACTATCCATCTTGCCTAATTGAAGCTTTATGCCTCTTGATGAGCAACTCTCCATCCTGCTCTCTCCCCAGACTCTGGCAATCACCATTCTACTGCCTGACTCTGTGAGTTTGACTAATTTAGATACCTCATGGGAGTGGAATCATGCAGCATTTGTCCTCTGTGACTGGCTGATTTTTTTCTATTGGGCTAAAATACACATAAGATTGACTTTTTAAATGAGTTCAGTCAGTAGCACTATTCATGTTATTGGACAGCCATCCCCACCATGCATCTCCATCGCTTCCCCAGCTCCCCAGCTGAAACTGTCCTCACTAAAGCTGCCCGTTCTCCCCTTTCCCCAGCTCCTTTCCACCACCGTTTACTTCCTGTCTCTATGAATGTGAGTACTCTGGGTATTAGTGTAAGTGGAATTATACAGTGTTTGCCCTTTTGTGACTGGCTTCTTTTCTGGATGGGAGTGTTTGTGACAGTCCTTGTCCTTTGCTGCCATTGTATATGGGGCACACTGGGGTGGACTCTTTGATTGTTAGAGCTTTGGGCCACGAGGGACCACATCTTAGACATGATAGAGAGAAGAGCATCACCCAGGGTCCTTTGTGTCCCTTAGTGGGAATGTGAATATGAAAGCAAAGGAGAGTACTTATGGATGACGGGTAGTTCAAGACGGTGGATCCTGGCAGGTACTGCTTGTGGTCTGTTCCATATTTATTCTCCCCTAGTCTTACCATAGAACCCCAGTTTTCCCAAGGGCAGCAATGTGCACAGCCAAAAAACATTTCCTTGCCTCCCTTGCAGATAGTAGTGGTCATGTGACATAGCTCCTGGATAGGTTTTCCAGCCTTTGGAAAGTCCATTTGAACTCTATCTCTTTCTTTCTTCTGATTGGGAATGCAGAGCTGATTGCCGGAGCACCAGCAGTCATATTGCAAACACGAGAATGAGAATCCTATCCAGGTCCCTGAGAACAGCCAAGGTCTGCTGCACCAGCCACTGGCTATTGACCTCTGCACCTTTCATGATATGAAAGAAAACACACACACACACACACACACACACACACACACACACACACACCTTGTTAAGACACTGTTATTTGGGTTTAGAGTTACACGTAGCTACCTACACTCAATCTCCCAGTGCTAGAGACACTAATTTCTAAGACTCAAGTTGGGTCAAATCAGGTCATGAGATGGACCAGGCAATGAGGGGTTCTTGTTCACAGAAGTAAAGCGATTTGCCAGAATCAGGAAGTGGGGGCGTTTAGGTTGCAGGATATGTCCCCTGGTCACCAATGTGAGCTGCACGTCAGACTTCCTGTCAGGACCCTGAGAAAGAGACAGTCTGTCATCTTGGGAGACTGTTTTGGGCTGGAGGAGGATGGGAATTCTCATTAACATGAAAGGAGCCCATCAAGGACAAACCATCATGATGAGCCAAGATTCTACCCCATTGTGGACACTTCTCAGAAGATAAATTTAGCCTTCGTGACATGCAGCCTGTTAGACAGGTAGGAACCCTTCGTTTTCCTGGGAAGGATCCCTGGAGGTGGGGTGGAGGGAGACAGTGGAGAAAGGTCATTTTTAGGGCACAGTAAATGTCCACATGTTATTCATTCATTCACTCATAAAAATGTTTATTGCGCATTGAAGAGTCGCCATCCTATAAAAGCAGGAGCTACAGAGACGCCTGTAAAGTCTTCTATGACGTGGCCCTGACTTCCCCTTCCCCTGTTTCCCAGCACTGTCCTCCTGTCCTCACGCCTCCTCTGCTTTATCTGCTGGATGTTTTAGGCCTTGGGGCACCTCCTTCTTGGGATCTTTTTATCTTTCATTGCCTCTGTCTTGAAGATTCTTCTCCCAGGTCCCTGCTCAGCGAACTCGCTTCACTCAGGCCTTGCCATCCTCAGAGATGCTCCCTGTCCCCATCACACCTTTACAGTGGCAGCCCCTTCCTCTCCCTAGCCCCTCATTCTGCTTTCTTTTCCTTCACAGCATTACCACCTTCCACATGTTTATTACTATATGTTTGCTGTCCCTCACGGGAATGGAGTGTCTGTGAGGGTGGGGTATTGGCTTTGCTCACTGAGGGGACACCGTGCCTAGAAGACTGTGTGGTGGGAAGCAGATGCTCCACGTGTATTTACTGAACACGGGCCTTGCCCCCAATGTGTGCCCACTCCAGGGAGGAGTAGACCGTGTCACAGATGTGCTGTCTAATGTAGTAACAGTGCATGGTGGGAAAGGGGGGCCTGGAAGAGAGGGGGCACCCAGTCCAGACGGGGATGGCTTCCTGGAGAAACTGAAACAGCCCTTGTGCCTGGGCATAAGGTATTGTCTGGGGGAGAAAGAAGTGGAGGACCTTGGGGATAGGAGAGATGAGGGACCTGCCATTGCAGGATGGGGGCAAACACAGTGGAGGAGGCTGGGGTCTGAGGGGAGGCCACCGTGGGAAGTCCTCAGCGGTGGGGCAGGGAGAGGATCAAAGGCTCTGACCTGCAGGGGTGTGTCCGAGTCACTTTAAACTGTCCTTCCTCACCCCCAAAGTCACAGTTGTCTATTCTACACACGGGTCTGATTGGGGAGAAATCAAGATCAATGTAGGGCAGAAAGGTAGCAATTCAAAAGTCACTCTGTGAAGGATTGGGAACGTGGAAGTAATAAATGAGACTTGGGGGCAAAGGGGGAAAAGTTCTAGCTCCTCAAATTCCTTCAGAGATAAGGGAATAGGTGCTGAGTTTTCCACCTAGGTGGGTGGGGTTGGAGTCTGTTTAACTGCTTCTCCAGAAGAGAGAGGGACCCCAGTCTGAATTCAATAGCAAGGCAAGGATAATGTCCTCACTGAGAGGAAGGGGTGGGGATGGGGTGCAGGCCAGTGGGGCAAGCAGAGGTTCGGAAGAGCAGCTGTAGAGACGATGAGCAGGCTGGGGATGGATGCAAGGAGAGCCCTGGATCCCCCAAACTCACCTGTGGGAAAGCTTAATTCAATCAAAGCCTTCACCACACTGAGCGAAGGACTCAGTCAAGGTCTGCAGTTTCCCTGAGGGCCTCTCTCGAGAGGAGGGTATGGCAGGGAGGCCAGAGGGGCCAGGGGACCTGAGGCTGGTAAGGAGGGAGCCTGGGAGCCTGCGAGGTGAAAGGAGAGACTAGAGACTCCGCACATCAGCCCGTTAGAGCACGTTTTGTTTCTTTGGCATTTCTAGTGCTTAGAACAGTATCAGACACATAACAAGAAGTGGATTTGCCGAAACCGGTTTGGCTCAGCGGATAGAGCGTCGGCCTGTGGACTCAAGGGTCCCAGGTTCGATTCCGGTCAAGGGCATGTGCCTTGGTTGTGGGCACATCCCCAGTGGGAGATGTGCAGGAGGCAGCTGATCGATGTTTCTCTCTCATCGATGTTTCTAACTCTCTATCTCTCTCCCTTCCTCTCTGTAAAAAATCAATAAAATATATTAAAAAAAAAGAAGTGCATTAATATTTGTTAAATTAATGAGAGAAAGAAGTTCCCTGGATGATCATAATTTTGCTGCCCATGGCCCCATTGGTTCCCAGTATACAACTGGTCAGACACTTCCACACTGAGCCGAGGTCCATGAAGTCCTGCCATATTCACTATTCTGTTATAATTCAAGAGCTAAGGAAGGTGCAGGAGAGTGTTGGGAGTAGGGTGGAGGAGATACAAAAGTTGAAAAGACCACATTCTAACTGTGTGATGTCATTTGTGTTATGAGCTGAGTGGTGTTCCCCACAGAGCCCTGTGTTGAAGCCCTCAGCCCAGTACCTCTCAATGTGACAGCATTTGGAGATGGAGCCTTTAAATGAGGTCAAATGGTGGGACCTAAACCAATCTGACGTGTGTCCTTCTGAGAAAAGATTAGGACACAGACACTGGCAGAGGGAAGACCATGTGAGGACATGGGGAGAAGATGGTCATCTTCAAGCCAAGGAGAGAGGCCTCAGAAGAAACCAGTCCTGCTGACACCTCAGGCTTGGACTTCCAGCTTCCAGAACTGTGAGAAAATACATGTCTGTTGCTTAAACCTCGAAGTCTGTGGCACTTTGCTATGGCAGCCTGAGCAGACTCAGACAATGTGGACACCGGGCCTTTATGGGTGGGATCGGGGAGATATGCACAATTACAAGAAGGTTCCTTCCTTTCAAAGAAAGGAGGGAGGATGCTGTGACTTGTAGGGCAGGGAAGTGCTTCTCAAACAATCTTTGGGGAAGAAATGGTTTGTTTGTTTTTTAAATTTCCAATCTGCAGGTCAGTACGTAAAAGAACACAATAAAATGGATTACTAGAAAACATATTATCCCTGTGCCGCCAGCTGACCGGCGCTGGTGCTTCTTGGCCATGAGGTGGGTGATGACTGAGAGCAGGAGAAGCAGCAGCAGATGCTGGTGTCTAGAGGCTGTCACGTGAGCTGCTGGAGGCTTCTTAGAGCCAGAGCCCTGTGGTCAAGAGGAAGCGGGACAAGCACTCAGGGGCTGAGGCCCATGGGCCCTGAGGTTAGGGGAGGGCAGAGGCTCCAAGAAACAGGGAGCCACTGCTCCATGGAAAACACCTGTGGGTTAAGGATGTAGTTCATTTTTAAGGGCAGGCAGGCCTCACAGGAAGGATGGAGCCATATGTTTATTGCTTGTTAGTCTTCTCCTTGTGGCTAGAATGCACTCTCGCTGCCCCATTTCCTGGCAAAGAGGCAACACATCAACTTGCATTTCCCCCAAGAAACTCGGAGCCCATCCAGCCTCTCTTCCCTCTGCTTGGGGTGGACCTTCAGGGGATTTGAATGGAAGCAGTTTTAGTATCAGATAATTCTCACCCTGAACTGGGTAGCATGTGATGCAGTATTGCCATTCATTAAAACTGACTGGAGGTAAGAAAGAAAGAAAGAAAGAAAGAAAGAAAGAAAGAAAGAAAGAAAGAAAGAAAGAAAGAAAGAAAGAAAGAAAGGAAAGAAAGAAAGAAAGAAAGAGAGAAAGAAGAAAGAAAGAAAGAAAAAAAGAAAGAAAGAAAGAAAGAAAGAAAGAAAGAAAGAAAGAAAGAAAGAGAGAAAGAGAAAGAAAGAAAATATTAGATATACAAAACACAGGTCAACCATTTCACACTTGGATATTACCACAAGGTCAAATCATTATAAAAGTTCCTAAATGCTTACTCTCAGTATCTGGCTGTATCTCATTTTGTGCTGGTAACAAGTGGTTTATGACCCACTTCTGGCTGCATGCTTTAGTAGCACCAGTCTAAGGCAATTCCCCTCATTCTGAAGTCTGCCTGTAGGGGTCAGACACATGGCTAACTGTGCCCAACCAGGAGCTTCTAAAGGGCCCTGCCAGCCACCCCTCCTGCGATGGGGCCCTGCAGAAGTGGCCAGCGGGTGGCCTGGCCACCTGGGGCTCAGAAGCCCTTCTCTGTAGTAAGGAGATGGAAAGTGGGCATCCTTCCTCCCAGGAGAAGTGAGGGGTGAAGAGGCAGAGGGAAGAGGAGGATCCAGATGATCAGAAGAGGAAACTCCTCGTCCGTCCAACCACAGCAGCCACCTTAGAGCTGAGGGCAGATCTCCTGTGGGTTTCCCATCGAAGCCACCTACCTTGCCAGGACTTCAGACTGTAGCTTGCAAAGAGGCAACACATAGTAGATGAGGAAGGTGATCACGGATATCACCCTACAGCAATTTCTCTCCAGGAGATTTTCTATTCCTCTGCAAGTAGGAAAGTTTGAACCCAGTGGGCAAAGAGCCCAGCTCCTATTGTCCTGATCAGCAGTCTGTTGAGACAGTGACTTGGGGAAATTGATGACAGTTCAGAGTAGCTACAGTGAGGACTGGGCCTGATCAGGGCCTGGTGGAAGCACTGGAGAGTCACACTGGAGGCTCAGTTAATGTTGAGACCATGAATTTGAAGGAACTTCAATCCACAGGAAAGAGTGAATTCCTCCAGGTGCTTCCAACCCCTGAAGGTGGAAAAGAGGAAGGAGGTGGCTGGATGGATCAACAAGAGAGTGGCCAAAGCCATGTTCCAAGGGCACTAGGTTGGGGGCAGGGCAATCTTGAGCCAGAAAAGGGGCAAAGGGATCCAAGGAATATAACTAAGGTCTTCTGAGGGTAAAAACAGATGAAGAAGAGCAGAAGAGAAGCCAGAGACATAAGGCTGTGGCCTGCACCCTAACCAGTTTGTCTCAGTGGATAGAGCATCAGTCCGAGGACTGAAGGGTCCCGGGTTCGATTCTGGTCAGGGGCACATACCTCAGTTGCAGTCTCAATCTCAGGTCATGGTGCATGCAGGAGGCAACCAATCGATGTGTCTATCTCACATTGATATTTCTCTCTCTATGCCTCTCCCTCTCCCTTCCTCTCTCTCTAAAAATCAATGGAAAAATATCCTTGGGTGAGGATCAATAACAACAACAACAAAAAAGAAAGAAAGAAAGAAAGAAAGAAAGAAAGAAAGAAAGAAAGAAAGAAAGAAAGAAAGAAAGAAAGAAAGAGAGAAAGAAAGGAAGGGAAAAAAAGAAGGAAGGCTGTGCCCTGGGACTGATCTCACAGAGTGGAGGTTCCTAGAGCCAATCATGTTTGGGCAACAAGGCTTGGGGAATGAACAGGGGAGTGAGTTGGGGAGGAGGGTGTAGACAAAAGGTCTTAAGTCAAGGGAATCTGAGGCCAGGTTGTGGTCTGGGTGCCTCACATAGTTGATGTTAGCTTCTCTCATATTCCTTTGCATCTTTAATAGTGGCTAAGGAGGCACTGGAATATAGTAGGTATATAAAAACATTGAGCTGTGACTCTTTTATTGATTGATACAAAGGCCTCTGTGGGTCAGGTACAAAAGCTCTAGTTACCCTCTTAGAGCTCTGAGTAATTTAAATAGCTTTTCTGGAGGACAAAGTCTACTTGACCACACAACTCATTCAATCATAGATATTTACACATAGTCCTTTTCAGGACTAGGATAGTCCCAGGTCCAGATTGCCCGGGACAGTCTCGGTTTACTCCTATTGTCCTGAAGTAATTGGTAGTGCCCTGTTTCACTTCCTAAAGTATCTTGGTTTGGCTCATGAAATAAATGGTCTCTCCACTTAGAGGTCACTGGGTTCACTCATTCCATTTCACAAATGTGGGCATCAAACAGATTTATTTTCCCTTTACTTGCAATGGTTTCCATGTTGAACACCCCGAAAATGAAAACTCGAGTGAAAGACATGAGTGTCTTTATGTGCTTATTCATAGGTTCAGACGAAGTGGCATTTATTAAATACCAATGAACGCTGTACCCTTTGCAGGTGCACATAATGGGAACCAACACATACCGTCTGAAATTTCTTTGTGCTGCCCGTATTCTGCACTTTGCATGAATAATCTGGATTTCAGCCATGACTATTGTGTTTGACAATGTTTGTTCTAACTTATTAAAATTACTTGGGCAAGCCCAGTGTTGATGGTTAATCTTATGTGTCACTTTGGGCTAAGGATGCCTAGATAGCTGGTGAAACATTATTTCTGAGTGTGACTGTAAAGATTTTTCTGAAAGAGATGAGCATTCAAATTGGTAGACTGAGGGGCACTCTTCCTCCCATGAGCACACCCTCACCTTTCCCTTTTCTTCTCCCACAGGCATGCATCTCCTAAACTCTAAGGGACCCCACAAGACTTGCAACCAAGGGAGCAATGGGCAGCAGCAGCTTGTCCCAGGCTAACCCCCTGAACCTGTCTCCAAGGCCCCCTTTTCTCTGACTCTCCAGTGAGCTAACAGGACCCCCACCTAGACTCACTTCTTTGCCATATGTTTCTAAAGAGGCAAAACAGCCCCATCTAGGCTCTCTCCTAGCCGAGCTACTTCCTTATTTTACTGTCCCCAGCTTTTGACTCTTAGCAGTGGATCACTCGGCTTGTGCTTCGATGAAGACTGCAGCTAGCTGCGAGATTTAATGTGCATTGTGGGACACATTGATCATCGACACTCTGAACACACTTGCAGCCCTGTCTGAGGGTCGCTAAAAATATATATTTTTTGATTGACAGGCTGAGTAAAGCAGATCTCTCTCACCAATATGGGTGGGCATCATCCAATCTGTTGAGGGCTCCCTTAGAACAAAAAGACAGAGGAAAGGTGAATTTGCTCTCTCTGTTTGAGCTGAGACCTTCACCTTCTCCTGCCCTTGGACATTAACGCTTCTGGTTCTTGGGCTTTTGGACCCAGACCATAACTTACATCATCAGCCTCCCCGATTCTCAGGACTTGGGGCTGGGACTTGAACTACACCCTGGCTTCTCCTGGGCCTCCTCTTGCGGATGGCAGATTGTAGGACTTTTCAGGCTCCGTACTCAGCAAGAACCAATCCCTCACAATAAATCTCTCTCTATATACCTGTATATGTCTTATTGGTTCTGTTTCTCTGGAGAACCCTGACTACCACAGCCAGTTTTCACACGCAGAGTGAGTGCCGCACTATAGCCCGTATCCATGCACATCTGATCGTTTGGACCGAATGGCTGTGACTGGCGGCCAGCTGTAAGCCTTGAGTGATTTTGTTGGCAGAATAGATCAGTCATATTGATGTGGAACGTACATTGGCTCAGTTTTTACCTCTTGATGACAATGCAGTCTCAGTCCCGATTGTGTCCACAGGTGGCTCTTTAACCTAATTAATTCCCAGGGAGGAAACCACTGGCTTCAGTTCACATAGTTCATCCCCGCCCCCAGGCAACCCTGCACATAAAGAAGGATATTCTAAGAAGGAATCATTTTCTGCCCTCAGAGAGAGTGGGCTTGATCATCCTGGGCTTCAATAGTTCCCCCAAAGTGCTGCCAACATAAAGCTCAATGATTAATTTAGCCTAAAGTCAGGAAGGAGGGTCCTGTGAGGAGGAACCGGCTATTTAGCGTTGGTGGAGAAAACAGCTGATGGACGGGCTTCCTGGTCAGCTGGTTTTCTCAGGCCTCCATATACCCAATTCCTGTCTCATGGGACGCTATTGTGTTTTGTTTTCTGCTTTATTTGGGGAGATGGCAACCAGCGAGCCACCTTTTTCCCTCTGTCCCCAACGCAGGACTCAAGTTTCTGTGGGACACTCCCTGTGGAACGGCACCCCCGCGGGCACAGACTCCCTGTGGTGCACCCAGGTGACAGGAATCAGGTGGGAGCTCCCAGGGCTGGGAGGGCTCCCTGTATACCCATGGGACTGTGTTTAACAGTCTTGAAGGAAAGAGTGTACCCTTAGGCAGAGGGCCAGGAACAATCTGGGAAACTCACTAGGCTAATTATTCTCTCTGCAGATGGTGTCCCCCACTAATCCTCTTTGGGTTTCTAATAATCCAGCCCTGTTCTGAGAGCACTGCGGTGTGGCTGGCCTCAGTGCAAATGGGCTGTCTGCTTGGGCCGAGGAGGCAGGGCAGGCTGGGGTTCTGGGCTCTTGAGCCGAGGAGAGTGGCTGTGACGACTGTCCGGAGGAGAACCACCACCTGCCATTCCAGGAGGTCGAACCAGCTGTGGGGAGAGAGGCGACAGAGTGGCCTGACTTTCCCCTGGGGCTCCGGGAGCTCAGGGAGCCGAGCATGTCCTTGTTCTCCCCGGAGGATGGTGAGTTGGGGTCTTGTGGATCGCCCACCTGGGGCAGAGTGTCTTGGCGCTGGGAAGTCACCACAAATGGGGAGGCGTTTCAGGCTGAGACTCTGGGAGGGACGTCTGAGCAGGATGCTTGTGGTGATGCAAGATTGGGGCTCTTCCCTCAGCCTGCCGGGCTATTTGGGTTGTCATGTTTCAACACGGCACGACTGAGATTCAGGCTCCTGCTCGTTGGTTTATGGGATGTTAATAGTATAATCTGTCTGGTTCTCTCACCTGGATGTGGGGGGTGAACAGTGCAGTCACTGGAGCCAGAGAGGGAGGAGTCCCTCCCAAAGACCCTTCTCCAGTTGTTGGTGTGGTGGGGGTGGGGATGGGGGGGGGACTCAATTCCTGCAGGGTGAGACCAGCTGTGTGAGGGGTTTTGGGGGAACACATTTGTTTCTGAGGGGATCAAGACTTCAAGAGAAAGCTATGAAGGGCCAAGGAGAATATAGAGCTTGGAATGGGGCTTGGGGGTCCCTAGGAATGACCTCACTGAAGGTGGCCATCGCTAGGCCCATCTCTCCAAAAGAAGAAAGTGAGGCACGCAGAGATGAAATTATGGATGGTCCACAAAGTCAAACTCGGGTCTGCCTCAGACCTCTTTCTTCCTTGATGCTCTTTTTATGGTCATTCCTGAGCAAGGCAAGCGCCATCCTCCTGTTCAGGGTTGACTGGCCAAAAGGCCTAGGACTGGGGGTAGGTGACTTGCAGAAGGCACACAGCCAGTGAGGGCAGGCACTCGGCCAAGTCAAGTGTGATTGACACGCACTGTCCCCATGCCTCACAAGGTTCTGTACCTTCCGTAGCCCACTGCTGACTCCCCTCACACTGAAGGCTTCCTCCACAGAACAGGAAATTCACCAAAGATGAAGAAGGGAGCAAAAGCCACTGCCTCCCAAAGATGTAAGGTGGAGGTGGCTCTGGGAGGGCCTTTGGTCCCCTCCCACAGCCCAGAGTGCACCTCAGATAGGGAGAATATCCCCTGCTCGGGGCAACCTCCAGAGAAGTATAACCCATATCCTTCTCTATTTACCCTCTTAGATATATAGACACCATCCAGAAATCCTCTTATCAACTGTGGTGACCTCAGACTGACCTGCTCTTCTAGTCTAACAGTGGTGAGAGAGAAGAGCAAGTTGCCATTTTCAGCAGCTTGGTGCTTTAATGCGTGTGTGTGTGTGTGTGTGTGTGTGTGTGTATGCCTGCAGGTGCGTGTAGGTGTGTGGGTGCTTGTATGTCTGTGTGTGTGTTTATGCACATGCTGGTTGGGAGACCTGGTGCTGTAGAGAGACCACTGGACCAGCCGTCACAAAGCAGAGCCCTGATCTGGTTCTGCTCTGGGCCTTGGTCTCCCAGGTCAGATGCAAGCAGGTTGGACTAAACAAGCCATAGCTTCTTTCCAGTGCCATAGTCTATGCAACTTTCTCTGCTCCAAGTTAAATAACCCCAGTCCCTAGAACCTTCCCCTGTAAAGCACATTTTCCAATCCTTTGATCACCTTGGTTATTTTCCTCTGAACTCCCTCCAAGATGCCTATGTCATTGGGTAAGTATGTCGCATAAATTAGTCAGTAAATCAATCTGTCAACAATCTCTCTTGAGCAACCACCCTGTGGCTTGCAGAAGGTGCTGGGCTGATATGGTCCAACCCCACAGGAACAAAAAGAGTTTTCACTCTGG